>NC_064638.1:1203224678-1204474678 GCF_023864345.2 Schistocerca serialis cubense | reverse complement strand
GAATCAATGATAAAATATTTTGGGAGACACTCTTGCAAGCAATTTATCAGACGATTTGGATATAATGCATGGTGTTTATGCACTACTTCTGGATATCTGGTAAATTTTTCCTTTTATCAAGGAAAATCACCCAATCCAAATGCAGTATATGAAGCACAGTTTGGTAAGGCTACTGCCCCACTAGTTCAGATGATAGATTATTTGACACTGGATGTAAAGCTACTGCCATTCCACTTTTTCTTTGACAACCTATTTACAGGTTTTTCTGTTCTGTCATACCTGAGAGAAAAGGGCCATGGAGCAACAGGCACTATCAGAGAAAACAGTGTTCCCAAATCGTGCCCATTTTCCTCAAAGAAAGCGCTAGTTAAAAAGGAAAGGGGGTATTCTGAACCCTCACTTTGCAAGGATGATGGTGTTATAGTCACAAAATGGGTGGACAATTCAGTGGTTACTGTAGCTTCTACTGTGAAGGAGTTGAATCTGTATCATTTGTAAAAAGATATTCCGAAAAGGAGAAGAAGACAGTTCAAGTACAACGTCCTCAAATTATCACAGCCTATAATAAACACATGGGAGGAGTGGATAGGATGGATGAAAACATTGCCATGTGCAGAATAAACATTCGAAACAAGAAGTGGTACTGGGCTATACTTTCTTGGCTGATTGATGTATCTGTACATAATGCGTGGCACTTGAAGAAAGGAACGGGAGCTAGGACTACTCAACCTGAATTCAGAAGAGAAATTGTACAAGTTTACCTAAAAAGATATATGAATCCCGTAAAAGGAGCAGGCAGGCCGTCTATAAGTCCTATGTCTGGATATAAATCGCGTGTTCCAAGTGATATCAGATATGATGGTATAAAGCACTATATCAAGAAAACTGAGAAGAAGAGAAGATGTGTAGGTTTGTACTGCAAACAAAAATCATCAGCTGGTCGCTCAAAATGTGGAAAATGTGATGTAGGACTGTGTCTAGAATTTGAAGTGTACCATGAAAGTCAGTAAAACAAATGATTGTGAATTGTGTATGGTGTTATAAATTGGTTTGTAAGAATTATTTTGTTCAAATTTTGCCTTACTTGTATTAAAAATCTGATTAATAAAACATATCTTCAAACGTATTTCAATATCACAGAAAATATTTCAAATTTGCATCTGAGTGCCCAGTGTGTCCATATGGACACGTTATGTTACAGACAAACTAAGACAGAGAAGAGTCAAATAATAGCTTATGTGCACTACTTAGATGCACAAGAAGTCAAAAAATTGAAAATAAATTTAAATATCCAATTTTGAAAAATTCGGGCAGTTAAGGGTTAATTATTTTCAATATTTTCGAAATTATAAAGCGAAATGCGTATTTTTGATGAAACAAATAATAATTTATTACAGATTATCAACCCGTTTGGCTTAATGTATAGCTTACAAATTTCATCGTCATATTTATCATGTAATACAATGGCACTGTCGCAAATTTCATTTTTGTAATTATAATAGTTCGAACTACAGTGAGTTTTGAGCCGGCACTTCCGGAGATGAAAGTCTACAATAGTTCGATATAAAAAATTTTAATTTCCAGATTTATGAGAGTAGAAGATTCTAATTTTCACCATAACAATCAAACCTTCATCTCGTATTAATAAACCGATTTAACTTAAATTCCCTATTTGAAGATCTATTTACATATTTGTGTGATGGGAGTAGCCGCTCTTAGCTTCCAGCACAAGGCTCGCTGGAGAATATTTAATTCTCATCAGACGACCACGCCTGAGAACGATATTCATATCGTTCTGGCGCAGTCGGCAGTCTATGCAGGTCCGCTGTGGAAACAGCCTACAGCACAGGGTCTTTCACGGACCCATTCGGTACCCCTGCATGTATTCTTCTAATGTTGGATGACGTGTCGTCGACTCTTACGCCAAAGTTGCAGTGCGATTGGCAGTTCGCCAAGAGCGTTACGTGGGAGCCTATACTGAAGTCGAATAGTTTGCATAGCAGTCTCTCGTGCCAGTCACTATCAAGCGCTCGGTGACATCCTAGAAGTCGGTGTCTGTAGGTACATGGTGAAAACCCCCCCCGGATATGGTAAAGTTAAAATGTATTAAAAACAAAAAAATGAAACAGTGATCGACCATAAGCGTCGGCAGAGACATTAATTATGAATGCGCGGTAAGGCGAGGACAAATGAAAAATAATCATCATTCATTTTTCTTTGTACGTGTGCGAGGTGCCGGGGCAAGCAGTGTATTTAACACTAAATTCTAGAATCTACATATGTAAATGGTGCTCTAAGCCCCCCCTATTCTAACTCCGACTTTTGCTGTTGCACATGGATTAAAAAATATACGCGAACTGACTGTAATCAACCCTGCAAGTGGAGCAGAAAAGTGTTTGGCACCTGCAATAATTTAATTTGATAAATAAGTTAAATAAAGGAAGGTTTCATTAACGTAGTGAGAAATGATGGGTTGCTCTACCGATTAACAGAATGAAAGTTCTGTCCAAAATAACAATATGATTTATTAAGACTAAACAAAAAACAATAAACAAAAACACATGAAACATTTATAATACATCAAATTGGCTCAAATTGGATACTCAAACAAACGCTGTGAAGGTGAAGTTGTCCCTAAACTAGATTGTGAGGTTTATGACGAAGTGGTATGTGGAGTCAATTCCTTGCCACTCAAATCTTAAGAGAGACACACAGCTAACCCAACATTAATTGCTGCTACTCAAGACAGAACAAGGCGCGCTCTGCTGAGCTCTGATTATCACCTAGGAAAATCCCTATCTGCCGGTGCTGCGGACATACATTACCAAACTGTCTTCTTAACTGCCAGAACACGATCTGGCGTACCGGAGGCGATGGCGATGGCCCTTTCCAGATCACCGGAGCTTGCCTGTCACCGGACCACCCGGGTGACGCGAGACGCTGAGTGGGAAGTCCGCATGGGAAGGAATAGCAACTTTTCACCGCATGCAATTAGAGACGAAAATCGTAAGATAGAAATATGAGAGGGGGCTCATGCCACCTCTCACGTGATTTTGCTTTTCACTCTCTCGTATGGAGAAGTTCTTCTTCCTAGTTTTTTACCGACTGTCTAAGACGACGTCAGCCTTGTTATACGGTTTTTGGCAATGATAGCGACAGCCGGGGCCGTGTGCGCCTCCTCATGCCACCACTCCCAAGGGGACCGAATTTGGGTACTCGATCAATCTGTGTCGAGAGTGAATTTCTTGTGCAAATGTTAGACGTTTTGTTAATTGTTTGCGTAGGCTGTATCTGAAGTGGGATATGGGTATCAGGCCGACAGTTACATAGTTCTATGTGAGAAACCGCCCAAAAACCAAATCCAAGTTTGCTTGCCCACCTCGTCGTTATCCGCGAGGCTGGTGTGATCCGAGGCAGGCTCGCATCCTGAATCCAAGGAGCGCCGCGTTAATGCGTTCGGCTCTCCATGTGGGTCTTTAGTCCACAATATCAATACTACCACATATATCCGCGGACGTATCTGCAAATACTGGCATGCACGAATACTTGTAGTGATGGAAGTGTGGGAAACACTGAGAGATGTTGGATATTGAGTTCAATCCATGCTAGTTTGAACTTGTAGCTTCGGCACGAGTTGCGTAGTATGTGACGTGTCTGTGTGCAAATCGAAAAATGATTGAAAACATACGTTACTTCCACTACCGCTAGTGCCGACACGGGAATATCTGATAGCCATCCCTGCAGGAATTCGTCAAAGCCGAAAAACCATTCAATCAATTTCTGTTTAAACGGTATATTGTTACTATGCAGCAGAATAGATTAGCGAAGTCAAACAGGTACTTTACTGTTACCTACACGTAGGTGTCCTGTTGATTTATGGCCGTGGTGAATACTGTGCTACGGCTCGTACTTTTGTAAAACATTAATAACTACGATTCACTTAGAATTTACTCACCATCATTCTTGTTGACTTGTGTCTCGCTTTTGCTGACATCGTGAAACTCTTCGCTTGATTGACCCAGAAGCTCACGTTCGGTACTACAGAAAAAGGAAAAAAAAAAAACTATTAAATTCGAACTATCACAATTACTTGAAGAAATACATACGAGGATCACTCAGAAATTAAGTTTCCTCTATCTTTTAAAGAAATTTAGCGCTTGCGCAGCAGACCTATAGTCAGTGGCGGATTGGGGGCGGCGGGGGTCTGCTCCCGGTCTCTGGTCCTGAGGGGCCTCCAAATCTTGAGGTCCTCGATATTTTGAGCGAGCCCCCCCCCCTTCCCCCCCCCCTCCAGGACCAGACCTTTTTTAATCAAATCCCAAACAAGGCCAAAATACGAGGGTTGGAGCTTAAATAGTGGCAGCTATTTATTCACAACCGATACAGAAAAGTTACATGTTTGCACTTATTACTGTCCTTCAAAGTAGTCACCAGCGTTATGTAGAACCCGTTGCCAGCGATGTGGAGGGCGTAGAATACCATTAGCAGAGCCTGTTCTGTTGATGGTACGAATAGAGCGGCCTACTGCCTGTCGAATCTCTGTAACAGTTCTGAAAAGTTAGTTTTCGGCATATAATTCGTTAGGTTGGCAACATGTACGTAAGCAAAACCAAATAGAAATAGACAAAGTGAACACATTGGAATTATGACTTTAAATCAGAGTAAAATGTCTACAACTAGTCACAAAAGAATACTACTGCTCCGCACCAATCAGCGCAAAGAACATGAAAATTGTGAAGAAAAAAGTTCGAACTTGAAAATGTTCTTATGTTTCGTACGTTAACGTACGTTTTAGTGCGACCCCCAGCATTGCGACCAGATGAGATGAAAGGCAGATGTCAGCCAAAAAATCGATCAACTGTAGAGGTGGCTCGTCCAACTCGAAGTCCTGGTGCTGGAAAACAAGCTGGAAATTCTTTGCAGATAAGGGAACTCGGTGGGATAAAGGACGTATACTTCTGATGAAATTACTGAGATTAAACACGAGGTAGAATAAGACCACTGTCAAACCCTAAGAGGCACCAACGCATTGAATGTAAGTTGTGCAATCCTGCACGTACCCTGTGCAGCAAAGTGCCACGAGAAACTCAGTCCCGTCCCGAGGGCAGAGTATCTCAGGTCCAGCGTCTGAGGAAACAGTCGAAGGAATCTCTAGCAGCACCAACGGCCCTGCTCATATACGCTCCTCTGATGCAATCCCCCGCTATCACGCCCGTCTCCCGTGTCCTGTCGTCCTTCCAGAACATTCTGTCATAGGTGGTCACGCAGCTCCAGCGCCCCTTGCCACAAAAACGCAACCTCTCCTGCTTCCCAGCGCCCTGGCTGACGTTAGGTTGCTTTCCTACATGTTTATCTTACGCAATATTAAGCATTTCTACTCACATCTGCGACACATTCGCGACAACGTGAACTCTTTTATAAGCTACAAATATTGCATATATAAAAAAAAGAAATCATTCTAGATTCTATTGTAGATGACTTAAAGTAAAAGGCGAAACATGGCTGGAACAAATAAAATACACTGCAGCAAGAAAAAAGTGTTTGTTACTTACAAAACGAAATAATCAGTAGTTACAGATACTTATTAAATTACATCAAAACGCACGTTTCGATATATTGAACCGTTAACGAAATTTGGTGCTGATACAACAGTATGATCTACGTCGAGCAGGGCGAAGTATCGGTCACATCACGAGTGACACGTCGTCCAATACATCGAGAACGGTCATAGCTATCGTTCCGCGCTCAACTGTAAAAACAATTCCCATATTCTTCTAATAATTTCCAGGTATGCAGCCGGATGCCGTCGACATTCTGCCACGATATTTCGGCCCAGAGACGTCTGTCCATCATCAGGTGAGTACACAACTACTGAAGAGCCCAGGTGCAGTCGCGGTATTTATGCCGAATCTCGCGCATGCGAAATGTACTGGCATCCTACAGCGCATGCGTCAGGTGTTGACATGCGCAGCATAGCCGAGTTGTACGTGCTGCCCTCGGTGGTGAAAATAAAGGTTCATCTAGTCATTGAGTATCGAATGACACTGTCGATTCCGCTGTGATTGTATAATTTTAATAACAGGATTCCAATTTTTATCCAGCTGAAAGCCGTTGTCACGATTTGTAAGATTATTGGCAAGACGTATTTCCACTGATTCCTTGATTACGGAATCCCCAAAACCGGAAACCGGGGCTAAAATTTTTGTTCCATTGTATTCCAATTAATGTCCCAATGAAATACAGTGCTCTGCTACTGCCGATTTTGACGGTTGCCGCAGACGGGTGTATCTTTCATGTTCATACACCCGTCTGCGGCAACCGTCAAAATCGGCAGTAGCAGAGCACTATATTTCATTGGGACATTAATTGGAATACAATGGAACAAAAATTTTAGCCCCGGTTTCCGGTTTTTGGGATTCCGTAATCAAGGAATCAGTGGAAATACGTCTTGCCAATAATCTTATAAATCGTGACAACGGCTTTCAGCTGGATAAAAATTGGAATCCTGTTATTAAAATTATACAATCACAGCGGAATCGACAGTGTCATTCGATACTCAATGACTAGATGAACCTTTATTTTCACCACCGAGGGCAGCACGTACAACTCGGCTATGCTGCGCATGTCAACACCTGACGCATGCGCTGTAGGATGCCAGTACATTTCGCATGCGCGAGATTCGGCATAAATACCGCGACTGCACCCGACGGCATCCGGCTGCATACCCGGAAATTATTAGAAGAAGAAATACGCCGGGAAAATTTCAGAAGTCACATCAATTCCCATATGTTGGCTAAATTCTATACACAAAACTGTATTACCTAAAATGACCTATACGCAAAGCCTACGCAATGTGTTTTTACCTCTGCACACTCAACAAAATTTCGTGTTGTGGTTTACTAAAAATGATACAGCAAGTCAGCACGACGAGTAATGAACAGAAATTCAGTCCTTTATCGAGCGAAGATATCACGCTATAAGATGCAGAAGAATCAGTCATAACGAGCAGAACCAAAGCTCGTGTAAAGCAGGGTAAGCGTAGCCGCTATTCCTGCTTGGCCTGGGTGGTAGGATGGAAAGAGAACTCACTTGAGGGCTGGCCTGTCAGTCGGAATGCGTCCAAGCGAGGTTGACTAGACATGGGTCGTTCGCGAAGTAACGGGTCCATAGGAACGGTTCACCAAGATGAACGGAACGAGCGAGGAATGAATTATAAGGAACGGTCTTTCGTAGTTCACTTCGGTCGCGGCTTTCTACTTATAGTTAACTGGAACGGGAAACGGTCGGTCTCGTTCTCGAACGGCACGTCTGCCGGTCTCGTTCCAGCTTCGGTCTCGATCGGCTGGACTCGTTCTTCTTCGCGTGGCCACTCGTCGCAGTTCCACTGCCAACTGTTCATAGTTCAGTATCAAGTTGTTCGTTTCGTTCGCTTCGCACTCCCATTCTAGATCTGTTTCAAACCTTTTTTTGAACTCTGAACTTCTGGTTCTTTTCGTATTCTATTCGCGTCCACGACCGGTAATTAAAATGTATTTTATAATTACACAAACTACATAAAAATTACGTGGTATGTAATACATAAATCTTTTCAGGTAAAAAACGGCGTATCAGCTTACTTCACTATTTCGATAAACAGCAGAAGAAATACTTGTAGAAAGACAAGATTTTTTGTTATTACACAAGCAAAGTACGTCGGCACGACACACACGAGTGGCCATTTTCCGTCTTTTTTTGATCCATGGTAAAAGAGCATGCTCATTGTTATGGAAGGCAGGCCGACTTACTATGTAAAGAGAATATGATAACTCCTACAATATTATTTCAGTGGCACAGGGTGGCGCACGAAAAATCGGCCCCGAGTACTGGACTGCTCATTGTCGCTTACCAATCGTCATCTATTGTTTCAAAGTTGTTTGCATTAGCTTATTTGTTATTTCTTCACTATCCAATTATTACATGTTTATCTATTCTGTACGTAGCGGTCAACAAATTGCGCGTGATTGGCGAGCAGTCTGTACTCGGGGACGGTTTTTCGTGCGCCACCTTATGTTATTTCACTGCGATCAGCCACATAACGCTACCAGAATGAGATTTTCATTCTGCAGCGGAGTGTGCGCTGATATGAAACTTCCTGGCAGATTAAAACTGTGTGCCCGACCGAGACTCGAACTGTGGCTAAGCCATGTCTCCGCAACATCCTTTCTTTCAGGAGTGCCAGTTCTGCAAGGTTCGCAGGAGAGCTTCTGTAAAGTTTGGAAGGTAGGAGACCAGGTACTGGCAGAAGTAAAGCTGTGAGGACGGGGCGTGAGTCGTGCTTGGGTAGCTCAGATGGTAGAGCACTTGCCCGCGAAAGCCAAAGGTCCCGAGTTCGAGCCTCGGTCCGGCACACAGTTTTAATCCGCCAGGAAGTTTCACATAACGCTACAGTTGGCTAAACGAGATGTTTTGTAGAACCACGAATATTACAAGTGTGTGAGAATTCTGTTATGAATAAAAACTCTGTACTCCAGGAGGGAGGCAAGTTTCCCCTCTTGGCGCCTTCCATCTTCGGTCACCTATGCTACTAATTTTCAATTTTTCATAATAACCATATACCAAGCACAGTGAACGTGTAAAAACGAACGGTTCCCAAAAAAGAGCGATCACAGTGAACTAGTTGCCAAGGATGAACGACTTTGCCCATCTCTCGGGGTTGACTCCTGAGAAACGGAGCGATACTGTCGGGAATGGGGCAACTGGACGGAACCAGAGGCGGGTCGGGCGGAGGTGACCGCCGTGGACGCGCCAACACGCACCTGGTTGAGACCACAAAAATGTTCCCAGTCAGAGGGCGTGAAGACAGGGCAACTATTAATGAGCCTCAGGTCCTTCCTCGACACTAAGGAGCGCAATATCCGATGATGCCTGATTGGATCATACGGTTCGTGCGGAGGAAGGGGAGAGACGCAGCAGCCATCTGCAATACTTGTTGAAGACTGCGCTCGTCGGGGAGTGGCAGCGTGTCTTGCAGAATGGGCGGAGACACCGCCTCAGAAAGAGGGGAGCGTCGCCATGGGCGCCTCGACGACATGCGCCTGCTGGTCACCCTCTCCAGACGTATCCACATCCAGCAATGTTGACGGAGCCCCCGCGCGACAGCGGACGGCAGGTCGTGGTCCATCTGGGTAGAAGCGTCCACCCCCACCGGCCGCCTCACAGCGGAGACGGGAGCAGGGGCAGACTACTTCCGCAGAGCCCGCAGCTCCTCGCGCAGCTGTTGCAGCTGACGATGGACAGCAACGAGCTCCGCCTGCATGGCGGCCCCCTCTGCCGCGAAAGGCGGTACGACCGTCTCAGCGTCAGGGACCGACGCTGGGAATCCTTTGAAGTAGCTGCAGCTGCGGAAATTGGTGGCGTGAACGCCGCACTGGGCACCTACGCCTCTGGGCTTGGTACAGTTGCGCGTGTCGTCGTGCTTCAAATACGCAACCGGGTTCGAGCAAGCCACCGCAACATGGCCCATGCGCTGACACTTAAGCACTGGGGCATCGTGCGCTTCCTCGATTGCCGTCTGCGGCCGCGATCGTCACCGATGTCTTCCAGCAGGAACGAAAGCGCGGCAGCAAGCCGGTCTCCTCTTCCACGTCCGGGCAGTTCGACTGGCGAAGTGCTAAACACGTAGACAAGCGACGGTAACGACGTGAGCTGCAGCGACTCGAGCGGCGGAGTGCGTCGCGTGCGTGTCGTCCGCGCCAGCGCTTTGGCGGAAACTTCTTATAGCGCGTGGTTCTGTACCCAACGTCACGCTCAGCGCGCTCTGTGATTGACGGCGCGGACCTGCAGCGATCACATTTCGACATGGGCAAACCGCGACGCAGTGCAAAGCCTTCTAGATACAGGTGGTGTTGCGCAGTGCCGGCTACGGCGCGCCGCTGACTGTATTCCCAATGGCAACCGGTGCCCTACCGAACGGTTTTGCCACGCGGCAGCATCTGGGCCTAGCCGCAGCGCGTAATGGCGCGCGGTAGTGGCAGACCGGCGAGGGGTGATGCTCACGCGTTGTTCAGTAGCTGAACGAGCAGCGCCACACCACGCACGCCGCTTGGCGCGGTATCTGGCGGCAGGCATATAAACCATGCGACCCGCCCCAGGCCGGCCCGCAGATGCCTTGGGCGACCTTGAGCAAACGCATGCACTGCCCCATTCCCCCCTTCCCGCGCTTCAGCGTCAGCGACAGGTCAGCGCCTCGCCCTGCACTTGGTTGCTTATGGCACGTGGGCGATCAGAGGGAAGCCGTAGACCAGGCTGTTCCAGCTCGTCGGCTCCATTGTGAGCCGCGGAGCGCTCCCTGCTCAGGGAGCCGTGTCGCTCGCTGTGGCCAGTCAAGTGGGCCGGCACGTGGCAAGGCTGGCTGAGGCAGGCGGCAAGGCACGCGTTTTGACGTGCCAGCTGCGTCTTACAAGATCGACAAGCTCATACTCTTAGCTGCTAAGACGGGGTGACATGCTACACCAGGAAATACGGTGTTCGGGAAATAAATAAGAAACAACTGTTTTACAAGAAATTGCATACCAACTTTATTGGGTCTCTGTAGCTTGACATTTTCTTTTCATTACAAGATCGGAAATATCAGGCGTCAAAGTGTTTGCAGCGTTAATGCGGAGGATGGCCTTCATTGTTGCATCCTGAAGAAACGATCGTTCCTTGCTCTTTACTCTTTTCATTGCTGAGAAAAGCTGCTCACAACAATACGTAGATCCAAACGTGCACATGATGTGAGCGGCATTGTTGTGAAGCTAGGGAAATGTTTTTTGCTGTAATGAACGATACCATCGTGACAAATCCAACGTGTTGTAGTACCTCTCCTACAACAAAGTTGAATTTTGCAAATCAATAGTCTCCAATTGAAGTGACGATGACAAGTCATCGGGGGAAACTGAAAAAGGAGTGCTGAACACCTTAAGTTACATTTCCGAACTAGAGGTCTCGGAATCATGTTTCAAACGACGTGATGAGCTGCTTTAACTTTGCTTGGTAATCGCCGAAAGTAGTACCTTCAGGTAGTTTAAAAGACGCAAGACGATTGAAGAACGTTAAATGTCCATCACACATCTGCCTCCCCAATAAACGTATCTTTTACATGAACGCTTTGATATGACCGTGCATGTCAACGATTAGCTGCCCTTTGACCTGAAATGACAGATTTAAATGATTCAGATGCATAGTTATGTCAGCTAGGAACGCCAGGTCTGATATCTATTTTATATCTTTCAGACAATGCATTTCTTCCCCTTTCATTTCGAGAAAAAGGGATATTTCCTCACGAATGGCAAAGAAAACATCAAGAACTTTTCCCCGACTCAGCCAGTGAGCTGTACTGTGGTAAGGTATATCCCCATATTCCGCTTCCATATCTTTCAAGAATCCCTTGAATTAGCGATGATTCATACCGTGACGCCGCACAAAAATCACACACTTCACGACATCTTTCATTACGCCACCTAGTTCTACTGTTTCAGCAGACAGTGCCTCTTGGTGAATAAAACAATGAAGAGTCAAAATGTCTTTCCCGAGTTTATTTTGACTCTCAGTTTATTTTTCAAACGAGAAGCAAAACCTTGGTGACGCCCGATCATTTGTGGTGCACCGTCTGTCGCTACAGAATGGAGTTTTTCCCGAGGCAAATTCATATTGCCACTGATTCACAAACAGCTTCAAAAATGTCACGTCCTGTTGCGGTGTAATCGAGTGGTACCACATCCAAGAGTTCTTCAGTTAATTGCAACTCCATGTCGACACCACGCACAAAGACTGCAAGCTGAGCTCAGTCCGATGTGTCCGTGCTTTTGTCAAGCGCTAGCGAAAATGCAACAAAGCTCTCCGCCTTTCTCCTGATCTGTGTCTCTAAAACCGCTTCCATGTCCAGTATTCGACATTGCTTCGACAGGCAAACCCCTTCAATTGCCTGCACCTCCCTTGGAAACAAACATTCTGCAACTGCTATCATGCACGATTTTACGAGTGGTCCCACCGAAAACGGCTGGCCACTCGTCGCAATGATGTGAGCGACCCTGTAGCTTGCTCCAATTGCAGATTCAGTGGTGGTTTCTCCGCTCTCATTCACCTGGTAATTATAAAAGCAATACAGAACATGAACTATGTTGCATGTTTTGATACCCTCCGTATTACGAAACCGTTTTTAAACTTACGTCTCTTGGTATGTCGTTCTTAAGCCTGGCTACCAGTTCTCTGCCTGCAACGCCTTCTACCTGATCGTAGTGCGCTGTGTGAAGACGTGTATAATGTCGTTGTATGTTGTACCTCTTCGCAGAATTGAATACTTTATGACATACAATACATTGCGGACGACCACCTCTCTCAGTGAATAGAAAGGTATCCTCCAATAGAGGTACCGGACTCCCGCGGCTAGTCATACCAGCCATTGAACACGGATTATTGCGTCAGTTGCGGCTGCATGCGGCCAGGGGGCAGTGAGTTCGCTTTCCCCTTCCACGCGGGCTCCGAGCTGCCGCAGTGAGCGCTCCGGAGCGCTCCGGCTCCCTGGAGCTCGGTAGGAACAGTCTGCCGTAGACGATTGTAACGTGTCATCGTCCCAGGAGCGCGCGGCGGAGGGTGCCTGCCGCACCCTCTAGAATGAACAATAGATTTATTTTCCAAATTTAGCGTCCTCCTCCCACAGCTGTGCCCTGACGAACAACAACATGTTTTTCGAGGGATGCAGCTGACGCCGGAATGGCCAGGCTGGATGGCTGTCTATCTGTCCCAGAATGAACAAAGGATGTTTTTCTAAAGATAGCATGTACGTCCTATTTTCCAGCCACATTCAGTCATTTGCCAGCAAACAAAGGATGTTTTCTTAAGATAGCTCTCCCCACACAGGCAACGTTCAGTTTTCTCAGCGACCTACATCAAGCATTCTTGAACAGAAAGGATGCCCATTCTCACTTGCTGGTAGGACATTCTGAGTGCATTCGAGTACATTCCTATATGTTCTATGTTCTATGTACTGACTTGGCAGAAAATCCTAAGAAATTTTGGTCTTATGTCAAAGCGGTAGGTGGATCAAAACAAAATATCACACACTCTGTGACCATAATCGTACTGAAACAGAGGATGACAGACTAAAGGCCGAAATACTAAATGTCTTTTTCCAAAGCTGTTTCACAGAGGAAGACTGCACTGTAGTTCCTTCTCTATATTGTCGCACAGATGACAAAATGGTAGATATCGAAATAGAATACAGAGGGATGGAGAAACAATTAAAATCGCTCAAAAGAGGAAAGGCCGCTGGACCTGATGGGATACCAGTTTGATTTTACACAGAGTACGCGAAGGAACGTGCCCCCCTTCTTGCAGCGGTGTACCGTAGGTCTCTACAAGAGCGTAGCGTTCCAAAGGATTGGAAAAAGGCACAGGTCATCCCCGTTTTCAAGAAGGGACGTCGAACAGATGTGCAGAACTATATGGTTCAAATGGCTCTGAACACTATGGGACTTAACATCTATGGTCATCAGTCCCCTAGAACTTAGAACTACTTAAACCTAATAACCTAAGGACATCACACAACACCCAGTCATCAGGAGGCAGAGAAAATCCCTGACCCCGCCGGGAATCGAACCCGGGCGCGAGAAGCGAGAACGCTACCGCACGACCATGAGCTGCGGACATGCAGAACTATAGACCTATATCTCTAACGTCTATCAGTTATAGAATTTTGGAACACGTATTATGTTCGAGGATAATGACGTTTCTGGAGACGAGAAATCCACTCTGTAGGAATCAGCATTGGTTTCGAAAAAGACTATCGTGTGAAACCCAGCTCGCGCTATTCGTCCACGAGACTCAGAGGGCCACAGACACGGGTTCCCAGGTAGATGTCATGTTTCTTGACTTCGCAAGGCGTTCGATACAGTTCCCCACCGTCGTTTAACGAACAAAGTAAGAGCATATGGACTACCAGACCAATTGTGTGATTGGATTGAAGCGTTCCTAGATAACAGAAGGCACCATGTCATTCTCAGTGGAGAGAAGTCTTCCGAAGTAAGAGTGATTTCAGGTGGGCCGCAGGGGAGTGTCATAGGACCGTTGCTATTCACAATATACATAAATGACCTTGGGGATGACATCGGAAGTTCACTGAGGCTTTTTGCGGATGATGCTGTAGTATATCGAGAGGTTGTAACAATAGAAAATTGTACTGAAATGCAGGAGGATCTGCAGCGAATTGACGCATGGTGCACGGAATGGCGAATGAATCTCAATGTAGACAAGTGTAATGTGCTGCGAATACTTAGAAAGAAAGATCCCTTATTATTTAGCTACAATATAGCAGGTCCCTCATAAGAAGTAGATGTTTCTTCGTGTGCATTTTCATGCAGCAGGGCATGGGTGATAACTCAATGTATCGACTATCGAAAATATTCATGTCGTTTTTCCTCATTATTTCCTAGTGACGATAACTGCATCTGTCAAAACCTTATCTTGCAGGGTGGATGTATGTCACATGTTGGACATGTTCCTCTTTGTTGTTGTTGTTGTTGTCTTCAGTCCTGAGACTGATTTGATGCAGCTCTCCATGCTACTCTATCCTGTGCAAGCTTCTTCATCTCCCCGTACCTACTGCAACCTACATCCTTCTGAATCTGCTTAGTGTATTCATCTCTTGGTCTCCCTCTACGATTTTTACCCTCCACGCTGCCCTCCAATGCTAAATTTGTGATCCCTTGATGCCTCAGCACATGTCCAACCGGTCCCTTCTTCTTGCCAAGTTGTGCCACAAACTCCTCTTCTCCCCAATTCTATTCAATACCTCCTCATTAGTTATGTGATCTAACTTTCAGCATTCTTCTGTAGCACCACATTTCGAAAGCTTCTATTCTCTTCTTGTCCAAACTATTTATTGTCCAAGTTTCATTTCCATACATGGCTACACTCCATACAAATACTTTCAGAAATGACTTCTTGACACTTAAATCTATACTCGATGTTAACAAATTTCTCTTCTTCAGAAACGATTTCCTTGCCATTGCCAGTCTACATTTTATATCCTCTCTACTTCGACCATCGTCAGTTATTTTGCTCCCCAAATAGCAAAACTCCTTTACTACTTTAAGTGTCTCATTTCCTAATCTAATTCCCTCAGCATCACCCGACTTAATTCGACTACATTCCATTATCCTCGTTTTGCTTTTGTTGATGTTCATCTTATATCCTGCTTTCAAGACACTGTCCATTCCGTTCAACAGCTCTTCCAAGTCCTTTGCTGTCTCTGACAGAATTACAATGTCAAACCTCAACGTTTTTATTTCTTCTCCGTGGATTTTAATACCTACTCCGAATTTTTCTTTTGTTTCCTTTACTGCTTGCTCAATATACAGATTGAATAACATCGGGGACAGGCTACAACTATGTCTCACTCCCTTCCCAACCGCTGCTTCCCTTTCATGCCCCTCGACTCTTATAACTGCCATCCAGTTTCTGTACAAATTGTAAATAACCTTTCGCTCCCTGTATTTTACCCCTGCCACGTTTAGAATTTGAAAGAGAGTATTCCAGTCAACATTGTCAAAAGCTTTCTCTAAGTCCATAAATGCTAGAAATGTAGGTTTGCCTTTCCTTAATCTATTTTCTAAGATACGTCGTAGAGTCAGTATTGCCTCACGTGTTCCAACATTTCTGCGGAATCCAAACTGATCTTCCCCGAGGTCGGCTTCTACTAGTTTTTCCATTCGTCTGTAAAGAATTCGCATTAGTATTTTGCAGCTGTGGCTTATTAAACTGATAGTTAGGTAATTTTCACATTTGTCAACACCTGCTTTCTGTGGACTTGGAATAATTATATTCTTCTTGAAGTCAGAAGGTATTTCGCCTGTCTCATACATCTTGCTCACCAGATGGTATAGTTTTGTCAGGACTGGCTCTCCCAAGGCCGTCAGTAGTTCTAATGGAATGTTATCTACTCCCCGGGCCTTGTTTCGACTCAGGTCTTTCAGTGCTCTGCCAAACTCTTCACGCAGTATCGTATCTCCCATTTCATCTTCATCTACATCCTCTTCCATTTCCATAATATTGTCCTCAAGTACATCGCCATTGTAAAGACCCTCTATATACTCCTTGCACCTCTCTGCTTTACCTTCTTTGCTTAGAACTGGGTTTCCGTATGAGCTCTTGATATTCATACAAGTGGCTCTCTTTTCTCCAAAGGTCTCTAATTTTCCTGTAGGCAGTATCTATCTTACCCCTAGTGAGATAAGCCTCTACATCCTTACATTTGTCCTCTAGCCATCCCTGCTTACCCATTTTGCACTTCCTGTCGATCTCAATTTTGAAACTTTGTATTCCTTTTTGCCTGCTTCATTTACTGGGTTTTTATATTTTCTCCTTTCATCAATTAAATTCAATATTTCTTCTGTTACCCAAGGATTTCTACTAGCCCTCGTCTTTTTACCTACTTGATCCTCTGCTGCCTTCACTATTTCATCCCTCAGAGCTACCCATTCTTCTTCTACTGTATTTCTTTCCACCATTCCTGTCAATTGTTCTCTTATGCTCTCCCTCAAACTCTCTACAACCTTTGGTTCTTTCAGTTTATCCAGGTCCCATCTCCTTAAATTCCCACCTTTTTGCAGTTTCTTCAGCTTTAATCTACAGTTCATAACCTATAGATTTTGGTCAGAATCCACATCTGCCCCTGGAAATGTCTTACAATTTAAAACCTAGTTCCTAAATCTCTGTCTTACCATTATATAATCTATCTGATACCTTCTAGTATCTCCAGGATTCTTCCATGTATACAACCTTCTTTTATGATTCTTGAACCAAGTGTTAGCTACGATTAAGTTATGCTCTGTGCAAAATTCTACCAGACGTCTTCCCCTTTATTTCTGTCCCCCAATCCATATTCACCCACTATGTTTCCTTCTCTCCCTTTTCCTACTCTTGAATTCCATTCACCCATGTCTATTAAATTTTCGTCTCCCTTCACTACCTGAATAACTTCTTTTATCTCATCATACATTTCATCATTTTCTTCATCATCTGCAGAGCTAGTTGGCATATAAACTTGTACTACTGTAGTAGGCATGGGCTTCGTGTCTATCTTGGCCACAATAATGCGTTCACTATGCTGTTGGTAGTAGCTTACCCGCACTCCTATTTATTTATTTATTATTAAACCTACTCCTGCATTACCCCTTTTTGATTTTGTATTTATAACCCTGTATTCACCTGATCAGAAGTCTTGTTCCTCCTGCCACCGAACTTCACTAATTCCCACTATATCTAACTTCAACCTATCCATTTCCCTTTTTAAATTTTCTAACCTACCTGCCCGATTAAGGGATCTGACATTCCACGCTCCGATCCGTAGAACGCCAGTTTTCTTTCTCCTGATAACGACGCCCTCTTGAGTAGTCCCCGCCCGGAGATCCGAATGGGGGACTATTTTACCTCCGGAATATTTTACCCAAGAGGACGCCATCATTATTTAATCATACAGAAAAGCTGCATGTTCTCGGGAAAAATTACGGCTGTAGTTTCCCCTTGCTTTCAGCCGTTCGCAGTACCAGCACAGCAAGGTCGTTTTGGTTAGTGTTGCAAGGCCAGATCAGTCAATCATCCAGACTGTTGCCCCTGCAACTACTGAAAAGGCTGCTGCCTCTCTTCAGGAAGCACATGTTTGTCTGGCCTCTCAACAGACACCTCTTCATTGTGGTTGCACCTACGGTACGGGCATCTGTATCGCTGAGGCACGCAAGCCTCCCCACCAGCGGCAAGGTCCATGGTTCATGGGGGTAGGCATTTCTTCTTAACCATTATTTATATCACCACAACACTCTCTCGTGTCTACTATACACTGATGGGGGTGCTAACCTCCTCGACTTGCACACATCTGGAGAGATCTTGTGCACTTGGATGGGTGCCATGAGTAAGACTGGTGCAGAACAGTCTTCGCTGAATAGGAGTTACGGACACAGCTAGCTCTGTTTTTTCGTGAGACATGGAATGTAGCGGGTATAGTCCTATGTTCGATCTAGAAATACGTAGATATCCTAATTGCATCGGTATAGGACGCTGTCCAGTTTTTGGTGTATATGAGCAAATGGATGTACTGCACAATCATCTACACTCCTGGAAATTGAAATAAGAACACCGTGAATTCATTGTCCCAGGAAGGGGAAACTTTATTGACACATTCCTGGGGTCAGATACATCACATGATCACATTGACAGAACCACAGGCACATAGACACAGGCAACAGAGCATGCACAATGTCGGCACTAGTACAGTGTATATCCACCTTTCGCAGCAATGCAGGCTGCTATTCTCCCATGGAGACGATCGTAGAGATGCTGGATGTAGTCCTGTGGAACGGCTTGCCATGCCATTTCCACCTGGCGCCTCAATTGGACCAGCGTTCGTGCTGGACGTGCAGACCGCGTGAGACGACGCTTCATCCAGTCCCAAACATGCTCAATGGGGGACAGATCCGGAGATCTTGCTGGCCAGGGTAGTTGACTTACACCTTCTAGAGCACGTTGGGTGGCACGGGATACATGCGGACGTGCATTGTCCTGTTGGAACAGCAAGTTCCCTTGCCGGTCTAGGAATGGTAGAACGATGGGTTCGATGACGGTTTGGATGTACCGTGCACTATTCAGTGTCCCCTCGACGATAACCAGTGGTGTACGGCCAGTGTAGGAGATCGCTCCCCACACCATGATGCCGGGTGTTGGCCCTGTGTGCCTCGGTCGTATGCAGTCCTGATTGTGGCGCTCACCTGCACGGCGCCAAACACGCATACGACCATCATTGGCACCAAGGCAAAAGCGACTCTCATCGCTGAAGACGACATGTCTCCATTCGTCCCTCCATTCACGCCTGTCGCGACACCACTGGAGGCGGGTTGCACGATGTTGGGGCGTGAGCGGAAGACGGCCTAACGGTGTGCGGGACCGTAGCCCAGCTTCATGGAGACGGTTGCGAATGGTCCTCGCCGATACCCCAGGAGCAACAGTGTCCCTAATTTGCTGGGAAGTGGCGGTGCGGTCCCCTACGGCACTGCGTAGGATCCTACGGTCTTGGCGTGCATCCGTGCGTCGCTGCGGTCCGGTCCCAGGTCGACGGGCACGTGCACCTTCCGCCGACCACTGGCGACAACATCGAAGTACTGTGTAGACCTCACGCCCCACGTGTTAAGGAATTCGGCGGTACGTCCACCCGGCCTCCCGCATGCCCACTATACGCCCTCGCTCAAAGTCCGTCAACTGCACATACGGTTCACGTCCACGCTGTCGCGGCATGCTACCAGTGTTAAAGACTGCGATGGAGCTCCGT
Organism: Schistocerca serialis cubense; assembly: GCF_023864345.2. Taxonomy (NCBI): domain Eukaryota; kingdom Metazoa; phylum Arthropoda; class Insecta; order Orthoptera; family Acrididae; genus Schistocerca; species Schistocerca serialis. Next base: position 1,204,455,342 of record NC_064638.1, on the reverse strand, counting down.
ACGCCACGGCAAACTGGCTGACACTGACGGCGGCGGTGCACAAATGCTGCGCAGCTAGCGCCATTCGACGGCCAACACCGCGGTTCCTGGTGTGTCCGCTGTGCCGTGCGTGTGATCATTGCTTGTACAGCCCTCTCGCAGTGTCCGGAGCAAGTATGGTGGGTCTGACACACCGGTGTCAATGTGTTCTTTTTTCCATTTCCAGGAGTGTATCTGCATCCACAGTCTAGTATATGGTACTCGAAAAGTAGTTGAGGAGTGGTTTAGCGATGATGTAGAAACTGGGAAGCATTCTGCTGTGTCATTGGTTGGTGTTGGAATTACACAACTGATAAAATTGCTAACTTGATCATGCTATCAAGTGCAGTGATTATTATAGTAGATTGTCCATATCAATGGTGTCTTTTCCATCCCCTCTGTCCATTGGTATGCTGCTGATTACCACATAATGATTGACTGTCACCACTTGTTTGAGGGGGAGAGCCTCGGTGGAACACTGGACATCAGCTACTTGTCATTGTGGAACATGGGATTAAATGCAGATATCATCTTCAGACAGCTGTTTGTATATGTTTATCAATGTTGCAGACTCGTCCCATTTCCATCCCTACCCCACACGTGTTGTGAACAGCACTTTCTGGGGATGTTCAACATCATAACAGTGATCATGTGCATGACTGCAAAATGAGGAAACAGTGCTTCTGGTCTCTTCAAAATGGAACACCAAGACATCTGTTACCCCAGCACTGTCAAAGATGAGATTAAATGTACAGTTCATCGCCTTGTGACAGCTCTCTGGAAACAATCCACAGTGCACTCTTCCAGTTTCCATACGTTGCCATGACTTCCACATTTGTGTCTGTAGGAAACATTGCCTCTGTGTTTTATTTCTACCATCCTGTGTATTGTGGAAGCAGTATAATTCACACCAAGCGATGTCCAGCTTTCTGTGAGAGCCAGTGGAACGAATGCGCTAATATTGGTTCAGCACCTGACACAGACTTTGAAGTCATGGTAGAAAAACAAACTGTATGGCAGTGTACAGAGCTATAGTCATACACTGCTTGGATATGCTATAGCTGAATATAAGGTATAAATCTGCTTACGAAAGAACACAGCAACCCTCTCTTGTGATTGATAGTCTGTGGGATATGGGCTTCCTCCAGTGCAGGCGACAAAACTTTACACAGGTCTGTACAAGTGACTTTGATCACTAGCCACCTGCTCCAATCGACCAATATGTGTATATGTAATATGCTCAATGTCAACAAGCACTTGGTATTTGTTTTTCGGTGCATCAGAAGAGAGAGACCCGGTAAAGTCTAATCGGGTGATGTTAGGAGGTTCTACTATGAGGAGTGTTATGACTGGTTAAAGTTTGGATGGATATAGTTTGCAATTGGACGGTATAGATGCTGATCTGTACCGGTATTTTGTATGTCTGAAATGAATATAATGAATGCCGTCATGCAAGACAATTTGTAATTTTAATAAGTGGAATGCTCCCAAACTACTACAACTTCGCTCATAAAACTCATAGAAATCGACTGTATCGATTCTCATGGAATCATGATTGTTTTTATTATTATTGTCACGATTGTATGTTTAAAAATTGTATTACCGCAAGTCCTGTGTTATTTCATAATCTCTAATTATGAAACATACATCACTTGAATTATTGCTCTTTGTGTCACCTAAATGATGTTTTTCCCGACATATGAGTAGATAGCGTGTAACAGGCTGTTCTGTAAATACTAAGATGGTACCTGTTCTTTCGGACATGTCCGAAAGAACAGATACCATCGGTGACCATGCAGCTCGTTAGAATGAAATTACAATGAAATGAACACCCTTAGCTACTTACAGGCGTTGACATACGTCAACGGGGGAGGCGTGCCAGAGATAAATCTCTGCAGTCGCGCTATCCTCTGTGTCCTCGGCGGCACAGATGGATACGCCGGCACGGTAGCTCAGCGTGTTCGGTCAGAGGGTTAGCTGCCCTCTGTAATAATAATAATAATTTAAAAAAAGAACTGAGTTAATCGATCAACAACGATCTTAAACGGATGTCTTACGACGTCCGCCTCGAGCAGATGCAACGAACAAAAACAGATTGAAAAAAAAAAAAAAAAAGATGGATCGAGCGTCTGCCATGTAAGCAGGAGATCCCGGGTTCGAGTCCCGGTCTGGGCACACATTTTCATCTGTCCCCGTTGACGTATGTCAACGCCTGTAAGCAGCTAAAGGTGTTCATTTCATTGTAATTTCAGGCTGTTCTGTGATGACCAAACTGCTTATGAAACTACAACACAAGAATCTGCTGCTATTGCGAATGATAGTCTGCTGGATTTGGACTACTGCTTCAGGTACAGGCGACAGAAACTTTACACACAGGTCAGTACAGGCGAGTTATTGAGCAAAAAATATGAGATGTCAGCACACATATGGTATTTGTTTTCGATGTTTCGGTGGAATCTTATATGGTTCTCTACTAGGTGACATTAGGAGGTTCTATTACAAGGCATGCTCTCACTATTTATTTTTTATGCTCTGTAAGTGTCAGTGCAATGTACCATTGCTTCGCTAAAACAGGACCGGCCTTGGTGTATAAAACAAGAACATCGTCTTTAATTACAGCTTGTTGTAGTCGAACGTAAAATAATTGTTTTTTTCTGACATGTGAACAAACGGTCTAAAAGTCTGTATTCTGCGATGTTAGTACATGTGCCTGAAATGTTTGTAGTACACACATGCATGGCAGTTAATGATTTGAACGCTCTCAAACTATGCACTTTTGTCCACCAAACAGAAAATCACTTAACTTGTTTCTTGTTGTTGTGCAGAGTAAATTCTCGGTTTTTTCCTTACTCCGAGAAAAGTTCCGAAATAACAAGGACATTCTGCAGCAATTGCTAGTTTTCACAACAAAACAGTGGAAGTTATTCTCCGATTTTATGCAGGATGGAGATGTATAGGAGATGTGAGTAGTTAACACATCTGTCAGATGTATCGCTATGAAGCTCCAACCTCTGCAGTTTGCTCATATAGATACAAACTACCTAGTTTCAACTACTTTTCAGGGTCATCCAACCACCCTCCCTCCCCATCGGAAATACATGCACATAAATCATTGTATATGAGCAATGTCTTTGGTTTTTTGTGTGTTTGCGAATAAGAGACAGATAAATTTCTCATACAAAATCTTTATTAACTTTTGCATATACATTTACACAAAGACAAAAACTATTTCCTTATTTTTGTTAGGTGTGGTATTATTAATGTCCCATTTAATTTTTAACTTAACTTTTAATTTTTTCTGTTATCTCCTCCATGACACTAATGTTAAACCATTCCACATATTCCTGTGTGTATGTTGGCAACTCTTCTGCTCCACATTCTTGCGGGATTGCTGTATAGAATTATAAGTTTACAACTTCCGCAAACAACTGTCCATTAAATGTATTTATCCCAACAGTTTTAAACTTGGCAAATGACTGTTCTGTTGCTAGGTGGACAACACCCAGTTCGCCACACTTAGATAATCATCCTTTTTAAGCCAATCCAAATGGGAACAGAGCTTCATAAACACATTTTTCGTGTATCCATTAATATAGTAAATGTTCTCGATTCCTTTGATTTCAGCCAGTACTCCACAACGTGACCAATTTCCACTGCTGTTTACTGTAAATGCCGACATTTTATATTTACCTATCAGAGCCAGATTGCTCCATACAATGTGTTTAAAGCCGTATGTAAACCTGGCTGGCACATCTGTAATAGCTTCTTCCTTTTGAAATTGCAGCTTATATTGTTCCTTTATGGCAGTTGCCTTCTCCAAATACTCCACTTCTCTTTTCTTTACTTTAAAGTATTCCATTTCCAATCTCGTTTTCCGTGCACGCAACACATTAACTACACTTAAAAGTATAATTTCTTTAATGGGGATACGTTTAAGTTGTGTGACACATTTACTCTTTTTCTTAGGACTTGTGAAACAACGTCGCTCTTATCAACCAGTCCTTATTTTGCAATATCTGTATTGAATGGTATTACGAAGAACAATGTTCTAGACTGAGAAAAATAAGTTTCTTCTGCTTTAACGTAACACTTCTGTAAAATACTTATATCGTGTTTATTGCAGTCAGAGTTAAGAATATCCATGTAGTTTATAGGTAGATAATTAAAACTGTATGCAGATAGAACACAGCTGATACGCTTTTCTCAGTGTTGAGTACCTGGAAGACTTACTTGTACAACTGTCAATTTTCGGGTATTCTTATATCCCCCTGTACTCAGACTGCAGGTCGTTCTTAAACACAACCCAATAGTTGCTATGTAAGTTATTCGTTACTTGGCGTCGCATAGACGCAGTTGGCACAGAGTAAAGTGGAGCACTTTGTATGTACTGTTTGATGATGTCTAATACACACAAACACTCTTGCGCAGGGTCGAATACACGGTCCATTCTGTATTTGTATATTGTAGCCTCCAGCCTGGTAATGCCATGCTGCTTAGCCAAGGAAGACCAAAACGTTTCTCGGATTCACATGTCAGGACACTTCATAAAATCTGTAACATGGTTAGCAATATCCTTGTTCAATCCAGGACTTGTGATTTTACATATAAATTTGTTATGTATAGTTACTCTACAGCTGGGGCTTAACCACATTAGACAGTCTATTCCAACTGTCTTATTGTTGTCCACAATCACACTGCTGTTTCCCTTGCGATCCCCTTCCAAACAGAAGTCGTGGTATGGTATTAGATAGTCGCACATCTCGATTTTATCAAAAATTGTCGCAGAGTCATGTGTTATGTCCAAATCCAAAAAGTGATAGTCGTCTACACGTAGCTGTTGCAATATCCCAGGTAGCTCTTCCATTAGAAGATCCATTTTGACGTCAGCTAATTCCATTTTACAGTGGAACCTCGCATAGCGAACACAATTCGTTCCAGAATCTTAGTCGCTGTGCGAAACACTCGTTATACCAAACAATGTATTCCATATAAATTAATGTAAAATGTGATAATGAGTTCCATGCAGAAAAAGCACAAAATGTTTTATGTTATTCGTGCCATTATTCAAAGAATTGCACACACATAGCCACTGCTTTATTGGGACGATAATTTTTCGATGTATGATGCAACTGACTTCCATACTTTCAGCATTTGTCTTGTTGCGCCAGAAGATTGCTGGTTTTTTGTTACCGCCTCCTCCTCGTCCTCTCAAGAACTTCCCTCCACAACTTCCTGCTGTGAAATACACTGCAACTCAATAAGATCTTCAGTGTTGAAGTGATATTTCCAAAACTCCCTGAGAGAGATTGGTAGGTTTAGTCAACTCAAAGCACTGCTCGAGGGAGCTTTAGTGTAGAGCTTCTTAAAGTTAGAAATAATCTGCTGGCCCATAGGCCGGAGAAACGGAGTGGTGTTGGGAGGCGGAAATTGGATCGTGATGACTTGAAATTCTTCAAGGAGGTGGCCTTTTATGCCCGGAGAATGGCCAGGAGCGTTGTCCATAACAAGCACGACATGGAGAGGCAGACTCATCTCAAGCAAATATTTTTTCGCTGAAGGTCCAGACACTTCATTGATCCAATCACAAAAAAGATCATGTGTCACTCAAGCCTTGTTGTTAGACCGCCACATCACATTTATCCTGCTCTTCTGTACTTTACCCTTCTTGAAGGCTCGTGGAGTGTCTGAATGGTAAACAAGCAGCGGTTTAATTTTCAAATTACCACTTGCATTGGCACAGAATAGCAGTGTGAGATCGTTTTTCATTAGCTTGTGATCGGGCAGTGCATTCTCCTGTTCTGTTGTAAAGGTACGTTTCGGGACTTTTCTCCAGAATAGATCCATCTCGTCACAATTAAAAATCTTTTGCGGCAGATAACCATCAGAATCCACGAACAACGTGAAGTCGCTGATGAAGTTCTCTGCTGCCTTTGTGTCGGAGTTGGCTGCTTCGCCGTGCCTCCTCAACGCTGTGAATGCCGGTTCTGCTCTTAAACTTCTCGAACCAGGGGGGGGGGGGGGGGGGAGGGGGGGGCTTCCCATAAACAGTTCAAAAAATGGCTCTGAGCACTATGAGACTTAACTTCTGAGGTCATCAGTCCCCTATAACTCAGAACTACTTAAACCTAACTAACCTAAGGACATCACACACATCCATCCCCGAGACAGGATTCGAACCTGCGACCGTAGCGGTCGCGCAGCTCCAGACTGTAGCGCCTAGAACCGCTCGGCCACTCCGGCCGGCCCTTAAACAGTTCTTCGGTCGCTGATGATCCTGGCGTCTTCTTAAGGAGATGGCGAAAAGCATTCTGGCCTTCTCAGAAATGATGTTCTTGTTGATAGTGTCGCCTTGAAAATGCTTTTCATTTATCCATATAATAAGTAACCTTTGTAAACCATTGTTTGCACTGATATGAGTTTCATATCAGTGCACACTCCGCTGCAGAGTGAAAATCTCATTCTGGAAACATCCCCCAGGCTGTGGCTAAGCCATGTCTCAGCAATATCCTTTCTTTCAGGAGTGCTAGTCCTGCAAGGTTGCAGGAGAGCTTCTGTAAAGTTCGGAAGGTAGGAGACGTAGCTCAGTTGGTAGAGCATTTGCCCGCGAAAGGCAAAGGTCCCGAGTTCGAGTCTCGCTCCGGCACAGAGTTTTAATCCGCCAGGAAGTTTCACAGCCATTTACCAAGTTTAAAACGAATGGAATAAATACATTTAATGGACACTCGTTTGAGAAAGTGCAAACTTGCAGTTCTACACAGAAATCCCTCAAGAATGTGGAGCAGAAGAGTTGCCGATATATTCACAGGAGGATGTAGAATGCTTTAACATTAGCGTCATGGAGTAGATAAGAGAAAAAATTAAAATTCCCGAATGCTCTCGCCTAGAACTGCAGAAAGGAACAGATCTAACAGTTAAAGCCATAAAACCAGTATTTTACAGCAAGAAAATTATATATGTATTAGAATTAGAGAATATACCTTCAATGTATTTGTCGGAATACTGGGTGGAAAAAGAAATATGATTCAGATGTGGAGTGAAGCTATAAGCTAAAAATTAAATTGGACAATATTGAAATCAGACCTAACAAAAATAAGGAAAGAGTTATTTTCTGTCAATCCTCATGTCTATTATTATTGTTGTTATCTTACTTGCACGGAAAAGTTAATAAAGATTTTGTACGAGAAAATTTATTTGGATCTTATTCGCTAACCTACCAAAAATCCTAGGACTTTTAATATACAATGATTATGTGCATGTATTTCGGATGGGAGGGGGGGGGGGGGGGGGGGAGTGGTTGAATGATCTTGAAAAGTACTTGAAACTAGGCAGTTGAAAGCGTAGCGACCCAGTTTTTGTATCTAGGCCTATATGAAAGGCATCTTCAGGCCATCCTGCTGCATCACCAGTATTTGCTGAAAAGCACTCCCCCTACGCTCATCCATTACCATCTCTTTCAAATGCTTGTGTAGGATGCTACAGACACAGTCCTCAGCTGTATGCTCACGGTAATACACTTATTAAACTCCTCTCTGTCCAACACCAACACCTCGTCAGCTCAACACACTCCCCGCTAAAAATAAAGATAGTACCTTCAGCTCCAGCCCTTTTCCTACCAGCTTGTAAGTGATGGGAGCATCCTACATACAGTTTATTTTGAGTACGTTTCCACTAGGCACTGTGGATTCCCACAGGATAACACCAATTGTATGACACCCAGTACTCTTCAATCCTCAGGTCTATTATTCTTGTGATCTCACTTGTACGGAGAGTAACCTTTTTTTACAATATCGATATTTAAATAACGTCTTTTGACATACAAATGTAGATCATTGTTATTTACTTCACTCTGCTAGTGGACCACTAATACCGACATGGTGTCCAATCGGAAAAAGTGGCCGCGCTACTTGTCAGGAAAAGTGGTCAAGGTGGTCACCAAAGTAAGGGTTTCTCAGTTCCAAGAAACACGCACAATACAACAGATAAAGCATATTTCTAAACCCCTTTATATACAAAGCTGTCATCCGTCATTCTATCCTTTTGTGACAATTTGAATTAATCGGTTTATCGTCTCTGTTCTATCATACAGAGGGGTCCAAAAAAATGTATCCACTGTTTAAAAGTCCGTAACTCGCATACTAATTGACGGAGTTGTCTCGTTTTTGCAGAAAGTGTAGCTTGAAGTCCAACTTAAAGATATCACTGTAGGTGTTCGAAATGGTCACCATTAACATCCACAAACAAACGATGACGCTGAACTGCAGCACGAACTACTGACTGCAACATGTTCAGCTGGATATTTGCACACGAATTCACGATGGATTCTCGAAGTTCGTCCAATGTGCGTGGCTTTTGTCGATAAACGACGTCCGTTAGTGTTCCCCACAGGTAAAAGTCCAGAGGAGTTAGGTCTGGTGAACGTGGTGGATACTCCACAGCACCTCTACGACCTATCCATCTTCCTGGTAGATATTCGTCGGGATACGCCCTAACACGATTTTGGTAGTGGGTTGGGGCACAGTCTTGTTGAAAGTAAACTCTGCCGTCTCCATACAAGTCTCGGATGGCAGGTAAAATGGATGTCTGAAGCTTCTGAAGGTACACCTCACGGGTAACAGTGCCGTGAAAGAAGAATGGGCCATTCAAGGGGCTTCTTTCACGGTTTTGTCTACATGGACGTTCGGATTTTCGGCGGCCCAGTAGATGCAATTGTGGCGATTTACTGTACCACTGAGTTTGAACTGTGCCTCATCAAACCACACAATCTTCTCTTCAAACTCTTCATCGTTGCGCACCATGTTAGAAAACCACTCACAGCACTCCATTCTACGATCTGGGTCGTCCTCGTTCATTGCGTGTAGCAATCGTGGGATGTAGCACTTCCACTTTGCTGTCTTCAAAATTTGTGAGCGACTCACTCCAGTTAACGGGTACACTGTCTCACAGACTTCTGTGGTGAGCGAGTGAATTGTTATAACACACGATGGAAGTTAGCTGGACTTGTTACAGGTCGTCCGGATCGTTATTTGTGTACATGTTTAATAAACCCTTCGGCTTAAAATTTGTCTCGAATGCGACGAATCGTTAAACGTGTCGGTGGCTCTGTTTGATACTCCATTTCGCCATTGCCGTTGGACCTCAATGTTTTCGTGCTTAAAATACCACTTCAAAACTGACTTCCTTTCATCGAATGTAAGCCTTGCGCCAGCCATGTTTACTCGAGTAACTAGGTGCAACTAAGAACAAAACACTGACTATCTGGCGACTGTCATCTGACAAAACGAAACAACGCAATACAACGCTTGTGTGGCGATTGCCGGAACTACAAACTATTACACTATCAAAGATGAGACAACTCCGTAAATTAGTTTGCCAGTTATGGACTTTTAAACAGTGGATACATTTTTTTGGACCCCTCTGTATTTGGCCAAATACGAAAGTCCGATTGAAAACTGTCTGCTGCAGCCACTAGGTATTGTTTCATATATTAGGGCGTGAAGATGCCTAGAGAAAGTGCTTGGACATCAGAAAAACAAACATGGAATCCTGTTGCGATGGCACTGGCCACAGTATTCGCGTAAGTACGGGACGTTTGGTCACGTTACGCACTGTCACCTTAAATTTTGTTTCTGTGTTTTGTTTGTGATTAATACCCCATCGTTCTACAGCATACCTTACTTGAACGAAATTTCCACTCTGCAGCGAAGTGCGTGCAGATATGAAACTTCCTGGTGGATTAAAACTGTGTGCCAGACAGAGACTCGAACTCAAGACCTTTACCTTTCGCAGGCAAGTGCTTTATCCACGCACGACTCACGACCCGTCCTCGCAGCTTTACTTCCGCCAGTACCTCGTCTCCTACCTTCCAGACTTCACAGAAGCTCATCCACCAGGAAGTTTCATATCAGCACATACTCCGATGCAGAGAGAAAATTTCATCCCCCAGGCTGTGGCTAAGCCATGTATGTGCTATATTCTTTCTTCCAGGAGTGCTAGTTCTGCAAGGTTCGCAGGAGAGCTTCTGTGACATTCGGTAGGTACAGGGTGTATACGACCCGGGACAACCGGGAGATCCGGGAAAAACCCGGGAATTTTTTCATCCGGGAGAAAACAGGGATAAACTCGGGAAATTTTTACAATTCCGGGAATGTTTCATTGCTTTAGTTTTCAGTTAAATTCTTTTGATTTTGACTGGTAAGAACCAATACTCCAACAAAGGCTATTACTGTATCCCGCGTCTGCAGGATAATACTGCAACAACAAAACATTAACAAGAGGGAGAAAAAACGAAAATAAAACTTAAACCGCAAAGGAAATCCGCCATATACAACAACAAAACATAGTGCTCATACAAGCGTCTGCCAACAGCAAAGTGTGTCAAAGGCTTTAGAAAGACTATGGAATGATTCATAACGACAAGTTGCCTCCGATGAGTGTGACGTGACAGCTGTTGACATTAGATTCGTTTGAGCAGTTGCGGGCAGGCTCTTGCGCATGCGCAGTTACGTCCTCCCGCTTCTGGCTACGGATGTGGGGCTGGGCGCCACCAGCTAGTCTTAATATCGTAGATCCGGGGCTGATGCACAGAGCAGCCTGAGTTGTGGTGGGGAGGTGGGTAGTCTCCATGTGACCTGTGTTTACGTTTAGTGATTTTGATGTTTCCTCTTCATTTATTACTCGCAACAAATGAAAACAAAACGGATTTCTTTGGCCGGGAGCTATCAAATGAATTAAAACATGTTCGCATAATGACGGAAGGCTAAAATATGTTATTATTTTCAGGTTTTATTTTCACCTTTCTGACAGTCAAGCATTAATCACCTTGCAGAACAATGAAGTTATTTTTGTCGCTTTGCTACAGTTATTTGGCTTTTATAAATAGTTTGCGCTGAGGCAGTCAATTTATTTGAAACGAAGTGTTTAATTTCACACTGTTTGCTAGTTTCAACTGTTCGCTGCATTTCAAATGCACGTTTTCCATCTTCTAGCTCGCATGGCATTATGCCATAATAAAGAACCAAACATGAGATAATACAGTACTGGGACTCCAGAAAATTTACATCCGAATCTGGACATACGAATGTGCACTTTAAGCCCAATTATGCATTTTAGTATGGCTCACGAAATTCCGATGAACTTGACGTGTCTTCTGATGTCTTGCTTCTTTTGCGATATAGTGCAAGATCTTTTAATGTTTTACACGTACGAACATACGGGCTTCCTGTGTCATCGTAGCTGCGCAAGAGGAGGAGGAGGAGTAGGAGATTAGTGTTTAACGTCCCATCGACAACGAGGTCATTAGAGACGGAGCACAAGCTCGGGTAAGGGAAGGAAATCGGCCGTGCCCTTTCAAAGGAACCATCCCGGCATTTGCCTGAAGTGATATAGGGAAATCACGGAAACCCTAAATCAGGATGGCCGGACGCGGGATTGAACCGTCGTCCTTCCGAATGAGAGTCCAGTGTGCTAACCACTGCGCCACCTCGCTCGGTAGCTGCGCAAGAGCGGTGGCGCCTGTTATCTGGCGCTATCTGGCAACTGCTAAAACGAATCAGTTTCTAACAAGTCACGGGAAAACATTGCGGATGGTGGTTTGAAAAACTTTACTTTCAAAGTAAATTTTGTTTACACAATGTGAACTATATGCGAGAATATACGATGAATTTCTTAAATCACAGAGCGTTTGACTCTCAACTAAAAATCAACTCTTTGAGGACGACCATGTAGAAGAATTTCGAGCCCAGAAGATCAGACAGTTACGTCGTTATTAAAATTTTTACTGGCACATTTATGTGATGTATCTTAAAGTGTAACACGCGCAAAAGAGATCAACATTATTAAGTGGAAGCTTGGCTTCTCTTGCAGCTTATTAATCTTCGAGACTAAGATTATATGTGAAACCTCTGTTTTTCTTGTAGCAACAATATGTATATTAATTTAAACCATCAACTTTTCTTATTTGCGTGTGTGCGCTACTTAAGAGTGATCTTGCTATTGGCTGACTACACCACGTGCCCTATGCTGTCATCAGCTGGCGAGATCACATGACATGAGCTATGACTGGCTTACAAAAGTGCATCGCAATCTCGTTTTCAATGCCTTGGAAAGTAACATGCGGTGTTTGGTGGAATTCGAATTTATATCTTCGTAACACGAAAATATGCAGCGTACATGTTGCTGCTGCACATCAAAGATCTTTCCAAAACGTGTAGCAAAGTATGCCGCGTTGACACTGACGCAAGTGTTGCTGAAACGGCTGCTCAGCGCGACTGCGAGTAACTGTTGACGCAAGCCGGCGTCCAAACCAGCGCTCCGGCGCTAACCTAATGTGTGTCAGTACGTCACTTGAAGAGGCGCATTCGCAAAACATACGCGCACTGCCAAGCATAAACTGGGGGCAGTCAAGTAATACCAGAGTCTGTAGTGTCAGAACACTCTTGAGTGAGGGTGCTGTGCTAAACGGGCGGCCACCTGAAGCTTCCGACGGAGGACCACAGTTCCAGTCTGTGGCGGGGCCGCAGTCTGTCCATCTGAGTTCGCAAGGGATTCGGAGCCAGCCAGCAGTAAGGTCGACTCCTGCCCAGGGGTAAGGGGTTAGGATCCCCGCTGCTGCAGAGGACATCCCCCAGCGGTATCCGCCTTCCGCCGTCGCTGGTCGGCCTGGCGCGATTGCAATACTCATGCTCATAAATTAAGGATAATTGCAGAATGTGGTGCCACACAACGTGGCACTACACATAAATGGCGCAGGGAACAAACACGAGGGAACACACACGACACAGATCTGTAAGTCCACGGTATTGGTGGTAAGTTGAGAAAACCGCCCGAAACACATTTGCTACAAAACGCCACTGTTTCCTGCGCATGTACCCCAACATCAAAATGGGATTTGATCACCATACACTCGTACACAGGCCGCACAACGGGTTGGCATACTCTGCATCAGGTGGTCGAGCAGCTACTGGGGTACAGTCTCCCATTCTTGCACCAGTGCCTGTCGGAGCTCCTGAAGTGTCGTAGGGGTTTGAAGACGTGCAGCGATACATCGACCGAGAGCATCCCAGACGTGCTCGATGGGGCTTAGGTCTGGAGAACAGGCAGGCCACTCAATTCGCCTGATATCTTCTGTTTCAAGGTACTCTTCCACGATGGCAGCTCGGTGGGGCCGCCAGATGTTTTATTGCATTGCAGCCCCACTTGGACAAAACTTTTTTACACAAACAGTTTCAGCCTGTAGGGCACTAAAAAGCGTTGGCATCTGGAGAAAAACTCTGCGCCCTGAGGGGCCAAACTGACAAATGGACTCCTGTCTAAGGACCGAAACCAGTTGTTTAAAATGCTTTGGCGCAACTGCTACTGCGATTCAGTAGAACTAGTACTCAGAACTGCGGCTGTCTTGTGTCACAGCAAAATGTTTGGCAAAATAATAAAAAACAATTATTGCAAGAATCTTCACAAGTGATGAGTGGTCTCCATGAAATGATTTTTATCCGACCGACATATTTTAACAGTAATAAGATAGGTGGCTGTCCCTAGTTCTGAAATGACCAACAGAAGTGGTATCTATAATCAACTTCTCCTTGAGTCAGTACTATGACAACTTGGCAGGGTCTTCAGCACACAATATTGCCCTCCACTTGTCTGCTGCCTCTGCCATCTTCAATTACTGATCTCCAAATTTGACTTGCCCTGCACTGAACTGGAACTGGCTGTCAATCGTCGTTACTTGTTTTTCACTATTTTTCCAGGCACCTTACACTGAAGTGCTTCCACCAGAAAACTTTTAGTGCAGCATGTATTCACAACACAGAAGCTATGCTGCCGTCTTGTTACTGCATCTCTAGAATAATCGTTCTAGTATAGCATATGACCAGAAAGAGGTCTTATCTTCGTGTCTTGCACGCGCCATCGAAGACTCTCGTTCTCAATACTGGCCTGGCACGAATGTATGGATTTTACATATTAAAATATATAGTTTATAATTACTACAAATCATTAGGCTATATAGTTACTGAATGTCATTAGGCTATCAAATATGACATGCTATTACAAGCTGGAGTCAGCTGCAGTTCCATACAGTGTATAATCTCCTTGAGGACTGGTCAACAGTACACCTAAGCGACCACCACATGCAATCATGTTGCCGTAAAAAACTTTTCAGGGTATAACCATGGGAACCTTATAATATCTTCAACTCACTCCCACCCTGTACAGTGCCAGATTACAACGCTGCAGAATATACTGACTGTCCATCGGCTGTGAGCAAGGATGACGTTCAGCAATGTAGATGGATTCCCGTTCAATGAAGCGAGTGGATGCAGACATCGGCTTTAATGAAGAGGAGAAGAAAGACATTATTATCCATCGTAAAACGTACTGCCCGGGTTTCCTAAGCCCCAAATCATCTTTCACTGAGCCGAGCAGTGCCCTAATTTTAGAAGGTGGACTGAACACACTCTTAAGGTTAAAATTCCTTAAAATTCGTCCAATCTTAAACGATAAGCCTCCAGCATAAGGAAGAAAGGCCACCGATTTATGTTCCTCTTCATACACCTCCGGAGATGGTCCAAACTCCATAGCCCGACGAATCTGCTTCTCGGAGTATCCATTTTCCTTAAAAACAGCCATCAAATGCGCAAGTTCTTGGGTTAAGCCGTCCGCGTCGGAAATGGTATATGCTCTCCGTATCAAAGTCCTAAGGACGCCACTGCGTTGGTGTGGTGGATGACAACTCTTAGGATGCAGATACAAATGTGTGCGTCGGATTTCGGTGAACACTGTGTCCCAAAGTACCATCTGGTTTTTTATAAACCATAACGTCTAAAAATGGAAGCGTCCCATCATTTTCAACCTCCATAGTAAATTTGATGAGGGGATGAAGACAGTTGAAGTCGCCCAAAAATCTATTAAGAGCATCACGTCCGTGCGGCCAGACGAAAAAGGTATCATCCACATATCTCCAGAAGCACGTTGGTTGCAAAGCTGAAGTACTCGGTGCCATAAATAAATTGGCGACTATGGGTGACAAAGGACTACCCATAGCCACTCCGTCATTCTGTTCAAAAATGTTACCGTTAAATAAAAAATACGTGGATGTCAGCACATGACGACAATGCTTCACTAGCTCTTCATCCAATTTTTCACTGATCAAACTAAGAGACTCTTCCAGAGGAACTCGCGTAAAAAGTGATACCACGTCGAAACTCACCAACAGGTCTGAAGGACTCAACTTCAAAGATCCCAATCGTCGAATACAATCCACCGAACTGAAGATATGGTGTTCACACTTGCCAACAAATGGACTGAGAACAGATGATAAATACTTTGTCAGGTTATAAGTGGGTGCACCCAAACTACTAACAACAGGGCGTAGAGGAACCCCTTCCGTATGCAACTTAGGCAGAGCGTACAACCTCGACGGAATGGCAGCACCAGGATGAAGTTTCTTACGCAAATCTTCCGACAACGAACTCTTTTTCAACAGTGAAAGTGTCTTGCGCTTGATCCTTTCTGTGGGGTCACTATAGTCTTCTGTACGCCGGGTTGTTGAGTAGTAAATCCATTTTTAGGACATAATCATTCCGCGTCATTACAACCGTGGCATTCCCCTTGTCAGCTGGTAAAACTACTACTTCATCGTCATTCCTAGGGGAACGAATGGCTGCTCTCTCTGCGGAAGAGATGTTATCCCGCGGTGGTCGAGCCCTACGTAATGTGTGCGACACTTCTTGCCTTGTTTCCTCTGCTTGATCTTCGGGTAGGCTGTGTACTGCTTGTTCAACAGAGCATATGAGACAGGAAGTCTCTTGGGAGTGGGCGAAAAATTCAAACCCTTCTCCAATATCGACACTGTGGGCCTATCCAACACCTTGTTAGAAAGATTAATCACAGTGCGCCGACGTTTATCCGTTTCTGATGCTGTAGAACGACAAAGAAGCCGTTCAAATTTCGAAGATTGTCTGGTAACGGCGCTCCTATGTGCCCAGTCTGATAGGCATAGGAAACCCGGGGTTTACAAAATTCCGTGTCAATGTGGGAAAGCTTACATTGGCCGTTCGATTCGCACAGTGCATGACAGGTGTGTGGGACATCGCCGTCATACGAGGCTACAACAGCTGGAAAAATCGGCAGTAGCAGAACACTACCTAAATGAGGGACACAGTATGAAATTTGATGAAACTGTGGTAGTTGCCAACATTTCCGGTTTCTGGAACAGTGTCTATAAAGAGGCGATTGAAATTAGGTTGGCGGATAATTTAATCAACAGAGACAATGGGTTCCCTCTTAGCAAGACTTGGAATCCTGTATTATCTCGCATCAAAATTGAACGTTCTCCGTTGCGGCCCTGAGTGCGATATACTGTATAGTTGCCACATCAGCAGAAGCAGCATTTTCCTGAAGATGGCGCGAGTCAAGTTGATTTTAGGATCCGGCAGCAAACCCGAAGAGACTTTCAAGCATCAATCAGCATGATTGTCTTCGTTGTAGCTTTGTTTTTTTACAAAGATGTGAACAGCGGTATGACTTTTTAAATGGTACCCTGTATTTTTTATTCGGTAATTCATTTCCTCTCCTACAGACCTATTCAAAAATGTATCACAATGTACCATTCACTGAAACACAAAGTTATTACTTACATAATACAGCATTGACGTTGACGCTCCCAGCGCTTAGTGCATGTACTCGGGGTAATGGAACACATCCACGTGCTGACGTCGACAGAGGACAAATGTAAACATAAGTAGAATGCACACCCGTCATTCCATCAACCGTCATCAGTTGAAGAGTTGTGTGAATGGAATGTACACCAACGAAGAGAAGGTAGAAATGCTACTCATCTATGGGGAACGTAAGTTAGCAGAACAGTAAATGCAGTACTGTTTTCTTATGTACGGGTACATTTACTACAGTAATTTAGTCCTTTAAAATACTGTTGTGTAGAACAGGCCTACAGTATAGGCTGTCCTTCCTACAAATTGCATCGACATAACGTATCTTTTATTATTATTGTTGTTGTTGTTGTTGTGGAAGGTAGGCGAAATGCTACGTAGGCAGCGGAACTGTACAGAGAGCGATATCCTGACAAGAACCCACCTTCCCGACGGATGTTTTCTCGTCTTCTTGCGACGCTCCAGGAAAGGGGAGTTTCAACCCACAACAACACAATCGTCATAGCACTCGCACAGACGAAGCTGCCGAAGTTAAGTGTTCTCGCTTCCGTTGCTATGAATCCACAAGTGAGCACACGACAGCTTGAACACGAGATTGGCATTCCTAAAAATAGAGTACATGGTATTCTTACACGTCATCATCCTTACCATGTACACCTACATCAAAAATTGCATAGGAATGATTTCCAGAATCGTGTACAGTTCTGTCAGTGGGCACAGCAGCAAATCCTTGCCAACCCGAACTTCTTCTCCAACGTTCTATTTAGCGATGAATGTTCCTTCGCAAACAAAGGACAGGTAAATACAAGGAACATGCATTATTGGTCCAGCGAGAACACACGATGGCTTAGACAGGTGGAACATCAGCGTCAGTGGAGAGCTAACGTCTGGTGTGGGATGCTTGGTACTACAATTATTGGCCCTTATTTCATCAATGGCAGTCTAAACGGCACAGCGTATGCCAACTTCCTCAGACGAATTCTTCCTCCTCTTCTGAATGAAGTGCCGCTAAGAACCAAATGCTTATGTGGCATCAACACGATGGATGTCCGGCACATAATGCCTTGCGTGCACGTCGTGTTCTGAACCGAAGGTATCCTGCCAGATAGATTGGTCGAGGAGGAACAGTCACTTGGCCTGCTAGGTCTCCTGATTTAAATCCTCTGGACTTTTTTCTTTGGGAATGCATTAAAGACGTTGTCTATAGCGATATTCCAACATCTCCAGAGGACACGCAGGAACGCATCGGGCTTGCTTGCTTGTAATTCTCTTCAGCAGGCAACACTGGAACCACAAAATAATTCTTTCATTCAACGAGTGCACCAGTGTATCGGTATCCAGGATCCACACTTTGAGCACCTTCGAATGTTCTACTCCTGGGCAATGGTACAGGAGAGTCAAAGTCTATTATGTGTTATGTTTTGACTTGGTTTTCATTTGTTTTCTGACAACTCCAGCAAGTGGACGAGTTTGTGACCCCGGGCTCAAAGTCAATTTTCTATTATGTAATAAATAACGTTGTGTTTCAGTGAATGGTACACTCTGATACATTTTTCAATAGGTCTTTAGGAGAGGAAATGAATTACCGAATAAAAAATACAAAGTGTCATTTAAAAAAGTCATTCCGCTTTTCATATATTTATAAGAAAAACATAGCTACAAGGAAGCCAAATACGCTGATGTTCCCTTGACGGCTAAAGAGCATTTGCTTGAAACATTTTGTAATTTGCATCTGGACAAACAGTTATTTAGGGTGGACAAGGTACATGTGACATCCTGTATAATGAATGCTTTGCCTCACAGGAGAAGGAATGTGTTTATAATAACTTTTATTTTGGGATGTATGGTTCAGTAGCTTTATTTTACTTTTAAGCCTTCATACGATTTTTCAGATGTTCTAATAATTTGATACACAGGGTGTTTCGGGAATTCCCGTTACAGCTTCTAGGACTTGCAGAGGGGAATGAGTACACATTATTTTGAATATAATCCCATGTCCGGAAACTTTCTGCGACTTTCAAATCGGATGTTTAACTCATCCACTTCTGCTTGAGGAACTGAATTAGGCGTGACGCAGTACAATTATTAGGTAACAATTCATAATGAAACATCCATTTATCACTTGCGCACATTTGTTCGTATTAACACCTAAGCATTACGCGTTTACATTATTCCAAAACAAAAAAGGAACCCAGCATACCGTAGGTACAGAACAGTAGTACTGATTCATTACAACAGCTGCTCATGTGGCGGCCACCAGCGGTTTTACAGACATCGTATCTACGAAGCATGTTCTGGTCCACATTCTCCATCCCAAGTGGTCTCTAGTGCAGCGGCCAGAATTCGTGCCAGCATAACTTCCCCTCCGGCCGCGGTGGTCTAGCGGTTCTAGGCGCGCAGTCCGGAACCGCGCGACTGCTACGGTCGCAGGTTCGAATCCTGCCTCGGGCATGGATGTGTGTGATGTCCTTAGGTTAGTTAGGTTTAAGTAGTTCTAAGTTCTAGGGGACTGATGACCACAGATGTTAAGTCCCATAGTGCTCAGAGCCATTTGAACCATAACTTCCCCTGCCTCTACAGGAATCTCATAAATTAAACTTTGCACACGACCACACAAGTAGTAGTCCACTGGAGTTAAACCCAGCGGTCAGAGCGGCCACGCGGTTAGTCCACCTCGGGCTATCCATTTTTCATCGTATCGTCCGTTCAGATGCCTCCGGACCTCACATGAGAAGTGGGGTGGTGCGCCAGCATGCTGAAACCATATTTCTTGACGGAAATTCAATGGCAAAGTTTCGAAGAACGGGTCCAATTAGTTTTGTAGTAGGATTAATTATAGAGGTCCAGTTAGCTTGAGAGGAAGGAAGTGTGGCCAATTCATATAACCGTCCAGGATACCTGTCCACATGTTAATACCAAACCAGTGCTGAAATACCTGAACATGCGTTGCACAAGCGTTGCACGTCTGCGCACAAATGGTTGCTTCGCTAATTGAGAACGTCCCTACTGAAATTACATTCATCTGTAAACAGAACTCGACGTGGAAACAGGGGTGTGTCGCGGCAGCATCGGACAACCATTTGCAGTAGGGAACGGTGCGTTGTGGAAAATCGGCTGAACCCATAGCGTGTACCCTTTGTAAGTGGTACGGATGTAATAGTTGCTCACGCAGAACGTCCTAGACGATAATTTGACTAACACCCTTTACACGCGCAGTTTTTAGAGACTCGTTGACTGGATTTCTTCAACGCCTGCAATACATCTTCGAATTAAGTCGTGCGAGATTGCCGTGGAGCACCACAGTCCTGCCTCCTCACGGTGAAGGTACACGGTGATCAAAAGTATCCGGACACCTGGTGGTGGTGGTGGTGGTGGTGGTGGTGGTGGTGGTGGTGGTTAGTGTTTAACGTCCCGTCGACAACGAGGTCATTAGAGACGGAGCGCAAGCTCGGGTTAAGGAAGGATTGGGAAGGAAATCGGCCGTGCCCTTACAAAGGAACCATCCCGGCATTTGCCTGAAACGATTTTAGGGAAAGCACGGAAAACCTAAATCAGGATGGCCGGAGACGGGATTGAACCGTCGTCCTCCCGAATGCGAGTCCAGTGTGCTAACCACTGCGCCACCTCGCTCGGTCCCGGACACCTGGCTCAAAATGACTTACAAGTTAGTGACGCACTCCATCGGTAATGCTGGAATTCAATATGGTGCTGGCCCACCCTTAGCCTTGATGACATCTTCCACTCTTGCAGGCATACGTTCAATCAGGTGCTCGAAGGTTTCTTGGGGAACGGCAGCCCATTCTTCATGGAGTGCTGCACTGAGGAGAGGTATCGATGTCGTTCGGTGAGGCCAGGCACGAAGTCGGCATTCCAAAACATCCCAAAGGTGTTCTACAGGATTCATATCAGGACTCTGTGCAGGCCAGTCCATTATAGGGATGTTATTGTCGCGTAACCACTCCGCCACAGGCCGTGCATTATGAACAGATGCTCGATCGCGTTGAAAGATCCAATCGCCATCCCCAAATTGCTCTTCAACAGTTCTTAAAACGTCAGTGTCGGCCTGCGCTGTGATAGTGTCACGCAAAACAACAAAGGATGCAAGCCCCCTCCATGAAAAACACGACCACACCATAACACCACCGCATCCGAATTTTACTGTGGGCACTACACACGCTGGCTTATGACGTTCAGCAGGCATTCGCCGTACCCACACCCTGCCATCGAATTGCCGCATTGTGTACCGTGATTTGTCACTCCACACAACGTCTTTCCACTGTTCAACTGTCCAGTGTTTACGCTCTTTACACCAAGTGAGGTGTCGTTTGGCATTTACTAGAGTGATGTTCGGCTTATGAGCACCCGCTCGAACGTGAAATCCAAGTGTTCTCACTTTCCGCCTAACCGTCATAGTACTTGCAGTGCATCCTGATGCAGTTTGGAATTCCTGTGTGATGATCTGGATAAATGTCTGCCTATTACACATTACGACCATCTACAACTGTCGGCCGTCTCTGTCAGTCAACAGATGAGGTCGGCCTGTACGCTTTTGCGCTGTACGTGACCCTTCACGTTCCCACTTCACTATCACATCGGAAACAGTGGACCTAGGGACGTTTAGCAGTGTGGAAATCTCGCGTACAGACTTATGACACAAGTGACACCCAATCACCTGACCATGTTCGAAGTCCGTGAGTTCCGCGGAGCGCCCCATTCTGCTCTCTCACGATGTCTAATGACTACTGAGGTCGCTGATATGGAGTACCTGGCAGCACAATGCATCTAATATGAAAAATGTATGTTTTTGGCGGTGTCTGGATACTTCTGGTCACGTAGTGTACCTATTTCTCGGAGCATGCTACGTTGCGGGAAACGTACGTGGTGAAGCCAGCTAGCAGCAACCCATTACCTCGATCTTCGGTATACACAAGGATCATGTCGGTGTATTCCGAAAATGTGTACTGAACCATGTTTACTGTATCGGAGACGCACAGGCATTGAATAGGTCTTGCAGCAGAGCAGATATTAAGTGACCACCGTAACAGTCTGACATAGTACATGTCATCCTGTCTACCCTACTGGATAGCAGAACAAGCAATTCTGAGACTGTTCTCTTTCACGCAGCAGACGTGGACGTGTTACACATCTGAATTCAAACCGTCTTACAAACGAAACGGTACTTTTCCGATCATGGGCTCTTACACAAAATATTATGTATTCATTGCCCTCTAGAAGTCCTAGAAGTTTGTAACGGTAATTTCGGAATACCCTGTACTTCCTAGCAGACTCTCATCATCAGGATTTCCTTCCATCTAGCCGGGTACGAACTATGTGAACGATATGCCTCCATTGGTTTCTGTCCTGGTATAGCTTTTCGCTCTCAACTACATCCCACGTTACTCGTCTCCTCTTGAGATCTTCCTTAACCTGGTTTGTCCATCTCTTTCTAGGCCGCTCAGTTGGTCTTCTTCCTGGTACCTCCATCTCCAAATACTGGCGTGGAGTTCGAGTGGGGTGCATTCGCTTCACATGACCGAACCAATTCAATCTTAAAGCAATCACCCTCTCTTCTGGAATCAATATCACCTGCAGGTCTCTCTTTACATAATCATTCCCGACTGTCTCTCCTAGTTTTTTGTAGATCTGACCTAAGGAACTTCATTTTACATGCTTTTATTTGACTCTCTTCTCTCTTATTTATGACACAGGCTTCTAGACTATACATCATGATTGGCAGGAGATAAGTTTTATACATGGTCTGTTTGGTCCTTTGAGGGACTTCCTTGTCCCAGATTAGATTTCGTACTTGGTGGAAGTCTCCTCAGGGGACGCCTTAATGGAGCACTATCCGTGCAGGCGAGGAGGTTTGCGTGATCAGGATCTGGAGGGCTATGCCGGCGGTAGCGTAGCTACCTGCAGGGTTACCCATGGCGGACAGGCCGAAGGGGAGGAGCCAAACCAAGTGTGTCCCACAACGACCTATCATTAGCCTGTCTCCTAACCTATCCTAAACCTCTCCTTTTTCCTCACCATTATCAACCCTTGCCAGGGATATGGCGAAGTCCGTAACGGCAGCTACGGCGGAGAAGAACATCTTTGGTACGGTGCAGCTGGCGGAGGAGGCACCCTTTCCGTCCTAAGGGCAAATGAGGAGCGGAACCACTGCCTTGTGGTGAAGAGGGATCTTCAAAGGCTGGGGGAATAAACCCTGAAAGAGAATCCTCGCATGTATTAGGCTTTGCAGGCCAGCAGATGAGAAAAAGTTTTCAATCAACGAACGAGCCTCAGACTCTCGTATGATTATAAATACGGCAACTCAGGTTTTCAAACATCAGTGACATAGTTGGTGGTCAAAGATGCCAAATGTTATGCAGCGCCGCTGCCTAGTCTCACGTAACTTTTGTAATAAGTTGACATGGAGCGTTGTGTTAGCTACTGCTGGCCGGTAAGCGCAATGTGCCGACATGTGGGTTACAGGAACATGTACACGAAAGGACTGCAAGACGTGGTCTGCGAGACCTACACTGTGCAGCAGTAACAGCCGTAGTGGGCAGGACGGTAGCACAATACCAAGGCTAGAACTATGTTACTGTCTACGTGACTGGAAGCCAGGCAATAGTGCAAAAAATGCGCTCTGGAGCGGTACAAATAACTGTGAATGTTGAAACAGAGGTATCTGGAACCCAGCGGCGTTTCCACGACGCCAGAGCTACACTAGACTGAGATGTGGCAGCAGCCTCTCTCACGAAGTCTACCCCGGGGAACACGGTGCCACGGCGCGACGGAACTGCTGTCTTGCTGTCTACGCCAGCCGCTGACGACTCCTGCCAGGGGGCAGTGGCTATTGCCCTGGGCACGACAGTCGCCCCTATCACCGCAGAAGATGAGCCGTGCCTGGGTCGCCTGGGCATGGGCGATTCGATACCAGAGGGTCGATTCGAAACCAGAGGGTCGATTCGAAACCAGAGGGTCGATTCAAAACCAGAGGGTCGATTCGAAACCAGAGGGTCGATTCGAAACCAGAGCGTCGATTCGAAACCAGAGCGTCGATTCGAAACCAGAGCGTCGATTCGAAACCAGAGCGTCGATTCGAAACCAGAGCGTCGATTCGAAACCAGAGGGTCGATTCGAAACCAGAGGGTCGATTCGAAACCAGAGGGTCGATTCGAAACCAGAGGGTCGATTCGAAACCAGAGGGTCGCTTCGAAACAAGAGGGTCGCTTCGATACAAGAGGGTCGCTTCGATACAAGAGGGTCGATTCGATACAAGAGGGTCGCTTCGATACAAGAGGGTCGATTCGATACAAGAGGGTCGATTCAAGAGGGTCGATCCGATACCAGAGGGATGATTCGATACCAGAGGGACGATTCGATACAAGAGGGACGATTCGATACAAGAGGGACGATTCGATACAAGAGGGTCGATTCGATACAAGAGGGTCGATTTGATACAAGAGGGTCGATTCGATACAAGAGGGTCGATTCGATACAAGGGGGTCGATTCAAGAGGGTCGATCCGATACCAGAGGGTCGATTCGATACCAGAGGGACAATTCGATACCAGAGGGACGATTCGATACCAGAGGGTCGATTCGATACCAGAGGGACGATTCGATACCAGAGGGACGATTCGATACCAGAGGGACGATTCGATACCAGAGGGACGATTCGATACCAGAGGGACGATTCGATACCAGAGGGACGATTCGATACCAGAGGGACGATTCGATACCAGAGGGACGATTCGATACCAGAGGGACGATTCGATACCAGAGGGACGATTCGATACCAGAGGGTCGATGCAGCAAGAAGGAGAGTGCTGTCGAATTCAAAGACTTGGCCTACTGATGGGCTGCTGGTTCGCTTCCCAATGCAATGCTGGGGCCGACGCAAGTACCTCCAGCTGGGGCGGAGGCCAGCCGCCCTCAGACCGTCGCCAGCCTGCTGTGACAAAGTGGGGTAGTTTCCCATTTACTGAAGATTGTGAATAAAAGCAATAAACTGTCTTCTCAACCACTGGTCTTTCACTGGGCGACCACTCAGACTCACCCTCGACCAACCGGCCTGTATAGAGAGGAGGTGGCTACCACCAGTGAACAGCAGTCAGTTGCCCCCCCCCCCCCCAAAGTGCTACGTCCAATCCGCAGCTTGCAGTATCTTCGTTGTGAGGTAAATGAAACTGTTGTTTGTGTTCTCTGATAGACATGGGTTCGAAATGAGGAACACTGCAACTTGAAAGTCCCTTTTTTGAGGCCAGAACAACTGGTGGAAGTTCCTTAATTCAGGGGTAGTTTAGAGGATCAGTGATTAGAACCCGTCAGACGTAGACAATATGATTTGTTTGGGCATGCTGCCCCCCTGTGTTGACTTATGTCGCTCTTTTATGTTTTACATGTCATTTTGGCCATATGGTGAGACAATGCGGGGAGTCCAGGTGGCTCATGATTAGACAGGTGTAAGTATTGAAGTGTTGTCGACTGAGGATTGTTCGTTTGTTGACCGGCCCCTGTGGCCGAGCGGTTCTAGGCGCTACAGCCTGGAACCGCGTGACCGCTACGGTCACAGGTTCGTATCCTGCCTCGGGCATGGGTGTGTGTGTGATTTCCTTAGGTTAGTTAGGTTTAAGTAGTTCTAAGTTCTAGGGGACTGATGACCTCAGAAGTTAAGTCCCATAGTGCTCAGAGCCATTTTTTTGTTCGTTTGTTGTTATTAATGGCTTTATGAAGTACGGGGAACTGTAGTGCCATGGCAGAATAAGAGACACAAGCTGGTCTGGAAGCTGTGCAATCGTGGTTAATCAAGTAGCATGATGGAGAGCAGAAAATACGTTTTGCAAATAATGAGGTGACAGCGACGAATGAGAAGCCGGCATTATTAAAATCACAGAGTATAGGATTAGATCCAGCTGTTGCGAACTTCTTACTCGTTTTTCTGGTAAGGCATCACGTGTTATCACTTGTGGAAGATCTCCAGTTGTTGTAAGTACCGAGACTGTGCCTTTCAAGAGATGTGAAGCCGTTTGTACGTCGTACGGAAGCACTAAACAAGGCAGAAACTTTTGAGCAGCTAAACCAATGATTACTGCAAAGGTACAAGACGCAGAACAGTGCGCTGTTATTTCGTGAGCAACTAAGAGTTATTGCTAAGAGTCCTAATGAAGCGATAGACGATTTTTCACAAGGAATTAGGTAAATTCGTTCGAATTAACGCGGATTTATGAGGCGAACAAAGTGTTGCTACAGGGAGCCGTGCCTAGGACACTCGAAGCACTCCTGATGGGGTTTGGCACCAGAAATGTCTAGGACGATGCGAACTGGTGCAGCTAAGTATCTCCATGCAGCACTGAAGGTAGGAATGGGTTTTGGAAAAACTAATATTGCAGAAGGGGTGAGAGAGAGAAAGAGAGGCGAAATGTTTCTAAAGCTAATGTAAGAAGGTTTAATTGTGGCCTTATGGCGCATGCGCAAAGGCAGTACCACCAGCCAAAAGATATAGGAGTAATATGAACCATCAGCAGGGTAACAACAGGGATAGTCAGGGTGGTAATAAGCACCTGTTAAATTCAAAAGGGAACCTCAGAACCACGAAAAGGCGTTCCTAGTAAAAACGAATGTGGGATAGGCGAACGCAGGAAACACGAAAGCAGGAAATACGAATCAGAGGCGGAATGTGCCATAGTGGGTAGATGGATGGAAGAAGGTGTTTCTGTTGGATACATGGATGCACAGGTCAGTGGTCTCGAGAGATGTAGTAGGTAGAAGGCAATGGGACCCATCATGTTGTTATTTGCGTCGGTTGGGGGATAACAATGTATGGCCACTAGGGTCGGTAATGGTGAATTTTCATCTGGCCGCAACCGGACCCTCTTAGTATGCAATCCAGTTACACCACGAGCAATGACATTAATCCGCATGACTACTTGCCGAATGGTACCGAGAAGTCGTGTGCATGAATGTGGAGCCTGACTTACCAGTTGGTATGTTGTGTATTGTGGAACTGCTGGAGGATAGTGATTTGTTAGATGCAGCGTCTAGTTTAGTGAGAAGAAGTGTTGTACATGAACAGGAAAAAGACAGAGGCAAGGTAATAACCATCAATGTGGATAGTTTTGGCGCCGAGCAGGTTACGTTGTTGAAGGGAATATTAGTAGCAACATCAGAGATTCCAGAAGAAGATTGCTGCACGACTATGAAGAGGCACACCACGCCACTAAGACTGCATTGCATGAGAAGTGTAACCACTTGAAAGGAACAGACAGAGGAGATATGGAGAAACTGTTGTTGGAATTTCAGGATTTGTTTTTTACGTGGGAGCCGTCGCCGGTAACGCCCGTGATACAACACAGGATTCCTAAGGGGAACGACGTGCTGCTGTACCAGAAGCCATACAGAATACCGCGGTACCGACCGTCGATTTTAGACGAATTTATCAATCAGCAGTTGCCGACAGGAGGAGAAGAAGAAGAAAGTAGTAGCCCATGGGAGGTACGAATTTTACTTGTACCCAAAAAAATCTACTGATTGTCCAAGGAAGCATCCATTTTGCTCTATCACCATTTGAACAGATGCTTACCCTATTTCAAACATCACAGAAACAACTGATAATCTTTTGCCGCGATGGATCTGAGGACTGGGTACCATCAGTTGGAGATGGTTCCAGACTTGGGGATATTGTCAGTTTAGAAGAATGCCTTTTAGTTGGAAGAATGCACCAGCAACATTTCACATTTTGTTAGAGAGAGTGTGGAAGAGATTAACACCTCTTCGATATTTAGTGTATTTGGACAAATAATTCTTTTTTCAAGGCGTACACAAGAGCACAGGCAGTGACAGTCGTATTCAGGAGATTACAGGCTACACAGTTACCACAGAGTACCAATAAGTGTCATTTTGCATTGCAGGAAGTGAATTATTTGTGACGTGTAATTGGTAAGGATGAAGTGAGGACCAATCCGAGAGTGGTACAGGCTGTGCGAGATTTCCCAGCACCAGGGACGAACAAAGAATTACAGCCTTTCCTGGGCTTCGCAAATTATCGTAGGAAACTTGTGAGAAGGTTCACAGATACAGTGCAACTGCTTGTACTATTGTTGAGAAAAGGTACAAAATTTGTGTGGTCCCGTCAGAAAGCAACTGACGAGCTGAAGGAAGTGCTGAAGTCGAGTCCACTGTTGATGTTCCCAGATTTTCAGAAGAAATTAGGGATATATCAAAAGAACACAGTAAGTTACACGTAGCTTCTGTACTATCCTATTGCTACCCTATTAAATCTGAAGGGATTGCGAAAGGTGCGGAAAGAGCTACCACAGAAGTACAGTTAATAGCAGAGCCTAATAGTCGAAACCTGCCTTTTTCCTATCATGGTGCAAATGTGGAGGTGAAAACAAATAGTGCGCCGTTGGATGTTGGATGTCACTGAAAAGTACCAGTGCACGCACACACACACACACACACACACACACACACACACACACACACACACACATCGTTCAGGTGTTAAGGGTACACACCTATCCAGTAAAGTTAGTCTACTTCAATGTATTGCACTTTGTGAACACATCTACATTGTGAAATTGATTTGACACTCCATGAGGTTATGTATAATGTGTATATTACCAATGGGTAAAAATGACTTGCCTAACGAATCACTGTTACTGTAGTTTTAATAACGCTGGCTTGAAAACGAACTTTGTCATTCGAAACCACTCACGAGCATAATCTATCGCAACTGTGGCGAAATTACAATACAGAATTTATATTATTCAAATGTTGATTCTGTCCTGACTTCATGTTGGATATATGTAAATTTTGTTTGAGTCAGTTGTTAGTTCTCTGGAAAGAGATTGCGTGCCTTGTTCATCTACCTATCAGAAGTAATGATTTGGTGAGAAAAGATTGGTAAAATAATTGATGTTGCGCTAACTGTACACTATTCTCCTCCTTCATATCATACAGAGGTCCTTGCTGTAACTCATGAGGATTTTCAGAGCGCCAACGTCGCTGTCCTGCGAGTTTACACAGCCCAACAGTTATAGTCATGTTTTGCATGAAAAAGGATCAGGTTCAACGTATCTATGATGCACACAGTGCAACAACCAGCTGCATTACAGAAGTCGACGAACAGCATCTGAATTTGTCAGTCAAGACTACTGTTATTTTGAAAGGTTTCAGTTTGAGTCTGTGCACCTATGCTAATGACACACAAGTCTAAAGTGCTAAATGGCACGATTTGAGAGAGAGAGAGAGAGAGAGAGTCTTTCTGAACTAGAAGCATACATTTTGCACTAACATCTACTGTGCAGACTACTCTAATCTATACCACTTTGTTCTACGCAAAATTTGATACATAAGTAACTGTAATAATGCAAGACCACAACTGATTACCTTCACAGCAGGTCCGATCACAGGGACATGGAATGATATCAAGGATGCTCATCCCGACGCAACTGCCCACTTTCCTGAGACAGTGGAAAACAAGGACTAAACGTTAAGACTTGTGATGAGTCCTGTCATAGGAGATATTTATTGTATTTTACTAATTTTCTTTCGTTTATTCATTCTCACTGCACTGTCATTCTTTTAATGTTGAGACATGAACCTTTAAGGTCGGTGCACATTGCACGTCACGTCACGTCACAAGATATTTCAAGTGGCAGCACTCTTATCAATCATCAACATAATGTCATCTTACGTCACTTGACATCAAGGCTTCTCTGGAAGTAAGTTCTGACAGCGAAGTCAAGAGAGGTATCTAACACAACAGTCGCCTTAATAGCGACTACTTCAACACATCTGTGTGTGGTCTCTAAAGAAGGGTATGATCAGATGTGGGCTTTATAGGAAACATATATCACCAAGTTAGAACATTAAGGAACACTGGAAAGATGCGGACAGTCCAGATGCAGTCAGGTTCAGTAGGATTTATCAAAAGTGAAATAGAAAGCAATGCACAGCATGATGAATGTTTTTCATTACAGGTCTGACACAAACAGGTTCAAATGGTTCAAATGGCTCTGAGCACTATAGGACTTAACATCTATGGTTATCAGTCCCCCTAGAACTTAGAACTACTTAAACCTAACTAACCTAAGGACATCATACAACACCCAGTCATCACGAGGCAGAGAAAATCCCTGACCCCGCCGGGAATCGAACCCGGCACAAACAGGCTAATGTCACTTGTGAGGTAACGGGGGGAGTTGTGATGCTGTGAAAATACTCTAAGTTCAGATTTGGTGGCCACTGCTAGGGCGCTCGGCAAGCCGCAGCTCGTTAGCAACCCGTGACGCCGAACAATGGCCGGACCACGTGGTCCATCGGCCGAGTCGCTGGGAATTCCATGGTGACGCTGTGTCGATGAAGGGAGACATACAGGGAGTGCCAAAGTTGGCGGATTTTGTGAAACTTTAATGGCAGACATTTCACAGTTCGTATAGAAATTAATAGTAGCCAGAGGAATCATGACACCTCAAAAAGAAACATGTACAGGGTGGAGCAGAGGAAAAACATGTTTTTCACTATTGAGTGACTGGGACACAGTTTGATAAAAGTAATAAAAACAAGCATTAAATGCTTAATGCAATTTTGAAATGTTGTTGTTGTGGTCTTCGGTCCTGAGACTGGTTTGATGCAGCTGTCCATGCTACTCTATCCTGTGCAAGCTTCTTCATCTCCCAGTACCTACTGCAACCTACATCCTTCTGAATCTGCTTAGTGTATTCATCTCTTGGTCTCCCTCTACGATTTTTACCCTCCACGCTGCCCTCCAATGCTAAATTTGTGATCCCTCGATGCCTCAAAACATGTCCTAGCAACCGATCCCTTTTTCTAGTCAAGTTGTGCCACAAACTTCTCTTCTCCCCAATCCTATTCAATACCTCCTCATTAGTTACGTGAACTACCCACCTTATCTTCAGCATTCTTCTGTAGCACCACATTTCGAAAGCTTCTATTCTCTTCTTGTCCAAACTGGTTATCGTCCATGTTTCACTTCCATACATGGCTACACTCCATACAAATACTTTCAGAAACGACTTCCTGACACTTAAATCTATACTCGATGTTAACAAATTTCTCTTCTTCAGAAACGATTTACTTGCCATTGCCAGTCTACATTTTATATCCTCTCTACTTCGACCATCATCAGTTATTTTACTCCCTAAATAGCAAAACTCCTTTATTACTTTAAGTGTCTCATTTCCTAATCTAATACCCTCAGCATCACCCGATTTAATTTGACTACATTCCATTATCCTCGTTTTGCTTTTGTTGATGTTCATCTTATATCCTCATTTCAAGACACTGTCCATTCCGTTCAACTGCTCTTCCAAGTCCTTTGCTGTCTCTGACAGAATTACAATGTCATCGGCGAACCTCAAAGTTTTTACTTCTTCTCCATGAATTTTAATACCTACTCCGAATTTTTCTTTTGTTTCCTTTACTGCTTGCTCAATATACAGATTGAATAACATCGGGGAGAGGCTACAACCCTGTCTCACTCCTTTCCCAACCACTGCTTCCCTTTCATGCCCCTCGACTCTTCTAACTGCCATCTGGTTTCTGTACAAATTGTAAATAGCCTTTCGCTCCCTGTATTTTACCCCTGCCACCTTCAGAATTTGAAAGAGAGTATTCCAGTTAACGTTGTCAAAAGCTTTCTCTAAGTCTACAAATGCTAGAAACGTAGGTTTGCCTTTTCTTAATCTTTCTTCTAAGATAAGTCGTAAGGTTAGTATTGCCTCACGTGTTCCAACATTTCTACGGAATCCAAACTGGTCTTCCCCAAGGTCCGCTTCTACCAGTTTTTCCATTCGTCTGTAAAGAATTCGCGTTAGTATTTTGCAGCTGTGACTTATTAAACTGATAGTTCGGTAATTTTCACATCTGTCAACACCTGCTTTCTTTGGGATTGGAATTATTATATTCTTCTTGAAGTCTGAGGGTATTTCGCCTGTCTCACACATCTTGCTCACCAGATGGTAGAGTTTTGTCATGACTGGCTCTCTTAAGGCCGTCAGTAGCTCTAATGGAATGTTGTCTACTCCCGGGGCCTTGTTTCGACTCAGGTCTTTCAGTGCTCTGTCCAACTCTTCACGCAGTATCTTATCTCCCATTTCATCTTCATCTACATCCTCTTCCATTTCCATAATATTGTCCTCAAGTACATCGCCCTTGTATAAACCCTCTATATACTCCTTCCACCTTTCTGCCTTTCCTTCTTTGCTTAGAACTGGGTTGCCATGTGAGCTCTTGATATTCATACAAGTGGTTCTCTTCTCTCCAAAGGTCTCTTTAATTTTCCTGTAGGAAAATTTGAAATATACATGCTTTAATTATGTTCGAAAAATAATGTCTTGGAGATGACGTCGTCCTTGCTGGATACAAATTTGGATCCTCTCCCGAAAGTTACGCATCACACTCTCCAACATTTCATTCGGCATGGCATCAATTTCCTGACGAATGGAATTCTTCAGGTAATTGAGTGTGCAAGGTTTGTTGATGTAGACTTTTGATTTTAAATAGCCTCACAAAAAGAAGTCGGCATATCGACAAATCGCGTGAGCGAAGGGGCCAGTAAACATCACCATATCTCGAAATAACATGTCCTGTGAATATTTGTCGAACCACTTCCATGGATGCCCTCGCCGTGTAAGCTGTGGCACCGTCCTGCTGAAACCATATTTCTCTTATGTTCACTCGACACCTTTCAAGTTCTGGACGAAGAAAGTTGTTTAACATTTTAAGGTAGCGGATGATATCACAGTAACAGCAGTTCCATCTGTGATATCGATAGCAACGATGCCATGGTGTAGGGCAAGTTCATAAGTTGGCACTACTAGACACCGACGACAACGCCCTCTAGCAGGTGCTGTCCAGGTCTACGAGCTCCGCACCAGATTCTGCCCATTTGATCGAGAGCAGACGGCTGGGAGACTTTGCTTGCTATTGAGACTATGTACTACTTACGACCCGTCTAAGGCTTCGACCCTCAGTGCGAAGTTATGGATTCAGTTAATATTGTGATATAGTAAAACCATTTCTAAGAGCAGTACCGAGAATCTTACCTCACCTGCTGCTACTCACTTCCTACATTCGGCCTACCCATTCAGTTTACAGCAGCAGACCCTCACGCCGCGTTCCAGGTGGGATACAAAACCATCTTCTTAAAACAAAAATAGGGTCCAACAATCCCCATCTTTAAAAATAACAGTGTGGTGCTGCATTTCAAACTGTGGAGAGGTCTTTGGTGTAATTCATGTGGGTTCTCTGGCGCCCAATACCGACAATTTTGAACATTGACGTAACTGTCTACATGAAAATGTGCTTCAGCACTCATAAAGACCGCGGCATTTGCATTTTTCGAAAAAATTTCGTCCATTACGCGACAAAACACACTGCACTGCATAAAATTCCTTCACTTAGCTGCTGGACGATCATTATCTTGTACGGGTGAAACTTAAGATCATCATGTAAGATGATGTGAAGGGAACGACGTGACATACCCAGCGCTACAGCCTGTCGTCTAGCCGATCGTTTCGAACTAGCAAGAACTGCCGTTCTCACTCGCCCTACATTTCCCAGAGTACGAACTGAAAACGGAAGTCCAGGTGGTTTCTTTTTCCATCACAGTTCCAGTACTTCTAAACGCTGCAACCCATCAGAGTACACTATTTCGATCAGGCACTGCACCTTGACGTCCAACTCCTAAAACTTTGACGGAAAAGACGTTGCACTGTGACTACGGAATCATTGTTTCTAGAGTACTGCTCCATAAGAAACACACGATGGCCTATGCTCCATAGCGGCTGAAACTACATTGTATGGGCAGTCTGCCAACATTAATTCAAGGTCAATACCCCCTCTCGTCGCCGCCCACCAGCGGTTCAAAAAACATGCGTTTCCTCTGCTCCACCCTGTACATTACCATTATTTGCACGACGATTCTGATGGTGTAATCAGATTTTCAATATCTTTATTAGTTTAAAGGTTACTGACTAAATTTTACAAGTAACACCAAGCAACGAACTTCCAAAATCTAAACGGTTCATCCGATTTCGTCGATCGACGTGTCTTTAAAAACCTATTAGTGTAAACCTAAATTCGCATGAATTACAGATATGTAGCTTGAATAGCACACGAGTTATTGGAGATCAAAGTGGCCAATTACTATTAATCACGTCATGCTGTAAGTACTCCACAGTTACACGAGAAAACGGTAGCAGCATGCTTATAAATATATATATTCATCTATGTCTTTGTGTATGTCCGATATATACTATTCATTAAGAAATTGGTCAATTATTTACTGTGTTTTAGAAAGCACAGAGATATTATGCTACTGGCTTACTTCTGTTCTATTTCTTTGAAATGAAATGATCGTATGGCATTGTTGGCCGGGAGCCCCATTTGGGGTGAGTTATTCCTTTGATATATGTTTATTTAATTTGTTTATGTACACTCCTGGAAATGGAAAAAAGAACACATTGACACCGGTGTGTCAGACCCACCATACTTGCTCCGGACACTGCGAGAGGGCTGTACAAGCAATGATCACACGCACGGCACAGCGGACACACCAGGAACCGCGGTGTTGGCCGTCGAATGGCGCTAGCTGCGCAGCATTTGTGCACCGCCGCCGTCAGTGTCAGCCAGTTTGCCGTGGCATACGGAGCTCCATCGCAGTCTTTAACACTGGTAGCATGCCGCGACAGCGTGGACGTGAACCGTATGTGCAGTTGACGGACTTTGAGCGAGGGCGTATAGTGGGCATGCGGGAGGCCGGGTGGACGTACCGCCGAATTGCTCAACACGTGGGGCGTGAGGTCTCCACAGTACATCGATGTTGTCGCCAGTGGTCGGCGGAAGGTGCACGTGCCCGTCGACCTGGGACCGGACCGCAGCGCGCACGGATGCACGCCAAGACCGTAGGATCCTACGCAGTGCCGTAGGGGACCGCACCGCCACTTCCCAGCAAATTAGGGACACTGTTGCTCCTGGGGTATCGGCGAGGACCATTCGCAACCGTCTCCATGAAGCTGGGTTACGGTCCCGCACACCGTTAGGCCGTCTTCCGCTCACGCCCCAACATCGTGCAGCCCGCCTCCAGTGGTGTCGCGACAGGCGTGAATGGAGGGACGAATGGAGACGTGTCGTCTTCAGCGATGAGAGTCGCTTCTGCCTTGGTGCCAATGATGGTCGTATGCGTGTTTGGCGCCGTGCAGGTGAGCGCCACAATCAGGACTGCATACGACCGAGGCACACAGGGCCAACACCCGGCATCATGGTGTGGGGAGCGATCTCCTACACTGGCCGTACACCACTGGTGATCGTCGAGGGGACACTGAATAGTGCACGGTACATCCAAACCGTCATCGAACCCATCGTTCTACCATTCCTAGACCGGCAAGGGAACTTTCTGTTCCAACAGGACAATGCACGTCCGCATGTATCCCGTGCCACCCAACGTGCTCTAGAAGGTGTAAGTCAACTACCCTGGCCAGCAAGATCTCCGGATCTGTCCCCCATTGAGCATGTTTGGGACTGGATGAAGCGGCATCTCACGCGGTCTGCACGTCCAGCACGAACGCTGGTCCAACTGAGGCGCCAGGTGGAAATGGCATGGCAAGCCGTTCCACAGGACTACATCCAGCATCTCTACGATCGTCTCCATGGGAGAATAGCAGCCTGCATTGCTGCAAAAGGTGGATACACACTGTACTAGTGCCGACATTGTGCATGCTCTGTTGCCTGTGTCTATGTGCCTGTGGTTCTGTCAGTGTGATCATGTGATGTATCTGACCCCAGGAATGTGTCAATAAAGTTTCCCCTTCCTGGGACAATGAATTCACGGTGTTCTTATTTCAATTTCCAGGAGTGTATTTAATAATGTGTGTTAGAGCGTGTATTTAATTTCAAGTTATTTAAACGTAAATCCAGTATTTCGAATGTGTTTCATTATGTTTGTGTGCGTTGACTTGGAAACAGGGCGGGAACGCTCTAGCCAACGACAGCGATCGTTCCAAAAAGACATGTGGAGAGAGTGTATGGAAGTGGGGAGGAGGATCGCTTCGACAGAAGACAAGGGAGTCCTGGACAGTACGGGAGAGGACATGGTAAGAGTCCTGGACAGTACAGCGCGACGGATGCACGGTTGCGGGAAAGACTTCGAGAGTGGAGCAGTTTGTGCGTGGTAGCAGGCGAGAGATATATTTCGGAGTGCCGACTTGTGCTCTTGTGTGATTTCCGTGGCTTCTGCAGTGAAGACGTAGTATGCGTTTAGCAGTGAATATCTCGTGAGCTATGTTGTTGTTCATAACGAATTACGTGAAGTAGGAATCTATTGTTTCCCTGTTATTTACCTTATATTTTATTTAATTGCTCGACCATCGACACCAATAAGTGTTTTACAGTAATAAATGGCATTCTTAAAGGTACTTCTATCGTACTCATCATTTAAAGTCCTTAAAATAGTACCTGCAGATTTTATTTAATTGCAATCTTTCATTTATAAATTTTATATAACATTCAAAAATTCCAATTGCCGAGTGATAGGAACCTTCGACCATTCGATTCATGTGCATATTCATATTGTAGACTCAGCAGTATTTGACCTGTAATGCGGCAACTACGTATTCCAGCCCCCAGACAACGAAACCAGCCAACACTTAATATTTCAACTCTGAGTGTGAGGGTACGTAGTTGAGGGCCACATCACTTTTTTTTTTAAAGCCCGCACGCTACGATGTCATCTGCAACTTCTTTCTATTAATTACGTGGTTATTAATATTTCCTAAGCAGTTACATGATTTACTATTACTCTTAAAGTTTTTCTAAGTGTTTTCGTTCGATGTCATACCACTGAGTGATAGGATAAGTGTTTCTAAATTTGTAAAATATAGTAGTCTACCGAATAATATTGTTTCTAAACAAATGTGTTATAAAGGATATTAAATGTTTTTTACTTTATGTTCCAGGAAGACCTGAGCATTTTACCATTGCTTAGATCGTTGCACATATGGTTAACGTTGGTTGTAATGGATCATGCAGAGATGTCTTTACCCAGTTGGAGCTGAAAACAAAAACGTGTGCTAAAGTGGCCATCTAGGAGGTCAGGCGTCTCAAGATCACAACCGCTGGCGACCAACTTCAGCCATGATGCGCTCTGATTTTTCTGCTTCACAGCTTTGGTGCCACAAACACTATAGCAGTGAAGGAGGTCAGCGCCAGATGTAAGTTCAGTGTTCCCATACGATATCATGTATTCATGCGAGGTTTCTTTTTTCCTTGGAAAGGTACACTGACATGTTTTGTAGTGAACGAAGTGCAGTGAAGGTCCTAAGTGCAGTAATACACCGATGTGCGTGAGGGGTACAAGACATTTCACAACAAACTAAAATTGTATCGAATGTATTGAAACTGTTTTACTGATCTGGCCAACAGTAGAGAAGCCAGAAATATACACTAAAGAGCCAAACAAACCAGTACACCTGTCTAACATCGTGTAGGGCCCCCGCGAGCATGCACAAGTGCCGCAACACGACGTGGCATGGACTCTACTAATGTCTGAAGTAGTGCTGGAGGGAATGGACACCATGAATCTGTTATGGCTCTTCAATAAATCCGCGAGAGAACGAGGGGATGGAGATCTCTTCTGAACAGCACGTTGCAAGGCATCCCAGATCCGTTCAACAATGTTCATGTCTGGGGAGTTTGCTGGCCAGAGGGAGTGTTTAAATTCAGAAGAGTTTTCCTAGAGTCAATATGCAGCAATTATGGACGTTTGGGGTGTCGCACTGTGCTGCTTGAATTGCCCAAGTCCGTCAGAATGCACAATGGAAATGAATGGATGCAGGTGATCAGACAGGGTGCTTACATACGTGTCACCTGTCAGTCATATCTAACCGTATCATATCGCATATCACTCCAACTGCACACGTCCCACACCATTACAGAGCCACAGTCCCCTGCTGGCATGCAGTAGTAGTGGGGCAACAAGGACGCCAGTCCATTTTGTTAGAGGGGGTTGCCTACATCAGGGGCCAGTATGCACTCAGGGGCAAACCTATTGTTCTCCATTGATTGACAGGTATTTAACCTATTGTTCTGCTGAAGGGTTTTCCATGTCACTGCACTTAACCTATTGTTCCTCCACCCCCTCCCATTCCCTCCCCCCTCAGGAAACCCTCTCGCTGCTACAGGTACACTTTCAGGTCTGAGTTATTGGAATAGCCCCCATCACTACTATTAGTTTGATTGACTACTTAATTAACCTCTTCCCATCTGATAAAACCCCTCCCCTCTCACCTTCTCCTCCTCTCCCAGAAAATGGCGGGAAAAAGATTGCTAAGTATGGAACATTGTTTTAGGGGATTCAAGGCAGTGTATGGAATATATGGAAAAGGTATATCGTTTATTTATAAAAATTAAGTTTGTGTGGGTTGGATTTATCTTGCTCATCATTGTCTGCTGTTTGGAAAACATCTATGTCTTGTAAGAAGTAATTACTTGGAGCAAACATGTTGCTTAACCCAATGTTCGGTACTCTACTCCGGGTGTCTTAACGTCATGTTTGGCCCTTTGTCGGCACGTAACCTACTGTCCTGTTAACTGGTTTTCCATGTCACCCCCATTTCCTTAAACTATTCTACCACCTTTGATACCAAATTAAGTAATTAGTTATGTCCTCCCACCATTTTCACATGCTTTTGAACGCCATTTCTGGCGCATTCTTCTTTGTCACACACCCCATTAAACTATTGTACTGCGTTTTACATAAAAATTATTCAAAGTCACTTAGTGTTCTGCACTTAATCTGCTGTTCTGCTCCATGCCACCCACTCACACACACTCCCCTAAACTATTGTACCACTAACACCAGGTTGATATAAAAAAAATTATGCAAATTATTTAAATCAATATGTTTCACATGTATGGGGTAATTTTTCTAATTCACGGCATCCTATTGGTCGGTGAACTACCCGGAATACAGTTTAAACAAAAGGTCGCTAATAAAAAACCCGTCCCGCCACTCCACACCGCCACCGCAGCTGCCACTCTCAGTGGGAAAAAACTATTTTACACAGTTCGCCATATTGCACCCACAATTAAACTTTGCCAAGTGCCCTACATATCGTCAAATACGGAATGACTCTTACTCAAGTACATTGCTCTCCAACCCAGCAATATTGTAGTAAACATAGAATTCTTATCCTGCGCCATACAAAATCAGTCCTTTTACATCATTCATACATATACCACGAAGACAAACAGCACCGTATACACCCCTCGCATCACTAGACATTTCCCTGAGGTCGGCGGTCATCCACTCCCAACGGGTGACCAGAGAGCCTTCAGTGGACCGAAATCACTCTCGGAACTGTTCTACAAATTCGAGCTCGCTCCCCCTCGGCACAAACGCATTACTGTTTCTGGTCCGGGCTTTCTTGCTTGTTCGCTTTTCTACACCATCTCCAGACTCTGGGATTACAAGAACACATGTATTTTTACATGTGTCTGCCATAATATTCTACCATTTTCGCGGTACTTCTCGGTATCAGTATCCTACCGATCGCTCGCGCAACACAATTTCAAAGACATAGACTACGAATTATTTCTCTAGAAACCCGAAACTTTAGCTAGGTCGAGCATGCTGTAGACACTGAGCAACTAGAAACTTGTCCCATCTGTGAACACCTTTACGTGAGAACTCGAAACAAATAGAGGAAAATAATATTTCCACTTGTGAATACCAATGTCTGTGATGTAACAGATCCCAAATCATTCGCATAATTTACAAAGTCAACTAAGGTGTTTCTCATATCTAGAGAACCAGCAAACGTGTCTTCCAACTGCTAGACGCACACACCACGATCAATGTTCTTCCAATTAAATAAAGATACAAAATGTGCAGAAGCAGTCAACCGAACAATTTACATGGGAGGGAATAATGGCCCCGTGAAAACACCTACATATTCAGTCTTGTAAAATTTCCATGCGACCATGAAAGCTATCCAACACACATTTAGTATTAGTTCGCTATTCGGTCGTCTAGAGGACAATCGGTTAAGTCATCTACAGGCCTCTCCATTCAGACGGTTTCTACAGTTAACGGGAAACGTGAATCATCCTCCCACAGATCACTGGCGCTGCACGCCGAGCACACACAGGTAGAATCGTCCTAGGAAACCGGTCACATATATGTTTTATCTTTGTACTTACAACTAAATGTTACAACTGCAGTCTCAGTTGAACGACATTCGACAATAAGCGAAGTATCGGAAATACACCCTGCTGACGGCTGTGGCTTTGGAAATTGACTTGACATACTCTTCCCTTTGGTATCACAGTACTCGATGTCAAATCCATACCTTCCTTTGCACGTGTTGGAACACAAAAACATACTTTATAAGCCTGATGCTCAAGGTGAACCTATTACGCATCCCCTACTACTAAGTATAACACTTGGCCAATAAATGATTCCAGACGATGCTAAATAACACTGAGAGAAAATCAGTGATGGGTGGACATGTCTCATAAGTTTTTCTTGCGAGTGTTACCAATGTGTCTTAGAGAGGCATAATCGTCTCACAAACTGCCATATGTTAACAAGCCCGATCGCAACAACTACATTCACAACCGGTCATGGTTCTACAGGTGCACACAAGTATCCATGTTAAAAGCTATACTGTAGTGACATTTTCGGTTCAGTAGCTAAAGTATTCTGTATGCTACTGCCACCAGTTAATGATCGGTCCACCTGTCGATTATCCATTTCCTGTAGCAAGAGGTGTTGGTAAGACTTGTCCAGTTCACTGTGCTTTGATTGTGGATGTAACTTGTTATTTTAGACATACTGAGCGATTTTTAGTTTTGGATTTAATTATTAGGTTTTACTGAAGACTCAGCAGTAGGCACCGAGTGGAAAGTGAGTTCATTAATGTTATTATGCATGCATTCCAGCTGAGAATCATGGAATTGGACCATGGTGCATATAATACTGTTAATGAAGAGGCAAGAGCAATGAGGATGGGCAAGGCGGCTCGAGAAAATGAGGCGTCATGCGAGTTGGCAACGGAACTGTAGGACGAGACGAAACCCTTTGATGTGCACAACAGCATCTTTGAGGTAAGGTACAGACTGAGCAAGGAGGTGGCCCGTAATTTGGTTGATGAACTATGATGTTAGAGACCTGATCAAAGAGCTACAACCATCCCTTTGCACCTGAAGTTACATATGTTTACGAAGCTCAGAAATGATAAAATAAGTTGAACACTTCTTATTAGCTACAAAATGCAGCGGTATTTTTTTTCTTCTAGGTTCCGAGTAATCTTACATTTTTGGGGCCAGGGTCTGATCAAAAGGAGGTAGGGGGGCTGCCAATTCAACTGGCATGAATCAGCCAAGCGTCTCAAGGTGCAGTGACAAGTTTGGGAGGGCTTTCAACTCACTTGCTGTCAAAAATAATGGGAATAGCCTTAGCCTGCCTGCTAGTTGTGCCGGCTGGCTGCTTCAGATGTGGGACTCTACACGCCGCATTGACCCCTTGCCGGGCGCGCCGTCGTTGGGTGAGCTGTGGTCACTTGTCTTTGGTTGGCTGGCGCAAGGAGAAATGGCAACATGGCATGGACCCACCTCAGTTTTTTGGGAGCCACACCAACTCACTACCGAATGGCTTACTCAGTTGCAGAGAGGCTCAGTTGCTGTAATCCCAACACTTGGTGCACTTGCTTACTGAACCGATCGGCAGAGCGACCAAACGATACAGAATAGGGCTGCTGAGTAGTCCCATTCTTCCAATGTTTTGGAGAGTCACAGCAGTGTTACTCCTGGGAGTCATCTGGTATGACTGACATCATAGCTAATAGTGACTGGTGGCACAACGGTACATGATGGTCATCCAGTGTCGTCCTCATGTGTTACCTCTCATGCAACAGCGTTATTGTGTAAATTCTCAACAGGACAATTCTTGTCTACACATAGCACTATCTGCACAATGTTGAGTACTGTCACGTCTATTCCCACAAGAGCACGTGGGACAAGATTGGACGTTAACTCTGCCCCAGTGCCAGTACACACGCCATATGGGATCATTTACAAGTTGTGTGCGTCAAGAGAGGCTGCAAAGCTTTATGATACCCCTCCCAGCCGAATCACAGCATGCATACACGCCAGAAGGGCTGCAACCTCATGGTGACAAGTACGCTCATACTGCCAAATTATCTACAAATTTTGACTCCATATTGTCATCACTGATACTGCATTACATACCCCTTAACCAGTTTCATTTTCTCCTACCCTTCTGGATGCTTCACTTCTTTCGTCAGGCATTGTATTTGGCTGAATATTAACGAAACTATAACAAAATGCTAACATTCACAACATTGTGACAGTGACTATAATTAAGCTTTAAACACAACAATCTATAAATAAAATCCGTAATTGCAAATACAAATAAATTATCTTGGAAATAAAGAAGGCCAGTTTGGATACAAAATTACTGGTCCAGTAAACAGTGTGCATGTGGCACTTTTGCTCAAAATGTGATTCTTCTGCGGATACACAACTTCGTGAACAATAATGGTACCAGTTCATTTAATAAGAAGATCTGTCTATAAAAAACTTTTAGATAAGCTTTCGTTTCAACGCCATTTAGCACTTCTGCCTGATCTTTAAATGATATAACAATAATTTCACTACCTCGCTAGGAGACTTGAAACCAATAATTAAGAAAGATTATATCACGAAACAACTGCTTGCACTTAGTTCTCAAAACCTTATTGATAGCTTCAAATTAATGTCTTGATGAATTTCTTTATCATTTTTGTGTGTGATTGCTTACTAATAAAATAGTCTTATTTCTGAAGGCTTGTTTGTTCATTGCCATTATTTTAATCCTCATTGGACTTCCGATATCTAACTACTGCAGGGTTTTTTACTGCTGATATTTTTGCAAAATATATGTTGTTTATCGATGTGACAAATTACATATGACTCTCTGTAAACACAATTTGACTGAACTGCAAAATATTTCGATTGTAGACAGAAACTGCCTATTTTGTTATGAAACCACCGAACATTTGATATCTGCACTTTCTAGTCTGCGTTTGGTTGTTCAACGAAACGTTCTGTCGACTACATCATCAAAGAATTTGAACCAAACTATGTCTGGACATGGGCTGCTGTCTTGCGGATGAGGAATGTATGTTTGCTAAAGTTCTCCTACAGCTGCTTTAGCCATACAGCCAATGCGAACTATTCGTGTGCAAATAGCTGAAGTAATTGCATTGAAGTTCATCTATGTGCAGCTTTCACTCATGTGTTTGGGATGTTTCTCTATTCTGCATACGCGGCTACAATTATGAAGTAAATATGCGTTATGTGGCATCATTCTCAATTAAATGATTTACAAGTAGTAGGTTCATAAATAACAATGTTGAAGCGTGTCCAAACAAACAATCATGGTTCGTTCTTTTGCTTCTATAATGAACTTGGAATTCTTAGCGCCACAGTTTGTTCCAGTTTACACTCAGTTACTGCCTATAGATATACCCGCGTCATGTGCATCAATGAGTGAACACAACGCCGCTGATGTTTTACACCATCCCAGTTTCACCAGAACTCCCCAAGTGCACTGTGCAATTTCAATAATATGGGATTCTTATCTCCTTCAAAAACAATTTCAGGGTATGTGCCATTTCATCACCTAAGGGTCCAAAAAACTTCTTTATTCTGTGCCTTTGCCACTTCTTAGTCTGTGCAACCTCAGTGGAATGTGTAAGGACTGTTCTATATTCTCATCGACCTGCACGTGTTCTGTGTAAATAAAAGGAGAGCCAATGCTTCTGTGCACCTCTTGCGGCTCCCTGTTGAACCAAAGTAGAATACTGCTGAGTGATCAAGCCATAGTACAGTTTCAGGCCCGGCGAGCATAGGACCCGCAGCTATAACCAGTAGATGACTCATTTTGAAACATCCAGCGGAATTTGTAGACTTATAGCTGCCAGGCTACGTCGTTTGAGATATCCATTTGACTAGTGCACAATGGCCTTCCATTTGCAGATGCTAGTTGCTTGTTGTTGTTGTCTTCAGTCCTGAGACTGGTTTGAAGCAGCTCTCCATGCTACTCTATCCTGTGCAAGCTTCTTCATCTCCCAGTACCTACTGCAACCTACATCCTTCTGAATCTGCTTAGTGTATTCGTCTCTTGGTCTCCCTCTACGATTTTTACCCTCCACGCTGCCCTCCAGTACCAAATTGGTGATCTCTTGATGCCTCAGAACATGTCCTACCAACCGATCCCTTCTTCTCCCCAATTCTGTTCAATACCTCCTGATTAGTAATGTGATCTACCCATCTAATCTTCAGCATTCTTCTGTAACACCACATTTCGAAAGATTCCTTTCTCTTCTTGTATAAACTATTTATCGTCCATGTTTCACTTCCATACATGGCTACACTCCATACAAATACTTTCAGAAACGACTTCCTGACACTTAAACCAATAGTCGATATTAACAAATTTCTCTTCTTCAGAAAGTCTACATTTTATATCCTCTCTACTTCGACCATTATCAGTCATTTTGCTCCCCAAATAGCAAAACTCCTTTACTACTTTAAGTGTCTCATTTCCTAATCTTATACCCTCAGCATCATCCGACTTAATTCGACTACATTCCATTACCCTCGTTTTGCTTTTGTTGACGCTCATCTTATACCCTCCTTTCAAGACACTGTCCATTCCGTTCAACCGCTCTTCCAAGTCCTTTGCTATCTCTGACAGAATTACAATGTCATCGGCAAACCTCAAAGTTTTTATTTCTTCTCCGTGGATTTTAATACTTACTCCGGATTTTTCTTTTGTTTCCTTTACTGCTTGCTCAATATACAGACTGAATAACATCGGGGACAGGCT
The DNA here is from genome assembly GCF_023864345.2 of Schistocerca serialis cubense. Taxonomy (NCBI): domain Eukaryota; kingdom Metazoa; phylum Arthropoda; class Insecta; order Orthoptera; family Acrididae; genus Schistocerca; species Schistocerca serialis. Next base: position 1,204,410,748 of record NC_064638.1, on the reverse strand, counting down.
ACAACCCTGTCTCACTCTCTTCCCAACCACTGCTTCCCTTTCATGTCCCTCGACACTTATAACTGCCATCTGTTTTCTGTACAAATTGTAAATAGCCTTTCGCTCCCTGTATTTTACCCCTGCCACCTTTAAAATTTGAAAGAGAGTATTCCAGTCAACATTGTCAAAAGCTTTCTCTAAGTCTACAAATGCTAGAAACGTACGTTTGCCTTTCCTTAATCTTTCTTCTAATGTAAGTCGTAAGGTCAGTATTGCCTCACGTGTTCCAGTATTTCTACGGAATCCAAACTGATCTTCCCCGAGGTCAGCTTCTACCAGTTTTTCCATTCGTCTGTAAAGAATTCGCGTTAGTATTTTGAAGCTGTGACTTATTAAACTGATAGTTCGGTAATTTTCACATCGGTCAACACCTGCTTTCTTTGGGATTGGAATTACTATATTCTTCTTGAAGTCTGAGGGAATTTCGCCTGTCTCATACATCTTGCTCACCAGATTGTAGAGTTTTGTCAGGACTGGCTCTCCCAAGGCTGTCAGTAGTTCTAATCATCTAATGGAATGTTGTCTACTCCCGGGGCCTTGTTTCGATTCAGGTCTTTCAGTGCTCTGTCAAACACTTCACGTAGTATCATGTCTCCCATTTCATCTTTATCTACATCCTCTTCCATTTCCATAATATTGTCCCGAAGAACATCGCCCCTATATAGACCCTCTATATACTCTTTCCACCTTTCTGCTTTCCCTTCTTTGCTTAGAACTGGGTTTCCATCTGAGCTCTTGATATTCATGCAAGTGGTTCTCTTTTCTCGAAGGGTCTCTTTAATTTTCTTGTAGGCAGTACCTATCTTACCCCTCTTGAGATAAGCCTCTACATCCTTGCATTTGTCCTCTAGCCATCCCTGCTTAGCCATTTTGCACTTCCTGTCGATATTTTTGAGACGTTTGTATTCCTTTTTGCCTGCTTCACTTAATGCATTTTTGTATTGTCTCCTTTCATCAACTAAATTTAATATGTCTTCTGTTACCCAAGGATTTCTATTAGCCCTCGTCTTTTTACCTACTTGATCGTCTGCTGCCTTCACTATTTCATCCTCAAAGCTACCAATTCTTCTACTGTGTTTCTTTCCCCCTTTCCTGTCAATTGTTCCCTTATGCTCTCCCTGAAACTCTACAGCCTCTGGTTCTTCCAGTTTATCCAGGTCCCATCTCCTTAAATTCCCACCTTTTTGCAATTTCTTCAGTTTTAATCTACAGTTCATAACCAATAGATTGTGGTCAGAGTCCACATCTGCCCCTGTAAATGTCTTACAATTTAAAATCTGGTTCCTAAATCTCTGTCTTACCATTATGTAATCTATCTGAAACCTGTCAGTATCTCCAGGGTTCTTCCATGTATACAACCTTCTTCCATGATTCTTGAACCAAGTGTTAGCTATGATTAAGTTATGCTCTGTGCAAAATTCTACCAGGCGGCTTCCTCTTTCATTTCTTAGGTCCAATCTATATTCACCTACTACGTTTCCTTCTCTTCCTTTTCCTACTGTCGAATTCCAGTCACCCATGACTATTAAATTTTCGTCTCCCTTCACTACCTGAATAATTTCTTTTCTCTCATCATACATTTCATCAATTTCTTCATCGTCTGCAGAGCTAGTTGGCATATAAACTTGTACTACTGTAGTAGGCGTGGGCTTCGTGTCTATCTTGGCCACAATAATGCGTTCACTACGCTGTTTGTAGCAGCTTACCAGCACTCCTATTTTTTTATTCATTATTAAACCTAGTTGCTTATAGAATGGTTAAATGAAATTTGTTCTACAATCGCAGAAAGCAATACTAGTAGATAATACAGCTTCTGGTCACTTAACGTAAAAGTTTTTTATGCCTAAAAACCTTTGATGATTTCCAGCTTAAAAGTAAATCCTCAAACTGCAAGTGACTTATCATCAAAGATAATATAAAGACTGATGGTGAACATGTTTGGGGAAGCTGAAAAGGGTTCTTAAGATTTGGGCAGTACAAACAGAAAAAGAAGGGATTAAATTGTTACATCAAATTTAAATTTCCAAGTAAAATTGCCTACTGATATAACATGAAAGTACTGGGACAGACGTATGAATGAAGAATATCACACAACTGATGAGAATAACCACACTCATTAAAACGTGCACACTTTAAAAATTTCAAAGTAATGTGAACGTGTGGAATGGCAAGCCGTGAGGTGGTTGAGATACTTTTATGTTCACAAGAGAAGCTGTGGTGATTACTGTTCATCCTTTAGAACCAAATGGGGGATGTGTCACGATGTTTATTGATATAAAGCTTCCATTAAGTTCAGATTTCGCTGCTTGCATGTCGGTGCAAGTTATCCGATTACATTTGATAGCTGTGACCTAAGGATACCGTGATAGTAATCCTTGCTTGCGAACTACCTAGCGACAGGCGTTACCTGGTGAGTTAAGGTTTTAGAACTTTCTGCACTCTCCCATCTTTTTCCAGCGGACGCGGTACGTCGTATCGCGACGACAATGCGAGTTAGTAACGACGGGTACGGCAATAGGGTGGCAGGCGTGGTCGAGTGAACGTGTAATTTAAAAGTTGTGGGCAATAAATATGCTATGTTGAATTAGAAAGTGTTTAGCACCGCACTGAGGGAAATATTTCGTTGGTATAAGAATGTGAATCGTCCATGTGCATGAACTTTAAAATTTGGCAATATCATAGGAGTGAGTGTGAGACAGGCGTGTTTCCAACTAGATCAAGCTGAAGGAATTTAGTTAAAGGATGTCATCTCTTATTTCAGGAGAACCTGATCAGCTCTTACGGCTAATTTTGTTGGAAATAATCACATTTATGCCAAATTCAATTATGCTATGGTTCCTTTTCTCTTTGATCATGGCTGAAGTTACGTTTCTCAGCCTATTGTCCGATAGCCAACCATTAGGATCACTGCCAGAGTTCTTGAAACTACGAGGTGATAGCTTACAAACTACATATCCAATGAACCTAACGACAGAATGTAAAAAGAAAACAAAACACATTGCAAGAAATTTATGCGAACACTGTTCACTGTTTTCAGGACTGGTAAGAGTACATTGTGCTAAATCCTTTAAAAGATGAAATATTGGATGTTTCAAAATAAATATAGGGCTTTTAAGGCACTGTAGCATTTCTTACATTCTACTTATAAATAATACATAAAACGAAACAGCAACTCAGTTTTTCTTAGAAGTGTTCAGTGAAGGGCACCATTCGTCACATGTCGAGTCGACATGTGAGTTCTTCCCAAAGCTTGACCAGTGCGTCTGGAGTAATTCTTGGAATAATGCTGTTTCTTAAGTCGGGTAGATCAGCTGGCAGCGGTGGCACATACACATGATCCTTTATGAACCCCCAAAGGTAAAAATAGCGTGCCGTCAGTCGTGTGTGAACGTGGAACTCAACAAAACATACTCTTGTCATCCGACCCCTTGCGGCCAATCGAACGGTTGGGCTCAGCGTGATTTAACCTATCGCGTAGTGAATTATGCCAGTGAGGCCGGCCGCGCGGGTCTAGGCGCTTGAGTCCGGAGCCGCGCGGCCGCTACGGTCGCAGGTTCGAATCTTGCCTCGGGCATGGATGTGTGTGATGTCCTTAGGTTAGTTAGGTTTAAGTAGTTCTACGTTCTAGGGGACTGATGACCTAAGATGTTTAAGTCCCATATTGCTCAGAGCCATTTTTGAATTATGCCAGTGAGGCGGCGCATCGTCTTGTTGCCAAAGTCCTGTGGTTCAGTTTCTCCCAATTCAGGAAAGCCATAGTTCTTGCGCATTACGATAACAAACACCATTTAAGTTTGCTTCACGGAAAAAGGAAGGCTCATAAACTTTCCGACGGGATATGGTATGAAAAAGGGGGTGGGGAGTCGTTGCAATTGTACCATCTCGTGGGGATTTGCTGACTCAAATGCGCACTTAGTGTGTTCACATTTCCATTTAGGTGAAATGTCGATTCATCACTGAACACGACACGATCAAGATAATCTTCATTGTCATGCAAAAACATTTCGTTTCATTTTGAAACACCCCGTGTTTTGCGCCTATTCGTTATCTATATAGGGTTGAGCACCCGTGAATCTAAATAACTTAAGAGACAGCTGACACGTTAAGAAACAAATAGATGGATACCCGCACAACTTCGGGGTGGATCATGGAGGAGGAGATTACTGTTTAACGTCCCGTCGACAACGAGGTCATTAGAGACGGAGCACAAGCTCGGATTAGGGAAGGATGGGGAAGGAAATCGGCCGTGCCCTTTCTAAGGAACCATCCCGGCATTTGCCTGAAGCGATTTTAGGGAAATCACGGAAAACCTAAATCAGGATGGCCGGACGCGGGATTGAACCGCCGTCCTGAATGCGAGTCCAGTGTGCTAACCACTGCACCACCTCGCTCGGTGGTGGATCATGTCTTGTTAATCAACAGATGGAAATTATGTTTTATGTATAATGAAATAAACAGTATGTGAACAACATGACACAGAAAACCAAGAGCAATTCATTCGTTCAGAACAGCTTTAACGAATTACTTAAACACAGTATATAATGATTTGTTTCGTATTTGTTCGGTAGTGCACAGCTTATCATGTACAGTGAGTTCCATAATTTTATGTTAATAAAGTGGATTCCACTATGTTACGTCATCACAGTTTTGATTTAGCTTACTAATTATGCTTCAAGTTACAAATACAAGCATTTTTTAAGCTTTTATAGTTGTTGTCAATATACGGGGCTTGTCCGGGAAGTAAGCGATGTTTGGAAATTTGTGGTAAGGTATTATGGGATCAAACTGCTGAGGTCATCGGTCTCTAAGCTTACGCACTACTTTAACTTCCGCTAAGGACAACACAAACATCCATGCCCGAGGGAGGACTAACCTGCGAAGGGGGGGGGGGGGAGCGTAAACCGTGACAGAACGCATCAAACCGCGCGGCTAAGAGATGTTTCGTTCTACCGCCAGTGCAGTGCTGGTGCCATAGTTTCGTACATTCGCACTTGTCTCTGGTTGATTTTGATGATGATGATTATGATGATGATTAGTGTTTAAGGGCGCACAACAGCGAGGTTATCAGCGCCTGTTGATTGTGTTGCACTGAAGCCATTACACATGGAGCCATTACACCTGGATTGTGTTGCGTTTGCATTTTTTAGTGATCGGTAAAAATGTGTAAGATCTGTGAGTGCGTTCCGTAATACGCAATGAATGTTAATCCAGCTGAAATTCATTGTCAGCTTGAGATTTATGGTGAAAGTGTAATGACTGATGGACTGGTGAGAAACTAGGCGTGAAATTTCAATGACTGACGAACCAATGTTCATGAAGCGTAGACTGGGCGGCCTTCTGCTGTCAATGATGGTTTAATTGAGAAAGTGAACGAGAAAATTAGTGAAAACAGACGGTACAAAATAAGAATGCTTTACGATGAACTTCCACAAATTTCAAAAATTGCATGAAATTTTCGCAAATTGAGTCCCCGTTGGGTTCCGAAAATGCTTACGCATGTCTAGAAAATGAAGCAACTTGGCAGTGTTTCTTAGAGAATACAATGATGAACGAGATGAATTCTTAAACAGAATTGTGACCGTTGATGAAAGTGGGGTTTTCATCTCTCCTGAATCAAAACAAGAGTTGGAGCTGAAGCGCTCAGGATCCCTCAAATGAGCAAAAATTCGAAACAACGTTGCCAGCACAAGAAAATCATGCGCACTGTGTTCCAAGACAGTCAGGGCATTCTGCTTGTTGGGTTGCTTCCCAGAGATGAAACCAGCAGTGTGGTGCAATACTATGGAACGCTGGCAATACTTCAACACGCAGTTCAAAACAAAAGGCGTGGAATGCTCCGTCAAGGCTTTGTGTTGCGTCCCCACTTTGCTTATGTTCTTAAAACCTTATTCAACAATTCGGTTGGGAGCAGTTCGGTCACTCCGCCATACAGCCCTGATCTCGCACCTTCTACCACTGGTCCTTTAACAAAGCGTCTTCCACTAAAATCATGCTTAGACAGCGATGAAGACAGGGAAGGGGAAGGCGTATTCAGAAGTGACTGTCTTCACTGGCAGCATCTTTCTATGAGGAGGGTATAAAATAGTTGGTTTCCACTACCACAAATGTCTGAATAACGGTGGCAACTATGTAGAAAAATGGTTTAAGAAATGGTCTTTTTCAAATCGGTAATCGCTTTCCGGACACGCCTCACAGATCCATTATTTGACGCAATTAAGACAAGTGATACGTAAACTTACCAATTTCTAAGAAGTACTAATAATATGTACACTTATTTGATTGTCAAAATAAATTATAGGTTGAAGTCTATCGTCAAAAATTTTATTTATCACTGAAATCTACATTTTAGAAATTTACTTCTTAAAAGTGTCAAATAAATGCAATCCAATACGCCTACGGCACTCATTCAAACGATAGATAAAAATTTTCGTGACAACTCGGCATATAGACATTGGGATGGTTGCAACTTCGCCATGGATATTTTCTTTCAATTGCTCCAGCGAAGTCTGATGGCTGACATACACTTTAGATTTGACATATCCCCATAAGAAAAAATCCAAAGGGATCACATCTGGACTGCATACGGACCAATTTATGTCACCACTACTGGAGATCAATTTGTCAAAATTTCTCTAATACGCACGTACAGACACATCGGACGTGTGTGCTTTGGCACCGTCTTGCTGAAACAATGTTTGGTTATAACCAGGAAAGTTTTGCAATTCAGGCATCTAGAGTCATTTAACATCGTCAAACAATGTTCCGAATAACTTCACGACTGCTCTCGTCCTCCAAAAGTACGGGCCAGTTATTCCTCTTGCCGACATCGCAGCACACACAGTAACTTTTGGCGAATGACGGGTTTCTCGTGCTTCTGTTTAGGATTCGTTGCACTCCAGTAGCGGCAATTTTGCTTAGTGTTGTGACCTTCCACATGAAAACTAGCCTCGTCAGAAACCAAAATGTTAAATAAGGGCACTCAGACACGTAATTAACACAGTGCAGCCTATGTCTGGTATCCTCAGGCTTACACCAAATGGATTTTGCAGTTTGACGACCTTTAGCAAAATTCTGTGCAATGATCTATACATATTTAAAGAACTTGTACGCTTACGAATGGAGAGTTTAGGATCATCACGAACCGGCCGATTTACACTCTCCACTTGATGACCCTGGTCACCCGGATTTCGGTACGCCCCGTGTTGCACCGATCTCTTCAAACGTTTTTATCCATTTCCGGATAATGGGACACTGATCATTTACATTATGCAATCCACGATCATTGCAAAATTTCCTCCATGCTACAGACCCCGAATTGCCGTTTTTGTAAAATTCTCGCATACACAACGCGTAAGGTGGGGGTCTCGAGAAGACCCCCATATCGACCGAATTCCTAAAGGCCAAGCAAGCGACGACCGTACCCCTCACTCCCCTCCTATTTTTTGTGCATGCGAAGAAGGCTCTTCAAATATAAACTTTTTGAGACACCCTTCTAAGAAAACTATTATAACTTGGCTATGTGGGCTACTGTAGTCTTTAATTTTCTTGCACAAATATTTATGTCTAAATTGTAAAATGTAATGTATCTGGTGTGTGAGACGGTATGAAGGCCCTCCTGTGAGCTGATGGTACCAGTATAGGTAACGAGAAGGGTGGATGATCCAGTAGGGAAAAAATCCGTTTTCCATAACTTTAGCAGACCCTGAGATCTCTTGTGAGGTCAATAAGCAAAATGGGCCACTATTTACGACAGGCCTTTTGTGGCAGACTGAATAACAAGGCACAGTGCTGACAAAATTTAACAGATACATTTAAAGTTATCGTTCGCATCCATTTTTTTCACCAAACTGTACACTTTATATGAAAAGGCATTTAGAAAAGTGCGCAGAACTCAAGTCCTGGTTTGAATTTTCAGTATTACCTTCTTTTACATCTGGTTTAAAATAGGAAGCAATTCTTCACCCTACTGCAGCCCGACTTTTGACGCAACTGTGTTTCCGTGAAAAGCTTTTGAGTATGTTTCATAAAGCAATCATTGCAGTGACTGACAGACACCCCTAAAACTACTTTTAATTATTTACTCAAAGTTCTCTCAGGCTGCCTACAGGAGCCAGTCAACCTCTACCACCCTATAAGATCATGTGAGAGCCACTCTCTCACTCATCACTGAAATCAATGGCGACCTGATTCCACACCTCGAGTACTTAATCAGGAAAGAATGTCGAAAAAACTTCAGATATGTTAATGTGTGTGTATTCAGTTCGTACAGTTTCAAGTAACTGGAAAGCAAAACTGACAAGCTATGTCAGCGTTGGATCAGGAGAGCATACACAATTACAAAATGCTCAAAACAAGAACTGCGCAGAATAAAGCAGTCAACTCATTCTTTTCCAAGAAATATTTTCATATTTTATCACACCGAAGTGAGCATAGATGGACGGATGGAATTAAAGGGGCCAAACTACAAGGTCACCAGTCCCTTAATCCTTTGGATATCTCTCTCTCTCTCTCTCTCTCTCTCTCTCTCTCTCTCTCTCTCTCTCTCTCTCTCTCTCTCTCTCTCTCTCTCTCTCTCTCTCTCACACACACACACACACACACACACACACACACACACACACACACACACAAACCATGAGAATGTTTACAAAGGAGAGCACCCTATTTTTTGGTCTATGAGCTTTATCAGCAACCTGATCAAAAGATTAACACCTTCACACACAGCTGGAAGTTTGTTGCCAGAAACAGAGGATCAAAATCAGCCAAAGCAGTTCCTTAGTATTTTCTCAAGTCTTTATTTGAAATTACAGTTTACATAAATTTACATAAAATCACGAAAGCAAACAATTTCTCTGTTCAACAAAAAATTACTTGTCCTCTATACAAAATAAATTTATTTTACTGACAAAAGTTTTTAACGTCATACAGGCCACATCAACAGATTCCTTGCAGTGCTGTATCCTTCCGTGAGAGACATAAATGATGTTTCTCATTTCATTGGGTGAATACAACGATTATCCTCTTCAAATTAATGTGTAGCACCTGTAGCAATGTTATGAACCTTCACATAACATACTATATAAAGGAAAATTACTGCAAAGTCGCTGGGCGAAAGCATGTTCATGAGAAGGGGTGATCTACTGGTTATCATTCACCAGTTTTCTTTTTTTTTCGGCTTAATCAAATGGACTCATTCTTTTCCAAGAAATATTTTCATATTTTATCACACTGAAGTGAGCATAGATGGATGGAATTAAAGGGGCCAAACTACAAGGTCACCAGTCCCTTAATCCTTTGGATCACACACACACACACACACACACACACACACACACACACACACACACACACACACACACACACTATGACCTGTACTTCCAGACCCTCCGTTACCACAATGAAACTAGCTATACAGAAAAAATGAAATATAAGGAAAGAACAATTACAACAAGTCTGTCGATCTATGACAGGTGTGTATAAGAATACGAAATAGGTGGGAAGCGCAGAAACTATGTCAGATCACCAAGCAAGGGCAGCCATGAGCCCCTTGGGTCGGAGCAGGAGAGGTCATCCTTCCAATACCTCAATCAACTGATGATAATGTGCCCTATGTCACTGAGTAAAATCTACTTTCACAGGTAAAATTAAATCAACTGCTTTGGCATTGTCCACTGGCACCAGAGGTAGCGTGTCAGCAAGTTTAAGGTTTTGTCGTAAGGTGGCCAAATTGGAGTAGTCCAGTAGGATGTGGGTCACTGTGAGATGGATGCCCCACAGACAGTGGTGTAGATTCTGAAGCTGGAGGATGTGTCCATGGATAAACCCCGTGCGGCCAATGTGAAAGTTGATACAGGACAGCAAAGCACGAAGGGAAGACCGTCACATGGTTATGATCTTTATGGTTCGCAGTTTACTTGGAGAAACCAGGGCACACCAATTGCATTCAAAGCCTCCATTCATTATCAACACTGAATCGACTGACGATCTGGTGCTGCTATCCCCATCTCCAAAGTTCATTGCCTCGGATCCCAACGTGAGCAGGAGTCCATACAGAGAGAACCAACTTCCAGTGTGCAGAAGCCACACAGGAGATCCTGCATAACCATAACCAACTGGTGTCTAGAGTAGCTCTAGTCAGCAGCCTTAAAGCTGCAAGGAGTCTCTGCCAATTAATGACTCGCCAGTGAAAGAAGGCGGCTGAGAGTTCTAGCAATATGGGCACCATTGCATCTATTTGGCAGGAAGCGTACTTCACTGCATCTATCATGTATTGAAAAAACCTGTTTGTCAACTTTAGTGCCATTAGTGTATACCACCTCTCAACCTGGAAAAACATCAAGGATGTCCAGGAGCAGGCAGCGAGAAAGCACAGGGTCTGTTCAGTATTTTGGTCCAAAGTGGAAGAAGACAGGCCACACACCATAGGGGCACACGTGATTTCTCCTTGACTAGAAGTGACAGTGGGGAAAGCTGAGTTTACAGCAGAGACGGCATGCTAACTGCAATTGTCACTACAGACCTTGGCCTCTGTTGTGGGAGGTAGATCTTCCTGCCAGGAAAAAGGACATGGTAATTTGGATGCTCAAGGGATCAGCAAATGTGTATTGCATAGTTGAGCAGCAGTTGTTCGCAGCTGATCTGTAGGTCCGGGATGCAAGCCTCCGCAAACAGGCTGTTCACAGGGCTGGTCCAAAAGGCATCACTCATGTTGGAACCCACAATGGTGTATTGGGCTCAACATCCACAATGATGAAGGTGATGCTGAGTTATACATCAGGCTCCCATAATCAAGATGCAACAGGATCAGAGCTACGCAGAGCTGCAAAAGTGTAGAGCCGTCTGCACCCCTGCCAATGTTCCTGTGACAGTGAAGAGTTAAGGTGTGACCAGCTTGCTTAAGTTCGCAATGCCACATCACTCTGACTCCCAAATAACGGTAATACTCCACCAAATTGAGCACTTTGCCCTCGAGGTAAGAGTTCTGCTCGAAGACAAGACAGTATGACTGACAGAAATGCATGAATAAGTCTTGGTGGCAGAAAACTTTAAACCATGAGAGAAAGCACATGACGGCATCTTTCATATGGCACCATGCAGTCAGCGTTCAGCAACACCCACAACTGAGGAGAAACAGTAGATGTGAAAGTCGTCAGCATACTGTAGATACAACAGCTGCAGCTAGCGTATTGACAACCATTAGAAAAAGTGGCACACAATATAGAACCCTATGGGACCCCATTCTCATATACTGGGAGTGATGTAGGAAGCATCTGACTTGAACATGAATAGCTTAGCGTGACAAAGGTCCAGGCAAAAATTGGGAGATGGTCCTGGAGATACCACTCCTGAAGGGTAGCAAGGATATGGTAACGAAATGTGCTGTTGTATGCCCCAGGCAAGTCAAAGAAGAGTGATAAGATGTTGACACTCAGCAAAACCTCACTGAACAGACAACCACCAGCAATAGAACGGCCTTGGCGAAAACTCATCATTCATTTTTGCAACTTACAGAGAACATTAGTGAGGCCAGTTGGGCCTTAGCTGTCCATCTGTAGGGGATGTTTACCTGGTTTCAGTAGTGAGAGTCACAATTTCTCCCCACTGAGATGGGAACTCGCCCTTGCTCCAGATACAGTTGAAAATGCCAACGATATGACGATGGCAATCCACTGATAAGTGTATTTGGCCGTGGATGTTGTCTGGCCCTGGGGCCAAGTCGGGGCAAAGAACAATTCACACCACTGAAGCATGCATTATAACGTTCCAGGTGATGATTATGAGTAGTAAATGGGAAAGGAAATCGCTTTACACACTGAGGACACGAAATGCAGGTTGATAATTCTCAGGCACCGAGCCTTGAGCATAATGAAAAACAGTGTTTAGCAACATCGTCTGGATCAGGGCAGACATCACCATTTACAGATACCAAGTATAGCCATGCGGGAAACGGGGGAGTTGGTGTCTATACAGATGTCTAACCTTCGCCCGAACCCACACAGGAAGGGTACGTGGTGAATGGTCGTTTTATGAGGAGGCAGACCTGGGCACCAAGCTGTTTACAGGCAATGAGATGCGCCAGTGACATGTCACAGCATTAGAGAGCCTGACTGATCTCTAATGGCCATGGCACTTTCGGGAGTCCACCAAGGTACTTTCTTCCAATGGGAGGATCCCAAGAAAGAGGAGATCACTGAATCAGCTGCCAACAGAATGGCTCCATTTCTGCTTTAGACAACCGCATCAATACCCTAATGTGGTGGTGTCTGATGGGCAATGGCAGTGGTGAAAGCATCTCGTTCAGCTTTGGAGAGAGCCCATCTGGTTGACATTTAGGCGAGTGATCTGAGGGAGGGTCAAAAACAACCAGAAAACTATCACTGTCCTACAGATTCTCCAATGGATGGATGGGAGAAGATCTGGGATGCAAACAGGAAGGTCAACGGAATATGTCACACTGAAGTATGTGGGAACATCTGTACCCAAGAGGCAAAAATCGAGCTCTGTGAGCAAGTTCTCGACAGTGTTACTGCAGCCAGTGCTCTTAGTTCCATCCCACGAAGGGTCACAAGCATTGAAGTCCCAATATTAGAAAGCAGGGGTAAGGGGAGGAGCCGAGAAAACACTGCAGACAATGAGCTCATAGACACTGCGTCATGACAGAAAGAGACATTACAGATGGTAAATTCCAGATACGTCTTCACACAAACAGCTGCAGCCTCCGAAGTCATGTTGAGTGGCACGTGTTTGCTACAGACAGAGTCCAGAATGTATGTGCAAACATCACCCAATACTCTTTCATAGTCAGTGCGATTCTTAAACCTGATAACTGTGAAAAGTAGGGGTCCACATTACTTGGAATTGTTTCCTGGAGGGAGATAGAAAAAAATCGGGAAGTACAGAGAAGATGTAGCTCAGCCATGTGGAGGAAAAAAACGCTCATTTCCACTGGCAAATCATTCTATCAGTGTACTTTAGGGGCATGAAGGGATCAGGGAGACAGATCCTGCCTCACTGCCACTGGCTGTGAAGATACACCATGAATACTCATTTGTTCCAAATCAGGATGCATGGGGGGAGGGGAGTCTGAAAGTACAGGGACCACCAGGAACGCTATATCACATAGTGAAGTGGAACATGTGGGCCCCATATTCTGGGGCACAAGAGGAAGCGAAGTCCTATGCTCTGAAGCCTGTAGCTCTGCCACTCACTGGCTTGGATCCAGTTGCAGGTCAGCAGAATCCTGGGATGAGAGCATCCCAAGATACACATCTCTGGTAAGGTGTGCTGGAGGAGGGTGTTGCTTCCCCAGCTGGGGGTTGAGGGCTGATGTCAAAGCAGATAGCGAATCAATGCTCCCAGAATGGGGTGTGGGGGAAGCAGGAGGTGGACCCCCTAACCACCAGGGGTGTGGGGTAAGTCAGGTGCTCTCAAGGGCCAGACTGAAGACCTGGAGGGCGACAGCACAGTCACTAAAGTGGACGATGACATTGTAGCAGCAGTGTATGTCATTGTCATGCATGTAGGATGTAGGCAATCGTATTTCTTCTTGGCCTCTTGACATATGAGGTGGTCAAAGGTCTTATTCCTGGACTTTGCGTTTTCAAACGGTGCAGTATGATGAGTAAAGGGAATGGTGCTCCCCACAGTTCACAGAGGTGGGGGAGAGGAACAAGGTTTGCACAATCCCTACAGACTAGGCTGCTGTTGCAACACAAAACATGTTATTTATCCTTGTTGGATCTTTTGACATGTCCAAATCCCATGCATTTGCAGCACCACAATTTTGGAGGAATATATGGCTTGACATCACAACGATACACCACCACCTCAACCTTCTCGGACGAGTCTCCTTCAAAGGCCAAGGAGAAGGCGCGCAGTATCTCCCTGTGGTCTTCTGGTTCCTTCTAGTTACGAACAAAATGCACTCCTCATCGCACTACAAATTAGCACACAGTTTGTCATCAGTCTGTAAAAGGAGATCTCAGTGGAAAATTATACTCTGTACCATATTCAGACTTTTACAGGGAGTTATCGTGATGGGAATATCATCCAGCTTGTCAGAGGCAAGCAGCGCCCTTGACTTGAGTGGAGGAGGTCATTTTAAGCAGAACAGAGCAGCTTTCCATTTGTGAAATTGCTGCCACTTCACCAAAACAATCCTCAAGATGTTCAACAAAGAAGAAAAGCTTTTTAATAGAAAAGAATCCCAGCCATCCTAGAACAAACCAAGTATTTCTCACCTCTCCACACTGTATCTTAGCTTCAGAAGAGATTGCTAGGACCATCTGACCAGCAGCTGAAAAAAGTTTAATTTGCTTCATATGCACATCTTCCACCAAGGTACTACTCACTCCAAATGGCAGCTCCACCCACACGCAGCACCCAGCCACAGTAACGGTTACCTATCCAGGAAACTTACGAGTCCCTGTGCTCCAGCCAAGATAGTTACATACTACTCTGCTTGCATGGGGAGTTTCCAGCTTGCGCACCAGCAGTGTGATCCCTGTGTGGTCAGATGGCTAGCACTGTGCATTTATTTAATTCATCCCCATAATACAATGGTTACTGTGCTAGCTTTGAGCTTAGTACCATTGCAAGAAAGAATTGTGCATAGAGAATGAACACAGGTGGAATATACGCTGCACTGGGCGACCTTCCCAGCACGAGTCACTTCTGTAAAATTCAGAAAAACAGTATCAAGTCAAACCCAAAAGAAGTATCAAATTAAACCCAACAAGGGCACCATGTGTTCAATAATGAAAAGGTGCTTAGAGGAGTAAGTACCTTTATATAGGCAGTCCCCTGCATACTGCCTTGTGCACCATGATACATAAAAATAGAAAGGAAAACATGCAATTTCGATCTGTAGAATACATAGTCATTGTTGAAGGGTACACAATGAGCGAAGATATGTAAGAATGGGTTTAAAAATTATCTTCTAATTGCAGGATTGGTATGCAAGAGGACTACTGGCGTGATTCTTGCAACAGTTTTGTTCAAACTTTCAGATACAAAAATGCAGTTGTTTCCTGGCCCCTGCATTAACTGATATGTATCGTATGTATAATATAAATGGAAACCAACATGTATGATGCAGTGCGAAAATAATTACTAAAAAGCTGACCACTGCCCTGAGGTAGACTGAATTATGACTTTCCATGCTGATGCTGTTTCGTCACTTTCGAAGGCATTCAATACATTCTCCACCTTCACTTAGTGAACACAGAGGGTTACGAAATGTATCACGAGATTTGTGCATGCATTCAGGGCTTCCTTCTAGACAGAACACAATACGTCATTGGAAATGGGGTGAAATCTACGGATGTAAAAGTAACTTCGGCATACAAAGGGGTTACAGAGCCATATTGGTATTGTGGCATTGATAGTCACCCTGCTAAACGATACATTCACTGGTGGGGTAGAATTAATACATGAAGGTGGCCCATGATAATGTTCACGTAGTTCACAGCTGTCATGGTGCCTTCAACTACTACCACAGGTCCAATGACCGAGCGAGATGGCGCAATGGTTAGCACACTGGACTCATTAAGGATGACAACAGTTCAAACTCATGTCTGGCCCCCCTGATTTGGGTTTTCCATAATTTTCCTAAATCGCTTCAGGCAAATGGCTCCTTTGAAAGGGCACAGCCAACTTCCTTCCCTATTGTCAAGGACCAATGACCTCATTGTTTGGTCCCCTCCACCAAGATCAGCCAACCAACAGATCTATTGGAAGCCCATGTGATTGGCACCCATAGCATAGTATTGTCCACACAGCCTGCATCCATGGTGCTATGGATGGTTTATGCAGCTGTTCACCTGGATGGCAGCATTTACAAACACGCCGAACTACCTAGTGTGAGAAGAAACAGACTGTCAAAATGGGAACACGTTCCTGTTGCACCACTATTTTTCATGGTGGACATTCGTCATAAGGTTTCGACTTATCAGTTAATATATATAATCTCTAGCATGACGCTGAGAGATCTGTGGGGCTGTTTGAATGGTGCTGTTTTATACAGGAAAGCTGGAACAACAAAACTACAGCGAAATGTACCACAGGTTCGACGCTGGGTGCAAGGACTGTCAGCTGTCCCTCAAAATTAAATGTGTTTTGTGTGTAAAAAAGCTAAATATTCTTTACTGTTCTACAATACTACTACTACTGGCCATAAATTGGTGGAACCAGTAACAAGAGTACAACACCTGGGAGTAATCGTCCAGAGCGACCCAATTTGGAATGACTATGTAACACTATTTGTACAAGAAGCAAATGACAGGATGAAATGCACCATACGAATTCCAAGGAAATATACTACTGTAGAAATGTTCCCTAACAAAACGCTTGTTTAACTCTTCACTGAGTATTGGTTGGTTACAATCCGTGGAGTGATAGATGCTCCACTGCCAGCCCAAGCCACGACATCGAGGGTGAGGAAACAAGACACTATATCCTGCATTGCATCTGGCGACAGAAGTGCACAGTAATGTAAGTTCACCGTGTGGAGCGCACTTATCTATGACTAGATGTTTGGTTCTCAATATAAAATTAATATCAACCATAAGCACCACAGAAAACGATTTATGAAGATACTACGACATAAAGCTAGGATGACAGAAATTAAGAGTGGGATTTATAAAAAGCTATTTTGTTGATATTTAAAAAAAGCATATCACAGTACTTTGAAATGTATCCTACGAATATGATTCGAGACACCAAGAAAAACGACAGAGGTAATAAAGTAATCGGAAAACGACCTCACCACGACGACGAATGAGAAAATGAAGTGACTGACTTATTCCACACAATAAACTAAACCAGAAGCGGCCAAAATTACAACGTACAAAGAGCTGCTGCACATGGAATTTGCTGCTTCTCGCACAGTGGCCGCTCCAATGACAAAACCGCAGTAATTTTCCAAAGTAGCCACATACACATTCTACAGATCTGCCCCCGCCCCCTTCCCCATGAAACATTCAGTTTTGTAATGCCAAAACAATGCCTTTAAGGTAAGAATATGAATTTTCCAGCTGAATACCCTGGCAAAGTGTTTCCCCACCACGTTTTTCCAGATACTTCGATACTAAATGGTGATAATTTACCATATTGGTTGTCTTTGCATGAAGTGAAACTTCCCTGTTTTGTATTCACTGTGGTACAGCTTCGCCAGTGAAGCAGTTATTTACATTCCTCTAGTAAAGGACTGGTTGGAAGCGGTCATGTTACTGCCTGACAGCCTTTGAACAAAACAAAAATTACTGATGAGAATAAAAACAATCAGAAGTTGCACGAGATTTTGGTGGTGTGTGTTGTCTTCCATCCTGTGAGGATCATGGTGCCGCTGATTCATACACGAAGTATTTCCATGCAAAAGAGATTGGAGAGATGGTGACATGAAAAGGATGTGGGGTGAGTATTAAGAAGGGTGAGTGATCAGGACACAAGTGGTTGGAGGCAGAAAGGATTTCAGTAATGTAGGGGAAGGGTGGGTTGGAGCCTGGATTTGAAACTGGGAATGTGGGGTACGTTTACTTTAAAAGGGTAAGTAAACTCAGGAATGACGTCAGTCTGGAAGAAGGTGGTTTAAATTCCCTGGGAAAAAGGACATTATGAGTGTGGTAACTTAAGCTAGATGAGATGTGGTGACAGAGTGGTAGCAAGCCAGTGTTCACAAGGAAGAGGGATACTGTTCGGAGACTAAAACATATTCCAGGTATACGAGATTAGAGAACTCAGCTAGTGCAGGATATGGCTAGGGGAGGGAACTGGACACAGTGTGAATGAGATTCATGGATTTGGAAGGAATGGTAAACCTTGGGAGGGAGAAGGTATCATGAAGCCATTCTCCAATATTCCGTAAGTACAGATCATCACAATGGCACTATTTGGGTCAAAGTCCAAGAGCACAGCAAATCGTAAGAGCGTAACCATAGGGGGTTGGTACATTATTGGACTTCAAAGTCGACAGTAATTTACCTACAATATGTGGTTATGAGCCTCAGTCCACTAAACTAAATCCCATCGAAGCATCAATATTTGTAGCTGGAAGTGTATGCTAGCATAAACTCTGTTCCGAATATTGTCATTCCATCTTAGAAAGAAATGAAAAGTTTTTCATATGCTTTATGGATCTTGCAATTAACGATAACTGGCTGATGCCTTTGTGCAATCTATGTAACAGTGATAGGATCTGATCAGTACTGACTGAAGATGATTTCATAACACATAATGAGCATTTTTTGCATCATGATTCTCCTTTTCCCACATAACAATTATAATGGTTTCGCACTTCTTTAACACATTCATGTAAGCTGAACAGTACCACGAACTCTAGAAATATTGTAGGAGAGTGTACAGATGTGCAGCACACAATTGCCCAGAAACGATATTGAGAATTACAGTTGAATGCACAAAATTTTGTTCTGGCGTTACCCTGCTTTGCTATACCAGTCGTTAATTTGCATATTTTACTTTTTCAGGTTCTCTAAAAAGATTTATTTCGCACAATGAACGCAGCAACTTCCCTTTAAAAATCTGCAACTGTATGAAAATTTAACAAAATCGCTGTCCGCTTTCAGTAGGTCATTGAGGTCCCACGAGGCATCAGTTACCTTTTTCTGGAGACTTAATATCGCAGATGCAGTTATCAATAAGAGAAATGGCCGTCCTTTTTTCAAAAAGCTAGATAGTAAACACGTATATGCACATATGTGGATTTTGGAACTGGGGTCAGACTACAGCAGAAAGTAACTTCACACCATTCTGAGATGACGTGTTTGCCAGCACGGCTTCGTGTGCAGTAACTGATATTCCACACTTCTCAAAATCCACTTTCTGCCTGTTTCAAGTGTCTTCATTAGCACACTGCTTATGCAAGAACAGCACATATCAATTCTTTGTAGACTTTCTTGCTAATTTCAGAAACTGCTGAAGGTCCAAATCGTAATGGTGAGACACCAGTACGCAAGTATCTGGAAAAATCAGAAACACCATTTTTAGAACTCCTCGTATAAACATTTTCCGTATTAGCTTCTAATACTACAAATGGACTGAGTGTAAGAATACAAAATTTAGTTCCAAAAGGGTAAATGACAGTTTTTCCAATTTTGTGATAATCCTTTAAAGTAAGTGACTCCTATGTGAACTTCAGAAATGCATAAAAACCTGTAACAGATCTATAATCTTAGTTTTCCAA
Source organism: Schistocerca serialis cubense (assembly GCF_023864345.2). Taxonomy (NCBI): domain Eukaryota; kingdom Metazoa; phylum Arthropoda; class Insecta; order Orthoptera; family Acrididae; genus Schistocerca; species Schistocerca serialis. The sequence continues at coordinate 1,204,391,511 of NC_064638.1, read as the reverse complement.
TGCAGATCTGGGGGAAGATTTAACATACATGGAAGATCTAACTTTCATGAAGTGTGGGGTGAGAGACTGCTATGGCAGAATGTAGTTCAAGAGTTCTTATTTTGATTGGTTACACTGGATGATTTGATGAGACTCATGAAGCCAGTTCAAAGTCAACTATTTTCCTAGTCTGCCTTCGTTATGAAAGTACAAAAGAACATTACCGTCAATGTTTACAGGTGCTTTAGATTCCTGGGCCCCCAGTTGGTCCTTACAGAAGTTGCTGGTTTATATGACATCAGTGGAAACTTTTGGATGAAGCCTTGAATAATGTACATGAAAATGGAAGTTATTAAATAAACAGATGGTTATGTGAGCTTAGCAGAAAGTAAGGAACGTGTTTAGGAAATGCACGTAAAAGGGAAACCGAGGAAAACTGATTACTTATATCAACACTCTCAAGTAATGGCAACAATAATAAAAACAGCCCAATTTATATAGTACCACGGAGTAAGAACACCTTCACTAACTTAGGGAGCATTCTGCCCATTAATGGAAGTTATACCAGAGAAATGAGAAGGAAGCTTTAAAAAATACTGGGGATTACTGAAGCAAAATGACGGAAAGGAATTACAGTAAGTAAGAAATCCGACTATTAACATGGAGTATAGATTTAAGTGTCAGGAAGTCGTTTCCGAAAGCAGTTGTATGGAGTGTAGCCATGTATGGAAGTGAAACATGGACGATAAATAGTTTAGATAAGAAGACAATAGGAACTTTTGAGATGTGGTGCTACAGAAGAATGCTGAGGATTAGATGGGTGGATCACATAACTAATGAGGAGATACCGAACATAACTGGGGAGAAGAGAAATTTGTGGCACAATTGGTTAGAAGAAGGGATTTGTTTGTAGGGCATGTTCTGAGGCATCAAGGGATCACCAATTTAGTATTGGAGGGCAACGTGGAAGGTAAAAATCGTAGAGGGAGACCAAGAGATGAATACGCTAAGCATATTCAGAAGGATGTAGGTTGGGAGATGAAGTTTGCACATGATAAAGTAGCATGAGAGCTGCATCAAACCAGTCTCTGGACTGAAGAAGAAGAAGAAGAAGAAGAAGAAGAAGAAGAAGAAGACGACGACGACGACAAGAACAAGAAACCCGAAAAATAATTCACTGGGGGTTTAATCCAAAATGACTCAAATTTAAGGATGAGAGAGGAGAGAGGAGAGACGCAAGGAAAGCTTTTTTTCTGTGATCCCAGTAAGGTGGCCAGGTCGTTAAAACAATATTGTCACATTCATGAGAACTGTAATTCAAACTCCCCTCAGTCATTCTGACTTACATTTTTCTTGATTCATCTATCGTGTAAGCGATGCTTTCCTTCCCTAATTCTAACTTGTGCTCCATTCCAAATAATCTAGTCGTCGATGAGACATGAACATACTCGTTCTTTCTTTTAAAATTTGTCTGCGGAGAAAACGAATTGGATGCACACATTGAGGAATGATTGAGTGTTTGAAACTGAAGGAAGTAAGACGACTCGTGAAAACTGCTCAAAAAACATGTACCACCCTCATGACTTTCACAGTTTAGTTGATCAATAACCTCTTTCTCAACAGTTTCGACCATGGGGAAATCCGTACATACAGCGACCTATGTAAGAGAGGTCAAAGTATACCTAGTTTATCAGTGTAATTAATAGAATGAACTGGGTCATCAATCGACAACTGGGTAACATGGCTTGTTAATACCATTCAGTCTTTCAACATACCCCAAAAGGCCACTTGGAGCTCAGGCCATGCACACAGAGTTTACAGCAGATAGCATTGTTAGCACAGGTGCTGAAAACCACACGACTTCATTCCAGATCCACTGTTATCATTCGACTGAAAACGAAGTAGTCGGCCGTGGCCAACAGCACTACCCCAGTAAGAATGCAATAGAAATGCATATCGTATTTTTGAGAAGCAACAAGAGCTATGTCACCCAAACTGTCTCCACATGATCAATATTTCCTGTAACCATCTCAACATAGTAGTTCCCGAAGAAGATGGGTAAGGGAACATCCGAAATGAAACTTCGATCAATGGCGCTGAGTTCACTTCCTTGACGAAAGCAGGATTTGTCTGTCATATGATGATTATCGTACATGCAGGCTGTTAAGTACTAACCCAAGTCTCAGGCCTGCAGTGTCACGAATTCACCAGGGAGCTAATAATGTTTTGGACCTACATCATGTACAGAAGTTGGACGGATCTCATTGCTGTCAAAGGGAACTGATGGCTGTGCACTAGTAGTATGAGACCCACCAACCTAACCACATTATACTGAATGTTACTCAGCAGCGGACGGATTTGCGACTCCTCATATCGATTATATATTTTTTATTTCATAGTAAAATCGGTTTTTGTAGATTTCCTTGAATGCGACCTGCACTGTCCAATCAGCAATGATTTGCTGTCTGACATAGCCTACTGGGCAGCAAAACAAACACACACACACACACACACACACACACACACCTCTAGACGAAACTGTCAAGCACCCGCCAGCAGCCGACCTGCAGTCCTTCGCAAACAGTTGTACACAAACTATTGATAAAGTATGATTCTCTCACTTCTTGTAGCGAACTGTATAACATTTCGTTAATGGTCAGTTATTGTGATACTTCGAAATTAGTAAAGTACTGTAAGAAATTATTTGTTTGTAGTGAAAAACGGAGGTAGAATTTTCGTTTGGTGCATGTTGTTTGTAGCGTATGAAATATAGCTAACATATTGAATTATTATTTAAACTTGGTATGATATTGCTATCAGCAATTTCGACAAAATGGATTGGATAAAAAGTGCTTCATCTGGAATTCACGCCAACAGAAAAGCCAGAATGAAATACTGTTAACATTTCTCATATCTCAAACGATTTTGGCAGATGATAGTAAGCAAAGAGGAGAGTATTTTTCCACATAATTACAATGAAGCTTCCATATTTAAAGCGATATGAAATCAACTACAGATTTTTCAATGAAATAATTTTTAAAGTTCGTGAATGGTTAGTTGGTTTGTGGGGACTGAAGGGACCAGACTACAAAGGCCATCAGTCTCTTTTTCCATGATCACAAAACACCCACAAGGAACAAACACAAGCAACGAAGATGACAAGGGGTGACACAGAACAAGGAAGACATACACAAAGACCAGAAAGACGAATTAAAAATACAGTGGTTGGCCAACCACAAAAAAGGAAAAGCCAACCACCAAGAGAAACACTAAAAAGCCCAATCTAAATCCGTAGGCCAAAGGCTAGACTCGACACAAAAGAAAGAGACAAAGCCTCAGATCGAGCGATACAAGCTCCCTGCACGAATAAAACTCCAAACTAAGCCTGCCATGGCAGTGTCATCCGTTAAAAGTGCAGGGAGCGTATCAGGCAGCGCAAACGTCTGAGCACAGTTAAAAGCGAATAGTCCAACAAAATGAGGACCACTGTCAATGTTCAACCACAGGCACAGAGATGGGTCCTTGCGGCGCTATAAATAATTGTGTGTCATCCAGGTGTGGCCAATACACAGCCGACAGAGTACAATAGAGTCCTTGCGAGAGGCCCACAAGGAGGAGCGCTACACACCAGTAGTCTCTTTGACGATCCGAAGTTTGTTGGATGAAGGCAGGATGAGCCACTCATCACCCCAGGTACCAAGGACCTTCTGCCGCAAAACGTAACAGAGATCACACTCCGCAACGCCAGTCTCCAAAGCCAGTGCACTGTCAGCCTGTTTGGCCAATGTGTCAACGCATTACCTGTGATGCCGACATGACCCAGGGTCCACATATAAACCACAGAGCAGTCGCAACGGGCAAGAGTGTGGATGTACTATTGGATAACCATCACCAGACGAGAGCGAGGAAAACACAGGCTGATAGCTCAAACTGCTCAGCGAGTCATTACAGATAAAGGAGCAGGAGCGGATACACTAGGGTGCGAGAGATTGCGACCGGCTCAGCAGTGAAAACACTGCAGCCAGACGTCATTGAGCGTTGTTCAGAATGATCCCTAGAGTAAGACCATAACCAACTCGACCAGAAACCATCAAACCGTCGGTATGACCGCATCAGAGGCGTGAAAACGCGACAAGGATGGAAAGAAAGCGGAAGCAGAGGGCCTGAGGAGGGACTGAGTCCTCCAGGTCCTGTGCCAAATCCAGCCACAGGCATTGGGCAGGGCACACACCATGGGGTATACATATATGGGCCCAGGAAAGAGGCGGGAGAGGGAAAACTCAAGCCCAGAGAGAAGAGGCTGCACAAGAACCACGAGTGTACACCCTGAATGGGGCCGCTGTTCTGGAAAATGGACGACCAAGTTGGGGAACAGGAGATGGTAATTTGGATGTCCAGGCAAGCTCCAAACATGTGCAGTAGAAGCAGCCAGTAGTCGTTGGCGCCAGATCCGCGATGGAGCGACACCAGCCTCCCAAAGTAGGCTGTTTACAGGGCTTGTGCCCCACAGAAAGCTCCAGTTGTGAGTGATCCCCAGTGGAGTTTGGGGTCAACCAACCACAACACGGAAGGTGATGCCGAACCGTAAGCCAGGCTACCATAATTGACAAGACTGAATCAACGCCTGATACAGTCAGAAGGGTAGACCGATCAGCACCCCAGCTGGTGTGATTCAAGCAACACAGAGCGTCAAGACTGCACCCTATAGCCACCATTCAGCACCTGCAATGCCAGTGGAGCTAAAAGTCATCAGCATACAAAGAACCCGATACAGACATTCCCACAGCTGCAGATAGCCCATTGATAGCAACTAAAGGGAGACACTAAAGGGAGACCACCATTCTCCTGGAACCAGGAGGAACTATAGGAGGAACCAACTGGCACGCGGAAAGAACGAAGTGACAGAAAATTTTAGATAAAAATCGGGAGTGGGCCCCTAAGACCCCACCCATGAAGCATGGTGATGTGGTGTAGCCACGTCGTATCGTACGCCTTCCACATGTCAAAAAAGACGGCAACCAGATGCTGACGGCGGGCAAATGCCATGTGGATGCAAGACTCCAGGCAGACCAGATTATCAGCGGCAGAGCGGCCCTCACAGAATCCACCGTGGGACAGAGCCAGAAGGCCCCAAGACTCGAGTAGCCAATTCAACCTCCGGCTCACCATGCATTGAAGCAGCTTGCACATAACATTGGTCCTGTCCACCTCCAGGGGTTCTTGCCAGGCTTCAACACTGGGATGATAATGCATTCCCGCCGTTGAGAGGGGAACTCACCCTGAACCCAGATACAGTTGAAAAGGTCGAGGTGGTGTCACTGGCAGTCCACTGAGAGGTGTTTGAGCATATGATCTGGCCCGGGAGCCATATCAGGGCAAGCAGCTAGGGCACTGTGGAATTCCCACTCACTGAATGGAACATTGGACGATTTGGGGTTGTGCGTATTGAATGAAAGGGTCCGACCTTCCAACCACTCTTTCAGGGTGTGGAAGGCCAGTGGGTAATTTGTAGAAGTGGAACCCTGAGCATAATGCTCTACTAGGAGTTCTGCAAACGTGTCTGATTCAGTGCAGACTGTTCTATTCAGGGAAAGCCCAGGTACACTGACAGGTGTCTGATACCCATAGTCGCCTAATCTTGCACCAAACCTACGATGGAGAGGGACAGGTGCCAATAGCGGAGACACACCATCCCAACACTCCTGCTTCTGTTGGCGAATAAGGTGTCTGGCTCTGGCACGGAGTCGTTTAAAGGTAATGAGGTGTTCCAATGATGGGTGCTGCTGATGACGCTGGAGGGCCTGCCTGCCATCTCTTATCGCCTCAGCGATCTCTGGTGACCACCAAACCAGTCTTCTGCTGAGGATATCTATAAGAACAGGGAATTGCAGATTCCGCGGCAGAAACGAAGCTGGTGGTTATCGTGTGAACCGCCACATCAACGGCGCCATGAGAAAGAGGCTCAAGAGTGGCAATGGAGGCAAACAAGTCTCCGTCAGCCTTATTCAAAGTCCATCTGGGGAGGCGCCCAGGTGAGTGATGCTGGGGCAGTGACAAAGGTCAGCAAGTCGGCATGCACACTCCATTGGACAAACGGTAGAAGGCCAGGGCTGCAGACAAAGTCGAAGGCTGGGTACATGCCATGCGCCACACTGAAATGTGTGGAGGAACCATTACTTAAAAGAGAAAGGCCGAGCTGTGCCAACACTTACTTGACGATGCTGCCTCGGCCTGTTGCCACCAATCCACCCCAGAAAGTGTTATGGGCGTTAAAGTCGCCCAATAACTGAAAAGGTGGTAGTAACTGGGCTATCAGCGCCGCAATTACATGCTGCGGGACATCACCATCCAATGGAAGATAGGCTTCAGACAGTAACAGCCTGATGCATCCAAACCCCAACAGAGACAGCCTCTAAAGGTGTTTGAAGGAGGACACACACACACACACACACACACACACACACACACACAGTAAAGAGAGTCAAGGATGTAGACACAGACTCCACCAGATATCATCTCATAAGATGCCAGATTCTTGTAATAAGCCCAACAGCCACAGTGGGTGGGGGTTCGCATCGCTGGAAAACAAGTTTCCTGGAGAGCAATGCAGAAGGAAGGGTGAAGGCTGAGAAGTTGTCAGAGCTCAGCAAGGTGGTGGAAAAACCACTGCAATTCCACTGGAAGCTAACATTGTCCGTGGCCGAAAAAGGCGTAAAGGGACCAAGGAGGCAGATTGCGCCGCTGGATCAATCTCCACCCCATCCTCACATGCAGACCTGGTGGGTTGCAGTGGGATGGGCGCCAACGCAAATTCCTTGGTCTTAGTGGTCTTCTTTGACTTTTCTTGCTGCTCCTTTGATTCCACTGGCTGAGAGGGCTTCACTGATTCAGTCTCCAGGACTGAGGGAGGATCATGAAGCCCTATGACCAGCAGTTTGTGGGCACTTACACCACTGGCAGGCGTTATCCTTCCCACTGGTGGAAACCTGGGAAGGGAGGGACCCCTTCCGAGCGAGAACAGCCTAAGAAGTTGGATGCTTCTCCAGCTTGGAAGTGGGGACAGATGTCTCTGATGGGTGGTGGGGTGTTGCTCCTGAAGTAGGTGGCGCAGGAGCAACAGGGAGGGTAATGCCCCAGTCAAAGGGGCAGGTGTTGTCTCATGGCTTGAGGAGCCTTCTGGAATTCGCTGAACTGATGGGGCTATCACTGTTGTCGTAGCGGCACCTTAAGGAAGTCATCTGCACAGGATTCGTTCTTATTAACTCTTAGCCTCAGTGTTGGACAGTCAGTCCACAGTCATGTTCCATGATTTTCCGCTCTTTCTGTAAAATCCTGCAGTTTGAATGTTGCTCTCCGCAGCTGACAGATGGGAGGTGGGGCACATGGAGTATTGGGCTGTGTTGGGAGTCTGCAATCTCGACATTTGAGGCTGGAAGTACAGTGGGAAGTCATATGGCTGAACTTCCAGCACTTAAAGCACCGCATCTGCATCACCTTGACCTCCAGCAATGTATCACCCTCTAAAGCCAAGATGAAGGCACCAGTGGCAACCTGATTATCCCTTGGACCCCAATGAATGCACCAGACGAAATGCACACCTCGCCACTCTAAATTGTCGTGCAGCTCGTCATCAGACTGCAAAAGAAGGTCCCTGTCGAATATAATACCCTGGACCATATTTAAACTCGTATGCGGTATGATGGTAACTGAAACATACCCCAACTTGTCACAAGTGACTAATGGCCATGACTGACCTGGAGCACATTTTGGACAAGCCCTCCACCTCCCCAAACGTGTCCTCTAAATGCTCTACAAACAACTGAGGCTTTTTTCATGGACACAAAGGATTCCCATCAGCTCTCATACATACTAGGTAATGGGGCAAATAAGCTTCACTGCCATTCTTAGCCTTTTGTTCCTCCAATGAGGTGGTCAGAGGGGGAAACGATTTGGGGTCATACGTGTTTGCATTAAATTGAGCCCTGGAACGCTTAGACTGCTGCCGGCCACCAGCAAGAGAGGATGTGCCACACTTCATTGGTGCTATCCACCCCGATGCCACCCACTCCAACCAAGGAGCCTCCCCCTGAGCGCCACCCAGCCGCAGCAAGGGCCACCTGGCAGGATGGCCATTGCTGAGAGTCCCAATGCCCCAGGGAGATAGGCATCTACTCCTTGGCATCGTGGGGAGTTAATGGCGCAGGCGGCCTATTCTAACCCCCGGACCTGCAGTGTGTAACAAGAATTGCTGTGGGTTTGCGACATTGCATATGAAGAAATTAATTTATTTTTATCCTGAAGGGATATTTTCACTAACTATTCACCTGGCTTGTACTCAGTTGCTAGTTTAACAATACATCACCTCAGGATTCTATCGCAATTTCTGCAGCTTTTAATGTTATTGATATTAATACTAGCAACCCATATTATATTTTGGCAAAAGAAGCCTAGTTTAACACTGCAAAAAGAGAAGTTAGGTACCAGTCAAAACTCTTCACTGAAAATGTTTCTCCGAAGCGAAATAAAGGGAATAAGAAGTCTGGAGAGAATAAATGGCTACTTCTGTTAAAATTATGGAAGAATCCTGTTCCCCAATGCATTTTTAATAGTGTACAATACAGACAAACTGGTCAAAGGAAATTTCCATGTTTCAGTTATCTTAGAAATATGAAAGACATTAACAATACATGGTATGCCATGTTTTCTTTCCTATCCCAACACAGAGTTAAGGATTATACTTTTTCACCACAAACATCTTCTAGCAGTCAACGACATTGATGATCTGTTTGCATTTTAATGTTTTCACATTTCTCAGTTTATGTATAAATAAAATGTAGGAAGTTTCACTCCATATACTTCATTATTAAAAATACAGTGGTGTGTAGGATCCCATTTAAATTTCAACAGAAGCAGCCATTTACTTTCGCCAGACTTCATATTCTCTTCAGTTTTCTTCAGAGACACGTTATCAGTGACGAGTTTTCTCTTGTTGCCTTGTTAAAATCTGCTTATTATGCGAAAACACAGCAGGGTTCACAAATATTCATCTAACATTCTAATGCAGTTGAAACAGACAGGATACTGAAATTATTAAACTAGCACAGAAGAAAAGCGAAAGTTTACAAAAACGTCCATTATCAGGATACACATAAATTTCTTCACTTTTATTGTTTCAAATTAACAGCAGTTCTCGTTTTAATAGCTATCGGTGGTCCTTCAACATTACATTATTTCATTAAAAATCTTTAATTGTCTGAATATTGTAATAAACATGGAAGTTTCGATTTTTAGTGATATATGCGTGTTATCACCTACCAAAATCATGTTCCTATATCTCAAACTGTTTGAGATATGAAGAATGTTATGAATATTTCAATTTGGCGTTTTCGCTAGTGCACGAGCTCGGGACAAAAAACGCCTTTACATACGATTCATTTTCTCAAGATGGGTGATAGACAACGATATACTTCGAAGTTTAAAGAATGATTCTGTGTGTCAGATGTATTTCATATGCTACGACCTATGACCTAACATGCACCAAACGCAAATTCTAATGACCCCTATTTTCACTGCAAACTTTAGGAATTTCTTGCAGTACTTTACCTAACCTAGAAATATAATGGTTATGGCCATTAATGAAATGATAGGCAGTTCATCATAAAGATGATTACAGCTACAAGATTTGCAAGGATTAAATTTTTTACCCTATCGTTTCTTTACAATTGTTGGAGAAACGTAAGAGTGGCCGGCTAGCGCACTTTTCTGTGCACAAGCAATCATGTGAGACTGCATTGTTCTGCACTGAATCATACGATTAGGAGGCATGGGAGGAGGCAGTCACCCTTACCTGCTAGCCAGCAGTCAAGCCTATCTTCTAGCAAACTTAAAGCGAACTTTACTCCATGTGACATGGGTTTTAGGACAATTTCAAACTTGCAGTGTGTCACTGCACAAACTTTCCTCTCACAATGAATGACCGGAGGTGTGACGCCGAAGACGAATGGGACAGGCAAAATTTAAACTACCTCACGGAGTGCTTGCCACAGAGGGTCCAAGTAACTTACATAGCACAGCATGGAGTAACAGGGTATGTAATGTTTCCCTAGACCAGATTCTGATTTCATAAATGCTTTTTAGTTAATCCTTTAGTTCCGTAAGGCTTATTTTTTCATTTCCTACTCCCTAAGGGAGCAAGAAAGGAAACAGTTACATTCTACAGAAAAACTGTTTGCAGATAAAATTTAGACGAAAAAGAGGCATAAAAATCAAGCGGTATGCTCACCTATTTAATGGAAGAATATCTTAGTAACAAGTACAACATCGTGGAAGACAAAGTTCGACAGAAACCCTTCTTTCGATAGATTTATGCAAGAGTGATTGTGAGCAGGTGTGGACGGTTTTAGCAGTAAGTAGGAAAGTAATTAGCGGACATGGGGCAGGGCCAGAAAGAGTTACTAAAAAGTCGACCAACCTGTAATCACAATGTTGACTGCTACAAACATTTTCAGACAAACTGGATGAATCTGGGGCACCTTTATAGGCTGGAAAGACAGCTTTTGGGAAACCAAAGTGACGACGTGTCAGCAACTTATTTTACAGCCGAGTGTGTAATTCAAGGGGACAACCGAGATTATGGTTCACGTGTTAAGATGGTGCAGGAAGTCTTTCTCTTGGGGATAGCGAATGGAGGGTTGCTGAATTTCTTACAGTTTAGTTGCAAAGAGGAAGTTTTGAAGATGGCTTAGTGCAGGGAATGAGGGACTAGCATTTTTTAAAATACCAATAAACATCTCACTTCTGGGAAAACATCAATGCCTGCTTTCTTGTGATTGTTGGCTACAGTACTTTGATTTAGCGCTATCATAGGAGTTCAGAGAGCAGAGAATATGGATTGTTTGAGCCGTGGAGAGTGGAATAAATACACAAAAAAAAGTTTTGTATCACCCCAGTTCCCAGAGCTCTGGAAGACAGATATTGTATCACATTCCCTCTGACTGTTCAGGGCTCTCAACAAGGGTGTGTATAGGCATCTGAGTGAACCAAAGCGATGTTGTTCGGACAGGGAGGAGATACAGAGAGACAGGAACTGTCGACGACATGCCTCGCTCAGGCCGCCCAACTACTGCAGTGAATGAGCACTGCCTACAGATTAGGGCTCGGAGAAACCCTGACAGCAACGGCACGATGTTGAACAATGCTTTTCGTGCTACGACTCAGCCTCAGGACGTCGTGCTACGACTCAAACTGTGCGCAATACGCTGTATGATGCGCAACTTCACTCCCGATGTCCATCTTTGCAACAACGACACATTGCAGTGAGGTACCGAAGGGTCTAAAAAACATGCCGAATGGACCGCTCAGGATTGGCATCATTGTCTCCACCGATGAGAGTCGCACATGCCTTCAACCAATCGCTGGGGACGTGTTTGAAAGCAACACGGTCAGGCAGAACGCCTTAGACATACTGTCCAGCGAGTACAGCAAGGTGGAGGTTCCCTGATGTTTCGGGATGGCATTATGTGGTGCCGACGTACGCCGCTGGTGGTCATGGAAGGCGCCGTAACGGCTGTACGATACGCGAATGCCATCCTCCGACCGATAGTGCAACCATATCAGCAGCATATTGACGAGGCATTCGCCTTCATGGACGACAATTTGCGGCCCCATCGTGGGCATCTTGTGAATGACTTCCTTCAGGATAATGACATTGCTCGAACAGAGTGGCCAGCATGTTCTCCAGACATGAACCCTGTCGAATATGCCTGGGATAGATTAAAATGGGCTGTTTATGGACGACGTGACCCACCAACCACCCTGAGGGAGCTACGCCGAATCGCAGTTTAGTGTAACAATCTGGACCAACAGTGCCTTAATGAACTTGTGGATAGTAAGCCACGACGAATACAGGCTTGCATCAATGCAAGACGATGTGCTACTGGGTATTAGAGGTACCGGTGTGTACAGCAATCTGGACCACCACCACTGAGGAGACGCTGTATGGTGGTACAACATGCAATGTGTGGTTTTCATGAGCAATGAAGTGCAAGTTCCGGAATTCTCGGAACCGAGGTGATGAGAAACTTTTTTTGATGTGTGTAAAACGCACTTTCCTTATACACTGTCAATTGAGAAATGATACTACTTTGTTCGGAGTACTTAACTTTTGGAATATTTTGTGTAGTCGAGAAGAGCCTTCGTCACAGAATAAACAACAGAATGCCGGAATACACTCCACAGTAGCAGTTGCAAGGACGTTACTTTGTTTACAAAAGTTGGCAAAACCCGAAGCGTACACTCATTTTACCTGAGCACATTCGACTTCAGCCAGTACTGACGTAGGAAGAACCTCGATCCAAGGCAGAATTGAACAATTTGTATCTCGTGTAGCCAAATTACAGTGTTGTTTGTTTCATCTGGACCATCTTGAAGTCTCAGTAGTGATCTGTCACGGAGAAGGATCCTTTCACATCAATCTTCACCCACAGGGAGACAAGTCACTGAAGAAGTGGATGATGTGTGTGTAGCTTGGAAAAAGTGAGGTGGTGATTGTCAAGAACATACGAAACGAAGTCCTATAACCTTTTGAATTTCATTCAACAATCTGCAAGCTACTTGGGAGTAAAGAACTCACACTAAAAACTTAGTTAACTGTTAATTCAGTACTCAAAGGAAGGATAATAGCCTATTAGCCGCCTTACGTGAATCAACAGTACAGTAACATCACGATCTGACTGACAAGCACAGTAGATTAAACATCATAAGTAACTAAAAATATTTTTATTCAGATATTTATGCTGAAGTACAGCAACAGTTTCTCTATTAGAGATTGTTAAACACGCAAAGAATACAGCACTGTAAGGTATGTGTAATTTAGTTAAAATGTAAATATATTATTAGAAAAATAAAATTAATGACTATCGATCAAAGTTGGACATAGAAGTTATTATAAACCTATTCTTTTGATAATCAGCTCGAATAATTTTCAAAGTTTCGATGCAGTCATACGGCTTCCAAATGTTAGTTTGAGAAGACCCACCATGTCAACGAATTCTGACTGCTAAAATGCCTTTACTTACTACAAATTAAAAAGTATTCTTTTCTACGTGTTTTGATCTGGATGATAGTATCCTACACTACTATTGGTCAAAACAATGTATCACCACTTAAGAATCCTACACTCAGGACCTCAAGGAAGACACCTTTATATTGAATGAGGTCCGTATCGCACGCTAAGAATGCACCTGAAGTGTCTTGTCGGTCTCGCCCCGCCCCCCTTCCCCCACTCTCTAAATAGCAAACAGCTCTGGTTCGCAACACCACTGGCATTGTTTTCGCTGAGGTATCTGAATGGCGATACCTTTATTCATTGTTTGAAGGTCATTGACAGTCTAGTGTTGTATCTGCTCCTTTTCCTGATAGGTTTGCACTCAAAAAAAGCTGTCATCAAATGTAGGAATTGCAAGCTGGTTTAAACGTCACAATGGTTTACCACACACGGTCCTCTTGTGGATGGTATGCTGTTGCCTTCCTCTGGCTTTTAAACCCGGATATGGCTCCGCTGGAGACGATTTCGCCCTCGCAAGCCAGCTTGACGTGGAAACAACCACACAAACTTTTTTCACATTCACAGAATGATAGAGTTAAAACTGTGTCGACGGCTAAAAACAGCCTACTACCAAATGAAAATCGAACCTAAGATCTTCCCATTTTCAACTTAGCAGCGACTAAGCTGTATCCCTGTTTAAAGAGTAACGCCCAATGCAACTCGTTTAAGGACTTATTGTTCGCACCTATTGTATACGGAATTGATAATCAATTCTTGACACTTGTGGACCAGCGTCAGTGACGAGGTTCACATGAAATTTACGCGAACACGTTTTAACAGTTGTTTTGTCGCTCAAACCGTCTGTCAACACCCCACTATGAACGCTTTGTTTTGCTTGTTTCTGAGTGGCAAGCCATTCACTTTACTTATAAATGCCAGCCCCCAGTAAAAAATTATTTACTTTTCCAACCACACTGCAGTTCCATGCTCTGTTGACTCAACTGTTCTCCATTTCCAGTTCTCAATCTTAATTTTCATATCTTTCATTGTTTCATACATTGTTAGATTCAGCATATCGATAAACAATGTTCAAAGAATAAACTATTGTTTATTCAAAAACATGTACGGTATTTGTCAATGTAGACTTTCTCGGCGAAGTGCGTAGATCACGCGGTACCATTCACGACTGGTCTCCAACGAATCAGACAAAAACAGCCATGTGTCTAGCAACGCTGCTTGGAATACGCTGGATGCGCATATTTGTGGCATAAAGCGAAGTCAGCAGTGGCAGAACACAGCCTCGACGAAGGACATACGTTCGATTTTGAGAAAACAAAACTTGTGTCGGGATAATGGTTCCTGGGAGAGCTTTATTAAACAATCCATTGAGTTAAGGCACCATGCCAACATTGTCAACAGGGACAAAGGTTACCATCTAAGTTCGGGACGAAAGTTGACGCTTTGTGAGTCTGGACAAGACTGAATGCGAAGAGACTAAATACAATCCCCCAACAGGGACGCACCCCCCCCCCCCCCCCCCCAGGTGAAGGACCAGTATTACACTAATTTTCTTTGTCAACTAAAATTTTATAGTGTAATAATGAACTCTCGCAAAGTTAGGCCTTGCTTAAATTTTCTTTGATCGAATCTAGCGCCTCGCCTTGGATTTGATTAAAGAAAGCGTTCGTCTTCTGCCAACTGCACGGATGAGCGTAACGCTTGGGATGCTAGCGCCGCTTTAGTTGTCTGACATCTAATGTTTTTCAACATGGCTTCGAAATTTACATGGTGCGTCGGATCTACAACGAAACTGATAATGTACGTGGCGGATGAAGCACCGTGTAACTTGCGGCGTCCCGAATACAAAGACAATAACAAGATGCAAGATCTAAAAATTGGCGATTAGCCGCGGAGGATATCCCCCCCCCCCCCCCAAGGATATAAATGATAAAATCTACAAGTTGTGCAGAAATAATATTTCTTCATTGTTATAGTACGTATTAAACGGTTATTTTCCTACAGATATTCCTCCTTCAGTGCTTTATAAATAGCTCCATACATTTCCGGTATTTTCGTCAATGTGCACCGAGGTTTTCGAGCGCTGTACTTTATATTAAAAACTAAGAGTAGCTTTCTCCTGTTGCAAGTAGCAGCCCTGTTACGATAATTCTGTCTTTTGCGTATGTAACATTGCTGAGGGAAATGCTCTGCCACGTAATATGGGGAGCCACATTCTTTAGCACATACTGAAATGTACTCTCGCCCATTCGCAAGTAATTTTCATACTTTACATCCCGGACTTGCGGCTCCCGTAAGACTGTTGGATGCTTTTACCATATCGGAGTGAAAACCAATTTCAATCAACTGTGTTTCCTTTTTCTTCTGCTCGTCTTCCAAATTTAAATACAGTGCAGTTGTGACACGACCAACTGCAGACCACAGTAAGTCTTCGTCGGAAATTTTGAAGGAACTGTGACATCTAAGATCTTTGTCAAAGAAAATATGATGCATATTTGATCACATTTTTCGGCAAAGAAAATTTGATGGTGTAATACCGGCCTTTGGGATATAGGACGCACGCTTGATCTCATCACTTTACCAGAAAAATATGAGTGAATCACCGAAACGTCGCAAATTTCTACGCAGCCACACGGCAGTGCATTTCGTCATACTTTTCATCAAACTACTACTTGATCACTTGCGGTGGTCTGGGGGAGCTGAGAAAGCAATCTCCACCTGCAAATGGACTTGTGATGGGAGCAAAGTAAAGGAGAAAGGAATTCTATCTACACCATTCAGCGCTGGTATTGTCGAATGGCAATGACATGACTGTTCAAGTCAACCGTTTATGAATGAGGCTGGTCAAAGGCAGCCAATGAAATTCAAGTGTTGACTCTAGGTGTTGCTGGAAGAAACAAATGAAAATTGGCAGTTTCGATGGTGAGTGCCCAACACAGCATTGCTAACTGTTTTAAGAGATAACCTTTCCGAGCAGTTAACCGGGCATTACAAATTGTTACCAGTGACAAAATTTGAAACGGCAAATGAGCGGGAATACTAACAAATGAAAGACGTTCGCGAAGACTGGTTGTAATATTTATTGGGTATTAAGTACAGAAATAATGGGATGTCAACTATGTTAATTAGTCTCGGGTGTTCAGTTCAAATACTGTCTCTTTCTTGGAGTATTGAGAACAGTGGTCTGGTATTACCGCTTTGAATGAAAGGAAGAAAGGCGACCACTTAGCTTGCTGGCAGTGATAAGGCTCGTGTAAAATGCGTCATTAAAATTTAAATCCTGTGACTTTCACAATGATAACTTGAAAAATTTGAGAAATGGCTCACACACAAATTATTCCCAAATCTCCAACAAAATTCAGTTACTGATGTGTCAATAGCATTTGCTTCCAGAAAAATGCATTCTCGATTAGGTTTTCTTTTTCGTGAATCTGTCAAAAAGCAGAAGGGTACTAAAAACGCAACTAGGAAATATTCTACACATGTAATGATGCTATAGTCGCTTGATATGTGTACTTAGTTCTTATTGATACCTCACTACCTAAATTGAAATGCAGGTGGACCTATTTCGGGTATAGTAACAGGATACAACATTAGGGTGTTATAAAAAAGTTTGCTGCAGCAGGTAAAATCGCATAGGTATCACACAGCAGCCTAGTTTATAAATGCGAAGGTGATTTTAGTGGAAGACACTGCTGACTTCACGACTGAACAGTTCATCGCTAACTTATAGGCCAACACTGGTAACGGAACTTTGAGTACAGTGACAACAGACACGCTGACGAAGGTTGAATTCATTCGCTAGTCTAGTTGCAGGTGTCCCATTTGACGCCCTAATATTTGTAAGGTAGGCAGTAGCAGGGGCTCATTCTCGCTCCTCTTTCTTCCTCACTTGCGGCTGTATTCTTTTACTCACGAACATCTGCACTTCCCTGACAACGCTTCACTGTGGGTATCTTACCAAGCGTCAGTATGAAAGAAATTATAAACGAATGATTAAATATTTCGTGACAGCGCTTAACTGACTTTTCAATAACAGTTGTAATAGCAACAAATTTTCCAACAGCTCTCAAAAGCAACATTCAATAAAGAGCCATGTAGGTAGCTCCCGCTGTGGGCTTTGAATGTTTTCATCACTAATACTGAAACTTTAAAAAAATAATAAACAAGGAAGGACATGGGAACCCTACTATCACCGTGTGTGTGTGTGTGTGTGTGTGTGTGTGTGTGTGTGTGTGTGTGTGTGTCTCATGAAAACGCTATTGATAATTGCTCAGCTGGTATGTAACAATACCGTGAAATTGACATGGCACACACACACACACACACACACACACACCTGTAGAGTTACTGAACTGCAGAACTACCTTTAGTATTCCTTGATTCAAGTTTAAAAAATTACATTTTCATGGACATCTTCCGCAACAGTTATTACATATGTATGCACCCTTTATTGGTTTTCCGTTGAAAACTCGATTTCGATTCAGATCTGGCGTAACGGAAACAGAGTCGAAATATTCCACATTGCATTTCAAGTGGCGGCAATGATCAGGTCGTCAACAGAACACTTCGGTATCTTTTCCGCAAGAGGGGCACCTAAATGCGAAAGCTGACTGAAGTTTTACAATAACAGAAAAAGCCTATAACTTGCGTACGTACCAACACGCATTTACGAAAATTAAAACTATCAGTGAACGCTAACTATTGAAGGAGACAAACAGTTTACATTGTAGGCCTACTGTACTTAGAAAAAACGTGAACAGACAGTATGTACTCTTATTGCCTTAGAAAGTGATGTTTGTATGTAAGGCCCATACCTTCGTTAGCAACTTAATATGTTTTGAAATACTGCACTTCTCAGCAATTTACCATATAAGATTCATCAAGAACATCAGTTACTATGTTTGATTTGTCCATTAATAAACTTATTTTTGATTTCTTAGTCCTGATCACACTTATCCATTGTCACGATAAACTGGTGTGACAATTTCAATATTTACAGTTTGAGAGCTATAGTGTCACTAGCGCTCCAAGCGGTGAGAAAGCAGTTATGTGGATCGTAAGGATTTTTGTTTTTAGTTATTTTCTCTTAACGCGTTCCATGAGTCAGTAAGTTATCAGAGAGACATCAAGTATCAAATACGGATGGAAACAGCCGAACCACACTGATGCAATGATATAAGCAACTTATTCATGATGAAATTCTTTCGAGTACGTTGTTTGCAGCTTACACCGCTGAAAACAAGAGAACACACATTTTATGCGTGAGAAGCATATAGCCCAAGATGCTTGCGGTGGTCATGTGAGCATCAGGTATGCTTGCTTGTATGTATGAATTGTGTGTCTTTTTTGCTGATGAAGGTTGGACAGATAGCTCTAAAAGTGTCTTAATTGTGCCTGTCTGCAGCTTAACGTACCTTTCTTATGATACGTAGCAAGCTATCTTTTCCTTCATAGTTATTGTCATAAAAGAACTTTCCATGACGAAAAATTTCATGGAGTCTAATACTTCACCCTTTTGAACACTTTATTGGACTTGCTAAAACAAATATTTTTATAAATTTATTTACTTCTGCAAGTTTGTTGAAGATTCTTACCGGTCGCGGCTCAGATTTCGCAACAATTGTTGAACCGGTTTCTTCTGCGTTGGGAAAACAGTTTTACTGCTCTGACGATTTATTTTCACGTCTGTGTAGTTTTCCATTGCTACAGGTGTGGTGGCTTATTTGGTACGTTAAATACTGTAGGTATTATTACGTTCCATACACGTTTCCCACGTTCCATAGTTTCGCTGGAAGTGTTGCGACTAAAACTCTGCTTCGTTGGATAGATATATGACTTATTTCTGAAAAAGGCCAGGTCCTCGGGAATTTATTAGCACTTTGTTATTAAACGAAAACGACATTAGGTACATATCCGTATGTAAGATGTATATAAACTGCACTGTAATATACCGTTACATTAATTAGCATTGTTTAGGAACGTAAAGGAAGACAACTGTGATGTCACCATTGTTGATTTTCATGGGTCTACACACATTCCTTATTGTAAAAAATGTTTCACATCAATGTCAACGTTAGTAATCGCACTCATCCGATCTTATTCAGAACTGTCGCTTGCTGGTCACTAGGGGCGGTGCTATCGCTGTGGGTAACAAACGAGACGCTGTCGCGACTTCGGTTCTGTTACTATATTCTTTTCGTACCAGGGATGGTATCTGTCTCACTTTCATCGTTCAAAACTTCGAGAATGCAACCGGGTAACTTCGTCGACGAAGTCTGATGTTTCGACATGACAACCCAGTATTCTCAACGAAAAACTGCCAAACGCAGGTGCTCGGCTAAGCGAACCACGTTGACATCCCACCTACGCACCCTGCAATTATACTTTCCGCTGCCAGATGAGTTTTTATTTATAAAGCATCTTCTGTCGTTATATAATGTATAGCGCATTTCCGGAACGATCACTGAAGTTGCATTTATTTATAAAGCGAAAACGCATCGCATTAAAAATAATTGTAATACAGAAAAACCAAAAACTGACAAAATAAATGTTTTACGCTGACCACAGACAACCAGTCATCTCAATTTTCATAATTTCACTAATGAAACATTCGTTTACAAACTGCTATTAATATTCTATTTTCCCTAACGCATTCCATTTTCCTTCCCATTTCAGGAACAGCCACTGTCCCGCACTGCGACCTAAATGAATACTGCTCACAACAAGCAAGCCATTCCTAATTAAATGATCGTTAAAGCCTACTATACATCCTCTGCCACAAGTAAATATACTGAAAACAAATTACAATCATTATAGGCATAACTGAACTATACACCGTTCCGTGCTTGTTGGATAAAAATTCAGTGGTAGTGGTTAGTTTTTGAGTAATGGAATCATTTACTTTTTTAAGCACTAAAATTGTTTCAACGTGACGGCGTCATCCTCACTGGGCGCTCTTTTATTTCCTGACAGGAAACTTCGTTCACGAATCATTTTTAAGGTAAAACAGTTCGACATTACTTTGTAGCAAATTACGCGCAATGATACATACAATACGCTAGCCGGAACATAATGCGTCGCGAAACATTTGAGTTGCCAAATAACGATCAGAACTTCATGGCAGTTTTCTTAATTCCGTCCGAAAATATCTGTCTTCATCTTACTACAACACGTGAACAAATGTCACACCATAAGAGGATGACGCAAGCACTAAGAAACAATTGTTAACAAGTTGACAGTAACTTTTGCAGAGACAAAATCTTTTTGCTACTTTGGCGTTTGCTAGTACGTAAAGATGTATATTAAATGGATATTTGATAGCCTTTGAAGGTCACAGTAACGGTTGAGAGGTTGGGTATTGCACAGCAAGAAACGTCATTCATTGCTTATACTCCTCAGAGCTGTAGTGGCACATCAGTATATCATTCCTGCTCCATAGTTTCAATCGGAAATAATTGCGTGGGGCGGAGCGTAATGGTGGGCTTCGCGGGCTATGAGCAAATTCCGTGGCGAAAATGAACTTTACTGCTGCTACCGCCAACTGGTGGTGTGACACTACTACGCGTCGTAGCAGCCACATTTGGCACACACAAACTTGGCGTAAACAAACTTATGACACGCATTCCGTATAGAACAGTATTGTTACAGAAACTTCGAAACAGTGGCAGTAACATCTTGTTGAACCACTACAGGCTGGGCGAACGTATTATAAGAAACTTTTAACTCACCATTGCCTGGAATTTAGCCGCCCGATTGCCTAACACACAACGGCGAGCACGAATAACAGATGCGCCGTTACCGACAGCACGAACTGCAATGAACACGTTTCTGCCTCTATGCTTCAGTCGCCTCTGCTCCCCACCACAACTCTCGCCGCGATGACGATAGGAAGAAACGGGATCAGCAGTACTAGCAAATCGCAGGCGTCAACAAATGCTTTAGACCACTTGCACTCTTCTGTGAGGTTCAAACAATCGTCCAATGGCGGGTTGCGCAATTTCGATGACAAAATCTTTCATATCTCCATGTTTTTAAAACATTAAATAGAAAATTAAATACTGAAATGTTCGACTAGTGCCGCGGTTGTTGCTTGTGTAACTTTATTATATCCGCAGCCGAAGCTGCAGTATAATGGGATAACTGACGTATAGAACAGTTACGAATTGTGGCATGAAGTGTTAAGCGGATATAATTCGTAGGCATTCTTTGTGCATTCCCTATCCGACAAGACAGTGGAGGTCGTTGCGTAGAACAAACTAAGTCTGCTTCGCACACGTACCTTATATACCGCTCTGGATCGAGAGCTTTGTGTCCACTCGTGTTACGGAAAACTGAAGCTCTCTTCCCCCCCGCCAGCAGCGCGAGTTTCGCTTTACTGCGC
This sequence comes from Schistocerca serialis cubense, assembly GCF_023864345.2. NCBI lineage: Eukaryota > Metazoa > Arthropoda > Insecta > Orthoptera > Acrididae > Schistocerca > Schistocerca serialis. Next base: position 1,204,370,086 of record NC_064638.1, on the reverse strand, counting down.
ATGCGCAAGGCGGCAGCTGGCCGGTTCTACTGACGAGAGGCACGGTAGGGTTCATGCTGGTGCGGGATAACGATAACAATCATCCTGACATTGTAGTAACTGCAATGTATCTTCAACGAACAACATTACTCATTGTTACACATTCTTTATTATAACGCATACTCATATTGTGCTTTATGTCAGCTACGTAAGTAGAATGGACATAAAGCACTACTGTTGGCAAAAGAAACGTAATCTTAAGTGCGCATTCAGGTTGAGCGTAGTATCAGGTTATCAATCCGTCCAGAAGCTCTACAACGCGGTATAGTCCCCTGAAGAGTGAAAGATTCAATCGGTGAATGACCTTACGTTGAGCAGAGGCAATTCTCTGCTCTATATTTCCTGGCAAAGGTGCTAATACATCAAACGCATTCAGGAGAGCTCCTGAGGCGTTCTGGAAAATGGGAATGAGGGACAGGCGGATTTTAGAGGTGGTGTAGAGAAGACTAGTGCTTGGATAGATCAGAAAGGAAAGAACGTTCATGACCTGGGAACATTATGCCTTTCGTACGGTTAGTTACATGGCCACGCTCTACTTTAACTACAGTGCGCTTGATCGGCAGTTTTACGTTATTAGGAATTACAGTTAATGTTTTCAGTACCTGTGAAAAGCGAGTAACCAAGTTCAATTAATACGCGAATATTTGCGAACTTTTTATTTGGTACGCTCTTATGCATCCAAAACTATGAACACAGCAAACGAAATTAAATTGGTAATAATGCAGTATGATTTGAAAAGAAAATTGATCCGAAGTTTGTGAGAACTTAGTTATATCGCGGTATATTAATAATTTTTTTATTTTTAGTTATATATTATTAGTTATATCGCACTTACGTGGTTTCAATAAGTAACTATCAGAAGCTTAGTTGCTATTTCATTACTTTGAGATGGCATTGTTGACGCCGCATAGCACATTTCGGTGGCTGCACTCAATGGAACTGAATGTGACAAACCTTTTGCCTGAGAAAGTCAAAATTATGGAAAGTATTATTCTTATATTTCTAAGCCGATTGTCCGTGGGTGCTTATGAACGGAAGCTTTAGAAAATACAGTACACAATGGATGTATGGCATTTGTGTGGGCAACGCGCTGCAAAATAACGCAACCGATTAAAACAATACAGCATAAAGCAGAGGGAATTATTATTTAACATTCCTTTAATAAAAGTAGTGTCAGAACGTTATGTAAGCAAATTATGCGAAGAGAATATTTATGCCACCAACCTGTCTTATCTATCATCACTATAGCTATTTTCTGCTCTTTCCCTTGCTCTACTATTTGCCTTAATTTGTGAGCAGAGTTATGTACAAAAGTATATTTCGTGCACGTGGATAAATAGGTTAATTTCTGAAATGTTACTTTTTGTTAACTCTGCATCTCTATTTACGACCGCTTACAGTTTCAGGACATTTAAGAGTTGAACAACAATCAAGCAAGTGCGTGGAAGGGTGACTAATATCTTCCATAATGGACACGTAGTCTATTAGGCCGAGTCTTATTTCACTGTTATGGTGTATTAAATGATATCAGAGCAAACATTACGGTCGTATATATTTTCCGGAACCGACATAACTCGTAGGTAGCGACTAATTTACATTTTCTTTAACTTCAGCAAATGTTAGGTTTATGTGATTGAAAATATTGTATCGAAACGAAAACGTAATTTTGGAAGGTTTACAAACTCGAAAAATGAACGGGTTGCTGGTTGGGGCTGTAGCACATTCGATGCAATCGAAACAAAGTCTGGCAACGATCCATCTGCTTAAATGAACGAATAATTTACACAGACAGTGGGTTTCAGAGGAAAAATAGACTTGATAGCCATGGAGAAACTCTTTGGCTATTCCGAGCGCCTACGTCATAAATTAAATGAATCCTGTAGTCAACACTTCCTATCCGCTATCACATACTCATGTATGCATTCAATTCCCCTCGGTTCTGTGTTTTCAGCGGTTCTGTTAAACTTTTGCCTCTAGTTGGAGATTTCTCCACACAGAAAATGAAACCATTATCGATACAACAAATTCAAGTATTGACTTTAGCTACGCTTAAATAAATCGTTTATTGTATAACCCGCCTACAAGTATCACCAAAACTCTTACCATATTGCTCTGACGTGTCCATTGGAATAACAGCACTATCTCTGATAGCTTCTCTTAATGCCAGTCACTGAGGCTATGAACACACAGTCTTATTCTGGCACAATCTTAACAGTTATACGAATTGATAAACTTTGTTGTGTGCCTGCGCTATAGCACTGACAGTATGTAGCATTCTAGCGGTCAGATCAATTGGCTGTTGAACCGTTTCGTCAGTGCAATTTGGCTTCTTTTGTTCGTAGTGAACAACTGAAGACACAGGACAACAATAACAGTAGCTACGAAATTATTGCGCCAAAGAGCAGTCATTGTTGTACGCACGTTTTCGTTTCTTGTCGAACCTTTATCCTGCTGTAAATAATTTGCGTATAATTTAACAGAAAGAATGCTGAAATCTTTTAAACAAAGTCATTTTCTACTGCATCGTGTTTACGGCCTACCATTTCCATTAATAAACAGTTCTTGTCACTAGGAATGCAGATTTAAGTGAAATATTTCCGAAGCAAAATGCCGATACAGCTTCTGTGGAAATTCTGGTGAACGTGTCAACTTACGTGCTTTTTGAAACCAACATTGTTTAATTACTATGTTTCCATAGCAACTTAATTCAACACCAAAAATTTCTAAAATCTCCATCACAATAATATATTAATGTTTCCGCAACTGTGATGCGACACGAGGATCATCTCAAATTTAACTGTCTCGAATTGGCAATCTGTGATTCTTGCTACACTACAGACTATTTGCGGATTTACTCCATGTTTTATGAGACAACTGTTCCACTTTTCCATAAGCCCCAAGGAAATTTATCGACTGCAACTGGAAATTCAGGTATTTTACGCCACACGCTCATCACGAAAGAGGGGCACTAATTTCCTGTTACAAAACGAAACCTAAGCAAATGTTATTGTGTCCAACACAGCTATTTCATAATTTGTCGCGAATCAATGATGGTATTTCGTATGTTAAAGCAATTCGATAACTCACCATTAACAAAATTCAGCTATCTCAGTAACAAGGTGTTGTCTTCGTCGACCACCGAACCTTGACTAGATAAACGGGTACAACGAATGTTGCAGGAACCAAGAATGCAAAGATTCTGCCATACTTTCTCTGTATTGAAGCCAAAAGAACATCGCTCCTTCCAGAGTTGCTCCATGTATCAACAGATGGCGTATAAACATCTTTGGAGTGAACATTTGAATGCGCGGAGCAGGATTCAGCTCATTATCATATAATGCGCCTCCCCTTGTCGCGTGGGTGAAACGACCGTAAGTCTCCTCGTAAAGTATTCTGCAAATTTTGAATGTCTTCACATTGCTGATACAAATAGTTACTGTTCTGAAGTACTGTGGATTTTGTATACGAGTTTTATAGGCAGTACGGATCTGAACAATTTGCATTTGATATTTGGAACAGAGCCGCACAAAGATGGTTCTGCGTCCCTGGCAGAGCTGCCAAAGCTGGTCCTAGTACCCCCCCCCCCCTCCCTCCAAAAAAAAAAAAATCCCTAAAACTATCTTCCTGCATTTTCCCTATACATGTTTAGCAATGTTTGTAAACTTGTAAGCAGGTTTGATACAAAAAGCGTTATTGAAAAATATTATTTGAATGAACCCTATTGATGAAAAGTACTGCACACAACAAATTAAATGTAGCATTGCAGTAAATAAATTACAAATTATATGCACTTTTTGAACAAACTGAAAGTAGTATCAGATCTAAAACTTGGCCACTTACACACTAGCGATTTGGTCGCACGACTTGTCATTCTTGCAGAGCAGAGTGGTGTTCTTCATTTAACACACAGGGTGGAGATTCCTAAAAAAAAGTGTGCCGGACCACGAAAATAACACTCTACAGCAGAAAAACGAATGTGGTTGCGACTATGTATTACTCTATTTGTTACTTTTTAAAATACATTATACATCTTGTTTATATGCCAAGGTTCAAAAAAATGGCTCTGAGCACTATGCGACTTAACTTCTGAGGTCATCTGTCCCCTAGAACTTAGAACTAATTAAACCTAACTAACCTAAGGACATCACACACATCCTTGCCCGAGGCAGGATTAGAACCTGCGACCGTAGCGGTCGCTCGGTTCCAGACTGTAGCGCCTAGAACCGGACGGACACTCCGGCCGGCTATATGCCAAGGAACAGCACCTTAAATTGCTAACAAAGTGATCTTTCGTGGCGGCTTCGCTGCCATCCATGACTTACGTCACACGTTAAGGGGGAGGGAGGGAATCAACAAAATTGTCTGACAAGGGCGTAGAGGAGAGAGCTATGTGACGTTACATGTATATAGTTTTGTTTTGGATTACAACTATAATCTGCAGCTCTAAACTTTAAACCAGTACCAATTCTATCATTATTATTTACTAAAGTTTAAATTTGTATCACCTTTTGGCACGTGGCGTCCAAGCTCTCTGTACGTACGTTGCCGCGCGTCGGCCGCCTTTGACCTACGCCGAAAGGCTAATACCGCATTGGAGGTTTTGACAAAAACAGGCACCGCTCTTATTTCGTTTGTGTTGAACTATTTACATCATTCAGTCGAAACCTGACTTTCTCTGAGTGATGGACGAGTTTTTCTTGGTCCTACAATTTTGCGATTTTCAATTTATCTACCAAATTTAAAATGAGTGAAAGAAGTGATTTGGTTATTATTTCCCGTAAAATACAAGAAGTATAGAGCGCAACCTACGTTGATAAAAATAAACAAAATGCACAAGACAAAGTCAACTCCTTAAAGCGAAGTTTAAAAAAAATAGTGATTAAGTTGAAGGTGAAGTGGATTCGAAAATCAAATAAGTGCAACTAAAATTGATGAAGAAAAAGCGACACTGGCATATTTTATTTACAAAATTGCTTCGTCGTCAAAACCACCGAAACAACTAGAGCCGGTGGGCGTAAAAGTAAATTTGAGTACTATATTAACATTTCGTTCTCCACCGCTAAAGACATATTTAGTGTTGTGTGAAAAATTGAAAAACAGAAAAACTCAATCAGTTTCTGTCTGTCTGTCGGAGGTAATCTCTGAAAGTACAGGGTCGATTTCAATGCAGTTCTCGCTATTGTGTAGCTGAATTCTTCAGGGTGATTTAGCATACATACAGTGTGAAACGCACATATTCAACATCTTGAATGCTTACTTTTAACTACAGGAAGAAACCAAACAGGACGTACCAGATGACACTAAAGGTATCAGCATGCAACCAAATGGAAGCCAATTAGTTCGAATAGTACCTAAATCAATGCCTCATTATAAAACTTCTAGGAATAAAATTGTAGAACTAGAATCTCAGCTCAGTAGCTTGCTGTTAGCACACGATGCTGATATGGCGACAGATGAAGCAGCATTAAGGAAAGACACTCAACAGGAAAGAAACCTACCGAAGAGGACAATCAGCGAAGCCGAACGACAAAAAAACAGTTGTCAACATGAGTTTAGAAAACATGGTTCCTGTGAAACGCAACTAGCTCTTTATTCACATGAAGTGTTGAGTGCTATTGACAAGGGATTTCAAATCGATTCCGTATTTCTGGATTTCCGGAAGGCTTTTGACACTGTACCACACAAGCGGCTCGTAGTGAAATTGCGTGCTTGTGGAATACCGTCTCAGTTATGTGACTGGATTTGTGATATCCTGTCAGAGAGGTCACAGTTCGTAGTAATTGACGGAAAGTCATCGAGTAAAACAGAAGTGATTTCTGGCGTTCCCCAAGGTAGTGTTACAGACCCTTTGCTGTTTCTTATCTATCTAAACGATTTGGGATACAATCTGAGCAGCCGTCTTCGGTTGTTTGCAGATGACGCTGTCGTTTATCGACTAATAAAGTCATCAGAAGATCGAAACAAACTGCAAAACGATTTAGAAATGATATCTGAATGGTACGAAAAGTGGCAGTTGACTCTAAAAAAGGAAAAGTGTGAGGTCATCCACATGAGTGCTAAAAGGAACTCGTTAAGCTTCGGTTACACCATAAATCAGTCTAATCTAAAAGCCGTAAATTCAGCTAAATACCTAGGTATTACAATTACGAACAACTTAAATTGGAAGGAGCACATAGAAAATGTTGTGGGGAAGGCTAACCAAAGACTGCGTCTTATTGGCAGGACACTAAGGAAATGTAATAGACCTACTAAGGAGACTGCTTACACTACGCTTGTCCGTCCTCTTTTAGAATGCTGCTGCGCGGTGTGGGATCCTTACCAGATAGGACTGACGGAGTACATCGAAAAAGTTCAAAGAAAGGCAGCACGTTTTGTATTATCGCAAAACATGGGAGAGAGTGGCACCGAAATGATACAGGATTTGGGCTGGAAATCATTAAAAGAAAGGCATTTTTTGTTGCGACGGAATCTTCACACGAAACTCCACTCACCAACTTTCTCCTCCGAATGTGAAAATATTTTGTTGACACCGACCTATATATGGAGGAACGATCACCACGATAAAATAAGGGAAATCAGAGCTCGTTCGGAAAGATATAGGTTTTCATTCTTTCCGCGCGCTATACGAGATTGGAATAATAGAGAATTGTGAAGGTGGCACTTAAATGTGATTTGCGGAGTATCCATGAAGATGTAGATGTAGATGAGTCTCAACAACAAAAAAATCTAGAAATTTTTGAAAGTAATTCTGACCCTGCACCAGCTCTTAAAATTTTGAATACTGTTGGGTGGTATAGAGTAGAAGAAAATCAATCTGATCTTGATGTTGAAAAAGTCATTATCATCATCATCATCATTCAACAGTTCCAGTTCCCCAGGTACTGGTAATGAGCCTCTTCCACTTGTCCTGCACAGATACACCTGTTCACGGGTAACGTCATCCACTGTCCCTCCTCTGGTCACTAGATCAGCCTTGATCAAGTCCATCCATCGGGTCCAATGTCTTCCTTGAGGTCTTTTCCCATCCACCTGTCTTTCCAAATTTATTTTGGCTGTTCTAGTTGACTCCATTCTCATCACATGCCCGTACCATCGAAATCTGGATGGGCCAATTCGATCTAATAGGGATGTCTTTACTCCGGCTTCTTTCCTCACCTCCTCATTCCTTAACTTGTCCATCTTGGTCTTCTGGATGGTGGATCTAAGAAATTTCATCTCTGCTGCTTGCAGCCTTGATGATTCTTTTTTTGTGAGGGTGCATGTTTCAATACCATAGGTCAATATTGGTATGAAATAGCTATTAAACATCATCAGTTTGGCCAGTTTTGGGATCAAGTCATCCCATAAAAGTGATATTACCTGTTGGTAGAATTCATATCCTTTTTGGACTCTGTTGGAGGTTTCATTTCTGACCAAATTATCACTGGAGATTTCACTTCCAAGGTAAGGACAACTGGCCACACACTCTAGTTGGCGGTCTCCTAGTTTTACACTTGCTGATTGTCCATCTCTGTTGACTGCCTTCACCACTGTCTTGGTCTTGCTGATGCTGAGGTTATATTTCTGGAACTGAGATTTCCATTCATCAAGTCTGATCTGTACTTCCTCTTCAGTTTCACCCCAATCATGATGTCATCAGCAAAGACAATTGCCTTCAGTTCACCTGCCTTCTCCTTGACGTTCTCCATTATGGTATCCATAACAGTGATGAATAGTAGTGGGGACAGTGCACTTCCTTGCTTAACTCCACTCTTGTTCTCAAACTAAGACGACTGTCCTTCCCCAATTTGTATGCAGCTAGTACAGTCTTTGTACAACACCTTATTTTTTTTAATTAGTCCTTCAGGCACCGTCTTTTTCCTCAGGCATTCCCAGATCTTATCACTTATAACACTATCATAGGCTTTTTCTAAATCCAGAAATACAATGACCAGGTTCTTGCTTTTCTCCTAATACTTTTCCATCAACAAGTGGGTGCTAAAAATTAGATCTGTTGTTGATCTCTTACTTCTGAAGACATATTGTTCCTCCTCCAGCTGTGGTTCTATGATAGTTCCCAGTCTCTTTTTTATGATATTCTCAAGTATTTTCAGCCTATGAAACAATAGTGTTATTCCTCTATAGTTGGTGGGTTTCCGCCTGCTGCCTTTCTTTAACAGGGGAATTATTACACCCTTGCTCCAATCCGCAGATATTATGTTATCACCGAGCGAGGTGGCGCAGTGGTTAGCACACTGGACTCGCATTCGGGAGGACGACGGTTCAATCCCGTCTCCAGCCATCCTGATATAGGTTTTCCGTGATTTCCCTAAATCGTTTCAGGCAAATACCGGGACGGTTCCTTTGAAAGGGCACGGCCGATTTCCTTCCCCATCCTTCCCTCACCCGAGCTTGCGCTCCGTCTCTAATGACCTCGTTGTCGACGGGACGTTAAACACTAACCACCACCACCTATTATGTTATCTGGCCATACGGCACTGAGTATTCGGTGCAGCCATTGTATGCCTATGATACCTGCTGCCTGTATCGTGTCTGCATTCACTTCGTCTACACCTGAAGATTTTTCTTTTAGGCATAGATTTTAAGGCGGCCTCTGTTTCTGTCCAGGTGATGGGAGGTTCCTCATTGTAAGTGTGGATTTACAGTTCTGTATTTGGTTCTTCAACTGATCCATTGAATAGGTGGTCAAAATGGTTTTTCAGGACTTCTCTCATGTCACTTTCTGTCCTAACAAGATTTCTATTTTCATCTTCAAGTGCTTTTATGGTATTCATTGGTTTCCTTTTACCTCTGATAACCTTATACAACAGTTTCTTATTTCCTCTACTGTCCTCAAATTTCTGAGTGAATACCTTCCAAGCCTTAGTCTTTTCTTCTGCGACTGTTCTTTTAACTTCCAGTTTCTTGACTCGGTATGAAAAAGTATGTTTCTTTATCTCCTTGTAAAGTAGGGTTGACATCCGTCCCAGTATATCGGGACCGTCACCGTTATGGACCTTCTTTTCCCGGTATCCCTATAAGTCCCAATTTTGCTCCGATTTTGTAAAATACTGTTGCAAGCGTGGCTAAAGTACCGAAGTAAAGCCATCTGTTAGCGCAACATGTAAATGGAGCCTCAGTTAGTTTCATTTATGTCAACAAATTTATGTTGACAAGGTCGACTCATAGATGGCGTTGCGTGTTGCGTATCCAATATTGACGATGCAGGCACCTTTTAGATCTAGTGCCATCACTCGATAAAATATCAGACTCCTCCAGCAGTACGAGTCTGAAACTATTTGAACAGCGTCACACGGAAGAACCGAGCAGTTCCCACTTGAATAGCGATCTGATAAGACGATTCTTTCTAAACGTAATACGAACAACAAGTGCAACCTAGTAATGTTTAAAGTGTTTACTGCTGGTATACCGGGCGGAAGTGTATGGTGACGAGTAATTCGAACACTAAAGTGTTATTGTCGACTGTTTACCACCTAATAAACGAAATGCCTAAGGGTGGAAAGAGAAAGAGTCATTCTTTGGATAATTACACAAAAGTGTGGTCTTTTGTCAAGAAAGGACGAACGAATAAGGAAACGTTGTTAAGACATTTATTGCTGTTTCACCTTAGTAACTCACGGAGGTAAGGCAGATGTGAAGCATCACATTTCTAGGAAGAATCATGCAAATGGATTCGCGGTAGCAACGACACCAAAGCCTATTTCTACATTCATACGTAAAGAAGATACTCAGGAAGAATTACTTGTTGCTGCTGCAGAAACAACGACAGTTTGTAAAGTTGTCAAGCATTATCAGTCCTTTAGTTCTTTTGACCGTGCCGTAAAAATGAATGCCGAATGTATCCTGATTCCAAAATCGCCGCAAAGCAGCCTACAGCCAGGACCAAAGTTACAGCGATTATTAAAAATATCCTCACACCACACGCCGTGTCTGAATGCATAAAAAATTGCGAGAAGCTTCATTTTAAGATATAGGCAAAGACGCATCGAATCGTAAGGCTGAAAAGACGTTTCGTTAATAGTTAAATACTTTACTGAATCTGACGGAATCCAACAGAAGCTGTTGAAGTTTGATGCGCTGAATAACGAAACATCGGAGACAACTGCAGAGTCCTGTCTACACGCTTTAAGAGAACTGCAATTTCCAATAGATAAAGTAATCGCTTTTTCTGGAGACAACACCAGTACCAACTTCGGAGGGCTTCATCGATCTGGTCAGCGGAATGTGTTTCACCAAACTGAAGAAGAACTGGGAAAAAGAGTAGAAGGTATTGGATGCCCTGCCCATATTCTCCAGAATACTGTATTACGTGCTGCTGGAGCCTTAACTGTCTACATTGAAATAATCGTCATGAAAATATTTAATTATTTTTCAATATACACAGTAACGACAGAGAAGCTGAAAGGGTTCTGTTGATACGTTGATGTCAACCATCAGACTCTCCTGTCTCACTCAAAAACAAGATGGCCGTCGTTAACGCCCGCAGTTGAGAGAATTCTTAAGCTTGAAACACGTATGTAACATAGCAGCGATGGCGAGGCATTGTAGCATCTGTGACCAGAGAGTTTGCGCTTGACCGCGCGAGTGTTGCGAGCGGTTCTCGGTCTGTCAGTAGTAGTCGTTGCGAGTCTGTGTGTAGTCGTTGCGAGTCTGTAGCTCTGTCTAGTTGAGAGCAGTACTCAGTCAGTAGTCGTCGCGTGCAGTACGCTAGTAGCCGTCATGCAGAGCGGTCGGTCAGTGATAGCAGTCCAGTGCGGGTGATGTAGGCGGTCGGCAACACTGGTCAAGATGGTGAATAAGGTATACTGTTAATTAATATAATCATTAGATAATGAAAAATTAAAAAAAAAAAAAAAAAAAATGTAACCTCCCCACAATAATTTTACATGACAGAAATATTATTTAGGAATGCCAATGGACATTGCGCTAAGTGTAACCTCGCCCACAATGAAATGTACTGACAATGGCAACAAAAATGTGAAATTCGCAATCTGACTCAAATATAAATTCCTCACAAAAAATTAAAGTCTATTCAGTGATAAGAAAATTCAATTAAACCGAAACATCGGTCTTTGGCCCTGTCTAAAACAATCAGAATTAAAGTCTTACCTCAGAATAAATGGATGTCACATTTCTGCTCTTGTTGTTGCGCACCGCTTGGAGGAACTGCATTGCAAATAATAATATTCTCTTTTTTTTGAGATTTTAGTGAAATTTTTCTTCAAAAGAAGTGGAATGAAATGGGAAGTGCAACGAAATCTTTAGTTCAATAAAAATTAAATTTTTGAAAAAATGCTTTTGAAATAAAAATTATTATTGGGGGACTTGTTGGACAATAATTACAATAAATAAAATTTTTCATTATCTAATGATTATATTAATTAACAGTATACCTTATTCACCATCTTGACCAGTGTTGCCGACCGCCTACATCACCTGCACTGGACTGCTATCACTGACCGACCGCTCTGCATGACGGCTACTAGCGTACTGCACGCGATAGTAGCAGCCCAGTGCGGTTGTGTGATGTAGGCGGTCGGCAACACTGGTCAAGATGGTGAATAAGGTATACTGTTAATTAATATAATCATTAGATAATGAAAAATTTTATTTATTGTAACTATTCTCCAACAAGTCCCCCAATAATAATTTTTATTTCAAAAGCATTTTTTCAAAAATTTAATTTTTTTATGTGTAACCTCCCCACAATAATTTTACATGACAGAAATATTATTTAGGAATGCCAATGGACATTGCGCTAAGTGTAACCTCGCCCACAATGAAATGTACTGACAATGGCAACAAAAATGTGAAATTCGCAATCTGACTCAAATATAAATTCCTCACAAAAAATTAAAGTCTATTCAGTGATAAGAAAATTCAATTAAACCGAAACATCGGTCTTTGGCCCTGTCTAAAACAATCAGAATTAAAGTCTTACCTCAGAATAAATGGATGTCACATTTCTGCTCTTGTTGTTGTGCACCGCTTGGAGGAACTGCATTGCAAATAATAATATTCTCTTTTTTTTGAGATTTTAGTGAAATTTTTCTTCAAAAGAAGTGGAATGAAATGGGAAGTGCAACGAAATCTTTAGTTCAATAAAAATTAAATTTTTGAAAAAATGCTTTTGAAATAAAAATTATTATTGGGGGACTTGTTGGACAATAATTACAATAAATAAAATTTTTCATTATCTAATGATTATATTAATTAACAGTATCCTTATTCACCATCTTGACCAGTGTTGCCGACCGCCTACATCACCCGCACTGGACTGCTATCACTGACCGACCGCTCTGCATGACGGCTACTAGCGTACTGCACGCGACGACTACTGACTGAGTACTGCTCTCAACTAGACAGAGCTACAGACTCGCAACGACTACACACAGACTCGCAACGACTACTACTGACAGACCGAGAACCGCTCGCAACACTCGCGCGGTCAAGCGCAAACTCTCTGGTCACAGATGCTACAATGCCTCGCCATCGCTGCTATGTTACATACGTGTTTCAAGCTTTGAATTCCATTAAGACTATTTTTCGACGCCGCTGACACGCCACCTAAAGCAATTTCAGATTTTTTCAGTAGTCAGATTAGTGAAATTTACTTCGTCTTTCTGCAGTCAAGTCTGGCTCTGTTTGAAGCAACATAAAAAGCGTGGAGAGCAATAAAGTGTCGATAACTGAATGAAAGGAAGACAGCCAACTTTATTGGCATTCAAACGGAGATGAATTTGAACAAATTAAAGAATGAGAACCGGAACCAAGAAAAAATTTGATTTCGAAATTTGAGGTAGAGACAATGACTTCCTGTATCACAGCAACTGATTGCTTAAAGAAATGGGCTATTTCTTTTAATATATATCAAGCATTTGATTGGATGACGCTATCTGAAACCCCAGATTGGATGATGATTGAAAACACTATTATATACCCGTCTGAAATGGTGTGAAGATTCCAGACGACAGTTGTTTTCAGAAATATACCTATCTGAAGAGCTTTTTAGAAACTAAACGGGACTCGGGGGAATGGAGGTTAAACACTCCGTGGAGGGAAGGTGAATTCACTTTCTTAAGAAAACTGAAAATCCTGAACGCGCAGTCATCTGCTAAAATTATGCGAGTATTTGTTTCCTATTCTGGCACACAATGCCACTGTGGAAAAAGTATATTCGTTGATGCCGGCCCAGTGGACTGAAGGAAGAAATCTACTACTGCCAGGGACTGTGGAATCAGTCTTACAGTGTCAGTTTAACTTGCGTGGAGTTTTATAAATGCGCAAAAGGGAAAAAAGACTTGCTGAAAAAAGGTGAAGTCTTCCAAAGAATATGGTGTACACTACTTCTGCCGCAACGAGTTCCATATCACTGTGTTAAAACAAAAAGTAATTACATTAAATAAATTTTTTACTTCATTCCTACACCCCCATCTTAGAGTGTCCTGACGAGGGTCCAGCTTAATATGGCAGCCTTGTTACTACATATATATGTACCTCACCAGTTAGGACCGGCTTTAGTGCTGTAAAAAAAAAGCAGGTTTACCTGAAGAAGAAACTCGTGGAAGTGATGTGTCTTCTTTTGGGACTCAGTGATCTGATTTGCCTGGCCCTGATTCCAATGCCACTGAGACAAATGTGGACGTTGAAAAAAAATGCTTAGTGTACAAAATACTGTGCGCCTCATCCTTCAGAAACCCTTGATGTATGTTAGGATTTCAAAAGAGAGCAATTTATGAGTTCACGTAGTTCAAAAACATTGTAACATACCAGAAAAACACATCTTGCTATGTTTAAAAAAGTGAGACTAAATAGCACATTTTCTAAAACTGAGGATGACTTTGGCATCTCTATTTCATAAGGCAGCAAATTATTTGTAAAACGTGCTAGTGCTAGTGCTAGTGTGTTGCATCCCTTCACTGTTAAATTGGGTAAAAACGTAATTGCCATTCGGCATAAATATTACAATGTAAGCTGCATAATAGACTACTTAGAAATAGATATTCAAAAGCGATCCAAGGCCATTCACAAGCTTTAACTTGGTCAGCCTATAACAAAGCCAATACTATAAAATGTTTGATAGCCCGCACACCACATAGTTTAATTAGATACATTTCAATTGGATTTGGAGGGAGAACCACTGATATTACCATCGTGGAAAACTAGTAGCTGACAGAGCTTTCAAACATGTTCAGCAACTGCTGACTGAGAAGGGAATAAGAAGATTAAGGCCACCCAGCGAAGCTGCTGGCTGTAAACTGAGAAAGGCAGAAATCAGACAGCCAAAATTCATTGCAAGTTTTCGAATAAACACAGAGAAACAGAAGCTTTCTGGGCAGTAGTGGGCCTTTAAAAAAAATTCAACTGCGATTTCCATGTATATCAAATAGTCAAGCATGATAAAAAAGAGAAAATGTAAGAAAACAGTATTTATTTCAAGGTCTTTTTATTGTTTACTAAACTTGGACTCAGCATACACATGCAGACTATCTTCCCATCCCGAAGCCTTGGTAAGGAAGCCTAAACAAGAATCAAAGTGGTTGCCGATTTATTTTCCATAAAATTTTTTTGTTCGATTAATAGTAATGATACATCTCACAAAGGGGTGCTTTGAGACAATAATGGAAAAATAGTTGTTTTCCAAAAGGAAGCCAAATTGTTAAGTAAATTTCTAACATATTGACTGTTGTAATCTACTATAACGATATCATTTGTCTTTTCAAAATCTGGGTGACTTTCACAAAAATTGCAGTTCTGTCTACTTGCTGCATACGTCTGTAGCTGCACTTGAGTAAAATACCTATTACTTAATCGATTGCTTTTAATATAGTTTGTTTTTAGTTTTTCATTTGTTGAAAGGAGAGGCACACGTCAATCAGTCGCAATCCCTTGTTCTTATTACTCTTGTAGGCCTATATTTCGGCTATAAATAGCCATCTTCAGTGCGTCTGAGTTAGAATCTAAAAAACTCGCGGCAGTACATGTCACCATACGACCTTGCACTGAAGATGGCTATTTATATCCGAAATACAGATATACAAGAGTAATAAAAGCTAATGGGATATGCTACTGAGTGATGTGTTCCTTTCCTTCTTTATAGTCTATTTCAAGAAGTCTTTGCGTATTCCATCTTGTCGCATCCAGGCACAGCCTCACTATACCAGAATGAAGTAAGTGCGAACTGCGTAGGGCAATCGGGACGTTAACGACAATGGGTTAGTTATAAATTGCTGACAGCCTTTATATCGGAGATGGAGAGAATCTCCTTGGTTTGAAGCAAATAAGTTTCCTGAAAATAGGTTACAGAATTGCAATAGACAGAAAAGATTGGTTAGTTTCTATCAAGTTTATTCTCACATATACTTATGTGAGGTGTTGGACCATAAACCCCTTAGTAAGATTCACTCTATTTATTCGGACTTGCTACTTCAAAGCTAATTGCCGGTACATATAAGACACAAGTACAAAACAATCACTTGTTCTTTGTTAGCACCGAAATCTCGCTAAGTAATTGAGACAAAGACTGACAGCCTCTGTTCAACACTATTCCAATGAAACTCTAAAAATCCTACTTGACTGCAGTTCCTGAGTGTCCACCAGAGTCTATCACCGTCTTCTCATAGTTGAAGTCTTTATCAGCTGTATCGGCTGCTATGGGCCTACTCGGCCCCGCTGGCGTCTCGGTGCCGAATCTCCAAACTGCCGGCACTGGCTCTGAATATGCATCTGTTTCGCTGCTTGTAGCTAGCCCGCTGCCTGGCCTTTTATTTCGTTTCTTATGTACTTGGCAGCACACGAGTTAATTTGTTTCACATGGCCCTTTCATTTCTAAGTGATCAGATTGCACAAGAATGCCTATGGTTCCACACGACACTCTCGTTTCTAGCTGCACACAACTTAATTTGGTTCTATACGAGTCTTTCCCGCACATGACTGACACTCTCTCTTGCTGTATTATCGCCCTGGTGTTTGCATCTTTCATTATGCAAGTTTGATTCATGCTGCTTCCTCTGGCAGGAAGTCAGACACTAAGTTATTTGATCAACAAGCCATACTTGGCAGCCTCCGCTGCTTATCTTGTCCCTATGTCCAGGTGGACTATTTCTTAATGTCGGCTGGTGGACTCTTATTATGGTCACAACAGCAAGAATAAAAATAAAAATTTTCTATGGTCACAACACCTCCCCCCAAAATTACATTCATGTGCACTTATCCAAAGTGCCACTAATACCTGTAAAATATAGTTACAAAAACTTCTTAACGTCTATTGGTTATAATTACACTGTCATCCGCGTGTCTCGGATGTCTTTCATATATGACCATTTCCTCGTCTCTGTTTACTGATCTTAATGGTATTCGATTAAGCTCGGGTGTCTGTACTAATGTCGTCTTCACACACATAGATCAACAGCAGTTCCCATCTCCTGGGACATCAAAGAATGTTTTGTACAAATATTTACAACAGTTGCATTTGGTACAGCATATAAATACACTCCTGGAAATGGAAAAAAGAACACATTGACACCGGTGTGTCAGACCCACCATACTTGCTCCGGACACTGCGAGAGGGCTGTACAAGCAATGATCACACGCACGGCACAGCGGAGACACCAGGAACCGCGGTGTTGGCCGTCGAATGGCGCTAGCTGCGCAGCATTTGTGCACCGCCGCCGTCAGTGTCAGCCAGTTTGCCGTGGCATACGGAGCTCCATCGCAGTCTTTAACACTGGTAGCATGCTGCGACAGCGTGGACGTGAACCGTATGTGCAGTTGACGGACTTTGAGCGAGGGCGTATAGTGGGCATGCGGGAGGCCGGGTGGACGTACTGCCGAATTGCTCAACACGTGGGGCGTGAGGTCTCCACAATACATCGATGTTGTCGCCAGTGGTCGGCGGAAGGTGCACGTGCCCATCGATCTGGGACCGGACCGCAGCGACGCACGGATGCACGCCAAGACCGTAGGATCCTACGCAGTGCCGTAGGGGACCGCACCGCCACTTCCCAGCAAATTAGGGACACTGTTGCTCCTGGGGTATCGGCGAGGACCATTCGCAACCGTCTCCATGAAGCTGGGCTACGGTCCCGCACACCGTTAGGCCGTCTTTCGCTCACGCCCCAACATCGTGCAGCCCGCCTCCAGTGGTGTCGCGACAGGCGTGAATGGAGGGACGAATGGAGACGTGTCGTCTTCAGCGATGAGAGTCGCTTCTGCCTTGGTGCCAATGATGGTCGTATGCGTGTTTGGCGCCGTGCAGGTGAGCGCCACAATCAGGACTGCATACGACCGAGGCACACAGGGCCAACACCCGGCATCATGGTGTGGGGAGCGATCTCCTACACTGGCCGTACACCACTGGTGATTGTCGAGGGGACACTGAATAGTGCACGGTACATCCAAACCGTCATCGAACCCATCGTTCTACCATTCCTAGACCGGCAAGGGAACTTGCTGTTCCAACAGGACAATGCACGTCCGCATGTATCCCGTGCCACCCAACGTGCTCTAGAAGGTGTAAGTCAACTACCCTGGCCAGCAAGATCTCCGGATCTGTCCCCCATTGAGCATGTTTGGGACTGGATGAAGCGTTGTCTCACGCGGTCTGCACGTCCAGCACGAACGCTGGTCCAACTGAGGCGCCAGGTGGAAATGGCATGGCAAGCCGTTCCACAGGACTACATCCAGCATCTCTACGATCGTCTCCATGGGAGAATAGCAGCCTGCATTGCTGCGAAAGGTGGATATACACTGTACTAGTGCCGACATTGTGCATGCTCTGTTGCCTGTGTCTATGTGCCTGTGGTTCTGTCAGTGTGATCATGTGATGTATCTGACCCCAGAAATGTGTCAATAAAGTTTCCCCTTCCTGGGACTATGAATTCACGGTGTTCTTATTTCAATTTCCAGGAGTGTACAATGACAAAAATGATTACACTTATACTGATATAGGTAACAACAGAATAGGTTTGGTCCTTCTTGTTGTGATAAACCTTTTGCATTTCCTTTATGTTTTCGTCTTCCTTAAAGGCAAAGAGACAAGATGAAGCGGTAGCCCATCATAGAGCCTATGCCTACCGTCATGTATTTTTTGACTTTCAGTTGTTAATAAACAGAGGATTTTTTCTGGTACCGGTAGGAGGAAGGAGGGATTCGCGCTCAGCTAGTGAAAGAGTGAGAAGCACGTCAATTTTTTAGCGAGTAATTGTAGACCGCCATTTTGGGGTCGCTATGAATAAGTGAGGAGTGTGGATTTCATATGTGCACCGTTTAGAAAAGTACAGTATTGTTTTATGAACAGAAAGGTCGTGTGAGTTGTTATTTCAAATAGTACAATAATTACAATAACTGAAGCCCACCTGTGTACTTTGGAAAATTACGAAGATCCGATAAGCTTAATAGGAACACGGTCAAGACTTCAAAGGTGAACGCGGCGACCAAACGTAGTATTATAAAGAATGGTAAGCACAAATCTACAGCGGAGAAAGAAACTACTCCGCCCTGCAAAATAATATGAACTAATACGGACTTATTTCCAGGCATAGCTCAGCTTATTGTGCTTGTCATTCACGCCGAAAAATTAATCTCATTAATTCAATACATTTTAAAAAGCCACGCATTTTATTATCATCTATTCCATTATTTTATTATACTATATTGTCCCGTTCGAATTCCATTTGTTCTTTATCTATGAATTTATCAATGTCTTCTAATCTTTTACCCACTACTCTTAAATCATCTAAATTGGATGTGATGTTTGTGCTTCAAAGGTAATTCAAGTTTTATTGTTGAAGTATTAATTTTTGTCTCTATTTCATCACAACAATCTAAATTCATATCTACAGTTGGTATTTTGTGTCTCCTGGTGTAATTCGTCTGGATTAGTTTGTCTGACTGGATATGTATATCTGATCCATAACCTTTACAGTTTTTCTTGAATGTGATTATTCCCGTCCCCCTTAATTTTATATCCTTAGCTGGACACATGCTACACAAAATGGTTATGTCTTCTTCCTTAGGTATTAAATATAACCAGTCCTTAGTACTTAAACTAGTCCACAAACTTATCTCTAATGAGATCATTTTCTTGACACAATTACTTGGGATGTGATTGTCGTGTAATAATTTCACTTCACAGGCTTCCTGATTGTACATTGAAATTGACCCAAAAGTTTGTTTACATATACTTCTTTGCTTTTCCATTTCCTTACAATCTAACTGATCAGAGGACAGTTTAGCATATAGTTTCTTAGAATTATCAATCAGTAAATACTCTTTCTCTGGTTGTATGTAAGCATAATGGTCTTCACCTGAGGTCATTTTAATTGGTAATGGCAACATTTTATATAAGTTAAACTCATTATTCTCAATTAATGGAAGATTAATTACATAACCTAATACATCCTCAGTTAAAAATACACCAAGTTCCATAATTCTTAACAATATGTATCCATACTCCTCCACGAGCGGTACTGGAAACTTTACTGCTCTCAGCTCATTTTGTATTAATCATAAATACTCTACAATTTGCACCGGATTTACAATGTGAGGGGCTAACATTCCCTTCTATGCATGAACTATTGCGCTTACAACTCTATCATATTCCATACTTAATTCATTAAACAAAGTTTGTATTTGTAAGAGTTGTTCATTGATCGTCATGAATGCAGCAATTCTCTTCACATCATAATCTGTAGTCTTTAGAGAGTACGTAATAAATTGTTCTAGTTTATCCATTCCATTTTTAAGCAATTGCTCGTTTGTAGCGACTGAATCCACAGTTCTATTTAAACCTGACAATGTGGCCCTGACTACCGCCACTTGTTCTTTTGAGAGTCTCAGTAATTATTCTGATCTAGATTCCATTTGGTCGATGTGCTTTTTGTAATAAACAGCATCTGCCTCGTCCAAGGTTCCAAATAAGATTTTACTGATTTCTCTTACAAAATTGAGAACTCCACCTTTCTGTCGCTTTACTGGTCTTGTCAATTGATGTATTAAGGACTGTGACTCTTGTAATCGATCTGCATTGTGCGAAGCCCCTTGAATTAGTCTATTACATTCTATCTGACTAATACTGAGTTGCTCTAATCTCTCTTTACATTGT
This sequence comes from Schistocerca serialis cubense, assembly GCF_023864345.2. Classification (NCBI taxonomy): domain Eukaryota; kingdom Metazoa; phylum Arthropoda; class Insecta; order Orthoptera; family Acrididae; genus Schistocerca; species Schistocerca serialis. The sequence continues at coordinate 1,204,349,943 of NC_064638.1, read as the reverse complement.
TGTTTCGCTCTTAGTCCTACTCTTCTTACCGAGTGAAACCTTTCATCAAGGGTTCTCAGATTCACGTAAGTTACCAGTTTCCAGGTTGTTCTGGTTATCTCGATGTCGCCTTTATGCTGATAATACAGGGTGTCGAGAAAAGGACTCCCTGATTTCAAAATTAAATATCTCGAAAACAAAGATCGATAGAGGAATGCAGTAAAAGGTATGTTTATTGTGAAAGCTGTAAGAAGTTCATACAGCAGTTTGAAATAATAGTTACAAAAGCTGCTAACAGATGGCGCTGTAATCGTCATACGTAATGGCTAGTATAAATAGTGATCCGAAGCCCAGAGCGATCAGTTCCACTATTGAAACGTGAAAGGAGATTAGCGTACCGAAGGAAGAGATTAAAACCATGTACTCCATTGAACAACGCGTTTTTCTGGTGCTAGAGTACCACAGGTTAGAAGAGAGTCCTACGGCAACAAGGCGAAGTTTTCAAGCACGATTTAATGTTTCAAAAGGATCCGATGCGAAAACCATTCGTACGCTCTTCGCAAAATTTCAACGAACAGGCAGCGTAACTGATGATCTAGGGGGCACGTTGGCCGCAGGCAAACCGCAGTTACGCCTGGAAATATCGCCACAGTTTCTGGAATTATTCAGCGAAATCCAATGTCAACCGTCCGTTGAATTGCATCTGAGACTGGTTTGAAGCGTTCCAGCACGCAGAAAATACTGAGAAAGAGCCTAGACATGTTTCCATTCAAAATTCAAACGCACCAGGCCATACCCGTACGAGCTGTGCAACAAAGGGTTGCCTTTGCTAATCAGATGCTCACAATGATTGATAGTGAAGGAGTTGATGTTGGCTGCATCTGGTTTACAGACGAAGCACACTTCCACCTGAATGGATACGTGAATAAGCAGAACTGGCGATTTTGGGGTTCCGAAAAGCCATATTGGTGTGAGGCGAAACCCCTGTATTCTCCTAAAGTTACTGTGTGGGCTTCAGTATGCAGCAGAGGCATTATTGGCCCTTTCTTCATTCGAGAAACGGTCACAGATGCACGTTACGTTGCAATTTTGGAACAATTTGTCGCCACACAGAAAGCGTTAGAGGATCGACCATGTACTGAATGGTTTATGCAAGATGGAGCCCGACCACATCGGACCGAACAAGTGTTTCGCTTTCTTGAGGAATACTTCGGGAATCGAGTCATTGCTTTGGAATATCCCAAATTTACTGGTGCAGGCATGGATTGGCCTCCATATTCGCCGGATTTGACTCCCTGTGACTTTTTTTTGTGGGGCACAGTGAAAGACATGGTCTACCCGAAGGATCCCGCCACGCTGGACGAGCTTGAATCGGCGATCTCTGTGGCATGTGAATCCATTTCGGTTGAGACACTACGAAATGTGATGGCGAATTTCATTCTTCGTTTGCGCCACCTCTGTAGTGCCAATGGTGAACATTTTGAAAACATTGTGATGTGATTGTTTGCAAAGATTGTTTTCATACGATTATTTCACTTATGTATGCTGATATGAGCTGTACAGCGTACAGCGCCATCTGTTAGCAGCTCTTGTAGCTATTATTTCAAACTTCTGTATAAACTTCTTACAGCTTTCACAATAAACATACCGTTTACTGCATTCCTCTATCGATCTTTGTTTTCGAGATATTTAATTTTGAAATCAGGGAGCCCTTTTCTGGACACCCTGTCTATCCCTGGTGATATCTGTATTGTGTGAACGTCCTCAATCTTGTCTGTGTCTCCACACACTTGCCAATTATTGGTCCACCATCCGCCGATGAAACACAGCATCCACATAACTGCAGTTGAGGACATCATGATGGGTCTGTAAGTTAAATCCTGATTTCAGTAATACGGTTGCAATCTATTGGCATGAATTTTCAATTCCTGCTTCCTGTTTGTCTTTAATGTTACATTAGGCAATTCTACATTTATTACCTCTAAACTGAAAGTCTAATTCCTTTGATCTCCCACGTCTTACTGATTTGTCCTTTAAAAGTTCTTTATCCCCTATTTCAAACGTTCTGTACTTTTCTGTTTTGTCATAATAATCTTTACTTGCCTCTTTGGCCTGTTTTATTTTTTCTATCGCTACTCGATGTGCCTGTTGCATCCTAGCTTTGAATTGGTGTACATGATCCTCATAATTATATCCTATTGTGCTGCTTCCTTTTGTAGCACTCCTGGTAAGTTCACTGTTCTTCCGAACATCAATTCAAAAGGAGTATATCCTGTACTGCTAACAAGGGAACCTCCCCATCGCACCCCCCTCACATTTAGTTATAAGTTGGCACAATGGATAGGCCTTGAAAAACTAAGCACAGATCAATCGAGAAAACAGGAAGAAGTTATGTGGAACTATGAAAAAATAAGCAAAATATACAAACTGAGTAGTCCATGTACCGGATATGCATCATCAAGGTTGGCTTCAGCTCAGGAGCGCCGTGGTCCCGTGGTTAGCGTGAGCAGCTGCCGGATAAGTGGTCCTTGGTTCAAATATTCCCTCCGCTGGAAAATTTTCCTTCTTCATTTTCGCCAAGTTATGATCTGTCCGTTCGTTCAAAATGGCTCTGAGCACTATGCGACTCGACTTCTGAGGTCATCAGTCGCCTAGAACTTAGAACTAATTAAACCTAACTCACCTAAGGACATCACACACATCCATGCCCGAGGCAGGATTCGAACCTGCGACCGTAGCGGTCACGCGGTTCCAGACTGAAGCGCCTTTAACCGCACGGCCACACCGGCCGGCCCCGTTCGTTCATTGACGTCTCTTTTCACTGTAATAAGTTTAGTGTCTTGTGTTTTGCGACCGCACCGCAAAACCGTGCGATTAGTCGACGAAAGGACGTGCCTCTCCAATGGGAACCGAAAACATTTGATGGCAAGGTCATAGGTCAACCGATTCCTCCACAGGAAAACACGTCTGATATATTCTATACGACACTGGTGACGGCATATGCGTCACATGACAGGAATATGTTGTCGACCCACCTAACTTGTACACTTGGCGAATGGGTAAAAAAATTCTTCTACCTTGCCCGCTTTAGGTTTTCTTGTGGATGTGATAATCACTCCCAAAAAAGTGATAAAAACACAAGCGTTTGTCACATAAACTGAAAATAAAAAGTTAAACTTTTTAACTGAGGGAAGGCTTGAACCAAGGAGCTCTTGATCCGCAGCTGTTCACGCTAACCACGGGACCACAGCACACCTGCTATTGCTTTTTCCATGTTGTTGCCTATCTTGCGCATGGTCTACTCAGGTTGTATATTTTGCTTATTTTTTCATAGTTCCACACAACTTCTTCCTGTTTTCTCGATTGATCTGTGTTCGGTTTTTCAAGGCCTATCCATTGTGCCAACTTATGACTAAAACTGAGGGGGGTGCGATGGGGAGGTTCCCTTGTAAGTGGGGTAGTATTGAAAACAAACACACTGTAAAAAATCCACTTATCCCAGTTGCTGTGATCTTCCTTTATAAAGAGTCTCAAATACTCCACTAAAGTCCGATGTGTCCTCTCTAAACCTTCGTTCGTTTGGGGGTGGAAAGCGGTTGTCTGTATCTTCTGTATTCTCAATAATTTACATATTCTTTTAAATACTTGACTTAAAAAATTTGAACCTTGGTCTGTCAACAACACTGAAGGAATACCATACCTTAAGATAACTTCTTCTACAAACTTTTCTGCTACTGTATCTGCGTCTTGTCTCTCCAGTGGTATTGCTACGGTAAACTTACTCAAATCATCTTGAAAAGTTAAAATATATGTCTCGCCTTGAGCAGTTACATCTAATGGACCGATTACGTCCATATAACATTTGTCAAACGTGGTTTCCGCTGTATCTGTAATTACCAATGGCATTTTGGTCTTACTCTGAGTAAATTTATTTCGCTGACATTTAGCACATTTCCTGATGTATTGCTCTACATCTGTTTTCATTCCCTTCCGCGGACCGTACCTTGCTAACCTATCTAGCGTTCGGTGGATCCCTTGATGTCCACCCAGTGGACTTTCGTGTACTTCTTTCAATATTTCGGCTTTCTGTTCCTCACTTAGATCTGCTGGTTCTTTATCTGACTCGTTACTCTCGGTTACCACTCTTACTGAATTTTCCTTTACGTGGGCCTCTTCATCTTGTCGAGGTATTCTACTTAATGCATCTGCGTTAGCATTCAGTCTGCGTGGTTTGTGTATAATGTCGTATGAATATTCTTCTAGTTTCAGTCTCCATTTTAATAAACGTGAGGATGGGTCTTCTACACTAAAAATCCATATCAATGGTTTGTGATCTGTGACTTGTTGCCCATACTAATGCTAAACATTCCAGCTCAGTAGCTGAATAATTTTTTTCTGTTTTATTCAGTGACCTAGATGCATATGCTATTGGTAGGTAGCTGCCAACTTTGCCTTGTGATAGAACAGCACTAATTTCTATTCCAGATGCATCTGTTGTAATCACAAAAGGTTTTTCAAAATTAGGGTACTGTAGTATTGCAGGATTTATTAACTTCTCTTTCAGTGTTTCATACGCTTCTTGTTGTGGCCATCCCCATTCATATTTCTCATTATCTTGTAGTAATTTATGCAAAGGGCCTGCTATTCTACTGAAATCTTTTATGAATTCGCGATAATACCCAGCTAACCCTAAATACCCTTTTAATTCTTTTTTGTCTTTGGTACTGGGAATTTCTTTCCTTTTTCTACATTTCGCTTGTCTGGCTGTACCTCGTTATCAGTTATTTTATGTCCCAAAAATATTACCTCCTTTCTCAGACATTCACACTTGTCTGGCTGTAATTTCAGCCAGTGTTCCCTAAGTCGATCAAAAATCTCTCGCAATTTATCATTGTGTTATAGCAGATACTATCGTCTAAATATACTAGACACTTCGTTCCCTGTAATCCTGACAATGCAACATTCACTAGCCTTTGAAAAGTGCTAGGTGCCCCTTTCAGTCCCATAGGCATCCTATTGTACTCATAGTCTTGGTAACTTGCACTTAATGCTGTTTTCTCCCTGTCCTGCGGATTCATTAAAATCTGATGATATCCACTGGCCAAATCTAGAGTGGAAAAATATTTAACCGTCCCCAACTGGTTTAGGATCTTCGATATATTCGGGATTGGGAACGCCTCTCCTACTGAAATCTCGTTAACCTTACGATAATCAGTCACCAACCTATATTTTCGTTTCCCACTGACAGCTACTTTTTTCTCAACTAACAATACTGGAGCATTGCACGGACTTTCTATGATGATATCGTCTGCCATAATTTTTTCTATCTGCTCACGTAATACCTCCTGGGATTCTGGTATACGATATGGTCTGACATTTATAACTTTGCCTGTATGCTCGGGCAATAGTGGAAGTACATGCTTTACTGTCTCCGCGTATGATAATTTATCGCCTTTTAAGTGAAATATATCATAATATGCACTACAAAATTCTCTACCTCATATTTTTCTTCCTCATTTAAGTGTTCTGTTCGCAAAGCATCTGTGACCTGTGCTATACGATTCTTGTTATCCGGTGCCTGTTCTGGCGTTTCTGTTACTCTTCTTAGTACTGCTTCTTCGTGTAAGGGTTCATTAACTAAACACACTGAACTAACATCACATTCTACTTCATTCGTATTCACCACACTAATAATACACATACCTTGTGTATTTCGTACTAGAGCTTCCGGAATGTATACACCCTTCATTACTTCTTGTTTCGGTACTATAATCTCTTCGCCTTCTGAAATCATCTTACGCTCTAATAATCGGATTCTCATAACCTTTTCTTGTCTGGGACCAATTGCTTCTGTGCAGTCGCGACCTTCGCTTGCCTGGCCTTGAGTCAGCGTGTGTGACCCTGCCTTACTTGACCGTGGTATCAGTCCGTTACTACTACTGATAACGCGTTGTCCCTTTAACTCTCTGTTCCAATATTTCCTTTCATGTAACTCGTTCAGCTCACTCCTATCTTTCTGACAGCCTTGCCGTGCTCCCGTCGGTACATTAAACTTCCGTATTTCCCTCCGTCCCTTTGGTAATTCGCCTTCAGGTGCTGTGATCCACGGAATACTCCTCCCATTTATTTCTAGTCGGCTATCGCCATAATCAATGACGGCTCTCTGTTTTTGTAGGAAATCTCTACCTACCAAACCACTACACGGGACATCTGTATCTTTTCTTAACACATGGAAAGTATGCTCGCCTAACACCCTTCCAGCTACTCATAAATTCAAGGTCACTGTACCCAACGTGTTCATCGTATCCTGTGTTACTCCTTTTAACGTCCATACCTCGCCCATATTCACCGGCATTCCACAATCTGTCACTTCTTCTATGATTAAACTGATGTGGGCTCCTGTATCTACTAAAAGCATCAATTCTTTACCCAATTCATTGCAATAAGGCATCATTACATCGCTTTCAGTTTCGCAGCCTGCTACCCTCATCTTGGGCCATTTAGCGGTGGCTACGCGTGACTGCTGCCCGTACCACCTGCTTCGTTTCCCGTCCCTTTTCCTCGGAACTTTTCTATTTTCTCTCTACAGTGCAATGCTAAATGTCCATATTTATTACACCGATAACATTTAGGAGTTCGATAGTCTTTCTCCCTATGTCCACGCCTCTGCAATTTTTCGCATATAATAGTTTCATTATATTTCGCATCTGTATGCCCTGGTTCATCACAATGATAACAATAATTTTGAAATTTCCGTGCTTCTTCTGTCCTGCTGGGTGTCTGCATCCATCTTACTTTGGTATTTCTGTTGCAGTGCTTGGATATGCGCCCCACTTTACCACAGTTGTAACATTTCATCTGCTTTGGTTGGTGTCTTTGGTAATTCTGCCCGCTAACATCCCTTGACTTTTGATTCTTTTCTCTCATTGACATGATTGCACTTTCTTCTTGTTGCGCGAGTTCTACAGCCTCACTTAAATTAATGATTTCTCCTCGACTGCGTACAATCATCTGTTTTCTTTCATTCGCTAATCCTTGAATAAAACATACATGGCCTAGAGCATAAACCAGTTCTATTGCACCCTTTAATTGATCCTTATTTATTACTCATGCTACGGCAACCTTCAACGATTTGGATAACTCGTCTATTCTATTTCCCCAAGAGGCAATTGATTTCCCCCCTGATGCTGTCTAGCTTGGAACATTTTGCACGCGTAAAAGTCAATAGTTCTTTTGTCCACATAATTTTCCTCTAAAATGCTTCTTACTTCAGGCCAATTATTTGTGTTCTCTCTAACTAATAATTTTGATCTAGCAATTTTGATTTGACATACTGAAACAAGTAACAACCCTGTTCATTAATAAAACATTGTCAAAATCAGCAAATGTATGCAAGCATGTCGCTTCACAAGTAAATTCATAGAGCATAAAATTTAACACAAAGTATAAACCACGTAATTGCGAGCAGTAAGTAGAAATATGTTACCTGAAAAATAAACTCAATTAATAGTTACCTTTTTAGTTTATTACTGTCTTCCCCGACATTACATTCTTACTGACATTTTCTCGATAGCAAGTCTTCTTAATGTCGGACACACAGAGAATTTACATGTACTTCTTAAAGATTTTATGTAACTGTATCTTGGAAAAACTGAACGTTAATAACATAAGTTATTAAGTCACTATAGCTTTATACCGAATTTCACCAGAGAAATTAGACTGTGTAATTGTCTACGGCTGTCAGTGCATTTGCACTGAGCGCTCGATCAGCTGTAGGTAAGCGTGACGTAGGAAGTAATAGCCGTCAAAGGCTCCCTTGTGCGGCGCGCGGACTGACTGTCGCTTTGTGTATGTGCTGCCGCTAGAACACGGCGCGGTATCCCTGTGTTCTATGCGTGTTTACGTGTAACTGTTAATTTTCTCAAAAGTATGTCATTCCACAAAGATTTCTACGTTCGATATATGATGGATTCCCTTAGAGCGCCATGATTTAAGAGTTTCTACTTCAACAGTGTTATCATGAATGATTTTGCGAACTATATATGGACCGTTACAAAGCAGAAAAAATTTGCGACACAAGCCTTTTTCTTTGTGAGACAAACGGTGACTCTAAATTAACACCTTTCGACCAACTGACAAAGTTTTTAAACAACCAGGACGTTTAGATGATTTCTCTCTTCTAGCAGCTGCAGATGCAATATTTTGTAGAGCCAGGTTGACAACTTCAGAATGCCGCAGTCTCCGTATCGGTGGAAAAGGAACGATTTCAGAAATACGATTTGTCGGTGCTTTATTTTTTAATATCAATATAGGCGGTAAAGAAGTTGAATCATTAGGGAGTTCGTTCAGAATGTTTTGAAAAATATGAAGATACTGATCCCACGTTCTGTGATTATGATGACAATAAAGACGACACAATTTATTAATTTCTTTCATCCATCTCTCTGACGCTTTGTTAAACTTTTCATTAATTAATTCTTCACTATTAATCACATCATCCATCGCGTCTCTGTATCTACTGTCATTGTCATGAATGGACACATTGTCGTCATAATACTCAGCGAAAACATCAGAAGCAAGAAACCTTAAACAAGTGAAACGAAAATTGGTTTAATCTTACGACACCATAGAGTATGAAGCCAAATTTTAGAGCGAAACTGTGGTCCATTATCAACTTTATCAACATGACCCACTTCTTTAAGAAAATGCTTGATGAAAGCCTTAGATACTGAACGAGCTGTTGCTTTGCGTAAAGGTGTAAAACACACATATTTTGATGTCAATTCCACTACTTCCATAATGTATGCAAAGCCATTAGTAGAACGATCCACTGGACCGAACAAATCGACTGCAGCCGTCTCCTTTAATCTCGCTGGAATGATAGGAAACAAACGGTGCTCTGTGAGAAATAGTTGGCGGCTTAGCCTTTTGACATAATTTGCATTTAGCAAGAACAAATCGAATACGTTTTTCCATAATACTGAAGTAGCAATTTTCTCTTAATTTATGAAAGCATTTTCTGGGACCAATGTGTGCATAGCTGAAATTTGTATACCAAATCAATTTATTAACCCACACAAATGGTTCAAATGGCTCTGAGCACTATGGGACTTAACATCTATGGTCATCAGTCCCCTAGAACTTAGAACTACTTAAACCTAACTAACCTAAGGACATCACACAACACCCAGCCATAACCCACACACCAGGAATGCAAACTAACCAAACAGAGTTGTCAACCGATTTTCGTTTAAAAAGGATATCATTACGAACTAAATAATACTGTCTAATCGCTATGCTTTCCTTTCTCCTCCACTTCTGCTTAATGTCCTTCCAGATTAGATCCTTATTTTGCTCCTTAGCGATGTCGTGGAGCGAAGACGAAATGAAATTTTCAAACGCATCACCTTGAGTATACATCAAACAATAATTGATTTCTTTTCAGTTTTTCTCAGCACTTTGTTTCAAACCCATAGGTGCACGTGATAAAGCATCAGCAATAATATTAGAAGAACCCTGGATGTAAACAATACTAAAATCAAATTCATGTAGATACAGTGCCCATCGTGATAGTCTTCCATGTGTTAATTTTGTTGACATGAGAAATTCCAGAGCTCGATGATCCGTGTAACCCTTAGTATGTCTGCCATACAAAAAGATGAGAAATTCTGTGAAAGCCCAAACAACAGCTAAAGCTTCAAGTACCGTGATCGAATAATTCTTTTCTGATTTAGAGAGAACACGACTTCCAAATGCAATAGTTTTCTGTACTACAACGCCGTTTTCTTCTATCTCTTGAAATAAGTGTGCACCTAGGCCTATGTATGGTGAGTTCGTCGCCAAACAAAAATCTTTAGATAAATCCAGGTGTGAAAGAAGTGGAGCAAAAACTAAAGCATCACGAAGTTGTTCAAATTCTAATTGAACTTCCTCATCCCAACACCAATTAGAATTCTTTCCAGAAAGCTCACATAAACGAGGTGTGGCCAAATTGTCCAACCTAACAAAGCGTCTAAGAAAATTACAGACACCAACCAAACTACGAACATCACGTTTTGTGGTAGGAACAGCATAATTACGAACAGCGTCTAGTTTCTCTGGATCAGGAAGAATACCTCCTGTAGAAATAATATGACCAAGAAATTTCACCTGAGAACGACCATATTCAGATTTTTCCAAGTTCACTGTAATGCCAACTCTTGCAAAAATACGTAAAAATGAATCCAAAATTCTGTTATGCTCACTCCAAGAACGTTTACCAATAAAAATGTCATCAACATATAAAGTAATATTGTTACGAACATGAACAGGTAAAATTTCATTTAAACCACGAATGAATGCTGCTGAAGATACAGTAAGTCCAAACGGTAATTTCCGAAATTGATAACAGTTACCAAAGGCTAAAAAAGCAGTGTATTTTCTACAATCAGGGTGGAGTTCAATTTGTCAAAAACTTGCACGGAAATAAATTGTGGATAAAACTTTAATTCAATGGAAATGTTGAAGAAGTTCATCTAAATTTTGTGGACGGCCAGTTTCAGGAATGATGATATTATTTACCTGTCTGGAACCCAGAACCAAACGAATTGACCCATCCTTTTTAAGAATGACATGTAATGGGCTGGTATAAGGACTGACTGCTGGCTCAATGATATCTTGATCTAACGTGTATTGAAGTTCATTCTTAACCTTGTCTCTATAAGCCAAAGGAATAGCGTACGTTTTTCCCCCGAAATGGTTTGTGTTCTTTCACTTTAAATAAATATTGTAAGCCTTGTATAGTTCCTGTGTAATGACTAAATACTGTAGCATGTGAAGTCAAAATTTGGTGTAATTCTTCTCTTGCAACGTCATCTGTCACTTGTTAACCTTTTCATTAATTAATTCTTCACTATTAATCATATCATCCATCGCGTCTTCGTATCTATTGTCGTTGTCATGAATGAACACATTGTCGTCAAAATACTCAGCGAAAGCATCATAAGTAAGAAACCTTAAACAATTTGTGTCTGATTCAGATCCTGTTACACACTCGACAAATTTAAAATATTTCAGCATTCCGGCAACAGCCAAGTTCACACTGCCTTCCTTAAAGTTTAAAATTGCTTTATATGTGTTAAGAAACTCCATACCTAATATAATTTGAGTACTGAGTAATGGAACAATAATAAAATTAGCAGGAAATTCATATCCTCTACAAATGAAATTTAAGTTGGTCTGTTGTCTGACTTCCACACTTTTTCCAGAAATAGCTACTCGAATTGTGATTTTAGAAACAGGTAACACAGGACCAGCAATAGTTCTTACACATATACGAAAAACTGATTCACTAATAACATTCAATGCCCTCCCAGAACCTAAAACCGCAGTGAACTTATTCTTACTCACACATACGTCAATAACAAGATGTAAAAATGCGTCTACATTATTTTCCTTTTCGTCTAGCAAAATATGTCTCATGTCTTCAAAGTATACGTAGTGTAAAGTCGTAGTGCCATTACTTTCTGAACCGTCTATATTGCTGCCAGAAGCCGAAGCTACAAGTCATTGCCGATTGTTTGCGTCACGTCTTTGATTATTCGCGTCATTTTGAGGATCAATTTCTACGATTTGCACTTGTCCCTCTGAATTTCTGTCACGTGAAGGATGGCAATTAGGTCCCTCCTGTCTTTAGACGTAAATTCTTGGTTGTGTCTGCTATTAAAATTTCTATTTTCCTGGCTATCTGCATATGCATAAAGAATGAAGAAGAGCAGATAGAAGAGGTTGACAGTCTTAAATTCCTGGGATTATAACTTGATAATAAATTCAGTTGGGAGGAGCACACCACAGAACTGCAGAAACGCCTTAACAAATCTGTATTTGCAATTCGAGTGTTTGCAGACATAGGCGACATAAAAATGAGAAAGCTTGCATATTTTGCCTACTTTCATTCCATAATGCCATATGGTATAATATTTTGGGGTAACTCTTCAAGTCAAACAAAAGTTTTCAGAGTCCAAAAGCGTGTAATACGTATTATTTGTGGAGTAAATTCACGATCGTCCTGTAGAAACGTTTTCAAAGAACTGGGTATACTAACTACTGCCTCTCAGCATATTTACTCCTTAATAAAATTTGTCCTAAATAATATATCTCTTTTTTCAACAAACAGCTCAGTTCGTACATACAATACCAGGAACAAAAATGATCTGCACAAGGACTTAAAAGCACTTACTTTAGTTCAAAAACGGGTCCACTACTCAGGAACACTCATCTTCAATAATTTGCCAGCAAACATAAAAAATTTAGTTGCAAATAAAGATCAGTTTAAAAGGAGCCTGGCCAAGTCCTTCTACTCCATTGACGAATTTTTTAATAGAAACAAATGATGTATTGTATATATTCATACTATTAGTATTGTTATTTCAGCTTAAAAAAATTGACATGTTCCACATCCACGAGGATCTCCTCAGCATGGATCTATGGAACGAAAAACTAATCTAATCTAATCTAATCATGACTACTTCATGAGTAATTTCGACTGTCACTTCTGAAATTATTGTTAGGTCTACTACCCTGGTTATTTCTGTAATAAGAATTTCTATTATTGTATGAATAATTTCTGTCTTCATGATACCGATTACTGTTTCCGTATGATAGATCATTCCGCTAAGAATTTCTGTTATTGTAATTGTCTGTGTAATTTCTGTTAGGGCGTCTGTTTTTGTCATAAGGCTGGTATCTATTGTCCTGTGTGTTTCGTCTGTCATTTTCAAAATTACCACTATAACGGCCGTTCCGATCATTATCCCTTTTCTCTGAAAATCTATTGTGATTACCGTTACTGAAAAAATTACAAGAAGTTCCGTCGTCGTTGTCATACTAAAGTTCTTGTAGCAAAGTCTTAAAAGTTTCAATGTTGCCTTTACATCTTCTGGCTAGAGCAATGTGTCTTATCGATTGTGGCAGCTTAGTTAAACAAATACGAATTAATTCAGTCGGGCTATAAGGGTTGAAAAGGAATTGATTCTTTCGAATCATGTCTTCAAAGTTTTCTGCCGGCGTGCGGAACTCAGACTATTTAAAATTACGCTGCATAATAAGACTATGTTTGACTCTGTCTTGCGTGTTTTCGGACCAATATGCCGATAGAAATGCATGATGAAAATCGTTTAAGTAGATATTATATGGGGCTTTTGGAACACATTGAGAACGTATACGTACCGTCCTTAGCACCGTACCGCCCCGTGACATCACTACTGCTCGCTGCTTGCTCTGGCAGCTCACCAGTGCAGTGTTACGCACGTGCGCGCGCGCGCACACACACACACACACACACACACACTCACAATCAGCATGTACTATGCATTTTTTTTCTTTTTACGAATTTATCCAGCTCTTGTGTGCATTGCTAAATCCAAGCCACTTTACCAAAGCTTTTCTTCCTTTCTTACGTATTATTTTCTCAACAATATATGTTGATGGATATTTAGTTTTTTGTAACTCTTCAACATAGAAAGCTCCAGCTATGGGCTGTGATTTGTAATCTTCTAGGAGATACGTTCTCGGATTGGTTTCTTGCACTTTACGTATTTTGAAAATTTCCGTGGACCAATTGGCGGTGTACCCTTTGTCGAAGACTGTTTTCTGTTTACTAATTCTGACGTAATCACCAACTTTGAGTTTTGACTGGCGTGGATCAATCATTTTAATTTTGCTATACACAGTAGATAGAAGACTATTATCTTTTACATCCACTGGTCGCATTTTAATCGTTCTGTGTGTCATGTGATTATACTGTTTGACCAGATCTTGTACAGTGTTAATCCATTTGTAGGAGCCCTGAGCAGTAAATTTTCGGAACATAAGACTCTTGAGAGTTCTGTTAAAGCGTTCAACTACGGAAGCGTCCATACTTGAAAAAGTGGAGTAGTGATTAATTCTGAGTTTCTGCATTAACTTTTTAAAACTAGTATCGTAGAATTCTTTTCCTAGATCAGTTTGTAAATTTACTGGGGCCCGTTTACTTTTTATATATATTTTTTTAAGTGCGTTTGCAACTGCAATTCCAGTTTTAGTCTTTAGAGCAGCGACCCATGCATATTTTGAATAAACTTCAATTACTGTTATCAAATACTTATACCCAGAATTCCATTTAGAATATGCAATCATATCGACTAAGTCTGCTTGATGGAGATCATCAAGTCCTTTCGTGATAACTGACCGCCTGAGGTATGTTCGGCGAGCAGGACGATGAAGCTCATCAGCAATGGCAGCTTGCATCTTCTTTTTTTATTCTAACTTGCTACTTACTGAAGGCAATATGCTTTTCGAAATGACAGAGTTGTGATAAAAATGTTTGCTTATATGGAGCTGGAAGGGGGGGGGGGAGACACGAGGAGGAGAAAGAGGAGCAAGGGAAAAAGAAAAAAGAAAGATAATACGTATTTTAGGAAGAGGTTTTATTTTCAAAATACCATCGCATAATTAATCGTACATTAGTCTTTGCTAAACATCGATCAGTTTCTTCATCAGCAATATTGAAAGATTTTTTCAGAATTTTCAATGATGGACAGTCCAGAGATTGCATGTTAACCACTCCGCCATGATCTGTGCCCAATAAAGTCGTCGTCCAATCTGCTTTTTCTAGACCCATTACCATAATGTAGTCACAAGATTTGCACAACTCCCACAGCGTATTTCTCGCAGTAAGTGGTGACACTCCATCCATTCCCCACTGCTGATGAAGGTGATTGCGTGTCACCCACGAGTTTATCCTCTGAGTTTTTTCTGATAAGGTGCTGAATGCTAAAGCTTGTGCGATAGTGACAAACTGCTCTGCTTTAACTTGATTGCCGTCCACGAGGATAGCAGCAGCTTGTTTAGGCACAAAATTATTTGCATCGTCTTTGAATCCTTGCAGGTCTACGAAAGCTATCTTCATTCTGTCATGATGTGAGAAGGAAAAAAAAAAATTGATGAAGGAATCGTCTAATTTCGTTTAATGTTGTAGTGACATTGTAAATCCCCATCCATCACCGACTTCTCTTACCTGACAAACAGATAATGTCTCTCTCTCTCTCTCTATAGACGATAATGGCGATGATAAGAGGAGAAGGATAAAAGGAGCAGCCACCTCGGTGAAACGTAAACTGATAGCAGCTCTCTAAAAGCATCTCATTTTATTTGCTATTTTTCAAAGCAGAAGTTATTACGTAAAAACAAAAATATGGATGTAGAGGATGCTGTATGACAATAATAGCGATGTTAGCAACAGCAGGAGGTTCGCAGCTGTCCGGGAGGGGCTTTAAACACCAGCTGTGTAAAAGGAAGAGAAGAAGACGAAGTCGGCTGGCAAAAAAAAAAATTTTTCATTGCGAAGGATCATAGTGAACATCTGCGCATGTGACAGAGGCTGGCGGGACGTACAATTTTTTCTTGTTCTCAACCATCTGGCGTAATCAGTTGGATCATTGCCCTTGCTTTCGGGCTGGCGGTCATTGTCCTCGTCCAACAGCTGATGTTATGTGAACGCATAAAGTGAATGCATGATACTGCAGGGTGGGAAAAGAAAAAAAGCCTCTCTCTGAGGATATGGAAGGTCATTATCTGATAACATGACTAGCAAATAACACGGTAATAAGATGAGACATTCTCCTGCGCTGACAGTTGCCGTCTACCTGCATCTCTTCATACTTGATGTCTTCCCCAACGGTGATGTCATCTTTCAGCAGTGTAATTGTCCGTGTCTCAGAGCCGGAACCGTGGTACAGTGGTTTCCGGCGCATTACACTGATCCCACGTCGATGTCTCGGCATCCAGATTCGCCTGATGTAAACCCTATGGAACCCATCTTGGTCGCTGTCGGGCGCCATCGCCGCGTACGCAAATTAGCGGCCCGTAATTTACGTGAATTACATGAGCAGTGCGTAGACATCTAACGCCTCAGTATCTCGAAAAACCTACCAGCGAACTGACGGATTCCTGATATGCAGAATCAGGGATGTACTTCGTCCCAAAGATGGACAAACAAGCTATTAGGCAGTGGTCGTAACGTTTTGGATCGTCAGCGTATGATCAGCTGACACGTGATCAGCATGTCGCAGATCCCGCCAGCCGTTACTGCCAGTAGATGAATCCGCATGGAGCTGCAACTTTTTTATTTAAGCAGCTCAAATTAAGATTTATATTTGATACTCGTAAAAGTCTCTTGGCCAAGGTTATCGTCTTTGTCTGTGCTAGTTTGCTTTTTATGTCCTCCTTACTTCGTTCGTCATGCGTTTTTTTACTTTTGTTTCTTTCCGTTTTAGTCTTAGAATACTCACTCCGTTCAACAAATCCTGCAATTCTTCCTCTCTTTGACTGAGGATAGGAGTGTCATCAGTGAGTCTTATCACTGATAACCTTTCACCTTGAATTTTAATCCCACTCTTGAACCTTTCTTTTATATCTATCATTGCTTCTTCAATGTATATATTGAACAATAGAGGCGAAAGGCTGCATCCCTCTCATATTCTTTTAATGCCTCTATTTCGATATTGGCCTTCCAGTGCTATTATTCATTCTTGGTTCTTCTGCGAACCGTATATCGCCCACCTTTTCTTTTGGCTTACACCTATTTCTCTGAGGATTTCGAACACATTGCGCCATATTTCATTGTCGAACGCTATTTCTGGGTCGACAGATCCTATGAGCGTGTCTTGTTTTTTGGTGAGCCTTGCTTCCATTATCAAGTGCAATGCCAGAACTGCCTCTCTAGTGTCTTCACCTTTCCTAAAGCCAAACTGATGGTCATCGTGACCTTACAAAATATGAACACACATATTCATGGATACAAAAAAGTGGTTCAAATGGCTCTGAGCACTATGGGACTCAACATCTTGGGTCATAAGTCCCCTAGAACTTAGAACTACTTAAACCTAACTAACCTAAGGACATCACACACACCCATGACCGAGGCAGGATTCGAACCTGCGACCGTAGCAGTCCCGCGGTTCCGGACTGCAGCGCCAGAACCGCACGGCCACCGCGGCCGACTATTCATGGATACCTTTCTTCTTCCAAGATGTACGGATTTTCAGCAACCCCTGTTCCACGATGCCACCACAAATTCGGGTACTGTTATACTGAAACCCCTTAGCAGATGCATATTAAAAGTAACTGCTGCTCCAGATCATACTTTACATTACGTATTTGGAAGTCGTCTTTGCAATAGTCAATGGCCACAGTGACACTGCAGTTTCGTTACACATGCAAGGCAGATCAAAGACAGTCTGCACACCGATATGACAGAGGCGTTTAACCTTGAGAGGAAGAAATTTCTGAGAATGTATGTTTGGAGCACATCATTTTATGATAGTGAATCATGGACAACGGGAAAACCCGAACAGAAGACAATCGAAGCATTTGAGACGTGGTGCTATAGAAGAATGTTGAAAATCAGGTGGACTTAAGATCAGAATTGGCAGAAAAATGGAACAGGATGACAGGCCACCGCCCGCCACGTTTCTAAATGCACTACTGTTTGTAAAAAGTGAAACATTCAGAAGCAGTGGTCTGCAACACGCCATGATAAGAGGACGTGTACAACAGCTGAACCATAATAAATTAATTAAATGACAGAGAGGTGGCGTGTTCGTAATCCCAGCAGCACCCACAGTCAATGCAGAGGCTTCACACGAAGTGGAAACGTTAACCAAGTGCCATAAAGTCTCACCGACATCGCGGGGGGAGAGGGCGGAGAGGATTATTGGCAAGTGTGTGCATTTGAATGGGGCAGAAGTACTGGTCTCTGGGAGGTGGCTCTGTCGGTCCGCGACACTGCATCTCGTACAGGGTACGTCCCTTCAACAGTGAGACGTATGTGGAACCGGTGGAGCAAAGAGCGCCATACGCAGTTCCGACAAGTACTGGATGACACAATGTGACCACAGCGTGAGATGACCTCCATCTTGTTTGCTTGGCCCTAACTGACTGGATAGCTTCCTCCACAGTGTCGGCGCGACATTGGAACATTACAAAGGGTGTGGACATGTCTGCATCCATGGTCCTAAGCCGTCTTCTGTGGACTGTACTGGTAACATGAATGTCATTACATTGGCTTCCATTGGCTGGAATACATCAACCCGAGAACTGCCATGGGCACTTGAAAGCCGACACTACCGTTCTGAGTGGCAAAATGTAGTGTTTTCGGAAGCGCCCTGCTTAATCTTGTCTTACAGTGATAGCTGCATATGCGTTCGACACCGTCGTGGTGAATGCAGTCAGGCAGACAGTATTGTGGCGTAGTGGACAAACCCCAAGTCTGATGAACTGAGGTGTCACTGTCTATAACAAGCGATCTCCCTTCCTATGTCTCGAGGGCAATCTAAACAGCTACTGCCACGTCAGGGAGGTTTTACAGCCCTAAGCACTACTTTCCAGCAGGCTGTTCCTCGTGCCATATTTCAGCAGGACAACGCCTAGCCACATGTGGCGAGGAACGTGTAAACCTTCTTCAAGGAACTGCTTCCAAGCCCGTCTATTTGCCGGACTTGTCTCCATCGGAACTTGTCTGGGATATGGCCAGTTGGCAGTGTGTTTGCTCAGGTCTTCCTGCAGCCACAGTTGACACTTTGCGGACGCACGTACAAACTGCAGCGGCATGTTCAGGTTCTCTTTGGGACCACACCACGACGTCTAGCTGCTCTGATTGCAGCATGTGGTAGCATTACTCTGTACCGAGTTTCCACAGTCACACTACATGTACAGCTCTTTGATGCCAATCATTTGCATAGTGTTATATCGATACTCTGTGGAATAATTTTCATTGTGATCTCTCGGTGTTTCATTTTTTCTAAACAGTAGTGTATCACACTGCATTATAAATTACGCAGTTCATCTGCAGTGGTGTTATGTTCCGTTTATTGACTTATTGTATTCTACGTTTCATTTCATTTTATCTTGTTTAGTTCTGTATTCTTACAGATGTATTTTATAACATATTTTATGTTTGAAAATATAGCCGGTGTAAACCACTTGTGACATGCCATACGGTAAATAAATAAATAAAAGTGATGGCCGTCACACTATCTAAAAATGTCGCAATGTGATATTGTGGTCTTCAGTCCTGAGACTGGTTTGATGCAGCTCTCCATGCTACCCTATCCTGTGCAAGCTTCTTCATCTCCCAGTACTTACTGCAACCTGCATCCTTGTGAATCTGCTTAGTGTATTCATCTCTTGGTCTCCCTCTACGATTTTTACCCTCCACGCTGCCCTCAAATGCTAAATTTGTGATCCCTTGATGCCTCAGAACATGTCCTACCAACTGGTCTCTTCTTCTTGTCAAGTTGTGCCACAAACTCCTCTTCTCCCCAATTCTGTTCAGTACCTCCTCATTAGTTCCGTGAGCTACCCATCAATGTGATAACGAGCAGAAAGTCGCCACACAACTGTAGAAACAAAAGAACCACAATGAGCGGTTAATCGACCTCAGATGGTCACTGCGCAGGTGGCACTGTTTCGCCGCGGAGCCGCCCAGAAGCTACAGATCACAGGATGGTAATCACCGCTAGCCTTGACAGCCCAGACTTATACTGCAGCAGATGCTTTTGAAATTTTCCAATTAGCGCACTCTTAACTGCATCGTGGATAATCCCCTGCAACCCACATGTCCCCAGACGTGTCGTGAAAACAAGACATCATGCCATACGTCTCCACATACAGTCTCTTCATTCACAGCAGCCTTACAAGCTGGCGTAGCGGTGTATAAACGTTTCAGATCGTAAGTATGCAACGTGAAGGCTGCTTCGTTACAGGCGACCCTGCTAAGTGGAGGCGGCCAAACACATCACTGTTCGGTCATTGTAAGTAACAATTCAGGCTTTGCTAGCCATCGACAGTGCGTGGTATAGACAGCCATAAACATTTTTTCCAACCTAGTTCTCTTAAGAATCGAACCCTGATACATAAAATGGTTTCAAACTTCCGATTACTCTACAACATGGTTAAAGTGCTACGAAAATCTAGGCATCCATTATTAGGTGCTTGTGGTGCCATAAATTTACTGATCTACGAGAGTAATCCCAAAAGTAAGGTCTCCTATTTTTTTATAAGTTCAGAACTCTGTTTGTGTGACAGTTGGGCACACTGTTATGAAGAGTGCTTCACGCGCTGTGTGTAAACACGCGCACCCCGCGCTGAGCCGCTCAGTCTTGGCTTGGCAGACGTTGAGAATTGAGCTCCCTTTGGATGTTACCGCCAAGTGCGAATTGCGCTCAGTTATTCGGTTTTTGAACGCAAAGGCCACTGCGCCGATTGAAATCCATCGCCAACTGACGGAAGTGTATGGTGAGTCGTACACGGAAGTCAAAAATGTTCGTAAGTGGTGCAGAGAGTTTGCAGCTGGCCGGACCGAAATTCACGACAAACAAAGGTGAGGACGACCGTCAGTTTCTGAGGAGACAGTGTTGAAGGTTGAGCAAGGCATGCATGAAGATCGCGGATCACCCTGGATGATCTCTGCATGTTGGTTCCTGAGGTTTCCCGAAGCACCGCTCATAGAATTTTATCGGAAACATTGAACTACCGGAAGGTGTGCGCAAGATGGTTGCCGCGCATGCTGACTGAGGACCACATGCGGCAACGAGTTGATGCTTCCCGCGTATTTCTTCACCGCCTTGCAGTCGAACAGGACAGTCTTCTGGACTCAATTGTCACGGGTGGCGAAACCTGGGCATACCACTTTACACCTGAGACCAAGCAACAATCACGCCAGTGGTAGCATCCTTCTTCGCCAAAGCCGCGGAAATTCAAACAAACACAGTCTGTCGGTAAAGTCATGACAACCGTATTTTGGGATCTGAAAGGTGTATTGTTGGTCGACTTTATGCCCACTGGGACCACAATTAACGCTGACATCTACTGTGAGCTGCTGAAAAAACTAAAACGCTCAATTCAGAACCGGAGAAGAGGAATGTTGAGCAAGGGCGTACACATTCTCCATGACAACGCTCGCGCACACATCCCTCTGCAAACCGTTGCTCTCCTGCAACAGTTTCAGTGGAACATAATCACCCATCCACCGTATAGTCCTGACTTGGCGCCCAGTGACTATCACCTGTTGCCTAAGTTGAAAGAACATTTGGCCGGAAAGAGATTCAGCTCCGACGACGAGGTGAAAGAAGAGGTTGATAACTTTCTGAACAGCATGGTGGCGAGCTGGTATGATATGGCCATACAAAAACTGCCACAGCACCTACAAAAATCCATCGACAGAAATGGTGATAATGTCAAAAAATAACTAAATATTCAAGCTGTAAACTTATGTAGACCATTGTAGAAATAAACAGGTCTATGTACTTATAAGAAAATAGGAGACCTTACTTTTGGGATTAACCTCATAATACGAGGGTTGGAACTTAAATAGTGGCAACTATTTATTCACAACCGATACAAAACAGTTCGATGTTTGCACTTGCTGCTGTCCTTCAAAGTAGTCACCAGCGTTGTGTAGAACCCGTGGTCAGTGATGTGGAAGGCGTAGTATACCGTTAGCAGAGCCTAATCTGTTGATGGTGCGAATGGAGCGGTCAACTGACTGTCGAATCTCTGGAACAGTTTTGAAGCGAATGCCAAGAAGTGGTTCCTTCATCTTCGGAATCAAATCAAATTCACAAGGACTTAAGTCCGGGGAGTATTGTGGTACAGTACTTACCAGTCCCATCGACTGAACAGTGCAGCCACAGCTTGTGCTGTATGCGCCCGCGCATTGTCGTGCAAAATGATGGCTGTGTTGGGCAGAAATTGTCGCCGCTTCTTTCGCAAAGCTGCTCGCTGGTGATACTTCAAAAACAAACAGTAATATTGTGCATTGACGGTCTGCCGTGGAGGAACGTAGTGCGTTAGGATAACACCATCACAGTCGTAAACGAGAATCACCATAACTTTCACCATCTGGGGCTCTGATGCACTTTCGACTTTCGCGGCGACCCATATTTACGACATTCGTTGGATTGGGGTTTCAGTTTTGGCTTCGTGGCACTCGCTTCAGAACTGTTCCAGAGATTCGACAGGCAGTAGACCGCTCCGTTCGCACCATCAACAGAACAGGCTCTGCTATCGGTTTACTACGCCTTCCACATTGCTGGCAAAGGGTTCTACACAACGCTGGTGACTATTTTGAAGCACAGTAACAGGTGCAAACATGTAACTCTTTTGTATCGGTTGTGAATAAACAGTCGCCACTATTTAAGTTCCAACCCTCGTATACAGTCTGCAAACACACAAGGACGAGTACTGACTGAGGTGTCATTCGTTCTATAACTTGAATTTCTATGTGATATTTTCAGAGTTTCAATGAATATCATATGGCTGTAACAAGTCTTTATTTTTCTTTTGTGGCTTGTCAGTGTCACAGTGGTCTTGTGTGGAATCACTCAAGCTGTTTCAAGCATGTATCGAAAATATGACATAAGCATGGCTTTAGAAGCTAGCACGCTATGTGTTATAATGTAATAAGCAGTATTTTTTAATGTGGAATCCAAACCATGTGTTGTTTCTGACATATTTAATTTATTTATTTATTTATGCATTTATTTTACCTGGCAAGATTAGGGCCTTCAGGCCATCTCTTACACCTAACCAGGCATACTCAGATTCAACAAATTTCAGTTTCTACAGAACATTAAGGACATATAACATGTTGTACAGTGTTAATGTTAAAGAAAAAAATAGAGATTATAAAAGTAGTACAATTACAATTATAACAATAAAAAATAATTATAACAATCAAGAATAATAATAATAATAATAATAATGACTATGTATATGAAAGTAAACATATTTTTCTTTTATGAATGTCAGTCCTATTGCAAGTTGGGAATTTTCTCGTTATATTCTTGCAGCTTGTGAGTTATTCTCATCAAGCAGAGACATAAGACGATGGAATGGGGTGAAAGAGATATAGAAGAGGTAGATAGGTTAGAGGAAGAGAAATAGAATGGTAAAATTCGAAGCTATGATGGAAAGCAGAAAGAAAAAGATGAGAGGGGCACAACAATGGTGGCTATACCGTCCCTAATATGTAAGTCTTGAGTTCCCTCTTGAATGTTGAGTGGTTCTGGATAAGACGCAGATCACAGGGGAGCGCGCTCCATAGTCGTATGGCTGAGATGGAGAATGACACAGAGAAAGATTTTGTGTTATGTAAAGGTACAGCCAAGATGCTAGACGTATCCGATCTGGTATTGCGGTTGTGGAATGATGATAGGTGTTTAATGTGAGAAGATAAGTATTGGGGGCACCAGTGGCTAAGAAATCGATGAAGTAAGCACATCGTGTGGAGATCGCGTGCCTTATGTGGGCGTATCCAACCTAGCTGGGAGTATGAAGGACTGATATGATCATACAACCGTATATTGCATACGTATCTAACGCAAGCATTCATCACTAGCTCGAGGCATCTCGAATTTTCACTATTTGTGCCGTGTTGAACTACATCACAGTAGTAAAGATTAGGCAAGACTAGTGTTTGGACTAATTTTTGTTTAACATGGGTTGGAAATATTTTTCTAAATTTTTGAATTGCATGTAGGGAGGAGAGCGATTTCCGGCAAGCTGTGACTGTTTGTTCTTCCCAGTTTAGGTGTTCATCCAAGATTATTCCAAGGTCTTTTACTGTTTTTTGGTATGGTAGTTGGGTACCATTGAGGAGAGATATAAGTATGACCTGGGATTTCTTGGGGTTTAGTTTCAGACCTAGGTTCTGTGCCCATCGAGAAACAGAGCAAAGATCTGCGTTCATACTCGCTACTGCGTCAGCAATGTTCTTGGGGCTTGCACTTATGTACAGTTGGATGTCGTCGGCATATAGATGGTAGTTGCAGGAGTGAATCACTGAAGAAATATCATTAATGTACAGTGAGAAGAGTAATGGACCAAGGACAGAGCCTTGGGGAACTCCAGAGCGCACGTTTTTCCATGATGACTTTTCCGACCCACAAATGACTTGTTGACTTCTGTTTTTGAGGTAGCTCTCGAACCAGTGTATTGCGCTGTTTGAGAAATTTAGCTGTTTCATTTTAATGAGTAATATATCAAAGTCAACTGTATCAAAAGCCTTGCTAAAGTCAAGCAGTGTTAGGATGGTAGCTTCACGTCTGTCCATAGCATGTTTAATGTCATCAGTCATATCTTCCCCAAGGTCTGACCAGTCGCTAGGTGATGCACTGAACCGCTAGACCATGATGCAGCACATCACTTTTTTTGTCATGTATTCCACTACTACCTAAGAGATTCAATATACCCATTCAACAGAGCTGCCTCAGTGTGATAATTTGTTTAATCAGAACTTTCCTTTACTGTTCCAAATCGGATGCAATTAAGAGTTGATTCTACTCAATTCTACCACGACATTAACGGTGTCACCATTATATCTAACTGTTCTGACGACTGTACTGGTATGCATTGATATCTCGCACCATTCTGCCCAAGGCAATTTCGACTCTGAATAAAATGTAGATAGATAGCTATTACACCACTTTCGTACAGCTTAATTTTCCCATGAATATCAGAAGAGCCTTCTTTGTCTAATTTCCATCCACCATGCATTATCATGTGTGTTGCCTGCAGTTTAATTTGTTATATAGAATCTAGTCCCACAACTCTTCTTCACATGACCTCTAGAATTGTCAGAGTTCCTCACTGACACCTCCACAGACATGTCAGCCTGAGGAGTGTTGTTCCAACAACAGCATATACCTGACAGACTGCATTGTGAATGTGCCTACTCGCATTAATCATCTGCAGATCTTTGTTGTATTAAAGGAGACTAGCAGTGAAACTTATGTATTATCGAAAACAGTACAATCAGTGTGAGGAGGTGGCGCGATTTGCTGATTCAGGTGCACTGGCTCGCAGGTTCTACCAATGCTGGGTGTGTGCGAATCCAAACTGATATTAAATATGGGGCAGCTACCGTTCATCAGTCCTGAGAATTTTCAAGGTGCGCAGCTTAATTCGTTTAATTTATATAAGGGTGAGGATATCTTCAGATGTACAGAGAAGGTACATTCTGAAAGAGGATTCTCTCTGAAAGTGTATCCATTACACTTACATAGAATTTTTTACCCACATTGCACTTCAGTCATAACACAAATGTTACATGATACAGCACATTTTGCTTTAGAGGACACTGTGTTAGATGTCGGTGCTCATTGATTAAGCATGTTATGGTTTTTATTGTTTGATCATAATTGTGAGTGCAGCCTCCATTTTTTTTTCTCCATTGGAGGGGTTTTTGAACAAGACCACAGACATAAGGAGTTCCATGACAGACATCTCATCCATGTATTATAAACACACCTCCTTCAGATTATACTTCAGTGATAACACTAATGACACAACACACGTGCGTTTTATGCAATATCCAGTGTCAGTGGAATGTATCGGTTTATGCATTCAAATATGATTGAAATTATTTCAGATGCCCGTCAGACAGACTACAAAGGACTATTTGGTCTGAACATTCACAGCTGTGGTTACACTTTTTTTTTTTTAACAAGAACGCTGCAAACAGCCGTATTTTCAACCACCGCTTCTCACATGTTCTGAGTGCTACTGTGAAATACACCGTTACATCTGGCCTGTGTATTGCCTGTCACACTCGCAACTGATCCTGTAGACTCCAGGTGCCTGTAGTCGGAATCTGACTTTCAGCCATCAAAAACCTATATACGGAACACCTTGAGGAAAAGGCTATCAAATCCTCTTATCTGAAACCAAAGGCGTTCTAGTGATACGTGGACGGTACGTTCGTGGTGTGACCACAAGGCGAAAAAACGTGCAGGAATTTCTTGACCAGCATACACAACAATATAAAGTTTACCATCGAGGTAGAAGGAAACGGAAACCTGGCTTTCCTCGAATTACTTATAAGGAAGAAAACTGATCACGCATTGGGTGTTTGGTCTATAAACGTAAGACACACATGGACCTGTACCTAAACGCCAATTGTTGTCATCATCCGGCACGGCGCAAATCTGTGCTCGTCACCCTGATGCACAGAGCATGTGACATTTGTGACAAGGAGAGTTCAGCGTCTGAGGGAAACCTTTTGTGAGAATGGCTACTCGGAGACAAAGATAAGAAGCGCTCTCCAGCAGAGCAAGAAAAAGAGACAAGATGATCCAGAATAAGATATAAAGCATTTGGCGTTCCTTCCATATGCTGGGCCGCCCAAATCAAATACTGCCATGATATTGGCGAAGAGCAGTAAAACCATTTTCTGATTATTGGCTAAAATAAAAAATATGTTTGGCTCAATGAAACACAAACTAGGACCATGGACACCTAGCAGCTGCAGCATCAGTTGCGCTTCTTGCAAGCAATATATCAGGCAGACACAATGATGTATTTTGCAATGCAGCTCAGAATATGTGAGAAGTGTCTACCTCGGCCAAAGGAACAAATCTACAGTGGCAGAGCACAGCCTCAACGAAGGTCATATGTTTGATTTTGAACAGACAGAGGTGTTGTGGCGGACGAACGGATTCTGGGGCTTGATCATCAGACAGGCAGTGGAGGCAGTGGAGATACGGGTCCATGGCGATCCTGTCAATTGGGATAGCAGTTTCCAGCTGACTTCTACGTGGGATGTAGCGCTAGCGTCAAGAGCGGACTGATGTGAAAGTGGCGAAGGCAGTGGATGAAATAGGCGGGCAGCACCATGACATGGCACCAGAACTATCCAATATGCTGGCAATTGCCTTCCCCCCCCCCCCTACACCCCCCCCCCTCCCATCATCTGTGGCACACCTTTCAGAGCCGTTGCAAATGAGGTGGAGGAGCCTGCAGTCCACCATCTATAAAGATACAAAGTGGGCGTGAACATGACACTTCGCCTGAAGATGACGAGTAGGAAACGTAGAAACGTTGCCAGAACGACGATTTGACACGGCTGATAACCTGAATTGTCTTCATCATGGTAACGACAATGATAAGTATTGTGTACCATTGCAAATAAAGAACTTACGCGAAGTATTTAACTAATTTATTCATACAGCACTTACTCGTTTTCGGAGGGGGGCACATGGAACAATCATGAGCAACATGTTAGTTTGTTTCGTTTGTTGGCTGATCTTCTCTGACTTACACTGTACGAAAATAAAACAGTTGCTATTTCACACTTTTTATGACAACCATTTTTTCTGCCACCATATGCCACGTCAGTTAACTGCTCTGAATTCAAGATCATATGCATTCAAACTAATACGTGAGTTCACGATGTTCCCTCAAAAACTAATCAGATGTAAGAGTTACAACATCAACTATATATACTAATACCACTGATTCATACATAGCACACGGCTCAAGTACACTGAAGCGCCAGAGGAACTGCTATAGGCATGCGTATTCAAAAACAGAGATATGTAAACAAGCAGAATACGACGCTGCGGTCGGCAACGCCTACATAAGACAACAAGTGTCTGGTGAATTTGTTAGATCGGTTACTGCTACTACAATGGCAGGTTATCAAGATTTAAGTGAGTTT
This sequence comes from Schistocerca serialis cubense, assembly GCF_023864345.2. Classification (NCBI taxonomy): domain Eukaryota; kingdom Metazoa; phylum Arthropoda; class Insecta; order Orthoptera; family Acrididae; genus Schistocerca; species Schistocerca serialis. The sequence goes on along the minus strand of NC_064638.1, from coordinate 1,204,322,450 downwards.
GAACGTATTGTTATATTCGCCGAACGAGTGATGGGACACGGCATCTCTGAGGTAACGATGAAGTGGGGATTTTCCCGTGTGACCATTTCCGAGTGTACCGTGAGTATCACGAATCCGGTAAAACATCAAATCTCTGACATTGCTGCGGCCGGAAAAAGATCCTGCAAGAATGGGACCAACGACGATTGAAGAGAATCGTTCAACGTGCCAGAAGTGCAACCCTCCCGCAAATTTCTGCAGATTTCAATGCAGGGGCATCACCAAGTCTCAGCGTGCGAACCATTCAACGAAACATCATCGATATGTCCAGAATGAAATTTTCACCCTGCAGCGGAGTGTGCGCTGTTACGAAAGTTTCTGGCAGACTAAAACTGTGTGCCGGACCGAGACTCGAACTCGGGACCTGTTAGAGTCTCGGTCCGGGACACAGTTTTAATCTGCCAGGACGTTTCATCATCCATATGGGCTTTCGGAGGCGAAGACCCATTCGGTGTACTCTTGATGACTACACGACACAAAACTTTACGCCTCTTCTGGGCCTGTTAACATTGACATTGGACTGTTGATGTCTGGAAACATGTTGCCTGGTCGGACGAGTCTCGTTTCAAATTGTATACGGCGGATCGATGTGTACGGGTATGGAGACAAACTCATGGATCCATGGTCCCTGCATGTCAGCAGGGGACTGTTGAAGCTGGTGGAGGCTCTGTAATGGAGTGGGGCGTGTGCTGTTGGAGTGATATGGGACCCCTGATATGTCTAGATACGACTCTGACAGGTGACACGTATGTAAGCATCCTGTCTGATCACCTGCATGCATTCATGTTTATTGTGCATTCAGACGGACTTGGGCAATTCCAGCAGAATAATGCGACAACCCACACTTGAGAATTGCTAGAGAGTGGATCCAGGAACACTCTTCTGAGTTTAAACACTTCCGCTGGCCACCAAACGCCCCAGACATGAACATTATTGAGCATATCTGGGATGTCTTGCAACGTGCCGTTCAGAAGAGATCTCCAACCAACTCGTACTTTTTCGGATTTATGGACAGCCCTGCAGGACTCAAGGTGTCAGTTCCTTCCAGCACTACTTCAGACGTTAGTCGAGGCCATGCCACGTCGTGTTGCGGCACTTCTGCGTGCTCGCGGGGGCCCTACACGACATTAGGGAGGTGTAACAGTATTTTTGGCTCTTCAGTGTATACACAGAGTGAAAACAGGTCACACATACATATTGGTGTTGATCATCAGACCTTTTAAAACAGCATCATGCTTTCTGCACACATTTTTCGAGATAGTTACTTGAACCTGTCTCAATTCCCTAAATGTAAGTATAACATGTAAAATGCTTGTTGATATCTCAGAAATACTCGTACTTCCCCATTTGCTTGTGTCCATGAAAATTCTGTTACATTGGTGGTCGCACATTGTGTTACACATATGAGAGACTAATAGTAATAAGTAATTCTTCTCTGCATGCTATCAGGCCTCTGACTTTGATAAGACAGGTCTACTGATGCTATTTCATGTTGTGTGGATTTATCTTGTAGACACTTGTTACTTGGTTTAGTTGTTGTGCGTGTCAGATCCTATGATTACAAAGTAGTAAACTACACGACCTAGATGGGCGGTGAAGGGATCACAGACTATTTCTCATCCATTCCACTACTGTTACGTTCGGTGGAGTTAATATGGATCGTAGTCCCTGCAGAACTTTTGTTTGAATAAACAAAAATTTATTAGAAAAGGCAATGTGACTTAAGTATTTTTTTTTCTTTTTTGCTATCGTTTCGCCTACTATGTACCACGATTGTGCTTTCCTCTTTTGCCAGTAGATTTTCATTTTGATTGACTGTGCTTCTTTTCTCTGTTTTGACCATTTGCAGGCAGGACGTGGAACTGGCGTAGTAAGCGAAATAAGGTTTTTAGTAATTTTGACTTTTTCTCTGAAAACTTCTCGATCCTGAATGTCATCAAATGAAATTTCAGCTTCCTGTAAATCCTTGGCTTGGCTTGCCTATTTTGAATACGATTTTGTTTTTGAAATTGATTTATGTATGCGATGAGTAAGTCTTTGCGGGTTCAATCTTCCAGATGACCAAAAAACATCATTCTCCGCTTCCTCACGACGGTAACAATGTCTTCTGTATGTTCGTATAATTCGCAGTTGTGTCTTCGGCGGAAATCTCCGTTTTCTCTGATAGGGCCCAGTATTTTCCTCAAAATTTTCCTGCCTTTTATTTCAAGTTTTCGTAGTGGTCCTTTCTTCGTCATGTTTAAACATTCTGATGCTAACAAAGCTGTTGGTCTAATAACGGTGTTATAATGACAAAGTTTTAGGTTTAATGACAGGCTTTTGCTTTTGTATAAGTCTTTACACAGATGAAAAGCACCTTCTAGTTTAGAACACCTACTTTCTACAGCTGCATTTTGTGAACTGGCAGGTGTAATTATTTCTCCAAGATATTTAAATTTCTTCGACTGCTTGATTTTCTCTTGTTGTATTTGAATATGAGGAGGAGCGTGTTTGTAATGAATTCAGTTTTGTTAAATGCTATTTTTAGGCCAGTCTTAGCAGCAGTTGATTGTAGGCTGGACACTTGAACCTTAGCTTCGTCAATATTATTTGCAATGAGTGTCAGATCATCAGCAAAAGCAAACAGTTTCCACTGGTGCCATTTCTTTTGCGTCCAATTTGAATCCCATAACCTGGCGGTACGGTTGTTTTCCACTGTCTGACTGTCGTTTCCAGGACACAGTTGAAAGGCAATGGAGAGAACAGGTCACCTTGTCTCACCCCTGTACAGATTTCAAATCGTTCTGATAGTTCGCCTCTGAACTTGACCTTTGATACTGCGTTATTTTAAGTGGCGCTTATCACATTGATTGTTTTCGTATCTAGACCAAATTCGGCAAGGGTGTTCTTTATTGTTTCTCGATCAATTGAGCCATACGCTTTTTGAAAGTCGACAAAGGTCACAACAAACGTTTTTGATCTTGATTTGGCGTATGATATAATAGATTTCAGGTTATGTATCTGCTCTGCACAGGATCTTCATGTCCTGAAACCAGCTTGATATTCGCCCAATTGTTGATCTAAGACCGATTCAGCTCAACAACCGTCTGGAAAAGATCTTGTACGTCATCGGTAGCAAAGAGATTCCTTGGTAATTATTCAGATCACTCTTATCGCCTTTTTTATGAAATGGGTGAATAATTGCTACGGTCCAATCTGGATGTAGAGTTTCAGTTTCCCAAATTTTCACGATGATATCATGGAGATGTTTTATTGTATCATGATCTGCGTATTTCCACATTTCAGCCAAGAAGTGATCCTCACCTCCAGGTTTGTTATTTTTCAAGCCTTTTGTAGTTTTCATGATTTCATCTAATGTAGGAGGGGGACTATCTGCAGGAGGAACAGTAGGATAGAAATCAAGGTTTTCACTTGGATTTTCAGCATTCAGTAGAGATGAAAAGTAATTTCCAAAAGCTGCAGCACATGATTTGTTATTCAAATTTAGTTTTCCATCGAGTCCTCTTATATGTAACGTAGGAGGTTTAAACTTCGATAGTTGTTATTCAAAGGCTTTATAAAATTCCCGAGTCTGATGTCTTCTAAAATTTGCTTCTGTTTCATCGATTTGGTTTTAGTTGAAGTCTCTTAGTTGTTCTCTACATTTTTGATGGATCTTTCCTAACCTTCAAGACGTTTTCGTGATTTTCGGAGGTTTTCTTGCTATTCCATTTTATCCAAGCCTGTCTTCGCTTGCCAATTGCTTCATTACAATCTTCGTTCCACCACAGGTGTTCATTTTTTTTTTTTGGTCAGTATAGTTTCAGTGGCTGATAGTACCATGGCTTCTTTAATTCTGTTCCAGTCTGTTTTATTTGGTTTGCTTTGTAGAGTTTCTGTAAATTTGTTGTTGGCATCTTTCAGTTTACTTATATCAAATTTTGGTGGTCTGTTTTTTCTTGAAATATTGGAAAGATTCTTTTGGCTATCTGGGATGATATTCATTTTTACCAGAGACAAGTAATGATCAGAATGAATGTTGGCATTCTGTGACTTCTGTATTAGAGGTATGGAGAAATAGGAGCAGGGACATATGCACTGACGAACCAGAGCATGTAAAAGTCGTTTCTTTGTGCTCATTAACAATATAATCTTCTATTAATCTATTTAGCTCTGTCCACGAGTAATGAGTAGTTCTTCTTCGTATTCTATGAAGTTTCAGGTGCTGATAAGTTTAAGTCTACAGACGCTGTTCCACCAGTTGCTATTTTTCCCATATCATGTGAAGTAATTAGTGCACACACTGCTATGCCGAGGGTTTAGTTTAATTATTTTCCATATCACACCTATGATTATGAAGTAACAATCTGCTGTGCAGTTATATAACCTTGTGCTTCTGTGGCAACTGCAATAGACTGTAGTATCTTTTAAATAATGTGTAAAATGAAATATGACGCAAGTACAATTGTTTGTAGAAATAAGATCACACTGGCATTGCCTGTAGCTGACTAACCTAGGGGCATGCGGGTCCTGGAGCCTGGGAGGTAACTTCTACAGCTTTTCTACTGCAAGTTTCGGAACTATCCATTACGTCGCTGCTAGAGGTTTGCACAAAATATTTACAGTTCAGTAGTGGCTCTATTTCTTTCTTTACCTTACTCGACGGTTGAACATAGTTATCTCGCATTTGAACGAGAAATAAAAAAAAAAAATGTTGTTGTAGTGTAACACCGTACCGCTAATGCTGTACTGATTTATTTTGCCTTTTGTTTTGTTTAATGTTATACCGTTGAGTTTCTGTAAAATTTGTTGGATTGAATCGATACCATGAGAGTGTTTATTCTTTTCTCTGTGATAAACTTTGATGTCTTTTAGAGTGTAGGAAGTGTAATCTCTGTAATATGTACAATATGAGCAAATTATATGTTTTGTCTTTGTCATATAATCTCTTTGGTTATCTTTAAAATTAAATAATTTTGTGTAGGACTACCAATATATGCAAATGTTCTGTTTTATTTTAAATGATTGTTTGCTGTTATGTAAACTGCTGACCTTCACTTAGGGTTCTTAGTTATTTTGTATGTACAAGGTAGTGTCGTTCCCCTCTGGAATGGAACTTAGTAGCGCGCGCAAAATGTGGTTGGCATGGATAGAAAGGTGTAACCAAGAGTCAGTCGGGGACGAGCTACCAAACTATCAACTGCTCATGTAAAAGTTGATTATTGTGCTGGTTCCGAGAGAGGCTATTCCTGACGCTTTCCAATGCCTTTGATGGATGGATAAAGAGCTGGAACTGTTCTGAAATTGGCATCTATCATCGCCACCAAGAAATGATAGAGTCCAGCAATTCTACCTGCAAATCCACCTAACAACATGCACACGCCACCACATTGCGCAATCACTGTAATAGAAAGAACGATAGTAATGTACAGTGAAGGATCAGCTCGTTGGATGTGTTAGTGTGCTGAAATATAAGGTAATTTATAATTGAATTTATGTACCTACCTTGAAAAGTTCCTTATCACAACACCTCTCAGGTTCCTCTCTGTTTGAACTATGATTACCGAGCATTCTTAAATTGAAAGCATATTAAAATTAATATGGCAATAGAGTGTACTAAGATTAATAATGTTTGTTGAAAGGATCTAACAAATATCTCAATTTTGTGTTTCATTGCAGTGAATGTTCAGAACTGCAACTGTTGAGCGTTATATGTTCATGCTTGCTAAGTGTTTCACTGATGTAATGAAAGTGTGTTTAGTTTCCTCTGCTACAGTGGCCAAGATTAAGACCCCCCCCCCCCCCAACTTCCATTGAAAGTAGTTCAAAGGCACAAAGTTACTTAATTATAGAAAGTTTGAATTACTCTTGCTATTCAAGTCAAATTCTGTACAATATTGGGTTCCCCTTGTGTATTAAAAGTGCATATTAATGTTGTAAAAGGATCTATAGATTGTCTATTGTGCTCATGCTACATAACGATTAATAGAAAGACAACTATCTATGGAAACAGCAACTTCTTTATTCAAAAGACAGTGAGAAGTAATCTGTTAGTGAATTTCATTTAATTTTCATTCTAAATAAAAAGGTATTTAGCTGAGAGAGACATAACCTATGACCAGTTTATAATTTTGCAGTGAACTACATTTACAATTTTTTGTCAGATAGGAAAATGTTTGAAAAGTAATATTGAACCTGTGCCTATTTTATGATTCTACAGTGAATATTGGTAGTAAAATTATTGAGACCATTCAGTTGAGCAAGCCTTGAAGGCTTACCATTATGCAAATAGCCATGTTCTCTTATAACTGTTAGCACTTTCTTTAACGTGAACATATGCAGGTGCCAGAGTTCATTGCACTCTCGTGAGACGAAGTATAGGCTGTGATTGCCCATTGAAGTTACTTATTTTCAGTTTCTTGAATAAGAATGTTACTCATCTTATGCCTTATTAGGCTGGCGACCGTTGTTATTATCATTTGGACGCTGTGGATAGGCAAATTATTGTTTGTTACTGTTAAATATTTACGTAATTATGACTATTCTTACGATAAGCTACCTCCATTAGGTATTTCACAGTCAACACAAACAAAATTCCTGTCAGAGGGTAACACTCATCTATTCCTTTACACCATAATTATTTTAACAAGATAGTTTTATTTCACAGCCTGCCTCCAACTTCAAGGTTATGGTATAGCAGTAGTGGACAGAAGAGTTATAGTAGAATATTATTTTATCATCCATAAAAAAGGCAAATCAGGGGCAGTAAGTCACATATCACTGACACAGTGTTTTCTAAATAACTGTTCCTTATATGCTCTAAATTCAGCTTCTATGGCGTTCAAACCAATAGAACTGGTGGATACTTTGACATTCCATCCTTCAATTTAACATATATTGATTTAATACCTATTGGTGTAACAGGTGCAGACTTAGATACTGCACATATGCACAAACTCATACACTGCTCTAAGTCATTCACATGTGCATTGTGCTCATCTATATAACACACTACATTGTTGAATACAGCTTATCATAAGGCTGCTGCCCACTTAGCCTGTCTAACACACCACTGATAATACACTTGCTGCGTCACATAACCCTTGAATTATTTAGATAAATGGAGGAATCTCCAGATGCTACCTCGAGTGTAGTATCTCTATGATGGTGGTATTAAGCCCAAGTAGGGAGATGGCTGGAGGAGGAGGATGAGATGGGTCTTATCTGTAGTCACCTGAACATCAATGTACAGCACTACACAACATAGCTCATCCCATTCAGTCTGCACCTTAGCGCCATGTTCAACGTCCTGATCAGGTCAAAGTTTGCACAGCCTTAGCATCTGGGTGACTCCACGACCAAGCACCCTTAAAGACTGTAGATTCCAAAATCAGTCACTAGAGTGAAGTGGCAAACAAAAAACATCGTGTGTTTCTAGCTACAATATACTGTAGCCGCAACATTGTCTCCCACATCCAAAATTATTGCAGTTTAAGAATTTACACTGTTTTAATCTACACTCCTGGAAATGGAAAAAAGAACACATTGACACCGGTGTGTCAGACCCACCATACTTGCTCCGGACACTGCGAGAGGGCTGTACAAGCAATGATCACACGCACGGCACAGCGGACACACCAGAAACCGCGGTGTTGGCCGTCGAATGGCGCTAGCTGCGCAGCATTTGTGCACCGCCGCCGTCAGTGTCAGCCAGTTTGCCGTGGCATACGGAGCTCCATCGCAGTCTTTAACACTGGTAGCTTGCCGCGACAGCGTGGACGTGAACCGTATGTGCAGTTGACGGACTTTGAGCGAGGGCGTATAGTGGGCATGCGGGAGGCCGGGTGGACGTACCGCCGAATTGCTCAACACGTGGGGCGTGAGGTCTCCACAATACATCGATGTTGTCGCCAGTGGTCGGCGGAAGGTGCACGTGCCCGTCGATCTGGGACCGGACCGCAGCGACTGCATACGACTGAGGCACACAGGGCCAACACCCGGCATCATGGTGTGGGGAGCGATCTCCTACACTGGCCGTACACCACTGGTGATCGTCGAGGGGACACTGAATAGTGCACGGTACATCCAAACCGTCATCGAACCCATCGTTCTACCATTCCTAGACCGGCAAGGGAACTTCGTGTTCCAACAGGACAATGCACGTCCGCATGTATCCCGTGCCACCCAACGTGCTCTAGAAGGTGTAAGTCAACTACCCTGGCCAGCAAGATCTCCGGATCTGTCCCCCATTGAGCATGTTTGGGACTGGATGAAGCGTCGTCTCACGCGGTCTGCACGTCCAGCACGAACGCTGGTCCAACTGAGGCGCCAGGTGGAAATGGCATGGCAAGCCGTTCCACAGGACTACATCCAGCATCTCTACGATCGTCTCCATGGGAGAATAGCAGCCTGCATTGCTGCGGAAGGTGGATATACACTGTACTAGTGCCGACATTGTGCATGCTCTGTTGCCTGTGTCTATGTGCCTGTGGTTCTGTCAGTGTGATCATGTGATGTATCTGACCCCAGGAATGTGTCAATAAAGTTTCCCCTTCCTGGGACAATGAATTCACGGTGTTCTTATTTCAATTTCCAGGAGTGTATTTCTGTGTCACAATTAACTGATTTAACAAGGATATTCGGCCATTTGTGAGACAGTTTTGAGTCCATCTGTGACTGTCAAGAGGGTCCGACTCATCTTCAACCCCTAACCCTATGCCCTTACTTCTCTCCCTCAGCCCCAAATTCCACTCCCTTCATTTCCCATCCACTGTGTGTGCGCCCCTTGTTTTTACGGAGCGCTGCTGCTCCGCCATAAACAACTTCGGAGCGCTAGAGTTGCGCGTTCCATTATCATTATTTATTGAAGTAATTCTGCGTGAGCGACGAAGCAGCATCCGGCCATTTAGCGTACGGGCCCAGAGCCGCCGGTCGATTGCGTTGCGGCGACCCCAGAGCAAGCTGCTGGACTGATAGGCAGTGCTGCCATATCAGCTTTTTAGAGCAAAGGTTGACTTCTGTAGCTGTCAAATGAGCCATTTAGCCGGGGCGCGGAAGTAGCACTTCTATCACAATAATTTAGCTTTTTCTGGTTTTTACTTCACTGTAGGAATCCATGTAATTAGGAAAATTATTTGCATTGAACTAAAATTTTGAAACATGAGAATGCATCATTAGATTGAATTAAAAAGCATTACAAAGCAAACTATAGCTGTATTGGTATGTGTTACTTGCTGAGCATACGCATACACAGGACCAAAAAACTGTAAAATATAAACAATTGAGAGTGTTACTGGAAATAGTGCTGCAGCATAACTGACATGAACAAAGTATTCAATTTAGAATAATGAAGGACACTGTTGTAAGCAAAGCAGATTTTGATTTACGTAGTATGTATCAGAAGTCATCATCTTCACAGCTGCAATAAAACAATGTACCAGCAACTGAACCGAGGAGAGGGACAGCGAACTTCTATTTCGTGCTGTAGCTTGCTAAGTGTAATAAAATGTAGTTCAACAATGGAGGATAAGTATTGTGTAGTTTGTTCTGTAACTGCTTAGCAGAAACACTATTTACAGTTTTATTGTGAGAAAATGATAGCTGGGCGAAAGAAATAGACACGAAGATGTTTATTTAAACAATTTTTTGCGTCAAAATATCGCGATTTTAAAAATGGACTGATATTTTGTATGCATAACGTACAAATAAAATCTCAAATTGTTACACCTGCAGTGGAAGTACGAATGCATTCCCAAATTATTTCTCTTCTGAGATGCAGAAGGCAAACCTCTAAATTTTTATTCTTTTATGCTTCCCAGAAACTTTACATAAATGAATTTTCTCTCTGATTGTTAAAACTATTAAAAGGAAACGTCGTACACACGTTAAAGATATGATGCAACAATGTTCTTCATACATCTGGAGTTATCTAAGAACATATTTTCCTATAATGTACGCTCCCTCCCGTCTCTTAATATCTCATATTCACTGAAGTAAAATGTAGATTAACCACAATTGTTTATTTATTGTTGCAGGGTTTGTCACTACTCAGTGATGGAAATGCCTCTACGAATTTCTTACAATCAAAAATTCTGCAAAGAGTGGCTCAGAGAGGAACAAATTAAAGACTAGCTTGCTGAAGGTGTGAATAATGCAACAAAGCGTTACTGGAAATAGTGTCGGTGCAAACATATAGCAAAAAGATGTGATCCTCAGAATCATGATAAAAGACCGACCGGTTAGCTGCGCGGTCTATCACGCTGCTTCCCGAGCGGGAAGGCGTTCCGGTCTGTGGCACAGTGTGCTAGCCAGCCTGTGGAATGGTTTTGAAGGAGGTTTTCCATCTGCCTCATCGAAGGCCTCAGTTACGCTATGTTGGCGATTGCTACACGAACACTGTCTCCATGTACGCGTACACTATAATTACTCTGCCACACAAACTTTTGGGGTTACAGTCCCCCTGGGGGGAGGGGTGGGGGGGGGGGAGGGTCCACTGGGGGCTGAACCGCACAATAGCCCTGGGTTCAGTGTGGGGCGACGGTGGGGTGGGTGGACTGCAGTGACCTGTTGTGGGGTGGTGAAACACTGAGGGCTACGTCGAGACAAAGCATCTCCGAAGTTTCTAGGTCCCCAGTTCAGTACACACACACACACATCAAAAAAAGAAAACAAAACATTGTACTGCTGGAAAATGGCGAGAAATCCTCAGTTTCTGTTGAATTGTTAGTGTGGAAAGACGTAGGGTGCCTTTTTTTCTTTATTTCATAATTTTTGGGTGTTACCCTCTTGGAAGAATTTTTCCAGAACCGCTAGAAATTGGCTGAAAATGCCAGGAAAGTTGAAATGCCCTAGTGAGGCACAGCTCATTAAGTAGATCAGTTAAAAAAATCGGAAGCACAGCTACAGATCGAAACATACTGCAAAGATCATATAAGGATCCAAATGCATCACAAGAGCGTGTCCAAATTACGTAAATTACACCGCTACAGATACTTAATCTAGATAAGTTAGAGAAACGTATGCTCAGTAGATCGTAAAAAAATTCACCTAAAAATCATATTATGATCCAATAGACACTGAAATACTGTACCCCAACACAGCTGTCTGTCATAATAAACCTCGCCTACAGATCCAGTATACGGCGTTGAGGAGCACAGCAAACATACTGCAGAAAACGACAGCTGAAACCACACGCCCTACGCAACGCGAAAACACTACAGCAAATATCGCGGACGCCGGAAGCGCGCTTACGTGCATGTGTAAGCTGATGCGTCGAGACCGCCGGTATTTGCAGACCTGTGGGAAGCAGACATAGCGGTCAGAGTAGCTTCGTTATGCCATGCTTTCCCATCACAATGAGTGACGTGGTCCATCTGAACACAAATATGCACTCAGCCCCACGTGTACTGACAGGTGAGAGCAAACAAAAGCTAGACCGGTCTGGAACAACAGGATATACAGCCAGCAGTCCTCACCATTTGTAAATAAAGAGCCTTGTTAATCGTTTTCGCAGATGAAGTCCTTCCTGGGATGTTTCGGATATAGCTCTCAACCCATCCCATCAGTAGGTGTGATAAGTATGTTCTGGCGCATTTTGGGGACGTATATACCTAGGTAGATGTCTGAGCACCGCACCACAGCGCATCGCACGGCACCGTACCCAAGTGACGTCACGACTCTTGATATTTTTACCTCGCCTTACTCCAATCGGTGTCAAAGCTTGGCGGCTATCCGTCCAGAACATATATTTAGGCACACACACACACACACACACACACACACACACACACACACACACACACAGTGCTTAAGTGTTGTAGTTTCTTATGAATGGAGATGTTAGAATTCATCTGTTTAAATGGGTAGAGAGTAATAAATGGAAAGCAGTGTAAAAGCAAAGGAAACGTTTATTAGGACAGATTACATATAAATTTCTACAAATATGCACAAAGTTAAGCACTGGCAGATTAATTTTGTTTTTTATTAAGCAATAATAGCAGCTTCTCGCAGTTCTTCCTCTACTGAAATAATTTCATTGTCAAGCGAGTTGTTGCCAGCTGATTTTGAACCGATAATGATTTTGAACCAATAATAACTAGCGGTTCAAGAAGTTCGTTTGGGTTATTCCCATAAATGTAGTCAACTTGTGATTTATTTAAGTAGCTCTTTCAGTTTTTAATGGCATTAATGGCAAATTTTTCTTCTTTGTTTGCTCTGTCTTCAGAGTATATTCCTTTTCCTTTATATGTTTCAATTTTGATTTCCACGCCTTTGCCTTTGTCATTATTGCCTTCTTCCTCTTCTGCTTCTTTTGCTGGTACCAGGCAAGATGTAGCATCAGCAGCAGCCGCAGTTGCGTCAGTGAGACGTTTTGGAGATTGAAGTACTCCAACCAAAGGCTTTATGATATATGTATACTTTTATCCTTGGTTAGCATTTACTGGCTTGAAGAACAGATAATGTTGTCTAAAGGCGTTAGTTGCTTTGAGAATTTTAACGTAATTTTAAATGTCATGGCTCATGTAATTAGTAGGCTTGATTTTGAACAGTAAACCCCTAGTTCCAGGATACCTTACATTGTAAATTATTAAATCATTTTCATTGACATCCACTGGTGAGTTTCAATCATCCATGTGCCTGATGGCAGATCAAGTCTAATGCCATACACAGTGTCACGGGTTTGGTCTATCGGTTTATTAAAATGTGAAGCTGCCAGTCGAACTATAGTCTCTGCTTGATGTGTATCCTGCACTTTATATATATTTTTATCGCTGTTGGTGCTTCCATCACATTTAGTAACACCAGTAGTAGTAGTAGTAGTAGTAATAGTAGTGTTAGTAATAATGTTGTTTATTTTTTTTTTTTTTTTTGCATAGTGACCTGTACTGATGGAAATCAGTTCTTTTAATGGTTGTGAAACTGGTTTAAATGTCTTCTCTAGCACAGACTTACTTTCAGCTTCCCTTTTGTTCAGTGATAGTATCTTTTCTCGAATGTTATGTTGAGCTTTGGCAATCTGTTTTTTTAAGATTAATCTTTCCTATAACAGCTTTTCGAAGCATGTTGTTGTTTTTCCAAACTGGTCACTCGTTATCTGAACTTGTACTTAAGTAACCACTTCCATTTATAACCCAAAGCCCCGAGAGTGGCGGTGACTTCTTATTTTTTTCTTCTGCTTCTTCTTTTTTTCTCCATCACCACCACCACCATTTATAGGTTTATGCATTTACAACACGTTGCCTGTGCAGCTCGTCGAGGATAGGAGAGATAACTTTACCCGTCTCTTCTATACGTTACTTGAATCGAAAGTGGTCAATGGCTGTCTGTTGCCAAACACCTATGCGTGAATCTCTGTATATAGAAAATTTCCAGTCATTTAATATGTGAATTGAGGCTCACAACTCATCTGGAAAGTGCACTTCCTTATTTTCCGTCGCTAACTGAGAAGCTTACACTCACACCATCAATTTATAACCCGATATTCAAATTCTGCACGAAGCGGACGACTTCCAATTATTAAATGTTTGGCTTTGTTGAAATTGTGTTTATCGAGAGTTGCTGGATGTTGCCATTCAATTCAAAGACAGTTGATTCAGTATCAGGACTAATAGAGCGTAAAATAACTTCACCACTGTAAGGTAATAAATACTCATACTGGCCATTGTGTAAAACGTAAGTTGATTCATTGGGATTTCGCGAAGGAATGGTATCAGTTCTAAAGATAAAGGAAGTAATTCACTTTTCGACATATCCTCTCGTTGCCACTCCCGAACCTAAAATTGGCACATGCCCATTTGTAATGCGTTTGTCCTGAACATCTAAAACTTGTTCTGTTACACTAAGATGGTCTAGAAAATTTTCAACTCTTGATGCCATAGAGAGACGTAAATTGATTTTTAGCTCAATGAGGCCATTAATCTGATATTGCAGCTTTTGCACCATCAGATCGACATAATTTTTGCTTACTGCATCACTCGTCTAAGGTTATGTCCTCACAAATTTTTCAATTCTTCTCCGACTGTCGTCCACATATTTTTTCGTTGCAGCATCTTGATCAGTGACAGGATCGGCTAAATTACTAATAAGTGAGCTCTCACTTATATCGAAGGCCTTACATTTTCCCACTGCATTACCCACATAAGCTTTCGTGCAAGAATTGTAATTCTCTGCGGGATCGTGAAATCCCGTTAATCGTTTATTATTAAAATGTACTGCTGTATTAGTGGCATATATGGAAGAAAAGAAAGAAGTTATCTGTGGCAAAAGTTTTGTTAGAGAGCGAGGGACAGTATCAATATAGGACTTTGTTGCAATCTTCACATTTGCTTCTTCTTTGTTTATTGTATCACTTCGATTTTTCTGAAATTAGTGATTTACTTTTTCGATAAGGTTTGTAATAATATCTGTGTATGACTGGATTTTGGAATCTACATACTTCTTATGAGCACTGTCATTATTGTACTGAGGATCTAGCAGCAGTAACAGAGTGTTTCTGCTGCTGTTGTTGTTGTTGCAGCTGTTGTGGTTCGAAGATGTTTCCTGCGCAGAAACCATGGCACTGATACTTACTCTGGTCAAAGCTATTGACTCAAATACAAATGTAATTGTGAAAATTTAATCGATAACGACCATTACTTAATCTATCATCTTTCCTTATTAAAAGAAAATTGTAGGTTTTCCCACTCCATGCTAGTTTACACAGTTCAAGAAGCTTACTGAATGTCATGTCGGGATTAACATGATGACTAAAGACATGTTTTAAATTAGGCTCATCTTGCTTAAAGAGAACAATAACATTAGCATTGTATGTTTTTAATTGCTTAGGAATTTTGCTGTATGTTTGACACAAATAGAAGCTGTCTACATCATAATGGTGACCAATGGAAAAATAAGCTTTCACGTGCTTTTGTTTGTCACCGCCAATGTCATCAAAGATGAAAACTGAAAGAGGTTGTGATTGATCTGGTGATATTACGTCTTCCGTACTGGAAAATGTAAAATAACCAATATCATGTAGGTTTTTAAAGACATCTTCTAGAAATATATACTTGTCTTGTTGTAGCCATTTGGAAAATGCGTAGACATTTTTAAATTTGAGACCATATTCGTGAACTAGAGGATTAACAATAAGATTTGTTTTTCCACAGCTGAAAGGACCAGCTATTATACATGTAATTGTTTCAGGAGATAGACCACCATGTCGATGCTTTTGCTTTCGTGGACCAACTGTGTGTTCAGTGACAGGAATTATAGGAAGCTCAAGTGAATGTTTGCTGAATTGCATCTTCAAGCACACTAAGAAGTTTTCCTATCTTACAATTACTAATATAACAGTGCAATCCAGAGTTCAATGACCAGTTGTTATTTAGCATTAATAAGTATAACAACAACAAGAACAACAACAGCAAGAGGAAGATGAAGAAGAAGAAGCAAGGTGGTTCTGTTCTTAACCGCATCATTAATAAACTACCTGCCGAACTTCATTTGCCTGGCTACTCATAATGCAGTCCAGACACAAAGCTGTAGAAACGGCTGAAAAGAGGTGACACTGGAATCAATCCGTTAGATGAAGCTTGTAAAGAACATGACATAGCTTATGCAGCCAACCCAGACAGTTTGCCCGATAGGCATCGAGCAGACAAAATTCTGGCTAAAAAAGCGTGGAGCAGAGTAAAAGCTAAAGACGCCATCTGTAGGAAACGTTAGCTGCTTTGGCAATGACTGGTGCAATGAAATCTAAGGTTAAAATGGGCATGGGTATGAAAAACAAAAACAAAAAAAATGAGAAAAAGCAGCTGCCAGTGGGCTGAATAATATAATTAAAAATGTTCACAATACTCAAGTACATGACGTCAGGTGGTAATCTGATGACTGTTGTGAAAGTGGCTCGTAAAATTGCTTCACAAGTTGCTCCTCTTCGAAAAGTCATAGGTAAATTGGTTGACAGAGAGCGGGTAACACCTGTCCCCAAAAGAGATGGAATAATACGCCCATTTAGGATCAGACAAACGTAAGTACATTTTTGCCACTCTGGAGTTGTTAGTAGCATAAGGTACACGAAATCAATACCTACGTTACGATCAAACAAGCGTAACTCTATCTTATGTGGTTTCCGTTTTAGTTGTCAACGTATCTACATTTTACGAAAAATAGTAGGAATCAGACAGATGGAAGAGCTGATCCGATTTAAGACCACTGGGCGCAGTGTTAATTTGTGAAACAGAACAGCTCTTGCGTTTCTCTGATCCTAACAAATCTGTTAAAAGTTGCTTTTCCCGTTACTTCTCTTTAGAAGCATTGTCGAAGTCGCTCTGTGACAACAATGAAATACTACTTTCTGGCAAGGAAGATAAATATTATTTCAGTTGTGAATGGGTTTACAAGCAAGCAGGAGCACATTGGAGTCCAGAGGAAGAAGGATGGTTCAAATGTGCCTGGAGAAGGAACGGAATTTAATGGAATATTGTATTTGAACCTGTTTCTTAGTGTATATATTTCGGTAGTAAGTACTATAATAATCATAATTATTATTATTGTTATTATAGCTGTTGTTATTTTTACTATTATTATTGCCATTACTGCTGTTATCATTATTATTGTTATTTATATTCATAGCTGAGGAAGAACATGATGTGGAGATGGTCAGGACATTCGTTGGTTCAGATACAGATGATGATCCTTCCTATCAACCGGACAACACTACAGATCCTGGTGACTAGCCAAACAATTACTAGACACTAAGGCGGTTCCAGTTAATTTTATTTTCTCGTCCTCTGAATGCCTGTCATGTTATTGTTACAGACAGCAGTACTAAACATGGAACGTCCCTTGTAAAAAGTGTCACAAAAACTGCTGAGGATGAAACTAGTGCACAAGTAAATCATCACATTCAGGAAGGGGAAATTGCAGATGACACTTCTGCTACTGAGAATAGTAAGAAAACAAGAAAAAGGGTAGCGGTTAAAGGGGAAGGGAGACTAAAAGAAAAATCAATCGACAGCATGGTAGGGCATATATTTCTACGAAGAATTCTGATGTTCCTGCAAGAAATGTGAAGCCAAAAGATTGCTATAAATGTCCACAACAGTGCACCATTAAGTTTACTGAGCAAGACAGACAAGATACCCATAGAGCGTACCGGGATCTTCGGTCAGTTGAGCTACAAAGGCAGTACCTAAATCATTAGTGGAAGGAGAAGAGAAATGAAACGTGAGGACAAAATCGGAGAAATCAAGAAGGAAGAGGACCAACAAATTCTACCCAATAACGGGATCTGATAAGATTCAAGTGTGTATGCAGTTTTTCCTCAAGACATTTGACACTTCTGAAACCTCTGTAAGAAATACTATTAAAAAAAGAGATGAACATCATGTAATTGAGAAAGACTGAAGAGGATGTCATGAGCCAGGTATAAAGAGACCTGAAGAAAGTAAAGAGGCTATAAGCAAACACATTAAGAGTTTTCCTACCCTTCCTTCTAATTACAAGAGGAAAGAGTGTACAGCAGATTATTTACCTTCCGATATGAGTATTAAGATAATGTATGAGTTATATTGGGAACAACGCTATGAGGAAAAAAAGATAGTTGCGAAATTGTGGTTCAAATGGCTCTGAGCACTATGGGACTTAACATCTATGGTCATCAGTCCCCTAGAACTTAGAACTACTTAAGCCTAACTAACCTAAGGACATCACACAACACCCAGTCATCACGAGGCAGAGAAAATCCCTGACCCCGCCGGGAATCGAACCCGGGAACCCGGGCATGGGAAGCGAGAACGCTACCGCACGACCACGAGCTGCGGACGTGCGAAATTGTGGCTGGATAGGGAGATATTCACAAAGGAATTTAATATGAAATTCCACAGGGCCACGAAAAGATATGTGTGATAAATGTATAATGGTTTCACACCTTTCGGCTGAGGAACATGAAGACAAAGATTTTAAAAGGTAACGGGAAGCGCATCTGCAAAGGAAAGAAATGGCAAGGGAATTTAAGAACATTAAGAAAGAAAGTGCACGAAAAGGCGACTCTTTGCTAGCTGAATTTGACTTACAAGCTGTGCTTCACTGCCCTCAAGTGAAAGCAAAGGAAGTGTTCTGTAAAAGGAGGCTGTCCATGTACAATCTCACAGTTCTTAGTATAGGAGAAAACAAAACCGATTACTACATGTGGGACGGGACAACAACAAAAAGGTAGTCCATAGAAGTGGCTTCATGTCTGTGGGATTTTTTGAAAAATCATGCACTGGGAAAACCGATAACCTTGTTTTCTGACACATGTGGGGGCCAGAACAGGAATGCCACCATGAGCACTATGTGTTTGTATGCAGTGAATACACTGGACATTCCAACTGATTTTTTGAGCCTGGACATTCACAAATAGAAGTAGACTCAGTGCATGTGAGCATCAAAAGAAAAAGTAAACATGGGGATGTTTTTGATCCCATTGTCTGGTATACAATTGTAAGAACACCTTCCAACAAGTACAGAGTGACAGAAATGGATAACACTCAAATTTTAGATTTCAACTAGCTTCAGAAGAAAATAATTCAGAATAGGAAAACTGCTGAGAATGGAGAAACTGTGAAACGGCTTAGGATTGATTGGTTGCAATATAGGAAAGATCAGCCTGACATGATGTTATTCAAATATTCCTATGATGATCGAGACTTTCAAGTTTTGCACACCAAGAAAGACCTGGCCTACGAAATTCTTCGAATTCAAGACCTGAAGACAATACTCTGTGCCAGGCATATGAGAGTCCTCCCTGCATAAGTAAAGAAAAGATTTCTGGTTTTGTCTCCTTTATTATTGTTGCTAGTTCATCACCTTAGCTAATTCATGTAAACCACTAATTTTGTCTCGTTTAAATGTCTATGTTGTATTGTTTTGGAAACAGTAATCCACAAACAGCAAAACAGGTGTGAGGGAGCTCTGTGTTTCGTTAAAATTAGTTTCCTCTTGTTTGTTATGTGAAGATTAGAAAACTGTAAATTATTTATTGTAAGTTCAATGATACTGCAGACAAATAATGCAAAGAGAAAATAATAATGGATTTTATGTGTTATCCGTCATAGACTGATAATAAACTTCCTGGAAAACAGTTCTCTTTCTTATAACACTCACTGAAAACACTGACACACATTCCCATAGCTTGTTCCGTGTAATCTGTGTTTATAAAGACATTATTAAAACAACTGCAGTAATCTTTAATATGACAATATCGCTTAAAGCTGTGTATTATTTGTTTGACGTTCATATGCTATACAGCAGCAGCCATTAAGTTAAGGATCGGACAAATGTAACTGCATGCGTAATATCATTAAATATTTCATTAGTGTCCATCGAGTGACTAAAATATAACACCTAGAACAAAACAGTCAATGAATTATACTTTTTATTTACCATAGAAAGGTTTGTGAAAAACTATTAGAAAGTACTCAGTTTTTTGGAAAAACCCTTAAATCGAATTATCTCAAAACACTGTTTTTGTAGTTACGTTTTTTTATCCTAAATGGGCGAATACCTCTAATTACGATAATTGTCGCTTTATCGGCACTCGGAGACTTAGCTGGTGGAGCACCTGGAATTGCTGAGGCCGTTGATGATGCGCAAAGTGCTCGAAACCAGTTAGATGAGATGCAAAGACATCATCTTGTACTTGAGGCAATTGCCCTGCAGAAGGGGAAGGGTCTATATTTAGGACCATACAGGAAAAACGGAATCGGTCTGTATCTAACAAATATAAGTGCAACGAAAAAGAAAAGTCTCGCTAAATAGTCTTACCACAAGACCACTTACCAATGTTGACTTATATCTTATGCTAAAAAGCTCCAGATCGCTCACTTTAAAGGTGTCTTTATGAGAGATTCATTACCTTCAACGACTAATAGATATGGGAGTGCTATTGTTAATCTCCAGGCTATTGTTAATTCCAAATATTACATCGACAAATAATAAATTCTACTTTTTCAACTATATACATGATCTGGAAATTTTGAATAGTGTTAGTTTGAAACGTGGAACGTATGAACTCCAAGATTTTTTCTCAGAACTGCTAACAGAAGTTGAGGCATGCAACCTCAAGAATGGCAACAACGAAAACTCAGGAGATAAGAAAAAAAAGATTCGAATACAGATACAAATTAGTTACAATATCATCACTGGGATATAGAGTGCTATAAATACTAACACTATCATCTGTGAGCTCCCATTTAAGTCTGTAGACTTTCACAGTGATCAAAAGGACACAGACAGATGTTGAATGTAAGAGAAAAAAATACTCGTCAACGACTCGGTTACTCCTTTTCAGTATCAGAAATATAGATCTTTTGGTCAACCAGCTTTTGCTCAGAACGATTC
Source organism: Schistocerca serialis cubense (assembly GCF_023864345.2). Classification (NCBI taxonomy): domain Eukaryota; kingdom Metazoa; phylum Arthropoda; class Insecta; order Orthoptera; family Acrididae; genus Schistocerca; species Schistocerca serialis. Next base: position 1,204,302,068 of record NC_064638.1, on the reverse strand, counting down.
CATATCAATTGTTATACAAAATGAAAACACTTACCTGTTACACTCTGAGAGTCTACTGTATATTGAAGAATGGCTAATTGGTGCAGAGGGAAATAAAAAAGCTGCTGATATCGAGTTAACTCAAAGTTGTGCACTGTATCTGTTTTCAGACATTCAGTATCGTCTCAATAACCAAACTACTGATCATGTACATAATTCAGGAATCGCAACGTTAATGAAAGGATATGCATCGTTTCCACCAGGTGAAGCAAATGCATTGCAAAATGCTGGTTGGGCGACAAGAACCGAATTGAAAGATTTAGTAGATGGCGATGGGCGTTTTAGTTTTTGCATCCCACTTAAAATAGTAATGGGCTTTGCAGAAGATTACAAAAAGATTATTTTAAATGCTCGCCATGAACTTGTACTGATTCGTAACAGACAAGATATGAACTGTATTATAACAGACAAGGCAGATACTAAGTTAAAAATAGTGTTGGAGAAAATTACTGGGAAATGCCACATGTTCAATTGTCTGAAAAGCAACAGATATCACTGTGGAACATCTTAAAAATGGTCTCAGTTTGAGCATAACTTTTCGTCACTGATATAGGATCTGATTGACAGTATTGCGCCAGAAATTAACTCATGGACGTGGCAAATTACGTTTAATACTGATTTTGAGACAGCCAGGTATGTAATATTGGCTTTCCAGACAAACAAAAATGCAGTTACTGCTTACTCCAGTGAATTCGATGCAATAAACATATCAGACTTGAAGGTATATTAAAATTCATCTAAATTACCAGAAGAGAACTTTGCATTAGATTTTGACACAAAGAATACTGCACAAGCGTTTGAAATATACGCAAATTTTCAGTCACTGTATTATGGAGAAAGCTATGCAGGAAGGATAAGAAGAGGAAACCCACTCTTGAACCAAACAGAGTTCCAAAAGTGTCTCATATTTATCACTGAATGTACACATCAAGATGAGATGCTTAAATCTTCCATCGTAGACATGAAGATTGAAATAGAAACACAAAAACCGTTTCCTAAAAATTCAATAGCATACTGTCTGGTCATTCATGATTCAGTGATTGAAATGACTCCTTCAACCAATTATGTCACAAAGCATACTCAAGTATAAAAAGAGAGAACTGTGCAGAGAGCTACAATTCATTTCATCATTAGCATTCTATCAGTCCAGTAGCTAAAGGAATAAATATGAACAAAGTTATGATAATTAATGCTAATTCAGACCAACATTCATTGAGAGTTTAAGTAACTAATTTAATAGATGCAAATAAATGTGTACTACAAGTTCTGAGTATGGAAGACTCTTTCAGTACGTTGAACTCTTCGTTTCAGCCTCTGCAAACCTTGGTGTTTTCACAAAGTCTGTTGTGTCCACTCATCCTAAATATTTTGAAACAAATTATTCCTGAAGATGTTAAAATGGTGCAGTTCGAAGACTATGGACTCGATGAGAGAGCTGCTGCTGCTGAGACTGACACTGTTGATGTTTTCTTCTTGTTTGATTGGATCAAATCGAAAAATGTTTGCAAACTGATTTGTGAAATTTATTGCAAACGTCTAGGAGGGTGTAAAAATTTAAAAGCAATTGAATATTATCTGTTTCCTAAACAATTATTACCCTCTTTATGTAACATTTCATACAACTTTAAAAGATTACCACAAATATTTCAGAATGATGTGATTATTTCTAAGTATGAACATTGTTATAATTATTATGATTTTAATGTATGTTGTCAGACTGACAGACCACCTCCAGTTAAAATGAACTGTAAAGGAACTTTTCAATGAAATAAAATGAAGTATTGAATTACATTTATTTATTTTTTTCACACCATAAAACAGTGACAAAGTCACATTTAATGTAATCTAAGTTTTTATTTTTCGACGCATTAAATCATATAAAAAAATTTTGCTTTTCAATATTTGATCTTTACAAATAATATTTCTTGTGTTTATTTTCACACATCATATTTTCACATCATCATCATCATCATCATCATTATTTTTCAAATGGTAGGTATTTACTTTATCTGACCGTATAAAATGTTTATCATCTTATGCTGTTAAACCTAGCTTCTATTGTTTAACAGAGGAAACTACATGACCTTTGGAGTGAATAACATACTGTACAGTTGATTTAACATTAGAATTAAACGCACACTGTGGATAATCATCAATGATTATCTGATTAACAGCAGACTGTTTCACTCCGTTTGGTCTGCGCATTACACATTGTGATTCAGTCTAGAGAGCATACATGTTAGCTCATAGACAGATAAATTCAACAATAGGATCACCACTTAACTCATCTCTCAATAATCCAAACTTATTTTTATTTGCAAATGGAATCTGATATTTATTATTTACAGGGAAGTATCAAACAGTTTTGGCAAACCACTGTTCATATTCTCATAAAAGTTTGAAGTTTTAATATGATAAATTAAACTATCAGTATCAGTGTAACACAGCTTTACATGGTTTGGTGGAAACATTTTTAGCATATATTCATAATGCAATTTTACAAAAAGAGTATTTGAAATATCTAAGATCGCCATTCCTACTGCTAATGGCTTATCAAACACTACATTAAATTTCTTTAATTCAATAGCAACTAAATTTTCTTTAAATATAACACTCCTTTTGAAATTAGGCTTTGAAATTAATCAGATGTGCATTTCCAGAATGTTGCTATTCTTATGTCACTCATCTTTCCTATATTCTGCATAGTTTTCCCATAGACAATGTTATTCATGAGTTTGAAGAAATTTATTTCAAAATCATTGCTTGCCTTCATACGTTCCTTTGCATTAATTTCGATGTATAATTTCATCCATGGCGCTTGTCTAAACGATAGTATTCTGTGAATTTTTTTCAATGCCATATTGTGCTGCAGGTACTGTTTTACATTTCTTTAGTGTATCACATAATTTTTGTTATCACGCAAAGAAGAAAATAATTTTTTGATACTCAAAGATTGTTGCTGATGCAGCTAGCTGGTGGTAGCATTTTCTCAGCGCATAATTGTAGATCCGAAAGTAGATCATGGATACTTTCAGGGTATTCAAGATCAATCTCTAAAATACAGCCCACATCAGAATCATCTGGTATGCTTTTCACGTCAAAAGTTTTCAAACTCTCTCCCCTCGAGCCAACCCAAGCAAATTCTGAGACAGGAAGGTGTTGCGTCATTGTCCAACTGTAGAGGCTATTAACATCGAGATATATAGTGTAAGATTCATCAATATTTTCGTTATAACTAGATATGAACCTGTTGTTTGCAATAGCATGTCGGCACAAGCACAAGCACAAGCACCTCTAATACCACAGTCGATAAACTGATGTTGTTCAATGTCGCTGATGAGCTGCAGTTCTGCTTTAGTAGTTTTCAGTAAAGCTTCCCATGCCAAACTAGGTAGTGTGAGTATATCCTCCCATCGGGTAGACCATTCGCCGGGTGCAAGTCTTTCGATATGACGCCACTTTGGCGACGCGCATCGATGGGGATGAAATGATGATTAGGACAACACAACATCCAGTCCCTGAGCAGAGAAAATCTCCGGCCCAGCTGGGGAATCGAACCCGGGCCCTTAGGACTGACATTCTGTCGCGCTGACCATCTAGCTACTGGGGGCGGACGCCAAACTAGGTGAAGTAATATAATGAGCAGGATCCAGTTCATATGTCCTAAGGTAAAGACTGCGAAAGTTCTCAAACACATCGGCAAGGAGTAAAACATCGACTTTTAAATATAAATCGGAGTGTTCTACAAGTGTCTTACAATTGAATGCATTCCAAACACTGCACGCTCTTTGGTACTCGGTCTCTGTTATCGTGTCATTAGTTAGTGAACTTTTCAGCTTTTCAATTGAGGGTAGACTATTTTCCTGTGAAACTGATTCGGTGTTCACATACTCATACAGAAAAATTCCCTTCTGATTAAGGAGACGAGACTCTCGATCTACGGGAAAATGTCACCATTGTTGGATGTAAGGTCCGCCAATTATGCAAAACACCGTTTTTTTTCAGTACCCAAACATGTTTCGGCACAACTGTGCCATCATCAGTGGGTTTTCGTTTTTATTTATTATGTAATGTGAACATTTTTGTTAAATGATTATAAAATTGTGTTCATGTTTAGTTCAAACAATATATCGTTTCTTTTGTAAATACCTTTACATTTTGTGAGCATGAATTTTCCAGGTCACTTGTGTGTTAATTGCTACAGGTAGCTTATCATCTGCAGCCAAACGATGTTGATGAGAAGGTTTTTTGCTGGGATTTAACCTATCTTCTACAAAAAAATTTAGTTTATCGCGACGTTTTCGCGTCTATATTCCTTATTACTTACATTTTCGTGTGGCAAGCACTTTCATTCTCCGGATTATGGTGAGGTGTTGTGATGCACACGTAACTATAACAAGTATTTTCCACAAATACTACTCACTTCACCAAGATACAGTGTGATGGTGGTTTGTTGTGCATCCCACCCACTCAATGTTCATTTGTTCACCAGACAGTTCGGCGCCAAATTTGTATTTTGTTTGCATTTTATCTTTGTGTGTCCCCGCGCGCACGCGCGCGCGCGTGTGTGTGCGTTTGGGAGTGTGTGTGTGTTTTCTGTATGTTTGGGTACTGAGAAAAAAACGGTGTTTTGCATAACTGGCGGACCTTACAGCCAACAATTTTAACTTCAAACGTGGCTGGAGTTGAAAATCAAAATGATGAGTATGTCTTCATTATCGCCAATTCATCATGTTTAAGGTATGACGCACACTTTGCAAGCGAACACGACAGGAAATTTAACGAATCCTCCTGCATCGACAATATCTCGCCAGCTGCAAGTCACGTCGTCCCCACGAAGTAAACAGGGTAACATACTGCCACTCCAGCATTGTCAGCGAGTACAGATCTCAATTGCCACTTGCACCTATGTAGAGAAACTTCAGTAGATTTGATCAATCAAAGTCTGCTCAGCGTCAGATCAATTCAGCTTGCGTTATCCACATTTCTAGGGCCAGAGGACTTGACTCACTGATCACCTAGTTAAATTGTCTCTGCCACCCAAGATCCTTGTCCAGTGTAGTCTTAAATCACCTGTTAGTTGTTTACGGTATTCAGTCAATAACTTGTTTAGTATAATTTATGACTTGTTTTAGGAAACTAAATGTTGTTAGTAAACAAAATTTTGCCTACATTCTCAATCATTTAAATAGTCCCACCACAGCTGCATTTCAAAGTTTTTATTTGATTAAATTTACCTTGGTCTATGAAAAAATTATCTATCAGTGTGTTGCTTTCCTATACCACCTGAGTAGGAAAATCAATCACTGGTGTTAAATTGAAAGAACCAAGTAAAACTTCAAGGTCAAGCTTTCTACCAGGCTCTTTCAGAAAATCTACATTGAAATAATTTGCTTTCATCTGTCTGACAGATAGCACAACAAAGAATCCAAGTTTTTCAAACATAGTGGAAAATTTCCCAATGTGGGCCTATACAATCATAGAAGTGCCATTTTTTAGTTTAACCTCACATGCACATTCTTCCGTATGTTGCTCTATGCAAAAAATTTTAATTTCCAAATTTTTCACCCAGTGATATATTTTAACATATATGGCAACTCCTCCTCTCTCCATAGTGTCTCTACCTACATGTGCTGAAAGCTTATATCCACCGACATTTACCATTTCCATACCTGTGACTATATGATGTTCAGGCAGGCATAGTACATTTATTCCACCCTCAGTTATTAAATCTGCTAAACAAACAAGAAGCTCATCTACTTTGTTATTTAATCCCCTGATATTCTGACACAATATATTAATATTACTTTTCACTGTACTTTTATGTGAATCTTGTGACATACTAACATTATTTTTCACTGTACTGTTATGAGAATCTTGTGATATTTTCACATCTCTAGTAACTGCCTGTCTGAAATTCTCATTAAGCTTAATTTCAATCAATATGGAATGATTGGACACTGACCTTAGCCTAAAAAAACTCCCATGAGTTTCAGTGCCCCCACCCCTTAAAGATTTTGCTATCATCCCAGCCAATTCCTACTGAGATGCAGGGTATGTCTTGTGAAGTCCCACCTACCAATACCATCAACAGGAACCAAATCTATGCCTGACAATGTAGCCACCCAAAGCAGCTGATCTAGCTCAATTTTGACCCTCCTGACAGAGCTGTTCAGTTGGGGCCGATCATACCACATGGAAGTAGGAATCAAGCCAACATTTGTCTGGTTCGTTGCAGATGCTATTTTTACCAGGTGACACTCAACATTGTAGCCCTGATCCCTATCAATACTGTTTTCTGCTCCTCCAATTACCACAACATTATCCTGTTTTGTGCTGATCTCCCGCATCGTTTCCCTATGTCTGTCAAGGAGTATGGGACTTCATCATCATCAATGGAATATGGTCTACTCCTGGGGCCTTGTTTCGACTTAGATCTTTCAGAGCTTTGTGAAATTCATCTCGCAGTATCACATCTGCCGTCTCAACTTCATCTACACCCACTTTCTTTTCTTTAATATTGCTTCCAAGTTCATCTCCATTTTGTAGACCTCGAATATACTCCTTGCACCTTTCACATTTTCCTTCTTTGCTTAGGACTGATTTATCGTCTGAGCTCTTGGTATTCATACAGCTGCTTGTCTTCCCCCCCCCCCCCCCCCCCCAAAGGTATCTTTAAGTTTCCTGTAGGCAGTATATATCTTTCCGCTAGTGAAATATGCTTCAAATCCTTACATTTGTCCTCTATCCATTCCTGCTCAGCAGTTTTGCGTTTCCCGTCTGCGTCATTTTTTAGACTTTTGTATTCCTTTTCGCCTGCTTCATTTGCTACATTTTTAAATTTTCTTCTTACATCAGTTAAATTCAGTATTTCTTGTGTTTTCCAAGGATTACTACGAGGCCCTGACTTTTTACCTATAGTACCTACGGTACGGTATCTGTATCGCTGAGGCATGCAAGCCACCACATCGACGGCAAAATGCATGGTTCATGGTAGGGGTGGGGGGTAGGGGGATATAAGGCTCTGTTCAACGTTCAGTACCTGTAGTTTAATTAAGACCTAAAATTTTAATTAAAGGTTTCCAAGTTAATTTTGCAGAGCAGTGTTAACTGAAAGAAGATGTAGTGTAGAGTATTCAGAAAGGTATGTTGAGACATTCGAAACAAGTACACAAGATGGGTGACTTGGAAGCGGTCGCCCTGATAGAATGTACTTCAGTCATACTGAGGACGTTCTTAGCAAAGGCCAGCTTAGTAGTGCCCCAATGAAGTCAAAAACAGTCTAACTAGCTATATAGTTCAAGTTTAAAAAAGTTGGTTCACACGAGACACGTCAATCGTTGTACAGCTGATGTCTGGCTCTGTTGACTAATGGTTTTGCCGACCACTGCACTATACAAACAGCCAGCCCTGCAACATAAATACACTTAAAATTACTCTCCTTCTTGAAAATTAGTTCAATGTTTCTATGACAATATTTGAAGGTATGGTGCCCTAAGGGCTCAACAAAGAAGCAAGTGTCAACAGTACTTAGTGAAACATTTTTCTTAGTCATTGCCCATAAATATATGTGTCATTCAGTTTTTCTTTTCATCTGTCTTAGTAATTTTTAAGCATATTATCTTCGTATTTTTTTTTATTTCATAACTGCGAAATTCTTCTAAGACGAAATTTCAGTCTTGCTTGCTGAAAATAGGACAGACGGTTAGTGAATCACTAGGGAAAAAAGAATTCGGCTCATGGTAGCCAACCGTAAGTGTAATACGACCCAAAGTAATTTAACTTCACAGCAAATTAACATTGAAAACCAAGTTGTTGCCTTGCAAATATTCTGTAGCTTTGGGAAACTTATCTGATGTGAAAAAATCCCATTATTTATGCCTAACATTTTAAAGAAAGTAGGGAAAAATAAAATTTTGGGCTCAAGCAGCTGCAGTTTACCGTATTTACATCTGTGTGAAATTAAAGAAAAAACCTTGTCAGATACAGGGTTTGTTTTTGAATAAACTTTCCGCTACCAGTTAAGATTTTCTTTTATTCTTATTTTACAAACGTTTCTGGAAATGATTCCCATTTTCAGGTGTGTTTTCTCTTTGTACTGCGCCACTTTTACGTAATGTTTTCGATATTTGAGCTTCTACTTTGTTTTGTTGACTTTATGCAATATATCAAATAGTACAATTTTTAGTTCGTTATCAATTTTTATATGTAACTGGTAGCGAAATTTGTAAGAACTTGTGATTTCAGTTTTCTTATAGTCCATGTGTGCAGAATCTCACATACGTTAAACATCACACACAACTTTCAGTGCACAGTATACATCGAGAATAGCTTGTATGAAAAGCAGTCAGAAAGCTGTCTTTAGATGTAATTGGCAGAGATAATGTTACAGGTCTTCCATAGACATGCTTTAGCACAGAAGGTATTTATATAACAGTATGGATTATAATTTGCCTTCATAAATTTTACAATGGTGCGCATTTCTATATGTTACTACTTTCAAGTGTATTTTCGAAACATTTGAACAAGTTCATCGATTCACTTTCAAGTTTTTAGTTTAAAATTTTGTCTTCACATTTTCTGTAATGTGTCTCCAGTTCGTCTAACAAATCCTCTTTATGCCCTTTATTTAGTCGGTGGAGTACTTTGACACTTTGCCTTACTTCTCTAAGTGGGTGTCCTGTATTATGTACGTGTGTAACTATTGCTGATATTGTGTATCTGTTGTGTGTGTAGGCTTTAATGTGTTCTGTGTGTCTGGTGTTAAAAATTCTGCCTGTTTTTCCAAAACAGAACATGGAGCATACCCGGCATGTTACTTCATATATTCCAGAGACTGATTATGGAACATGATTACACTTTATACTATGCATTAGTTTTTGTTGTAGTTTATTTGATGTAGAAAACCTAAAACATCGAAAATATTTTCAAAATTCTCAAAGTAAAAGTAAATTTTTTTTTCAAAATAAGAGAATGAATTTCACTTTCCGATTTTAGCTTGTGGGTACAAAACGGAAAGAAAAGCTTTGCCTTCGCATTGAGCTCAGGTTTCGGCATTAGACAAATTGTAAGAATGAAGAGACAATCTGACTTCATGCTGGAAGTAAGAGCGTTTAAAATGTGAAGGCTAGTCAGTAGTAGAGTCATGTCTGCAGAGTGCAGATATGACTCAGTTACCAGGATATGCATGCCGTAAGAAATGTTACAGATCACGTCAATGTCGACTTTGCGAGCGTTATAAAACTTGACATAGGTTCAACGAAGAAAATATTAAATGGATTCGGAATCATCTTTTGCCAGACATTGGGGAAGAAGAGAGCGAAGATTTTCTTCACTATGTAGCTGAAATAGGATTCTAGTCTGGTGTAGCAAGAGAAATGGGGATTCATCCAACTACAGTGAGTAAAACAGTGAGTACAGTTTCTGAAAAGACAATGTAAAAAGCTGAGTTGAGAATCAGACTTTTGTCGTCACCACAAGATGTGATTATGGCAACAAACGTGTGGCCAGAAAAACGTAAATTTCCAAGTGCTATTGGTGTCAAACACGTGCGAATTCCGAAACCTATGCAGTATGGCGACGAATGTGTGAATAGTAATGGGTATGTTAGTGGATATATGCAGACTACATGCCATGTAAAGAAATGGTTCACTAACGTTGAGGCTAGCTGTCCCAGGTCAGTAGACGGCAGTCAAATGTAGGGAAAATCAAGTGTTGTGCAAGTGCTAATTGAATATAGAGTGATGAAGACAGTGGCCTAGAACCCTTGTTGATGACCTGCTATTACAATCCAGCAGAGGAGAATCACAAATCATTTTACAATCTTATTTAAAAAAGAGGATTGTGACAGAATGTTGTTTTGATCATCTGAAGAGACAGTTTCCCATTTTGCAGTTTGTGTTTAAGAGTTTCCTTATCAAATGTTCCAAATAATTATACCTTGCTGCTTTGTACTGCATGATATTCTTAGGAGAGGACATCAAGAAAGACAACAAATTGCAGCTCTCATACAAAATGCAGGATTTCGAATTATTTTATTTATGAAAACATACAAATCTACTTACCAGCTACAAGAAGCTAATGGTAACACAGTCTAAAGTACAGGATATATATTAAAACTGTTTTCATTTCCTCCTCTTGAGCACTGTTTTAGTTGCTCCCCTCTGCATTTAGAAACTTCATTATCATAGCTTCTTTTTCAAGTTGCAGCCTTGTCAATTTCTATTGCTCTAGTAGCACCATCTGTATAATTCCATGGTACTGAGTGCCTTTGTTTCATCTGTTACTGGCAAACATTTTACTTGGGAAAAAGTGAAGAAAATTTATAGGTAATGGATATTTAAGGGATATCTTTCAAATGCTTATGGAAAAATGAATGAGCTGTTACATTTTAAACTTCATGTTTAGAAAAAACTCAAGATTTCATAGCCCCTTTATCTCAATTTTTACCACAGTTTTTAATAGGTTTGGAAAATTCTGGAGTTTCATACATCTGTAAGTATGGTTTGTATACTGTGCAAAATTCATCAAAGGGTCTCTCTTACTTATGAAGAAAAATGTACCTGTAGCAGCAAATGCAGCCAATAGTAAGCGAAAAAATGATGAAATTTCAGATTAAAAAAATTAATTTTGTTATGTTTCTTAACTTGCACTGCTATGAGTGTGAATCTGGAATCTGTACTGGTCATGCTGACAAATTTTTGTGAATTTATTTGTAAAAGTGTAGACAGTGGAAATTAAAATGTCCTGTGGTGCCTCTCCTGCTCCAAGTCGGCCTGTTTGACATCCTACCCCCATTAAGCAAGGGCGCCCATGCAATAGTCTGTAGGGGAGGGTGCAGGTGGGGCGGAGGGAAAAACCTGGTTGTATGGACAACTTTTAATATTTTGGAAGATGAATGGCATATTGAATGTAGCCATTAAAAAGATTCAGTTCCGACCCTATTAAATACCTGCATAATATCAAAGTTTCGGTCATGTTCTGGAAAGGAAAATATCTGACTATACTCCGTTTTTTACTTTCTGTGGGACTTGGTGGGGGTCAGGGGTTGGGGGAGGGTTTGGGTCCCCTTGGCTGCAGGTATAGGTGCCCTTGACCTTAACTGCTTACCAAGATATTGGTTCCTTCATTTTGCTAATATCCTAGGTTACGAGTGACTATATGGATTCAACGTAATTTTAAAGCGAAATCTTCTTTCTTTCTAGTCAAGTACCTTGCAGAAAGATCCCTAGTAAAACATTTCTGTGCATTACTTTTCCATTAATCGTGTGCCTTGGTGTATAGCTACACACACTGACTGTGTATGGGTCTCTGCACGGATGAGGCGGCGGCAACGCTGGATGATGGAGCGAGATTTGGCAGCACTGCCGCCTGTCCTTGTTCCCTCCCACAAAAGGTCACGAGGCGACTGTTGTGCGCCACATCTATACCATCACGACCCTCACTGGAACTCTCCATCGTGACCGGCAGAAAACGGTGAGACTCCAACTGCGTGGGGAAACCAGTGCGCTAACTCTTACAAAATCCCCCAAGACGCCAGGTACACACATTTGGAGCCTTTGATCGCAGGTCAGATTGGCCCAGGGGGGGGGGGGGGCGAGGGGGGCGCTGCTACCCCCTCCATCCGCGCGCCTGCGTGGCAGCGGTGAAAGCTCGCGCCACGCTTGCAGTGGTTTATTATTAGAGGTGGGCAGGAAGTAACGTACCAGTAATGTTACAAATAACAATTAGCGTGTTCAGTTTCCGAATGTGCAAAACGTTACGTTAGAATTGGGCACGCTTGGTACACAGAAGAGAATTTCAGCTGACCAAGTGTCCCTAGTAAGTATGAATTAAATTACTCCTTTCTTTGGTTTTAAAATTTCTGGTATGGAAGCAAATGTGAAAATAACAGCTATTATGTTTTATTTATGTTTTATTGAAAATCATAATACAAACTGCCACAAAGTTCAGTACAAGTTCGTGTTTAGAACACGAATTTTATCAGTTTGCTGTGGTTACAAGTTTGGGAACTACAGCTTCAGTCACATGATGAAGATAAAGGCTAATGTTCCACTGCTCCCTTAGACCACTTTCCTCTGAAGAAAGGTCAGTTTCTTAGTTTGTGGGTGAGCATATGTGAGATTACTGATTTAACAGTGTAGTTGTCTCAAAGTTGTTCGCTATAAATAATACTGGTAGTAATCAAATATAGTACAATAGTTTGATACTACTAATAATTTTCCAGGTGCAGTTCCCAGGCTGACAATGCGATGACCTACATGTCCACCTGCATCACAGTCTAGGAGAACATCCTGGTGAGTGCAGGAAATGCTTGACGATGTTGCAGCTCAAAGATGCTATGACGTAAAGCATAAGTGTTCCAACTATTTTAACTTTGTCATTAAAGTAAATGTTATTGAAATGGATGATAAATAAATATGCAACATATTATGAGTGACTTGTTCAGGGTAATGAAAACCAATTCAGTTTATTTCTTACATGTAAAAGATATTCCTTACTTATAAATTTTCTGCACTTTTTTCCAAGCAAAATGTTTGCCAACAACAGACGAGACAAAGGTGCTCAGTACCAGGGAATTATACAGCTGGTGCTACTGGAGCAACAGAAATTGACAAGGTTGCAACTTGAAAAAGAAGCTATGATAATGAAGTTTCTTAACGCAAAGGGGAGCAACTAATACGGTGCTCAAGAGGAGGAAAATGAAAACAGTTTTAATATACATCCTGTTTCTTAGATCGTGTTACCATTAGCTTGTTGTAGGTGGTAAGTAGCTGGACTCGCATTCGGGAGGACGACAGTTCAAATCTGCGTCCGACTATCCAGATTTAGGTTTCACGTGGTTTCCCTTAATCGCTCCAAGTGCATGCCGGGCTGGTTCCTTTGGAGGGCACGGCCTATTTCCTTCCCCATCCTTGAAACAATTCGACCATGTGCTGTGTCTCTAATGACCTCGATGTCGATGGGGACTTTAAAATCTGCTTTTTTTTCCTTCCCACTTTTCACTTCCTCAATGAATTTTTACGCGTAGAAGACATTCACTGTTTCCTCGATCGGCGGACACACAGAAGAAACGCTATAGTGGCAACTGGAAAACTTCGACTAAAAATTAATTTTAATTAGTCTGTGCAAAGTGCGCATTCCATTTAAAGAGCGTACGTTATGTTCTCATGCAGTCTATGTATGCTGTTGTTGTGGTATTCAGTCCGAAGACTGGTTTGATGCAGCTTTCCACTTTAGTCTGTCCTGTGAAGGCCTCTTCATCTCCGAATAATTTTTATTTTTTGATTTACAAACCCAGTTTTGCAGGACGACATTGAGGAGGCAGTCCCCATGGTCATGGAACTTCTGAGACTTACGTCCATTTGAACCTACTTAGGTACTCATCCTTTGGTTTCTCTCTAAAATTCTTACCCCCTCACACATCATTCCAGTATCAAACTGACCAGCCCTTGATAATTCAGAATGTGTCCCATCATTCGATCCCCTCTGTTGGTTAAGTTGTACACTAAATTTGTTTTCCAGTTCGATTCAGTGCACTACATATGTAAAGCTTCTATTCTTTTCTTGTCTGAACTGCTTATCGTCCATGTTTCACTTACGTTCAAAGCAGAACTCCAAACAAATTCCTTCAGAAAAGCTTTCCTGACATTTAAATTCATAATCGATGTTAACGAATTCATCCTTTTTGGAAATGCTTTCTTTGCTACTGCCCATCTGCATTTTATATCCTCTCTATTTTGGCCATCATCAGTTGTTTTGCTGCCCAAAGAGCAAAATGCGTCTACTACTTTTCGTGCCTCATTTCCTAAACTAATTTCCTCATCATCGCCTGATTTAATCCTTGTTTTAGTTTTGTTGATGCTCATCTTACAACCTCTTTTTAAGACAATACCAATTCTGTCCAGCTCCTCTATCAAGTCCTTTGCTGTATCTGATAGAATTACAATGTCAGATACGCCATTCCACTGTTTGTTTAAAAATTATCATCTCAAGGCACCTCTTGCGTCCATGCAGCGCCGACGCCTTACGCAAGATCAACATGAAGTGTGGCTTCCTTTGACTACAATAGTTTGAAAAAAGTAACATTGTAGTCATATTCCTCCTAACTGTGGGCTTAAGATTTAAATTGCAAATTTCACCTGAACTTTAACCTGTCATTATTATTAAAATCATGTTATATTCCTCCAAAGTGTGGCCTTCACATTTAAATTGCAAATTTCACCTGAGCTTTAACATAGCTGGCTCTTTTCTTCTTCTTCTTATTATTATTTTTAAAATCATGTTATACACTACTGGCCATTAAAATTGCTACACCAAGAAGAAATGCAGATGATAAACGGGTATTCATTGGACAAATATATTATACTAGAACTTACATGTGATTACATTTTCGCGCAATTTGGGTGTATTGATCCTGAGAAATCAGTATCCAGAACAACCACCTCTGCCCGCAATAACGGCCTTGATACGACTGGGCGAGTCTAACAGAGCTTGGATGGGGTGTAAAGGTACAGCTGTCCATGCAGCTTTAACACGATAACACAGTTCATCAAGAGTAGTGACTGGCGTATTGTGATGAGCCAGTTGTTCGGGCACCATTGACCAGACGTTCTCAATTGGTGAGACATCTGGAGAATGTGCTGGCCAGGGCAGCAGTCGAACATTTTCTGTATCTTGGACCTGCAACATGCGGTCGTGCATTATCCTGTTGAAATGTAGGGTTTCGCAGGGATCGAAATGTAACGTCCACTGTTCAAAGTGCGGTCAATGCGAACAAGAGGTGACCGAGACGTGTAACCAATGGCACCCCATACCATCACGCCGGGTGATACGCCACTATGGCGATGACGAATACACGCTTCCAATGTGCGTTCACCGCGATGTCGCCAAACACGGATGCAACCATCATGATGCTGTAAACAGAACCTGGATTCATCCGAAAAAATGACGTTTTGCCATTCGTGCATCCAGGTTCGTCGTTGAGTACACCATCGCAGGCGCTCCTGTCTGTGATGCAGCGTCAGGGGTAACCGCAGCCATGGCCTTCGAGCTAATAGTCCATGCTGCTGCAAATGTCGTCGAACTCTTCGTGCAGGTGGTTGTTGTCTTGCAAACGTCCCTATCTGTTGACTCAGGGATCGAGACGTGGCTGCACGATACGTTACAGCCATGCGGATAAGATGCCTGTCATCTCGACTGCTAGTGATACGAGGCCGTTGGGATCCAGCACGGCGTTCCGTATTACCCTACTGAACCCACCGATTCCATATTCTGCTAAGAGTCATTGGATCTCGACCAACGCGAGCAACAATGTCCCGATACGATAAACCACAATCGCGATAGGCTCCAATCCGACCTTTATCAAAGTCGGAAACGTGATGGTACGCATTTCTCCTCCTTACACGAGGCATCACAACAACGTTTCACCAGGCAACGTCGGTCAACCGCTGTTTGTGTATGAGAAATCGGTTTCCTCATGTCAGCACGTTGTAGGTGTCGGCACCGGCGCCAGCCTTGTATGAATGCTCTGAAAAGCTAATCATTTGCATATCACAGCATCTTCTTCCTGTCGGCTAAATTTCGCGTCTGTAGCACGCATCTTCGTGGTGTAGCAGTTTTAGTGGCCAAACTGTGGCCTTAAGATTTAAACTGCAGATTCACCTGAACTTCTGCATAGCCGGCCCTTTTATTATTATTACTATTAAAAGAATGTTGTATTTCTTTTAAAATGTGGCCTTAAGATTTAAATTGCAGTATTTATTTCTTTGATTTTAAGTTAAATTTTTACTTATCAATAAATTGTTATTTGCATGAGATAATAACCAGTTGATTTGTGGTGCCGGTCCTTCCCGTTTTCCTTAACTTCAGATTGTCCGGTTCAATAAGAAGGTTTGAAATTACAAGAGCTATTCTGTAAAAGAAACGGTTCATTTTATGTGTTCTCCTTGACTTAAAGTTGGTTGCAACAAAGTATGTACAGTCCTGCTACTTCATTCGAAGTTCATAGCAGGAAAATTTAGTAGTGTTCTTCGTATCACCGAGAACTTCGCCACCTACACGATACACAGGCTGATGCAACTAAGACGGGCCACCACGGAGTATCCAGATCGAATAACTATATCGAGATGTGGTTTTCGCCGAGTTATAGCAGACAATATGGTGAATTTCCTGACGTTCACAGGTAATTTTTATCGTTTATAGTCGCCGAATTACGAAGCCGACTTTTTTTTAAACTGTGTAGTTTTTTTCTGTGGCGTTTGAAAGAATTTTCTAAGAGAAGAAATAGTATCAAGATAGCATCTACATCTATATCTACATGATGACTCTGCAATTCATATTTAAGTGCTTGGCAGATGGTTCATCGAACCACAATCATACTATCTCTCTACCAATCCACTCCCGCGCGGGAAAAACGAACACCTAAACCTTTCTGTTCGAGCTCTGATTTCTCTTATTTTATTTTGATGATCATTCCTACCTATGTAGGTTGGGCTCAACAAAATATTTTCGCATTCGGAAGAGAAAGTTGGTGGCTGAAATTTCGTAAATAGATCTTGCCGCGACGAAAAACGTCTTTGCTTTAATGACTTCCATCCCAACTCGCGTATCGTATCTGCCACACTCTCTCCCCTATTACGTGATAATAGAAAACGAGCTGGCCTTTTTTGCACCCTTTCGATGTCCTCCGTCAATCCCACCTGGTAAGGATCCCACACCGCGCAGCAATATTCTAACAGAGGACGAACGAGTGTAGTGTAAGCTGTCTCTTTAGTGGACTTGTTGCATCTTCTAAGTGTCCTGCCAATGAAACGCAACGTTTGGCTCGCTTTCCCCACAATATTATCTATGTGGTCTTTCCAACTGAACTTGTTCGTAATTTTAACACCCAGGTACTTAATTGAATTGACAGCCTTGAGAATTGTACTGTTTATCGAGTAATCGAATTCCAACGGATTTCTTTTGGAACTCATGTGGATCACCTCACACTTTTCGTTATTTAGCGTCAACTGCCACCTGCCACACCAAACAGCAATCTTTTCTAAATCGCTTTGCAACTGACACTGGTCTTCGGATAACCTTACTAGACGGTAAATTACAGCATCATCTGCGAACAACCTAAGAGAACTGCTCAGATTGTCACCCAGGTCATTTATATAGATCAGGAACAGCAGAGGTCCCAGGATGCTTCCCTGGGGAACACCTGATATCACTTCAGTTTTACTCGATGATTTGCCGTCTATTACCACGAACTGCGGCCTTCCTGACAGGAGATCACGAATCCAGTCGCACAACTGAGACGATACCCCATAGGCCCGCAGCTTGATTAGAAGTCGCTTGTGAGGAACGGTGTCAAAAGCTTTCCGGAAATCTAGAAATACGGAATCAACTTGAGAGCCCCTGTCGGTAGCGGCCATTACTTCGTGCGAATAAAGAGCTAGCTGCGTTGCAAAAGAACGATGTTTTCTGAAACCATGCTGATTGCGTATCAATAGATCGTTCCCTTCGAGGTGCTTCATAATGTTTGAATACAGTATATGCTCCAAAACCCTACTGCAAACCGATGTCAGTGATATAGGTCTGTAGTTCGATGGATTACTCCTACTATCCTTCTTAAGCACTGGTGCGACCTGCGCAATTTTCCAATCTGTAGGTACAGATCTATCGGTGAGCGAGTGGTTGTATATGATTGCTAAGTAGGGAGCTATTGTATCAGCGTAATCCGAAAGGAACCTAATCGGTATACAATCTGGACCTGAAGACTTGCCCGTATCAAGCGATTTGAGTTGCTTCGCAACCCCTAAGGTATCTACTTCTACGAAACTCATGCTAGCAGATGTTCGTGTTTCAAATTCTGGAATATTCCATTCGTCTTCCCTGGTGAAGGAATTTCAGAAAACTGCGTTCATTAACTCCGCTTTAGCGGCACAGTCGTCGGTAACAGTACCATCGGCACTGCGCAGCGAAGGTATTGACTGCGTCTGGCCGCTTGTGTATTTTACATACGACCAGAATTTCTTGCGATTTTCTACCAAATTTCGAGACAATGTTTCGTTGTGGAACCTATTAAAGGCATCTCGCATTGAAGTCAGTGCCAAATTTCGCGCGTCTGTGAATTTTAGCCTATCTTCGGGATTTCGCGTTCTTCTGAACTTCGATTGGTTTTTCCGTTGCCTCTGCAACTAGTCCAGTGGAACTGTCAGAAAAAAAGCCTGTACCTTGCAAAAGGTGGGGTAGAAGATTTTATTTTTTAACTCATTCATATTGTTGGAAAGGTTAGAAAACCAAGTTTTTCCAACAAAATTTCTCTTGAGAAAACTTTTTGCAGTCATAAAACTTCGAAAATTTCGGACATTTTTCAGTTTTTTCAAAATATCTCAGTTTCTTTTGCTCCTATCGCTTTGGCGTCTATTTTCGATTTTAAAGAGCACAAAATTCTCTACAAATTTGATTCTTACCATTTTTTTGTACTACCAGTATCTAAGGCGCTACAGCGCGTCAAAAGATACCAATTTTTGAAATTTCGAGCAAAGTGGCAAATTAACTAATTTTTGAACCCGGTTATTTCAGTTTCTATTTGTGTAGTATAAACATATTACTCATCATGTTATTCACTGGAATTTACCACCTCACTCTGCTGCAGGGCCAGGACAAACAGCATCATATTCAGTAACTACGAACACATTCACGTCGGATTGCGTGAAGTTTATTTGTGTTACAATATGTAATACGATTGCGTGCAGGTGCCGTACATTTTCTACAGTGGATTGACGTTAATAATCAGTTATAAGAAAAAGTATGTAGGAATTGTTCTTTAGCGGACAAAAGCGTATTTATTCTTTGGCGGGCGGAAGGTAATTACCTCTAGTGATCGTTCACAGCGCGCTGACAGCTATTAGCACACAACAATAAGGGTCCTACAGTTTGGAGTCGCTTTTATTCAGTATATGTTGTGGTGCTGAAAATGAGTATGTCTGACATGAATTTGTGTTTCATTTGCGAAAAAACTGTGTTGAGTCGTGGACGCAATGTGAAAAAGAGTGGACTGAGCACACTTATCGATTGTAGTGCTAAACGCAGGGAGTCTGCTCACACCCATTTTATGAAAACGCTCAGTGAAGTGATGGTGCATGAAGCATGCTACACGAAGTACATTAATGGGAGAATGATAGCAGCTAGCCCTCGACATCCTCATGAACCAACAGGCGTGCTACGTCGTTCGCAGGAAAAGGGTCAGTTCAATTTCAAAGAGAAATGCTTCTTATGTCCAAAAGGGAATTCTCATGACTTTTTAACCAAGCAGATAAGATTGCCATATGCCAAACGAAATTTTGTTTACAAAGTAATGAAATTGGAAGTGCAATCGACAGTATGAGAACAGGCTAAACGACGTGGTGATAAATTTGGTCAACAAGTGATAGAGCGGATTCCAAATGTAAGTGATTTGGTTGCTGCAGATGGGTGGTACCACAGATTTTGCTACAGAAAGTTATTTCACCGTGTTTCAGCTACTGGACAGTAACGAGGTTACCGACCTGCAACACCAGTAGACGAAGCCATGGAGGCTATATTTGCCTACCTGGGAACCAATACGGAAGAATGTCAGTTTTCTATGGACGATCTGTTAGAGCAAATACCCACATCACCCCGTCCTGATATTAGAATTGTCAAGGCTCGCCTTTTCCAGAAATATGGTGACGATGTGGTAATAGCTGAAACAGCTTCCAAGCCAGCAGTCGTATGTTTCAAGAGTGTTGGGCACCAACTACTCAGTGAAAATTGGTACACCAAAAGAAATTCAGATCCTCAGCGAGAAAGACTACGAATCGTCACAGCAGCTGTAAATATCATATTAGACGATATAAGATCAGTGGTGTACGATGTAAAACAGTACCCTCCCTCTGATAATTTTTTATGTTATGTAGAGTCTGTCATACCAGAATCTGTAAGATTGCTCTTTGAAACTATAATCTTGAAACACAAGCGGTCTCGCAGAAAATGGGGGAAAATATGTGTTTCTCTTGCTCATACACTCATAAGTGCTGCGAGGCCACGTTCATTTATTTCATCATTTTTGACTGCTATTAGTTCATACTTGTACCGGAAGTTTGGCTCAAAACATCTCATCCAGGTTTTGTCTTCCCTTGGCTTTGCAGCATCTTATACGGAAGCTGCTCTATTGGAAGTGTTTCCAATCCTTCAGCTTGACAACGAAAGACAGCGTTTGCCAATTTGTGTCTGATAATGCAGATTTCAATGTAAACACCCTATATGGAACTGGTACTTTTCATGCAATGGGAGGTATAATGTGTGTTACTCCTCATGATGCATTGCTTCCTCAGAAAAATATTAAAAAGTTGAATCATCGTCCCTCGGCTCAGCTTGTTAGTGAAGCCGGATAAAATGACATACAGACATTCCGCAAAACACAAGTTGGAGGGCTGAAGGCTATAAAAATTGAAGATCTGGACATAATTGCTCCTGCAAAAGGTGAGATCGTCATCTCAACAGTGGAAATTACGTGGTTATATTGTAAATGGTCTCAGAATGCAGTTGTTTCAGGATGGAATGGTTACATGGAACGCTTGACGGCAGACAAAGAATATGAACATTCTAAAATAAAGTGTCTTCCATTTCTTAATTCATCACCAACCCATTATGACACCATATATATTGCTCTGATGGTAGCTGGAGATGCATGTAAAAGACATAATCAGACTACATGCTTTGTCACATTTGATCAGCCTCTGTATTGGGAGGCAAGGGATATTGTGGAGATTGACCTTCCTGAATTTCATAACGTGGAGGTCCGACTAGGAGGTTTCCATTTCCTTATGTCGTTCATGGGATGTATCGGTATGATCATGGGTGGGAGTGGATGATGTATAACATGGGATATTCGCTGAAAACAGCGTTGAAAAGATTTTGTCAGGACATGCATATTCCAGGGCTGTGCGAGCGCATTTATTGTGTCACCTTGCTTTGGCCTGTCAAGTGTGGGATCACATTGAGCTAACAGAAGATGAACGTGGGACATTGAATGACTTGTCTTCTCCTTGTGGTGAGTCAGAACTGTCAGTTGGCCAGGATACCAGTGTTCTCAGGAAACAAGTCATAAAAAAATTTGTAACTGCCCTGAAAACGATTGAAAGTAAGGGACCCACAGCAAAATTATGCGTTCAGTACTACAAGATGGTCACTCTCATGAAACAATTTATTGAAGCGGATCGATCAGGCAATTGGAAACTTCATCTAGAAAGCGTGCGAAAAATGCTTCCCTACTTCCCTACTGTGAAAACGAGCCAAAATTTTTATATGAAGACAGTGAGGAAGATGTTATGGAGGATGTTGAGGCAACCGTATACGAAATCAACGAACTTGCTGTGGCTGACTCGCTGTTTGAAGAAGAGGTCAATCTGGGATCAACTCTATGTACAGACCCTGAATCCGTTACTCAAGGTATTTCTGGTGAAACTGAGGAACCTGGCCCATCAAAACGTTGGAAGTGATGCTCATATCTGTCTCAAGTGCGCTAAAGTGCGATATTACAAGTATTACACACCCAGAACTGTCAACATTTTTTATAACTGACAATGCATTTTAATTGTAATAAAGCTACTTATTTTTAATGTCAACTGTGTGGCTTTTATACACAAGAATAATTACCTACCTAATTAGGTTGCCTATTACAGCTAATAATAGTTCAGTTTCCTGAGACAATTAATTTTGTGTGCGTGTATATATATATATATATATATATATATATATATATATATATATATATATATATATATATATATGTGTGTGTGTGTGTGTGTGTGTGTGTGTGTGTCTATGTCTCTTAATGGTGTGTTTTTATATTTATAGTTTTACAAATACCAGGGTTGAGGTGGCCCATAGTGAACTTCACGTAGTGATGTAAGAATCACAATAGTTGGGTGCCCAGCAATCCTCATGTTGCATACAGAGAAATTGAATATCTGAAATTGAAGTGTTAAATTCGAACATATAACATGATGTATAATGTATTTATACTACACAAACAGAAACTGAAAAAATAGTGTTCAAAAATAAGGTATCTTGCCACTATGGTCAAAATTTGAAAAATTGGTATTTTTTGAGGCGCTGTAGCGCCTTAGAAATTGGGAGTAGAAAAAAATGGCAGGAATAAAATTTGTAGAGAATTTTGTGCTCTTTAAAAAAGAAACTAGACGTTAAAGCGATAGGAGCAAAAAAACTGAGATATTTTGAAAAAACTGAAAAAAGGCCGAAATTTTCCAAGTTTTTTGACTGCAGAAAGTTTACCCAAGCGAAATTTTGTTGACAAAATTCGGTTTTCTAATCTTTCCAACCATATGAACGAGTTGAAAAAATAAACTCTTCTACCCCACCTTTTGCAAGGTATATCTGTTATTTGACTGGACTAAACAGCGTTCGGACCTGTTTTGTGTACCATGGGGGATCAGTTCCATCTCTTACCAATTTATGAGGTATGAATCAATTGCTGTTGCTACTATATCTTTGAATTTGAGCCACATCTCGTCTACATTTGCGTAGTCAGTTCCGAAGGAATGGAGATTGTCTCTTAGGAAGGCTTCTAGTGACACTTTATCCGCTTTTTTAAATAAAATTATTTTACGTTTGTTTCCAGTGGATTTGGAAGAAACGGTATTGAGCCTAGCTACAGCGACCTTGTGATCACTAATCCCTGTATCAGTCATGATGCTCTCTATTAGCTCTGGATTGTTTGTGGCTAAGAGGTCAAGTGTGTTTTCGCAACCATTTACAATTCGCGTGGGTTCGTGGACTAACTGCTCGAAATAATTTTCGGAGAAAGCATTTAGGACAATCTCGGAAGATGTTTTCTGCCTACCACCGGTTTTGAACAAGTATTTTTGCCAACATATCGAGGGAAGGTTGACTTCCCCACCAACTATAACCGTATGAGTGGAGTATTTATTTGTTACGAGACTCAAACTTTCTCTGAACTGTTCAGCAACTATATCATCGGAGTCTGGGGGTCGGTAGAAGGAGCCAATTATTAACTTAGATCGGCTGTTAAATATAACCTCCACCCATACCAATTCGCACGGAGTATCTACTTCGACTTCCCTACAAGATAA
Organism: Schistocerca serialis cubense; assembly: GCF_023864345.2. Lineage (NCBI taxonomy): Eukaryota > Metazoa > Arthropoda > Insecta > Orthoptera > Acrididae > Schistocerca > Schistocerca serialis. The sequence continues at coordinate 1,204,278,906 of NC_064638.1, read as the reverse complement.
ACCACTACTGACAGACACAAACACTCCACCACCAATTCTGCCTAATCTGTCTTTCCTGAACACCGTCTGAGCCCTCGTAAAAATTTCTGCACAACTTGTTTCAGGCTGTAGCCAGCTTTCTGTACCTATAACGATTTCAGCTTCTGTGCTTTCTATTAGCGCTTGAAGCTCAGGGACTTTCTCAGCACAAGTACAACAATTTACAATTCCGACTATTCCTTGATCCAAGCACGTCCTGTATTTGCCATGCACCCTTTGAGATTGCAGCCCACCCCATACTTTCCCGAGGCCTTTTAACCTTAAAAAAAGCACCAAGTCCACGCCACACAGCCTCCGCTACCCGTGTAGCCGCCAGCTGAGTGTAGTGAACTCCTGACCTATTCAGTGGAACCCGCAACCCCACCACCCTATGGCGCAAGTTAAGGAATCTGCAGCCAACACGGTCGTAAAACCGTCTGAGCCCCTGATTCAGACTGTCCACCCGGCTCTGCACCAAAGGTCCGCAGTCGGTTCTGTCAAGGATGCTGCAGATGGTGAGCTCTGCCTTCATCTCGTAAGCAAGACCGGCAGCCTTCACCAAATCAGATAGCCGCTGGAATCCAGACAGAATTTCCTCAGATCCAAAGCGACACTCGTCATTAGTGCCGACATGTGCCACTACCTGCAGCTGGCTGCACCCTGTGCTCTTCATGGCATCCGGAAGGACCCTTTCCACATCAGGAATGACTCCACCCGGAATGCACACGGAGTGCACACTGGATTTCTTCCCCTCCTTAGCCGCCATATCCCTAAGGGGCCCCATTACGCACCTAATATTGGAGCTCCCAACTACCAATAAGCCCACCCTCTGCGATTGCCCGGGCCTTGAAGGCTGAGAATGATCCCCTGAAACAGGGCAGGCAGCTGCATCTGGCTCAGCCAGAGACAGTACCCGAAACCTGTTTGTCAGACACACTGGGGAGGCTTTCTGATCAGCCTCCGGGGACGTCTTTCGCTGCCTGCCACGCCTTGGAACGACCTCCCATTTAACCACAGGCGGGGGCTCAGCCCCACTGCGGGCAGCAACCGGGGCAACCACAGCGGCAGACCGATCTGGGGACAGACGGGACGAGGTTGACATCCCCGTGATACCCAAGTCCGGCTCCCCGCAGTGGTGCCCATTGGCAACAGCCTCAAGCTGCGTGACCGAAGTCAGTGCCGTCTGCAGCTGCGAGCAGCTCCCCAAACCGCTGTCGCCAGCGGAAGTGTTTGAACTCAGAAGGGTGTTTCTGGAGCCACTCTGTAGCAATTCTGGAAGTCTGGATGTCGTCTTGTCCTACTGGAATTGCCCGAGTCCCTCGCAATGCACAATCGACTTGAATGGATGCAGGTAAGCAGACAGGATGCTTATGTACGTGTCACCTGTCAGAGTCGTATCTAGACGTATCAAAGGTCTCATATCACTCCAACTGCACACGCCTCACACCATTACAGAGCCTCCACCAGCTTGAACAGTCTGCTGCTGACATGCAAGGTCCATGGATTCATATCCGTACACGTCCATGGGTACAATACAATTTGAAACGTGACTCGTCCGACCAGTCAACATCATTCGAGTCATCAACAGTCCAATGTCGGTGTTGACGAGCCCAGGCGAGGCGTAAAGCTTTGTGTCGTGCCATCACCAAGGGTACTCGAGCCCATATTGATGACGTTTCGTTGAATGGTTTGCAAGCGGATACTTGTTGATGGCCCATCACTGAAATTTGCAGCAATTTGTGGAAGGGTTGCGCTTCTGCCACATTCTCTTCAGTCGTCTTTGATTCCATTCTTGCAGGATCGTTGTCGGGCCGTAGCGATGTCGGAGATTTGATATTTTACTGGGTTCCTGATATTCACGGTACAATCATGAAATAGTCGTAGGAGAAAATTCCCACTTCATCGCTATGTCGGAAATGCTGTGTCCCGTCGGTCGTGCGCCGACTACAGCACCACGTTCAAACTCGCTTAATCTTGATAATCTGCCATTGTAGCAGCAGTAACCGATCTAACAACTGCGCCAGACACTTGTCCTATACAGGCGTTGCCGACAGCAGTGCCGTCTTCTGCTTGTTTACATATCTCTGTATTTGAATAGGCATGCCTATACCAGCTTCTTTGGCGCTTCAGTGTGTATTGCAAACGAAAGTGCTCGTTGCTGCTCTCTGAAGTAACATCCGCACAGTAATATTGTTTCATTATTCGTTACCTTACATAAACTCTGAAAAAGTCTCCTATTCACGATAAATTAAAGTGTCTTTTGGATGGCGATCTTGAAACTAGTCGAAAGTGGCTTGTTGAGCCAGTTTTAAAAGTTGCTGCAAGCAAGTTGATGACAACATGGCAACCCTCACATTGGCTCACATAATTATTCAGACAGACATGGTGTATTATACTTCCCTCCGAGTCAGTGATTTCAGTGATAATAAAGCACTAGTGTAAGGTTAATACAAGTTCCTGTAAGGAAAGTAACAACAAAATGTCCACCGTACTTCTAAGGAACACTCCAAATACAAACACAAGAATGTACAATCACAATCAAAAACAAAATCAAAATTGTTCCATAAAAACACGGGAGAACTGCTGGATATCAGTAACGTTCTGCCACGATATTTCGGCGCAGAGTCTTCTGGCCATCTTCAGATGAATGCCACTGTAGTAGTACGCCGGGAAAGCTTTAAACATCACAAAATCAATATTGCACAAAATTATTCGGACACTTTTCCTTCTGCTTAGGGTCCTAAAGTTCAGTATCTGGCAGGCATTCTTTTCACCTTAATTATTTCTCTGAGACGACTTGGAACGCTCTTCACTAATTTCCGGATGTACCGGAGAGATATTTTCTGTCACTCTTCTTTCAGTCTGTTTTTCAGCTGTTCTCTAAATGTGATTGGTGTTTTCCTTATTTCTTTATTACGTTTGTCTCAAAGGTACTCAATAACTATCAGGTCTGGTGACGGAGGGGGAGGTAAAGCGCCTTTCGACAGTTAAATAATAACCACATCCTCACATACCTGGTCGCTATCTTGAGAAAACTGAAAATGTTTCCTCATCCCCATGTTTTTGGCGCTCTTTTGGAAATTGTATTCTCAGGCACTGAAATTTGTCCACTTTACCCTCTATAAAAACCAATTCACCAACAACATTGCCGCCCAGGGTGGCAGAGCGGTTCTAGACGCTACAGTCTGGAACCGCGCGACCGCTACGGTCGCAGGTTCGAATCCTGCCTTGGGCATGGATGTGTGTGATGTCCTTGGGTTAGTTGGATTTAAGTAGTTCTAAGTTCTAGGGGACTGATGATCTTAGAAGTTCAGTCCCATAGTGCTCAGAGCCATTTTTGAACCAACAAGATTTGTCGACATGCAAGCCCACACCATTGCGTGTCTACCGCCATATTTGACAGTTGCTCTGAGATTTTTCTCTTGAAGCTCAGTATTAAGTAGTCGCCAAACCATTATCCTCCCACCAGATGAAATGGGTTAAGTTTACTCCGCCATATATTATCGTCTGTAAGCCGCGCGGTCCAGGGCGTCTTGTCACGGTCTGCGTGGCTTCCCCCGTCGGAGGTTCGAGTCCTCCCTCGGGCGTGGGTGTGTGTGTCGTCCTTAGCATAAATTAGTTCAAGTTAGATTAAGTAGTGTGTAAGCTTAGGGACCGATGATCTCAGCAGTTTGGTCCCAAAAGACCTTACCACAAATTACCAGTTTAAAATTATCGTCTCTAACATATTCTTTGCCAAATAGCCTTCTCTTTCTTTGACCTATTTTGCTTATGAAGGGCTTCCGTCATGCAATACGGCCGTAAAAGTTACCTCTACTGACAAGGGAACCTCCCCATCGCACCCCCCTCAGATTTAGTTATAAGTTGGCGCAGTGGATAGGCCTTGATAAACTGAACACAGATCAATTGACAAACCAGGAAGAAGTTGTGTGGAACTGTGAAAAAATAAGCAAAATATACAAACTGAGTAGTCCATGTGTAAGATAGGCAACATCATGGAGATTGGGAGTTCAGGAGCGCCCTGGTCACGTGGTAGCGTGAGCAGCTGCAGAACGAGAGGTCCTTGGTTCAAGTCTTCCCTCGAGTGAAAATTTTACTTTCTTAATTTTTGCTTAGTTATTATCTGTCCGTTCGTTCATTGACGTCTCTGTTCACTGTAATAAGTTTAGTGTCTGTGTTTTGCGACCGCACAGTAAAACCGTGCGATTAGTAGACGAAAGGGCGTGCCTCTCCAATGGGAACCGAAAACATTTGATCGCAAGGTCATAGGTCAACCGATTCCTCCACAGGAAAACACATCTGATATTTTCTATACGACACTGGTGACGGCATGTGCGTCACATGACAGGAATATGTTGTCGACCCACCTAACTTGTACACTTGGCGAATGGGTAAAAAGATTCTTCTACCTTGCCCGATTTAGGTTTTCTTGTGGATGTGATAATCACTCCCAAAAAAGTGATGAAAACATCAGAGTTTGTCACATAAACTGAAAATAAAATATTAAACTTTTTACCCGATAGAAGATTTGAACCAAGGATCTTTCGTCCCGCAGCTGCTCACGTTACCACGGGACCACGGCGCTCCTGCGTTCCCCGTGTCCTTGGTATTGCATATCTTCCCATGAACTACTTAGTTTGTATATTTTGCTTATTTTTTCACAGATCCACACAACATCTTCCTGTTTTCTCAATTGATCTGTGTTCAGTTTTTCAAGGCCTATCCACTGTGCCAACTTATAACTAAATCTGAGGGGGGTGCGATGGGGAGGTTCCCTTGTGAGCACCCTCCATATATTTCGCGATGCACTTCCTTTCCGATGTCTTTGGCAGTATCGGTAGTGAGTTTTGGAGCACTCAAATAGAGGGTTTTTTTCGTTTTCCTGATGATGTAACACTCTTCTGGCACAGAAAACGTTCTTGGACGTCCCTTGCGTGGTAGATTGTCAATCCTATCTTCCTTGTAACATTTCAGCATTTTTACAACTTTTGCCTTTAGCATGGTGTTAAATTACTAGCCGTCGCTGTTCCAGTGTACTCTATCTTCCTCTGCGGCCCATCGTTACTTCAGCACACTACCTCGCTTAATGTTTAAGTTCACATTGTCCGTGGCTCTTCTACAAACGGCCTCTGCGGGACAACTGAACGTGTCCGAATAACTTTGTTGACGCACGTTAACGCCGTTCGGAGGTTCCAGGGTCACTGGTTCTCCTCTGTTTCCTAAACATAAACTTTTACTGTGGTGTTGACTCTGTCAGACAGGGATATTAACAATTAGTTTGAGTGTACATTACTTTCTTTGAGCCATAAGGCCAGTGTGTCGCAAAGGCTAGTCATTAACGAGTGTCCGAATAATTATGTGAGTCACTGTATATGAGTGTTACGGAATGTTTGTGTGCCGGAAATAACATCTCTTTAGTGCATTCGCATGTGTTAATAGAAAGTCGAAAAACAATCTGTGGCTGAGTGCAGAACGCGTCGGAGTGTGTCTAATGTTTGTGGTCTAGAAATAGCATAGGCTGAGTGTGTTTCCGCGTTACAGAGACATCAGCACATTCCTACCGATAGAAAGTAGGCACTATCGGTGTAGGCATCCGGCACGCCAGCATTACTAAGTGTGCGCCAGACTTGCCGTAGCGGGACTTGTTGACGACAAGCGTTCCGCTGCGGAGCCAACGGGATACATGGGCTCTGCAACGAACTTGTGACGTCATACAAGTAGGCTTGTCCGCCACACTTCGTGAATGCTCGGCTCCGTGCAGGGGCCGCGGGAAATAAATATTTAATTGAAAATGTACCCACTATAAGGATCTTAACTCTGTCATGTGCTATCGAGAACATGTATGCATTTAAATTCCCAGGTTTTTTTTTAAATTTTATTTTGAGCTTTTCCTCATTACAGAGGCTTATCTCCAACATAATAATTTACTCGGAAATTACTATACAAAGACTAAACGTTCTTAAACTGTATTTTCAAAATATTCCTCCAGGTGTTTCGATCCTGTGTGTCCTCTTCCTCTGCCCCCATTCTCCTCATTGTGTTCTGTACATTTTGGAGCCAGCTGGTCATAGGTAGTCCTCTTCTTCTTCTCCCCTCCAGTTCCCAATCCAGTATCAATTTTGCTATTCTGGCTTCCTCCATTCGTCGTACATGCCCATACCACTGTAATTTCTTCCTATCCATTGCGTCATATATTCTTTCTTTTATTTCCATTCTCCTTATTATTTCGGTGTTCCTTATCTTCTCTTTCCTGGAGAATGTTGCCGATCTGCTCTAGAAGTCCATCTCTAGAGCTTGTAATATTTTAATGTGCTTCAGGTTAATTGTGCAGGTCTCCGTTCCATACAGAACCACACACTCTAATATAGATTTGTATATTAATTTTTTTAAAATCAAATGGCTCTGAGCACTATGGGACTTAACAGCTGTGGTCATCGGTCCCCTAGAACTTAGAACGACTTAAACCTAACTAACCTAAGGACATCACACACATCCATGCCCGAGGCAGGATTCGAACCTGCGACCGTAGCAGTCGCGCGGTTCCGGACTGCGCGCCTAGAACCGCGAGACCACCGCGGCCGGCATTAATTTTTTAGTTCTGCTCATTACATTCTTGCTCCATAAGACTGAGTTAAGCATTCCAATAACCTTCCGTCCGCTACTTATTCTTGTATTGATTTCTGACTTTGATTTTCACTCGATTTCTAAAATGGATCCAAAATAACAGAAAGTGTTTATCTTTTTGATTTTCTTTCCTTCAATGTATAGCTCATCTGGATCATTAGTCAAGTATTCTGTTTTTTGGTAATTAATCTTCAAACCCCAAGTTTTGTATGATACTGCTAGTTGATTGCACATATAGTTAGCATCCTCCTCATCTTGTGCTACAACTACTTGACCATCAGCAAACAATAAATGAAGTAGGTAAACTGAATGGCTCTGAGCACTACGGGACTTAACTTCTGAGGTCATCAGTCCCCTAGAACTCCTTTCTCTTTCTTCTTTTAGTGGTCAACCCTGAGGTTGGTTTGCAGCACAGCGCCATTCCTCTCTTCTGTCTGCCTTCCTCTTAATTCCCACGTATGTGTTACAACCAACGTTACTCATGATCTGTTGCATGTATGACATCCTCGGTCGCCGCCGCCGATTCCTTCCCTCACTAGCTCCTTCTGCTACTGTTGCAATGATGTTGTTGTGTCGTAGGATGTGCCCTATAAGTTTGTCTCTTCTTGTTTGGATGTGCCTCCACAGAGATCTGGTTTCCTGTACTCTTCTAACCACCTCTTCATTTGTTACTTTGTCTCTCCAGCTGATCTTCATCGTCCTTCTATAGCACCACATCTCCAGGGCCTCTAGCCGTCTACTCTCTTCTCTTCCAATTGTCCAAGTTTCAGATCCGTATAGGGCCACACTCCAAACGAAACCTTTCATGATACGTTTCCTTATTTTCAGACCGGTGTTGCTGGTGAGTAAGTTCCTTCTCTGATTAAATGCAATTTTGGCCTTTTGTATTCTGGTCGCAATTTCTTTCCGGCTTCTACCATCTCTTGTGATTTTGCTTCCCAGGTAAAAGCATCAGCAGTAAATCCTAGAACTTAGAACTACTTAAACCTAACTAACCTAAGGATATCACACACATCCATGCCCAAGGCAGGATTCGAACCTGCGACCGTAGCGGTCGCGCGGTTCCAGTCTGTAGCGTCTAGAACCGCTCGGCCACACCGGCTGGCAGTAGGTAAACTCCATCTCTTATTTCTAATCCCATACTATTACATTTACGAGGCCATGTTCTAAGGCTAATATCTATATAGGTTTTAAATAATGATGCTGACATGGGACAGCCCTGTAAAAGGCATTTGCTTGTTATAAACTCGCAGTTGAGAATTATTAAACTCGTTTCAAATAGTCACTCGCTCGCTTCGAGCATGGACTTAGTCATGCAGAAGCTGGACAGTAATTGTCGGTCTGAGGCAGCGATCACGTGGCGCATTAGATCCGCGTGCGTCTCTAACGAAGAACGGCGCGTTTCGTCAGCGGGTCGTTTACTCTGCTCCAGAGCGTTACCCAGATGATGATATTCTACTGGCAGATTTGGAAGAGTGGTGTTGTGCATCACGGAGAGATTTACTATTGAAACAGCGAGAGAGCACTTTCCGGGAAGAGTCGGACAACATATTACTTTCTCCCACCTATATCTCGCGTTGTGACCTCGACGAGAAAATTCGATAAATTAGAGCCAATAGAGAGGCTTTGCGACAAGCATTCTTCCCACGCGCCATTCATGAGTGGAACTGGGTAGGGGAGGATGAGTTAGTGGTGGCTACACACCATTAGGTAAGCTGCGGGGTATGATCTGGATATATATGTAGAAGATGGGGTTACAAAAACACCGAAGAAAACAAAGGACCTTCAAAAGAAGCTATAACATTTGTAGTTCAAAGTACATCTCTTGTCGGAATATACAGTAGTATTGTTGTTGTTGTTGTTGTGGTCTTCAGTCCTGAGACTGGTTTGATGCAGCTCTCCATGCTACTCTATCCTGTGCAAGCTTCTTCATCTCCCAGTACCTACTGCAACCTACATCCTTCTGAATCTGCTTAGTGTATTCATCTCTTGGTCTCCCCCTATGATTTTTACCCTCCACGCTGCCCTCCAATACTAAATTGGTGATCCCTTGATGCCTCAGAACATGTCCTACCAACCGATCCCTTCTTCTGGTCAAGTTGTGCCACAAACTTCTCTTCTCCCCAATCCTATTCAATACTTCCTCATTAGTTATGTGATCTACCCACCTAATCTTCAGCATTCTTCTGTAGCAACAGTAGTATTAGAAAACTTTATCAGCACAGTTCCAAAGAAAAATTTGCTTCACTATCAGTTAATAAAGATAACGATATTGAATAGAATAATATTAAGAATTGTATTATCTAACCAGAGTCAGAAACACTTGCTAAAAGGATGAAAACAGATGGGAAAAGATGACTTAGGTCTTGGAACACAGAAATTAAAGGGGCTATTAAAGAAAAAGCGGTAGAGTATTTGAAGTTTCTATAGACAAAACATCCGAGAGTTGGGGTGGCTCAGGAGGAATTTTCAATTCTCAGGGATATGACAGTAAGAACCATTCGAAGCATAAAAGTCCAGTAAACATGGGCTCTAAAAGGCATGCCTTAACAGGTATTAGCACAACTTCAGCTTCAATATCGGGCAACAAATCTCTTCTACTGCAAGCCCTTTTCTTTCCATGTTTTGATATGTGGTAGTATGGAATAAAAAAAGAAAAAATCCAGTAAACTTGGACGCTAAAGTGCATATCTTTAACAGTTGTGAGCAACTGTTCGCCTTCCCTACTGTGAAACACGTCTCTCCTACTGAAAAAATTGGCTCTGAGCACTATGGGACTTAACATCTGTTGTCATCAGTCCCCTAGAACTTAGAACTACTTAAACCTAACTAACCTAAGGACATCACACACATCCATGCCCGAGGCAGGATTCGAACCTGCGACCGTAGCAGTCGCGCGGTTCCGGACTGCGCGCCTAGGACCGCTAGACCACCGCAGCCGGCATCTCTCCTACTGAACGAGTGCTCATAGCTCTGAAGATGTTAGCCCTTTCTCAGTGCATTAAAAATAGGTGTTCTTGGTCTTTTTCAAGTAAAATAAAAATTAATGCTAAATATGATGAAACAGTTTTATTTGTTACACTTCTGATTTTAAGAAATCATTTTAATGTCCACATCGGACTCCCCCTAAAACTGCTGCACCGGGAACATTGGTTATCGGCGAAAATTTCTGAAGCCCTCATTTTGGAAATTTAACAAAATGATTTTGTATAACTCAACTTCAATACATTTTCTGTCAGAGTACGTAGGGTTACCGAAACATAGTAAGTTCTACAAAATGATGACGTGTGTCATTTTCTCCGCCCACAAAATGGGGATAAAAGCGTGCATCGAAAACAGACTTTTGAAGATAACGCAGAACGGTTACAGAAGGATTTCCATGTAGAATGCCATCACCAAATCCGATCAAAATCGTATGTACCCGTCTCAAGTTATGTTTCCCACCAATATGAAAAATACGGTTTCGAGAAAAACGCGTTTAAAGTTTTGGGTTATTTTTTTGTAGTTAAATTAAACATAACTCTAATCAGCGATCCCTCGACCATACAGCAATCCTTCAAGATCAAAAAGCTTCTCCTCTATCTACTTCGCAGCCGTGGCGATTTTGCCGGTCTCCTTGGCAGCTTCTGTCATCCGCTGCTCCGTTCGTGCGATATGCTTTGCGTAGAATAAACCTCGGTAAAACACAAAGGTGGGGACTATCGCCCATTCTTTTAATATTTTTATAGACTTCATTCTTTGTAGATTGTACCATTCCCTCCCTTCTCCGTAATTGCTGTAGTGTTAATTTAGTTATTTCGTGTAAGTCAAAGCAGATTGCTACGTGCGGTTTGAAATACGCGCGCAGACGTCAGTAGCTAACTGCAGCGATGACAATGTAAGGTAGTAGTTTAAATTCTGAGTATTGTTTTTGAAACGCATATTTCGAAACTTCCTGGCAGATTAAAACTGTGTGCCCGACCGAGACTCGAACTCAGCGCACACTCCGCTGCAGAGTGAAAATCTCATTCTGGAAACATCCCCCAGGCTGTGGCTAAGCCATGTCTCCGCAATATCCTTTCTTTCAGAAGTGCTAGTTCTGCAAGTTTCGCAGGAGAACTTCTGTAAAGTTTGGAAGGTAGGAGACGAGATACTGGCAGAAGTAAAACTGTGAGTACCGACCGCGGGTCGGTAGCTCAGATGGTAGAGCACTTGCCCGCGAAAGGCGAAGGTCCCGAGTTCGAGTCTCGGTCGGGCACACCGTTTTAATCTGCCAGGAAGTGTCATATCAGCGCACACTCCGCTGCAGAGTGAAAATCTCATTCTGGTAAATCTCTTGAATCTCTTACTTAGGCTGTGAAATAAGTTTTAATTTTGTCTAAAAAATAAAAATAAATATAACAATTTCCAAGGTGTCTGTGGTAGCATTACTAGAACATTGGGTCATTAAGTACAAAGAAATATTACTACAGAAGTAAATACTTTATTACCATTTAGAAATCAAGAAAATGAAATTTAAACGGCAAAGATGAGGTTCTTGAAGGACATGAAAGGCTGCACAAGAAGAGACAGGATTAGAAATGAAGGTACTAGAATAGAATTTAATATTTTCAACAGCAATGAAAAAATTCAAAAGTGTCGTGAAAATTGGAGACAACACCTTATGAAAATGCCACGTCATAGAATTTCCCAGAAGATCCTGAACTACAAGCCGAATGAGAAAAGAGGTACTGGAATTTCTCGGAAGAGATGGGAATTGTTTTGTTATTGAGATTGGAACTGGCAACAGCCTAATCCTTGCGAGGAAGGTGTCGACGACGGCATTTGAAAACGGAGTTCAGCATTTCTACTTCTGCGTTGCTATCGTCTATTTCAGTCCCTCTCTCATCCGTCCGCGTCCGGACATTAACTTTGGTACACCTAGCAGCTTTTACATAGGATTAGAGTTTCTCTGGATTTTGTCAGAGGTCTTTCGATAATATTCGACGACGTGCAAGAAACCGAGAGGCATATCAGAAGCACCAGCTGATATGGGAACCCAAGCAATACAAAGGAAAAGGAGATGTCTTTCCGTCGGTCTCACGGGGTAAATTTTGATCCCGAGAACTGTACGGCATGGACGCCGAACTGGTGCCGCTGAGAACAGCTGTAACCTTAAACTGGCAGCCTCTGTCGGTCACTTCGAGGTTTCCAGTAACGCGTTGGTACCCATGACTACCGTGAGCGCAGGGGACTTGTTGTCCACTCGTGTGAAAATGTAGCATAGCAGTGTCTTCAGCCGTCCTCATACGAGGCGTGTTTCTCATCGCGAACCACGCCAGCCGTGATGTGCGTCGTGACTGCTTCATGCTCTGAAAAGACCTCCCTGCATCTCACGAAACGTGCTCCTCACCGTGTTTTGCGAACTTAGCGCTCTCCAGCGGCAGTTCCAGGCTGCATATGGCGCGTAAATCACACAGTTTCTTTACGAAAACGGACGCGCGTAAAATAGATGCTTTAACTCTGTAAGCGATTGTAGAAAAAGAGCAGAAAAAACTGCAAGGAAGACTCTGGACTTGTCGATGGCTTGAACTGTGAATTGCTGATAGAGGAAAACTACATAATACTGTACAACTATCTGAAATACATACTAGTAGAAATTATTCGTTAACTAAATTAAATCATCATCCCATTTTCGAGGTTTTTCAAATGTGTGTGAAATCTTATGGGACTTAACTGCTAAGGTCATCAGTCCCTAAGCTTACACACTACTTTACCTAAATTATCCTAACGACACACACACCCATGCCCGAGGGAGGACTCGAACCTCCGCCGGGACCAGCCGCACAGTCCATGACTGCAGCGCCTAAGACCGCTCAGCTAATCCCGCGCGGCTCCCATTCTCGGTTTTGAACTGAATATAGCTTGAGGTAATAATCTGATATCAGTCTGAGCATGCATAATATCCATATTCTCGATGTTGCATTTACTGCGATCATTCTGAAGGTACGTAATTCATCATATAGATTTCAGGATCGAGAAGCTGCTTACCGTTACTGAGAAAGATGTTTACTGGCAAGACAGAAACACGGGGCAGGCCATAAAACCAACAGATAGGTGTATATGGTGGTCAGAATCAGCGTGAAAAGCTTGTAAGGGTGTTGGAAGGTAGGTTGTGGCGAGAAATGATTTATAAGAAAAAAATTCGATACGTTGGGATCTATCCGAGTTAATAAGCATTGAAGACAGCCAATCAGGCCCTTGCTTGCGCAGATTCAAGCATACCCCCAGAGACAGTGTTTCTTCGTTTGTATTTCTGAAACCGAAGAAGAGAGCGATACAAAAACTGAACATTGGTCGGTAGTAAGGATCGAAGCCAAGCCAAAAGCTGAGCACATTCCACCCTGTTTTTCAGACTATTTCTGACTACCCTGAATATAGAATGAGATTTTCACTCTGCAGTGGAGTGTGAGCTGATATGAAACTTCTGACATTGAAACGGTGTGCCGGACCGAGACACGGAGGCTTCTAGATAGTCGTTTTTCCCTCAATCTATTTGCGAGTGGAACAGGAAATGAAATGACCAGTAGTGGTACGTGGTACCGCCGCCATGCTTGAGGAGTAGATGTAGATGCAGTTTTGCTAAAGAAATTAGTCGAATCGTTTCTCAAACTAGAGGTATTATACTTGATTTAAGTTAATTACGTTCTATTTTCGTCAGATGGTGTAAGTCTTGTTTGTAAGGAAAATACGTTTCTGCTACGACTAAGAAATGATATGAGACACAGTCTGACGGTTTAAACCCAGGTCCGGCAACCCAGCTTTAGATTTTCCGTGATTTCCCTAAATCGCTTCAGGCAAATGCCGGGATGCTTCCCTTGAAACGGCGAGGCCGATTTCCTTCCTCATCTTTCCCCAATGCGATGGGACCGATGACCTAGCTCTTTGGTCCCTTCCCCCAAAATCAACCAACCAACCAACCAAGACACCGTCTGGGGACGCATGAATCTGACATCTAAGATTCTTAGGTCCGTTTTGTGTCTACAACTAATACGATTGTAATGGAAGACCAATTTTATGTTCTGTATGGATCGCGTCCATGTATGTTTGTGGGTGTCTTTTAGTGAAAACTATCTATAAGCAATTTTTACTTTCTGTTGTTCACATAAACGAATTTGTCTTTCGCCATTATTATTCATTGTAGACACTCTGTAGCATCCTACTACGGCGACATTGTACACTGCTGGCCACCGTAAATGCAACACCCTGAAGGAAGCATCCGAATCAAGTGAAATTTACACCATGGGTTTGCAGCGATGAGATATGCAACTGATTAGAATTTCAGCGCAGACGCACATCACGCGCGCCTGTGGCGCCACCTCATAGCGTCATTTAAGGCTTGGCGATTTCGACGAGTGTACGTTCAGCACGTGTGTTTACCTTGTGGTTGTTCCACAAGACGATCAGTTATGCCTCGTAGACAACAGCGAACATCGTTTGATCAAGTATCCGAGTTCGACAGAGGAAGGATAGTGGCTTACCGAGATTGTGGATTATCATACAGAGAAATCGCTAGTCGTGATGGACGAAACCAAACAACTGTAACGCGGATATGTGACCGTTGGATGCAGGAGCGTACGACGGACCGACGTGGTCGATCGCATTCACCTCGGTGCACCACTGCACGTGCTGATAGGCAAACTGTACGCATGGCAGTGACGGATCGCTGACATCCCGAACCATAGCACAGCACATTGCGTCTGTAACGCATCATCCAGTGTCTGCACGTACCATTCGACGCCGTTTACAGCAGAGTGGTCTGTCCGCAAGACATCCATTGCTTCGCCTGCCATTGACGCAGAACCACAGACGTCTCCGTCGCCAATGGTGTGATGACAGACGGATGTGGACGGCAGAATGGAATGACGTTGTCTTTACTGACGAGGCACGCTTCTGTCTGCAGCACCACGATGGTCGGATTCGAGTGTGGAGACACCGTGGAGAGAGGATGCTGGACAGCTGCATTGTGCACCGCCACACTGGTCTTGCACCGGGTATTATGGTATGGGTCGGTATTGGATATTACTCTCGCACGCCTCTAGTACGCATTGCCGGTACTTTAAATAGCCGGCGCTACATATCCGAGGTGCTGGAGCCAGTTGTCCTTCCTTACCTTCAGGGCTCGGCCACAGCCATATTTCAACAGGATAATGCGCGACCACACTTGGCACGCATTGTCCAAAGGTTCTTCGTCAATAACCAGATTGAAGTGCCTCCCTGGCCGGCTCGCTCTCCGGATCTTTCGCCGATAGAAAACATGTGGTCCATGGTTGCTCAACGAGTGACCCAGATTACATCCCCAGCTGCCACACCAGATGATCTTTGGCAACGTGTGGAAGCTGCTTTGGCTGCTGTACCCCAGGAACACATCCAACGTCTCTTTGACTCAATGCCGAGACGTGTGGCAGCGGTGATCTCCAACAATGGCGGCTACTCTGGGTACTGATTCTGGCAGGAACCACATGTCACAGACGTCTTTAAACGTAACCATTTGATACTTGGTCAACATGTTATCTACAAAATAAATTTTGTTGTGCTACCTCTTGTCTTTCTTGGTGTTGCATTTACGGTGGCCAGCAGTGTATTTGGAACCCGTTCTACTACTTAGGTTACCAATTAGAAACGTCTCTTTACAATTTCCAACCTAAGCCAAAGTTGTCGCCAGACCAAAAAAGAAATTGTCCACTCACTACTTACGGCAAGGTCTGTTGGGACGTGCGGTGTTATGATTACGAAAGAATGATTTCTAACGTCGATACCCACAGTCTGTGGCTGGTTTGGCCCCAAGATTTTATACAGTTTTTGCACTTCTTTTCAACTGCTAGGGATACTCCCCTCGAGATGTTTCTTCTTTTGTACACCACTATGCGTACGACGTTTCCATCTTTTTCCTCTGTTCCTTTCCCTACTTCAATGATCTCTTTGAGAGCTGCTATTTCCGTATCATGCCATTCTAAACGTTTAAATACTTCTCTTGTAATCGATATACGTTGAACATTCCGCATCAGTAATTGTCAAGTCCGTTTCCTCAACAGTTTCGATAATATTTTTGATAGCTCACGTGCTAGGACTTTTTTAGGAATTTTATATTTTGTGGTTTGTTTCAAGAGTGACGAGCTACAAACCCATGGCGTCAATCCCCAACCTCGAGGAGCAGGTCAATTTCTGTCGGGGAGTTTTCCCATAGATTGCTTGTCTTTCGTTACTTAAGGGAGCAATTTCGTTTTTAAAGGTCTCCATTTCTGCCAGTTGCATAGTACTGAAGTCCACATCACTAGGCAACGAGACCGTGTTATACCCAGCAGTAATGGTTCCTCAGCAGATCTTATCCACCGATTATTTACACTACTGGCCATTAAAATTGTTACACCAAGAAGAAATGCAGGTGATAAACGGGTATTCATTGGACAAATATATTATACTAGAACTGATATATGATTACATTTTCACGCAATTTAGGTAGATAGATGCTGAGAAATCAGTACCCAGAACAACTACCTATGGCCGTAATAACGGCCTTGATACGCCTAGGCATTGAGTCAAACAGAGCTTGGATGGCGTGTACAGGTACAGCACAATTACCACAGTTCATCAAGAGTAGCGACTGGAGTATTGTGACGAGCCAGTTGCTCGGCCACCATTGACCAGATATTTTCAATTGGTGAGACATCTGGAGAATGTGCTGCCCAGGGAAGCAGTCGGACATTTTCTGTGTCCGGAAAGGCCCGTACAGGAGCTGCAACATGTGGTCGTGCATTATCCTGCTGAAATGTAAGATTTCGCAGGGATCGAATGAAGGGTAGAGTCACGGGTCGTAACACATCTGAAATGTAACGTCCACTGTTCAAAGTGCCGTCAGTGCGGACAAGAGGTGACCGAGACGTGTAACCATTGGCACCCCATACCATCACGCCGGGTGATGCGCCAGTATGGCGATGACGAATACACGCTTCCAATGTGCGTTCACCGCCATGACGCCAAACACGGATGTGACCATTATGATGCTGTAAACAGAAGCTGGATTCATCCGAAAAAAAATGACGTTTTGCCATTCGTGCTCCCAGGTTCGTCGTTGAGTACACCATCGCAGGCGCTCCTGTCTGTCATGCAGCGTCAAGGGTAACCGCAGCCATAGTCTCCGAGCTCATAGTTCATGCTGCTGCAAACGTCGTCGAAGTGTTCGTGCAGATGGTTGTTGTCTTGCAAACGTCCCCAACTGCTGACTCAGGGATCGAGACGTGGCTGCACGAACCGTTACAGCCATTCGGAT
The DNA here is from genome assembly GCF_023864345.2 of Schistocerca serialis cubense. Classification (NCBI taxonomy): domain Eukaryota; kingdom Metazoa; phylum Arthropoda; class Insecta; order Orthoptera; family Acrididae; genus Schistocerca; species Schistocerca serialis. The sequence continues at coordinate 1,204,261,976 of NC_064638.1, read as the reverse complement.
AAGATGCCTGTCATCTCGACTGCTAGTGATACGAGGCCGTAGGGATCCAGCACGGCGTTCCGTATTACCCTCCTGAACCCACCGATTCCATATTCTGCTAACAGTCATTGGATCTCGACCAACGCGTGCAGCAATGTCGTGATACGATAAACCGCAATCGCGATAGGCTACAATCCGACCTTTATCAAAGTCGGAAAAGTGATGGTACGCATTTCTCCTCCTTAGACGAGGCATCACAACAACGTTTCAGCAGGCAACGCCGGTCAATTTGCTGTTTGTGTATGAGAAATCGGTTGGAGATTTTCCTCATTTCAGCACGTTGTAGGTGTCGCCACCGGCGCCAACCTTGTGTGGATGCTCTGAAATGCTAATCCTTTGCATATCACAGTATCTTCTTCCTGTCGGTTAAATTTGGCGTCTGTAGCCGGGTTAGCAATTTTAATGGTCAGTAGTGTAGGCGTTCATTCTTTCCGCGCGCTATACGAGATTGGAGTAATAGAGAATTGTGAAGGTGTATCGATGAACCCTCTGCCCGCACTTAAATGTGATTTGCAGAATATCCATGTAGATGTAGATGTAGATGTTTACGTCGCATAACTCGTATTATTATTATGATTTTTTTCCCGTCAGTGTGTATTATTTCTCGCAAGTGAGAATTTATTTGGAGCATATTGTTGGGGAAACCTCGCCGAATCCTGGCTAGGGCTGCTGGCGTTATCGCGGCACTAAGAACGGCAGTCCTCTTTTCGAGCAGCTGTTCGACAAGCCGGGACACGGCCGCACCGAGCAGCACCTCGGCGTTGGCTCCCTGCTCTGTGGCAGACACTCCGCTGGTTTAGAGAGCCTGTATACAGAGAGAGTGGCCATAGGTGAAGTTGCCCGTGATTGGTTGATTATCTTTGGCAGAAAAATGGCGCCAAACGTCTCTCGCGCTTCCTATGTTCGCCGTGCTTTTGAGTTGAATTGAAGTTCAGAGGGCTTTTGGAAATGATTAAAAGGTATTTGAATTATTGAGAAACTTGTTATGCGTTGTGCATGCGTGTTCGATTTAGTTGTATATCGTTTTTAGAGTGTAATTAGCGTTTGCGATCTTAAATACTAGTTGAAATAATGAAGCGTTTTGTGATGAAGTCGGTAGGCCTACATGTTTGAAGTAAACACGTTAGTAACTGAAACTTCCTGGCAGATTAAAACTGTGTGCCCGACCGAGACTCGAACTCGGGACCTTTGCCTTCCGCGGGCAAGTGCTCTACCATCTGAGCTACCGAAGCACGACTCACGGCCGGTACTCACAGCTTTACTTCTGCCAGTATCTCGTCTCCTACCTTCCAAACTTTACAAAGCTCTCCTGCGAAACTTGCAGAACTAGCACTCCTGAAAGAAAGGATATTGCGGAGACATGGCTTAGCCACAGCCTGGGGGATGTTTCCAGAATGAGATATTCACTCTGCAGCGGAGTGTTCGCTGATATGAAACTTCCTGGCAGATTAAAACTGTAGGTAGGTGACGAGATACTGGCAGAAGTAAAGCTGTGAGTAGCGGCCGTGAGTCGTGCTTCGGTAGCTCAATTGGTAGAGCACTTGTCCGCGAAAGGCAAAGGTGTCGCGTTCGAGTCTCGGTCGGGCACACAGTTTTAATCTGCCAGGAAGTTTCCAATCAGCGCACACTGCGCTGCAGAGTGAAAATCTCATTCTGGAAACGTTAGTAATTGTACAGTTTTGTTTTGACATTTGTAATTCGTTCTGCAGACGTTCGTAAACGATGCCAATTTGTGCTGCATTTGGTTGTCCCAATAGAGGCGAAGGTGGATTTCGCATGTCAGCATTTCCACGCAATGAAGAGAGACGAAAGCAGTGGGCACTCGCAGTCAACAGGGCTGACATAAATCAAACAGGAGCCTTGTGGAAACCAACCAAGCACTCTTATCTATGCGAAGTAAGTCGTTTTTGCTTTTTACTACATACAAAACAACTTGCAATATACATAGTTAAATTTGAAAACAGATCAGTAAATTGGCTATGTGAAAATTATTATAACACATTATTCTTATAAACAAAGGCATTAACGAATGATTTCGCCATATTGTCTTGTGCTTTTCAATTCGGTGAGTATGTACTCCACTACTGGCCATTCAAAAGTCCCGCCCGCAGTTTGGCAGAAAAATGGCCGCCGTATCGTCCGGTTGGCCACTCTCTCCCTATACAGACTTTCTACGGTGTTTCCAGCTGTAGCGCCGCCTACCGTCACCTTTTCTTTGTGTAACATAGTTTAAGATCAGTCCCATCGGCTTCGCCGGTTTGACGCGTTTTGTTGTGGTGTTATTGGGTTTTAGCGCTGTGGTGGCACCTTTTGTTTAAACTTTTGGGGACAGGATCGTGCCAATCCTCCGGCATAGGTGGGGTTCTGCGCACCGTTGGGACGAGGCTTTGGTTTTACATTCCTCCATGCGTTTTCTAGCGTTGTTGTCACTAGGTCAATGTTCCCTTGTTGTCTTGGTTTGACTTGTATCTAAGATGACTTATTTAGATGTCCTAATCTTCTAGCTTGGGTTTGTGGGTAGTCTATTCTAATTGATTATGCGTCATGAAATTATCCTACATCCTATTGATCTAATATGTTGTTGTGGTCTTCAGTCCTGAGACTGGTTTGATGCAGTTCTCCATGCTACTCTATCCTGTGCAAGCTTCTCATCTCCCAGTACCTAATGCAGTCTACATCCTTCTGAATCTGCTTAGTGTATTCATCTCTTTGTCTCCCTCTACGATTTCTACCCTCCACGCTGCCCTCTAGTACTAAATTGGTGATCCCTTGATGCCTCAGAACATGTCCTACCAACCGATCCCTTCTTCTAGTCAAGTTGTGCCACAAACTCCTCTTCTCCCCAATTCTGTTGGATACCTCCTAATTAGTTATGTGATCTACCCATCTAATTTTCAGCTTTCTTCTGTAGCACCACATTTCGAGAGCTTCTATTCGCTTCTTGTCTAAACTATTTATCGTCCATGTTTCACTTCCATACGTGACTACACTCCATACAAATACTTTCAGAAACGACTTTCTGACACTTAAATCAATACTCGATGTTAACAAATTTCTCTTCTTCAGAAACTCTTTCCTTGCCGTTACCAGTCTACATTTTATGTCCTCTCTACTTCGACCTTCATCTGTTATTTTGCTCCCCAAATAGCAAAACTCCTTTACTACTTTAAGTGTCTCATTTCCTGATGTAATTGCCTCAGCGTCACCTGACTTAATTCGACTTCATTCCCTTATCCTCGTTTTGCTTTTGTTGATGTTCATCTTATACCCTCCTTTCAAGACACTGTCCATTCCATTCAACTGCTCTTCCAAGTCCTTTGCTGTCTCTGACAGAATTACAATGTCATCGGCGAACCTCAAAGTTTTTATTTCTTCTTCATGGATTTTAATACCTACTCCGAATTCTTCTTTTTCTTTTCCTTCACTGCTTGCTCAATATACAGATTGAATAACATCGGGGAGAGGCTACAACCCTGTCTCACTCCTTTCCCAACCACTGCTTCCCTTTCATGTCCCTCGACTCTTATAACTGCCATCTGGTTTCTGTACAAATTGTAAATAGCCTTTCGCTCCCTGTATTTTACCCCTGCCACCTTTAGAATTTGAAAGAGAGTATTCCAGTCAACATTATCAAAAGCTTTCTCTAAGTCTACAAATGCTAGAAACGTAAGTTTGCCTATTGATCAAATACGAGGTAGTAATTAGCCTATTCTAGGTGATTATATATGGGACGTCTTTTGCAGCTGGTGGGCCTAGTTTTAGGTTGCTGGCTCCACGATATGCTTCGTGGGACTCATTGTTTGTGCCATGTCTTAGGTTGGATTATGCCGATGTTTTGTAGCTGTCTACTGGTTTGTCTATACATATCTAGCTTTTTCTACACTGTTGTGGCCTGCTTTTCTTCTGTAATTTCGATTGTGCCCATCTCCAGGGCTTTGTCTACCTCCACTGCGGTCGCTCGCTCTTGACTACACATGGCGCTGACTGCCCCCGCTGTGAACCAGATGGCGGGCTCGGGGCTCCTGCCCTCCACTCTCACAAGCGGATCACCGCTAACGGGTTATTTCCGTCGTGTGCCTAATGCGTCCGCCTCCTGCGGCGCTGCCAACCGCCTATAACTGTCACTACTCAGCGTAAAAGAGAACCCCTCACTTTCCTCTTCCTCGCTCTGCGTGACTCCCTCTCCCCCCTCTCCTTCTTTCTCTCTCCCCCTCCCCCCCCCTCCCCCCCCCCCCCAAACACCAACAGTGGCGGTCACGAAAACATGACACCTCAAGGTCATCTCACCATCCTACAGTACTGCCAGTTACAATTTCAAATGTTACTAAAAATTCCGAAAAAATATTAGACATGTCTATTTTTATGTAGAATATAAAGGAGCACTTTCCAAGAGAAAATTCTTGAGAGCTGCTATTAAAAAAAATAATGAAAATGCAAACTAACGTTACAAGAAATCCTGAACAAAAGTATCTTTTCTACATATACATCTACATATACATCTATATACATACTCCGCAATCCAGCATACGGTGCGTGGCGGAGAGTACCTCGTACCACAACAAGCATCTTCTCTCCCCGTTCCACTCCCAAACAGAACGAGGGAAAAATGACTGCCTATATGCCTCTGTACGAGCCCTAATCTCTCTTATCTTATCTTTGCAGTCTTTCCGCGAAATGAAGTTGGCGGCAGTAAAATTGTACTGCACTCAGCCTCAAATGCTGGTTCTCTGAATTTCCCCAGTAGCGACTCACGAAAAGAACGCCTCCTTTCCTCTAGAGACTCCCACCCGAGTTCCTGAAGCATTTCCGTAACACTCGCGCGATGATCAAACCTACCAGTAACAAATCTAGCGGCCCGCCTCTGAATTGCCTCTATGTCCTCCCTCAGTCCGACCTGATAGGGATCCCAAACGCTCGAGTAGTACTCAAGAATAGGTCGTATTAGTGTTTTATAAGCGGTTTCCTTTACAGATGAACCACATCTTACCAAAATTGTACCAATAAACCGAGGACGACTATCTGCCTTCCCCACAACTGCCATTACATGCTAGTCCCACTTCATATCGCTCTGCAATGTTACACCCAAATTTCTTAACATTTTAGGAAGGTGACTCTCAACAGCCGTCAAGTAATGTATAAGACGCATGTTTCACCATCAACTGCATTATTTTAAACAAAAATATCAACCATTTTCAGTCATGGACCATCTTCACATATGAGGGTTAAAATGGTTTAATGCACCACATTACATTGGTCAGTACTTGAAAAATGTGTAGAGCATGTCATGAATATCAATACACATCTTTTAGAAGCAAACGTACTAATACTAAGTGTACACAGAGCTTATAGTCCTGATCTTCTCTTCAGTACTAATACTAAGTGTACATGGAGCAGTACCGAAGAGAAGAGCAGGACTATAAGTATTACATTGTTCAAGATATTGAGAAATTCAATATTTTGTACAATATAATACTGATAGTCCTGATCTTCTCTTCAGTACTGCTCTGTGTACACTTACACTACTGGCCACTAAAATTGCTACACCAAGAAGAAATGCAGATGATACACGGCTATTCATTGTACAAAGATATTATACTAGAACTGACATGTAATTACATTTTTACACAATTTGGGTTGAAACACGTATGTAACACAGCAGCGATGGCGAGGGATTGTAGCATCTGTGACCAGAGAGTATGCGCTTGACCGCGCGAGTGTTGCGAGCGGTTCTCAGTCAGTAGTAGTCTTTGCGAGTTAGTTGTCGCTATGCAGAGTAGCAGTCAGTCAGTCGTTGCGAGTCTGTAGCTCTGTCTAGTTGAGAGCAGTACTCTGTCTGTAGTCGTCATGCAGAGCGGTCGGTCAGTAGTAGCAGCCCAGTGCGGTTGTGTGATGTAGGCGGTCGGCAACAATGGTCAAGATGAGGAATAAGGTATACTGTTAATTAATATAATCATTAGATAATGAAAAATTTTATTTATTGTAATTATTCTCCAACAAGTCTCCCAATAATAATTTTTTATTTCAAAAGCATTTTCTCAAAAGTTTAATTTTTTTGAACTAAAGATCTCGTTGCACTTCCCATTTCATTCCACTTCTTTTTGAAGAAAAATTTCACTAGAATTACAAAAAAAAAGGAGAATATTATTATTTGCAATGTAGTTCCTCCAAGTGGTGCGCAACAGCAAGAGCAGATATGTGACATCCATTTATTCTGAGGTAAGACTTTAATTCTGATTGTTTTTACACAGGGCCAAAAAACCGATATTTCGGTTTAATTGAATTTTCTTGTCACTGAATGGACTTTAATTTTTTGAAGGATTTATAATTGAGTCAGATTGCGAATTTCACATTTGTTGCCATTGTCAGTACATTTGATTGTGGGCAGGTTACGCATAGAGCCATGTCCATCAGCATTTCTAATTAGTATCGTTATTTTCTTTTAAAATTTTTGTGGGGAGGTTACACTTGGCTCCCATTTCTATTAAGTATTGCTATATTTTCTTACAAAAAATTGCGGTGGGGAGGTTACACTTGGCGACACCCAGTCCAGGATCGTATTTCGTTGAGAGTCTTTTGAGCGACAGTCAGATATCTGCTCTTATTTGCTTAGATGTAATTAGGATTTAGCGCAACGCTGTTAATAATGTTGTGACTTTCTCTCTACAGGTCAACGGCAGTTTGTTGCTTTGTTGTATTTGTGTGTTGCTTTTGCACTGTGTTGATTTGTTTTGTGAAAAATTTTGACTATTGTAAAAATGCCGCGAAAGACTGTGAATAGTGTATCGCGAAGTATTGTGAATGAAATTACCGACTTAAACAACGTGACCGATAGTAATTGTGATACGCAACGTAATGATGACAATCCTGCGTTCACTAACAATCAGTGCATTCCAACCACTAATGATGACTTTCACCTTAATGATGAACAAACGAACTCAATTGCCTCGTCTGTTAACTTGACGACAATTGATGACGCAGAATGCTCTATTGTAATGAGCGCTGCAGAGCTTAACACACCCGATTTGGAAAACCCAAGTAACGAACAGACAAATTTGTCTAATGAATATGAACAGATCACACAAAGTAGGACGGATTTATTTAATTCCGAAATAGTGAGTGACAGTGTACATCGGACTGATAATCCTTTTTGTAAGTTGCAAAATGACCAAATGGTCACACAAAGTGCGACAACTGCAGGTACATCATTAAACAGTACTGAGAATAGAAATGCTAATTTTGGTTCGGATCAAATTATGACACTATTGCTGCAACGAATTAACCAAATAATGGAAAACCAAGACAACAGTAGTAAAGATATCAAACAACAGAGTGAAAATTTCAAACAACTTAGGGAAGATAACAGACAGCTTAGTGAACAAATTAGAGACGTTGCCGCGCAGTGCCATGACACTAAGGAACAGTTGCGCGTGGAAATTGAGGCTTGTTCACAAAAAAATAGCGAAGAAATAAAGTCGATTGCGCAAGAATTAAGGGAAATGCAAACAGCCGCAACAAATACACTCAGAGACGAAATTAGCGGAGTCGCCAAACAGTGCTCTGAAAAAGCTACACAATTACGGGACGAGTTTAGAGCAATGACGGTAGAACTTTCGCGCACTATGGACGCAAAGATAGACGCGAAATTCGAACAGCAGTACACTCAGATTAACGAGCGCTTTAGTCAGCACATACAGAACAGTAATACGCGTTTCCGCAGATTTATTCAAGATCAAAACAAAGTAAAACGACAAGTCATGGAAACAATCACTGCACAGAGACAAGAGGACAAACGTAAAATATTCGCGAAAGCGAAGACGTATGTAGACAATAATATTACTACAGTGTCCGACAAAATTAATACCATAGAACAATTGAACGCGGAATTACAGGATGAAATTTCTGATCTTAAAGCAAAAACAGATACACACACAGTAAATATTCAAACAGTGACAGATAGATTCGAACAACTAGATCTAACACAGGATTGCGATGTCATCAAAGCTGATGTTAAAAAACTGAGCGAAACTACGCGCAAGTTGCAAAAACAGATTAATGCGTCTGATTCTAAAACCGATGATCAGGTTAAATTACTGACTGAAAAATGTGATGAATTGGCCAGTCGTATTGATGTTATCGAAAATACTAATGACAATAAATCAGACGATACTGCACCGGTTTCTTTTATCCAAACACCTGAATTTCAAAATTTACAGCTGACAATTAATGAGATCGATTCATCTAACAACACGTTACGTAGGAAGTTATCAAATTTACAACAAGAAGTAACAGAGATGAAAAACATTTCAGTTAATAACATACCACAACAGACGCCACTTTATGAACATTTGTCAGACTCACGCAGCGTGTATAATGTGAGCAATTTACAGCAACTACGCGACTTAAAATCCGAAAAGCCACGCGAATTAAAATCTGAAAAGCTACGCAACTTGAAAACCGAAATGACAGAGACGAACAGATTCACACACAAACCCGAACGTGTTGTCAAATTCAGTGACGAGAACGTTGATAATAAGCAGTTTGCATTTGTAAGAAAATGTAAGGAATTTAATAATGGCAGAACACAGATACACGATTTGCACTGTATACGACAATTTATTTTTGTACTTTCACCGCTATTATCTGTAATGGAGAAACTAGCTTTGAACCTGAAGCGACAAATTGCTATTGTATTTTCATCAGCATTGCCTGTAATGAGGAAACTAGAATTAACATGGATACAACTATTTGCTTTTGAATTTTTACCGCTATTGCGTGCAACGCAAAAGCTAAAATTTATTTGCAGTGCGTAATGGACCTCAGGGGATTCATTACGCTTTAATGAATATGTGCCGTAGCGAGCATAGGGCCCCGAGCTGTAGTAGTGCTGTTTCATCTTTAGTTTTCTGCACTGCTGCCTTTTCTTCTACTATCCTTTATATCTATCAAAACTGCTCTTTAACTATTGCTCTACGTAGTATTAAGAAACGAGTAATGAAAACCCGATGTGACTAACTTTTACCGAATGTGACAATTTTCAGTAGGCACTCCCGTAATGACAACTACCGCCGTAATTTTAATTACAGATAAAATCGTAATCATCAGTATGTGTAAAATTAACAGCAAACGCATTTTTTTTTGCTAACAATAGACCATTCCAACACAATAGCATGAAAGTCAGCCGCTTAGCATACGTAACCAACAATGCAATCTACAAGGTCAACCAAACTTTAATGTTTCGCCGCGTGCATGTATAGTCTCAGCGCCAACAAATAGTAACGCATGGCAGCAAAGAAATAACTACGTACAGACAACACTCTATTTCAATTCCTATCGCAATACACCGTATAGGAATGATTATTAGGACAGACGTAAAAAGAATGATGAGCACAATTTTCAGCGTACATTTAATAACAGTCGATCTTATGAGCAGCAACAACATCAGCAACAACAAATAATCATGAATGGAACAGACAATAGGTGTCATCCATAGCGTAACACGTCAGTAAGAAATAACAGAACAGTTCATATAGTGGATATGCCACAGCATCCTCCCGTAAATAACAGGACGAACGATAGAATTTAACCAGATACAGCACAGATTGCATACTACAGTAACGCAAACATTACTTTTGACACGCAGAATTTTGTTCACGAGAATGTTATTTGAAACATGCTTTATTGAATGCTCTACTTTTATCGCACCCAGATCTCACCAGAAATTTTTCCATTGCCACTGACAGCTCTAACACCGCTTTAGGTGTACATATTTTTCAGGAAATTGAAGAAGATGGTTCTACAGTAATTAAAAACATCGCATTTGCAAGTCGCATTTTGTCACCTGCTGAACGAAATTATTCCGTTACAGAACTGGAAACATTATGTGTTGTATGGGCTTTTACGAGATTTCGGCACTTTCTTTACGGCAGACATACCACCGTCTACACAGACCATAGAGCGATACAATTTTTACTTTCAGCTAAATTTACTCACGACAGATTAAGTAGATGGAAACTATATTGACAAGAATTTAATTTTACGATTGTTCATATTCCCGGCACACAAAATGTTACAGCAGACGCACTATCGCGTTCTCTCGGCAACAATCAGCAAGACATCGCAACCAACTTCTGCAAAGCAAATTTCAGCGTCATGTACATTCAACAAGTTGCATTTGAAAATTTCATTTCGTCAGCTAATGCTTCTGTCCGTCAGCTGTGTTGTCTTCTGCTGTCACTACCAATTTACGACACTCACAAAACACAAACAAATGTTTTTCAGCAAATGATTAATTTTGACACGTGCAAACTATTACGGATAGTAACAAAGTAGAATCGGAACACAAAAGAACATGTCCGACCTCACTACCACGTTTTTGCTACATCTTTGTCGCTGTTGAACTCACTTCAACATTTGTTACTTTCACTCCATTACGCAAAGCTACTGCTAAAACTGTTTCGAAAGCATTTGTAAAACATTTTCTATTTCATGTAGGGCATGTAATGAAAGTAATTTCTGATAATGGATCTCAATTTCGTAGTAGTGTATGGACACGCATGTTACGAGCTAGAAACATTTCTCCGATCTATATATCCAAGTACCACGCTTCTTCGAACCCTTGTGAAAGATTAATGAAGGAAATTGGTAAGCTGTGCAGAATATACTGCCACAAAAGACATATTGATTGGGATACACACATACTCTCATTCCAAGATGTAATTAATTCCATTCCAAATGAATCCACTATGCTATCTCCGACTGTTATACTGAAAAACGTTGAACCACCGAACAAAATTAAAGAATTAATAGAATTCCCCAAAAATCGTCGCCTACGACACCACGAAATAATTGACATTGCGCTGAACAACATCAAACGTGCCGCAGAGCGCCGGAGAAGACAGCAAAAACAGGTTTGTACACGCCGCGACTTTCACGTTGGACAGAAGATATTAGTACGTACACACTATTTATCCAGCAAATTAAAAGGTAAGTGCAGTAAATTTGAACTTCTATACGCAGGTCCGTATCGGATTCGCAGTATCCCTCACCCCAATGTTGTACACGTCGAAACTTTGAGAACCAGAAAATCGAAAGGCAATCACCATATCTCAAACATTAAACCGTTTATTGAGTGAAACCACTGTATGATTCAACACACTATGATGCCATTTACTAATGCAATTAATTCACCTGACTAATTACTGATGATTATCGTATTTTTTCTTGGCAAGTGCCCGGCAAGGTAAGGTTAGCAGGTCGCTCTTCTTGTCGTTACACATCAGACCGTGCATATTTTTCCAGATGAATTTACACATTTACGACTATTTCTGCAATTATATTTATGTGACTACTTATTGATGATTATCGTATTTTTTCTTGGCAAGTGCCCGGCAAGGTAAGGTTAGCAGGTCGCTCTTCTTGTCGTTACACATCAGACCGTGCATATTTTTCCAGATGAATTTACACATTTACGACTATTTCTGCAATTATATTTATGTGACTACTTATTGATGATTATCGTATTTTTTTCTTGGCAAGTGCCCGGCAAGGTAAGGTTAGCAGGTCGCTTTTCTTGTCGTTACACATCAGACCGTGCACATTTTCCATTTTTTTGTGTATATGACTGTACTCCAGTTTTGTTTGTATGCACTATGAAATAGTTAAGATATAACACACACCAGTCGACTTTGACATTTTTTTTTTTGTCTTATGACATCTCAACATCGTGACTGTTTCACATTTTTTTGCTACTGCATTGTATTATTCTGTGTACATTTTTTCGCATCCGAACACTGTCAATGTCTTGGACATATTACGTTTTCTGTCATGTTATGCTGTATGGTTAATTGTGTCACCATAAACCAGTCATTATTTAGTGGGTATAGGATTTAAATGCAAGACATTAATCTTTGTTCATCAATTTCAGAAAGGAATGATGATTCTAAGAAATAAATTTAACATAAATGGAATTTCACCTACGGAATAAACGAAAGGAGATGCAATAACTTTATGAGGAAGAGTAAATGGATCAGGATTAACAAACATTAACAAGAATATACTATACTCATCGAAGAATAGCAGTCTTAACTAATTTTTTCTTTCAGAATACAAGGTGGTTGATGCAGGCTGTCAGAGAGAACTACACATCTTAGTTTTAGTGATGAAATATGCTAGAGATAAGGAATAGTTGAATAATGAGTAATGAAGTGATTTTTTACAGATGATAATGAATACTGATGAATAATGATGAAGGATATGCTGTTATGAATAATGAAGTTTTTCTTTACAGGTGATGATAATAATGAAGTTATGATAATATGGATAATGAAGTGATGGATAATGAAGTTTTTTCTTTACAGATGAGGATAATGTTGAAGTAATGTATTTATGCTACGTAGTTATTTAAGTATTTGTTGCAGTTTGCTTTGACAGCAGGTGTTACATTGCATAGTAGGATGACGGAAAGTTTTGGAAAGGACAGCTATGGAACACATTTTATACACATTTCACTACTTGTTAATTCGAAGTTCACTACTTTTCAGCATAGTGTGCGTTTCTTCTTTCAGGTCAATAATCCGTTTTTGTATTTTTTCCAGGAGAAGTTTTTCATGACACTTACTAAACCTGTTACTTATTATACCTGTTCTAGTACTTGCATTTTTATATTTTTTACCCATTTGTGTTTATCATTTATAAATGTGATCACATGTACTGCCTTGTTACATAATCTTGCTACAGCTGACTCATGACGAATGACGTTACCTATCCTCATTTGCAGCAATAGGTCAAAAGCAAAAAGTATTATGCCTCAGCAATTAATTATCGATCCCAACGCAATGCATTGCTACCAAAAAAATGTATTACCAGTCCCACATAATGTCACTAGTTTATGATAATTCTGAATAATACTGATCAACTCTGAATAGCATGTCACTCGAGTAATGACCTCTTAAGGAGACTATATTCAAAATAATGCTTTGTCACTAGCTAATAACTGCCACTGTTTATTGTAATGCCTGTGATTACTAATGATTTGACTGTAATTAACTGATTTTTAATAATGACTTTGTAATGATCTGAATAATACTGAATGATGAACTATGTTTTATTCTATTCAATACTTGATGGCCACTGAGTGCCAATAATTAATGTCAATCAACGAAATTGTTATTAATTATGCCATTAATTAACTCTTGTTTTCAATGTTCATACTTTGTAATTGGAAATAAATGTGACTGTTTCATAATGCTTTGTAATTAGGAAAAGACTAATGATTCTTAATAGATTGGAATGACACATAATTAATTAACTATGGTACTGTTTAATAATGCTTTGTAATTAATTAAGACTACAAATGATTAATTAATTAACTGTAATTAGACAAATGATTAATTAACGACAAATGATTAATTAACTGTAATTATACAAATGATTAATTAACTGTAATTAGACAAATGATTAATTAATGACAAATGATTAATTAACTGTAATTAGGAAAAGGTTAATGATTCTTAATTATACTCTGTAACTGAAAAGAATGCGATTATTTCATAATATTTTGTAACCAGGAAAAGAAGGCTACTGATTCTATGTAAAACAATTAATGAACATTTTTCTGTAATACTACATACTTGGTACAGAAATGTTCAATAACTGGGCTATGAATGCCACGAACTATCAATGAAGACTGTAATTGTCAATATTATGTGACTTGATGTCCTTCACCTCATAAGCTGACTACCCTGAATTACTGCAATGTCCATTTGTCCTGTTTATCCCAGTGATCATGGAGCACTATATTTGGTTTTGCACTAATTCTACGTTGGTGTGCCTTGTAAGAGTGTGGTGTTGACACGACATGCTGTCCACCACCATGAGCGATGAAGACATTATTATGGTCCCACTGTTTGGTGTACCTAATGTACTGCCAAAATGAAAACATGGAACATTACTACGACAGTTCAGTGTCTTGGCTACACTGATAAATTCTGATGGGAAAAGAACTTCAAGTTGTGTCACTTGGTGTTGTACTACTGTGGAAAGATATGGACTTTCAGAGCAGCTGTGTGCAATCTAAAGTGCTACAACCATGATGCAATCCTTCCCTTTCCTATCCTGATTCTTGTCACATAAAAAAAAAAAAAATTTTTTTTGGTAACATCATTTATGTTCATAGGTTATACATTTTTCGATTCGCTAAACTCCAGTGTGAGTACACTTATGTCACTGGTCGACATGATGTTTGCCATTATGTTTATTTGTTGTGAAAATACTAAAGACATTTTTCAGTGCATGTGCACTTTGGACATGAATTTTTTTTTTTTGCCATTATGTTTATTTGTTGTGAAAATGCTAAAGACATTTTTCAGTGCATGTACACTTGTCAACATAATATTTTTTGCCAGTCTGTTTATTTGTTCTGAATATGCTAAAGAATTTTTTCAGTGCCTGTGCACTTTGTTATCTGTCAAATAATTTGTATATACTTTTCTGATTTGCTACTATGTTTTGTACTCACATTTTGTCTTTGTCTGATATATTTTGTACTTAGTGCGTGTGCACAACATTTACTTTATGTACTACATCTAATTATTCTTGCCAGTCTGTTTATTTGTTCTGAATATGCTAAAGAATTTTTTCAGTGCCTGTGCACTTTGTTATCTGTCAAATAATTTGTATATACTTTTCTGATTTGCTACTATGTTTTGTACTCACATTTTGTCTTTGTCTGATATATTTTGTACTTAGTGCGTGTGCACAACATTTACTTTATGTACTACATCTAATTATTCTTGCCAGTCTGTTTATTTGTTCTGCATATGCTAAAGAATTTTTTCAGTGCCTGTGCACTTTATCTGTCAAAAAGTTTGTATATACTTTTTTCTGATTTGCTACTATGTTTAGTATTCACATTTTGTCCTTGTCTGATATATTTTGTACTTAGTGCGTGTGCACAACATTTAAATATTCTGTAAGTTGTAGGATTTTGTTAATTAAAGAAAAATTTTGCCGCGCTTGGCAAGTCCAAATGACTCACCATCGCTGCCAAATTTTTGCCCCCCGAGTGGAGGGTTATGAAACACATATGTAACACAGCAGCGATGGCGAGGCATTGTAGCATCTGTGACCAGAGAGTATGCGCTTGACCGCGCGAGTGTTGCGAGCGGTTCTCAGTCAGTAGTAGTCTTTGCGAGTTAGTTGTCGCTATGCAGAGTAGCAGTCAGTCAGTCGTTGCGAGTCTGTAGCTCTGTCTAGTTGAGAGCAGTACTCTGTCTGTAGTCGTCATGCAGAGCGGTCGGTCAGTAGTAGCAGCCCAGTGCGGTTGTGTGATGTAGGCGGTCGGCAACAATGGTCAAGATGAGGAATAAGGTATACTGTTAATTAATATAATCATTAGATAATGAAAAATTTTATTTATTGTAATTATTCTCCAACAAGTCTCCCAATAATAATTTTTTATTTCAAAAGCATTTTCTCAAAAGTTTAATTTTTTTGAACTAAAGATCTCGTTGCACTTCCCATTTCATTCCACTTCTTTTTGAAGAAAAATTTCACTAGAATTACAAAAAAAAAGGAGAATATTATTATTTGCAATGTAGTTCCTCCAAGTGGTGCGCAACAGCAAGAGCAGATATGTGACATCCATTTATTCTGAGGTAAGACTTTAATTCTGATTGTTTTTACACAGGGCCAAAAAACCGATATTTCGGTTTAATTGAATTTTCTTGTCACTGAATGGACTTTAATTTTTTGAAGGATTTATAATTGAGTCAGATTGCGAATTTCACATTTGTTGCCATTGTCAGTACATTTGATTGTGGGCAGGTTACGCATAGAGCCATGTCCATCAGCATTTCTAATTAGTATCGTTATTTTCTTTTAAAATTTTTGTGGGGAGGTTACACTTGGCTCCCATTTCTATTAAGTATTGCTATATTTTCTTACAAAAAATTGCGGTGGGGAGGTTACAGGGTGCATAGATCCTGAGAAATCAGTACCCAGAACAACCACCTCTGGCCGTAATAATGGCCTTGATACGCCTGGGCATTGAGTCAAACAGAGCTTGGATGGCGTGTACAGGTACAGCTGCCCATGCAGCTCCAACAGGATACCACAGTTCATCAAGAGTAGTGACTGGCGTACTGTGACGAGCCAGTTGTTCGGCCACCATTGACCAGACGTTTTCAGTTGGTGAGAGATCTGGAGAATGTGCTGGCCAGGGCAACAGTCGAACATTTTCTGTATCCAGAATGGCCCGTACAGGACCTGCAACATGTGATCGTGCATTATCCTGCCGAAATGTAGGGTAGAGCCACGGGTCGTGACACATCTGAAATGTAACATCCACTGTTCAAAGTGCCGTCAATACGAACAAGAGGTGACCGAGACGTGTAACCAATGGCACCCCATACCATCACGCCGGGTGATACGGCACTATGGCGATGACGAATACACGATTCCAATGTGCGTTCACCGCGATGTCGCCAAACACGGATGCGACCATCATGATGCTGTAAACAGAACCGGGATTCATCCGAAAAAATGACGCTTTCCCACAGGCGCTCCTGTCTGTGATGCAGCGTCAAGGGTAACCGCAGCCATAGTCTCCGAGCTGATAGTCCATGCTGCTGCAAACGTCGTCGAACTGTTCGTGCAGATGGTTGTTGTCTTGCAAACGTCCCCATCTGTTGACTCAGGGATCGAGACGTGGCTGCACGATCCGTTACAGCAATGCGGATAAGATGCTTGTCATCTCGACTGCCAGTGATACGAGGCCGTTGGGATCCAGCACGGCGTTCCCTATTACCCTCCTGAACCCACCGATTCCATATTCTGCTAACAGTCATTGGATCTCGACCAACGCGAGCAGCAATGTCGCGATACGATAAACCGCAATCGCGATAGGAAATGAGAACTAACACTTCGTCACAATCATATATTTTCTTCTTTCCGTAGCAAGATCCGTACAGTAAATCCTGTCTTGCAGCGAACACCACCTGATGGAGATACGCTGTTTTAGCGTCTTCGTAATGACCACTTCCGCTTAGGCTGCAATCCGACCTTTATCGAAGTCGGAAACGTGATGGTACGCATTTCTCCTCCTTACACGAGGCATCACAACAACGTTTCACCAGGCAACGCCGGTCAACTGCTGTTTGTGTCGGAGAAATCGGTTGGAAACGTTTCTCGTGTCAGCACGTTGTAGGTGCCGCCACCGGCGCCAATCTTGTGTGAATGCTCTGAAAAGCTAATCATTTGCATATCACAGCATCTTCTTCCTGTCGTTTAAATTTCGCGTCTGTAGCACGTCATCTTCGTGGTGTAGCAATTTTAATGGCCAGTTGTGTATAATGGAGCCGCCGACAGCTTGTCTCAGTCCTGCAGTACAGGTGTCAAAACGCTGTTCCCGTGGAAGACGACAGATACGAGCCCTCCCATCGGCATAATTAACAAGCTACCGGGCTTCATCAGACGATGCGAAGCTCTGCCACTGCGTTTACGCCCAGTGGCGATGGTAACTTGCCAATTTCAGTCGTAGTTGCCGATGTCGTGGTGTTAACATTGGCACATGTATGGGTCTTCAGCTGCGGAAGACCATCGTCAGGAGAGTTTGGTGCACTGTGTGTTCGGACACATATGTACACTGCTCAGAATTGAAGTCTGATGTTAGTTTCACCATCTATCCTGTTTTATCAGTTTGCCGAGCCTGTGACGTCCGACATCTGTAATGATGAGCGGCCACGTCTGGACGTGGTTTCACCTGGGGTTCGCCACATGTTGAAGACACTCACGACAGCATTCCTTGAACACCCGACAAATTCTGCAGTTTCCGAAATACTGGTGCCGAGCTTCCGGGTCATTAAAATCTGTCCTCGGTCAAACTCAGATAGATTGTGTGCCTTCACCATTATACACATGGACAGCACGCTCACTGCTACTACATGCAGCATGTGTGTGTCTGACTATCAGACATTCCTCGCCAGGTGACGCTACTATCGGCTGGATGGATTTATATCGATAGCTAGTTGGTGGCCATAATGTTCTGGATGAATAGTGTATATCCGTGATGCGAAAATTTATCACTGGTGATGTGTCGCTACATGCGTCACGCGATGTGAGGTAGTGGACGAGTCAGATGTGGACCAGTTGTCTGTCTTTTGACCGACTGCCGTGACATCACCAGCGTGCACGTGACTTCGGATCTGGGGTAGGAAATATCACGTCTCAAATACAGTGACCTAAATGTCTTTGCTGCCTGGGTGTTATTAGCTACTGTTGTATACAGGGGATAATTACGATAGTTATAAAACTACGTACAGTGTAAAGTTTGTGTTTAGGTTGCTATGTAGAGTGCTGCAACTTTGTAGAAGTAATGAATTTTATGCTGTCTTCTGCGCATGGAATTCAGCTACTGCCTAATAATGATCAATTGTGGTTATGCGGTTATCAAGACTTGTTGTTGTATACTTGTAACATGCTGGATACTAGATAGTTCTGGTTACGTGATCATGGCGTCACTTTCGATTAGGACTTCTAAATTTAGAGCAGGTACTGACGCTACTGTTAAGATCGTGCTACATGATTGACTGGTTGTGGCTGAGCCGCACCAATACACAAATGAAGTGGTGTAATATCGGAATCTCTGTGAAACTGCCAGCATCCTTCGAGTCTAAACTATGACTACATCTGTTGACATCGTCCCCATATGGCTGTTTCCGAAGCTCTGCGCAGAATAAACATTTTTTTTTTTCTGACGGGTATCCAGGAAAACCGAGTATTTGATCCATTTTTGCACAGCATTTTACATGCTCCTCCACTTGAGCTGGACACTGTTGTCCCCAAAGTGTTCGACCGATTTGAGTTACATAGCCAAAGCGATTCTGAGTCACTGGCTGAATGTGCTTCATTCGCGCATAGTCATGTCCGAACTGAGATCTTAAATTAGGATATTAAGTGCTCATCAAACAGTTCTGATAGTTTTATATATGTCTGCCATGTAAACACCATTTCTCGCCGTCAAATGGAAGTCCTACATCCCGTCAAGGTCTTACCGTGAAGTAACGATACTTTAGCGAGTGAATAATTCCTCAAAAGTATCGATTTTCTCATGTCTTCGAGCTCTTTACGTGAACTGTGCGTTGATGGCTGTCACAAATGTAATAATGTCTCGTGAAATGAACGTCTCCGAATTGTTTTGTTGTCTTCCTTAACTAACATAATTGGGGCGCATCTCTCCTCAGTCAGCACAAAATCAGATTAACAGAAGGGATAGAGAAGATCCAATTCTAAGCGAAAGTGGTCATTACGGCGACGCTAAAACAGCGGATCTCCATCCAGTGGTGTTCGCTGCAAGACAGGATTTACTGTACGGATCTTGCTACGGAAAGAAGAAAATATATGATTGTGACGAAGTGTTAGTTCTCATTTCCGAGAATATCCTGAATGACTAAGAGGAAAGTTAAATAAAATTCCCAGAGTGCGTGCATTAAGGTGCTCATCAACGGCACACGTAAGACGGATGGTGCTGGCGGCAGTCGGAAATCCCGCTCGACTGTTATTTCAACTAATAGACCACAACTGTGAAAGGGTCCTGTAGCCACCTTTCATTAGTCCGGTAGCCCAATTTCATTACCATTTCTCTTTCTTTTCCTTGTTTCTCTTTTCTCTTTACTCTCACAGTGGCGTGATTGAATGAATGTGGTTGTGTGTCACGTTGCTAGACGGTGGCGTAGTCTGCTGCAGAAAGTCTGCGATAGTCGTACAGATTCAGCAGCAGTGGTACAGAATAGCCAACTCTCGTAGTGGTCAAGTCGGCAAAGAGGTTTTCGCTTCTTGTGAGAAATCCAACTGCGTTATGTTGGTGGCGGAAATGGCATCTTTGGGTTTTCCGGGCCACGCGGAGCGTGGAAGAGGCTGGAGAAGCGGGAGGCAGTCTGCCGCCGGTAGGGAAGCGTCCACAGCTGTGCTCCAGTCGAAGAAGGGTGAGTTAAGGCCGGTTCCCACTAGGGCTGCCGCGCGTCAAAACCGCGCGTCACCGGCGTGGTTGCCATGGAAATGGCGTCAGCGGCAAGGCGCGGCGGGCTCTGCGTCGCGGTTTGACCATGTCGAACCGCTTCCGCTGCCGCGTGACGCGCTCCAGGTGCGCGCCGCCAATCACAGAACGCGCTGAGCGTGACGTCAGGTACGGACCCCAGGGCCACACGAACTTCCGCCGAACCGCTGGCGCGGACGCGGCGGCAGCTATGAAATACTTATCATCCGATTCCAAGGAAACTATTCGGTAGAAAAATTTGATTCTTGGGCATGTTACAGCCTGATATCTTCTCTCGATAAAGGACCGAATTTCTTTTCGTTATTCGTCGTGGTTACTTGCTGTATCGCATTTACGTAAACCTTTACACGAAATTTGAATGAATGTGCAGAGGTAAAAACGCATTGCGTGGACTTTGCGTACAGTTCATTTTAGGTAATACATTATTGCGTATGAAATTTAGTCAACATATCGAAATTGTTTTTAAAGCTGAGAGCAGAACGATAGCTATCACCGTTCTCGAGATATTGGATGATATGTCGGCGGACGGGCTGTGCGGTGACCGCGCGCGGGTCGCTCGCGACGCAACCGATACTTTCGTCCTGCTCGTCGTAAACCATGTGGTTGTATCAACTGCAAATTTCGTAAACGGTTCAAGAAATCGAAACGTGTGTTTTTGCAAACAATAACTTGTAAAAACTCATGTATTTCGTCGCATGATAAATATCCAAAATCTGTTTAACTACCAAGATATGAAAGAAACTACAGTTTTTTCGGAAGGGATAGATGAATTTTTTTAAACAGCATTTAATAGCGTGTGTAATGAGAAGTTAAACCGAGACTAATTTGCTGGTATGTCATAAGATGTAATTTGCTAATTATCTACAGCTATTGATTATTTCCTTTGGAAGTAACAAACGTTTTTTTCTTTATCCAGTGTACTTTATTGGTTCAAGACGCGTTTCGCCTTTTACTTTAAGGCATCTTCGGTGGAATCTAGAATGACTCAGTTTTGTTTTGATATGTGATACTTGCAGATTATAAAACAGTTCACATCTTTTTTTACGTGAATAACTGATTACTCTGAACGGAATGGACAGTGTCTTGAAAGGAGGATATAAGATGAACATCAACAAAAGCAAATCGAGGATAATGGAATGTAGTCGAATTAAGTCAGGTGATGCTGATGGAATTAGATTAGGAAATGAGACACTTAAGGTAGTAAAGGAGTTTTGCTATTTGGGGAGCAAAATAACTGACGATGGTCGAAGTAGGGAGGATATAAAAGTAGACTGGCAATGGCAAGGAAAGCGTTTCTGAAGAAGAAAAATTTGTTAACATCGAGTATAGATTTAAATGTCAGGAAGTCGTTTCTGAAAGTACTTGTATGGAGTGTAGCCATGTATGGAAGTGAAACGTGGACGATAAATAGTTTGGACAAGACGAGAATAGAAGCTTTCGAAATGTGGTGCTACAGAAGAATGCTGAAGATTAGATGGGTAGATCACATAACTAATGAGGAGATACTGAATAGAATTGGGGAGAAGAGAAGTTTGTGGGAAAACTTGACTAGAAGAAGGGATCGGTTGGTAGGACATGTTCTGAGACATCGAGGGATCACCAATTTAGTATTGGAGGGCAGCGTGGAGGGTAAAACTCGTAAAGGGAGACCAAGAGATAAATACACTAAGCAGATTCAGAAGGATGTAGGCTGCAGTAGGTACTGGGAGATGAAGAAGCTTGCACAGGATAAAGTAGCATGGAGAGCTGCATCAAACCAGTCTCAGGAATGAAGACCACAACAACAACAACTGATTACTTATAGTGAATCGAGTTTCTGGCGGACATCTGCGTTTCCCCTCACCTGGTCACATGCTGGAGGTTGAACTAAAACTTAGATTATGGAACATAAGCGCATTTTCATGTTCGCTCTTTTTTCTTCTGTCACTAGCTGTAGACATTTTACCGAATACACTGATTTGAAGTCATAACTACAGTGTGTTCACCTCATGTCCATTCCTGTTTGGTTTGTTTATGTGCATGTTGCCAATCTAAAGAATTATATGCTGAAAACTAATGTTTGTTTATTTCTGTCCTCCTTATATCTTTATGTGTGTGTGGCTATCCAGTGATAGTTATAGAAAATTGAAAGAGAATGCAGTAGTTGTCAGACAGTGGTTGAAAGATTTGGTGTTCAGCTGATTTCAGTTCTGGTTTAAATGTTTCGTGGAGAAGTGCATGGAATAGTAAATTCACTGCTTACATTAATCGATAAAATAGCAGAATAGCATTTCAACAGATGATTATTATCAGAATACTATCACCCAACCCCTTTGTCCTCACTCTTTGACGCCTCATAATATGTCCTGTCAACTTACCCCTCTTGTAGTCAAAGTTGTGCCGTAATTTCCTCTTCCTCTTCCTGCTCTAATTCCGTTCCTCTTCTTTAGTTACACGATCCTCATATCTAATCTTCAGCATTCTTATTGATCGCCACGTTTTGAAAGCGTCTATTGTCTTCTTGACAGAACTGTTCATAGCCCACGTTTCACTTACATAAAAGGCTGCACTCCACACAAATACCTTTGTAAAATTGTACCCAATCATTAGAATTTATATTCGATGTGAACAAAGTTTCTTTTTCAGAACGCTTTTGTTGCTATTCACAGTCTTCATTTTATATCCTCTCTACTTCTGCATTCTCAATTACTGCTTCCCTTGCAAGTCATTAAAGTCTTAGAAATGCAGTTTGGTTTCTGTACAAGTTGTAGATAATCTTGTGGCCCTATGTTTTAGAGTTTCAAAGAATGTTTTAATTAAGATTGTCAAAATCTTTCTCTAAACATGCAACTGCTATAAACACAGTTTCGCAGTTCTTCAGTGTGTCTACTTAACTAAGTGGTAGGATCAGTACTGCCTTGCGTGTTCAGACATTTCACAGGAATCTAACATTGTGCTTATGTTAGTTTGTACAACCCCTCCCCCTCTCCTCTCTACATATTCCTTCCACTTTCTAGCCTTCTCTTATTTGCTTAGTTCTGGCTTGCCAGATGAGTCCTTGGCAGTTGCTTCTCCTTTGAGCAAAGTTTTCTTTGTTCTTTCTCATTTTCATTCCCCTGTTTTCCAAGTGCAAAATCGCGTTGCAATTTTGACTTTCTGTCAACGTCATGTTTAGACATTTCTATTTCCCATGGCCTACTTTATTTGCTCCATTTTTATATATTTCCCTAGTGTCAAATTTAATATATCACGTTTTATCTAACGATTTCTACTGTACCTTCTTCCCGTTCACATACTCTGCTGCATTCACCACTTTTTCTCTCAAAGACATCCATTCGTATTCTAGCGGATTCCTTTCTCTGTTTCAGTCAGTTGTTGCATTACGGTAACTTTAAGATTATCGAAAAACTGTGGGTCTTGACTTATTCAAGTTCCATTTCCTTAATTTGCTACCGTTTACTGTCTCTTTAGTTGTAAACCGCAGCTCGTAACCAATAAATTATTGTAGGTTTGCGTCTGCACCAGGAAATATCTTATAATTTAAAATCTGGTTTCGAAAACTTTGTTCCAAATATGTATTATTCTTTCATGATTGTTAAGCAAGGTGCTGGCGATGATTACATTGTGCTCTGTGCTAAATTCTATCAGGTGGCTTCCACTTTTATCCCTTCCCCGAAGCCTTTGTGTTTTTAGTGTTTTCCTGCACCTGCTACCGTATCACATTTTACATATTTGTCTCGCTTAACTATCTGAATAATCTCTTTTATCGTACATTGTTTCAATGTGTAAGGAGATAGTGAACAATCATGAACGGTAGTCATGAAATCTGTTTATGTTGAAATGAGAAAACATGAATAATGAAATATGTAAAAGAGTACATTGTACAGAAAATGAAAAATTTGTATGTCTTCACCCAACTTCGTCTTTCCTTCATGTAGGTATAAGATATAGTTATTCAAACACACCGGTCGTTTCGGTGGGTCCCACCCCGTACCTCAGTGGCTGTTCGTCATTGGCTACCGCTAGCGTCTGCCGCTTCCAGATGGGAACGCCAATTCCGCGAGCCGCCGCGTCAAAGCGGAAAACGCTTGCCGCTGCCGTTGCCGCACGCCGCGCTGCCGCGCTCTAGTGGGAACCGGCCTTTAGACTGACCGCGTGGCGCGCTGTTACTTGGCGAGGGGAGAGCTGTTAGCTTTTGGTCTCGCTTTTCAAATCTGGAACATTGCTTTGCCTTGTCGCAGCAAGGAATGCTAAACTTTGGCAGATTTTTCTTTTAGCAAATTTCTGTAGCAGACTTGGATCCGCCGGAAGAGCGCCACACAAAGATGTCGATAAGAAGTGAGCACTCACTTCTGTATGAATGTCTGTTTGCCTTCAGCTGTGCCTGCATAAGCTTTCACCTTTCTAAATATTTAGAGCTTTGCCTTCTCGTAAATTTTCCTTGCTTTATGTGTCTTTCGTCCGTGGTGAGCCAACCACGTGGTAGAACATTATAGTTGTTGGGCTACCGGCATCACTAACTGTCCGATTGCATGTTTGTTTTAGATAATGTTAACATGATTGTGTGATGTGATATTGTTGGAATTTGGCACTATACCTAGAAATTGTGTCTCCACAAACCACGTGTTATCAGGAATCGTGTACATGCCTCACATCCTTATCTTAGGAATAAATGATTTTATCTACAATTTTCTCTTGTGTTCTGAGATTACGTTTTTGCACCTAAGCCACTCACCTCGTAGCTTTCCCGTTAGCACATCCAATGCGTTTCCTTATGCACAGGTCCAGTGATTAGTCTCCCCTTGTATTTTATAACAAATGCTTTAGATTAAGTCGTATTTTCAGGTGTGCTGCTGGGAGCTGATCTTCTGCACAGTGTTCTTGCATGTGCTATTTTATTTTAAATGTTTGATTGTCGTGAACAGTGCACGGGAAACACTATTAATTACATCGTATCCCCTATGAGCGACATCACAACGTATGCATTTTTGTGAGTTTTTGGTCTGTGATCAAATTAATTTATTTTCCGACTCGACCAAATCTTTGATTATTGTATGGTTAGAGTCGGTGGCGACCCTACTCTTCTCACGTTAATTTCATAAGGAATAAGTATTTCTAATCCCAATAATAAGGAATAACCCGTAGTAACAGGTTAGTTACAACTGTTATTGTAATAACCATAATTCATAGCGAAGATGGCGGACACATAATGCACTTGGGTAGGAGGGCAGAGCCGTTTCTACCGCAGTTTTGATACCAAATTTATATCAAATTAATTGAACAATTAATTACCCCACCACCACCCCCAGATGGCGTTATGGATTCTCCCCACGCGGCACGTGGATCCCGCCCCCTCCTTGCTTCCCTCCCCTATCCTCCTGTCCTGCTGGCGGGAATTTCGTATTTTTACGGGAATTTTAAAAAAGAGGGAATTTCTTTGTCTCAAGGCTGTGCTGACGTCCCACCCCCACCCGCCACACAGGAATTGGCGGGAAATTCACAATGTAGGGTGCCCTTTCTGGGGCTCGAAACCCTGTCCTTCTGGGCAGAAAGCCCGAGTCCATAAACAGCCCTTTTCGATCTATCCCAGGCATATTCGATAGGGTTCATGTCTGGAGAACATGCCGGCCACTCTAGTCGAGCGATATCGTTATCTATCCCAGGCATATTCGATAGGGCTCATGTCTGGAGAACATGCTGGCCACTCTAGTCGAGCGATATCGTTATCCTGAAGGAAGTTGAAAGGTGGCTACACTGAGCCACTGCGCCAGAGATTGCGCCAAAGAGTATTATTCAGCCGCCTCCACAGTGCTTGGGCAGAGCTTGTAGTAGGGAGTGCCTGTCGAGGACTCGTGGTAGTCAGTACTTGTTAAGAACTCGTAGCAGAGAGTGTTTGTAGGCAGTGCTTGCTGAGATGTGATATTGGAGAGTTCTGGTTGAGATGTGATAGTAACGAATCGGTGTGGAGAGATTGTAATGATTAGAGTGCTTTTCATCAATATAAATTAAGGTAACAAACTACTTTTCTTTATTTTCTCATTATTTCAGTGTCCTAAATAATGCGTCATTACAGGTTCAGTCAACAAAGCATCTGGCTTGTGTTCTTGTATTAGAGTGTAGTCCTGGTTTTCTTGAGGAATTATAGTATTTCTATTTTTTTATCACTTCAGTATAAATGGTATTTGAAATTTCTTGTCTTATTGAAGAAGAACCGTGCCAGATGTGTACGTTGAGTCATACTTCCACACACAGAACAGTTACTCTTGTGCTTGTTGTTGCGTTGGTTTTATAGTTGCTGGGGAATTAATTAATTAATTGTGTTAACGAAAATTTTCATTTCATTCTTTGTTGTTGTTCTTTGCAGTCAGATAGCATAATAATACTAGTCAGGGCCAACCGTTTACGAGCCACAGCGTAACTGGGCATACAGCTACGAAAAATATTCTCATTTTAAATAATTAAGCCCCCATGCACGTGGCGACCCTGCCAGGATTCGAACCTGGAATCTTCTGATTGTAAAAATAGTAGACAGTAGTATTGTTGTAGTAATTTGTAGTTTAGTAATTGTAGTCTATATTGCATGTGTAGATTTGGTAATTGGCATTCTTCTAATGGTATTTTTCAAAATTTATTTTTTTTGTTGTCTTGTCTACGGGTTTGACAATTTAGTGCAATTATTTCAATTGTTCGATTAATCGTGTTTGAGGGAAACTTTTCATGTAAATGGTATTGTTGGAGATAAAGAGTCATTGTGTGTAATTTTCGTACAGTGACGAGTTTTGTATGTTTTGTAAACGATTACGCGATCGATGAAGAAGGCAAAAATGATGGATAGTGAGAATGACGAAATTGTTAACATGGCGAACTCGCCAACAGAGGAAAACAGTGTGATGAATAATGAAGTGGAAAACAATGTAATAAGTCGGGAAAATAGTCCGGAACCATTTCAAAATTTTTCTCAATCAGAAAATTCACAGAATACGAGATTAACGATAGAAGATTCCGAAATAGTATCGAACACAGATAGCTTTATGGCTATGCAGAAGGAAGTTAGTTTTGTGGGAAATGTTAGGGGCGAGAAGAATTTCGAACCGGCTGATATGGAGCAGTTGATGAGTGCAATATTAAATTTGGGATCACAGTTACGATCTGAATTAAAAACAGATAGGGGAACAACGGAAAAACGGTTAGACTCACTGGGATCACAAATGGGAACAATGGAAACACGGTTAGACTCACTTGGATCACAATTAGGATCTGAATTAAAAACAGAGATAGGAACAATTAAAACAGAGATGGGAACTTTGGAAACACGGATAGATTCACGAATAGGGACATGTTTCAAAAATATGAAAGATGAATTAAAGAAAGAAATCAGAGAAGAAGTACAACCGATTTTGAATGCTCACAATAATAGATTAGTTGCAGTAGAGATTAGACAAAGGGAACAGGATAGAGAACAGGAAGAAAGAGATCGCGTGATAGTACAGAAATTTTCAGAGTTAAATTTACAACGTGCAAAAGATAAGGAAGAAATATTTGAGAGAATCGAGGAATCCGTACCAAATAACAGATTAAATAACCTAACACAACAGTATGAACAGTTAACTACTAAATGTGTTAATACTGAAACCCGAGTCGCGACACTTACGGAAGACGTAAATAAACAGAAAGAACAAATAGGTGATTTATCGGAAAGAGTTGAGGAGATTTCAGATAAATTGACAAGTCTTAGTTTAAATGGGGACAGAGATTCAGATGATACAGCACCATTGCCATTTGCAGAAACCGAAGAGTACCAGAACATAAATAAGCATGTTGAAAATCAGGGAAAATTTAATGAACGCGTTAAAAGGGAAGTGTAGGCATTACGAAAGCAAGTCAAACAGATCGAAGGCGAAATTGTAGGAAAAGACAGCAAAAGAAATTTGGAATCACATATAGCAGAGGGGTTTGAAGAAAATAATTTATTTCATTTACGGGATGCAATAAGAGAGCGCGAGGCGCGTGAACTTAACAATAATCGACATTCGGTCTGGAACAGTTGCGGTAGGTCTTTGTCGCCACGAGGCGAAAACTTTGACTATAAACATTTTTTGACTGTTCGGAAATTTAAGATCTTCCGCAATTCTAAGAATGACATACATCCATGTTCATGGTTAGATCAATTTATGTACGCACTTCCGCCAAAATTG
The DNA here is from genome assembly GCF_023864345.2 of Schistocerca serialis cubense. Lineage (NCBI taxonomy): Eukaryota > Metazoa > Arthropoda > Insecta > Orthoptera > Acrididae > Schistocerca > Schistocerca serialis. Next base: position 1,204,233,713 of record NC_064638.1, on the reverse strand, counting down.
CCACTAAGTCACAAATTGGAAATTATGTGCAGCTATTAATGTCCTCAGGGGATTCACTACTCTAAGTGAATATGTGCCGTAGCGAGCATGGGGCCCCGAGCTGTAGTGGTGTTATTTCCCTTTTAGTTTTCTGCACCGCTGCCTACTCTTTTACTATTCTTTGCATCTGTCAAAACAACTCTTCGACTATCAATCTATCTAGACGCCTTGGTTCTATAGGAAGACAAAACAAAAAAAAAAAAAAAAAAAAAAAAAAAAAAAAAGCACTTGCTGGTATCCCTGTATCGATTTTCACGTTAATGCTGCACGTGGTTTTATAAATTGCGGATGCAAGTACAGTGTTGAGGTACGATACTGATTTACATGATTCATTAAAAAACTAGTCTTTCGCTACCAGCTACAAAAACCGCACTGCACGTTGGTTGTGACCACAGTAATAGCGTATTAACCACTCGGTGGGAAGTGCAGGATCGTGCCGCCGGAGAGCAGGACGCTACATGGTGTTCATCTTGCCGAAGTTTTATAAAGTGATGACATGTCCACAGTGTACCGTCTCCTGGAAAAACTTCTAAAACAGGTAGTAAAATGTTACAAAACCCACAAGTGAAATTTGTCAATTAAAAAATACGTGTGTTTATGTATGTAAATGTGCTAGTAATGATGAAATACACTACTGGCCATTAAAATTGCTACACCAAGAAGAAACGCAGATGAAAAACGGCTATTCATTGGACAAATATATTGTAGTAGAACTGGCATGTGATTCAATTTTCACGCAATTTGGGTGCATAGGTCCTGAGAAATCAGTACCCAGAACAACTACCTCTGGCCGTAATAACGGCCTGGATACGCCTGGGCATTGAGTCAAACAGAGATTGGATGGCGTGTACAGGTACAGCTGCCCATGCAGCTTCAACACGATACCACAGTTCATCAAGAGTAGTGACTGGCGTATTGTGTCGAGCCATTTGCTCGGCCACCATTGAGCAGACGTTTTCAATTGGTGAGAGACCTGGAGAATGTGCTGGCCAGTGCAGCAGTCGAACATTTTCTGTAACCAGAAAGGCCCGTACAGGACCTGCAACATGCGGTCGTGCATTATCCTGCTGAAATGTAGGGTTTCTCAAGGATCGAATGAAGGGTAGAACCACGGGTCGTAACACATCTGAAATGTAACGTCCACTGTTCAAAGTGCCGTCAATGCGAACAAGAGGTGACCGAGACGTGTAACCAATGGCACCCCATACCATCACGCCGGGTGATGCGCCAGTATGGCGATGACGAATACACGCTTCCACTGTGCTTTCACCGCAATGTCGCCAAACACGGAAGCGACCATCATGATGCTGTAAACAGAACCTGGATTCATCCGAAAAAATGACGTTTTGCCATTCGTGAACCCAGGTTCGTCGTCGAGTACACCATCAAATGGTTCAAGTGGCTCTGAGCACTATGGGACTTAACATCTATGGTCATCAGTCCCCTACAACTTAGAACTACTTAAACCTAACTAACCTAAGGACAGCACACAACACCCAGTCATCACGAGCAGAGAAAATCCCTGACCCCGCCGGGAATCGAACCCGGGAACCCGGGCGTGGGAAGCGAGAACGCTACCGCACGACCACGAGATGCGGACAGTACACCATCGCAGGCGCTCCTGTCTGTGACGCAGCGTCAACGGTAACCGCAGCCATGGTCTCCGAGCTAATAAATAGTCCATGCTGCTGCAAACGTCATCGAACTGTTCGTGCCTATGGTTGTTGTCTTGCAAACGTCCCCATCTGTTGACTCAGGGATCGAGACGTGGCTGCACGATCCGTTACAGCCATGCGGCTAAGATGCGTGTCATCTCGACTGCTAGTGACAAGAGGCCTTTGGTATCCAGCACGGCGTTCCGTATAACCCTCCTGAACCCACCGATTCCATATTCTGCTAACAGTCATTGGATCTCGACCAAAGCGAGCAGCAATGTCGCGATACGATGAACCGCAATCGCGATAGGCTACAATCCTCCATTTATCGATGTCGGAAACGTGATGGTACGCATTTCTCCTCCTTACACGAGGCATCACAACAACGTTTCACCAGGCAACGCCGGTCAACTGCTGTTTGTGTATGAGAAATCGGTAGGAACTTTCGTCATGTCAGCACGTTGTAGGTGTCGTCACCGGCACCAACATTGTGTGAATGCTCTGAAAAGCTAATCATTTGCATATCACAGCATCTTGTTCCTGTTGGTTAAATTTCGCGTCTGTAGCACGTCATCTTCGTGGTGTAGCAATTTTAATGGCCAGTAGTGTATTATTTTGGAATGAGAAAACTCTACAAAATGGCTCTGAGCACTATGGGACTCAACGGCTGTGGTTATCAGTCCCCTAGAGCTTAGAACTACTTAAACCTAACTAACCTAAGGACATCACACACATCCATGCCCGAGGCAGGATTCGAACCTGCGACCGTAGCAGTCGCACGGCTCCGGACTGCGCGCCTAGAACCGCGAGACCACCGCGGCCGGCAAACTCTACACCTTTATGTGTTTTGAACTTAAAATTATTATTAATAAATATATTTCTGTGTAGCAAATACTGTGAATTACAAAGACTATGATTATATTATGCCATGGAATTTCTATAATTGTAAGGCAAAGACTTGGTGAATAAAATAATCGTTCTGGCGTCAGCTGTCGAACCTGCTTCTGTAACGGTGCTTCTGAATGCACGAATTTGTTAACTGTACGAAAGCTTTTACAAAATATGTGTATAAAAAGTATTTGCCCCTGACAAGTACAGTATGAAATATAATTAATCACACGGTTTTAGTCCTTGACCTACAAGGTAACAGGAAAAACCACTTCAAATATTTTGCCATCAGAAAAAGAAAATATTTTGTGCAGAAAATTTTTCATTCACGACTAGTGCAAAGGTAAGAAATTATAATTTGAGGCTCAGGCTTGCCTAAGAGTAAATCACTGACGTAAAAATCTTGTTTTCACTGCCGTAAATGTTACTCAACTCGTAATTGACAGTATAAAAGGGCAGTGTTTAACAAAAAATTTACGTAACATTGAGCATAATAGTGCAGCCACGTAGTGATTATATCGTACCTCTCCTTGCAACAATATTTATTTTTAAGGGCATTAACAATTTTAAACAAACCACGCGTATTTTTGAGCTAGTAGCGTGTGTTGACAATATAAGTAAACTGTTACAATCCAGATTAGTACCTTTACTCAGAATTATTTGCCTACATAGCAACTTTCATGATTGTTAGCGTATATTTTAACCGCTAATGGAAGTGTGCGAAATATGCGCGACGCCACGAGTTAAAAACATTTTCATCGACGACTCTAAACGTGACAAACCGATACATTTCATAAAAAAGGAGAAAGAGCTAGAGAGAAGATATAATCAATTGTAGGTGAGTAACTAGATACGTATCTCGTCTGCGAACATTTAAAAAATAGAAGAAACTGGTGGTTTCGCTTGTATTTTTTCTTTTTAACGATTTCCGATGACAGTGATATAACAGATTCCAGATCATCCTTGTACTTTACAGAGTGATACAGGGTGGCGCTCGAAATTATGTTTTGGAACGTAAACTTTATTGTCAATACAATCTGAAAGGAACATATACTACAATGAAGAGCCGTCCATGGAGATTTGTGCCGGCCGGAGCGTCCGCGCGGTTCTAGGCGCTGAAGTCTGGAACCGCGCGACCGCTGCGGTCGCAGGTTCGAATCCTTACTCGGGCATGGATGTGTGTGATGTCCCTAGGTTAGCTAGGTTTAAGTAGTTCTAAGTTCTAGGGGACTGATGACCACAGAAGTTTAGTCCCATAGTGCTCAGAGCCAACCATGGAGATTTGTTCTAACTTCCTTCAAACGGACACTGAAGTTAGTGGTTTCCCTACGGCACATGCTTCCGTAATTTCACTGCTAGCTTGAAGAATAAGTCTTCTGAGCTCCATTAAATCATGTGCACGTTTTGGGAAATTTTTTTTCTTTAGGTACCCCCAAAGAAAAAAGTCACATGGACTGAGGTCTGGACTATTGGGGGGCCAATTTTGTCCGTCATTGAAGCGAGCTGGAGACATGAGTGAAATGATCCGCATGTCGGAATGGTTCAAATGGTTCAAATGGCTCTGAGCACTATGGGACTCAACTGCTGAGGTCATTAGTCCTCTAGAGCTTAGAACTAGTTAAACCTAACTAACCTAAGGACATCACAAACATCCATGCCCGAGGCAGGATTCGAACCTGCGACCGTAGCGGTCTTGCGGTTCGAGACTGTAGCGCCTTTAACCGCACGGCCACTTCGGCCGGCCCGCATGTCGAAATGCTCGTGTAAAAACTCCAACACAGTGTTTGCAGTATGTGGCCTTGCTCCATCTTGCGTGAAGCACTGCGTGTTGAAGGGCAAGGCAGTAGCAAGAAGCTGTGGAATGAAGCTATTGCGAAGCATGCTCAAATAACGCTCGCCGTTCACAGTTTCTTCAAAGAAAAAGGGTCCAATAAGTCCGTGACTGGAAATTGCTGCCCACGCGGTAATCCTCGGAGCATAATGTTGTCGTTCATGAAGCACTTGTGGGTTTTCAGTGGCCCAAAAGCGTACTTTTTGTTCGTTAACCACACCGTCTAAATGAAAATGCACCTCGTCTGAAAACCAAACGTTGAGAGTTTCTTCCCTATCCTCCGCCCACTGAGCAAACAGTAGTCTCTGCTGCTTGTGTTCTTCAGTGAGCTTTTGTGCACAGGTCACTTTTAAGAATATGTTGAACGGAGCGTCTGGATATTCCCAATTGCACTGCTGCCTTTCAACACGATTTCCCGGGACTTCTCTGTACAGCAACTCGTACCGCTTCAATATTGTCCGGCGAACAAACAGGCTTAGGCCGAGTTCGCTTCGCTTCAGTACTGTTCCTTCCTGTACAAATTTATCGTACAACCTGTGGATGGTCTTGTTGCAAGGGACCCATCGTGCGTTAAACTGTTGTCGAAAACGCCTCTGAGTCACAACAAGGCTTTTCGTTTCATGAAAAAGTAACACAATTGCCGATCGTAGCTGTGTCGTCAGTCTTCCATTGTCAACCATTGCTGCTTACTAGTCTCCTAGCGGCAGTATCGTGAATTACACGCCATTTCGTAACTCATTTGTTTTTCCAAGCTCTGCTGGTACTGCTGTAGAGATCCCAGCGGGATATCTAATGTGCGACGTAAATTGTGAAAGAAACAATTGGTAACACATTCCTTGCGCCACCATGTATATTGTTTTAATACTAATAATCATGTCTTTTTCCCATGTATAGAAAACCTGCAAATATCTCTTCCATCGGTGTTTCACCGTCTTGATTTTAACAACGCATCACAATCGATGTTCTCTCCATCAGATAAAGATAGGAACCGTGCAGAATGGCAGAATTACAGTCGCACAAGGTACACACCACACACACACACACATACACACACACACACACATACACAGAGAGAGAGAGAGAGAGAGAGAGAGAGATTGTAAAATCTGTTGTACCTCTACGGCTAGATATGCACTGAAATCGCAATGTTCCACGCCAAATCAGTACGTCCCTTACCACCAGACAGTTCGCTCACTTCCCACCTACATTATTTTCTTTTGCACATGTCGGAACACAGATCACAATAACTTTACATTCCAGCATATACGCATTTTAGACAAGCAATGCAATTATCCTTTATATGCGTGAAACGTCCGAAAAAATTATTGTGTGTCCGCATTCACTACAGCTAGGTGTGGCGATTCTTCTTGTGTAGGAAATTATTTCACATTTAGGTCTTCCAGCCAGTCAGATTCGAGAACAGATTGCAGGTATTTTCAGTGAGCGCTTCCGGGAGGTGTTTGCATCGCGCCAAGACTCTCTCAAACTAGTGTTGTGAAACGCGGATGTCCGGTACTACTTGATATGGATACCGAACGAAAAGTGCACTGTATTCCCATTCCAGTGCAGTAACTACTGTTCCGCGGGAATCAGCTGCCAACCAGAGCGACACATCTCATCGTAAAGTGCATATCAGGCATTCAGATCAGACGAATTCGATGGCTAAGGAGTGTTCCTCAGACGACAGTTAATTACATGGCTAATGATTGGTGTGTTTGTGTGGGTTGATGGTGTAAAATGCACTGAAAAGTGCTACAGCTTTGTTTACTAACTTCGAGTGGACAAGCACTTATATTTACTGTACTGACTATTCATTACAGTAACACGATGCTGCAGTGCTAGTGAAATACGGGTAGCGAATTTATTAGGGGTAAGGATGACGTCGTCTCGTGAGCTGAACAGTCACCCAACGTCTTCAAATTGAATGACGGACCAGTCTTTCGAAAGGGGAACCGATGGTTGCTATATTTTGAGCTGCCTAGGTTCAAATATTTTTGGGAGGGTAGATATACGGTTAAATTCTGTCTCTGATTACAATGCAGATCAGTTGGTGAAGTGAATTTGGTGTCAACGTAAAAACTTTATAACCCAAATACAGACTATTTCAGAGAGGCCGGCCGGGGTGGCCGAGCGGTTCTAGGCGCTACAGTCTGGAACCGCGCGACCGCTACGGACGCAGGTTCGAATCCTGCCTCGGCCATGGGTGTGTGTGATGTGCTTAGGTTAGTTAGGTTTAAGTAGTTCTAATTTCTAGGGGACTGATGACCTCAGAAGTTAAGTCCCATAGTGTTCAGAGACATTTGAACCATCAGAGAGGGAGATATTGATGTTGTCATATCAGGCAATCAATAGACATAGGGAGTAGTGGACGCGATTCCCTGTCTTTCGTTAGCGGCCACTGCTGGAGTCCACTTCGCACTCCCCATCGCTCTATGGGCGTGCAGCGTGCAGCAAAAGGAGTATTTGTTCTGGTCAGCAGTGAAGAATCGTCAGCGGCCCTCTCTATAATGACCTCACACTACACAAACAATGCCTTACTCGAGAGTGGCAGCGGTCTCATTGTCGGTGGACTAGCGCAGTTCTGAGCTCTTTGTTTCTTATTTTTCAGCCCCAGCTACACATCGATGTAGTGACCGCTCTAACAGTTGGCGACTACAAATTAAATACTTTCTGCCAGCCATCTGCTTTTGAAAGTGGATTGCGATATTTCTCTTATAGAAGTGTCGCTTCTCCGATGGTCTGCAGTTGGCGGGACCTTGTGCTTGCGTGCGTGCGTGTGTGTGTGTTCACACGCGTCCTTAAGAGTGGATTGCTGCTCCCGCACACACACACACACACACACACACACACACACACACATACGCACGCACACACACACACAAAAGATACGTCTGCGATTTGCAAGACACTCAAATCGCTCCGCTTATGTATATTTTCAACACTAAAAGAAATTCATCGCAGAAATACTGCATTGAGATTCCTACATACAGAAGTACATAAGTAAGCAGACAACATCGCTGGTGAATTATACATTTCCGCTGTTGATGAACACTATTCACATTGCTTTTGTAAACGACCAGCATTCTGATCGAGCGAATTAAATGGTTATGGGGCGCTCGTCAGTTACAAGTAGCTCTCACGCTAAGGAGGAGTGATTGCAGCAGCCCTTAACAGCAGATTCTCGCTCTACATGTTAGCAGCCGGACCGCGTGCTCCTGTTTTCATCGAATTCAACGTCTGCGTCGACTAAATGAGAATCCATTCTGCAGATCCTTGCTTTTAAACCCCCTTGCTGTAATTATGTGGCCGGCCGAAGTGGCTGAGCGGTTCTAGGCGCTGCAGTTCGAATCCTGCCTCGGGCATGGATGTGTGTGATGTCCTTAGGTTAGTTAGGTTTAAGTAGTTCTAAGTTCTAGGGGACTGATGACCTCAGAAGTTGAGAGCCATAGTGCTCAGAGCCATTAGAACCATTATTTGTAATTATGTCATTGATCTGACGGGGGGGGGGGGGGGGGGGTGCAGAACATGTTCTATTATAGATTCAACACTCTTCACTAATTAGTATTATCACTCCAGGTTTGGCGTATAAGGCCGTGCAGCTACACCCAAGTTAACCATTCAGGACGAGTCCGCAGCTCGTGGTCGTGCGGTAGCGTTCTCGCTTCCCGCGCCCGGGTTAGATTCCCGGCGGGGTCAGAGATTTTCTCTGCCTCGTGATGACTGGGTGTTGTGTGATGTCCTTAGGTTAGTTAGGTTCAAGTAGTTCTAAGTTGTAGGGGACTGATGACCATAGATGTTAAATCCCATAGTGCTCCGAGCCAATTTTGAACCATTCAGGACGTATTCCAGTATACAAGCGCACCTGCAGCTAGTCGGGTATTTACAGGGCAGCTTGTCCAATAGCGATGTACTCGACCTACAACCTGCCCCCATCAACTGGCTATGCATGGCTCTGTCTCTCGTCCACAGCCACTACGATTCCATCAGTGATCCACATTGTCGTTGAGCTGATCATGGCTACGAGGATTTGGCGCAAGTCTCTCTTTCTCCTTAATTACCATCAATTGGTGTGTCTATTCATCCACACATATATGTAGTTCTAAAGACTATGATTCTTATATCTTTTTCCAGCAAAAATCGATGAACGGCTGGAGCTCGTCCACACTTTTATGTGGATCGGTGTAGCTGAAGAAGAGGAAGAGGACAGAATCTCCACAGTTGCCACTGTGGAGTTCAATGTGTACTGTGTTATGGCACTTTGGTCTATGTAGAGTGGCGTGGTGAGACGCGACTCTGATCTGTATATCGACAATAGCCCTGCCTTCAAGACTAGACACATATCGTCCAAGTATTAATGTAAATCGTTAAATATAAGTCCAAGATGTTTAATTGTGTGAATCTAATGGTAACTGCGCACAAACTACTCATCCGACTGCCGCGCGGGATTAGCCGAGCGGTCTCAGGCGCTGCAGTCATGGGCTGTGCCGCTGGTCCCGGCGGAGGTTCGAATCCTCCTCGGGCATGGCTGTGTGTGTTTGTCCTTAGGATAATTTAGGTTAAGTAATGCGTAAGCTTAGGGACTGATAACCTTAGCAGTTAAGTCCCATAAGATTTCACACACATTTGAACATTTTGAGCACTCATCCGACTAAAACAGAAGTACACAGGTTACATGCCCTCTTGCACCATACCCACAGTGACAATACTACACTCAGCAGTAGTATGGCAATGTGCTGAAGTGGTGAATAATAAACCCACTTTAGCATCGGTACTTGTCGTTATAATAATTGGGATTTGATTAAATCTCGTGCACACTGCACGTTATCTGAAACATAAATACGCTCGTTCCATGAGCGAGAGAATTAAATGGTTATGGAGCGCTCATCATCAAATCTCAGTAAAATTGCTTACGTTATAAGTTATAACCCATAACTTGGGCTATGGCGTTATTATTCAAAATTTAAATGATTAAAACCTCTTAATGACAACCCAACAACTTTATAACCCGAAGTAGCTACAGCTATCGCTGGTTATTTACGTTATTCACGCTAACGCTCGGTATAGTTTACTAAGCGAAGATCTTTCACTCACTACTATAAAACAAAATCACCTAAAACGCGTAATAAATATTTGCCGTGATCAAAGTTTCACAAACTTACGGTAAATCTCAATTTCGTGCACCATTCTTCAGTTACATTTAATAAACCGTTTCTTATTACGATATTTCGAGCGTAGCAACCAAAGCTATAATTTCATTGCAAACCAGTGATGGTTATCTCTGCGATACTATTAAGTTACGATCTGTAAACGTTATTTCTTATTGTCTCTTTTCCTTATTTCTTTCTCTTTAAATCCTTGAAGTAACGCCGGCCGCGGTGGTCTAGCGGTTCTAGGCGCTCAGTCCGGAACCGCGCGACTGCTACGGTCGCAGGTTCGAATGGATGTGTGTAATGTCCTCAGGTTAGTTAGGTTTAAGTAGTTGTAAGTTCTAGGGGACTGATGACGACAGATGTTAAGTCCCATAGTGCTCAGAGCCATTTGAACCATTTGAAGTAACCGTTAAGTGAATGGCTGGTTCAAATGGCTCTGAGCACCATGCGACTCAACTGCCGAGGTCATTAGTCCCCTAGAACTTAGAACTAGTTAAACCTAACTAACCTAAGGACATCACACACATCCATGCCCGAGGCAGGATTCGAACCTGCGACCGTAGCGGTCTCGCGGTTCCAGACTGCAGCTCCTAGAACCGCACGGCCACTTCGGCCGGCTCGTTAAGTGAATGAAGAAGTTAATACTTTTACGCTTTCCTTACATGAAATCTGCATAATCTTTTTTCTCTAATTACTGATTTTAAATCTTTATAAAATCTCAATAAGACATTGATTCTTTGAGTCTACCTCTTTGAAGCCTGGAATAACTGACTTATCTTTGCAGGACTGACTTTTAACCACTTTGCATCACTGTAGCTTTTTATTATTTACGCCACTTGCGTGTCTTTCAGTGGTGATTCAAACTTTTCCAGTGCCGGACTAAGCAAGTGCTGGGCCCATAGCAAATTCTGACAGGGGACCCGTGGTTGGTGTTTAAGTCATATGGTTCAGGATATAAAATAAAACAAGATAGTTGCAAATAAACTTTTCTCGATTTAATTTCGGAAAATTTAGAAATAATACAAGTTAGATCAACGTATCTGTACAAATCGTATTCAACATTCATTATACTGAGATCATTTAGACATGCCTGTCCAGTCGTATTTCTTAATTCATTTTTAATGCGCTTTAACGTTGAAAATGAACGTTCTCCACTGCAGTTGGTGATCATTAAAGATAATTAAACGCGTAAGGCTATTTCTACATACCGAAAAAAATGGAAATGAGCGGATGGCATCTTTGGCCGGGAGGCCCCTATGCGGGAAAGTTCGGCCGCCAAGTGCAAATGCAAGTCTTATTTCAGTCGACGCCACATTGGGCGACCTCCGAACCGGTGATGGGGATGAAATGATGATGAGGACGATACAACACCCAGTCCCCGAACGGAGAAATTCTCCAAGCCGGCTGGGAATCGAACCCGGGTCCGCTTGCATGGGAGGCGAGCACGGTACCACACAGCAAAGCAGGCGGACTACATATGGAAAACACAATCCTAGCGAATTTTCCATTAAAAATTTGTAAATTTGTAGTACAAAAGCTTCGTTTTTTTCTGTCAATGGCAGCTATATCCGTTTTCAGTAGCTGTGTAGGTACATGGTGAAAGACTCCCTGATAAGGTAAAGTTAAAATTTATATATAAAAAAAAGACACAGCCATCGACCATAAGCGCCGGCAAAGACATTAATTATTAATGCGCGGTAAGGCGCAGACAAATGAACCAGAAACGTCACTCACTTTCCCTTGTACTTGATTTTGTTTCACTCTCTCGTATGTAGATGGATGGTTGAGATGTATTGCTCGAAATGTGACGTGCTACGAGTGTTATGTATTATATGTGGTTCAGAATACGAGAAGGCTTAACAACAGTATTAAGTATTTTTATTGCAGTGAAGTGGAACCAAGTCGGGAGGATTTTCTTCAGTTTTTGACACGCACAGGTGTCTGGGGAGTCGGCTGTCTGCATCTACGATTGAAATGTAAGAGAGGAAGTCCGAATAGCCCAATTTCGTACACGCACAACATTAACTAATAATGCAATTGTTCTATACTTAATTTTTTCCATTTATATATTTACATTTTATTATAATACACAGCTCAGGGAACTGTACCAGTTTGTCGCCTAGCGACTCTTCTAAACCATCTGGATTAGCATTCACGATATTAGGAGTTCTTTTCAAGATCTCTTTTGCTGTAAGAGCTTTAAAGTCCCGTAAAATTCCAAAAACATTAGTCAAGTGATAGTATTTTTCCATGCATTTAGCTAATGCAGCCAGTACATTGTCAATAATCACAATAAACACCTGAAATTCAAAATGTGCTCCAGGTGTTTGATTTTCTACAACTTCATCGAGTGTAGTTGCCCACTAAAATAGCCGTACTTTGTATTTCGTTTGTGTCGTCTTGAAGTTTGTTGCTGAAATTCCTAGTGAGGGATTTGGCTTTTACCTCGATTTCTGAATATGTGAACCTCATTGCCTGGATATATTCGTGTAAGGATGAAACGTCCCCTCAGAAAAATTATACATGACTGTGCTTAAACTGAAACACAATATTTTTAGCGCAACGCAATCTGACTTTCAGTAATCGCTACAAAGAATGGCCCTGACTAACATTAACCTGTACCTTTCACAAATCACTTACCTCACAAAAATCTTCGTTACTCGAACTACTGCAATTCAGCGAGCGCCACTACTGCCAGCTAAATAAAAGATTCAAACTACTGAAGGCACTAACTACTGATAGGCATAGTTAGCAAATGAAAGATTTTGATAAAGAACAAACAATGTATTTACCTTAATAGTGTTGAAAACTCATAATATACATAGCAGTTCATGACATCCAGTCTTACAAATTTCAAAACTCCGCCATTTCTTTCCCCACATCCACCACTGCTGGCGGCTCACCTCCGACTGCGCAACGCTACGCGCTGTTAACAGCCAACTGCCCAACACTACAATGGCCAACAACAATGCAAACCAACCACAGACTGCACACAGCACAGCCAGTGATTTTCATACAGAGCGCTATGTGGCGTTACCAATATAAAAACCTAAACAGCCTACTTACATAGCCCCCATGCTCCCCACAAAAAATTTTACAAATTGTTTTGGGCAGTGGCCAATACAGATTTGAAAAATTTTTTCATAATTACAATAACAAAGAAATCAAATGCACACACTTATTGATACAATGTTGGTCAAAAGCTAAAATTTTCTCACAGTCCATAAAGACAGTCCTGATCATTCATCATAGTACAATTGCAGTGTTCCTCTCAAAGTCTGAGCAGTAAAAGAAAATGCTCACGGAAGTAGTGGATTTCCATGCACTCTTGAAGAAGTAGTGTTGTCCTTCCAACGGAAAGACAGTGCTGACTCTCGACATGCAGACAGGTAATGGGCCACAACAGAGCAAACCCACAGCAGGGTCATTCGAAGTTTTGTAGAATATTGGTAGGTAGGTCATCACAGAGTAGACCCACTGCAGTCCTTGTAGAGATTGTGGTATTGGTGGGCCACCAGAGGTGCAGACCCACTGCAGTCCTTGTAGAAATAATGGTACTGGTGAGTCAGCAAAGGTGCAGACCCACTGCAGTCCTTGTAGAAATAATGGTATTGGTGGGTCATCAAAGATGCAGACCCACTGTAGTCCTTGTAGAGATGGCCAGCAGCCATCTGTTGTGACTGTGCAGGTGCACAATCACCATTGTAGAGTCTTGCGGATAATATAGCAAGTCCATAACCACCACTTGTGCACTCACAAAGTTTTTGGAATTGTCCTTAGAACCAGCAGTGCTGTTATCCAGTCCCTTGCTGAATTATTAACACACGTGCAAACACTAACAGTCCCTACTTCTCACATATTGTCCATATACTATGACGAACAGAAACGTGTGCAGTGAAATGTAACGTACAAGTTAATAATATGATGAACTGGTGTCAATTACAATTTTATAACATAAGAATACAATTACAAAGGTACAAAATACATCATTAAAGAACATAACAATACAGATAACATTTGTAGTACAGGCTTTACAAAAGAATCGAAATAACATATACATCAGTGTTACAGGAATTATGACATGAGTACATACATAAAAGATCAGAATAACTGTTGAAACATCAACTTCACACATGAGCATTAAAACAGTACAGAATAAATAATGTCTAAACATCTTTACAAAGAAAATAACATAGTATTTGAAAAATTCTTCAGTGTAACATTTGGTACTGCAGTCCAACTCAAAAATTTATTCCATAGATCTTTCCTCTTATTTCAACATTTGTTTCCACCAAAAATATCCTATCCAAGCATGCTTTCTGTATTTATATGTTCACATATTTCTTACCTCATTATTTATTTTCCATTATCTTACCTCATCATTTATTTCCAAGAAAATCTTACCTAAACCTGTTGTCACTAAACCCTACTTTTTTTGTTCATATCCTCTTTCAAAATACTGTTTTGGCCAAACCATTTTCTTATAGCTTCTCTATGCATTTCTTCCAATTCATCACAACTCGTTCTCACATATAGCCTACCCCATCTTAAGCTAACTTAAATCTACTGAGCTCAGATGCTAAACTAAGGGACAAGGTAATGCAGCAGCACAAAACAATTAACACAAACAGCAATGACAAAAAATGGAAATTGGCAAAGCAAGCTACAGTAAATCTAAATTACCAAACAAATGCAACATTACAGCTAATATGAACCAATGTGCATCAACAAGAAAAATAAATCAGTAGTAAAACTGGCTTAACAGAGTAATACAAAGTGAAATTTATTAGCACTATGCCTGGCAAACAGCAGCAGCAAATGCAATAACTTATAGCTAAACATGACAAAGCTCAAGCAGAAAAAATATTACAGTAAAAATGGCCATGTTTAATACCTATGTCACATCTTAACACTGGAGTGATGCATCACGATAACTTACTGTACCAAAAAAATTACCAAGTAGTTGAAAAGAAAATTATGTATGCAGTTACTGTTATTAATCCCTTCTTATTGTTCTTTACATTCCAAGTGCACCTTTTTCGAAGAATATGGATCATAAAATTATTATTTAATAGATCTGTTGGCAGAAAGTGTTCACATTAGCAAATGCACTTAATTTTATTTTATAAAGCCAATGCTGCAACACAGCTGGAAACCAGATATTAAACAAAATGAGCAATCTCTCAACTAGAAAGACAATAGATGTAAAATGTTTCCCATCATTTCATTAGGCATTTTAGTGAATGTCATAAATTAAGAGCTCCACAGTGTAATCATATGTTTTCAAGTTTGAGCGTGTCGTATTTGCGATGCTTTCGACAAAGAAATGTCAATAGCGAGCATAATGGCCTTTTTTTTTTTTTTTTTTACTCCACCTGTGCCTCTGAAAGGCACACACTAATGACGTTTTTCCAGGCGACTGTCGCGCAGCTGGGTGCCCATGACGCATTATGTGAAGGTGGTCACTTAACTTTCTTACCGAAATATTTACGACACTAGTTTGCACTACAGTGACAATCTCATATAAAAAATTTCACAGGTCGAGAATTTGCATTGCAAATGTGTAGAAACAAAATCCTATGAATATAACAGTGTGCAAAAAATTTTCGCCTGCATTGTGATACATTCACACATTTACACACATTTCACGACTCTTAAAGTACGACTCTCAGCTTATTGATCATAAACATACCTCAACAGCATAATACACATCGTCGTCGTAAAAATAACATCATAACACCTCAGTCAAATCTCAAAACGTTGCAGCTTCTTTCAATAATATCAAAACCTTCAATAAAGTCATCTACCTCAAACGTACTTCAAAAATCATGATCCCTTACCAAATTCATCATTCAAAGCTCTCATAGTATCACAATGGCTCCAAAAAAATATGAACAGTTCACAAAGAACAGACAAAATACAATTTCATAAGTGTGAAGTTATCCAACTGTGTAATTACGTTAACATCAGTCACTGATGTAGTAAAATAAATGTTTGTCTCTCCCAGTTAAATGATCAGATAGCTGTGTAATTTATGTGTTAGAGAAATATGGTACCAATGTGTAAAGTTGTATAAGCAAATACCATATTAGCTAGGGCTCCTTGTGCTTGCCACACACATGGTACACAAAGTAAGCATGTACCCCCCTGAGGTTTAATGTAATTATACCCTCAGGTGTTACAGATTACAGCAATGGAATGAAATGTATCACGGAAAACCTTTGTATCATTGTACTTCAAATCTCTTTAAAAATAAATGATTGAAGTACAAAATTAATCACTCAAATACGTGTACTGTAGCGCTAAACTGTGCATCTTGTTGTAAGATAATCTCTGTGCAAGTGTCGTAGTTATCGTCCTCCGAAAGCTAACTTCTGCAGAAGCCAATGTACTTACCTCATGATAAACAAAAGTGAAATGCTTTGCGTATAGATATCTTAGTTATTACGCTTATTGCCGTGAGGAAGAAAGTACTGTGCTGTAACGTATTGTTGTGCTTCGGAAAAGGCAGTCTCATTGTAGCTATACCACAATAGTTACTACTAAAACATGTTTTACTTTCCAGAATAATACAGAAAAACGTGCAGAAATAAAACAGAAACACTGCAAAAGCAACATTGTAAATTGTCACTCATTAGTAGCGTCGTGATAAAATCGTGTAGCTGTCACATAAACTAACCACTGTGTCATCTGGTATCTCACTGAAAGTACTTTAAATCCAGAATGTATTTTCAAGTAAACCAAAATGTTGCATTAAAATCTCATTAGCAGTATATGTTCTAAGTATGTAAGCCTTATAGTCGTTACGTAATCGTGCAACTAACAAGCAAGAATGTACACACACAATAACACTGTGACGTCTGTTCACTATAACAATGCATTCGTAATTTCTGTTTAAATAAGTTCTCTTGGTTCTTGATTGGATATTTAACTTCAAACATTGTTGCATGGTAACAGTTTCTAAGTCTGACAATGCATACTAGAAATGTGAAGTGAAAAGTTTTATGGCAAAGACAAAGTTAAAAAGCAGATTATTTTTCAATAAACGGTTTTACATGTGAAATGTGGTGTAAACCTTTACTCTTCCTAGTGCACAGAGTTTCAACTTCAAAGCAATTATCATGTGGTATACGTCGGATTCTGTAAGGTCCATTGTAAACTAGAAAGAATTTGTGACTCAAGTGTTTCTTCTTATGTGACAATGAATGAGTTTTAATGAGAACTTTCTGACCAATATATAATTTCTTTGCATTTGCTTTACCGTGTAGTTTTCTCCTTTTGTCTGCTGCAGATTTTATATTTTTAATAGCCAAATCAATTATGTCTTTGTGTCGAAGTTTACATGTATTCGGGAAAGGTACAAGCTCTCTAGTTCTGTTCGGTGGTTCTTCATTCTTCAGTACAAGAGTAGGTGGTAAAGCAGTGGAATCATGAGGCATTTCACTCAGCACATTTTGAAATAAGTGTAAATATCTGTCCCAATGCTGATGCTTTCTGTGACAATAAAGTCTGCAAAGCTTATTGATTTCTTTCATAATCCATTCAGACGGGTTACAATGTGATGAGTACAATGAAATAAAAACAGGTTTAATTTTATGATTCCGAACCATGCGTGACCAAACAGCAGATCTGAATTGCGGTCCGTTATCTGAAATGACTTTAGCAACGTGGCCAACTTCACGTAAGAAATTTTTAACAAAGGCGTTGGATACAGACCGTCCAGTGGCTTTACGTAACGGAGTGAAAGAAACAAATTTTGAAGTAAGTTCAACAGCGACTAGAACGTACGAAACTCCATTCGACGTTCTGACAAGGGGACCCAAGAGATCAACAGCAGCAAATTCTTTTAATTTAGAAGGAATGATAGGAAACAACGGAGCACGATGTGAGATAGTAGATGGTTTCACCTTTTGACAAAGGTTACAAATAGACAAGACTCTTCGAATTCTCTTTTCCATATTGTTAAAATAACAAGTCGTTCGAAGACTATGATAACATTTCCGTGGACCAAAATGTGCATAGCTGAAATGAATGTACAAATGAGCTTATTAACAAAATCGTCAGGAATGCAAAGTACCCTTAGCTTGTCATCAACAGTGCAGCGTTTGAACAGTATGTTGTTTCTAACCAGATAATAATGCCGAATCTGAGTGTGTGTCTTTTCATGCCACTTACTTTTGATGTCTTTCCAAATCGGATCTTTATCTTATTCATGAACAATGTCCTTTAAAGATGTGGTGATGAAGTTTTCAAAGGTGACTTTCTGAATGTAAAGAATACTGAAATTTTTCTCGAGGTTGCCTTCTGTGTTACTTTTCTCAAGCCCAGCCGGTGCGCGTGACAGTGCGTCCGCAACAATGTTCTCCTAGCCGAGAATGTAGACTATTGTGAAGTGGAATTCTTGCAGATGCAATGCCCAACGTTTTAACCTGTCATGATTTGATTTTGAAGACATAAGAAATTGTAATGCACGATGGTCACTGTATACTTTTACGTGCTTACCAGAAAGAAAGAAACGGAATTTGTTAAATGCCCAAACGATAGCTAAATCTTCTAATTCAGTAACGGAAGAATTTTTTTCAGATTTTGTTAGCACTCGGCTAGCAAAAGCAATGGTTTTCTGAACAGTAGTATCATTTTCTGTGGCTTCTTGAAATAAATGGGCACCAAGACCGACTTTAGAAGAATCTGTGCTAAGGCAGAAATCTTGTGACAGATCTGGATGAGCTAGTATTGGCGCGTTAAGCAGCGATTCTTTCAAAGAATTGAATTCCAACTGTGCTTGTTCGTCCCAGTTCCAAATAGTATTTTTTCCAGTGAGAGAACAAAGTTTTGGTGTAACTAGAATTTGCATATTCAGAAAACGACGGTAAAAATTTACAAGACCTAGAAAACTGCGGACTTGGTTTTTTGTGGATGGAACTGGAATGGTTCTGATTGCTTCTAACTTTTCAGGATCCGGCTGAATGCCTTCAGAAGAAATAATATGTCCCAAAAACGTCACCTTTGTCCTACCGAATTCAGACTTTTCCAAGTTAACTATAATTCCAGATTCTGCAAAAAAATGTAACAAGCTGTTGAGGATGCGATTGTGTTGTTCCCATGAGGCGTCTGCTATCAGAATATCGTCCACATATAAGGTGATGTGACGTTTTAAGAACTTAGGTAATATGGAATTTAGCCCGCGAATGAATGCTGCCGAAGAAATGTTCAAACCAAAAGGAAGTCTCCGAAACTGATAAAGAACGCCGAAACAAAGGAAAGCTGTGTATTTTCTACATTCTGGATGAAGTTCGATCTGATAAAAGCTGTATCTGAGATCAATAGAAGACAACACTTTAACACCATTAGAATTTTGAAGAAGTTTTTCTAATGTTTGCGGCCTGTCTGTTTCAGGAATGATGATAGTATTGATTTGTCTCGAATCTAAGACAAGCCTGATCGATCCATTTTTCTTCTCAACAACATGTAATGAATTGTTGTATGAGCTTACTGCAGGCTCAATAATGCCCTCGTGAAGCATAGATTGTATTTCTGTTCTAACACGGTCCCTATAATGCGCCGGAATTACGTATGGTCTAACACAAAATTTAATATGCTTACGAACACGAAATTGGTATTGAAATCCCTTGATTGTTCCTGTTTTGTGAGTAAAAACTGTGGAATGTGGTTGTAAAATCTCAAAAGGTCTTGCTTATCAGTGTCATTGCAATTATCAATTGTTTGAATTTTATTCTGAATTAACTCGTTAGTATCAAATGCGCCGTCGATATCATCCCTGTCAGTACTTGCAGAGTGATTGTTAGTGTCAAGTTCCGTCGAAAATTCCGATCTGTTGTCTAACAGGAGGTAAAGCCGATTAATTTCTTCGTTATGGTTTGAGAGCCAATCTTCAAATTTCAAAGCTATTGACTTACCTTCCTTCTCTAAACTTATTTCACCATCGTGAAAGTTTAAGATTGCTTTGCATTCATTCAAAAAGTCTACTCCCAATATAATTACCGTCGATAATAATGGAACAATAAGAAAGTTCATAGAGAAGCTGTGGCTTTCACAAAAGAATTCTAAGTTGGTTTGTTGGCGTACATCTACACTTTTTCCAAAGATTGCACCTTGTAATTTAATCTTACGTAACGGAAGTGTGGGACAATCGTTCGATTTGTTGCATTTGCTAAAGGCTGTTTCACTAATTACTGAAATGGGGCTGCCAGAGTCAAGTACTGCCGTAAATTTTACGTCATTTACTGTAATGTGAATCACAGGATATGCAATGTTCCTATGTTTTACGTCATGCTCCTGGAGTAAGATGTCCCTAATGTCTTCCATTTTTACGTAATTACTAGCTACGGCAGCTGCGTCGTCAGTTTCATAAGTACGTTTTGTGGCTGCCAGCGGTATGAGTCATTGCCTATTGTCTCTTTGATGGCGCGCGTCGTTATTGGGATTTGGAGACCTAACTTCTACAAATTCACCTTGTCGAGAGGGCCCTGCCCTGTTTGAATCCCGCCAGTTCTGATGCAATTCAGGTCTGTCGTTACGATCATATCGTCTGTCGTCATGTCGGTAGATTCCATAGTTTCTTTCTTGTCGATCACGTGGTGGAGAATTTCTCCCTGAATCGTAACTGCACGCTGGACCATTGCGTCGAAAGTTATTCTGTCTCCCTTGATATTAATTATTTTGGTTTCCATATTGTCTGTTTCTCTGATAGTCTCTGTGATAGTCACTACCGTGGAGAGGTGATCTATCCCTGTAATTGTTACTACTCTGCCGACGGTTCTCATACGGGTGGTGTCTGTTTTGGTCACGATTTGTGTTGTGAGAATAGCCTTGTCGTGTCCAGTTATTATTTCTTTCATCACGGAATTGTGACGGATGTGACCTGTAATTGTTGTGCACCTGTTTTCGCATCCCGCGATTGTCAGTGTCAATTTCTAATTCTTGTAAGAGTCCCTGAAAAGCTTCAATGTCGTCTTTGCAACGTCCTGCCAAAATAATATGTCATAAATGTTCAGGTAATTTGATTAAGCAAATGCGGATGAGTCCTGAGGAGCTGTATGGGTTTGACAGGTACTGATTCTTGTGCAACATGTCTTCAAAATATTTGAAAGACTGGAAAATTCAGATTGATCGAAATGTTTCATCATTATGATGGTATGTTTTACTCGGTCTTGTGTAGCTTGAGACCAATATGCTGAGAGGAAGGCATGATAAAATTCTCCTTCACTGTGACAATCGTGAATGACCGATCGCATTCTTTCAGCTGGTTCATTCTCTAAGTAGCCACACATAAATTCTAACCTGTTCTCCAATGACCAGTTGGGAGGAAAACAATGGGAGAATTGATGGAGCCACGCTTGTGGATGAATGTCGGTGCCAGATTTCTTAAATGTTTTGAATTTACGTGTAGTAATAAACAGCTTATAGTCAAAATCATCGTGTCGGCGAGTAGCATATCGGTCATTGTTACGTCGTGTCGGCAGTTCCATCTCAAAATTCGGTGCACCTTACCAATTTCTTTCATAATTTCCGAAATGCCCTGTGTTATTATTTTGTGGTTGTTCTGTATTTCTCAGTCCCTCTTCCCATGTTGGAGCGTGAGTGTCCTCTGAAATATGTAATTTTTGTATTACCTGTTTCAGCTGATCTTGTACTTGCCGGATTTCTCTTTGGTGTTGCATATTAATTTGATTCTGATTTTGTTTGAATTTCCTAATTTGTTCGCACTCTTCTGTGTCATTAAAGACTACCGGTTTTGTGTCATTCAGATTATCATCTACCTTCATAGATAAATTATTTAGCTGATCCGAAAGTTCGACTACTTTCTCTGATAGTGAACTAATTTCCTCCATGTGTCTTTCTGAACCAATTTTCAGAGTATCTACTGTGTCCTTTAAGTTTTCCTGAGTTTTTGCAAGTTGCGTAACGGAATCGGTAGATGCAACTGAGTCAATTTTAGCTTGCAAGGTCTCATGATTTTCATGAAAAATAGTTTGCAGTTCTTTTATGGCTGCTTCGTGATTTTGTAATGCATTTTCATGCAGCGAAAAAATAGGTTGAAAATGCTCACAAATTTGTGTTTTTACGTCATTGCAGACTTTTTGACATTTCGATTCAATGTTATGTAACTCAGTAGTTAAATCTTCACGTGTTTGTTCAAGTGTGGTGTCTAACTTCCGAAGATTTTGTTCCATTGTGTCTAGCTTTTGAAGCTTTTGCTGTGTTTGTCTCTGATTTTGTTCCATTGTGTCTAACTTTTGAAGATTTTGTTCCATTGTGTCTAACTTTTGAAGCTTTTGCTGTGCTTGTCCCATTTGTTGTATTAATTGTAAGAACAATGCACTGGTGTCTGAAGCATGTTCCTCAGTGCTTTTCGGCAGTGAATTCACACCGGCAACATTCACATTTTGACAAGCAGAAAATGTGTCTTGACATATTTGAGAAAACGGTGAGGACCCAAAACCTGAATCTACAGTATTTGTGAGGTTGTGTCCTGCCATTTCGGATTCCCGAGGCGAGCTATTGCCGATCGATCAATCGATAATGCTTCCCTGTTCTCTAATTGTTTCACTGTCTACGCTATTATTTGCCGCCTGCTCCATTTCCCTATGCACAGTTACCAAATTACTACTTTGAATATCTGTTAATTCATTACACAATGGTGCTGATAAGCTACGCTCGTCGTCACCATTATTTCTCAGTTTACTTTGGAGCCTAGTGTTACGTTTTTCATACGCCATTATTGACAAATATTTCACACGATAACACAGAAAAGCACAATTTGAAGAGCAAAATAAGAAAACACATTAACATAGCACTGAAAATTATATCTCGTTAATTGCAAGCACAGCTGTGAAATACTTGGTGCAAATCTACATGGATGCCACAACTGTTTTACTATACAAGAATGAGAAACTACAACTACAAAGGAAATTCTCTCTACAATTACATGCTAGCAATAAACAAAGGCTGCACTAATTGCACAAACTACAAGAAAAAATCAGAAGATTCCAGTGAGGTGTCCTGGCAGGGTCGCCATATGAAACGTCCCCTCAGTGCTTAAATTGACACACAATATTTTTAGCGCAATGCAATCTGACTTTCAGTAATCGCTACAAAGAATGGCCCTGACTAACATTAACCTATACCTTTCTCAAATCACTTACCTCACAAAAATCTTCGTTACTCGAACTACTGCAATTCAGCGAGGGCCACTACTGCCAGCTAAATAAAAGATTCAAACTACTACTGATAGGCATAGTTAGCAAATGAAAGATTTTGATAGAGAACAAACGATGTATTTACCTTAATAGTGTTGAAAAGTCATAATATACATAGCAGTTCATGACATCCAGTCTTACAAATTTCAAAACTCCGCCATTTCTCTCCCCACATCCACCACTGCTGGCAGCTCACCTCCAACTGCGCAATGCTACGCGCTGTTAACAGCCAACTGCCCAATACTACAATGGTCAACAACAATGCAAACCAACCAAAGACTGCACACAGCACAGCCAGTAATTTTCATACAGAGCGCTACGTGGCGTTACCAATATAAAAACCTAAACAGCCTACTTACAAGGACCTATAAAGTGCATATCCGGTGCTCAGATCTTGATTAGACAGCTGCAGCGAAACGCTAGTCGCTTGAAAGCATTCTAAGATTGTATTCCATGCGACACATTATTTCTAGTTTCCAACCAGTCTGTAAGCCTGATTGCGACACTATACCTTTTCATGCATATTAGTCGATTTGTCATTCAAAACCTGTTTGATCATAAGAAAACTAAACAAAAGTGCCTCTTTAGCATCAGCTCTGGCCGACCACCTGGTGCCCGATAACCTTTCCAAAATCGGAATTTTAGTACTATCACGTCCGCCCCAATAGCTGAACAGTCAGCGTGTTGGCATGCCACGCAAGGAGGCCCGGGTTCGATTTCCGGCTGGGGTGGGAGATTTTCTCCCCTCAGGGACTGGGTGTTGTGCGGTCCTCATCATCGTTTCATCACCGTTGTGGACACGCAAGTCGCCCAATGTAGCGTCGCACTCAATAAGACATGCACTTGGCAACCGTACTTTCGCCTGGGAACTCCCGGCAGCTGAGGCCATACGATCATTTCCATTTTTTTCCCAGTACTATCATTTTTCAGTGCTTTCAAAATAAGACTTCATCGATAGGTAGAAACGGAAAAAATTGTACAGGGACTTTCAAGGAAATCAAAGAAAATGAATGCTTCTGTACAACATTCTGCACCACACTTGGCGACTAAATTTAGGGAATGTGAGAAACAGGGAACATATTCAGCGTACTTATTTATATTTTTAATTCGTGCTGCTAAGCCGATGCACCTGACACTTATTTTACTGGCATTGTCATAGCTTTGCCCATGGCAATCTCTGATATAATGGCATTCTGTGTTTAAAAAAAAAGTAAGCTTTGATAGAGTTCTTCAGCAGTACTACCCTCCATATCCAAAAACTTCACAAATCTTTCCACTGGTCCGGATGGTAGGACATAGAACACTATCAGAACAAGTTGATCCACGTGAGATATATCAGGAGTAGAATCCAATGACACTGGATAGTATTTGAATTTCTTAATTTGGCAAATAATATGATCCGGTATGGCTGATGCAATTTTTTTTTTGTCATCAGTCTACTGACTGGTTTGATGCGGCCCGCCACGAATTCCTTTCCTGTGCTAACCTCTTCGTCTCAGAGTAGCACTTGCAACCTACGTCCTCAATTATTTGCTTGACGTATTCCAATCTCTGTCTTCCTCTACAGTTTTTGCCCTCTACAGCTCCCTCTAGTACCATGGAAGTCATTCCATCATGTCTTAGCAGATGTCCTATCATCCTGTCCCTTCTCCTTATCAGTGTTTTCCACATATTCCTTTCCTCTCCGATTCTGCGTAGAACCCCCTCATTCCTTACCTTATCAGTCCACCTAATTTTCAACATTCGTCTATAGCACCACATCTCAAATGCTTCGATTCTCTTCTGTCCCGGTTTTCCCACAGTCCATGTTTCACTACCATACAATGCTGTACTCCAGACGTACATCCTCAGAAATTTCTTCCTCAAATTAAGGCCGGTATTTGATATTAGTAGACGTCTCTTGGCCAGAAATGCCTTTTCTGCCATAGTGAGTCTGCTTTTGATGTCCTCCTTGCTCCGTCCGTCATTGGTTATTTTATTGCCTAGGTAGCAGAATTCCTTAACTTCATTGACTTCGTGACCATTAATCCTGATGTTAAGTTTCTCGCTGTTCTCATTTCTACTACTTCTCATTACCTTCGTCTTTCTCCGATTTACTCTCAAACCATACTGTGTACTCATTAGACTGTTCATTCCGTTCAGCAGATCATTTAATTCTTCTTCGTTTTCACTCAGGATAGCAATGTCATCAGCGAATCGTATCATTGATATCCTTTCACCTTGTATTTTAATTCCACTCCTGAACCTTTCTTTTATTTCCATCATTGCTTCCTCGATGTACAGATTGAAGAGTAGGGGTGAAAGGCTACAGCCTTGTCTTACACCCTTCTTAATACGAGCACTTCGTTCTTGATCGTCCACTCTTATTATTCCCTCTTGGTTGTTGTACATATTGTATATGACCCGTCTCTCCCTATAGCTTACCCCTACTTTTTTCAGAATCTCGAACAGCTTGCACCATTTTATATTGTCGAACGCTTTTTCCAGGTCGACAAATCCTATGAAAGTGTCCTGATTTTTCTTTAGCCTTGCTTCCATTATTAGCCGTAACGTCAGAATTGCCTCTTCGTCCCTTTACTTTTCCTAAAGCCAAACTGATCGTCACCTAGCGCATTCTCAATTTCCTTTTCCATTTTTCTGTATATTATTCTTGTAAGCAGCTTCGATGCATGAGCTGTTAAGCTGATTGTGCGATAATTCTCGCACTTGTCAGCTCTTGCCGTCTTCGGAATTGTGTGGATGATGCTTTTCCGAAAGTCAGATGGTATGTCGCCAGACTCATATATTCTACACACCAACGTGAATAGTCGTTTTGTTACCCCTTCCCCTAATGATTTTAGAAATTCTGATGGAATGTTATCTATCCCTTCTGCCTTATTTGACCGTAAGTCCTCCAAAGCTCTTTTAAATTATGATTCTAATACTGGATCCCCTATCTCTTCTAAATCGGCTCCTGTTTCTTCTTCTATCACATCAGACAAATCTTCACCCTCATAGAGGCTTTCAATGTATTCTTTCCACCTATCTGCTCTCTCCTCTGCATTTAACAGTGGAATTCCCGTTGCACTCTTAATGTTACCACCGTTGCTTTTAATGTCGCCAAAGGTTGTTTTGACTTTCCTGAATGCTGAGTCTGTCCTTCCGAAAATCATATCTTTTTCGATGTCTTCACATTTTTCCTGCAGCCATTTCGTCTTAGCTTCCCTGCACTTCCTATTTATTTCATTCCTCAGCGACTTGTATTTCTGTATTCCTGATTTTCTCGGAACTTGTTTGTACTTCCTCGTTTCATCAATCAACTGAAGTATTTCTTCTGTTACCCATGGTTTCTTCGCAGCTACCTTCTTTGTACCTATGTTTTCCTTCCCAACTTCTGTGATGGCCCTTTTTAGAGATGTCCATTCCTCTTCAACTGTACTGCCTACTGCGCTATTCCTTATTGCTGTATCTATAGCGTTAGAGAACTTCAAACGTATCTCTTCATTCCTTAGTACTTCCGTGTCCCACTTCTTTGCGTATTGATTCTTCCAGACTAATGTCTTGAACTTCAGCCTACTCTTCATCACTACTATATTGTGATCTGAGTCTATATCTGCTCCTGGGTACGCCTTACAATCCAGTATCTGATTTCGGAATCTCTGTCTGACCGTGATGTAATCTAATTGAAACCTTCCCGTATCTCCCGGCCTTTTCCAAGTATACCTCCTCCTCTTGTGATTCTTGAACAGGGTATTCGCTATTACTAGCTGAAACTTGCTACAGAACTCAATTAGTCTTTCTCCTCTTTCATTCCTTGTCCCAAGCCCATATTCTCCTGTAACCTTTTCTTCTACTCCTTCCCCTACAACTGCATTCCAGTCGCCCATGACTATTAGATTTTCGTCCCCCTTTACATGCTGCATTACCCTTTCAATATCCTCATACACTTTCTCTATCTGTTCATCTTCAGCTTGCGACGTCGGCATGTATACCTGAACTGTCGTTGTCGGTGTTGGTCTGCTGTCGATTCTGATTAGAACAACCCAGTCACTGAACTGTTCACAGTAACACACCCTCTGCCCTACCTTCCTATTCATAACGAATCCTACACCTGTTATACCATTTTCTGCTGCTGTTGATATTACCCGATACTCATCTGACCAGAAATCCTTGTCTTCCTTCCACTTCACTTCACTGTCCCCTGCTATATCTAGACTGAGCCTTTGCATTTCCCGTTTCAGATTTTCTAGTTTCCCTACCACGTTCAAGCTTCTGACATTCCACGCCCCGACTCGTAGAACGTTATCCTTTCGTTGATTATTCAACCTTTTTCTCATGGTAACCTCCCCCTTGGCAGTCCCCTCCCGGAGATCCGAATGGGGGACTATTCCGGAATCTTTTGCCAATGGAGAGATCATCATGACACTTCTTCAATTACAGGCCACATGTCCTGTAGATACACGTTACGTGTCTTTAATGCAGTGGTTTCCATTGCCTTCTTCTGCATCCTCATGTCGTTGATCATTGCTGATTCTTCCGCCTTTAGGGGCAATTTCCCACCCTTAGGACAAGAGAGTGCCCTGAACCTCTATCCGCTCCTCCGCCATCTTTGACAAGGCCGTTGGCAGAATGAGGCTGACTTCTTATGCCGGAAGTCTTCGGCCGCCAATTCTGATTATTTATCAAAATTTAGTCAGTGGCGGGGATCGAACTCGGGACCGAAGACGTTTAATTATGAATCAAAGACGCTACCCCTAGACCACGGGTACACCCCGAATGAATTCCTCGCACGTTGCCGTTGACAAATATGATGCATGACCCTTTCCGTTATTGCATGAATTCGTATATGTTGGGCCAGAAACACATCAAATTTGGATAGTAATTCTAATAACCCCAAATAATTTCCACTGTAGTGTGAACCAACAATTTCATCACTACCTCGAAATGTTAGACCTTGCTCAGCTAAAAGACTTATAACTGCAACAATTCGTTCTAAGAGTGTTCGCCAATATTTTTGTGTTCGCTCTCAGTTTGGCTTGAATCGACACGTGCGTCCTTGTTTTTTAGAACTAACAGGGAAATTATCGCGTTTCTGTGCGAACCGCTTTCTTCATGTCTCTTCAGCAAAATATTTGCATACTTCCAGTCATCTAATCCGTCTTTCGCAAACCATGGCGAGCTGTCAGAATCTGCCACTTTACAAACAAAACAGAACAGTCGCACTTAGCTTTATGAATGGCACAATCAATCTCTCATGTAAGTTTTATTCGTTAGTTTATGTTTGTATGTGAAAAACGACTTTCTACAGAATCTTGGCTTATTTTCCTTCTCATATACTTTCATTGAAAACAAAAAAACTACTGTTCGTATGCGGAACTTCGCTACTTCCTTTCATAATCCAATAATCTCTGTCAAAGTTGCTTGGGCACTCAGCAATATCGTTCGAATACATTTTACTTTTGCTTTGTGTTCCACTTGTACAAGATGCAGTAACATCAGAAGCCTGTAACATGTTTTCGACTTCTCTTTTTCTTGAAGACGGGGTCTATGGGCCGATAGGACTTCCTATGCTTTTTAATTCAGTTTGGCTTGGAGACGATATGACTGAACTGAGAAGACTACTCCTCCACCCGAACATGGAGGCCCAACGGTACCAACCGGCCGGCGTGTCAATGGATGTGGATGTGGAGGTTCATGTGGTCAGCACACCATTGTCCTGGCCATATCTCAGTTTCCGAGACCGGAGCCGCTACTTCTCAGTCAAGTAGCTCCTCAGTTTGCCTCACAAGGGCTGAGAGTGCACCCCGCTTGCCAACAGCGCTCGGCAGACCGGATGGTCACCCATCCAAGTACTAGCCCAGCTCGACAGCGCTTAACTTCGGTGATCTGACGGGAACCGGTGTTACCACTGCGGCAAGGCCGTTGGCTCCGAGAAGACGTGCCGTCTGTTTAATTGCTTTATAACTTGTGGAAAACGTTACTACATCGGAAAAAGTTGCATACTCTGATGAATCTTCTTGTAGTATAACTATCACCCTTACAATCAACCGCAGCTTTCGTATTTTGTTCATTTTCTGTTTGTTCGGCAAAATCAGTCTGAACATTAAAAAACTCAGACAGTTTACGTATTTCAGATATAACAGCATGTGTATTCCCTTCTTTTCCTCTCAGAGTGGGCCGAACCGACAGTCGCCTTCCAAGAGTTTAGACTACTACGGCTTCCCATCTATGGGGATCTATTGAATCTATGCCCATAAAAATTATGCAGGAAGAAGAAGAAAACGAGTTGAGGGTGAGTTCTCAGCTGTTACCTACCCATCAATACAAATTCAGGCACATCTGTAAATTATTCGTAATTAGCGCTCTCATCAAAACATAATCCACTTGGCTTCATGTTTTATATGTAATAAAGGTCGGGTTCCACAAACGACCTAGCTTGAGAATGTGGGTCCTATTGTGAAAGTATGCAGTTACGACCTGACTACTCTCGTGCACACAGACTGTTCGTCACTCGCTATGCCACACTGCTGCGATTTTAGGCCTAAGCGCAAAGTACAAACGTAACCTCGTCTTAACGGCTACCCACGAGCTACAGTGTGGCACTGCCAGGATTTGAATGGAAAGACGGTCAAATTGACACTGTTGAATGTAAAATAGCGAGAGCTAGTAAAGGCATGACTGGCTAAAATCATTGTTTTCCGGCTATTTCACATGCAAATGGAAGCGTATGGGCTTTTCTTTGCGTTCTTATTTGTATGTTTCAGTTTCGTTCCAGATATGGGAGACAACTTTCCAAATGAAGATGCAAATAATGGACTGTCGTTCGATGCTTCTTTACAACCTCCAATGGTGGTAACGTCAATGGACGCTAAAATGAGGAGGTAAGTGATAATGAAGACTGTTCTGAAGATATATAATCATCAGTAATAGCTCGAGATGTTCGTTCGCCGGATGCAAGTCTTTCGATTTGACGCCACTTCGGTGACTTGCGCGTCGATGGGGATTGGGGATGAAATGATCATGATTATTAAAACACAACACCCAGTCCCTGAGCGGAGAAAATCTCCGACCCAGCCGGGAATTGAACCCCGGCCTTTAGCATTGACATTCTGCCCGCTGACCACGCAGCTACCGGGGGCGGAAAACAGCTCGAGAAGATAGTGAAGGAGAATACGAAACGGTCTCTCACTTTATGGAAGACTAAAAAGAAGAGAATCTTTCAGGGTCGTTAAGAAGATTTGTAAATTATTTTACCAAAAACGATCTGTAAATTGACAGTAAATAGGGTAGAAAGCGAAGTCGCGTGTGCAAATGTTTTTAAAGGTCAACATTATCGATCTACATGAATTTAATATAGTATGATACAATAACGTGACGATACGTGGCGTTAATATATCGAGCAATGGGACAATGGTTCAAATGGCTCTGAGCACTATGGGACTCAACTGCTGAGGTCATTAGTCCCCTAGAACTGAGAACTAGTTAAACCTAACTAACCTAAGGACATCACAAACATCCATGCCCGAGGCAGGATTCGAACCTGCGACCGTAGGGGACTTGCGGTTCCAGACTGCAGCGCCTTTAACCGCACGGCGCAATGGGACATTATAGCCACAATGCAAGTGGGCCGATTTTCTAAAAATAATCTGTTACGTGGTTGTACATATTCAATAGAAGTCCTATTGTGGCGCGTAGGGTAACCCATCTTACTACAACAAAAGAACTATGTATTATTAGGAAACAGTCGTGCCGGCCGGTGTGGCCTAGCGGTTCTAGGCGCTTCAGTCTGGAACCGCGCGACCGCTACGGTCGCAGGTTCGAATCCTACCTAGGGCATGGGTGTGTGTGATGTCCCTAGGTTGGTTAGATTTAAGTAGTTCCAAGTTCAAGGGGGCTGATGACCTCAGAAGTTAAGTCCCATAGTCCTCAGAGCCATTTTGAAACAGTCATATTCGCTGTGTGTGAAGAATTTTTCAGCGACACGCTAGTTACTATGCCTATGTGAGTTTTCGATAGACAGGATATGTATAAGCGTATTTTCATTTTAGAAATCACGTGTGGTCGTTCTCCTATCAAAATGGGACGAAAGACGACAGACTCGGGCAGCCCGTGCTTCAGTAACACTATAGAAAGCTACACAACATGCCGACGGTGTCTGCAGATCGACACTTGCTGTCGCCTCTGTTTCTGCTTTTAAAAGAAGCGACGTCCATACTAGGGACACGAGATGGGCAAAGTTTGTTTTATGGGGATCATATTTCAGCAGACAGGTCATTTTATAGACTAGGAATACTGACGGATCTCGGAGAAGACGTATTTTCTAAAATCATACAAGATTACAGTAAATTAGTTTTCATTCTGTAATAGTTTTCAGATCACAAAATTTTGTCAATGAATGAAGAACATGGAACTAAAGAGTCTGCCGTTTCCGGGGTGACGATAAAGATTGCCTACTGGTTTAGAGTTGTCACAAGTCTGGCTTTCTCCGGATTTGTCTTCGCATTGACCACATCCGAGGCTGTCCATTGCGGGCAGGGACTATCTCGGATAAGACCGGACTTTTGTCTGCTGTCGGAGAAATTAGAATGATTGACAACAACACATTAATAGACACTCTATGCTAAAATTTTTCTAAATTGTGACAGTTGTGTGCGTAGTTTCGTTCAACGGATATTAAAAAAAGCCAGTGCCACGCACACGTAACCGCTCTCCCGTACACGTATTTTTTTCGCCACTTCCCGCGAAATATAGTTCTGAGACTGTACACGTGCTTCACTAGTCTGTAACTGGTGGCAGAGACATCTTTGTTTTGTACATTTTTATGGGCGACTAGCCTTTACCCGTGACTTCGTCCACGCGTAAAAGACGCTGGCGCGGGCGGCAGCTCACGGGACTTTGCCGTCCTGCATCTGCATCTACATCTACATCTTCATGGATATTCTGCAAATCACATTTAAGTGCCTGGCGGAGAAATTAGAATTCCCCGTTATTCCAATCTGGTAAAGCGCGCGGAAAGAACGAACACATATATCTTTTCGCACGAGCTCTGAGTTTCTTTATTTTATCATGGTGATCGTTTCTCCCTATGTAGGTCGGTGTCAACAAAATATTTTCACATTCGGAGGAGAAAGTTGGTGATTGGAATTTCGTGAGAAGGTTCCTCCGCAACGAAAAACGCCTTTGTTCTAATCATGTCCATCCAAAATCTTCTATCATTTCAGGGACACTCTCTCTCCTATTTCGCGATAATAATGTGCTACCCTTCTTTGAACTTTTTCGATGTACTTCGTCAATCCTATCTGGTAAGGATACCACACCGCGCAGCAGTATTCTAAAACAGGACGGACAAGAGTAGTGTAGGTAGTCTCCTTAGTAGGTCTGTTACATTTTCTAAGAGTCCTGCCAATAAAACCCAGTGTTTGGTTAACCTTCCCCACAACATTTTCTATGTGTTTCTTCCAAATTAAGTTGTTCGTAACTGTAATTCCTAGGTATTCTAAAACAGGACGGACAAGAGTAGTGTAGGTAGTCTCCTTAGTAGGTCTGTTACATTTTCTAAGAGTCCTGCCAATAAAACCCAGTGTTTGGTTAACCTTCCCCACAACATTTTCTATGTGTTTCTTCCAAATTAAGTTGTTCGTAACTGTAATTCCTAGGTATTTAGTTGAATTTACGGCCTTTAGATTTGACTGATTTATCATGTAACAGAATTTTAATGGATTCCTTTTAACATTCACGCGGATGACCTCACACTTTTTGTTATTTAGGGTCAACTGTCAATTTTCTCACCATTCAGCTATCTTTTCTAAATCGTTCTGCAATTTGTTTTGATCTTCTAATGACTTTATTAGTCGATAATAACCTAAGACGGCTGCTCAGATTGTGTCCCAAATCGTATATATAGATAAGGAACAGCAAAGGGCCTATAATACTACCTTGGGGAACGCCAGAAACCACTTCCGTTTTGCTCGATCACTTTCCGCCAGTTACTACGAACTGTGACCTCTCTGACAGGAAGTGACAAATCCAATCACATAACTGAGACGATATTCCTTAAAGACGCAATTTCACTACAAGCCGTTTGTGTGGTACAGTGTCAAAAGCTTTCCAGAAATCCAGAAATACGGAACTGATCTGAAATCCCTTGTCAAAACTGCTCATCACTTTATGTGAATAAAAAGCTAGTTGTGTTTCACAAGAACAATGTTTTCTAAACCCATGTTGACTATGTGTCAATAAACTGCCTATTGGCTTCTGTCTCGGGTTCTTCGGCCGACTTTCATCTAATGATTTCACCAGCACGAGTGGATAGCATTGTCAAAGCTTAACCCTCCATTGCCTGTGGTGAACTGGAGCCGAGCTCGCGGCCGCAGACTATATGTACCTGTCGCGCCAACGTCCGAGGGCTTCTCTGCGGTCATTTCCGGTGCGGTTCTTCTCTTGCTACCTGCGACGGTCGTTCGCTGCAATACCGGAAGCCTTGATCCGTTTACCATAAGGCTTTCCTCTTTCTTTTTGAAACCGTTCGCGTGTTTTTGTATTTCTACGGCTTCTCTGAACAAGCGTGTGTCATGGCCAGAGTGGCCGAGCGGTTCTAGGCGCTACAGTGTGGGGCCGCGCGACCGCTACGGTCGCAGCTTCGAATCCTGCCTCGGGCATGGATGTGTGTGATGTCCTTAGGTTAGTTAGGTTTAAGTAGTTCTAAGTTCTAGGGGACTGATGACCTCAGAAGATAAGTCCCATAGTGCTCAGAGCCATTTGAACCAAGTATGTGTGATAGTGCTTCTCTACAGCCAGAACTTCCGTGTCGGGGAATTTTATTACGTGGGCCGGTCTCGCTCAGTGCGTGCTCTGCCACTGTATTCGACAGTATCTCCATTGCTATCGCGGAGAGAAGTCATTGATTGTGTCTTGTCACTAGCACACTTTACATACGACCAGAATATTTTTGGATTTTCTACCAAGTTTCGAGACAAAGTTTCATTGTGGAAACTTGTATAAGAATCTCGCATCGAAGTCCATGCTAAATTTCGAGCTTCTATAAAAGATCGCCAATACTGGCGATTACCGATATGTTTAAATTTGGCATGTGTGTTTCGCTGTTTCTGCAACAGTATTCTGACCCGTTTTGTGTACCAAGGAGGATCAGCCCCGTCGTTTGTTAATTTATTTTGTATAAATCTCTCATTTGCTACCGATATTATTTCTTTGAATTCAAGCCACATCTGGCCTACGCTTACATTATTAATTTGGAAGGAGTGGAGATTGTCTCTCAGGAAGGCGTCAGGTGATATTTTATCTGCTTCTTTGAATAGCTATATTTTTCGCTTATTTTTGGAGGATTTGGGGATTACAGTATTCAATCTCGCTATAGCAACCCTGTGTTCACTAATCCCTGTATCCGTTTTGATGCTCGTTATTAACTCAGGATTATTTGTAGCTAAGAGGTCAAGTGTGTTTTCACAACCGTTTACTATTCGCGTAGGCTCATGAACTAACTGCTCTAAATAATTTTCAGAGAATGCGTTTAGCATAATTTCGGATGATATTTTATGCTTACCTCCGGAATTAAACATATATTTTCGCCAACTTATCGAGGGTAAGTTAAAGTCACCACCAACTGTAAAGGTATGACTCGGGGACGTGTTTGAAACGAAACTCAAGTTTTCTTTGAACCTTTCAGCAACTGTGTCATCTGAATTAGGAGGTTGGTAAAAGAATCCAATTATTATTTTATTCCGGTTGCCAACAATGATCTCTGCCCATACTAACTCACAGGAAGTATCTACTTCAATTTCACGACAAGATAAACTACTTCTAACAGCAACAAACTCGCCATCGCCAGCCGTGTTCAGCCTATCCTTCCGGAACACTGTTGGGATCTTCGCAAAAATTTCGGATGAGCTTATATCCTTAAGGAATCTAACGGTTACGTTGGTTCACTTGTGGCTGGAGGCGATACTTAACGTTGAGAACACCACCGTGAAAGAGTGAAGAAATTACATCGCTGCTGGAACTATTCTATGTTCAAATGGCTCTAAGCACTATGGGACTTAACATCTGTCCCCTAGACTTAGAAGTACTTAAACCTAACTAACCTAAAACCATCACACACATCCATGCCCGTGGCAGGATTCGAACCTGCGACCGTACGGGCAGCGCAGTTCCAGACTGAAGCGCCTACAACGTCTCGGCCACAGCGGCCAGCAGGAGCTATTCTATAAATTTGTTATGGATATCGATAACCTTACCCATCGTGTTATGCTTACTAGTGTGCTGCCCTTCTTTGAACTTTTTCGATGTACTCCATCCATCATATCTGGTAAGGATCCGAGTTACTTTCATTTACGTTGACCATTCGATGTCCTGTATTAAGTTCCTGCCTTTGTACTGTACTTGGTATAAATCTTTCTCCTTTCGTGTTTCACTCAAGCGATATCTCCTGATTCTGAGTACCCGTTGTTTTTTAAAGCTTAGATGTAATAATGGAGTTTTGTTATTGGGGAGCAAAATAACTAATGATAGTCGAAGTAAGGATATAAAATGTAGACTGGCAATGGCAAGGAAAGCGTTTATGAAGAAGAGAAATTTGTTAACATCGAGTATAGATTTAAGTGTCAGGAAGTCGTTTCTGAAAGTATTTGTATGGAGTGTAGCGATGTATGGAAGTGAGACATGGACGATAATTAGTTTGGACAAGAAGAGAATAGAAGCTTTCGAAATGTGGTGCTACAGAAGAATGCTGAAGATTAGATGGGTAGATCACATAACTAATGAGGAGGTATTGAATAGAATTGGGGAGGAGTTTGTGGCACAACTTGACTAGAAGAATGGATCGGTTGGTAGGACATGTTCTGAGGCATCAAGGGATCACCAATTTAGTACTGGAGGGCAGCGTGGAGGGAAAAAATCGTAGAGGGAAACCAAGAGATGAATCCACTAAGCAGATGCAGAAGGATGTAGGCTGCAGTACGTACTGGGAGATGAAGCAGTTTGCACAGGATAGAGTAGCATGGAGAGCTGCATCAAACCAGTCTCTTTGCAGTTACGAGTGCCGATCAATACATGTGAGGTTCACTGTAAAAATGACCATTGTTTGACTCGTTATGAACAGGTATTTGTTTATTGTGTGTGTGTGTGTGTGTGTGTGTGTGTGTGTGTGTGTTTGTGTGTGTGTGTGTGCGATCCACAGACCTAATTTCATATTTATTATTTAACTGAAACACCACAGGACAGCCCTGCATCCCATTCGCTACCACCACAGATACGGGAACCATGAAGGTGGTATTTGCCATCATGTGAGGATCAGGAGGACGAGGAGAAGGAGGGGGAGAATGAGGAGTAGGAGAAGGGTAGTGACACAGAATTTCTGTACGAGGTGAGAAAAATAGAGGAAATGTGGTATAATTAAAAAAAAAAAAAAACTTGCTTTTCTAACTCTCTCTCTACAAGACCAGTCCCTTACAACAAGGTCTACCACAGCAGAAAATGTGTGTTCATGACACATTGTTGCTTTAGAAACACGTCCTCTGATGCCTCTGGTGCTGCTAATTTCATCGCAGCAACACCAGGGACTGTGAGCAATCGCGGCACTAACAATGCTGCTGGCAAAGCGCGGAATGCCGAGACAGAACGTGTCGTACATAGCCGTCAGCTGCCTTCGATATACACGTCAGTTTGCCGCACAGCTTCTCCCAATCTATTTGAACGATTCCCACCTTCGTCCCTCACTATACATTTTCAATGTGCATTGTAACTTTGATGCCACTGTCAGTTGCCGTACCGACGTTGACACGCATGTTCTGTATTTGGTTCGTAATAGAGTTTTTACGGTGTCAGCAAGTTCACATCACCAACTGATCTGCACTGTAATCAGAAAGTGTGCTGGTC
Organism: Schistocerca serialis cubense; assembly: GCF_023864345.2. Classification (NCBI taxonomy): domain Eukaryota; kingdom Metazoa; phylum Arthropoda; class Insecta; order Orthoptera; family Acrididae; genus Schistocerca; species Schistocerca serialis. The sequence continues at coordinate 1,204,197,061 of NC_064638.1, read as the reverse complement.
TTCAGTCTTTTGTCCGCCTGTGACTGATTTCCGTAGACTGAAAACAATATATCACTGCTGGCAGACGGATCTCTTTGAGCACTATCAGTGACAGGATAGAACAGGCCTTATCAAATGGTTCAAATGGCTCTGAGCAATATGCGATTTAACTTCTGAGGTCATCAGTCGCCTAGAACTTAGAACTAATTAAACCTAACTAACCTAAGGACAACACACACATCCATGCCGGAGGCAGGATTCGAACCTGCGACCGTAGCGGTCGCTCGGTTCCAGACTGTGGCGCCTAGAACCGCACGGCCAGTCCGGCCGGCAGGCCTTATCCGTGCTTACGGTGAGGAGAGGGAGGCATGAGGTAAGACTGGTTCTAAATTGGTTAGTCCGTGGCCACACATCGGTGTGAACACACGTGCAGCTGCCGTCCCTCTCTCCTAGTGCGATCTTTTTGGGGTTGGTTTGTGTGGTAGTTGTGTTATTGCAATTATTTGTTGCATTATGACCCATTGTTTACAAGTGCTGGTTTTTTCACTACAGTTTCAATGTGTAATAGAACAGTGAAACATTTTCCCTCAGCTGTGGTACCGCGGATTGGCCTTTCTACGCCTCAGTGATGGTTTGTTGACCTGTCCCTTCTTACTATGTATCAGTGTACAAGTTACTCAGCAGCTATAGCAAGGCGACTCCTCGGGGACGTTGGAATAGCGCTAAGTTGTCGAGAAATAAAGACAGCACCATTTATTTGAATTTCGAGCATCAGGGCTGCAGGGTTGTTGTTGAGTGAGGCATACAGCAATGCAGTGGGAGGCGTCGGTAGCGAACTCCAACATCAGTGAGAGAAACACGCGTCTGTGAAAAGGCATGTCCGCAGCTCGTGGTCGTGTGGTAGCGTTCTCGCTTCCCGCGCCCGGGTTCCCGGGTTCGATTCCCGGCGGGGTCAGGGATTTTCTCTGTCTCGTGATGACTGGGTGTTGTGTGATGTCCTTAGTTAGGTTTAAGTAGTTCTAAGTTCTAGGGGAGTGATGACAATAGATGTTACGTCCCATAGTGCTCAGAGCGATTTGAACCATTTTTTTTTAAAAGGCATAGCTGTGGGCTCGTGAAGTCCTCTCCTGCGCTGTGGATTGACAGGCCATTTCAGAAACAGAGACAGCTCCAGCACAGGCGATAGTCTCTATGAGTAGTAAACTGCGTCTTCAGTCCATCCCGCTTCACCACCATTATTTGCTGAAAAGCATTCCCCTTACGTTCGTCCATTATCACCTTCTGCGATTCCGCATGTAGGAGGCTATAGACGCAGTCCTCAGCTGCGTACCTACTAAACCCCTATCTGTCCAGTACTAGCACCTCGTCAGTTGAGCACATTTCCCGTGAAAAACAAAGACAGTAGCATTCATTCCGGCCTTTCCCTGCCAATTCACAAGTAGAGCAGAGAAATGTATTCGGACTTGTAGGTAAAGGTATCAACCTATGAAGAGTCACTTTTTACACTACTGGCCATTAAAATTGCTACACCAAGGAGAAATTCAGATGATAAACGGGTATTCATTGGACAAATATATTATACTAGAACTGACACGTGATTACATTTTCATGCAATTTGAGTGCATAGATCCTGAGAAATCAGTGCTGACAACAACCACCTCTGGCCGTAATAACGGCCTTGATCCAGAGATTGGATGGCATGTACAGGTACAGCTGCCCATGCAGCTTTAACACGATACCACAGTTCATCAAGAGTAGTCACTGGCGTATTATGACGAGCCAGTTGCTCGCCCACCATTGACCAGACATTTTCAGTTGGGGAGAGATCTGGAGAGTGTGCTGGCCAGGGCAGCAGTCGAACATTTTCTGTATCTAGAAAGGCCCGTACAGGACCTGCAACATGCGGTCGTGCATTATCCTGCTGAAATGTAGGGTTTCGCAGGGATCGAATGAAGGGCAGAGCCACGGGTCGTAACACATCTGAAATGCAACGTCCACTGTTCAAAGTGCCGTCAATGCGAACAAGAGGTGACCGAGACGTGTAACCAATGGCACCCCATACCATCGTGCTGGGTGATACGCCATTATGGCGATGACGAATACACACTTCCAATGTGCGTTCACCGCGATGTCGCCAAACACGGATGCGATCGTATTCATCCGAAAAAATGACGTTTTGCCACGTGCACCCAGGTTCGTCGTTGAGTACACCATCGCAGGCGCTCCTGTCTGTGACGCAGCGTCAAGAGTAACCGCAGCCATGGTCTCCGAGCTGATAGTCCATGCTGCTGCAAACGTCGTCGAAGTGTTCGTGCAGATGGTTGTTGTCTTGCAAACGTCCCCATCTGTTGACTCAGGGATCGAGACGTGGCTGCACGATCCGTTACAGCCACGCGGATAAGATGCCTGTCATCTCGACTGCTAGTGATACGAGCCCGTTGGGATCCAGCACGGCGTTCCGTATTACCCTCCTGAACCCACCGATTCCATATTCTGCTAACAGTCATTGGATCTCGACCGACGCGAGCAGCAATGTCGCAATACGATAAACCGCAATCGCGATAGGCTACAATCCGACCTTTATCAAAGTCGGAAACGTGATGGTACGCATTTCTCCTCCTTACACGAGGCATCACAACAACGTTTCACCAGGCAATGGCGGTCAACGGCTGTTTGTGTATGGGAAATCGGTTGTAAACTTTCGTCATGTCAGCGCGTTGTAGGTGTCGTCACCGGCGCCAACCTTGTGTGAATGCTCCGAAAAGCTAATCATTTGCATATCACAGCATCTTCTTCCTGTCGGTTAAATTTCGCGTCTGTAGCACGTTATCTTCGTGGTGTAACAATTTTAATGGCCAGTAGTGTATTTTGAGTACGTCTGCCACTAGTTTCGAGAGCTGTTGTGGATCTTTTCCCCAGCAGGATAACACTAGTTGTATGACATCGTCAATTTTTGAGCTGTATTGCGATTGAGCCATGCTGCGGCTCGCGTTGGTGCTGTTTGTAGGTCTCCGTCTTGTGTTGCAGGCCAGAAGGTATTGTTTAGTTGACGTGGTTTCGGTTGGTTGTCTTCTTCTTGTGCTGACTGGCGCCACTCGGTTTCGCAACCGTTGCCTGTCTGCTAGTGGCAGCAGCGACGGTTAGCGTACTGTTGCCCTTACGTTGGGGCGACGTTGTTGTTTTTCAAGGTCGTGTGAGTGGGCCAGTTCGGTTGGGGACTCAGGTCCGCGCAGTGCCAGGAGACGCTGAGACCGCTGGCGGTGCACATGGACTGCCGGATGGAAGGGCTGTGGTCACCAGGGTGAACGACTTCGTCGTAAACCGGATCCTGCAGGCTTTAAGATGAGTGCATTTCAATTCAAGTAGAGAGAGACCTCCACCATTGTGACATCTCGGGATTCTCCAGTGACTTGGGTTCGTGTTGCTGCTCGTAGTGTCGCCGAGGCGAAGAGCAGCGAGTGTAGTGCTTGGGGAAGGCGGATCTCATTAGCTTTCCTCGACTTCTTATTACAGTTTACTGCTTTCAGGTTGTTATAATTTATTAAGTTCAACCAGCGGTATTTTTCCTGCCTGGTGGCCGCTAACGCCCCAGTTACCTGCCCTGCGGGTTGATGTATGTAACGGCAGTGTACTTTACCTCGCCTTGCCGCTGCTGTCGAGTAAGGCGTGTACTTTCGACAGCTTTCTTGATTGGAGGCCGGTTGGTGATTTTTTTCCTACTCTGGTTGTAGTGATTCCTTTCTCGTTATGGGTGCTCTAAACACTATATTCTGCGATGTAGTGCATACCGCCGGTTCCGGCTTTTGCGTATTGTTCCATCGTTGTATTTGGTTTGTTGGACGACAGGTACTTTCAGCAAGTTATCATTTGTCATTCGTTGGACTGCCACTAGCCTGAGTTACCATCTTGTGAAGTGAATGCAACTCTTGGCTGCCTATCTCATCGCTCGTGAAACTGTTTGTTGCTGGACCTTTCTCAGAGGTCGATTCCTGGAGCACCGTCTGTGACTGGTCCTTGTTTTTTATTATTGTATTATTTATTATAATGCCCTGTAATTCCTACATTAAAGATTATGAAGCCTTCTGCTATGTTTGTGGCTACTTACCTGTAATATTTTAATATTTGTAAGTTATAGATTGCACCGAATTCTTAAACATTCTTAATTTATTGCTATTCTGGTCATGTAAGGCCTTCAGCCATGGTCACATTGGCTTGTTTTTAAAACATATCTGTTGTATCTGTATTTTAACTGTAAGGGTTCTCTTAGAAGATTTACCATCATTTTATTTCACCCGTTTGGTGATCAGTTGCTTGTTTCTTTAAAATTAACCTTTGCTATTGTATTTGCTGTTTTATGGCATGTTTCTAATTTTTTTAATATAATTGCCATTCCTGAGGTGTAAGGCCTTCAGCCGTAATTGTGGCTATTTGCCTTAAAATTTTAATTTGGTATCGGTATTTTTAGCAATAAGCCTTAAAGCCTTATTTACTGCCATGTCTGGCGTCTGGTGCTTTCTGCTGTGTTTATGACTATTTACCTGTAATACGTTAATATTTGTAAGTTGTAAATCGCAGCGAGTTCTTAAACATTCTTAATTTATTGCCATCCTTGGCGTATAACGCCTTCTGCCGTGATCACAGTGGCTTGTTTTTAAAACGTTATGAGTTGTATCTGTATTTTGCCGGCCGGAGTCGCCGAGCGCTTCTAGGCGCTACAGTCTGGAGCCGCGCGACCGCTACGGTCGCAGGTTCGAATCCTGCCTCGGGCATGGATATGTGTGATGTCTTTAGGTTAGTTAGGTTTAAGTAGTTCTAAGTTCTAGGGGACTGATGACCTCAGAAGTTAACTTCCATAATGCTCAAAGCCATTTGAACCAATTTTTGTATCTGTATTTTATAGTGATTGCTAAATTGTAACGCCCTGAAAACACTACTATTTTACACAGTTGTTCATTCCTTCATTAATAACGTGTGGTTTTTTTCTTTATTGTTGAGTATGGAATTACCGTTTTGAAATAAATGTGTATAACTATAGAAGGTTGGTTCAAATGGCTCTGAGCACTATGGGACTCAACTGCTAAGGTCATTAGTCCCCTAGAACTTAGAACTAGTTAAACCTAACTAACCTAAGGACATCACAAACATCCATGCCCGAGGCAGGATTCGAACCTGCGACCGTAGCGGTCTTGCGGTTCCAGACTGCAGCGCCTTTAACCGCACGCCCACTTCGGCCGGCAACTATAGAAGGCAACCAATAGTAACTGACTATGGCCCTGTCCACAATTGTAACCGAATCCTGTCTTCCCCTGACTACCAGGTCTCAGCGATAGTAGGCGTTCCTTGTGTAGCGCTATGCATGTAATTAGGACTGATCTTCATTATTAATTACGTAATTAGAATCGATCTTTACTTCATTTTCCCACCCAGAATAAGTAAAGTACACTAACCTAACCTTCCTCTCCCGCAGCCGGACAGAGACTGACCATTTCCCTGTGTAGGCAGTGCACTTGGGCTTTACACCCAGAAGGACCAGCTTTCGAGCCTGGGAAAGCGCACCCGCCATTTTGAATTTTCCACTAATTCCCGCGCGCGGTCGGGTGTCGGACGTCAGCACAGCCTTGGGCAAAGAAATTCCCGACATTTTGAAATTACCACCATTTTTTTTGAAATTCCCACCTAAACTCGATATTCCTGCAGGTGGAGGGGGAGGAGAAGGGGAGGTTGGGGAGGGGAGGGGAGGGGGTGGAGAGCCACGTGCCGGCCAGGGAAAACCCATGACGTCTTCTCGCGGCGGTAGTGGTAGTGCTGGTGTGTGGGGGGGGGGGGGGGGAGTATAATTACTTTATGAATTAATTAATTTGATATAAATTTGATATCAAAATTGCCCTAGAAACGACTCTGCCCCCACTTGCGCTCGTGTTTACCCAGATGTTATTTAATGGTCAAAACATTTTAGCCTAAAGTGGTAACTATCATAATAAATATGGTAATTTTGTTTACGTTTCATCCCTGCTGGTTCCGTATGTCCTATCTAATTTGCTAGCCGCGTGTTGGTTAACGTAATCGTTAACCTCCTCTTCTGCCTCCATCCCTCGTGTGTGAGGAACATTTAAGTTCAAATGGCTCTGAGCACTATGGGACTATACATTTGAGGTCATCAGTCCCCTAGAACTTAGAAGTACTCGGTCGTGTTGAAAGACGTAATCTCCATCCTCAAATTGCTCTTCAACAGTGGGAAGCAAGAAGGTGCTTAAAACATCAATGTAGGCCTGTACTGTGAAGTGCCATGCAAAAAACAAGGGGTGCAAGCCCCCTCCATGAAGAACACGACGACACCATAACACCACCGCCTCCCAATTTTGCTTTTGGCACTACACACGCTGGCAGACAACATACACCGGTAATTCGCCAATCGCACCCCTTGCCGTCGGATCGCCACATTGTGTACCATAATTCCTCACTCCATACGATGTTTTTCCACTGTTCAATTGTCCAATGTTTACGCTCCTTAAACCAAGCGAGGCGGCGTTTGGCATTTACCGGCATGATGTGTGGCACATGAGCAGCCGCTCGACCATGAAATCCAAGTTTTCTCACCTCTGCCTATCATAGTACTTGCAGTGGATCCTGATGCAGTTTGGAATTCCTGTATGATGGTCTGGATAGATGTCTTGTAAACTTACTACTTTCTTTTATAATCTGGACTTTAATAAAAATGGCAAAGGTAATGTTTGTCAGAACACCGGGAGAAATTGTGATTAAATAACAATAGATTTATTCATTTTCAACATCACAAGACAAAAAAAAAAAGATTAAAGAAACGTCACACAAACATTTACGTTTCACAAACGCTTTCACTAATATGTAGTCTATGGTGGACAAAGCGATCAGCTGGGGATCGACACGCGACACTAACCAGAACGTCAATCGCTTTATCTGACTTCATACACGTGTATCCGGGGTATGGCACAAAAACTACGCCACCATCACGCATCTATACTCTACTATTCCAAAGGGAAAATTATGGTTCGAAAGAACAGGATGCTGAGAAACATATATTGGAGCCCTACGCCGTAGCAGCGAATACTCTACCCTCCTGCTGGTCAGGGCGGCACACCACGATGCGTTCTGCGACTTAAGTCATGGACGGCAGCAATCTGTTATTACGAGGGCGGTTCAGAAAGTAACCTCCGATTGGTCACAGTGCGGGTTGTGGGGGGAGTAGCGACGCCATCTGTGCGTTCACGCACTCAACAGGTCAGTCGGCATCAAGCCGTGGTCGAGTGAACGTCGTACCTGCGCTAGTTTAGTTTTTGTGGCAGTTTGAAATGTGTGATGCAATAGAAAACCCCGCCAAATGTGAAGTGCGTGCTGTCATAAGATTTTTTACAGCCAAAGGATATTCTGCAGCAGCTATTCATCGTGAGCTTTGTGCCGTGTACGGACCAAGAGTTATGAGTGAAGGAGTTGTCCATGAATGGGTACGTTTATTTAAAAGTGGACGAGAAAACGTTCATGATGAAGAGAGGAGTGGTAGACCATCATTGGTGACTGACGAACTCGTTCAGACAGTTGATGCAAAAGTTCGTGAAAATCGACGTTTCTCAATGTCGGAGTTGTCTACTGGTTTTCCACAGATTTCTAAGACTCTCTTGTATGAGATAGTGACAGCAAGATTGGGTTACCGTAAGTTCTGTGCACGATGGGTGCCCAAAATTCTTACCGACCACCACAAAACTCAAAGAATGGCCTCTGCATTAGACTTTCTGTCACGTTATGAGGACAAAGGAGAACCATTGTTAAACAGAATCGTGACTGGTGACGAAACCTGGATTAAGTACGTGAACCCTGAGACAAAAGAACAATCAAAGATGTGGGCACATTCAAATTCGCCTACCAAACCAAGAAAAGCCTCGCAAGATTTTTCTGCCAGAAAACTGATGGCAACGGTGTTTTGGGATGCCAAAGGGGTGTTGTTGGTTGAATTCATGGAACGTGATACGACCATTAATCAAGACGTGTACTGTGAAACAATAAAAAAGTTACGACGGGCTATACAGAACAAACGCCGTGGTATGCTGACTTCCGGTATCGTTTTTTTGCACGATAACGCCCGTCCTCACTCTGCTCGCAGAACAACGGCCCTTCTTGAGTCCTTCAAGTGGGACGTTATCAACCATCCACCTTACAGCCCAGACCTGGCGCCAAGTGATTATCACCTCTTCATGCATTTGAAGAAATGGCTCGGGTCACAGCGGTTTGATGACGACGAAGAGCTCAAGGATGCGGTCACAGGCTGGCTCCAGGCACAAGCGGGTGATTTTTATGCAGAAGGAATTTCAAAGCTTGTGAAGAGATACGATAAGTGCCTCAATCGCTATGGAGACTATGTAGAAAAATAGTGCAAAGATGTAGTTGTAAGATGTATACATTAAAATATTTTTATTTAACTTGGTGTATTTTTTTAAATCAACCGGAGGTTACTTTCTGAACGGCCCTCGTAATAGCGTGCTCGAAAAATGCAAGTTCGCGGTCTCGCGTTCGGATAATTTGGAACCCAGGTACTTGCCCATGAGCCTCTGAAACCCCACTGGTGGACCTGTTGCCTGGTCTGCCAAACCAGTTTGACTCCGTGCCACGACTATGCGTGACGGAATATGTCAAATGTTTTGACGGCCGACTCAAGACAAATACGTACACCCGCGCATAACTCGTTGTGTGCATGATGCTAGATGCAGTACCTCTCAAGGTTCAGAAGTGACTGCCACAGGCTCTAAGTGACACACTTGAAAAGGATAGAAGGCTCACCGTTTAAGTAGAGACCTGCAGTTCTTTACTAGCGAAGTGCCAGTACAAGAGTGTCTTCTTCTCTTTCTCTCCACTTCCCTCGCCAGGTCAGTAGCAAAGCACATTTACATCTTAGACTTCTTCCACTTTAGCACAAGCCAGTCATGATCTGGAGCGCCGCATTTGAAGATGGGAGACTGCTCCTGGTTCTGCATACACCAATTTGAATAATCAGAGACTTTAAAGTTAATTGGGAGAAAAGAAAAAAAAGATTCAGCTTCGCGTCCAATTTCCCATGCGATTATGCCATGTCTTTTGCTAACAACATGACCAGTATGGAACCACTGCCCTCCATAAAAAAGCTGTTATCTCGCCTGTTGCGTCCATTTCGAAGTGTCCAAAGAATGGCCATAAACTCGCTAAAAGCCTCGTGCCTTCACAAATATGTTTTGTAACAGAGTCTGGACTCCTGGGCGCCAGTGACCTGTCCCATGGAAATTCGCAGAACGCTCACAGTTGTCTCGTCAGCTTCCTGCCTAACAAGGGCCCATCCTCTGCTTTATTGCCGTCCTAAAATGCGCTGGCCATTGTAGCGGCGACTTCTCGGCGCTAGTCAGTCTACCTTGATGCAGGTGCCGACCCACCGGCACCAACCAATGTGTCAGCATAATCAGACCGCGGAACTCGGCAGTCTGGAAGTGTTTCCACTCAGGTGCTGCAGAAAAAACGCGCTCCCCTCGGCCCTCAGTCGCTATACCCTTTTACTGCAGTCGTTTAAATCGGTACCCACTTCCTTTGAACGCAGGTAAAGCTTACCGCTATTTCTTCACCAGAGCACTCAAACAAGATTGTTAACTACTGTCCACCACTTCATCATGATGTATGAAGTCAGATCGTAATGAAGATCATCTTCCCTAAGAACATTAACGAGCATGACACCGAATCAGAAGTGAGAGTGCCCCACAATCTCTCAGTCTGCTTATTACACATTATGACCCTCTTCAACTGTCGTCAGTCTCAGTCAGTCAACAGGCGAGGTCGGCCTGTACGCTTTTGTGCTGTACGTGTCCCTTCACGTTTCCATTTCACTATCATATCAAAACAGTGGACCAAGGGATTTTTAGGAGTATGGAAATATCGTGTGCAGATGTATGACACGAGTGACACCCAATCACCTGACCACTTTCAAAGTCCATGAGTTCTGTAGAGCGAGCCATTCTGCTCTCTCACGATGTTTAATGAATACTGAGATCGCTGATATGGAGTACCTGGCAGTAGGTGGCAGCACAATGCACCTAATATGAAAAATTTATGTTTTTGGGGGTGTCTGGATACTTTTGGTCACATAGTGCAGTCTATAATGTACAAACCTTTTCAGTTCTGCATAGCTACTGCGAGCTACACTATCTGATCAAAAGTATGCAGACATCTATTAGTGGACATTCATAGGGGGCCTTGCCATGGTTCACATGGTTCGTCCTTTCAGAGGTTCGAGTCCTCCCCTGGACATGGGTGTGTGTGTTGTTCTTAGTGTAAGTTAGTTTAAGTTAGATTAGGTAGTGTGTAAGTCTAGGGACTGATGACCTCAGCACTTTGGTCCCATAGGAACTTACCACCACCATTCATAAGGGATGCGTTCATCCACCGATTTTATGATGGATTGAACTGTGCTGGGGACACTTTCAAGGAGGTGTATGAATGTCTTTAGAGGAGTGTGAAATATGGTATCCCGGCTGAGCCCCCAGTTGAAATATGCTCGCTATTTTTTATTTACTTAAATTTGGCATATTTCGTAACAGTACCTTTTCCGTAAAATGTTTACAAGGCGATATTTGTCTTGGCTTCAGTTGTCTAGTGGAAGTATGATTCCACAATGCAGTTTTGTTGGCTGCAGAAATGACCTGCTTCAATGCGTTTGCCTCCTTTTTGGTGCTTCAAACACCATTTCTTCGAATGTGGTTTCTTCTTAAAGTTTATATAAAAAAAAGTAACATAATTCATTTTTTCCTGTTCGCTAGCAAATTATTTATAACAGCGATCTGCACATTGTACTGCCGTCAACACACACCAAGAGTTCACTGGCGACTGACTACAGCCAAAGACGACTCCAGCGTCAAAGACATTTTACACAACACACAAGCTTCCACTTGTAATCAGTCTCTTTGATGTTCTTCGTCACATTTACTAATAGTAATCAATATGCTATCACTCTCAAAAATATAAGTAAATTAACATAAAATAAGGCAAATTACAATAAAAAAATTCTGACAAAAATATAAGAAAACATTTACAATTTGGTATTGACAAATCCGGTAGAAAATAATATATCTCCCAGATCCATTACAACTGCTCCCCAGGGCTTTTGTTGTTATGAACATATACAACAAAATCCCGACCACACTCAGTAATGGATCTGTATTACACAATTAGTACATTAATGATGCAGTCTGATAACCCCTTCCACATTTGTACTCTTTGAATCTGTGGGCTTGTTACTGGCTGTTGTTGCAATGATACTTCCCCATCAATCTCATACACAAAAAATTGAAGTAAAGAAATTATTTAACATGACACACATACATGGCATAAAACATACATGAGAAATATTGTAAAATACAGCATACAGATTGAAAGTAATAGTAAGATAAAACTCCTTTGCTAGAATAAGATATCTACAACCACTTCTTTGGTCACACTGTGCCAACTGGCTCTTGAACATATATAGTGTAGTGCTTTTTTTTATATATTTGCCTTTTATATATTTTTTTACTTCTGATTTTTTTAATTTTATATTTTTTACTCATGGTTTCTTTATTTTGTATATTTTTTTTGCTTATGATTTTCTTTTCGACTTTTATATTTTTTTTACTCATGTTTTTTTCTTTCTTTTATTACAGCTAAAGATACATCAGTATTATCTATTTTTTTTACAATTATTTATGTACACTTGCCTCTCTACTACAATATTAACATAAGTCACATTCTTGTGTAGAGTACTTTCACTCCCCACAACATTAGTATAAAGAATAATAAATTGCTCATATATCATGAGGCTTTATCTAAAATTGGTTTTGAAACTTATAACTTTGCATGCATGTCCTCACATGTATGCCTTCACCCACAGGGAAGACTTATCTTCCAAAAATTAGAAAAATTCGGAAATGCTCACTACAGAGATTTTTTTGTAAAAAAGTAAAAATAAATCTTTCTCTCATCCTTTGTTACAACAGTGTTTTTTCATCAGTTTCAATTAATATGTGACTTCAAATTATTAATTTATACATGCAAATATACATACTTGGTTGTACAGGTAGTTTTGTTCTAACAAGCATATTCCAGTAGAGGACTTTTGCTTTAGATGATAATAGGTTATTTAAATTTTGAAATTATGATTTCTGTTTATATAGTTTCAAAGAGACAACATTCCTGAGACCAAATAATTTCTTTGACTTAGGGTACACCAAACGATAAGCATTGGGGTGTGGATTTTCTATGACTTCAAAAGGCCCAATATATATATATCAAAGAATTTTTTAATTTCTGAAGTTAACATTTTTGATTTTTCATGAGATATGACCAGAACAAGATCCCCAATTTTGAAAGTGGTTAATTTTACCCTATTGTTACATCTTTTATTCCTCTTTTCCCCTTGTTTCCTCATAGTTTCCCTGACAATATCTTCTCTCTCTTGCATAGTTAAACGTGTACATTTAGGAAATTCAATAAGTTCTGATATAAGATTTGGAGGTCTAATATTAAATATAATCCCATACAGTGAAAATCCTGTGGAACTATGTTGTAGGCTATTCATAATATCTTCAAAATTTCGAATGTGCTCAAACCAGGTTGGATGTTTATGGCTACAATAGGTTCTACAAAGTCTCCCAATTTCCCTCATATATCTTTCTGCAGGATTGGTGGATGGAGAATAAACAGATATAAGTACATGCTTCAATTTTGATCTTTCAATAAACTTTTTCCAAATTTTAGAGGTGAACTGTGAACCATTATCTGATAATATAGCTTTTGGTTTACCCACCTGTGCGAAATAATCTCTTTCAATTTTTATTATAATTTCATGGCTAGTAGCTTTTTTCACTGGATATTGTTTAATTAATTTTGAAAATACATCTACCATAACAAATATGTAACAGTGACCACCTTTACTCTTTGGTAACATTCCATATAAGTCCACTGCGATAAGATCTAAAGGTTTTTTCCAGAATAATGTTTTGCATCTCTCCACCACATCTTTGATTGCTCACTTTAACTCTCTGACATTTGTCACAGGTTGCCAATTCTTTTCTTACCTTCTTTCCAATATTGTAAAAATAAGCATTTTCTTGTATCTTTTGAATGCACTTCTGTATCCCACAATGACCAAAAATTTCATGTATGTAAATAATCAGCGTTTCAGCATATGCCTCGGGCCAACACAGTTTCCAATTATCAGAATCTACATCTGTTCTCTGAAATAAAATCCCCTTATGTAATTTGTAAAATTTATCAAGTTTCTCATACCCCTTCTTGCCTAAACATTCTTTGATTAATTTCCAACTTTGACCTAAATTTTGATTTTTCCTAATTTTGTTACACATAGCTCTAATTGTTTTCTCATTTTCCACCCCTTTCAAGTATCTAATTTTAAATTGCTTTTCCTCCTCTTTTTCAAAAATCTCCTTTTCTCCCCCAATTGGTAACCTTGAAAGTGAATCAGCTACTACATTCTCAGAATCTTTTATGTGCTTGATTTCAAATTCAAACTGTTGCAGAAATATTGCCCATCTGGTCAATCTACTGTGGTACAATTTGCACTCTTGTAAGTAACTCAAAGCTTTGTGATCCGAAAATACTATGGTTTTATGTCCAAGAAGGTTAATTCTAAATTTTGTAAAAGCCCAGTGAATTGCCAAAAGTTCCTTCTCTGTGACTGTATAATTTGTCACATGCTTGAGCAACATTCCGCTTGCAAATGCTATGGTACAATGTATCTTAACTCCATTCTCTACTCTTTCTTGAAATAACTCTGCTCCAAGCCTATAATTACTGCTATCAGTGTTCAAACAAAATGGTAAATTAAAATCAGGTCTGTGTAATAAGTGTTGCTTCCTCAACTCTTGCTTAATTTTATCAAACTCTTCCTGACAACTTTTATCCCAAACCCAAACAGTGTTTTTCTTAAGTAACTGACTTAAATATCGTGCATTCAGACTCTGATCACTTATATGTTTTCGGTAATAACTGCATAACCCAAAGAACGACTTTAATTGTTTTTTTTAGTCTTAGGAATAGGAAATTCTGAAATTGCTTTAATTTTTTCTGGATCTGCCAAAATTCCCTTGTCTGTGACAACATGCCCCAAAAATTTTAATTCAGAAACTGCAAATTTACATTTCTCTAATTTCAATGTCATCCCCCCTTTTCTAAGTTTTTCACAAACTGACTTCAAAATCGAAAAATGTTCCTCCCAATTTTGCCCTGTAACTAAAATGTCATCTACATAAATTATCAGTTTAGATGCAAGTTCTTGCCCCAGTACATGATCCAAAGCTCTTATAAATTTGGAAACAGAAGAATTTAACCCAAATAGCATAACACAATATTGGTAACTCTTACCATTGTACAAGAAAGCAGTATATTTTCTAGAATTAACCGAAAGTGGTACCTGATGAAAACCCGAGGTTAGATGCAAACTTGACATATATTTTATATCTGTAAATTTATAGAGTAACTCATCAATATTTTCAGGATGGTCTGTCTGTCTGAACAAAATTTTGTTGAAGTGTCTAGAGTCCAAAACCAATCTTACTCCACCATCTTTTCTTGAAACAACTACTAAAGGATTATTATATGCACTGATACTCCTTTCTATTATATTACATCCTTCCATCTTTTTCAGCTCTTTCTCAACAGCAGGTCTTTTTGATATTGCAATACTGTATGGTTTTATGAAAAATTGTTCATGAGGTTTTACCTGAAGCTCACACTGATAACCCTTTACCCTACCAGGTATGTCACTGAAAACATCACTGTATTCCCACAGCAGATTTTGTAACTGTGGTTTTTGCTCCCCAGATAAATTTTATGTTTCTGAAATTTTCAAATTTACTAAATTCCCCAATTCAACTTCATCAGTATCAAACCTATGAATTTCAATATTCTCCAATCTATTTTCTTTTAGTAAATTGACACTGTCAAAATTTCCATTACTCTGATCACCAAGTGTGTTCACAAATTTTGTCTGAATGTATTCCCTTTCACTAGTTTGTATCAAAAGTTTTCTGGCAACCCAATCAAATGCTGTATTTACTTTTACTATCCAATTCATACCCAAAAGAAAATCCTTATTAAATTCCTGAATTACAAAACATCCATGTGTGAACAACTTGCCTTCAATTAAAAATGTCACTAAAGCCTGGCTTTTTACCAATTTACTGCTCTTCCCAGTAGCACCTTTTATCTTTACCCCAACAACTGGCAGTTCAACAAAATCTTTCCCCACTTTCAATTTCTTGCTTAACCTTCCAGATATTCCCGAGATCTCACTTCCTGTATCAATTAAACATTTACCAGTCCATGACCCAATTTGAACTTTTGTATAAGGACTGCAAAACTGATCACTTTTCTCAGAACCTGTATCTTCATGTAATAAATCACTTTCAATTTCCCCAAACCTATACTTATCAGTATCATATGGTATACCATTACATGTATTATTTGTCACAGTTATAAAATTTGCACAAGATACAAAATTATCATTAGTACTCTCTATTATTTCAAATAGCCAAGAATTTTCATCCAAATCACATTGTATACTATTGAAGTACTTATCCTTCAGCTTTTCAGAATTAAAATATCTCATCTTTTTCCACCACTCAGGACATACAGTTTCACATACATTAATAAGCATCTTTCTAAAGTTCTTGTCAAAAGAAATAGTTTCACTGTTCAGCCATAGATTCATAAGAAATGTGTGTGTGTCATTAGTATCTGTAAATGTTTCACTTAGGCTCGAAGTTATACATGTGTCATCATTATTTGTGTAGTCAGATTCTTTACCAACAACATCAAAATTCACACTTTTACATACACCCTGCTTGTGAGCCTTATTCATCCTGGTAACATCCCTAGGAATTTCTATGATATTCTCGCTATTTAATCCATTTTCAACCATGTGTATACCCAACTCCCTATTTAAACTAATGAAACACCTTTCCTCAACATCATCATCAATACCATTACCATCATTATCAACTTTATGATCAACATCATTATCATTATACATATTCAGGTCACACACATTCAAATTATCCCCTAAAATATTATTTCCCCTTTCTAAAGTTACCAGATCCCTTTCACCAATATTTTCATTCTCACAGCATGCATTCTCTCTTTCATTCACACATGTCTCTGAACTGCTACAAATTACATCATCTGACAAATTGTTGTTCTTTTGTGCCCAAGTGTAAAACTCTGTTAAATTAAATGACTCACAATTACTTTTATCTACTGTATGTTCTTGTGTACTGAAAATTTTATCTTTATCAATATTATCATTATTTTCCTCTTGAAATTTCTTCAGTAAGTAACAACTAATAACCTCATGTGATAGTTTAGGTTTGGAACTTTCATATTTGGGTTTATGATAGTCAGATGGTGGTCCTTTCATCATGCTCACCCTCTGCCTCAACCTTGTGGACCTTCAAGGAGGCGTCTACTCGTTTTTTATTTCCTGAATTACAACTGGTTCCTGTTCGAACTGCTGATTGTGGTTCTGCCAATGTCTCTGATCAACATTTCTGTTCCCATTCCTATGCCAAACATTACCTGATTGTTGGTAGTTTCTATTCTACTGATCTCTAGCAAAATTTCTGTGATTTTGATCCCTAAAGTGTTCTCTATTTTGTTGATTATTTCCGCGAAAATCTTGTTCTTGTTTTGGATGAAAATTATGGTCCTTCTCTTGAAAATTGTTATATCCCCCTGAATTTTGACTGACGCCATGATAATTGTTTTGTTCCCTTTTTTTGAAAGTAATCATTTCCCCAATTTTGATCATTACCCTTCTGAGTAAACCCACTGTGTGTTCTTGTTGTTACCCTATCCAACTTTTCAATATAATTGAGAAACTGCTCAATATTACTATCAGGACAGTGAACTAAACTCAACTGCATTGCTGATGGCAATCTTCTCTTTAAGGTTTTGTGAAATGAATAAGTTTTTGAAGTTCACTTTTGCAAAATTGTTTCATGCTCCCATCTGATTCTCTATAGTTTCTCCCATTCAAAAATTCACTTTTGATTCTAGTTTGTTTAAAATCATCCCGAAAATTTTCCAGAAATTTTGATTCAAATTCTGAAAAGGTCATCCCCACAGTTACAATATGGTTTGCCCAAGTTAAAGCTTCCCCTTCCAAGAATTTTTTCACAAATTTAATTTTCATATCATCTGGTGAGTGAGGTAAAAAACAATCCTTACAATACTGTATAAAATCAATGGGATGTAAGGGTCCATTTACCGAAAAGTGCTTCACTGGAATATTAGATACAAGATTGCATGTGTTGACACTGTGATTTTTGCTTTGAAATTCAATGTCAAAACTTTCAATTTTTTCGCCAAGTTCTTTGACAGATCTTTTTTGTTTTCAAAATCATTGCATCCTACTTTATTTTCTAGAGTAACCAAATGATTGTCAGTTTTTTCTTCTACTTTTTTACTAAAACTTTTGTGTTCTCATCCAAATATTTAATTTCCCCTTTTTATCTCATTAAAATCAATTAAATTTCTTTCCCTATCTGCCAGTTACTCATTTTTTACAGTATTAATTTCATCGCTCAATTTAGCATCAATTTCATTTACTTTTGCTTCCACAGATTCAATTTTTTCCTCAACACTGCCAACTCTGATCGAAAGATCACCCACTTGGGTTATGAGTGCTTGGACTCGCAACAAAATATTATCGATTTTTTCACCCCAGTAAGTCTTATTGTCGTCAACTGATTGTTTAATTTCTTTCGTGAAATTTACAAGAAAACTTTTTAAATCAAATTGATCGGTTCTTTCTGTTTCATTTGACCTGTCCTGATTTTCGAAGTCTATTAAATTACTATTTTCTACTTTAGGCACAAGACTGTCGAAAATCTTATAAGTCATTGTGAAGAAAAAAATTATACACAACAATACAAAACAAGATAAAAAAATTGTTTTAACAAAATACGAGGGTTTCGTGACTTATCTGGAACACTCTTCTACTGTTGCAAATCTACGTTTTCCATCCATGTGATTGTTGACCAAAATTCTTGAAATTACTTCTTCTGTTGAAAATTATATTTTTTGCCGAACGATTTCTTCTCCAAAACTTTTACTTCCCGATGAACACAAATACTGTAACACACATTCTGAAAACTGGTATTAAAACACAAAAATTTTCTTCCTCGTAGCACTGTTGAAGATCTCGTAAACACAATATCCCGGCTACAGTCCCCAGTTGAAATATGGTACCCTGGCTGAACCCCCAGTTGAAATATGGTATCCCGGCTGAGCCCCCAGTTGAAATATGCTCACTATTTTTTATTTACTTAAATTTGGCATATTTCGTAACAGTACCTTTTCCGTAAAATGTTTACAAGGCGATATTTGTCTTGGCTTCAGTTGTCTAGTGGAAGTTATGATTCCACAATGCAGTTTTGTCAGCTGCAGAAATGACCTGGTTCAATGCGTTTGCCTCATTTTTGGTGCTTCAAATACCATTTCTTCGAATATGGTTTCTTCTTAAAGTTTATATAAAAAAATAGTAACATAATTCATTTTTTCCTGTTCACTAGCAAATTATTTCTAACAGCGATCTGCACATTGTTCTACCGTCAACACACACCAAGAGTTCACTGCCGACTGACTACAGTCAAAGACGACTCCAGCGTCAAAGACATTTTACACAACACACAAGCTTCCACTTGTAATCAGTCTCTTTGATATTCCTCGTCACATTTACTAATAGTAAACAATATGTTATCGCTCTCAAAAATTTAAGTAAATCAACATAAAATAAGGCAAATTACAATAAAAAATTCTGACAAAAATATAAGAAAACATTTACAATTTGGTATCGACAAACCGGTAGAAAATAACACACCTCCCAGATCCATTACAACTGGCAGCCCATTCTTCCTCAAGAGCGTAATCCAGAGGGCATAATGATGTTGGGCGCTGAGGTTTGGATGGAAGTCGGCATTCTAACTCAGCCCAGAAGCATTCCATTAGTTTAAGGTTGGGAATCTATGGAGGCAAATCCATTTTAGGACTGTTATTGTCCACAGACGATTGCCTCATAGATTCTGCTTTATGTAAGGGTGCACTGGCATGCTAATGTAAAGAATCGTCATCTCAGAACTGTTCCTCTATTGTACGCAGTCCTCAGTCCCGTAAAATATGTTCACATCCTGTCGCATTAAGCGTTTTTTTATGGGCAATAAGGGGACCACACAATAATCGAAAAACAGCCCCATACCGCAACACCAAGTCCACCCTACTTCCCAGTTGGCACCACAAATGATGGTAGTTAGCATTCGTCGGGTATTCGCCACACCGAAACCGTTTCATCGGATTGCGACAGGATGCAGTGAGATTCCATATCATAGTTGTGATATGTGCTCATTCTGAGCTCACATTTCTCACTCACTTCGTATTAGACCTCTCAAGGCACTTTTCTCCTTTCGCAAGTGTAAATGCTACGTCAGTCTGTCTTGTTGTTGTTGCGGTCTTCAGTCCTGAGACTGGTTTCATGCAGCTCTCCATGCTACTCTATCCTGTGCAAGCATCTTCATCTCCCAGTACCTACTGCAGCCTACATCCTTCTGAATCTGCTTAGTGTATTCATCTCTTGGTCTCCCTCTACGATTTTTACCCTCCACGCTGCCCTCCAATACTAAATTGGTGATCCCTTGATGTCTCAGAACATGTCCTACCAACCGATCCCTTCTTCTAGTCAAGTTGTGGCACAAGCTCCCCTTCTCCCCAATTCTATTCAATACCTCCTCATTAGTTATGTGATCTACCCATCTAATCTTCAGCATTCTTCTGTAGCACCACATTTCGAAAGCTTCTATTCTCTTCTTGTCTGAACTATTTATCGTCCACGTTTCACTTCCATACATGGCTACATTCCATACAAATACTTTCAGAAACGACTTCCTGACATTTAAATTTATACCCGCTGTTAACAAATTTTTCTTCTTCAGAAACGCTTTTCTTGCCATTGCCAGTCTAAATTTTTTATCCTCTCTACTTCGACCATCATCAGTTATTTTGCTCCCCAAATAGTAGAACTCCTTTACTACTTTAAGTGTCTCGTTTCCTAATCTAATTCCCTCAGCATCACCCGACTTAATTCGACTACATTCCATTATCCTCTTTTTTCTTTTGGTGATGTTCATCTTATATCCTCCTTTCAAGACACTGTCCACTCCGTTCAACCGCTCTTCCAGGTACTTTGCTGTCTCTGACAGAATTACAATGTCATTGGGGAACCTCAAAGTTTTTACTTCTTCTCCATGGATTTTAATTCCTACTACAAATTTTTCTTTTGCTTCCTTTACTGCTTGCTCAATATACAGATTGAATAACATCGGGGATAGGCTACAACCCTGTCTCACTCCCTTCCCAACCACTGCTTCCCTGTAATACCCCTCGACTCTTATAACTGCCATCTGGTTTCTGTACAAATTGTAAATAGCCTTTCGCTCCCTGCATTTTACCCCTGCCACCTTCAGAATTTGAAAGAGAGCATTCCAATCAACATTGTCAAAAGCTTTCTCTAAATCTACAAATTCTAGAAACGTAAGTTTGCCTGTCCTTAATCTTTCTTCTATGATACGTCGTAGGGTCAGTATTGCCTCACGTGTTCCAACATTTCTAAGGAATCCAAACTGACCTTCCCCGAGGTCGGCTTCTATCAGTTTTTCCATTCGTCTGTAAAGAATTCCAGTTAGTACTTTGCAGCTGTGACTTATTAAACTGATAGTTCGGTAATTTTCACATCTGTCAACACCTGCTTTCTTTGGGATTGGAATTATTACATATTTCTTGAAGTCTGAGGGTATTTCTCCTGTCTCATACATCTTGCTCACCAGATGGTAGAGTTTTGTCAGGACTGGCTCTCCCAAAGCTGTCAGTAGTTCTAATGGAATGTTGTCTACTCCCGGGGCCTTGTTTCGACTCAGGTCTTTCAGTGCTCTGTCAAACTCTTCATGCAGTATCATATCTCCCATTTCATCTTCGTTTACATCCTCTTCCATTTCCATTACATTGTCCTCACGTACACGCCCTTGTATAGACCCTCTATATACTCCTTCCACCTTTCTGCTTTCCCTTCTTTGCTTGGAACTGGGTTTCCATCAAAGCTCTTGATATTCATACAAGTGGTTCTCCTTTCTCCAAATATCTCTTTAATTTTCCTGTAGGCAGTATCTATCTTACCCCTAGTGAGATAAGCCTCTACATCCTTACGTTTGTGCTCTAGCCATCCCTGCTTAACCATTTTGCACTTCCTGTCGATACCATTTTTGAGACGTTTGTATTCCTTTTTGCCTGCTTCATTTACTGCATTTTTATATTTTCTCCTTTCATCAATTAAATTCAATATTTCTTCTGTTACCCACTGGTTTCTACTAGCTCTCGTCTTTTTACCTATTTGATCCTATGCTGCTTTCACTATTTCATCCCTCAAAGCTACCCATTCTTCTTCTACTGTATTTCCTTCCATCATTCCTGTCAATTGCTCCCTTATGCTCTCCCTGAAACCCTGTACAACCTCTGGTTTAGTCGGTTTATCCAGGTCGCATCTCCTTAAATTCCCACCTTTTTGCAATTTCTTCAGTTTTAATCTACAGTTCATAACCAATAGATTATGGTCAGAGTCCACATTTGCCCGTGGAAATGTCTTACAATTTAAAACCTGGTTCCTAAATCTCTGTCTTACCATTATATAATCTATCTGATACCCTTTAGTATCTCCAGGGTTCTTTCATGATTCTTGAACGAAGTGTTAGCCATGATTAAGTTATGCTCTGTGCAAAATTCTACCAGGCGGCTTCCTCTTTCATTTCTTAACCCCGATCCATATTCACCTACTATGTTTCCTTCTCTCCCTTTTCCTACTTTCGAATTCCAGTCACCCATGACTATTAAATTTTCGCCTCCCTTCACTACCTGAATAATTTCATTTATCCCATCATACATTTCATCAATTTCTTCATCATCCGCAGAGCTAGTTGGCATATAAACTTGTACTACTGCAGTAGGCGTGGGCTTCGTGTCTATCTTGGCCACAATAATGCGTTCACTATGCTGTTTGTAGAAGCTTACCCGTACTCCTATTTTTTTATTCATTATTAAACCCACTCCTGCATCACCCCTATTTGATTTTGTATTTATAACCCTGTATTCACCTGACCAAAAGTCTTGTTCCTCCTGCCACCGAACTTCAATAATACCCACTATATCTAACTTTAACCTATCCATTTCCCTTTTTAAATTTTCTAACCTACCTACCCGATTAAGGGATCTGACATTCCACGCTCCGATCCGTAGAACGCCAGTTTTCTTTCTTCTGATAACGACGTCCTCTTGAGTAGTCCCCGCCCGGAGATCCGAAAGGGGGACTATTTTACCTCCGGAATATTTTACCCAAGAGGACGCCATCATCATTTACTCATACAGTAAAGCTGCATGCCCTCGGGAAAAATTTCGGCTGTAGTTTCCCCTTGCTTTCAACCGTTTGCAGTGCCAGAGCAGCAAGGACATTTTGGTTCGTGTTACAAGGCCACGTCAGTCAATCATCCAAACCGTTGTCCCTGCAACTACTGAAAAGGCTGCTGTCCCTCTTCAGGAACCACACGTTTGTCTGACGTATAAACAGATACCCCTCCGTTGTGGTTGCACCTACGGTACGGCTATCTGCATCGTTGAGGCACGCAAGCCTCCCCACGGACGGCTAGGCCCATGGTTCATAGGGGGCAGCCTGTCTTAATAGCGGGGTACCTCTCCGTATCCACCGGCATGAGTTGTGTAAACACTGGTTTCTGCGAAATCGATGACATGCTTATCTCACGTGATATTGCGATAGCCATGCAATCAAGCCAGGCTGGCAGATATAATATTTATTAACTTCGGAAACGCATCTGAATCGCTATCGTATTACACTAACAGTGATTAGCTAAAGTGGTCTCGAATGAATTATCAAACGAAATTTATGACTCACACGAGAATTTCTTGGTAGGAAAGACACAGCATGTGATCTTGGATGGAGAGTTATCAACAAAGACTAGTCGAGCATTTCTTGGTAGGGAAGAAACAGCATGTAATCTTGGATGGAGAGTTATCAACATAGACTATCTTATCAGAAGTTTCTGGACACTTGTTATTGTGCACCTTTCGCCTTTATTACGGCTTAAACTTTGCTGGGAAGACTTGCACTGAAGTACCTGAATGCCTCTGCAGGAATGGGCGCCGAGTCTTCCACAAGAGCTGAAACCAATAAGGTTGTGTTGTTGGATGTTGGCGTCTGGCGCGAAGTAACGTTCTAACCAGTACCACAGGTGTTCCGTTGGGCTCAGTCCGGCATTCTGGGCAGGTCATTCCATTTTAGGAATGTTACTGACCACTAACGCCTCGCAGATGCTGTTTTATGACTGTGTATTGTAATGCTGATGCAAAGAACTGTCCCTCCACTATACGCAGTGCACAATGGTATAAAATGTGTTCACATACTTCCGCATTTACGGCTTTCTTAAGCGCAGTAAGTGCATCACACCTTAACCACACAAAAGTAAAGTTCTATGTAGTGACTTGGCAGAAAATCCTAAGAAATTTAGGTCTTATGTCAAAGCGGTAGGTGGATCAAAACAAAATGTCCAGACACTCTGTGACCAAAATGGTACTGAAACAGAGGATGACAGACTAAAGGCCGGAATACTAAATGTCTTTTCCCAAAGCTGTTTCACAGAGGAAGACTGCACTGTAGTTCACTCTCTAGATTGTCGCACAGATGACAAAATGGTAGATATCGAAATAGACGACAAGGGATAGAGAAAATCGCTCAATCGAGGAAAGGGCGCTAGACCTGATGGGATACCAGTTCGATTTTACACAGAGTACGCGAAGGAGCTTGCCCCCCCCCCCCCCCTTTCTTGCAGCGGTGTACCGTATGTCTTTAGAAGAGCATAGGGTTGCAAAAGATTAGAAAAGGGCACAGATCATCCCCGTTTTCAAGAAGGGACGTCGAATAGATGTGCAGAACTATAGACATATATCTCTAACGTCGATCAGTTGTAGAATTTTGGAACACGCTTTATGTTCGAGTATAATGACTTTTCTGGAGACTATAGATCTACTCTGTAGGAAT
Organism: Schistocerca serialis cubense; assembly: GCF_023864345.2. Taxonomy (NCBI): domain Eukaryota; kingdom Metazoa; phylum Arthropoda; class Insecta; order Orthoptera; family Acrididae; genus Schistocerca; species Schistocerca serialis. The sequence goes on along the minus strand of NC_064638.1, from coordinate 1,204,172,895 downwards.
CAGCATGGGTTTCGAAAAAGACGATCGTGTGAAACCCAGCTCGCGCTATTCGTCCACGATACTCAGAGGGCCATAGACACGGGTTCCCAGGTAGATGCCGTGTTTCTTGACTTCCGCAATGTGTTTGATACAGTTCCCCACAGTCGTTTGATGAACAAAGTAAGAGCATATGGACTATCAGACCAATTGTGCGATTGGATTGAAGTGTTCCTAGATAACAGAACGCAGCATGTCGTTCTCAATGGAGAGAAGTCTTCCGAAGTAAGAGTGATTTCAGGTGTGCCGCAGGGGAGTGTCGTAGGACCGTTGCTATTCACAGTGTATATAAATGACTTTGTGGGTAAATGATGACTAACTGACAACCTAAGCTGCCGACAGGTGTTGTTGATATACCTCGATGTGGACAGCTGGAAATGTGAGCTCCGACCGGGACTCGAACCCGGGATCTCCTGCTTACATGGCAGACGCTCTATCCATCTGAGCCACCGAGGACACAGATGAATAGCCCGACTGCAGGGACTTATCCCTTGCACGCTTCCCGTGAGACTCACATTTCCAACTGTCCACAATTCTACATATGTATTGTACCTTATAGACATTTGCCCACCCACTCATTACTCGCGCACGCTTTGGCGATTCCCGTAAGAGTTTGGCCAACCTGTGCGCATTTGCACAGACGAAGGTCAATGGCTGGGTAGCCTTTAACTATGTATACGAAGACAGTAACTTGTTCCCTTTATCATTTACCTACAATACAGCAGGTCACCAACTGGAAGCAGTTAATTCCGTAAATTATCTGGGAGTAGGCATTAGAGTGATTTAAAATGGAATAACCATATAAAATTAATCGTCGGTAAAGCAGATGCCAAACCGAGATTCACTGGAAGAATCCTAAGGAAATGCAGTCCGAAAACAAAGGAAGTGGGTTACAGTACTTGTTCGCTCACTGCTTGTTTACTGCTCACTGGTGTGGGATCCGTACCAGATAGGGTTGACAGAAGAGAGAGAGAAGATCCAACGGAGAGCAGCGCGCTTCCTTACGGGATCATTCAGTAATCGCGAAAGCGATACGGAGTTGATAGATAAACTTCAGTGGAAGACTCTACAAGAGAGACGCTCAGTTGCTCGGTACGGACTTTTGTTGAAGTTTCGAGAACATACCTTCACCGAGGAGTCAAGCAGTCTATTGTTCCCTCCTACGTATATCTCGTGAAGAGACCGTGAGGATAAATTCAGAGAGATTAGAGCCAACACAGAGGCATACCGACAGTCTTTCTTTCCTCGTATAATACGAGACTAGAATAGAAGGGAGAACCGATAGAGGTACTCAATGTACCCTCCACCACACACCGTCAGGTGGCTTGCGGAGTATGGATGTAGATGCAGAAAATACTCCACACCATAACGCCACCTTCTCTGTACTTTCCTGTAGGCATTACACGTGACGGCAGGTAACATTCTCCGGGTCTTCCCCAAACCCATCCTCTGCCACTGGATTGGTTCAGGGAGAGCGTAATCCATCACTCCAAAACACACGTTTTCTGTCATACACAGTCCAGCGGCGTAGAACTTTACACGACCTCCAATGGCGCTTAGCACTGGCGACAGAAATGTGTGGCTTTTTAGGGGTTGCGCAACCAGTCTACTCCATTATTTGTATTTTCCTACGCACAGTCATTACGCTAATCTTGACTGTTGGTAGCTCTTCGGAAGCCACGAGTCATTCCTTCCGCTGATATCATGCGATTTTTACAATCACCCTGCGCAATGGTCGACGGTTCCCGTCCGCCAGTACGTGAGCTCTGCTTGGTCTTTGGTGGTGTGTGATTGTTCTTCGCATTGACAATTTCATGGGCATTTCTCTAGTATTTGGACGTCATGAACACTTAAGCGCCGTCGAACTGTTTGAAATTACAAGCGCGCAGTGTCATGAGATATGCCGTGTCGCCTGGAGGCTTGCTTGGACGAACTTACACTACTGGCCATTAAAATCGCGACACCAAGAAAAAAATGCAGATCATAAACGGGTATTCATTGGACAAATATATTATACTAGAACTGACATTACATTTTCACTCAATTTGGGTGCATAGATCCTGAGAAATCAGTACCCAGAACAACCACCTCTGGCCGTAATAACGGCCTTGATACGCCTGGGCATTGAGTCAAACAGAGCTTGCATGGTGTGTACAGGTACAGCTGCCCATGCAGCTTCAACACGATACCACAGTTCATGAAGAGTAGTGACTGGCGTACTGTGATGAGCCAGTTGCTCGGCCACCATTGACCAGACGTTCTCAATTGGTGAGACATCTGGAGAATGTGCTGGCCAGGGCAGCAGTCGAACATTTTCTGTATCCAGAAAGGCCTGTACAGGACCTGCAACATGTGGTCGTGCATTATCCTGCTTAAATGATGTAGGGTTTCGCAGGGAGTGAATGAAGGGTAGAGCCACGGGTCGTAACACATCTGAAATGTAACGTCCACTGTTCAAAGTGGCGTCAACGCGAACAAGAGGTGACCGAGACGTGTAACCAGTGGCACCCCATACCATCACGCCGGGTGATACGCCAGTATGGCGATGACGAATACACGCTTCCAATGTGCGTTCACCGCGATGTCGCCAAACACGGATGCGACCATCATGATGCTGTAAACAGAACCTGGATTCACCGGAAATAATGACGTTTTGCTATTCGTGAACCCAGGTTTGTCGTTGAGTACACCATCGCAGGCGCTCCTGTCTGTGATGCAGCGGCAATAGTAACCGCAACCGTGGTCTCGGAGCTGATAGTCCATGCTGCTGCAAACGTAGTCGAACATTTCGTGCAGATGGATGTTGTCTTGCAAACGTCCCCATCTGTTGACTCAGGGATCGAGACGTGGCTGCACGATCCGCTACAGCCGTGCGGATAAGATGCCTGTCATCTCGACTCCTAGTGATACGAGGCCGTTGGGATCGAGCACGGCGTTCCGTATTACCCTCCTGAACCCACCGATCCCATATTCTGCTAACATTAGTTGGATCTAGTCTAACGCGAGCAACAATGCCGCGATACGATAAACCGCAATCGCGACAGGCTAGAATCCGACCTCTATCAAAGTCGGAAACGTGATGGTACGCATTTGTTCTCCTTACACGAGGCATAAGAACAACGTTTCACCTGGCAACGCCGGTCAACTGCTGTTTGTGTATGAGAAATCGGTTGGAAACTTTCGTCATGTCAGCACGTTGTAGGTGTCGCCACCGGCGCCAACCTTGCGTGAATGCTCTGAAAAGCTTATCGTTTGCATATGACAGCATCTTCTTCCTGTCAGTTAAATTTCACGTCTGTAGCACGTCATCTTTGTGGTGTAACAATTTTAATGGCCAGTAGTGGACCTATTCATATTAGTTATGAGACAAGTGCGCTTCGCCTTTTTTTAAAAAGAGAGTGCATTGCAGCAGGAGCATCTCAGAAGTTAGTTGTAGCTCAGCAAATGCGACACGCTTTCAAGACAACAGCAGTGTCACGGTGTTTCCATTGTGCAGGCAAGCCGACATTACATAATAATAACGGGGACCATTGAATTTATCCAGGGCCAATTTATCAGCTTAAAAATTTAAAATTTACACTGTTGAATTCAGACAGTACTATTACCATTACGGATGTTTAAATAGACAGGAAATCAGATATGCACTTTAGAGTTACTTTTTTGCGGTAAGATTTTGCAACACATTCGAATTCCGATGATGAACGTTTACGTAGACTTACAGGTATCTTATATTGCAAGTAAGCAAATCTTTTAATGACTAACAATAATGATACTATTTTTATTAAGACAACTTTCAGCGTTTCCACTTTCCAGGCTACCCCGCGCGGTCTTGGGCGCCTTCCCACGGTTTGGATGCCCCCCCCCTCCCCCCCCCCCCCCGCCCCCCCGCCCCCGGAGGCTGGAGTCCTACCTCGGCCATGTGTGTGTGTGTGTGTGTATCCTTAGCGTAAGTTAGTTTAAGTTAGATGTGTGTAAGCCTAGGGACCGATGACCTCAGTAGTTTGGTTCCATAGGAACGTACCAAAAAAAAAATCCACGTTCCGAATGATACTCTTTTTACTGCTTCTCTCCTGACAACACACTACTCCGCGCCTCGCTTTACCCCTCCTGACACCTAGTCCTTCGATTAGATAGTATACGTAGAATTAACTTGCGTTATGCTTCAGGGAAGTGTGTTGCCTCCATTGTTGTTCACGTTGTACATGCACTGAAGCGCCAAAGAAACTGGTAAAGGCATGCGTATTCAAGAACAGATATATGTATGCGGTCGGCAAAGCCTGTGTAAGAGAACAAGTGTGTAGCGCAAAAGATCGGTTACTGCTGCTACAGTGGTAGGTTATCAACATCTGAGTGAGTTTGAACTCGGTGTTGTAGCCGGCGCACGAGCGATCGGACCCAGCATCTCCGAGGTAGCGATGAAGTGGGGATTTTCCAGTACGACCATTTCACGAGTGTACCGCGAATATCAGAAATCCGGTAAAACGTCAAATCCCCGACATCTCTGCGGCTGGAAAAAAATTCGGCAAGAACGGGACCAACGACGACTGAAGAGAATCATTCAACGTGACAGAAGTGCGACACTTCCACAAATTGCTGCTGTTGCTGGTAAGGAGACGCCAGACCACACATGACATGTAGAGTTCAGAAGAGTTCAGTGAGACTAGCGATGATATAACCAAATACTTAATGATTTCAGCGTCAACTCCACTGCACTCCCTCTAAAAGAATCTTAATACTAACTAAATTTAGTGGAAGGGGTTCAAGGCTTTCCTATTTTTAGTTAGCTGGTAAAATAACGTCGAAAAAGCAGTTAAGTTTACCATTGGAAATTTTATTCTACTCACAAAACATTGTTTATAAATTGCACTATTGATAAAAGGAAATGTTTTAATACAGGATGATAAAAACCAACTGCGTTCGACAAAAATCGAAGGATGACGTATGCCATATCACATCTATTATCTAGGTTTAAATTAAGATCCACAAAAGAGAAAATATCAAAATGGTCTACAGTGACCCTCAATTATCTTTAATTACTTATCTAACTTGTCGTAAATTACAGTGGCTGATGTGGCTTCTCAATAATTATATAACAGAAAAATCATCGCGTTTCAGATTTTAACTTACGTAGCAAATGTGAATACCATGAGCTTCAGTTGACGATCGACACTAGTATTACGTAAAAAGGGGATGTAACAGATGAGACTTTTGCAGTTCTGAGTAAAGCCTTATGCGCTCAAAGATTCGGCATCGCGTGCGTTCATTACCTTGTCGTTGGTTATGCAGCGTCAGAGGGTGGCGGGCGACGCAGCTCCATCTAGCACGCCGTCTCGGAAGCAACTCTGTCCTAACTTCTCCTTACTACAATTCACCGAAGTTGGTTTAAAAAAAAAACTATCTGGCTGTGTTTTCATCTGACCAATCCAGGTCTCAATGTTAACCTTAAGCTCCGCCTACAAAAATTCTGTCTATCCAATGAGAAACGTTATACTTTTCGTGGTGGGGCAACGTTTTTAAAGTTTGCAACGTAACAGAGACGCGAAAAAGTCTCACGCTAGAACTTGCAGCTGGTGTGGCCCTTTTAGTGTTATCGTAAGATCTATACTGTTCTTCTGGAGGGCTCTATCGTTTAACATGGGCTGGGGGGTAGTCCTGGCGGCTACTTTTCGTGGTGGGGCAATGTTTTTAACGTTTGCAACGTAACAGAGACGCGAAAAAGTCTCACGCTAAAACCTGCGGCTGGTGTGGCTCTTTTTGTGTTATCGTAAGATGTATACTGTTCTTCTGGAGGGCTCTAGCTTTTAACATAGGCTGGGGGGTGGTCCTAGCGGTTAGCTGGAGACTTGGGTGTCCGTCCCTTATCGTAGGGCCTTCTAGCTTAAGACGGTTCTGCTCTCGGCTTCTGTTCTCGTTTCTCCCCTCGGAACTGCGTCTGTCTCACGGTGGGAAGGTATGACATGCATTTAGGCATTCTTGTGTTAGTCTGTGGTATTCCATTCGCTCACTCGTTACTCGTATTACTTTGGTTAATTTAATGTCACGATTTATTCGGAGCTATGTGACATACTACTGGATTTGCTTATCATGTCAGGGTTTTCATGGAAAGTGTTGGATTTGCCTGACACCTTACAGGCCATCAACCGGATTCAGTGTAGGAACCATTCAACGAAACATCATCGATATGGGCTTTCGGAGCCGAAGGCCCACTCGTGTACCCCTGCTGGCTGAACAATATAAAGTTTTACGCCTCGCCTGGGCACGTCAACACCAGCATCGCACAGTTGATGAGTGGAAACATGTTGCCTGGTCTGGCGAGGCTCGTTTCAAGTTATATCGAGAGGATGGACCTGTACGGATTACGAGACAGCCTCATAAATCCATGGACCCTGCATGGCAGTGGGGGCTGTTCAAGCTGGTGAAGGCTCTGTAATGGTTTGGGGCGTGTGCATTTGCAGTGATATTGGACCCCTGATACGTCTAGATACGACTCTGACAGATGACAGGTACGTCAGCATCCTGTCTGATCACCTGCATCCATTCATGTCGATTGGGCATTCCGACGGACTTGGGGAATTCCAGCAGTACAATGCGACACCTCACACGTCTAGAATTGGTACACAGTGGCTCCAGGAACACTCTTCTTAGTTTAAACACTTCGCTGGCCACCAAACTTCCCAGACATGAACGTTATTGAGAAAATTTAGGGTGCCTTGCGACGTGCTTTTCAGAAGAGATATCCGTCCCGTCGTACTCTTGCGGATTTGTGGACAGCCCTGTAGGATTCATGGAGTCAGTTCTCTCCAGCACTACTTCAGACGTTAGTCGAGTCCGTGCCACGCCGTATTGCGGCACTTCTGCGTGCTCTAGGGGCTCCACACAATATTAGGCAGGTGTACCAGTTTCTTTGGCTCTTTAGTATAAATGACCTGTCACCCAGAGAATTAATACTAACTTCAGACTTCTTGCAGATGATGTAGGTATCTGCAGTGGATTAGTACTTGAAGAGATGCAAGAACATTCAGTCATATCTTGATAACTCATTTTAAACGTTCAAAATTGCGAAATTACGCACTTCATACACCGTTAAAACACAGTATCGTATGACTAAAATAATAGTCACAACTAGACTGGTCATGTCATATAAATGCTTGGGGATAACAATTCGTATTGATGTCACAGAGACTCCATAGGTAAAGCAAGAGGTTTATTGTTGGAGTACCAGGGAAATTGAATGAGTCTACAGAGGAGGCTTCTTACAGATCATTCACATTAAAAGAGAAGTAGCAGATCATCGCCAAGGGCCGGTAATAAATACTTCTTTATTACAACCGGCTTCAGACCTTGCGGTAGAAGTATGCTGCTGGCAAGGCCGGGTTGTACAGCAGTCACTCATGCAACTTTCCCATTCCGGACGTTTCGTCCAGAGTTGAGTTGGACATCTTCAGAGGAACTCCTGGTTCCGCTGAGCCTTGCCGACTGACGAGTCGGACAGCGAAGATCGACATAAATAGTGACAGAGACGGGTGGTCGAAGTCCACAAGTGATCGGCAGAGATAATAGTTGTCAGAGATAAAACTTAAGTATCGATTGTCAACTGTCAAAGATAAAACTTATCTATAGATTCTGTAGAGCCACTGCACCTGCATCAACAAGTTTCATGGCTTCTTCTTTTCTGTTAAAATTATCTCAATTTTTATATGTTTCTGTGGCTTCTCTGTGTAGCCACGGATAATAGTTCGTCACTCCATACAAAATTTTGCTTCCTGGAGCTGCCATGGCTATTTTTCTATATTCCCTACTGGTCAAAGACTTTAAGTTCCTACTGCCATGCATAAGCGCTTCTCTTGATAGTTCCCATGTGTACCTTACAACATGCTCAAGGAATTTTTTATACTTCGCATGCCCATAGAGAAGGTCATTTATCCTCGAAAAATCGGTGTGCTCGGTATATTTTCTAAGTTGGTCTAACGTTAAGAACTGAAAACTTTTATGAGCCACGTCCGTATAACTCGAAAGACTCACCAGCAGTTAAGGCGTTCGGTTGTGACAGGCTTCATCGCGTCATAGAGCTATGACTCCTGTAAATACTTACAAGCCTTGGGGCACCAACTTCACAAAATGTGTTTTAAATCAGCGGCTAAGAGGTGCTATGAATCATAATAAAGCGTGTGACGAGGGCCTCCCGTCGATTTGACGCCATTTCGGCGACTTGCGCGTCGATGGGGATGAAATGATGATGATTAGGACAACACAACACCCAGTCCCTGAGCGGAGAAAATCTCTGACCCAGCCGGGAATCGAACCTGGGCCCTTAGGATTGACAGTCTGTCGCGCCGACCACTCAGCTACCGGGGGCGGACTAAGAAGTGCTGGAAGCACGCCTGAAAGGTCTCTGTTGGATTCCTTACATGTTAATTTTTTTAATCTGTTGTCATTTACGGCATAAATTCCTCTTCTAAATTTACTGTGGTGTTTCTATCTGGGAGGAGACTGAGCAGCGGAACGTGTTACTTTTACACATAATCAAGAACGATCTGTCACACTACTACACTTTAAAACACAGTTTATATGTAATTTTGGTCACACAGTCTCATATGGAACCTACATCCGCTTATTATACTCTGTATATGATAAGATGCTGTCATCCCCCTTCCCTTCTGTGTCAATGGATGAATGAGCAAATGTATTTCTAGTTGCATGCTTGATGGTAGCAGACAAGCCTGCGTGCTAGAGAACAGTAGGGCCAACGTCGGAAAAGGTAGCTACGCTTTCTGAAAGCAAAGAAGTTTCCATTCTTGGTATGGTACTGTCCGTCCCTTGTCATGTTGGTATAGGAAGCTGCCTCTCTGGTCACTTCCGTTTTGTATATGTGAAGCACCCTCGGTAGGGGTCCACGGCAGTCTGTCCGCGGCGAGCGTCTGAAGTGGTAAGATCTCCAGCTAAGCACTTGTCTGCTAAGTCCGTAGGACAATGGATTTCTTAAATTCAGCCTAACTGAAAATTTAATCACCTTTATTTCAGGTTTAGATCTAAAATATCTAATGTTATCTTAAATTGCAACGCAGTGTAATTCGAGTGTGAAGTTCAGAATATCTTCCAGTAGTTGCTTTGTCACTACTTTGTGAGTAAAGTGGAACCACGTGTGCATGATCCGTAACTCCGACTAAGATCATCAATCTTAAATGCGAATGTGTGTGAGCTTATAACGTCTCGTCTTGGCAATATTTTTCAATATACCAACTTTTCTTTATGTTCAACACACGTGGGGTGTACTTTGTGAGACCAGTACCACGTGCTTATACAATTGTTTGACCCATCAGGTTAATAGTAAGACGACAGTAACCAGTTCGAGGTTTTTCTTTTGTAATTTGTGTTTCGATGTAATTTATTTTAATTATCAAAATTATTGTGGAGTTAAAATAAATGTCCAAATATAAACTGACTTATTTCTATTTATTTAAATTGTCTTTATATATATATATATATATATATATATATATATATATATATATATATATATAACTGGCTATCGTAAGATGAGTACTAAAAGATTATAATTAATGTTAGTCTGGTTGGGAATTTGGTAAGCTAGACTGGATACCTGGTGAAACAGTTGCTCAGTAATGCAAGGTTAACTTCCCCAGATAGGTCACAGCTTTTAACCCGCTTTTATTGTCTTGAATATCAGCACCGCTTTCAGAACAAATTAATGCATCTACATTACACGCCGTGGACACTTTATTTTCCAGTAAATGGGTTAACAATACACAGAATACGGTATTACAAGCACACATCGACAGGTGTACTGAAAACTGCGCCCTGCGCCCTGCGGAATTTGCGTCCAGAAGGGGTCGAGAAAGGGTTCAGTAATTCCTTACCCGGGAGGTAGAATAGCTGAGGGACGCTACATAGAGGTTTCGGAGCTCACATTTTCAAGCCATGCTATACAGAACGCTGCGAACTGAGGTAAATTTTAAGAGTGAATGGGCAGCTATCTACAATAAATCGATAAACGTTACAAAACATGGAATGTATATTAGATTGTTTCAGATTCTAGCCATTTGATTCTAGCCACTGATTTAAAACATATTTTGTGAAGGTGGTGGTGCCCCACAGCTCATAAGTATTTACAGACGTCATAATTCTACCACACAATGAAGCCTTAGCTGCTGGTGAGTCTTTCGAGTTGTATGGCCGTGGCTCATGAAAGTTTTCAGTTCCAAAGGTTAGACCAACTTAGAAACTTTTTCAAGGATATATGACCTCCTGTATGTGCATGCGAAGTATAAAAAATTCTACGACTATACAAAAATCATTTGACAATTGGCATGAGATTCCTGAAGCTGGTAACCTTGCACAAATTTTATGACTAGGAAGATTTTTTCCGAAACTAATCCCAACTTTGTTTTGGCGTTAAGATTTTTCCTAACTTAGTGTGTTTCGATAGCGTTATGCAAGAAAATTCTTTTTTTTTCAGAAACCAGATTAGTTAAGAATTATCTCGGGCCCACTATGAGTCAAGCAAGACTGTTTGTTTTAGCAGTTAGTCAATATAATAAATGGACTAACTGAAGACATCGATATTGATGACAGAATTTCAAGATTTTCAGCCTAAAAAGAACGAAGAAATTCTGAGCTACGTGCCAGACACCTGTGAATAAGGAGATCTTCGGTTACTTGTTCTGCTTCCTTAATAAACAGTTAAACTATGTGTGGTTTTTTAAAATGCTTTTTATTTATTCGTTTTAATCCATAGAGCACTGGTTGCAAAGTAGTTAATATTATACTTTGATTACTTAATCACGCATCTGAAAAACTCCCTCACACAAATTTTTTGTTTTACGTGTTTTTTTGGTTCGAAATTTGGGAGAAAGGGGCAGATGACAAATTACAGGTTGGCACCGGGTACCAAACTACCAAGTTACGCCACTGCATATTTTGTTTGGCAATAATGCAAAGGAAACTGGATACTTGTTTGTCTCATTATTTGCACTTCCAAAGTTTTTGCGAAAACTGTTTGCTACTGTTATTTACTTCCGAGAGCCTCTCTCCCTGCTCTTCCACTAAGAACTATTATACTTTCTCCCAATTCGTCAACGCTAACAGAAAACAGCTGTCATCATTCATAGCTAGTAACACCGCTTTGAAGTCAGTTTCTTCTCCTGTCTGCGGATCTCTCTCATTTCCATGTGACTTTACCCGGTGGTAGTATAAAGTTCTCATCGTTGCTTGCTGCTCCGGCATTCCATTGATAAAATCATTATGTAGGCAAGGCAGCTCCTCTGAATATACTTTGGATAGAAGTCTCTTCCTGCCGTGCCGTTTTCTTTGCCTGGTTCAGAGTCTTCCTTGCTTCCCACGGAGCGTCATCCGGGGCTGCACACTGACGCTCGAGTGAACAAACCACTGTCGAAGCCTTGGCTTTAAGCATTCCTCGGCAGTGGTTTGCTTTCTGTATTGAACAGCGGCACATCCCAGTAGCGTCTTCTTTTGTTCTCTTTGCTGTGTAAGAACATAACAACTTGGCTTACCGTGAATAGTCGCTGATACTTCCATATGGGGTCTATTGTAACAGCAATACACATGTCGCACAATGTCAACTCTACGACAGCTAGAGCCGTACTAAGACTGTTTGTTCTGACAGTCGGCTACTGTGGTAGAGATGGTCTGTCAGGCTCAGTTCGGCCGTGTCAGCGGAGCAATTAGTTTAGAGTAATTGGCTCGGTCCGGGCGCAGGTATGCGCTGATACAAAGGGAACAGGTACTGAGGCCAGAAATTTCACTGGGTGCAGTTTTCATCAATTCATATCAACAGAACTTACTTAATGGCAGCAAGCTGCACTGCACTTCTGTGGGAAACTGATTCTTAGTCATCCCGTACGGCAGGTAAAGCGTCCTTCCAGGAAAGGCCGCTTTTCCTACCACAAACACTACGATAGGCATTTAGCTTGCGGATCATCCCTTGGCGGAAATCGAACACGTTTCAGTCGGAGCAGATACGTGGCAGGTACCGGCGCGGTGTTGCGAGATCTTGTCATTCCTGGCCCTCTGATGTATTGGATACCTAACGATACCAATGTCTGCCTGTTCGATTCGTTAGCGGCGACCACCTACAGGGAAGGTTAAGACACTGTCTCGCGAATAAATTGCAGTAGGGTACAGATTAAACAGTCGTTGTACAGCAGTGAGCTGTGATATTGTAACATAGTAGTGGAAATTTCCGCTGGCTACTTTCATGTCTTTCGGAGGCCCGGAAAGTCTCCACACACAGGGCGGTAACACAAATAACAGATCGGAAGAAACGAGAGATGCATAGCAAGTGATAAGCTTCCATAGGGAGGGACTACATGACCGAATGAAGATCGGAAGGCTTTCAGGGCAATAGGAGTTTCCCAGAGGTTGTGGAGACATCACGCGAGCTTATATAGACGACAACTTATGGGGCTGGAGGGATTCCGTTCTCAGACTCAGCTTCTGGCGTCGTCTCTGCGCTACTGTTGAAACGTCCCCTTAGAAAAATTTATGAATTACTGTGCTGATAAACCCCTTACGTTATTTGATTTTCAAACAGCTGAGAAAACCTGAACGTACTCAGACATTTCTCTCTTTACTTATTCTGATCATCACGAAACTGACACACAATATTTTTAGCGCAACGTGATCTGACTTTCAATAATCCCTACAAAAGAATGGCCCTGACTAATAATAACCTATACCTTTCATGAATCACTTACCTCACAAAAATCTTCGTTACACGAACTACTGCAATACAGCGAGCGCCAATACTGCCAGCTAAATAAAAGATTCTAACTACTGAAGGCACTAACTACTGATAGGCATACTTAGCAAATGAAAGATTTTGATAGAGAACAAGCAATGTATTTACCTTAATAGTGTTCGTGACATCCAGTCTTACAAATTTACTCTCTCTAATGGACACACGTCCAGATCATCCGCTCTCAAAACTCCGCCATCTCTCTCCCCACATCCACCACTACTGCCGGCTCACCTCCAACTGCGCAACGCTACGCACTGTTCACATCCAACTGCCCAACACTACAACAGCGAATATTCCAACAATGCCAACCAGCCACAAACTGCACACAGCACAGCCTGTGATTTTCATACAGAGCACTACGTGACGTTACCAAGATAAAAATCTAAACAGCCTACTTGCACTATGCCCTCGGGGCAGGACTTAGATATTCAAAGCACCTAGTTGCACAGGCAGCAATGCCTCTCTGTTTTTCGTGTCTCAAAAAAATGGTTCAAATGGCTCTGAGCACTATGGGACTTAACTGCTGAGGTCATTAGTCCCCTAGAACTTAGAACTAGTTAAACCTAACTAACCTAAGGACATCACAAACATCCATGCCCGAGGCAGGATTCGAACCTGCGACCGTAGCGGTCTTGCGGTTCCAGACTGCAGCGCCTTTAACCGCACGGCCACTTCGGCCGGCTCTCGTGTCTCAGTTATGTTCTCAGTATTTCATAAGCTTGCAGTACATCATAGTTATTTCTTTGTACTTCGTTTTTAGATACGTACTTCCCTTGCATACCGAGATCTCGGGTCCGAAACCTTTTCAACTTGCACCTCTAATTCCAGAAAACTAAGAGTCCACACCACTTCTGGAAACTTAGCATCAAATTCACAGACACAAATGCTCAAATGTGGGTGAAATCGTATGGGACATAACTGCTAAGGTCATCAGTCCCTAAGCCTACACACTACGTAACCTAAATTATCCTAAGGACAAACTCACACACCCATGCCCGAGGGAGGACTCGAACCTCCGCCGGGATCAGCCGCACAGTCCATGACTGCAGCGCCTTAGATTCACAGACACGACAGCTGAGGTGAGATGGGTCGGATTCCATATCAGGTGCAGGGCGCTGGATCGTGTTCACGACAAGACCGACGTTACTGCTGTCTGGTAGGAAAAAACCGAGCCTCGTCCTCGAAAAACATGTGCGCAGAAAATACTGGTAAATATAGTGGTTGTTCCTGCCAAACTGAGGCAGTGAAATAAAATGGAAAAAATAATATAATGCATCTACTGCCTTTTAAGTAATTCCAATCCAAAAGAAAACAGGTGTTGACAGATGTGAAAATTATCTATTATCAGTTTAATAAGTCACGGCTGCAAAATACTAACACGAATTCTTTACAGACGAATGGAAAAACTGGTACAAGCCGACCTCGGGGAAGATCAGGTTGGAATCCGTAGAAATGTTGGAACACGTGAGGCAATACTGACCCTACGACTTATCTTAGAAGATAGATTAAGGAAAGGCAAACCTACGTTTCTAGCATTTGTAGACTTAGAGGTAGCTTTTGACAGTGCTGACTGAAATACTCACTTTCAAATTCTGAAGGTGGCAGGGGTTAAATACACGGAGTGAAAGGCTATTTACAATTTGTACGGAAACCAGATGGCAGTTATAAGAGTCGAGGGACATGAAAGGGAAGCAGTGGTTGAGAAGCGAGTGAGACACGCTTGTAGCCTCTCCCCGATGTTATTCAATCTGTACATTGAGCAACCAGTAAGGGAAACAAAAGAAAAATTCGGAGTAGGAATTAAAATTCATGGAGAAGAAATAAAAACTTTGATGTTCGCCGATGAGTTTCGTATGTAAGGTGCAGACAGCTCAGAAGAAAGCTGGAACATGTGATCAGACAAGTCAAAAAACACCAGAATTGCCTGAACATGCAGATTGACTAGTTTGAAACAAAATATTTAGCAACTGCTTGAAGGAAAACAAACTCAACCGTTTCATTTTTGCTAAAGTTTTCTTGTGACTTTCATCACAAACATAGTTGGTATGGAAAGTGATGTTAAAGTGAAAACAGAATCATTAAGTATTTAAGTACGACATAAAGACATTTCTATTTAGGCTAGAGTGTCCTTTGAAACGATATAGTTTTATATTATTCTGTATTTAACAATCCTCTTTTACTGAAGGCAGTTCGTAGATTATTGTCAATAAATAGTTTTCAAAAGAATCAAATAAATATATAACATATTACAAAAAGATTGTATCATATTAAATCATATATATGATTCTTTTTTTATAATATATTATTTATTTGTGTGTGTGTGTGTGTGTGTGTGTGTGTGTGTGTGTATGCTCCACATCTCCTGCTAAACCATTGGACCGATTCCAACCAAACTTGGTACATATATACCTTATTGTAAGGTAACAACCACTGTGGGGGTAAGAACCACATACCTATCAAAGGAGCGAGGGAAGGGATGAAAAAGAAACGTATCGCGCAACACGTGAATTTCCGGAATTTATTCATCCAATATTTGAGAATGAGAGTACTTAATGGCTTCATACAAACTTTACACATAGTTTAAAATCTTTACGGATTTATTTCTCACTGACAGCGCCTACAAAATGATGAAAGGAAAAGTGTTTATCGCTCACTATTTTTCCGCTGTTCATGCAGTAAAAGTACCGCACGAGGCACGACATTATAACTTGTTTACATGTAACTGTATGTATCTACAATATTGTGTCATAGCACGATACACAGTTCGGGAGATATGACGTTATGAATAGTGAGCTGCGTGAAAAACTGCAACTTCGTGCACGGTGTTTAATTTTATTGGTTCGTTGCTACTAACTCTATTTTCAACACATTTTGCAGGCATTATGCACATATGTCGCTGAATGTATCTACTAAATTACATCATTGTACGAGACGTAGTTCAGAAGATATGACGTCATAAACATTAAGCGCAAAGCCAGGCGCTGCGTGCTACGGGAGTGGACAAACAGCTATAAATAATTAACTGGACAACGCCTGGTTTCTCCACTAGTATACAAGTAAAATAAGTATGAGATATTTTGAGCTTTGAAAGCGCGACGCCAAATAGAAAAAGCTGGGAACCAGTGATTTAGAATATCGTGTGGAAATCGATGAACACATCTCCCCCCCCCCCCCCCTGCATTCAGGATGCTGCGTTGACGCCGCTTCCTGCCGCAGCCCTTCAAGCAACGGAAGCTGTCGCGGGATAGCCTACACGGCCCAGGTGTGCGGATGTCACGTGTCCAGTGTTGGCAACTGTAGGGCTTCGCGGGGGGGAGGGGGGGGGGACTCTGCTCTGAACGCACTCCCCACCTCTGTGTGGCAGTCTGGTCGGGCCCTGCGAAGCGGCAGGACGTACCGAAGCGGTGCACTGGAAACGCCGACACGCAGACCTGGAACTCGAACGTTAACGTTGAGCGTGCCGCGTTTCTGACTTCATAGCGCGGAAAAAGCAAGCTGGGGAGTCTTTCCGACGGCGCAGAGGAATGTCATATATTTTGACCATAGACCAATGAGATTTAAGAACGCCATCTACGTCACTTTTCAGTAAATAATTGAGACACCATACTGGATTTCAGTTGTAGCCCATTATTTGGTAGGTCCTATATTATAACTACCAGCCGCGCGGGATTAGCCGAGCAGTCTCAGGCGCTGCAATCATGGACTGTGCGGCTGGTCCCGGCGGAGGTTCGAGTCCTCCCTCGGGCATGGGTGTGTGTGTTTGTCCTTAGGATAATTTAGGTTCAGTAGTGTGTAAGCTTAGGGACTGATGACCTTAGCAGTTAAGTCCCATAAGATTTCACACACATTACACTATAACTTACATTCCATGCCGTTTCAAACTATCAGCACACTCAGAATCTCTCGAAAAGGCGTCGTTATTGGTACTAAAATCACGGGAAATGTCATATCGCTAGTTAAAGAACTGTCATATTATAACTTGCGAGTTATGAAAGTATGCCATTTCAATGCCCGCCCGGCTAGCCGCGTGGTCTAACGTGCTTCTTCCCAAACAGGAACGTAAACTAACTTACGCTAAGGACAACGCACACACCAATGCCCGGGGGCCGGCCGGAGTGGCCGTGCGGTTCTAGGCGCTACAGTCTGGAGCCGAGCGACCGCTACGGTCGCAGGTTCGAATCCCGCCTCGGGCATGGACGTGTGTGATGTCCATAGGTTAGTTAGGTTTAATTAGTTCTGAGTTCTAGGCGACTAATGACCTCAGAAGTTACGTTGCATAGTGCTCAGAGCCATTTGAACCAATGCCCGGGGGAGGACTCGAACCTCCGACGGGGGAAACCGCGCGGACTGTGGCAAGGAGCATAGACCTCGCGGCTAACCCGCGGGGGCATTATATTCTGCAAGTCTTTATGCTGCGCTTAAGAAGTGCACCGGAAAACCGGTAAACGGTTTGTGCGAGACTTAATCGATGTTGAGGATGCACAAAGTAGTAACTTCACCCTCTTGAAGTTTGCGAAGATGTTGAAGCTATGCAATCATTTAATAACTACGTCAAACTCTCAAACGTGGCAGGTGGCAGCTTAATCTCGGGGAATTTCTTCTCCAGTACATCCATCGTGATTCCAAACAGCACTGAACACACCTGTACGACGATTAACTGTCCTCTCCAACGGGTTCATCTTAACGTGATCCGCACTGCCGCCGGCCGTAGTGGCCGAGCGGTTCTAGGCGCTACGGTCGCAGGTTCGAATCCTGCCTCGGGCATGGATGTGTGTGATGTCCTTAGCGTAAGTTAGGCTTAAGTAGTTCTAAGTTCTAGGGGACTGATGACCTCAGAGCTTAAGCCAATTTTTACAGTCCGTGTAAACATACTTTTACGTGGTGTACAGCCGAAGGGGACTTGTGATGATCGAATAAGATTCGTAATGGAACATTGCTTATTATGAGTAGTGACCATTTTTTCTGTTAGATTATTTTTACTTAGGACTATACTATCAGAGACTACAATTAAAAACAAAAAAATCAATTTACAAAAACAGGATTTAAAGATATAACTACTTCTACTTCACAAAGAATACTTTAAAATAGACGTAACGTAAAATATGGTCCACAGCCGTGGATCAGCATATGGTACATGTAATGCATCTAAGACGCGTTGTCGAACTGACTTAAAGTCCAAGGTTAGACACGAGTATAGGAGAAATTATCTCCACACGGCGTCTCACGTCGCACTTAGCGCTATATACGCAGCCCTTCTACAGGGCGCCTTCATCTTCGCACATTATGTGACAACGCATATTATGTACTTTACATTACATATACATGATATACCATCCGTAGTTATATGTCATACTTCATTTTATGTTTATTTTAAAGTATGTTTTGACTAGAAGAGATACGATTTCTAAATTATGTGTTTGTAATTTCCTTCATATGTTTTACATTGTTTCTGGAGATGGACGACGTTGGCCGATACGGCCCATATGTGAAAATTTTGTGATTGCATCGGAGAGAAAATTAAAAAAAAATATCTAACGGTCAATCGTGGTACTCCAAGCACGAAACGTCGTTTTTTTTTATAGGAAGTGATAATGTTGTGTCTACGGATTTTTCGTAATAGACAGATTCCTATCGCACTTCATCCAGGCTTTGGAGTGGCTAAATAGTACGAGCAAACAGCCATTCAGGCATGTTTAAAATCAGTTTTTTGTATTTTTTATTTGTATTTAATTTTTTTTAATTTTATATTTTATTTTTAAATTTGTATGATACTATGAGTATTTACATTTTGTACCTTCTTTTCATATATATCGTCTGACACTAACATACGCTTTCAAACAAGGCCTGATGCACCATCCTCTTCATACTTTTCTACTATTTTTCCAGCCTTTCAAGTTTCGTGTAAGTTTTTTTCTTTTCTTTGCCTTCCATACTTAATTCTGACCTCATTAATGCATATGCCGAATTCTCTGCTTCTGTCTTCATACATTCGATCACGTCTTTAATTTTAAGATTCAGTTTTCCGAGAAGATTGTTAGTTTTGCTGTGCCAGCCTTCTACAGCGTTGGTGGTAGGATGGCGCCGTCTGTAGCAGTTCCAAAGACTGATCGGGTTTTCGTCGTTTTCCGACCATCTGTCTACAAAATAGTTGAAAAACTGAGAAATCTTGGCGATATCCAGTGCTTGTGAATGTATCACGAGCCAGCCATCACAGACATCTTCAGGTGGAAGGAACGCCAGAGTAGTACACATGCGAATCTGCCGCCTTATTTCTTCGTTTTCTCTGTATTCGCAACTAAGGCCCAAACCTTGCACTTTCCTCCAGAGAGATTTCTTCATGTGGAAACGGCAGCCATGCACTTGAACCGACGAGATCCCAACTTTTAGCGCAGAAACTGCAGCTGATTCTAAATCAACGGTGACATTATTAGGTTTCCATTCTGGTCCGTTATCCACAACATTGCGGTATATGTTTATTTTATTTTCTTTGGTAAGAATGCAAAGAGGGCAGAGCGGTTCTAGGCGCTACAGTCTGGAATCGCGAGACCGCTATGGTCGCAGGTTCGAATCCTGCCTCGGGCATGGACGTGTGTGATGTCCTTAGGTTAGTTAGGTTTAAGTAGTTCTAAGTTCTAGGGGACTGATGACCTCAGAAGTTAAGTCCCATAGTGCTCAGAGCCATTTGAACCATTTGATCCGCACTGCGAGCAGCGGCGGAGAAGGTAACTGCGCCAGCCGGTGTAGACGCGTCGCGTCGCGTGAATCATACGACCGCGATGTATTTATAGATGCAGGCAGCTTTCTCTCTCCCGCCCCGCTAGCGTGACAAAGCCGTTACACGGCCTGTCCTCGAGCAAGGCGTGGGGGATGACCGGCCACAGGACCGTGTGCTGCAGTTGCCGCTACGGCCGGCGCCCCCGCTTACTCAGGGACAGCGGAAGAAGTCGGGTGACGGTACGGGGAAACACTCTTAGACTCCTGCTGTTTGAGCCAACAGTTTGGACTTTAACTTAAGGTGTGGCGGCACAGAGATGTGTACGATTCTGTGATGTCATGCATTCCACTCACAAATTTGTGGCGAGTCTTACGAGCATAGTACAGCAGTGAAGTTTGTCTCTCGGAGACAAGGAGCTTGCTACAATACTGACGAGGTGGTTATGGCAGCAGTGTACCTGGCCCTGGCCGCGCGGGATTAACCGAGCGGTCTGAGGCGCTGCAGTCATGGACTGTGCGGCTGGTCCCGGCGGAGGTTCGAGTCCTCCCTCGGGCATGGGTGTGTGTGTTTGTCCTTAGGATAATTTAGGTTCAGTAGTGTGTAAGCTTAGGGACTGATGACCTTAGCAGTTAAGTCCCATAAGATTTCACACACACACACACCGTACCTGGGCCCTGCTTCGGTGCTGAGCTTACTGGAAGAGGCCCTCCCCGGTGTGGTATGAAACGCCCTGCTAAAGCCGCAGGACACGACAGATAGTATAAATTGTGGAAAAGGGCCAAAGCAAGGTTCTGTCAGTTACACTCGAACATACAAGTTTATTATTTGATCAAACATTACAAGAGCCCAAAAAAGTTATCATTTTAACACACAGCTTTAATCTTCGGGACTTAATTACCGGCTGAAAGCCACTTTAATTTAAAAATGGCTGAAGGCCAATAACTTAAAACGTAAGCATAATCAGAAATTTAACAGGCAAGCTTCATCTTAAAACAGTTCTTTAGTTAGGATGAAGTAAACAAATTAAATTCAAATAGGCTCAAGGCCTAACACTTAAAAACTCCACAACATAATTTTTTTTAAATACCAAAGGCCTTACGTGAAAAAGTTCTTTAATTTACGCTGAAGGCCTTAAGAGCAAAAGAACTCAAACTCAAAATCGGCTGAAGGCCCAAGAGTTAAAATTCAACAACATTAAAAATTTTTAAAATGCCAAAGGGCATACGTGAAACAGTACTTTAAACTAGGCTGGAGGCCTTAAGAGCAAAACAACTCTAATTTTTAAAAATATCGGCTAGAAGCATACAGGTATAAACAACAAGAACAAATTAAAAACCGAGCGAGGTGGCGCAGTGGTTAAACACTGGACTCGCATTCGGGAAGACGACGGTTCAATCCCGCGTCCGGCAATCCTGATTTAGGTTTTCCGTGATTTCCCTAAATCACTCCAGGCAAATGCCGGGATGGTTCCTCTGAAAGGGCACGGCCGACTTCCTTCCCCATCCTTCCCTAATCCGATGAGACCGATGACCACGCTGTCTGGTCTCCTTCCCCAAAACCAACCAACCAACCAACAAATTAAAAAAATGTATGGCAGTACACCCAAGGATGCTCAGATGTTCGAGGGTCGGCCTGGAATTCAAACACTAACGCTGGCTCAGGTGAGACAAGATGTCGGCCCAACCATTTTCAATCCGCTGGCAACCCAACCGACAGACAGACAACAGATCAATGGTCAAAATTAGTTCCGCTCCACACTTCCACCAAAACTCAAACGATGCTAACAGCGGAGACTGGAACAACAATCAGATCGGATCACAGACAACCCATAAGCGGTGGACGGCCCAAATACACGTCGTCTAATCAGACGACCGACCAAACGGCCAAGCAAGGTCGTTGTCACTCAAATGTGTGTGTCGGGAATCGTCGGGCGAGTGGTGGCTATATTCCTCGCTACTCTACGCCAACCGACCAATTCAGAGGCAGTACGCCGACAACCTTTAAATAACTTGTCAGTCAAACCACATAAACTTCACACAGTTTCACCAACACTTGCGCGAAGAACTAGGCAGTGCTAACGGCAGTGACAGAGCAAAACAAGGACGAATCACGAGTTGGACTGCGCCAACCGACCAACTGCTACGCTTCAGCATGGAGACAGTACTAAGATAACTGGGTAGTGAACATCCCAGGCTACACACAATTTCGCAAACACTTGGACGAAGAACGCGACCAATGCTAAAAAGCAGTGACTGTGCAATCACCAGGACGAACCACGAGTTGAGACATACACTTCGCCAACCCATAAGCGATCGGCGAGCAAATACACGTCGTCCGGTAAGACGACCAACCGACGATCAAACAAGACCGTCCCCAGCCGTGTGTGCCTCAACGGTCGGGCGAGTCATGGCTATCCGAACCTCACTGCCGCTCCAACCCAACCGAACTTCTGCCGCGTCCCAACAGTCTGACTGCCAGGTCCGAACTCAACTACTGGTGCGTTCCAACTGACTTCTTCATTTCCCAGTCCGAACTCCATTACTGACGCGTTCTAACTCCCCCCCCCCCCCCCCCGACGACACACGACGACCAGGAACTAATAGCAGTCCCAATGTCGATAAGCGCTGCTGCTGCCACTCACGGGCAGGCAAGGCAGCAACTAGTGACACTGAAAGGTGGCTTTCATTTATGACGTTCATTTCGCATATTACTCTGCATGTTTGAAGTAAATAAACCCACGTAATGATTAATTAGTCTTATTAGATGGATTAGGAAGAGAGATACGTGATGATTAAACACATGTCTGAAATAAGACGGGGTTTGATAATAATAATATTTAGTTGCATGCTGTAGGTGTAAGCAAAGTAAATTTGCCAGTGGAGGCGAGGAGTGGAAGGGCACAGCCGGGGAGGCGAAGGCCGGCGAGCGCCGGAAGAGCAGTGTGCAGGGGCCGGGGTTCCAGGGGCTGCGGCCGCTGACCTGCAAGCATCAAAAGGAACACCGCCGGGTGCCAGGTGAGAGAGAGATGGGAAATGTCGAGCAGACAGAGAGCGTCCAACGTACGCGCTGGCGCTGCCCGGTCGCCTGCTGTTTTAGCGGCAAATGGGCTGAGCTCTGATGGGCAGTTCATAAGAAAGTGCGGGAAACGCCGAAGGTCAACGGCCACTGTTTGAACAGAGAAATTTTTGGATAGGTGGAGAAATTGTATCACTCCGCGAGGGAGATGTGGGAGGCCTTTGCAGTGTCGGGATTGGCTGATTAGAGTTTGGCGGCAAGATTGTCGCAAGAGCATCGTGCAGAGTGAGGCAGGGGAGAGCGTCTGGTGTAGTGATGGGGAGCTCGCGAATGAGTCCTTCAAATGAACGCTTCACTCCAGTGAAGTGTGAACTAACCACTCAATTTCAATGAACTGGTACTTCAAACTCTTCACAGATAACACACTCCACACTTTTTTCTAGTTCACTCACTCTCTTCCCCTCTCCCTCATCCCATTACATCGGCGCTACGTCACTCATTCTCCCCTCTATTACCTGTCGACGAATCGCGCGGCGTTTGTGGGAAACGATACGTTTGCGATCGGTTGTGGATGTGAGGGGCGAGGGGAAGGCAGCGTCAGCTGCTTCCTGCAGTGCTGACATCATTACCCGTGACTGTGCAGTTTAGTTATACTTCGCGTCTACCGGTAGCCTACCGTTGGCAGCACTTGCGGACAAATGAATATTCAGATACAAATGAAGAGGCTGACTGTGTGAGCACGCACAGCCAACATGAAAATAAAAGGTTTGTTAATAACATTCAAAGAGGGATTTTACCTGAAATCGTGCTAATGACTACAGGTGACAGTTTACGTTTTGAATCTGGAGGGTTATTATTCTCAACAAAAATAAAATCTACAGGAAAACTTGTGAATCATTACTTAAGGTAGATATATAGACTTTGTGACAGTGGTAAACATACTCATTCTATTTTGGATTAAATTTTAAAAGGAACATAAAATTGGACTGCATTTCGTTGGTAGCCCTAGTTTTCAGTCCATGAATACAAAAAATAATGTTTCACTTTGCAGATAAAGACTTTTTTGGGCGCTTCATGAGAAAATGTCGAGCAAAATTAAATGTAATACCTTCTTTATATGTGACAGGCTTCTCTGTTTATCTTTCCTTTGTCCCCTTCGACCATGCTCTATTTAAGTTAGCTCAGACTCTGTAAGAGTGTAAAACGTTGCGTGCACGTTACTGCATAGTTCGGCCATCTGTTGGTAAAATTATGAAGCTTTATTGTACGAGCGAGGCGAAGCGAGCGTAGCCGCGGCGAACTGGGCAACTTCGCCAGGCTTCCGTACTTCATGAATGAACTACTTCATTTGAACGCTTCACGGCAAAGAGTGAAATGAATGAAGTAGTTCACAGGAATGAACGAGTTCGACCCATCTCTAGTCTGGTGCCGTGAAAGCGGACAGTCGCAAAAGTTCGGTAGCTCTGAGATAGGGACTTAGATTCTGAAGACTGTGCTGTGTATGATCTAGAGTCTGCAGCTACAGTAGGACATCAGCGTCCACGATAGGCTTTGCATTGACTACTAGTATAACAGCAGTTGATTCCGCCTTATAGGCTGGCAGTCATCATTGAACGTAGTCAACCAGTGCACAGAGCTATCATACTGGTATTGCACGTTAGTGCAAGACACACTGGGCTGCACCTTAAAGGTTCTTGAGCCAGCCTTGAAAGCGTTGTATACCTTTTAGAGGAAATATAACGCTTGTGGTATTAGTAGTTTCTGAGCAGCTTATTCTGCTCAAGATATTTGAGAGACTTACCTTAATTCAGCGACTTCGCAGCTGCAGTCGTCGCCCCAGCAATATCGACGGAGCCAGCACGCTGGTAGACGGTATTGTAAAACTTGCAGCAGTGGCAGTGAAGTTCAGAAATAGTTATTGGATCGTGTTCTTCCCATCCACTGAGCATCCGTGCAGTTTTGCTTTCGATTCGTTATTGGTTATTTGTCTTTTTGCATGTTGTTTGGTTTGTTTCTTGGTGGTGGTGTCCGAAGTACGTATTATTTCAGACACAAAAGATATTATAGGAATGCAGTCAGATCGCATTTACCATTTGCTTATCCAGGGGCATAATTAAATTCTAGCTTCGCATCAACTTAACATTAAGAGCTGAGAGCCAGTCTTACCAGTGTAGTATATCTAAGAACAGTGTACAATTTGTTTTCATTCATGATTTGTTCAATACGATCTAATTTCTATCGTGAGATAATTTACAATAAATACAAGTTATTTACAATATCGCTTTTGACTCAGCAGTAGTGGTAGTTAGCGGCCATGTCACATTAATATACAGGGTGATTCAAAAAGAATACCACAACTTTAAAAATGTGTATTTAATGAAAGAAACAAATATAACCTTCTGTTATACATCATTACAAAGAGTATTTAAAAAGGTTTTTTTTTCACTCAAAAACAAGTTCAGAGATGTTCAATATGGCCCCCTCCAGACACACGAGCAATATCAACCCGATACTCCAACTCGTTCCACACTCTCTGTAGCATATCAGGCGTAACAGTTTGGATAGCTGCTGTTATTTCTCGTTTCAAATCATCAATGGTAGCTGGGAGAGGTGGCCGAAACACCATATCCTTAACATACCCCCATAAGAAAAAATCGCAGGGGGTAAGATCAGGGCTTCTTGGAGGCCAGTGATTACGTGCTCTGTCACGGGCTGCCTGGGGGCCGATCCATCGCCTCGGGTAGTTGACGTTCAGGTAGTTACGGACAGATAAGTGCCAATGTGGTGGCGCTCCATCCTGCTGAAATATGAATTATTGTGCTTCTTGTTCGAGCTGAGGGAACAGCCAATTCTCTAACATCTCCAGATACTGTAGTCCAGTTACAGTAGCACCTTCGAAGAAAAAGGGACCAAAAACTTTATTGGCTGAAATGGCGAACAAATGTACAACTAAATGAAACTTTATAGCTCCCTTAATTCGCCGACAGATAGTGCTTAGCTCTGCCTTTTGTCGTTGCAGAGTTTTAAATTCCTAAAGTTGTGGTATTCTTTTTGAATCACCCTGTATTTTATTCATGTTTAATAGCTGCCACTACCCCAATATGAAGACTTCCAACACCAGTAATTGAAAATGAGCATAACGAGGCGGCAGTACGGTATAAAAAGGGCGTGCAATAAGAGATGGCACGAACATTTGCCGCACATGGCTCATGGTGTAAATAACTAACTTGGCTGTTAGCAGAGGTACCATGGACAGGGTGGTGGCGGACACCTCGACCGGTCTGGTGATCATGAACTTTGCAGTCGCAGAAAAGGCAGCTTGACGCAGCAAGGTATTTGTTTAAATTAAGATGCGAGTGTTCCTACCAGCCAGCATGCTGGGGGAGTAAGTCAGAGCTGCCTGGTTCTGGTGGCATAGTGTAGGTGGAATGTGAATCGCTCGGTCGTCGCATCATGATGGAAGGATACTGAGCAGTCGCATACGGACACTTTGCGCAACACGTGAGGCACTCGGTGAGTCCGGGTGGCAGCTCTCAGCTCTGGCCTGGGCGACGTGTTGAGGCTACAGCCTCCAGTGGGTGTCTGTCGAGTGCTAGCGCAGGGTGGCGGTGTGATGCAGGGACGGTGCGGGCGGATTCCCTCACTCTAGAGCTCAGTGGGTGTTAATGTGGACACAGGCTACGCACATGAGAGAGACTAGTAGCTTCAAGGGAAAACATGTCAGCAGACAGGCTTGCACCTGCACGCAAAACGCTCACGTCATAGTTACGCTGGTGCCAGTACTCAGTCTTGGCTTTCCTCCCTCAGTATTCCACCCTGCATCGCCATCTTTTATTCTGACGCCATAATAAGACTGCACCAGTATTCCAAATCTTGGGTTGTGATGTCATACTAAGACTGCGCCACAATTCCACATCGGCCATGTTTTATCGAGGTCCGTCAGCTTGTATTCCGACGTAATACAGCCTGTCCCAGTGTTCCTAGCCTTGGACTGTGACGTCATAGAGCCTGTCCCAATATTCCAAGTCAGCCAGCATAACAATGCACCATTTTGAATTTCCCACGAATTCATATCTAGATCGCCAACTCTACTTTCACGACTAGCGCAACTGGACTATTTTTTTAATTTCCCGTCAAATGTTTGAATCTCTCGCCATTCTATACATAGGGCAATTTCTTTTTTGTCAGAGGGGCAGAGGCGGGGAAAAGCCACGACGTCATCGGTAAGATACTCTTTCCAAGAACCGGTCCAGCATATCTGCCGACCGACCGATCCACCGCAGTGGTTAGCATACTGGACTCGCATTCGGAAGGACGACGGTTCAAAACCCTCGTCCAGCCATCTTGATTGCCGGGCGGAGGGGCCCAGCGGTTCTAGGCGTTACAATCTGGAACCGCGAGAACACTACGGTCGCAGGTTCGAATCCTGCCTCGGGCATGGATGTGTGTGATGTCCTTAAGTTTGGCAATAAATAAATGTCCTTAGGTTAGTTAGGTTTAAGTAGTTCTAAGTTCTAACTTCTAGGGGACTGATGACCTCAGAAGTTAAGTCCCATAGTGCTCAGAGCCATTTGAGCCATTTTTTTGAGCCATCCTGATTTACGTTTTCCGTGATTTCCCTAAATCGCTTCAGGCAAATGCCACCATAGCTCCTTCGAAATGGCCGACTTCCTTCCCTAATCCGTTGGAACCGATGACCTCGCTGTTTGCTCCCCTCCCCCAAATCAACCAACCAACTAACCATACTTACGGATATCCATGCCTTGGAATGCTCAAGACACTAAATGTCTGTGGTGTTTTTACATGTCTGTCCATGAAAATGTAAAAATGTTACCAAAATGGATTAAAAAAAGCACTCCGTCTTCAGGCTACGAATGGCCTACCGGGACCATCCGACCGCCGTGTCATCCTCGGTGGAGGACGACGAGAGGAGGGGCGTGGGGTCAGCACACCGCTCTCCCGGTCGTAAGATGGTATTCTTGACTGAAGCCGCTACTATTCGGTCGAGTAGCTCCTCAATTGGCATCACGAGGCTGAGTGCTGCCCGAAAAATGGCAATAGCGCATGGCTGCCTAGATGGTCACCCATCCAAGTGCCGGCCACGCCCGACAGCGCTTAACTTCGGTGATCTCACGAGAACCGGTGTATCTGTTGCGGGAAGGACGTCGCTTTAAAATCAATCATAAAAAATTATATTACTTTCTTTTTTAAACAGATAATTTTGTATTTCTATTTATTATTCATTTCATTCCATGCACTCCCCCATTCTTAACTATTTATTTCCTAATCCTTTCTCTATGCAGTGCATCTAGAACTGGACTCATAACTTTCGACGATTTAGCAATGCGACTGCAGAAACGATGTCTATCCAGCGGTGATTTTAGCTGTATTTTTCCTACACGCGCATCTCTGTGCAAGCATGCATCTCACGAGTCATTAAAAAAAATATATTTCGCAGCATACCAGCTCTGCAAAGCGTACAGATTTCTTCGTGCTATCGTTCGTCGCTGCCGCGTGAACAAGTGCACCTGTGCTCACGTTTGTCAAAAGTTCCGTACGTAGACGCTCGGTCCAGCTGCTTCCCTTGGCTGAATCCACACCTGTGTAGCGCGACGTTCCTCCACACGCTTCGTGTGCACAACGACCGCGGACGTGGTCGCGACACGGGGCAGCGTGATATACAGGGTGGCGCACGAAATGTGTTACCATTTTGTTTTTGAATATAAACTTTATTGTCAACACAATCTGAAAGAAACATATACTACAATGAAGAGCCGTCCATGGAGATTTGTTCTAACTCAGCACATGCTCAATATGTCCACAATTTCGTTTCCTAACTTCCTTCAAACGAACACTGAAGTTAGTGATTACCCTACGGCACATGTCTTCCGTAATTTCACTGCAAAGCTTGAAGAATAAGTTTTCTGAGCTCCATTAAATCACGTGGACGTTTCGGGAATATTTTTTCCTTTAGGTATCCCCAAAGAAAAAAGTCAAATGGATTGAGGCCTGGACTAATGGGGGAGAGGGGCCAATTTTGTCCGTCACTGAAGCGAGCTGGAAACCTGAGAGAAATAATCCGCATGTCGAAATGCTCGTGTAAAAACTCCAACACAGTGTTTGCGGTATGTGGCCTTGATCCATCTTGCATGAACCACTGCGTGTTGAAGGGCAAGGCAGTAGCAAGAAGCTGTGGAATGAAGCTATTGCGAAGCATGCTCAAATAACGCCCGCTGTTCACAGTTTCTTCAAAGAAAAAGGGTACAATAAGTCCGTGATTGGAAATTGCTGCCCACGCTGTAATCCTCGGAGCATAACGTTGTCATTCGTGAAGCACTTGTGGGTTTTCAGTGGCCCAAAAGCATACATTTTGTTTGTTAACCACACCGTCTAAATGAAAATGCGCCTCGTCTGACTGAAAACCAAACGTTGTTGAGAGTTTCTTCCCTATCCTCCGCCCACTGAGCAGACAGTAGTATCTGCTGCTTGTGTTCTTCAGTAAGCTTCTGTGCACAGGTCACCTTGTATGGATACATATGGAGATCACTATTAAGAATGCGTTGAACGGAGCGTCTGGATATTCCCAGTTGCAGTGCTGCCTTTCTACACGATTTCCCGGGACTTCTCTGTACAGCAACTCGTACCGCTTCAATATTCCCCGGCGAACAAACAGGCTTGGACTGAGGTCGCTTCGCTCCTACTACTGTTCCTTCCTGTACAAATTTATCGTACAACCTGTCGTTGGTCTTCTTGCAAGGGATCCATCGTGCGTTAAACTGTTGTCGAAAACGCCTCTGAGTCACAACAACGCTTTTAGTTTCATGAAAAAGTAACACGCCGATCGTTGCTGTATCATCAGTCTTCCATTGCCAGCCATTGCTGCTTACTAGTCTCCTAGCGGCAGTATCGTGAATTACACGTCATTTCGTAACTCATTTGTTTTTCCAAGCTCTGCTGGTACTGCTGTAGAGATCCCTGCGGGATATCTAATGTGCGTCGTAAATTGTGAAAGAAACAATTGGTAACACATTTCGTGCGCCACCCTGCATGTAAAGACCGCACGGAGGGGCGAGGGAACGTTAATAACACGTCTGGCGTCACCCCATGAAGAAGCTGCGAAGCGTGGGATCGGAGGGGGAGCCTAACGAATTAATTACAAGCCGCATCGCAGGTAGGTGGCATTACAGGCGTCTCGAATCATAGCATCACCCCTAGTTGTCACACGCATCTGCGAAATCGTCCTGAACTCTCATTACTTAGTGGTTTCGTTAAGAAGTACTCACGCATGTGAGTGTCCACACTATTCGTTGTTGCGGCACGTTACAGAACTTAGCGGTGCCCCAGTTAAGAAGAACGACGTGCGGACTCGTAAATAACGTTTAATGAGCAGATGTGAGCCAGCTGCGTTCACCGAGCGAGTTAACAGAAAAAAGTTTTATAAGGACACCACACGTGCAAGCCCACGTCAGCGTAAGAATATGTAGGCAGGAAGGATAATGAGGCCTGACATTACGAAACCCTGATAACTTTATGGCCTCTTTAGTAAGAAGTCAGCAGTGGCTCCGTAAATAGCGGCTAATGAATAGGTCTGAGTGCAAAACTCCGCGATATATGGTTGAGAAATCGTACGGAAAGGATGGATCTTCTCGGACTCCGTCACACACCCCTTAAGACTCGATGTTAAATTTCAGCTGCCCAACGGAATCGCTATATCGAAAATGACCCTGACATGGAATCCTAAGGTGGGGAACTCCTATATAATTCTACTGAAGGACTATTTTTAGTCAGTCGACAAATAATAATAATAATGATAATAATAATAATGAATAGAAGAAAACAACGAGTTACTTCAAATGATATACAATAAAATATGTGTTACTATATTAAAAGAAATGACATAGCACAAGAATCAATGACATGACTATTACAAAAAAAGTCACTGCGATAAAGGTATGAAGCAACTGGAGGGAGGACTACTGTATTCTGTCTACAGATTCAGTCTCTAATACAAATGCAACCCACCTAATATTTTAGTTATTCCAGTGGTTGATTGAATAATAAATGAAAAAGTTGGTATCACTGGAATCGGGGTTAACGATACGGTGGCAAACTTAAACACCCACCTATCGCCGGAACAGCTGTACCTATAGGAACACTGTACTCTTTCTACAGATTTGCCACAGACCGCCGCCTATCTTGCTGTGCAGAACGACCAAGCCTCAAACTCCACATTCTGTGACGAGACGTGGACACTCAACACATTGTCCTTCCATGCCTGCTCACAGCAGTAACACGCGAATAGTCCATCGCATTCACCGAGATAATCGTTCCCATGTGACGGGCCATAAAAATGTTCCCTTAGTCTAGTATCGCACATTTAAACATGCAACGCCTGAAAGCCACAGAACAGCTGCCAGAACGAGTAAGTTTCCCAGAATGTAGAGTACAAAGGAGAGACCACATGAAGGGCGCTGGATTGTGCGTTGGCCGGAAGTGTTACATAGACTCACGAGGTATCACGTGGGCTCACGTCGAGAGCTGCGAGGAGCGGCAGTGCGTAGGAGGAAACGTTAGCGCTAGGATTTCACCCGGAACAAGTCCCGCCCACTCACCCCCAGTTTTCCCGGTGTTTGTTCGGCGCCTGGGCATCGTTTCAGTTGACCCACGTGGTTTACCGCGTTCGGCTGCACTTGGAGTGAATGTTAAATTAATATCTTGCTAGGTCTTAAGTTTTGCCAGATAGTTAAAAGACACGTTACAAAAAACGTGCACAATTGGCCTCAGTTGTGCCAGGTACTTCCACAGCAAACGTAAGAGAAAACAATTTAGCACTGAATTTTTTAAGTACGAGAACTCAGTATTCAGATGAATAGCCTATGAAGAAACATACTTCTATGTGAGGAAAAGCACCCAAAGCTACAACAGGAAAAACCTACCCACAATGGAAAATTTGCTTGGAGAAAGAGGAACCACAGTATACTTGACAGTTAAGTTTCAGAACTCAGACAGTATATGTGAAGCAAGCACCAATGTTCACTATACTTCCAGAGGGCATCAAAATTACTTTGTTCTTGCTAGATCGATCCAAGCTGTTTTTGCGTGTTATTCGCTGAATAGTTTTGTTGAAAAGTTTTAGGGGTGGAAGAAGAACTGGCACAGCACGAAGGACGTTTTACAGCCGTGAAACACTGCAGCATTTTTTTCCTCCATAACTGCTCTGTGACAAACATACACATCATCATTATTATTTTTTAAAATGATTTGAATGACATTTACGAAATTAATAAATCTTTTGGTTAAAATCAGCGGCCTTGCCGCAGTGGATACACCGGTTCCCGTGAGATCACCGAAGTTAAGCGCTGTCGGACGCTGTCGGGCGTGGTCGGTACTTGGATGGGTGACCACCCAGGCTGCCACGTGCTGTTGCCAGTTTTCGGGATGCACTCAGCCTCGTGATGCCAATTGAGGAGCTACTTGACCGAACAGTAGTGGCTTCGGTCAAGAATACTATCATAACGACCCCACGACCCTCCTATCCGCATCCTCCACTGAGGATGACACGGCGGTCGGATGGTCCCGGTAGGCGACTCGTGGGCTCAAGACGGAGTGCTTTTTTTATTTTTGGTTAAAAACAGACAGGGCAAAGAATAACGACAGATTATTTTCCTGAGACGTTTGCAACAGCATATAGGACACTAATCACACAGAAACAGACATAATTCTTTATAATCTCGTTTATAATGTGCAGGTATGGCATTGCAAGAATTTAAAAGTTAAAATTCACCCATTACCCATGCAAATACTAACGAAATATGGCATGTAAGCAAATATCTTACTGCTTTCATTAGGCATTTCTACTTTAAGGCATTCTTACATTCTTTAATTTTCGCGAGCTACTATGAGGGCCTACAGAAACAAAACGACTTTCACTTATTTCTATATAACGTTGATTTTAGACAACAGAGTTAGTCGACTGCATCCGTGGCTTTACTACCGACATGACAGAATCAAGACCATTGTTTTCGCACTATATGTTTGCTCTGCTGTTTCCCTCAAATAAAAGTATTATAATAAGTGAATTAGTTAATGAAAATTTGTCTTTATTGCCCTTAAATAACATCACGTTATTTTTTGTTTTCTATTGCTGGCGATGCTTTCAATTCTGTATAATTACTTTTATTTCTTTAACAATGCACATTCATATTATATTACTATCCGTAAAAACTTAAATTTCTTATCATTACTGAATCTCATCACAGTGTAACATGTGTTGGACTGTGGCGATAACAACTTTGATGTAGCTTCCAGTTTGTGGAACTGGCGGCCGTTTAGGGGAGGGCCTTCCACTATGGATAGGCATGGAGGGGGGTGAATGGGCGTGACCTGTTCCGGGTGAAATCCTAGGTCCGTTTGAGCAGTTACCAGGCAGCGCTAGACAACAGGCTGCACTGCGCATGACGTAGGCAGCCCCAGCTTGGTGCTTGCTCTGCTCATACGCTTTTCGTCGCATTTCTGGTGGAATTTCGTGCGTGGTGGGGCATCACGTGACGATGTGCAGCCCTGCGGCATGTTGTTGAGAGGACATACAGAGCTGTACTTAGAGCAATTCTTTTATCATATCCCACCCAGATGACGGATGCAAATAAGGAAGCAGTTTTTGGCAAAATATCATTTCAAAATCAGACTCCACAGCTCTAAGTACCATAACATTTTGCTATGCGGTGAATTTGACAGTTTTTTTTTTTAAATTCGTACTCTGCAATATTGTTGTGTAGCATTTCCAACAGGTTTACATACACACAGCACTACAAAAAGCTAGTAGGATGGAATACAAATTTCTTAAAAAAAAAAACAGTTTCTTGTGTAGCTTACACCGGTATAAAGGACAATTACTTTCATGACTATTTCAAAATCTGCAAAAAATTAACAAGGTTGTCTGTGAGGCAAAGAAACTGTACAACTGACAGTTTATATTCTACTCTAGGATTAAATATGAAGCCATGTGCGGAGTTAAAACGATAAAACACGGTATGCTGCCAGTCTACAATTTACCATAGAATGGCATTCTATAAATTTAAGATGTAAACACACATTAAAAAATAACTTCAGGCCTAGAGGAAGTACTAGACATATGCCTTGTGATCGAAAAACACTTTCACAGAACGGAGATTTGTAAAATTCTGCTACAGCTGTCATTATATTTGAAACAAAATATTTAGTTCAAAACTACTGACCAAATTTGCCCACTTATTCAGCTTCAAGTAAATGTTTACGTTGTTCGTACGTATATAGCATTAAGAGATCTTAAAGTGTCATAAAAGGAACATGACATCAGAGACTTCCAGCCAGCATCGGAATTTCATAAACCATACTAAAATGCTTCATTCCGCTCTAATTGCACATTTCTATGTCCAGATGCATTCTGAAGTACCTGATATTCAGCTTTTCATGTGGTTTTCGTGATACCAATTTTCTCGGAGGTCCAGTACTGTATTCTCATGTTTGGTTGTTTATTATGGTATAACGTCATTCATCCCAGAAAATGAAAATTTGCACTTTAAATTGAACGAGGTTGAAAGTAGCCAATAGTGTAGCATGAAACACTTCTTTTCAAATAAACTAACTGCCTCAGCAGAAAAAAATTAATAGAACCAAATTTCTCTATAAAACAGACAGACATAGCTTCATTAAGACATTACTGGTTGATTGCTAATAACGTGGAAATAATATAAAATCAGAAAATTGTAACTACTAACTTATTTGGTTTATAATTTATATAAAAAACAGCTACCAGCCACATGTGTGGTTTAAAAAGGTTTATTATCTTCAGACCATGACCGGTTTCGGATTTTTCTTTACAAATCCATCTTCAGATGGCAGTTACAAGCATTCTTAGTTGGACCTAGTTTTGTTTGTGTTATTCGTTTGCTGACACTGGGAAAGAAAAGAAAAATTTTTGTTGTCATATCGGTAATGGTATTTTTACGAAAGATTTACTTCTTTTACAAAATCTAATTGCTCATGAGTTGGTTTTTATAAACATTAGTAAACTTGCAGGTTAGTGTACTTACGAGCTGTGTAGTTCTGCCTGACGGAATATTCGTGCGTTTATGTTAGTGTATTGAGCTTGCGTTCGAAAACATAAACGCACGAATATTTCGTCAGGCAGAACTACACAGCTCGTAAGTACACTAACCTGCAAGTTTACTAATGTTTATAAAAACCATCTCATGAGCAATTCGATTTTGTAAAAGAAGTAAATCTTTCGTAAAAATACCATTACCGATATGACAACAAAAATATTTCTTTTCTTTCCCAGTGTCAGCAAACGAAAAACACAAACAAAACTAGGTCCAACTAAGAATGCTTGTAACTGCCATCTGAAGATGGATTTGTAAAGAAAAATCCGAAACCGGTCATGGTCTGAAGATAATAAACCTTTTTAAACCATACATGTGGCTGGTAGCTGTTTTTTATATAAATTATAAACCATAAGTACAACAGTCACGTTTCTCCACATGTCGACTTCCGACAAAATAGCGTTAACTTATTTGGTCTTTCATGGTTATGAGAATGTATATTAATTCACTTGATGGCTCCCGGTCACAGAAACCTGTTTTGATTTCATTTGACGTTGGGGCTGTAAACATAGATACGAAACATATACACGGGTCACATGAGGAAGGAGCCCCCCCCCCCCCCCCCCCCCACTATAACTCAGCTTGCCCTGCACATGCGCGAATATGGCAGCTTGGCCGCGCCAGAAAAATTTTTCCGGGTAGCTTCTGGCTACTTGATGCTACTGCTCATACAGCAAACAGGCACGCTTCAAGTAGCTACAAGCGGGAGGAAGCCACTGCTCATACGCGAATTCAGCTCTGCGCATGCGCACGAACCCGGTGGCAACTGCTCATACGAGCCTGCTCACACACGAGATCCCGCAGGGCGGTGGCCGGAAGCGCCAGTGTGGAAGGGGCAGAGTGGCCTACTGCACAGTATAAAGGCGCAGGCGGCGGCGTGCGAGAAAATAGTTTATTTCAGGTAGCCGTCCAGGAGGGACATCAGTACTGCTCAGGCTCGGGGCGTGGACTTGCAGTACTCGCTCTGGGTCTGTTCTCGTTCACACTTAGCCGCGTACCTCCCTCCAGAGCACTTTTGGACAATCAGAAATAGTCTACTTTCATTCAGGACACCTATTCAGTTTTGCTCAGATGAGCATTAAAGATCGTACGTGTTCAAGTCTAATCGTTCGTATATTTCCCGAGCGAGTTCCATAACGCCTTCAAAATATTAAGTTATCCTTCTACATATTTGCTGGCTGGACTGACCATCGTCAGATTCCTACCTCATTAAGTGCCTAGACCACTGGCTGGATCCGATAATAGTGGCTTACGTCAGTGGTTTTTCCCATCTGCTGTGTGTTTCACCGCCAGGGTGACACACCATTCATCTCTGCGTCATATGCCCGCAACGCCATCGTTCGGAATTAATGGTGACGATGTGCTGTGGTCCTCGTGTTTTGGCTTATTACTGTAACTCAGAGCTAGTAATAAGCTCTGTCTGTCAGCTGCTGGACGCGGTGGCCCAGCGGTTCTAGGCGCTTCAGTCCATAACCGCGTTACTGCTACGGTCGCAGGTTCGAATCCTGCCTCGGGCATGGATGTGTGTGATGTCCTTAGGTTGGTTAGGTTTATGTAGTTCTAAGTTCTAGGGGACTGATGACCTCAGATGTTATGTCCCATAGTGCTTAGAGCCATTTGAACCATAATCACGATGCAAACCTTTTCACTTGAATCACCTGAGTACAAATTACAGCTCCGCCAATGCACTACCATTTTATACCTTGTGTACGCGATACTAGCGCAATCTGTGTATGTGGATAGCGCTATCTCGTTACTTTTGACACCTCAGTACACGATTCCATTCTACTTACTACTCTCATGTACACGTCACGTGAAAAGATTTGGAAAGCTAACACCGACAGTAATCTTTAGACACAGAGGCCGACAGAAGAACTCGAATAATATAATAAATTAACTGAATCGGTGGTTTGAAGAACGGAACAAGTGGCCAAAAAAAGATTTTTTCAACCAAACGCTTGCTGGCATATACAGGGTATTTGGAAATTCCTGTTAGAAACTTCTAGGACCTGTAGAGTGAAGAGAGTACATGATATTTTGAACAGGAAATCATATCCGGAAACATGTTCTACGACGGTCTCGATTCAGATGTTTAACTCATTTACTTATACTGGAAAAATTGAATTTGGCATGCCGTAGTACAAGTATTAATTTACCAATTCGAAAGGAAATAAAATGAAACATATATTTATCACATAAGCGCAGTTGTTTCACATTCAGATGGCTCTATGCACTATGGGACTTAGCTTATGAGGCCATCAGTCCCCTATACGTAGAATTACTTAAACTTAACTAACCTAAGGACATCACACACGTCCATTCGCGAGGCACGATTCTAAACTGCGACCCCAGCAGTAGCGCGGTTCCGGACTGAAGTGCCTAGAACCGCTCGGCCGGCCGCAGTTGTTTGTTTGTATTAACACTTACACATTACGTGTTTACATTATTCCAAAACAAAAAAGAATCCGGTATACCGTACGTACAGAACAGTATTCATGCAATACAACTGCGGCTCGATGTGGCAGCCACCAACGTTGTTACAATGTACGAACGAAGCGAGGTCTGGTAAGCCGGCCGGAGTGGCCGAGTGGTTCTAGGCGCTTCAGTCTGGAACCGCGCGACCGCTACGGTCGCAGGTTCGAATCCTGCTTCGGGCATGGATGTGTGTGATGTCCTTAGGTTAGTTAGGTTTAAGTAGGTCTAATTCTAGGGGACTGATGACCTCAGATGTCGAGTCCCATAGTACTCAGAACCATTTGAACCATTTTTGATTGTTAGCTCTTATTGTGCAGACATGTCAAATGTAAATATTTCAGTTACGTAGGTTTTTGAAGATATAATTACAGCATTTCATCTGTTATGGATCTGCCGTTCTTGTCCTTTTTTTCCGCATTTTGCAGTTAAATCATAGGAAATGGGTTCTACTTTTTGCAAACACACTGTTTTTTCTTTTCACCCGAACATGTTCACATTTGTGCCATCATCACTGGGTTTTTGTTTATTGAAAACTGTAAAAAGTGAAAATGTTAGGCTATAACTGATTTAACAAACTATGGCTGTCATGTTGTTGCTTAAATTTCATCTGAATTCTGTGCTGATGTTCAAGACCATAAAAGTGGGTTAAAAGCTGTGAGCTGTCTGGGGACGTTAACATTGCATTACTGCGCAACTGTTTCACCAGGTATCCAGTCTAGCTTACCAAACTCCCAACCAGATTAACATTAATTATAATCTTTTAATAATCATACGATAACCGGTGATATATACATGTTGTTGTGTGGTCTTCAGTCCTGAGACTGGTTTGATGCAGCTCTCCATGCTACTCTATCCTGTGCAAGCTTCTTCATCTCCCAGTACCTACTGCAGCCTACATCCTTCTGAATCTGCTTAGTGTATTCATCTCTTGGTCTAACTCTACGATTTTTACCCTCCGCGCTGCCCTCCAACGCTAAATTTGTGATCCCTTGATGCCTCAAAACATGTCCTACCAACCGATCCCTTCTTCTAGTCAAGTTGTGCCATAAACTTCTCTTCTCCCCAATCCTACTCAATACCCCCTCATTAGTTACGTGATCTACTCACCTTATCTTCAGCATTCTTCTGTAGCACCACATTACGAAAGCTTCTATTCTCTTCTTGTCCAAACTGGTTATCGTCCATGTTTCACTTCCATACATGGCTACGCTCCATACAAATACTTTCAGAAACGACTTCCTGACACTTAAATCTATACTCGATGTTAACAAATTTCTCTTCTTCAGAAACGATTTCCTTGCCATTGCCAGTCTACATTTTATGTCCTCTCTACTTCGACCATCATCAGTTATTTTACTCCCTAAATAGCAAAACTCCTTTACTACTTTAAGTGTCTCATTTCCTAATGTAATCCCCTCAGCATCACCCGATCCCATTTGACTACATTCCATTATCCTCGTCTTGCTTTTGTTGATGTTCATCTTATATCCTCCTTTCAAGACACATATATACAAAAAAAGAGAATTTAAATAAAAAGAAATAAATCAGTTTATATTTGGAAATATATTTTAACATTGATCATTGAAATTTCAGCATATTGACAGGTGGCATGAGCCCCCTCTCATATTTCTATCTTACGATTTTCCTCTCTAGTTGCATGCAGTGAAGGGTCGCTGTTCCTTCACACGCGGACTTCCCACGCAGCGTCTCTCGTCACCCGGGTGGTCCGGTGACAGGCGGGCTCTGCGGATCTGGAGAGGGTTAGCCCGACGGGTGTGAGGAAGTCGAGTGAATGCTTTGCAAACGCCGACATTGTCAAGGGACGCGCCCCGAGGGGTCTGAAGTGGCGGCTGGGCTGGAGGTTCCGTTGCTTCGCAGAAGCTTAGGGAAAACACTTTCTGGCGGGCTACCAGCGAGGCGTGGGAATGACTTGTGTACCCAGGCAGTTGTGGCGGGAAAATTCCCGCGCTTTCTGAAAAATAGTAACTGTGATTGGCTTGCTCAGGGCATAGCTCCGTGACGTAGCAAAACCAGCGCAGAAATTGGCGCCAAGAATCTCCATTGGTGGAATGGTAGTGCTCCGGCAATGGAGTGGAATTTTCCGCCGGTTTTCGAGTTGCTGATTGGAACGTTTAACCACGGCCACTGTCGTGGGGGCGGGAACGTTGTGTGTTCGGCATTGTACGGGTACTCTAGGTAGTCGGCTCTCGCCTTTCGGTCGAGGACGTCGAAGCAACCAGCCATCGCCTACGGTACGCCAGATCGTGTTCTGGCAGTTAAGAAGACAGTTTGGTAATGTATGTCCGCAGCACCGGCAGATAGGAATTTTCCTAGGTGATAATCAGAGCTCAGCAGAGCGCACCTGTTCGTCTTTTCCTAACTTTGTTCTGTCTTGAGTAGCAGCAATTAATGTTGGGTTAGCTGTGTGTCTCTCTTAAGATTTGAGTGGCAAGGAATTGGCTCCACATACCACTTCGTCGTAAGCCTCACAATCTAGTTTAGGGACAACTTCACCTTCACAGCGTTTGTTTGAGTATCCAATTTGAGCCAATTTGATGTATTATAAATGTTTCATGTGTTTTTGTTTATTATTTTGTGTTTAGTCTTGATAAATCATATTGTTATTTTGGACAGAACTTTCATTCTGTTAATCGGTAGAGCAACCCATCATTTATCACTACGTTAATGAAACCTTCCTTTATTTAACTTATTTATCAAATTAAATTATTGCAGGTGCCAAACTCTTTTCTACTCCACTTGCAGGGTTGATTACAGTCAGTTCACATATATTTTTTAATCCTTGTGCAACAGCAAAAGTCGGAGTTAGAATAGGGGGGGCTTAGAGCATCATTTACATACGTAGATTCTAGAATTTGGTGTTAAATATACTGCTAGCCTCGGCACCTCGCATAAAATGGCGACCCTTAGCCTCGGATCTTTCCTGTGAATCACTGATTAACAAACAGTATTCTTATTAGGAACATTCAAATTTTTTTTCTCTACTATTTTTATGATTAATACCCAAGTTCTTTTTCTTGTAGTTCTGCGTTTAGTTTTAAGTAGCGGCGCATGATTACAGTTTTTGTTTTCAGTGTATATATTTTTTGTTTGTTCATTGTGTTTTTTGTGTTTCTTTGATGTGGTGTCTGTACCTCATCACACTTTGTCGGGTTTGTGTGCAGTTTTTGTACCACAACAAATCGTGCTTGTAGTTACAGCGTTGGAACAGCGTTGTTGAAATTTTATGTCTATGTGAAAAATATTGGGAGTAGACGATTTTTATTGTGAAGTTTAGATAAAATTGTTTTTTCATGAATGATCACGAGAAGTAAGGCACGACTATTATCGAGCGAAACTAAAACAAAAGAGGATAGCATAATGGATAAGAGGCAGGTTACTGACGAGGATAGGTTGGGAGATGAGATGGGCACATTTTTAGCAGCACAGGACGACAGGGTCAATGATGAGGAAGGTGATTTGGACGCGATCTTAGAGCAACGTCGCGACCGTGATTATGATAGTGAAGTGGAGGATGGAACAGAAACAGGCACATAGGTCGCGACGGTAGCAGAAGATTATAGTCAAACGAACGAGTGCAGACAGAGGCCAGCTCTGTCACGTCAGAGCTCTAGCGCCCAGGTGTCCAGAGTTACATCTCCCACGTGTGAAGAGGATCAAAAAGATGACGTAAACCCAATACTGAGCTTCCTACGATCAATGAAAGAAGAAGCTGACGAACAGCGTAAGAGGGAGAAGGAAGAAGAGAAGAAACAACGTAAGAGGGATAAGGAAGAAGCTGACGAACAACGTAAGAAGGAGAAGGAAGAAGATGAGAAACAACGTAAAAAGGAGAAGGAAGAAGCTGACAAACAGCGTAAGAAGGAGAAGGAAGAAGCTGACGAACAGCGTAAGAAGAAGACGGAAGAAGATGAGAAACAACGTAAGAGGGAGAAGGAAGAAGCCGATGAACAGCGTAAGAAGGACACTCAGGCAATAATTTCGCATATAGGAGAAATTCGTAGGGAATTACTAACAATAAAGAAAGAACGTGGAGAAGCAAAACAAATGTCAATGGTAGCACAAAAAGTAGCAGGCCTAGCCAAAACGGCAGCAATAGGGGCAATGAAAATCGCAAAAGTAACTTCTCAACTCGCAGGTCGCTTGCGACGTGCGACACAAGCCCACTCAAAATCCCTAGCGTTCTTAAAAACCCAAGGTAATATTGCGGTTACGAACATCACGAAACGAATGAAAGAAGTAGAGACTCGGATAGCAAAACTAGAGCGAAACGAGCACACGAGCACTGCGCGTTCGGATACCAATGATGGAGTACACAGAATTGTGTCTCCGAGGAAAAGCCCGCAGTGCTCTAGCCCAGTGACAGAGTGCGGAACTAACAATGCACACGCAGAAACACCTAGTAATAGCTCCAATAATTGTAGCCCACTTAGGAGAGTGAATTCTGAGTGCCACTGCCACTGTGATAAAGAGGTAGCACATCACAGTTATCAGCAAGATAGATCAGGACACTCAGCAGACGTGCAAGTATCGGAAACGAGTGACAACACCAGTGCGAGGATCGGACAGGATTTTGATCACAGTCACTTCCTGTCGATACTAAAATTCCAAAAGTTCAGAGATAATGGAGGGTCGATGCATCCCAAGAGCTGGGTGATGCAGTTTACAAATTCATTACCGTCATCATGGCCAACCCTGGCAAAATTAGAATTCATGTGTGGACACATCGAAGGCCAAGCCGCGGAAAAGATCCGGGGTGTGGCAGCGACGTGTCAGACTTGTCAGGAATTTGTTGATGCGTTCCTGGGGATCTTCTGGTCAAAGGAAACGCAAGACAGGATTAAAGAGGAAATAATATTTTGTCCTGAACTGGAAGTGTCCGGACAAAGGAGCGCAACCAAATTTTTTGATGATTTACTCAAGAAGAATCAATTTTTGGATAGTCCATATAGCAAGGGAGAAATCATCAAATTTTGTTTTTCCAAATTGCCTGTTAGGTATCAACAGACACTTGTCGGCAAGTGTGGATCTGACATAGAAGCATTCAAGAGTCTATTGCGCGAACTCGAAGTAGTCTTCGATAAACAAGACGCAAAGGACAGGAAGAAGGCGCAAAATAACAAATACCACGGGCCAGGAAGGGAAGACGACAACAGATCGCATAATCGCACTGGTCAGTTAGGAAACCAGGGTTACGGAAGTCAAGGTTACGCTATTCAAGGTTATGGAAACCAGAGACACGGAAACCAGAACGCCAGGGAACAGGGTCAATCTAGACAAGGAATCTGGGAGAGGAGGAATAACGAACGGCAAAGCGACCGTAACTGGAGAGAGCGAAATCAAGGACCACAGGAGAACCAGGAGATTGAAATTAGACAGACCTGCAAATCCTAATGCACGTCAGAGGAGGGGGTCTGACAAGGGATTGGCGCTAGTCCATAGGATCCACCACATATCTCACACAAAGAAGTTCGTGGAATAATAGTAGTTTAAGTGGTGTACATAGTAGAATAGGCAAATATATGAACCTTTCTTCGGGGAACAATAATCGTTACATTAATAGATTAAGATTGTTTAAGTATTAACACGCTGCGTTTTCTCGCATAAGAATTTACTGCTGTTAATTTTTTTTGTCTATGTTCGGGATCTCCTCTGTCGTTGCGATAAGAGGCACTACTTTTCCATGAGCAATGTTTTTGTCCTTTCCTATCTGGTGTCCATGTTAAGGGATAAAGATGAGTGACGAGATGTCGCACAAACGGGCGCATACAAGAACGTGCTCTTAGAAGCGTTCTGAGAAGTCGTGATACGCTCCATAGCGGCCACAACCAGTTCGTGAGACGTTCATACCAATGCTTGCAGGCACGCTTCAGTGCAC
Organism: Schistocerca serialis cubense; assembly: GCF_023864345.2. Classification (NCBI taxonomy): domain Eukaryota; kingdom Metazoa; phylum Arthropoda; class Insecta; order Orthoptera; family Acrididae; genus Schistocerca; species Schistocerca serialis. Next base: position 1,204,129,840 of record NC_064638.1, on the reverse strand, counting down.
TGCAAGATTGTGGTATATTGCGTGATTTCGAGGATGAATATGGGCAGTATAGTTTTTTGCAGAGCTGCGCCAGCATCGTTGTCTTGCAAGTCGGTGTGAACCTGTGAGCGTTTGACTCCAATGGTGCCCTAGACGATAGAAATGCGGGCATAAAGCCTACCATGCCAATGTGCTGGTTGGGGATTTAGCGTGCTGCTCGTGACTGTCGCAGATGAATAACCAGGGACTTATACTTGGATATTAATGACGTACTGTGTAACTGGCGTGTGTTGGGCGACTGAATCCTCAACAGAAACCAGTCCTGGCTTGGTCATATTACATTGCCTCTGGAAAGGTGTGCTTTGATCGCGAAAACCGCATCACATAGAGAAGGAAGTTGCAACTATAAATTTATTGTCGTGTATAGCCATGGCTAACCCAGTCTCTGGAGTTTCAGTGAGGCGTAATGAAAACTCGGAGGTCATGTCGTACGGCGCGCACATCACTGTCGTCAATAGCGGCGAGCAGCGAGACATCTCAACGTAACAGGAATTATGTAAGAGTATTGTATAAGGTAAACAAACAAAAAAAAAGGTACGATATACTAGGATAAGTTAAACTGCAGGATTTAACAATAACTAGATTAATATTGTGGGGGTTTTCTACCACAAGTGTTTGGCGCGTGCCTGTTGGGATGTTATTTTTCAGGTCATCAAATCACAGACCCAAGATGGAGGGACGACCGGCGAGCGAACGTAGAATAGTTACTTGATCTTTATAAGCTCAGTAAAACTTCGACCTACATAATAACATAATTTATTCAAAAGACATAGAATGTAGATCGTTGGCAAATGGTAGTTAATTCTTGAGCATGTCTACTGTCGATCTATATAATTAATAGTAATATTAGTGCGGGCCCGCACATTTAGCTGTTCATCCAGTGTAGCGTCACACACCATGTACAGTAGTGAGACCGGTCTCTACACAAATATCAAGATAAATTATTTCCATGTCTAAATTTGATACACCTAGATTTTGTTATAATGATATCATCATCATCATCATCATCATCATCATCATCATAATGATAGCCATAGATTAATAACTATAAAAGTAAAATAAGAGTGTCTGAAATGACAGACCATCAATGTGTCATTATGTAAATTTATTATAACATAGAAGGTCATGGGAAAAAGTTAGGCATAAGATTTTTGTCAGAACTGTGCAGATGACGGGTATCGTGGCAATGCAGAGGCCAGCCAGCGCAAAAACGAGAGGTCTTCGGCTACCTGCAAGAAGGCGAGCGTCCGGTCCTGCAAGCTGACAGTCACCGGGCCGTATACCTGAGGGATTAGGCGGGATCCTCGCCAGGCCACAAGCGAAAGTGAGGCTGGCCGTTGACATTGACACGTGACCCACACGCGACAGCCTGCTAGCTCTCCGGACGCGGCAGCCGTTTGGAGGGATTCCCTGCGGCAGACCATGTTGTCGTGAGTACACGAAGAAGATCACATATCGTGTCAGAACCTACGCCTCATGTGCCTCAGGACAGAAAGGGACGCTATATACTCACCTGTTTGGGTTTTTACAACTCACTAGCATTGGCCGATCTGCATACACAAAGCAGTATCGTGCCACACACTCTAACAAGTGAATGATCTCATTTCTAACTTCTCCTCTCTATTTGAGAGCAGTTGTAGCAATCGTCGCTCCTAGTTCGATCCTGTATGGATGACCTAACACACTTGTGGAGTCACTCCACGTGCCATCATCCCTCGTCGAACTGCAATATTGGGAAACGTAAAGTACTGTCCAGCGAGAGAAGAGACCTAGACTAGTGATGTATCCCAACAAGTAGACCTCAGAGACAATTAATCGACGTGAGGAGAGCCTATCACTGTGTCTTCCTACCGTACTGCCATGATCATATGCGTGGGTCTTGGTGCAATCTCAACAGAGTACTGCAGATGCTCCAGCACACCCTATTGCTGTTGCAACAACGTAGCAACGACACCCGACGTTTAGCCCTATGTGATGTCAGTACTGTGGAATTTGTGAAGTGCTTCGAATATTTCTAACAATGTGATTTAGTGCCTCATTCTCAGCACAGTCGTGAACTTTGTGCAATGTGCACTCTCAACTTGATGCCCCATGAACCTTGTTTTTTTTTCTTAAATTTCTTTCTCTTGTGTTGTTTTTGTAATGTATGTTATACCTTGTATGTGTTTGTGTTTTACACTGTAATTCTTATTACAAATTACTGTATTGTTCTCCACACCATGTTTTTTTTTGTATTTTGTATTTATTGTTGTGTGTATGCAAACAGTGTGCCTGAAGTCTACATTAACTGAAGCAGATACCACCACTGTCATTGTGAATGGACCATCAGTTCAGGGAACATTTTGTAAAGGTTATTCTTGCTGCAGGGAGTCAGAATGAATCGGAGGTTGTAACTACATTCTGAAAGCTCACAAAGAGATTGTTAACTTAAATAGTATCATGTGTGAGTGAGTTCAGGTTAGTTTCATGATTCAAATTGTTGTAAAATCTTGGGCATTTAATTGCGGAGCACTCCAACTCTGATTGTAAAGAACAAATTGCTCCATATTTGGCTCACATGCCCGGGCCATATTTAGAGAGTGATTGTCTGTGTGAATCGGTGTTTGGAAGGGGCTCCCTGGGTATGGATGTGTGATGTGAGTGTTAGTGTTCCATATTAAGAAGGTGAAGTTGGCTACATCATAAATAATCCTCCCTCTATGAGTTGCATTATTCAGTTGCAGTGATTTTTTTTATAGAGTGCGGCATGTGCAGCCAGTTTGCGAGATTGTTCTTGGGCGATTGACTCGCTACCTTGCTCCTAAGTGAGCCAACCACTCAACAATTACAATCTAAAATGGCGTAGGGGTTATGAGAGGTGGCATGAGCCCCCTCTCATATTTCTATCTTACGATTTTCCTCTCTAGTTGCATGCAGTGAAGGGTCGCTATTCCTTCACACGCGGACTTCCAACGCAGCGTCTCGCGTCGCCCGGGTGGTCCGGTGACAGGCGGGCTCTGCGGATCTGGAGAGGGTTAAGCCGACGGGTGTGAGGAAGTCGAGTGAATGCTTTGCAGACGCCGACATTGTCAAGGGACGCGCCCGGAGGGGTCTGAAGTGGCGGCTGGGCTGGAGGTTCCGTTGCTTCGCAGAAGCTTAGCGAAAACACTTTCTGGCAGGCTACCAGCGAGGCGTGGGAATGACTTGTGTACCCAGGCAGTTGTGGCGGGAAACTTCCCGCGCTTTCTGAAAAATAGTAACTGTGATTGGCTTGCTCAGGGCATAGCTCCGTGACGTAGCAAAACCAGCGAAGAAATTGGCGCCAAGAATCTCCATTGGTGGAATGGCAGTGTTCCGGCATTGGAGTGGAATTTTCCGCCGGTTTTCGAGGTGCTGATTGAAACGATTAACCACGGCCACTGTCGTGGGGGCGGGAATGTTGTGTGTTCGGCCTGTACGGGTGCTCGGTAGTCGTCCGTCGCCTTTCGGTCGAGGACGTCGAAGCAACCAGCCATCGCCTCCGGTACGCCAGATCGTGTTCTTGCAGTTAAGAAGACAGATTGGTAATGTATGTCCGCAGCACCGGCAGACAGGGATTTTCCTAGGTGATAATCAGAGCTCAGCAGAGCGCGCCTGTTCGTCTTTTTCTAACTTTGTTCTGTCTTGAGTAGCAGCAATTAATGTTGGGTTAGCTGTGTGTCTCTTAAGATTTGAGTGGCAAGGAATTGGGTCCACATACCACTTCGTCATAAGCCTCACAATCTAGTTTAGGGACAACTTCACCTTCACAGCGTTTGTTTGAGTATCCAATTTGAGCCAATTTGATGTATTATAAATGTTTCATGTGTTTTTGTTTATTATTTTGTGTTTAGTCTTAATAAATCATATTGTTATTTTGGACAGAACTTTCATTCTGTTAATCGGTAGGGAACCCATCATTTCTCACTACGTTAATGAAACCTCCCTTTATTTAACTTATTTATCAAATTAAATTAATGCAGGTGCCAAACTCTTTTCTACTCCACTTGCAGGGTTGATTACAGTCAGTTCACGTATATTTTTTAATCCTTGTGCAACAGCAAAAGTCGGAGTTAGAGTAGGGGGGGCTTAGAGCATCATTTACATATGTAGATTCTAGAATTTAGTATTAAATACACTGCTAGCCCCGGCACCTCGCAATGTTAAACTTGATTCATAACTAAAACGGTGCCTTATTTAGGATTGTGAAAATGTGAGATTGTAATCTTACGGAACACATCAAATATGGAGCCACGATTGGGAGACTGCATACAACACTGCATTCATAAAATAACACACGAAGAACGTTGAAACATATACAAGAGGAAATTAACGACAACCAACCGATTCAATTTTCACCCAAAGAAGTTACATTCGTAGCACAATCCTGTCTGTCATGTAATTACCACTCACTGGTATACTAAATTCATACTAACTCTCTGTGAAATCTTCCCGAAAAGAATAGCTGAGGGCTACTCTGATGATTACACCACATGCTTCACGTGGTCAACTTGGTTTACAGAAAGAGTGTAACTCCACAATAATTTTGATAATTAAAATAAATCAGATCGAAAAGCAATTTACAAAAGAAAAACCTGGAACTGGTTACTATCGTCTTACTATTAACCTGATGGGTCAAACAATTGTATAAGCACGTGGTACTGGTCTCACAAAGTACACCCCACGTGAGTTGAACATAAAGAAAAGTTGCTATATTGAAAGATATTGTCAAGACGAGATGTTATAATCTCACGCACATTCGCATTTAAGATTGATGATCTTAGTTAGAGTTACTGATCAACACGTGCTTCCACTTTACTCACAAAGTAGTGACAAAGCAACTACTGGAATATTCTGAACTGTACACTCGAATCACACTGCGTTGCAATTTAAGATAACATTAGATATTTTCGAGCTAAATCTGAAATAAAGGTGATTAAATTTTCAGGTCGGCTGAAATTAAGAAATCCATTGTCCTACAGACTTAGCAGAGACGCGCTTAGCCGGAGAGCTTACCACTTCAGACGCTCGCCACGGACAGACTGCCCTGGTCCCTTCCTGAGTGGTACCTCACAAATACAAACGGAAGTGACCAGAGAGGCAGCTTCCTATACCAACATGACAAGGGACGGACAGGACCATACCAAGAATGGAAACCTCTTTGCTTTTAGAAAGCATAGCTATCTGTTCTGACGTTGGTCCTACTGTTCTCTAGGAGACAGGCTTGTCTGCTACCCTCAAGCATGCAACTAGAAATACATTTGCTCATTCATCCTCTCACACAGAAGGGAAGGGGGATGACAGTATCTTATCATATACAGTATATAAAAGAAAGCGGATGTAGGTTCCGTATGATACTGTGTGACATGAATTACATATAAACTGTGTTTTAAAGTGTAGTAGTGTGACAGATCGTTCTTGATTATGTGTAAAAGTAACACATTTGACTGCTGAGTCTCCTCCCAGATAGTTAGAAACGCCACAGTAAATTTAGAAGAGGAATTTATGCCGTAAATGTCAACAGATTTAAGAAATGAACATAAAAGGAATCGAACAGAGACCTTTCAAGGCCTAAAGACAGTTTTTGTTCGTTTTGCATCTTAGCGTGATTTTTACATTATATGGCTTTGCAGTACCAACTGTGTGGCGTCCTGCACTGATTGCTTGTCATCTGCAAATCAAACAGTGCAAATCTAAACACACACACACACACACAGAAAGGGAGAGGAAAAGTAATGAAAATTCAAATTCGGCGCCTAACCCTCTCGGGAACAAATGAACGCCGATGGGGTTAGGAAACCCAACAACATCGAGCTCATCATATGTTTTCGAAGTATAGAGGCGTTTATAAAGAAAGAAATTACACGAAGTACATTACTGTGTGTGTGCAGTGTCCTCAGAACGAAGGAGAAGAAGGATCAGCCACAACAAAGAGAGAGTAGTAACAAATATTGAAAGGTCTCTGTTGGATTCCTTTCATGTTAATTTCTTAAATCTGTTGTCATTTACGGCATAAATTCCTCTTCTAAATTTACTGTGGTGTTTCTGACTATCTGGGAGGAGACTGAGTAGTGGAACGTGTTGCTTTCACACATAAACAAGAACGATCTGTCACACTACTACACTTTAAAACACAGTTTATATGTAATTCATGTCACACAGTCTCATACGGAACCTACATCCGCTTTCTTTTATATACTGTATATGATAAGATACTGTCATGCCCCTTCCCTTCTGTGTGAGAGGATGAATGAGCAATTGTATTTCTAGTTGCATGCTTGAGGGTAGCACACAAGCCTGTCTGCTAGAGAACACTAGGACCAACGTCGGAACAGGTAGCTACACTTTCTAAAAGCAGAGAGGTTTCTATGCTTAGTATGGTCCTGTCCGTCCCTTGTCGTGTTGGTATAGGTAGCTGCCTCTCTGGTCACTTCCGTTTGTACCTGGGAAGCACGCGCAGTAGGAGCCCAGGTCAGTCTGTCCGCGGCGAGCGTCTGAAGTGGTAAGATCTCAGGCTAAGCGCGTCTCTGCTAAGTCTGTAGGACAATGGATTTCTTAAGTTCAGCCTAACTGAAAATTTAATCAGCTTTATTTCAGGTTTGGATCTAAAATATCTAATGTTATCTTAAATTGCAACACAGTGTGATTCGAGTGTGAAGTTCAGAATATATTCCGGTAGTTGCTTTGTCACTACTTTGTGAGTAAAGTGGAACCACGTGTTGATCTGTAACTCTAACTAAGATCATCCATCTTAAATGCGAATTTGCGTGAGATATTAACATCTCGTCTTGACAATATCTTTCAATATAGCAACTTTTCTTTATGTTCAACCCACGTGGGATGTACTTTGTGAGACCAGTACCACGTGCTTATACAATTGTTTGAAAATGGCTCTGAGCACTATGGGACTTAACAGCTGTGGTCATCAGTCCCCTAGAACTTAGAACTACTTAAACCTAACTAACCTAAGGACATCACACACATCCATGCCCGAAGCAGGATTCGAACCTGTGACCGTAGCAGTCGCGCGGTTCCGGACTGAGCGCCTAGAACCGCGAGACCACCGCGGCCGGCAATTGTTTGACCCATCAGGTTAATAGTAAGACGATAGTAACCAGTTCGAGGTTTTTATTTTGTAAATTGCGTTTCGATGTAATTTATTTTAATTATCAAAATTATTGTGGTGTTACGCTCTTTGTGTAAACCAAGTTGACTACGTGAAGCATGTGGTGAAAGCATCAAAGTAGCCCTCAGCTATTCTTTTCGGGAAGATTTCACAGAGAGTTAGTATGAAATTAGTATACCAGTGTGTGGTAATTTCATGATGGACAGGATTGTGCTACGAATGTAACTTCTTTGGGTGAAAATTGAATCGGTTGGTTGTGGTTAATTTCCTCTTGCATATGTTTCAACGTTCTTCGTGTTTTATTTTATGAATGCAGTGTTGTGTGTAGTCTCCCAATCTTGGCTCCCTATTTGATGTGTTCCGTAAGATTACAAACTCACATTTTCACAATACTAAATAAGGCACCAGTTTAGTTATGAATCAAGTTTAATATGCTGAAATTTCAATGATCCATGTTAAAATAAATGTCCAAATATAAACTGATTTATTTAAATTGTCTTATATATATCACCGGTTATCGTAAGATGGGTACTAAAAGATTATAAGTAATGTTAGTCTGGTTGGGAATTTGGTAAGCTAGACTGGATACCTGGTGGAACAGTTGCGCAGTAATGCAAAGTTAACTTCCTCAGATAACTCACAGCTTTTAACCCACTTTTATGGTCTTGAATATCAGCACCGCTTACACCTCAAATTAATGCAACAGCATTACAATATATACGAAAAACATTTTTACACACCTAAATAACGTTTTTTTTTTTTTTTAAATTAAGGGATATGTTAGCTCGCCGATGAAATTTACATTTACACCATTTGGTCTGCAGATGACAAGCTATCACTGCTGAACACCGTATAGTTGTTCATGCAAAACCATCTCATGTAAAATCACAGAAAGAAGCAAAACGAACAAAAATTTTCTTTAGGTCTCACTTAGTTAAATCAGTTGTAACCTAAGACATTTTCACTTTACGCAGTTTTCAATAAACAAAATCCCACTGATGACGGCACAGAGATGCTGAAACATGTGTAGTTAAAAAGATAAAAATAGTGTGTTTGCAAAAAGGCGCAACTCACATCCTATAAATTTTATCTGATTTGTAGGAAATACCACACTCAGATTGATATTCTTCTTTCTCGTGTGCCTTTGTCCCACAGCAGCGGAGGGTTGGCGGGGTTAGTAACGGATTTGGCGTGGTCGGTTTAAGGGGTGGCCGTACGGCCTCCCTGGTGTCACACCGTTACCTCCGGGTATGTGCACTCCAAGTGTCTGCAAACAGTGCTATTCATGTGAAAGTGAGTGAATGTTTGTGATTGTGATTAGTGTAACTACGGTTGGACTTGGATACCAGCCCAGCAATCACCTAGTGGGATGTTGGAAACGACATAAAAACCATGTCCAGGCTGTCCGACACAACGACGCTCGTCGTTAATAAGCCGGAAGGATTCCATCCATGTGCGAGTGCACCTCCCCATCCCAGAGGCAGCGCTTTAACATGCACGGCTATCAAGTAGGATCGTACGTAGATTCCTGCTATACATATTGTGAATATAGTGCCTCCCGTTTTTTGTTTGGTTATTGCTCAGTGTCGGGTCTAAGACAATACAACAGTACATAAAAGATACAAAACGAAGTGCTTTCTCTTACAGAGATTAAGTGAACTGTGCGTTACGTTGTGATCAACTTATGCATGCACTGTGATTCTGATCGTTGTACACTACTGGCCATTAAAATTGCTAGACCACGAAGATGACGTGCTACAGGCGCGAAATTTAACCGACAGGAAGAAGATGCTGTGATATGCAAATGATTAGCTTTTCAGTGCATTCACACAAGGTTGGGGCCGGTGGCGACACCTACAACGTGCTGACATGAGGAAAGTTTCCAATCGATTTCTCATACACAAACAGCAGTTGACCGGCTTTGCCTGGTGAAACGTTGTTGTGATGCCTCGTGCAAGGAGGAGAAATGCGTACCATCACGTTTCCGACTTTGATAAAGGTCGGATTGTAGCCTATCCCGATTGCGGTTTATCGTATCGCGACATTGCTGGTCGCGTTGGTCGAGATCCAATGACTGTTAGTAGAATATGGAATCGGTGGGTTCTGGAGGGTAATACGGAACGCCGTGCTGGATCCCAACGGCCTCGTATCACTAGCAGTCGAGATGACAGGCATCTTATCCGCATGGCTGTAACGGATCGTGCAGCCACGTCTCGATCCCTGAGACAACAGATGGGGACGTTTGCAAGACAACCATCTGCACGAACAGTTCGACGACGTTTGCAGCAGTAGGGGTTCTCAGCTGCGGTTACCCTTGACGCTGCATCACAGACAGGACCGCCTGCGATGGTGTACTCAACGACGAACCTGGGTGCACGAATCACTAAACGTCATTTTTTCAGATGAAGCCAGGTTATGTTTATAGCATCATGATGGTCGCATCCGTGTTTGGCGACATCGCGGTAAACGCACATTGGAAGCATGTACTCGTCATCGCCATTCTGGCGTATCACCCGGCATGATGGTATGGGGTGTCATTGGTTACACGTCTTGGTCACCTCTTGTTCGCATTGACGGCACTTTGAATGGTGGACGTTACATTTCAGATGTGTTACGACCCGTCGCTCTACCCTTTATTCGATCCCTGCGAACCCCTACATTTCAGCAGGATAATGCACGACCGCATGTTGCAGTTGCTGTACAGGCCTTTCTGGATACCGAAAATGTTCGACTGCTGCCCTGGCCAGCACATTTTCCAGATCTCTCACCAATTGAAAACGTTTGGTACCTGTACACGCCATCCAAGCTCTGTTTGACTCAATGCTCAGGCGTATCAAGGCCGTTATTATGGCCAGACGTAACCACGTACTGATTTCTCGTGATCTACGCACCCAAATTGCGTGAAAATGTAATCACATGTCAGTTCGTTTGTCCAATGAATACCCATTTAATATATGCATTTCTTCTTGGTGTAGCAATTTTAATGTTCAGTAGTGTACTACCTAGAGTCTCTGAGAGTTGTGAGTGGAGTACCATCACGGAAATTGTGGACGTTACAGAGATAAAATGCGGGAGTAATAGGGAGACGGGGGCCTCAGCGCAATTTTGATATCAAACTGATATGCAAATTAATTAAACTGATCAATTAATCGCCCTTCAATATCACCCCACCCCCACCCCCGACCCCGACAACAGACAGCCCCACCCTCAGATGATATCACGAGTTTTTGTCAGCCTACACGTGGGACCTAAGCCCCCTTTCCTTCCTCTACCTCCACATCCCCCTGCTGAGCCACCTCCCCTACTGGTAGAAAATTCGACTTTTGGCGTGAATTTGGCATTCTGGCGGCAATTCCGAATTTTCGCTGCACAGATCAATTTTTAGTTCAGAGGATGTAATATTAACGGAAATTGTTGATGGAAATTGTTTATAAAACGGGAATAGGTGGTAGAAATCGGAAAAAAATTCAGAGGGCGGGAAATCGGAGAATTATGCTCGTATAGGTACGAAAAGGGGGTCACTATACTTTCAGCTACCTAGTTTCAACTACTTTTTAACGTCATCCGACTATCTACTTTCCGCAACTGAATTATGTGCCCATCGATCACTGTATATAGGAAAGTCGTAGGATTTTTGGTAGATTAGCGAATAAATCATCAAATATTCTAGTACCAAATCTTTATTAACTTTTGCAGTTACATTTACTTACAGAAAACTACTGTTTCCTTATTTTTGTTAGGTGTGCTTTTAATAATGTCCAATTTAAATTTTAACGTATAATTTAAATCCACATCTAAATCATCTATTTCTTTCTCCAGCCAGTGATGTGACAAATACAGAGATGGTATGTTTTCGAACTCCAGTATATATTTAATATTTTCCTGTAAACTAGCTCTTTTATGGCTTTAACAATTAGTTCTGTTCCTTCCAGCAGTTCTTCTAGACGACAGCATTCGGAGATGGCAACTTTTCCCCATATTTCCTGCATTTCACTGTTGACATAACGTTCCACATCCTTCTGGGTGTAGGCTGCCAGTTCTTCTGCTGCACATTCTTGCGGAATTTTGGTGTAGAACTTTAAGTTTACAAATTTTTTGCAAACGAATTTCCATTAAAGGTTGTTGTTCCGTTGGTTGTAGGCTCTGCAAACAGTTCTTCTGTTGCTTGCCGTCACGGTAGCTCAGCGTGTTCGGTCAGAGGGTTACGTACCCTCTGTAATAAAAAACCTGAGTTACTCGACCATCAACGAACTTAATTGGATGTCTTACGACGTCCGCCCCTAGTAGATACAACGAACAAAACCGAACAAACTGAGAAAAAAAAGTGTGTGACATCACGACCACCATATTTCAATATAATGTATCTCTCTTTTTCAAGCAGATCCAAGGAGGAATGGAATTCGATAAACAGATTTTCGTGTGTCCTTCAACATAGTAAGCAAGCTCCAGTCCGTCGATTTCGGCCAGCACTCCAACATATGGCCACTTACCACTCCTCTTTACAGAAAACGCTATTATCTTGTATTCCCCAGTCGCAGCCAGATTTCCGGATACATTGTGTTTAAAGCCATATGTAAACCTGGCCTGCACACCCACAATAGCCTCTTCCTTTTCCATTTGCAGCTTATATTCTTCCTTTATAGCGGTTGTCTTCTCTGTACACTCTAGTTTTTTTCTTTACTTCGATTTCTTCCATTTCCAGTTTCCGCTTTCGTGCACATAACACATTAACTGTACTTGATAGTGTAATTTCTTTAATGGGAATTGGTTTAAGTCTGTGTGATACATTTACTCTTCTTCTTGGGGCTTGTGTAATAACGTTGCTTGTGTCAACCAATCCCAATTCTGGAATATGTATATCGGATGGTACTGTGGCGAACAATGTTCTAGACTGGGAAAAATAAGTTTCTCCTGCTTTAACATAACACTTCTGTATAATACTTATATTGTCTTTATTGAAGCCAGAGTTAAGAATCTTCACGTTGTTTATAGGTGAATAATTAAAACTGTTTGCAGACAGATCATAGCTCATAAGGTTTTCTGGAGTATTTGGAAGACTTACTCGTACACCTGTTAATTTTCGGGCATTCTTATTACCACAGTACACAAACTGCAGAACGTTATTAAACACAGCACAACAGTTATTCTGTACTTTATCCGTTAACTGGCGCCACATTGAAGCAAGTGGCACAAAGTAAAGCGGAATACATTGTAAACAGTCGTACACAGGGTCAAATTCACAATCCATTCTGTTTTGTATATTGTAGCCTCCAACCTGGCAATGCCATGCTGCATAGCCAAGGAAGACCTAAAATTTTCTCTTAGTCGCATATCTGGATACTTTATAAAATCGATAATGTTGTTCCCAAAATCTTTGTTCACTCCTGGGCTTGTGATCTGAGATATAAATTTGTTATATATATTTACCCTACAGTTAGACTGTCTTTTCCAACTGTCTTATCGTTGTCCACACTCACATTACTGTTTCCTTGGTGATTAAATAGACGCACATCTCCATTTTGTTAAAAATTCCGGCGAAGTCTTGCGTTATGTTCAAATCCAAAAGGTAATAATTGTCTACATGTAGCTGCTGCATTATTCCAGGCAGCTCTTCCGTTAGAACATCCATTTCAACATCAGATAATTCCAGTTTATATGGTATAACCACAGGATTTTTATATTTCTCCGAAATAGTTTGCAGTGCTTCCTTGCCGACTTTTTTCCGTATCCCCTCTTGCTGTTACACTGTCGTCCCGTGTAGGAGAAAAGAGAGCTCCGCCTTGACAACATGATTTGCAGTGACCAAATTGGAGACTTTTCTACTTACATAATAGTTAAGTGAGCCACACAGCTCCTTCTTCAACATTACAGACCGTCCTCTTTCTAATCATTCTTGACAGTCCACTTGACCACAGATTTTAATCACCATCATGTTATCCAAAAACGGTTGTGTAATAGGTGTAAGCTCTTTTACATTCTCCTCGCTACGTAGTTTATCATTTTCGGTGTAATTTATGTTGCCAATGTCAGTAGTCGGATTATCAGGTTTCTGCTGTGATAACCACAAACCGAAGCGTTCGTCCGTTGATCTTGTCTTCCTCTTTAATAGTTGAGGAGTGTTTAGCGCTTTGTAGGAATCCATGTTGAAACTTTCAACTATTGCAGAAGAGTGGAAACTTTCAACTATTGCAGAAGAGTGAACAGTTGCCGCTGTCAACCCTTCTTCTATACTCTAAACATCGAAGATGATAACACACAGTACGGTATGTGGGTGTACTTGTACATGATTTCGGACGAGGTGGTACAGCGTAGCATACGCACAGTAGAGTATAGCTTTGTACCCGGACACGGTCTCTGGAGGGGTGGTACATTGCAGTAGACGCACGAAATATCGTAGCGCTGTACCCGACCATGATAGCAGGATTATGCTGTTTGGTACAGTGTGTTACTTACGGGAGACTGTCCCCCTCCTTGACACGGACAACTTACACAAAAAATACCGCAGTTGGGCTAGGAGTTAAGCAATTCGAACCTGCGACCGTAGAAGCAGCGCGGTTGGGGACTGAAGTTCCTAGAACCGCTCGGTCACAGCAGCCGGCTGTATGGCAGAAATCATGTGACCGGAAGTGCAATCATCTTGGATCTTTAGAGTATAAAAGAATGCTTGACAGCCGCAATTGATCAGTCTTCCGCGGTAGTTGAAAGTGTCAACATGGATTCGCCCAAAGTGCTATACATCCCTCAGCTATTAGGGACGAAGACAAGACGAAAGGATGAACGCTTCGGTTTGTGGTTATCACAGCAGAACCTGGATAATCTGGCTGCTGACATTGGCTACAGAAATACACCAAAAATGGTAAACTACTTTGCGAGAATCTTTTGCGATAACATTATGGTGATTAAAGTCTGTGATCAAGTGGACTGTCAAGAACGATTAGAAAGAGGACGGTCTGTAGTGTTAAAGAAGGAGATGTGTGGCTCATTTAACTATTATCTACGTAGTACCATCTCCAATTTCGTCACTGCAAGACGGGATATGTGAAAATCGCACCCAGTGATAATCGCACCCAGCCAAAAATCTGTGAAATGAGCACCCAGTTTTGCTGGAAGCTACCTGCTCAAGGGGAGAGCCTACCTGCGCCCTCAGGAGCTGTCATCCACCGGAAACGATCCCTGTGCGGCACGGCCTATCTGCACTCGGCTACGTGGGGTTTCCCATCGTGGGGTTTCCTACAAGGGTGCAACAGGTAGCGTAGCTATTCCGAGCAACCGGTTCCCTAACGAGGTGTTTGCGGACTGAGCCTCCCACACTGCTTGTCTACCCCAGTCGCTCACCCTCAGTGCAGGTGTTGTCGCCGTTTCTCAGACAGTGTCGTCGTCGATAGCTTTCGTTCCGTGCGTTTTCCTATACGACTTCTGTTCTATGCAGTGTACACGATGGAAGTGATAACAACAACGAAAGGGAGGCCGTGTCTTATCAAGGATGGTCATCGCTACCGTATTTATAGGAAAAATGAAGAATATACGAACTGGATGTGCGTCAATTATGAACTAAGTAGGTGCAAAGGCTGTTTAAAAATTTCAAATAGCGAAATCGTTGCTCAACAGCAACATCCTTGTCCACCTGACAAAACAGATGTGGAGATAAAGGAAAGACTACATAATTGCAGAAAAAGACTTCGTGAAGAAAAGACAGTGCCTGTAGCCCAAATTTTTAAGCAGGAATTTCAAGATTTGAAAGTTAAAGGATTAGAATTCGTGGCATATATTCCGAATCATGACAGCTCCAAGACTCAATTGTGTAAGAGAAAAGGAGATATTGGGACAACCCAGAACCCTGGCTCTAGTTGTGAAATTCACATTAGCGAAGACCTTTTGACATTAACGGAAGGTAATAGATTTTTGAAGATTGATGATGGCTCTGTTCCAGGCAAGAGACTTCTAGTATTTGCTTGTGAAGAAGCAGAGAAAATCCTTTGTGACAATGGAACTGTGCTTATGGATGGGACATTTGACAGCTGTTCGAAACAGTTCAAACAATTGTACACAATCCATGTCGACATCGGAAATACAGAAGAGGCAACTAAGATATTTCCTGTTTTATTCGCTTTGCTGCCAGACAAAAGTCAAAATTCATCTGAAAGACTTTCTTCTGGATTGAATTCTAAGATGCCTGGGTGGTCAGCAATAACTGCAGTGCTAGATTTTGAAATGGCTACAATTAAAGCAATGAATTCAGTGTTCCCTGAAACACAACTTTCCGGTTGTAATTTTCACTTTAACCAGTGTCTGTGGAAGAAGATATAAGAACTGGGATTAATGGAAGACTACAGGGATAGGGAGGAAGTCCGATTGTTTTGTCGCATGTGTGCTGCAATGGCACATCTTCCGTCGATGAAGCGTGGATTTTAATAATGGAACAAATGCCCAGTGGTGAGAAGATCACAGCATTTGCAGACTATATGTCTGATCAGTGGATGGAAAATCCTAATATACCTATCGAAATGTCGAATGTTTTTAACCAACGACACAGAACGACGAATGTTGTCGAAGGTAGGTATAGAAAACTGAACTCCTCAATAAATCAGAAACATCCAAATGTGTACTTTTTGATTCAAAAGCTGAAGGGGGAGGTAGTGAATGCTATTTTTGAAATTAAAAAGGATTCCATTGGCCTACTTCTTCAAAAAAGAAACAAAAGGTACATAGATCTTGACAAAAGATTAAAAGACGTAGTGAAAACATATGAAGACTGGAGATTTAAAAAGGTGTTTAAAACCTCTAACCTTTTTACAAGAAATTAAAAAAGAAATTACGATTGATAAGAAAAAAAGGTTATAAATTTGCTGCTTAATGCTGAACAACAACAAAAAATGAGCAACAAAAAATAAATAAAATGAAAAAAAATTAAGCATGCCTATGTACTACGTGCACAGCCAGTCCTAAGTCGGCATAAAATGTGAAAGGATGTTCTTACTTTCATGTCAGCCGGAAAGTTCATGGTTATGATATTTATTTGTAGTCGCAAACACGATCGTCACCACGGAGGGGGCCTAGAGATTCGAAAAGTTGGATGATAAAAAATTTACCGGGATGTTCTGTGTGAAAAATTCTAGGATTTGCTGTGGGCCTTAAAAATGTTGTTGTTTCAAAACAGTATGCGTAAATGCAGCACACATTTTACCAGCATCAATAATTTCGCGAAGTTAACTTGCCGATTCTGGAATTGCGTCATATATGTCAAACGAAACTAATTATTTGTATTTGGCGGATCGCAGTCACAAAAGTACGCTTTTAACGGTATTTCTTAAGTTCTAATACAAAATCGGGTATTTATTGAATTTTTAACGGAACAAAACTGAAATTTTACTTGATAAATTTCTTACATAACATGGTCACTCGTCCTGTGAAGCTTCCAGAATTTTTGGTGAGGACGGCGGAATGAGGACCCAGACAGCTGGTTGCCCACTTTTCTGTCAGAGTCTTTTAAACACGATTAAATTTGCCTTTGTTGTGCTCCAACAGGAGCATTTTTCAGCTGATTATTATGTAGTTAATTTTATAAAGATGAAATTCCAACTAGATGAACTTTGATGGAGTCATCTATATTAAGCAACGAATTTTATCATCTGTAGACATCAAGAACAACACTCTAGTTATCGAGATTTTATACGCCGCATCTAACCATAGGAAAATATTCTGTAATTTCTTTCAGATTAGCATGCCCATGGTCGCGTAAATCTTTATCTAATTACTAACAGCAAACCCGGCGTTGCCCAGATGTTTATTCATCCCAGTTTTATGTCAGTTCACCCCCACTTCCCTCATCTCTCTTGTCCATTTAATCCTATCTCGTCTCTCTATCCACCTTCTCTCTTTCCATCTCCTCCATCTGCCCTCCCTCTCTCACAATACTTCCTCCTCCTCTCCATCCTCCTCTCCTTCTCCATTCACCTTCCCATCTCTGTCCACCTCCTCCTCCGCTTTTTCTAATAGTACATCAAATTCACAATAACACCCCTAATTTATGTATTTATTACAGTGTTCCATTAGTCATTCACCACCTTCCCCCTTTCTCTGTTTACCTGCTGCTCCCTCTCTGTTTTAATCTGCTTCTCTCACTTCTCTGGATGCACCTCCGCCCCCCTCCCCGCCCCCATCACGTTCTCCTCTCTCTGTATATCGCCTCCTCCGCCTCCGTCATGCCATCTCCTCTTTCCCCGTCTATGAAAAAATACGCATATCTGCCAACTTTCATGCTGATTGTCGAAGCGATGTTGAATTTATTTTAAGGTAGGCCAACCCTCCACCATTCAGCACATGTTGGCTTGTATAAATGCCTTCACCACGAAAACATACATACATGAACCAACTCCCAAGCTGATCAGTCAAACGGTGTATAATTCTGTTGTAAGGTACCCTCCGCGATACACCGTATGAAATTTCACGTAGACGGTGAGGTTCCCCATGTTTTGAAGATCAAATGTACAAAATTTCATCAAGATCGGAGCAATACTATAGCTTTTGTTGAAATCCGTAAGTAAAGTACCCTCCACCATGCACTGAACGAAGTGTTATGTAGACAGTGATCTTCCTGTTGGCTTGGGAAATAGGGATTCATTTTATACACCCCGCTCGCTCTATGGCGACTTAGTCGCGAAACATAAATAATAGATTCGAACAAAAGAAATCATGTACTGATTTATGTCGTATAAGGGACAACATAGCTATTAAATAATAGCAACGAGATTACGAGACCAGTAACTTTCAGTGTTACGTAAAATAACGATATGCCTTGTAAATTATCACAACACAAAATGAAGGTGATAAGCAATGTGGGACTTTCTTCCATTTGCGTTTGAAACTCTCGGAGAACTCCCGTGTGGGAGGAGGGTGGGAGGGGACAGCAAGAGGAGCCTCAGTTTGTTTTGCCAGTCAGGGTGTCTGACAGGTTTAGTGCGCCACTGCTCGTAGGAAACCCCACGGTAGGAAACGCCACGACACCCTGCACTCGGCAAGTCCTCGTCCACTCAAGTGACTGAGCGCTTCGCTAGTCAGTAGTCACCGTCACTGTGAGTCTAACTTTCGGAGTTTTCAGCTCGTCCGCCTTGCGTCTCTGTCTGCTTACACGTTCGATACTGAACTATCAACAACCACCCACGGTAAACCATATGCCCACTACGATCGTAAAGAAAACCAAAGCAGTTGGGACTGTGATATGGTGCTGTTAGAAACATAGAGCAACATATTACGGAGGAATGCTTCAGACCAAAGGCAGTATCGTGCTTAGTTCAAACGAGCATCACTGTGACGCTCGCTTAGAAGTAAAAAAAGACATTGAATCAGGGGAAGAAGAGATCACGAGAGGAAGAGACTTCGATTTCTAAAATATAATGAGATCGACAGGAAGTGGAAAATGGCTAAGCCGGGATGGCTAGAGGACAAATGTAAGGATGTAGAGGCTTATCTGACTAGGGGTAAGATAGCTACTGCCTACAGGAAAATGAAAGAGACCTTTGGAGAAAAGAGAACCACTTATATGAAAATCAAGAGCTCAGATGGAAACCCAGTTCTAAGCAAAGAAGGGGAAGCAGAAAGGTGGAAGGAGTATATGGAGGATCTATACAAAGGCGATGTACATGAGGGCAATATTATGTAAATGGAAGAGGATGTAGATGAAGATGAAATGGGAGATACGATACTGCGTGAAGAGTTTGACAGAGCACTGAAAGACCTGAGTCGAAACAAGGCCCCGGGAGTAGACAACATTCCATTGGAACTACTGACGGCCTTGGGAAAGCCAGTCATGACAAAACTCTACCGTCTGGTGAGCAAGATGTATGAGACAGGCGAAATTCCCACAGACTTCAACAAGAATATAATAATTCCAATCCCAAAGAAAGCAGGTGTTGACAGATGTGAAAATTACGGAACTATCAGTTTAATAAGTCACGGCTGCAAACTACTAACGCGAATTCTTTACAGACGAATGGAAAAACTGGTAGAAGCCGACCTCGGAGAAGATCAGTTTGGATTCTGCAGAAATGTTGGAACACGTGAGGCAATACTGACCATACGACTTATCTTAGAAAATAGATTAAGGAAAGGCAAACCTATGTTTATAGCATTTGTTGACTTAGAGAAAGCTTTCAACAATGTCAACTGTAATACTCTCTTTCAAATTCTGAAGGTGGCAGGGGTAAAATTCAGGGAGCGAAAAGCTATTAACAATTTGTACAGAAACCAGATGGCAGTTATAAGAGTCGAGGGGCATGAAAGGGAAGCAGCGGATGGGAAGGGAGTGAGACAGGGTTGTAGCCTGTCCCCAACGTTATTCAATCTGTATATTGAGCAAGCAGTAAAGAAAACAAAAGAAAAATTAGGAGTAGGTATTAAAATCCAGGGAGAAGAAATAAAAACGTTGAGGTTCGCCGATGACACTGTAATTCTGTCAGAGACATCAAAGGACTTTGAAGAGCAGTTGAACGGAATGGACAGTGTCTTGAAAGGAGGATATAAGATGAACATCAGCAAAAGTAAAACGAGGATAATGGAATGTAGTCGAATTAAGTCGGGTGATACTGAGGGAATTAGATTAGGAAATGAGACACTTAAAGTAGTAAAGGAGTTTTGCTATTTGGGGAGCAAAATGACTGATGATGGTCGAAGTAGAGAGGATATAAAATGTAGACTGGCAATGGCAAGGAAAGCGTTTCTGAAGAAGAGAAATTTGTTAACATCGAGTATAGATTTAAGTGTCA
This sequence comes from Schistocerca serialis cubense, assembly GCF_023864345.2. NCBI lineage: Eukaryota > Metazoa > Arthropoda > Insecta > Orthoptera > Acrididae > Schistocerca > Schistocerca serialis. The sequence goes on along the minus strand of NC_064638.1, from coordinate 1,204,109,917 downwards.
GGAAGTCGTTTCTGAAAGTATTTGTATGGAAGTGAAACATGGACGATAAATAGTTTGAACAAGAAGAGAATAGAAGCTTTCGAAATGTGGTGCTACAGAAGAATGCTGAAGATTAGAAGTGTAGATCATAGAACTAATGAGGAGGTATTGAATAGAATTGGGGAGAAGAGGAGTTTGTGGCACAACTTGACTAGAAGAAGGGACCGGTTGGTAGGACATGTTCTGAGGCATCAAGGGATCACCAGTTTAGTATTGGAGGGCAGCGTGGAGGGTAAAAATCGTAGAGGGAGACCAAGAGATGAATACACTAAGCAGATTCAGATGGACGTAGGTTGCAGTAGGTACTGGGAGATGAAGAAGCACGCACAGGATAGAGTAGCATGGAGAGCTGCATCAAACCAGTCTCAGGACTGAAGACAACAACAACAACAACAACAACAACAACAACAACAACCGAAGAGTTAGGCGACTTGCACAATCGAGGGTATGATTTTGTTACCGAAATGCCAGAACAGCAAGCAATGAAGAGGATATTATACATGCCTTGGGCCAAATCACACAGGAATCAGAAAGAGCAAGAAACAGGACAAAACGTTGATCTTCAAGCAGAGTTACTAACCATAAATGACGGCAGCATTTTTCTCTTAAGTGATGACAGCTTTGGAGATAGAAACATAGCTTTTAGCGGAAAAGAAGGACGAGAGGTTCTAAAAACTGAACAAGACTATTTTATTGATCGGACCTTCAAATACTGTAGCAAGCAATTTTCACAAATATATACTATTCATCCAGACTTCGGAAGCTCAAAGTACGAAACAAACATCTACCCGGTGGCTTTTGCATTCTTACCAAACAAAAGAAAAGAAACATATACCCATCTTTACCGCAATGTTGTGGATAACGGACCAGAATGGAAACCTAATAATGTCACCGCTGATTTCGAATCAGCTGCAGTTTCAGCGCTAAAAGTTGGGATCTCGTCGGTTCAAGTGCATTGCTGCCATTTCCACATGAAGAAATCTCTCTGGAGGAAAGTGCAAGGCTTGGGACTTACTTGCGAGTACGGGGAAAACGAAGAAACAAGTCGGCAAATTCGCATGTATGCTGCTTTGGCGTTCCTTCGACCTGAAGACGTCTCTGATGGCTGGCTTGTGATACATTCACAAGAACGGTATATCGCCAAAATTTCTCAGTTTTTCAACTATTTTGTAGACAGATGGTCGGAAAACGGCGAAAACCCGATCAGTCTTTGGAACTGCTACAGACGGCGCCACCGTACCACCAACGCTGTAGAAGGCTGGCACAACAAAATTAATAATCCTCTCGGAAAACTGAATCTTAAAATTAAAGACGTGATCGAATGTATGAAGACAGAAACAGAGAACTTGGCATGTGCATTAGTGAGGTCAGAATTAAGTATGGAAGGCTGTAAGGTTGCTATAATTTCGCACCTTTCAATCACCCATCCACATACTTTGCCGTGATCTACAAACACAATTAGGTATCATGTGGTAGGTTGCACATCATATATACACTCCTGGAAATGGAAAAAAGAACACATTGACACCGGTGTGTCAGACCCACCATACTTGCTCCGGACACTGCGAGAGGGCTGTACAAGCAATGATCACACGCACGGCACAGCGGACACACCAGGAACCGCGGTGTTGGCCGTCGAATGGCGATAGCTGCGCAGCATTTGTGCACCGCCGCCGTCAGTGTCAGCCAGTTTGCCGTGGCATACGGAGCTCCATCGCAGTCTTTAACAGTGGTAGCATGCCGCGACAGCGTGTACGTGAACCGTATGTGCAGTTGACGGACTTTGAGCGAGGGCGTATAGTGGGCATGCGGGAGGCCGGGTGGACGTACCGCCGAATTGCTCAACACGTGGGGCGTGAGGTCTCCACAGTACATCGATGTTGTCGCCAGTGGTCGGCGGAAGGTGCACGTGCCCGTCGACCTGGGACCGGACCGCAGCGACGCACGGATGCACGCCAAGACCGTAGGATCCTACGCAGTGCCGTAGGGGACCGCACCGCCACTTCCCAGCAAATTAGGGACACTGTTGCTCCTGGGGTATCGGCGAGGACCATTCGCAACCGTCTCCGTGAAGCTGGGCTACGGTCCCGCACACCGTTAGGCCGTCTTCCGCTCACGCCCCAACATCGTGCAGCCCGCCTCCAGTGGTGTCGCGACAGGCGTGAATGGAGGGACGAATGGAGACGTGTCGTCTTCAGCGATGAGAGTCGCTTCTGCCTTGGTGCCAATGATGGTCGTATGCGTGTTTGGCGACGTGCAGGTGAGCGCCACAATCAGGACTGCATACGACCGAGGCACACAGGGCCAACACCCGGCATCATGGTGTGGGGAGCGATCTCCTACACTGGCCGTACACCACTGGTGATCGTCGAGGGGACACTGAATAGTGCACGGTACATCCAAACCGTCATCGAACCCATCGTTCTACCATTCCTAGACCGGCAAGGGAACTTGCTGTTCCAACAGGACAATGCACGTCCGCATGTATCCCGTGCCACCCAACGTGCTCTAGAAGGTGTAAGTCAGCTACCCTGGCCAGCAAGATCTCCGGATCTGTCCCCCATTGAGCATGTTTGGGACTGGATGAAGCGTCGTCTCACGCGGTCTGCACGTCCAGCACGAACGCTGGTCCAACTGAGGCGCCAGGTGGAAATGGCATGGCAAGCCGTTCCACAGGACTACATCCAGCATCTCTACGATCGTCTCCATGGGAGAATAGCAGCCTGCATTGCTGCGAAAGGTGGATATACACTGTACTAGTGCCGACATTGTGCATGCTCTGTTGCCTGTGTCTATGTGCCTGTGGTTCTGTCAGTGTGATCATGTGATGTATCTGACCCCAGGAATGTGTCAATAAAGTTTCCCCTTCCTGGGACAATGAATTCACGGTGTTCTTATTTCAATTTCCAGGAGTGTATGAATATATAAAGGAGACTGACATTGCCACATGCACCTTGTAAACAATTTTTAACGCTTATCGCATGAAAGGTGACGGAGTGTGTTTATAATCACAACGGCGTAATGAATGATTGCCTATACTAGTAGAGGTTGGAACGCCGGTGGAGATGAAACGGCAGGCAGAACTCAAGCTCTGGGTGGAAGGCCCGCACAGGTGTTGGTCCTGCTTAAACACAGGAAGTAGCTAGGCGGACGTCGTGGCACCTGAGCTCTGGAGCACAATAGGGTGACGTCCGGCCGCTATTGTAGTAGGGCCGGAAGGATAAGCGGATAGTACTTCCGAACTCCGGAAATCTTGGACGCAGGTGAGAGGAAGGAAGAAGCGGCACCTCAGAAACCACGGGGCTGGGTTTCTTCCACGGATTTTTACTCAGAAGCGTACCATTGTATGAGTATAGGTATTTCCTTCCAAACATTCCGTACTGGACGACAAAAGACTAAAATATGGTTGGTAGGCGTTCAGAAGAATCTGCAGAGAGGGAGAATATTCGGTGGTTTCGGAAATATGATTCGTTTTCGGGATTACGATGGTGTGGATCTGAGCCTTGCTGGGAAGCCAGCGGTGGAGAGACGAGGTCTTCCGTTGTGAGCGCACCGTACTGTTGCGAACCTATACGATTCTGGACTTCACCTCCAGGTTGGAAGTCGTCGTAGAGTACGCAGCGTTCAGTAATTGAGAGCACTTCTTCTGCCTATACTTACGTTGAGACGTTATCTGAACTCCGTCCTTGTGGTTGGGAGTTCGCGTTTCTCGTCTGTAGAACATAGAGAGGAGAAGACAGTATTAGAGTATATTAGTCAGAGGACCGCCTTCTGCCGTCTTAGTGTTGGAAAGAGTTTACTTTGTGGCTGGAGTTCTTCCATCGTCGCAGACGAGTGCGAGAACCATCACATCGACGCCCCGGACGCTGTACATACGCTGATATCGCAAAGTGCTTCAGCTTATTAGGGCTACAAAAGCTAAAAAGCTGTGATCACGTTAGATTATTTCTACTGAGGTTCCACACGACCGTAGATCATCTTTGAAAGTAGTGCCTTCTAGTGTTTGGTACATAGATGATGTCAGTCATTTCGCGTTATTGTAATCAGATCGCGCAGTCATAACAATGGGCAGAGTTGGACAATTGATTAGTAATTTTACTTAGGAAATATGAACTTTGTAATATAAAGGTTTTTTTTAATCTACACTAAAGATATAAGCTGTAACAACGTTTATCATTTAGCAGTATTAGTTGGCTTAATCATTCATTTATGTTTAGGTTGTAATTTATATTGAAAGCGTTGTTAATAAAAATTCTCTATTTAAACTAGACTGAACTGCATGTGACTGCTTTAGTCTTTAATAAAACTTGCATCTGACTGCGTATTTAACTGAACTGAACTTTATCTGACTGCATGAAAATATTGTTGGAAAATTAATACTCAAAATACACATCTGACTGCATGAAAGTTTAGTGGTAAAAATAAATGAAAGTCACCAACCTGCATCTGACTGCGTCTGTGGACTTAGCTCGTGCACTCCTTCCCGTTTAGCTGATAATAAAACATATATTCAACTCAGCCGTAGTGCAATGGCATAAAATTGTCATTCTAGATAACTTTATTCATTTTGGCCCTGTTTGTTACTTAATAAAAATTCTGTCCTGATCTGAATAATTTGCCAACTGTGCAATGGCATATAGATTATTTTACTTTGATAAATGATATTATTAGCTTTACTCATCAGAACTTTACTTTAATGTACCTTTTGGTTCAATGCTAGCACAGGATGCGGAGAACGACATAAGGTGTGAGATGAAACTCTAATTTTATCTAAAAAAAATATTTATTGTTCAAACTTTTAAGGCACATGTGAGAAACTAAAAAAATTTCTATAGCATGGATTTACGAGAAAGTTTCACAAAACGCTTATTGCATCAACAATGGGATTTCTATCTAGCTTTTAGACATTATTTTATTAATTATTCTTTCTAGTTTCCCCAGGTATGTGGCGAGTTTCGCTCAATATCGCTTATTATGTGCGTAGCACCAATTCTTACTTTGATGCTGTCACGACCCGGCTGCCGCCTGCAGGCATCTAGCTCCGATTCGGAACACGTCTGCTGTCTCTGCCCATCTCCTCACCACTACTCAAACTTTTACCGCGTGCACCTAGTTCTGTTAGCTGTCAAAGATCTGACTACTCGAAGATGTACTACTCGTCCAACCTTGCGGTTGGGAACTATCGACATTTTCCACTGGCTCTATCCTCATCGAATCTCAGAACATACCTTTCAATATGTTAAAGTCCATTAAGAGATCCTAAGATCTGCTTCAGGGACTAGACAGGGTCAAATCTTCATTTTAGCGTTTATTATTTTCTGTTGCACACATTTATTTTTACACCCACTGGAGTATCATCTTGGAAGGCAAACGAAAGAAAGCAACTGATACGAAACTTGAAAGACTGGAGAAATAGTAGAAAAGTATGAAGAGGATGGTGCATCAGGGCTTGTTTGAAAGCAATCTCTTATGTCCAAAAATGTGAATGAAGCAATATGTTAGTGTTACACGATATATATGGAAAGAAGGTACAAAATGTAAATACTCATAGTAACTTACAAATTAAAATAAAAAATATAAAATTAAGAAAAATTAAATAAAAAAATACAAAAAAACTTTTAAACACGCCTAAATGACAGTTTGCTCTTACCATTTAGCCAGTCCAAAGCCTGGATAAAGTCCGATGGGAGTCTGTTTATTACGAAAAACCCGTAGACACAACATTATCATTTCCTATGGAAATGAGCGTCTGGCGTCATTGGCCGGGAGGCCCCTTGCGGGGCAGGTCCGGCCGCCTTAGTGGAGGTAGTATTACATTCGACGCCACATTGGGCGACCTGCACGCCGGGTGTGGATGACATGATGATGAAGACAGGAGAACACCCAGTCCCTCAGCGGAGAAAACCCCCGAGCCAGCCGGGAATCGAATCCGGGCCCGTAGGACGGCAATCCGTCACTCTGACCACTCAGCTATCGGGGCGGACATCACTTCCTATAAGAAATGACGTTTCATGTTTGGAGTACCACGACTGACTGTTTGATATTTTTTTTATTTTCTCTCTGATGCAATCACAAAATTTTCACATATGGCCTCTATCAGCCAACGTCGTCCATCTCCAGAAACAATGTTAAACATTTATATAAAATTACAAACACATAATTTAAAAATCGTTTCTCTTCTTCTAGTCAAAACATACTTTAAAATAAACGTAAAATGAAGTATGATACATAACTACGGATGGTATATAATGTATATGTAATGTAAAGTACATAATATGCGTTGTCGCATAATGTGCGAAGATGAAGGCGCCCTGTAGAAGGGCTGCGTATGTAGCGCTAAGTGCGACGTGAGACGCCGTGTGCAGATAATTTCTCCTATATTCGTGTCTAACACTGGACTTTTAGTCAGTTCGACAACGCGTCTTAGATACATCACATGTACCATATGCTGATCCACGGCTGTGGGCCATATTTTACGTTACGTTAATTTTAAAGTATTCTTGGTGAAGTAGAAGTAGTTATATCTTTAAATCCTGCTTTTGTAAACTGATTTTTTTTTGCTTACAATTGTAGTCTCTGATGGTATAGTCCTAAGTAAAAATCATCTAACAGAAAAAATGATCACTTCTCATAATAAGCAATGTGCCATTACGAATCTTATTCGATCATCGCCAGTCCCCTTCAGTGTACACCACGTAAAAGTACGTTTACACGGACTGTAAATATCGGCTGTTGCTGACAATATAGGCCGGTAGTGTTAACTGACAATATCTCGGCCACACGAATTACAACCAAATGTACGGCAACATTGCCGGCCACTGGTGCCCTGCAATGTTTGCGGCAAAACATTTCCGTGCCAAATGTGTTTGCATGAGCCATGCTATGGCCGCGTAGTGAACAAAAGCAACATATTGGATGTAACTGGAGCTCTCCTACATTTGCATTCTACAGGGAAAAAAATTAGCAAGCACATAAGAAATAAGGCATCGTGGATGCGTCCTTTTCTAAAGCAAGCGAACTGCTTCCGAAACTTTAGCTTGTTAACTGATACTGGAAAATACCTTTTCCAGAATGCTGAAATCCGATTTCGAATATATCGTTTAAAAGTAATTCGTCCGAGTATTAGTAAAACCAATACCACTGTTATCTACTATATACGAGTTGCAATCGTTCAGTTTTCGGCTAGTGGGGCAATACATTACAAATGTAATGTATTGCGAATACATAGAAAGAAGGATCCTTTATTGTATGATTATATGATAGCGGAACAAACACTGGTAGCAGTTACTTCTGTAAAATATCTGGGAGTATGCGTGCGGAACGATTTGAAGTGGAACGATCATATAAAATTAATTGTTGGTAAGGCGGGTACCAGGTTGAGATTCATTGGGAGAGTCCTTAGAAAATGTAGTCCATCAACAAAGGAGGTGGCTTACAAAACACTCGTTCGACCTATACTAGAGTATTGCTCATCAGTGTGGGATCCGTACCAGATCGGGTTGACGGAGGAGATAGAGAAGATCCAAAGAAGAGCGGCGCGTTTCGTCACAGGGTTATTTGGTAACCGTGATAGCGTTACGGAGATGTTTAACAAACTCAAGTGGCAGACTCTGCAAGAGAGGCGCTCTGCATCGCGGTGTAGCTTGCTCGCCAGGTTTCGAGAGGGTGCGTTTCTGGATGAGGTATCGAATATATTGCTTCCCCCTACTTATACCTCCCGAGGAGATCACGAATGTAAAATTAGAGAGATTAGAGCACGCACGGAGGCTTTCAGATAGTCGTTCTTCCCGCGAACCATACGCGACTGGAACAGGAAAGGGAGGTAATGACAGTGGCACGTAAAGTGCCCTCCGCCACACACCGTTGGGTGGCTTGCGGAGTATAAATGTAGATGTAGATCTAGATGTAGATATAGAGGTCTGATGTTCCTCTTTCAAGAGCTGAGAAAAATACATTTTTAAAAGTTTACGCCAGAACTGCTAGTTATTTAGTGTTGGTTGCCAAGTTTCGGTCTTTTCCTATTTTCAGATGCCACCTGTTACAGAGAATAAAATTTGTAATGAGTCGGTGGGTGGAATGTGAATAATAAATATAGCCTATCAGTTATAGTATGGTTCATATGGTAACTACTTATGTATTTTGTATTTAGGATGTGTTTGGTGTGAACAGTTCTATTTAAGTCACGACATTTACATGTATCTGAGACCTGCTTTAAAATTTGTCACAATTGTAGCTACTGCACCTTACTGTATCATGTTACATATGTACATAATATAAGTTTTCCTCAATTGTTGTGCCTTCATTGCACAGCATGATGTGATTCACGTGACAACGATATTTTATATACAGTGGAGAAGTTCCTCAATGAATTACACTGTGGGTCAGGATGGCCTATTTATAGTAAATATTATCCCAATTCTGACAGATGTTGATGCAACGAATTTTATTATGTCTTATATAATCTTTGATGTGTTCAATTTACTTCGCGATTGTATTAAGATCAATGACTATATACAGTATAAGACAGTATTCCGTCACATAATAGTTGTACTATAATTATTTCATTTCCTTTCAGCACTATTTGAAAGCAAACACTATTGTTTAATTTCTATTTCAATGAAATCTACATACAACAGTATTCTGCTGTTATAATTCTCACTGTATAGATTGCGATTTATATGCTGATTAAGGTACTCTTGAAGGTTTCTATGAATCGTTTGTAGTTGCGTATTTGATGATTAATGCATAGTGAAGTCCTTTTCATGTGCTGATTAAGGTGCTATGGAAATTTTCTATGATTTTTCTGCTGCGTGACTCTGTTGATTTAACATTTGTTCTGGGAACTTAGTCGTGTGAATGTAGATTTGCACAGGTGTTTCTTCTACCATGTCCATCAATTGGCCTTTGAAGACATCTGTAAAGCAGTGACATTTCTCTCGATATTTTCAATGTAGTGTGTATTATTCTCTGACGCGCGTGCTGAAAATTGAAAGGTTACTTTCGCTTCTGTTTATGTATCCTATATATCTCGTTTTAAGGGGACCGGAAGTTCAACGAGCTGCATATCTACGCTTCGCTTTCATCGCGTGTTACTCTTGATCTACAATGCAAAGAAAGTTGCGGTTTTGTACCAACACTGAATGACATTAACTAAAGCTGTACAAGAAAAGCTATATAATCACCTGTTATAGGTTAAGAAATACGACATTCTGTATAATAGATGGTTCACTTCGGAGGAATTTGGTGAACATAGCTCAAATCATTGTGAAGATATATGTACCTAATGTCCTGAAAATGTAGTTTCGTGAAAATAAGAAAAGGTGGTTCTCAGTGTTTTTGACTCACCGCGTGCCTCTTTCAGAACATCCCAGTAGCGTTATTCTTGCTGGCCAGCTGCTTCTTCATCCTCTGTAGACATTTTCAGGAACCTTTTCCTTACTCTGGATCGTTAGTGCTGACTTTCGCAACCGTTTCAGCTTCAACTACTTGCTGACAGTCTTTGGCATCCAACACAACTATCATATTATTTCCTGGTTGGATGCCTAATTTGTCCATTAGTTTTGTCTTGCTAATTACATCACTGAAACAGATGACAGCATCCATTACAACTTAGTACTGTCAATCGAACAAATACTGTTTTTGCTTCTCTTCGCCACACGCAGCTGTTGGAACTCTCATTAGGGTTTGGTGAATGCCATGTAGACATCTGCTAAGTAATTTTGTATTTGCAAGGTCCCTGTATATTGGCTTTATTGTTTCCATGACTGTGGCAGGCAAGAAATGTTTATGGTGATATTCCTTGCCTGTCGCATGAGCGTGGCTGTTTCGCAGACATTTGTTCAAAGAGCGTTTAAGACCAAATCAACAATTGAAAAACAGATAAAGATACATCTTTTGAAACGGGAGAAATTTGTCTTTCGGATGGTGACAAAAATATGTTTTCTATAATTTCAGTCCAGGTCCCCTTATACGCCCGTCTGTCCAACGTAGGCTTTATTACATTCGTTGCATTCATTTTTTTAACTGCCAGAGTAGTTATATCGTCATGTTTTGGCTAATTTAAAAATGATGTTGTTGTCCTGTGTGTTTCTGTCAAAACTGCGACAATGCCTGCAATAAATAGGCCAGCGTAATCCAATAAGAACAAGTTCTCCACTCTGTATGAAATATACGTCACGTGGATCACATCATGCCGGGTAATAAAGGCACCACAATTAAATATATATCTTACACATACATTAACATAATACGGTACAGTAAGATGTAAATACAATTGTGACATCTTCGAACGCAGATCTGAGATACATTCAAGTGTGGTGACATAAATAGAACTGTCCACATCCAACACATACCCAATATAAAATACATAAATAGTTGCCATATGAACCATATTATTTATGGTATCTTTATTATCCACAATCAACGCATGGGCGAAGTCTGAAACTAGTCAACCAACACTAAATAATTAATTAGCAACATTGTTCTAAAAGTTTAAAAATATCTTTTCTTCCACATTTGTGAGCTGCCAGACGCGACAGACTTTTTCTCATATCTTTAAAGTTCATTTCTCATCGATATGCTTCTTGGAACAAAGCATTTGCAGTGCTTTAGTGGAAAGGCTCAAAGAGTTTATTAAAGTAGAAGACCAGGGTTGACCAGAGTTATATGGCGTGCAAAGTAATGTATACAAAAGTAATGTATACAACCATCGCAATAAAATAATAAGAGTTGACAAATTGATGAATATTTGAAACGGGTGATGAAGCTTCAAAAACGTTCAGGCGTTTTAATAACCAATGTAGAATAAAATTTCTGTTCCGTACTGCAGATCTTCCAAAACTATAGCAGTGGGAACGTCCTTTTTCAGCATTCGCTCTTTGTAAACATTGCTTTCTGTTTCATTCGCTCTAGTTGTAGATGTATTTATCACGTTCATGGACTTCTCGTTGGTTGTCTCGTTTGCCCAGTTTTACATACCTGTCGCTGCTTCTGTATTCTTGGAGCAGTGGTTCGAGTAATTCATTAGGCGAACCTATACTCCAAGAACGAAGTAATACTGTTTCACGTGCTTTGACACAGCAGCACTATCGGCTGAGAAAGAAGAATCGAGGCTGAGAGTGAAAGGTAAACACATACAGACCAGAACTGAGACGAATATGGCCTGGGCATTGACACGTTGCAGCAATGTTTCTGGCAACACTATTTCGTCCACACATTGCCGTAAAATAAGGACTTCGGCTCTCCTATCTCCCGAGTGGCGATTCTACATGCCGGTCGGAGAACGAACAGAGATTAGAGGATCTTTCTTCGACCTTCTCTGAGTGCGAATTTCACTGGGTGCGAATTTAAGGACACCCTGCAAGCCATGTTGTCAAGGCGAAGCTGTCTTTCCTCCTACACGGGAACGAAAGTGTGACAGCAAGAGGGAAACGGGAAAAAATCGCCAAGGAAGCACTGGAATCTATTTCGAACAAATATAAAAATACTGTGGTTGTACCATATAAACTGGAATTATCTGACGTTAAAATAGATGTTCTTCTGCAAGAGCTACCTGGAACTGTTACCTTTTGGATTTAGATATAACGCAGGACTTCGCCCGAATTTTTAACAAAATGATGTGCGACCACTTAATATCAACCCAGGACGTCTGCATGGAAGGAGATCACCAGGGAAACAGCAATGTGACTGTGGACAACGATAAAACAGTTGGAATAGACTGTCTAATGTGGTTAAGCTCTAATTGTAAAGACATATAACAAGTTTATATGTCAGGTCACAAGTCCAGGAGTGAACAAAGATTTTGGTAACTACATTATATATTTTATAAAGTGTCCAGATATGCGACTATGAGAAACTTTTAGGTCTTCTTTGGCTAAGCAGCATGGCATTACTAAGTTGGAGGCTACACTATACAACTACAGAATGGATCACGTATTTGATCCTGTGTACGGGTATTTACAATGTGTTCCACTTTACTGTTTGTCACTTGCTTCCATGTGGCGTCAATTATCGGATAAAGTACAGAATAACTGTTGTGTTGTGTTTAATAACGTTCTGCAGCTTGTGTACTGTGGTAATAAGAATGCCCGAAGATTGACAGGTGTTCAAGTTAGTCTTCGAAATACTCCAGATACTCCAGAAAACCTTATGAGCTATTTTGTGTCTGAAAAAAGTTTTAATTATCCACGTATAAACAACGTGAAGATTCTTAACTCTGACTCCAATAAAGACAATATAAGTATTATACAGAAGTGTTATATTAAAGCAGGAGAAACTTATTTTTCTCAGTCTAGAACACTGTTCTCTACAATAACATCTGATATAGATAATCCAGAATTGGGATTGGTTCACACGAGCAACGTTATTCCACAAGTCCCAACAAGAAGAATAAATGTATCACACAGACTTAAACCAATTCCCATTAAAGAAATTACGCCTTTAAGTACAGTTAACGAGTTATGTGCACGAAATGGAAAATTGGAAATGGAAAACATCGAAGTAAAAAAAAAGAAAACTAGAGTGTACAGAGAAGTCAACTGCTATAAAGGACGAATATAAGCTGCAAATGAAAAAGGGAGAGGCTATTGTGGATGTGCAGGCCGGATTTACATATGGCTTTAAACACGGTGTATGGAGGAATCTGGCTACGACTGGGGAATACAAGATAATAGCATTTACTGTAAAGAGCAGTGGTAAGTGGCCATATATTGGAGTACTGGCCGAAAACGACGAACTGGAAGATGTTTACTATGTAAAGGACACACGAAAAATCTGTTAATAAACTCCATTCCTCCTTGGATCTGCTTAAAAAAGAGAGATACGTTATATTGAAATGTGGTGGCCTTGATGTGATACACTTACCAACAGAAGAACTGTTTTCAGAGCTTAAAACCAACGGAATAACTACCTTCAATGGCAATTCGTTTGCAATAATTGTAAATTTAAAGTTCTATACCGATATTCCGCAAGAATGTGCAGCAGAAGTGGCAGCCTACACCCAGGAGGATGTGGAATGTTACATCAACAGTGTCATGCAGGAAATTGGAGGAAAAATTAAAATCCCTATATGCTCTTGTCTAGAAGAACTGTTGGAAGAAACAGAACTAATTGTTAAAGCCATAAAAGAGGTAGTTTGCAGTAAAAAAAATTAGATATGTACTGGACTTGGAAAACATACCATCTCTGTATTTGTCAAATTACTGGCTGGAGTAAGATAATTCAGACGTAGTTTTAAGTTATAAGTAAAAAATTGGACATTACTAATACTACACCTAACAAAAACAAGGAAAGATTTGTTTTCTGTACGTAAACGCAACTGCAGAAGTTAATAAATATTTGGTACTAGAATATTTGCTTGTCTTAATCGCTAATCTACGAATAATCCTAAGACATTTCCTATATACAGTGGTCTATGGGCATGTTTTTCAGTTGTGGAAAGTGGGTAGTGGACTGAAATTGAAAAGTAGTTGAAACTAGGTAGTTGAAAGTGTAGTGACCACCTTTTCGTACCTATATGAGGAAGCTAACCTTGCTTTCTTTTTATTTCTTCAAGTAGACTTGGTGCAGCTGTTTGAGGAAATAACACATCTGTGGAGGGGGGAAGAAAAAAAGATATAGGACAAGCACCCTTTGCTGACAAGTGGCTGGAATATTGGATGCAGCTGCTAGCTTTAGAAAAACACTCTTTGTTCATTCTGAAGGAAACAGATACTTTGATATTTATGACGTCAGCTGCACCCTTCGAAAGACATGTCGCTGTTTTCCTTAAGACAGAGCTGTGGGGTGAGGACGCTAACCTCGCTTTCTTTTTCTTCTTCTAGCAGGCTTGATGCAGGCAGTTGCTGTGGGAGACAAAAAGTTCTGTGAAACAAGTAGAAGCCTCTTTCTCAAAACATCCGGTGTTTGCCGGCAAGTGGATGGAGAATTGTACACATCTGCTATCTGTAGAAATACATCCTTTGTTCATACTGAGACTTATTGATAGTTTGGCACACCTAATGCCAGCTGCATCCCTCGAAATATATGTCGCTGTTTTCTTTAGAGAGCAGCTGTGGGGGAACACGCTAACCTTTGAAACAAATGAGGCAGACGGTTCCAAAACCCGCCTTATTCATTTTTTTTTATGAAAATTGAGTTATTGCCTTATCTCTATAGCTCATGTTGTTTGGCATCTTTTCCAAGAAAACAGTTCCTACACCCTCTTTTTCTCCATGTAAATGTAGCGTAAATTCATGTGACGTTTCCCCACCTTATCCTAACAAGGGAACCTCCCCATCGCACCCCCCTCAGATTTAGTTATAAGTTGGCACAGTGGATAGGCCTTGAAAAACTGAACACAGATCAATTGAGAAAACAGGAAGAAGTTGTGTGGAACTGTGAAAAAATAAGCCAAATATACAAACTGAGTAGTTCATGGGAAGATAGGTAACATCAAGGACATTAGGAATGCAGGAGCACCGTGGTCTCGTGGTAACGCGAGCAGCTGCGGAACGAAAGATCCTTGGTTCATATATTCCATCGAGTGAAAAGTTTAATTTTTTATTTTCAGTTTATGTGACAGACTCTTATGTTTTCATCACTTTTTTGGGAGTGATTATCACATCCACAAGAAAACCTAAATCGGGCAAGGTAGAAGAATCTTTTTACCCATTCGCCAAGTGTACAAGTTAGGTGGGTCGACAACATATTCCTGTCATGTGACGCACATGCCGTCACCAGTGTCGTATAGAATATATCAGATGTGTTTTCCTGTGGAGGAATCGGTTGACCTATGACCTTCCGATCAAATGTTTTCGGTTCCCATTGGAGAGGCACGTCCTTTCGTCTACTAATCGCACGGTTTTGCGATGCGGTCGCAAAACACATACACTAAACTTATTACAGTGAACAGAGACGTCAATGAACGAACGGACAGATAATAACTATGCAAAAATAAAGCAAGTAAGATTTTCACTCGAGGGATGATTTGAACCCAAGACCTGTCGTTCAGCAGCTGCTCACGCTACCACTAGACCACGGCGCGGCTGAACTGAAATTGTCCATGATGTTGCCTATATGGCCCATGGACTACTCATTTGTATATTTTGCTTATTTTTTCACAGTTCCACACAACTTCTTCCTGTTTTCTCAATTGATCTGTGTTCAGTTTATCAAGGCCTATCCACTGTGTCAACTTATAACTAAATCTGAGGGGGTGCTATGGGGAGGTTCCCTTATAAGATGTTGGTTCCAAAATACTCCACGTGGTAGCGCAACTGGAATGTATCTCAAATAATAATGTATGAAGTAAACATTAGTACAATATTTAGGAGGTGCCGAGTTCACTTCACCGCGTATTCTTTGAAACAGTCCGCAATAGTGTTCCCGATTATTTTGTGCCACTTTCTCACATGTATGTGTTTGTAAGACATACCAGTGGCGTTTCGAGTTTCAGTAAAACAGTGTACCTTATTTTCTGTAGTAATGGAAAACGGAAGTGCATTGGATATCAGCCATAAACATAAACAGACGGAAGATAAGAGATCCTTCAAGATGGAAAAAGAATACAGCTAAACGGAACAGGTAAACATGCTTACCTATATTTTGCTTAAACATAAGATTTTGTGTATCTCAGTCTTTCCTTATAAAATGTATTGAAGTTAGTTAAATTTATTTTGTAAACCATAGCACCACCTTTCTCTTAATCCTTCGTTTTAGGTATGTTTCAAAACACCTGCGTGCAATGCCCAATTGCAAACACGCTAAAGCTGTCTTCAAGTGCAATGAACTTAAAATGCAGGATGTATGGCGATTTCATCAAGTGTATTATGATCTTAGTGACAAAGTTAGACAAGATGAATTTATTCTGAGGTACGCAACTCAGGAAGCGCCTAAAAGAGAGAGAGCTGTGAAGCCAAACAGTTCCAGGAAATGCATGTCTGTCAAGTATTTCATCAGAGTAAAGGCAAGCAGTGTACCCAAAATGGCGCAGAATTGTCAGAAGACCTTCTTATCAATACTGGGCGTAGACAAGGAGAGAGTGAAAGAAATTATCCACCACAGGTCTGTCACCAAAGGAGAACAGAGGAGGTGACACGAGATCTCCCAAGTATCTCAAAATGCGAGAAGAGGTTAAAGTCTTCATTGAAAAACTACATCCTGTCGTTTCTCATTACTGTAGACGCAAATCTACGAGATTGCAGTTGCCTACAGAACTAAGTATTCGCAAATTATGGCGAAGGTATGAATCTGAAGCCCTCCCGGAAATGAAAGTAAAGTACGATTACGTCAGAATTTGTGACAGATTATAATATTAGTTTCAAGACATCAGCTACTGATGTATGTTCTAAATCTCAGTTCCTCGCCCTGCAAATGGAGTCAGCCCACCTATCACCGAAAACAAAGTTATCTTCAATGACACAATTTCATGTGCATAAGCTCAAAGCGGCTACATTTAAAGCCCTGTTACTGAAAGAAGAGTCAGCGATGATCAAATTTTCTTTCGACTGTCAGAAGTATATGGTCTTGCCCAAGGTACCAGATCAAGTGGTATATTATTCTAGGCAGTTATATTCATATAACTTTACAATCTGCACAGGTGGATCAAAATCTCCTCAGAACAAGGAAACGGTTACGATGTATGACTGGCTCGAACATGAACGCCCCAAAGGGTGCAATGAAATTGTTTCTGCTTTACACTACCACCTGAGCCATTCTAACCTACTGGAGGTTGTAACCTCCCCCCTCACTTATCGACCTTAATGACAGTGAAAAATTAAACCGCGTGTACCTAATGGAAATTTGGGAAAAGCAATCGTCACCGAAGTTAACCTGTCGGTAAAGAGGGAGGAAAGGGTTACATCTAAATGAAAGGAAAAATGCAAATGAAACTGGTGGAAATTAATTTTGAAAAGGGGTAAAGTTAATGAAGAAAGTAAATGTGCGGCCGTTACGTTAACAATTAACTAGCGGTAATTAGATGTTTGAGATTTTGGGTAAATCACGGTCGCCAG
This sequence comes from Schistocerca serialis cubense, assembly GCF_023864345.2. Lineage (NCBI taxonomy): Eukaryota > Metazoa > Arthropoda > Insecta > Orthoptera > Acrididae > Schistocerca > Schistocerca serialis. The sequence continues at coordinate 1,204,092,887 of NC_064638.1, read as the reverse complement.
TCCTATGGACAATTACTGTAATAACTGAAAAAGAAAGGTTATTACACATATAATTAGCACTAGAAGCGTGGCAACTGAAGGTTGACACGTGTAGTGTGAAAACTGAAAGTTTGTCAGAAGTAATAAATTTCGCTACACTTAATTTAGCAAAAGAATTAATAAAACCGGAAAATCGAAAGTTAATTTAGTGACTGAAGTTAATAGTGAGCTTTCTTTCTGAAGCACATCGAAATCCAGCAAAATACGGTTAGTCTTGGACTACCTCAACAATCATTTCAAAAGCAACTTGACTCTACGCAATTTAGAAACAAGAGATTTAACTTTGAACTTGAATTAAATGATTCTGAACTATTAACAATAGTAAAATTTAGTACGTACCAAGCTGAGCTGCAGTCACAGGTAAGCTAAAATATGCTAACAAAACTCGCACTCTAAATTTGTGCTCGTGTAACCTAAATATTGTAGCCAGCTACTGAACTTTGAAATTAAAGCAGTGAAATCTAATTATATTATTTTAATGCTGGCGTTTGAATTTCAACGACACTCGGGTTCATTTCGGAAAAGGAAGGGACCCTGCTTGGCAATGCAATTGGGACAATGAGCAACAAAGGTTCATGCTAAGTTGCTGTAATTTTGCGAGGCAAATGGAACAATTTGAAAAGCTGAGGTCTGCCATACAGTTCTGAAACTTTACGTGCTTTTAGTCTTCCTTGTTGGTTGATTGAAGGTTTGAAGCCGTCGATCGAGGAGGTGGCGACAGTCACTCATTGTCGGCCGTCGCTGTTGCAGAAGCTGGATGTTGGCGCGCCTTCTTCTCGACACGGTCACCAGGCGAAACGGGCTCTTGATGTGCGCCAGCTAATGCTTCCCGTCCGCGACACCATGTCAGAAACTATCATCGCGAGTCGAGCGCAATTACATGCTGCCAAACCCCGAAAGCGCGGCAACTCGCGGGAGCGTCACACAACACCTGCTCCACTCGCTACTCCAGACAGACTCCCTCTGTTCTGCCCGCGCTCCACGCGGCAGAGTTAACACTACCAAAGATCCTACACACTTATATTCTTCACACGACCTATCGATGTAATCGTTCGATAGCAGTTTTCCCTAGGCAAGACCCAGCGTAAAAATACAAATAATCTTTACACAACAAACCAATTATACATCGACATAAATGCATAAATATATATATACAAATAGTAAAACAATTACAATATGTGAAGACACAGAAATATCATGTATTCAGGTAGCAAAAATAAGGAAAACAAATTATAGTACAATAGATGGAAATAGGAGGATATGCATTTCCGGCGTTACACGTGCCCCACATTGTCTGAGGATGTGCGTGTAACGTAAACAAACTCAGAAAATGTCCCAAAAAAGAAACAGCGGAAATGCATATGCTCAAAACATCAAAAAAATTTAGCATTCGTCTAATTAATCATAAATCAATTTTTAGACCATAATAATTGAGTGGAGATAATCCTAATCTTATTCCACTCTGTCATCTTGCACAAAATAAAACAGGTTGACAACATATTAAAATTCATAGAAAACATAGAAAGTGGTTTAGCTATTCTAAAATTGTCAAAATTCCTAACAGTATCAAGAAATGGAATACTATTTACAAAATTAATCAGAGTACATGGTCATAAAAAAATGGCATATCAAAATACGCAAATTAATAATTAATTACATACAATACGTATTTTATATAAACTTTTCATAATTAATATCTCGTCATGAGATTCCACTTAACGCTAAACAAGAAAATAATATTCAGTAGATCGAAAAAAACATAAATATTGACAGCAGAATTCTTTCACATCAGCTGTCCGGGAAGAAAAACTATTCCGCCTTTCGTACTCGCAAGTACAAAGAATGCCGACAGCGGCACAAGAGCCAACAGCGGCACAAGAGCCGACAGCGGCTCGCCTCGCCAGTATTGTTGCGCCCGCGTGTGCGGCACGCTTGATCTCACTCGCCCTTGTGACGGCGTTTCCAGAACGTCCGTTTCACTGAATTCTTTAGGAAAAACTCACTCCCGAGTAATCTCAAGGAGTCCATAAACACTATCACAGTGGATAACTCAACACTGTCCATCATCACACGCATGTACTAGCCTGAAACTTAAAACAGCGTCTAAGTACATCGGCAATGACTAGTAAATCACATATTTATGAAATCTTACAGCTATTTACAAAATCATATTTATATTCCTTAATCTACTGTGACTCAGCTGAAAACTTAAACCAGCAGCTTGGATTTTTCAGTTGATTAGATCATGATTAAATTGATTAAAATTAAATTGATTAATCAAAATGAATTACTTATTAATTACAACTGCTTTAATGACCTTGGTCAGTCAAAAGCATGGCAATCTAGCAAATCGTTAAATCTTACACTCTATTTTACATACTGTATAAATTACCCATTGTGTGGTATTAATCGATCCTAGGTTGGTACAATTTCAAATCTACTATATTTCGTATACCTAATAGCTTTCCAGAGCTTGGATACTCTAAGCAATAAGCATTTGTGTGAGGTATACCAATGACTTTATATGGTCCATTATAAACAAACTTAAATTTAGAGATTTCATTGTCTATCTCGCTCGATTTCTCATGAGCTTTTACAAGTACTAAGTCTCCGATCGCAAACTTAGCAAAACGCGCTTTAGCGTCATGACGACGTATGCGAGCATCGGCTTTAAGCTTCATTACTTCTCGCAAACGATCTTTTTTCACACCAATACTAATGTCAATCCGTGGAGGGAATTTGATTATCTCTTCCAATTCACTTTCTACACTTTTGTCAATGCCGAGATTCCTTACATTACAGTAGTTCAAATTCATACCTACGTCAATACCATTCGGCCAGTTAACAATGTGTATAGGCTGGTATTGCCTATGCACACCGTCTCCTGCCTCGTCAAAACTAACTACTATTGTTTTATCTTGGGACGTACATGTCAACGTTTTGCTTTCGCAGTTAATCACTGCACGGTACTTTAATAGCCAATCTAACCCGATAATTACTTCCGTAGTTAAGTCTGGCACGACGACAAACTCTTGTTCAAATCGTGCCCCACATATCTCGAAGTTGACAAAAATCTGTTTTGTGACCGGTTTACTGGCCTTCCCAGTAGCACCGATAATTTTCACTCCTGTTACTGGCATAACTATGATGCCAGGTCTGTCTTTCAGTAACTCAAATATTTTCCCAGATACAGCACTCAATTCTGCACCGGTGTCAATCAACACGTTTAGTTGTAGGTCGTGCATATTGACAGACACTACTATCTGTCTACACTTGTCCTCGACTGTTTCTTTATTTTCCCACAGTAAATCCTCGTCTATATCCAGGTCATTCCAGAAAAAACCATCCGGCTTTGATCCTAAATCCGGTTTATCTGGCGGCTTTTTCAGTCTCTGTTCACATACAGTTTTAATTTCAACACGTTTGTCCTGAGGCTTAGTCTCTAGCTTCGCCTCCAATACCGAAACCTTTTCCTCTAACTCGTCAACTAGTGAGTGTTGCTTTGCTATCAATTCATTAATCGTCACCTTCGTTGATTCCACTTTGGTCAGATTAATCTCATCCGCCAATCTACCTGGAGGAATGTGCCCAGTCGCATCTGAAATTACTTCCTCTGGATCTGCGCAACCCACACTGTTATCGTCTGACCGCATAACGTCAGCTCTAACCTCATACACGCTGAAATCTATGTGCTTTTCTACCAATTGTGTCCGGCTATCACTAAAATTTTCGTAATCTTTCCCCTTAATACTCTCGCAATGTTTAAACTGGAGGTTTGCGTCGGATGGGTCGGCTACTTCTACCACTATAACTTTCGGTAAAGTCTGCCGGTTAGGGCAAGAACTTTCCGTTACTCCTTCAACATCTAACTCCTGCGGGACGAAACACGACGAATCTTGCTCGTGCTGCCCATTAACATCAACTATTTCTGGTAAAGTCTGCCGGTTAGGGCCAGAACTTTCAATCACTTCACAAATACTATCTTCCTGTGGGACGAGACGCGGCAAATACTGCACGCGCTCCCCATAAACACTTCTCCCATACAGACCCCTATAATCTCTTAGTTCGTCGTATAAGCGACCGAACTGCCTTAACCAGACCTCATCCCTCTCTGCATCCCCTCGCTCAATGACGGACATTTTATCCGACATCTGATCTTCTCTAAACAATTGCGAATCATTCTTAAACTCAATCTCCAGTTCCGCTGTGGGTATTACAGCTGCCACTTTATAATCGATTTCCGGAACACTACTCAAATTGTTCTCACTGACAGTGAATGTACTTCCTACTGCCGTGTCTACAGCTGATCTACTACTTGTGGGCGCACTCCTTTCTCCTAACACTGGCACACTCTCCCGCCGTTGATTATTCCATACGGAATTTTCATAACGACGACACCTGGGTTTTCTCTTGTTATTGGGCCGCCAAAATTTCTCCACGCCCGGTCGGCCCCTCACCGGCGCGGCTAATGGTTTCCCTGTCTCGTCCCAGCAGATACGCTCCCCGGATACTGCTGAGGCGGCTGGTCACACCCTCTGGCGTTATTACTATTCTGTGAAGCCCGTATCACGTTAGTGTGATACTGGTTTCCGTCATTCCTGTTATTATTTGCATTGTACCGATTGTTATTACGGTCCGAACCATTATTGTTATTGCTGCCATGGTTGCGGTATGCATTATTCCCATGGTTATCGTTGTTGTGGTTGCTGTGGTACCCGTTGTTGTTACCACGGCCTCTACCACTGTCGCGATTATTGCGCCAATTGTCCTCGTCCTCCACTCTTTCCAGGAAATCATTTATTGTCCTGTAATTGCTTCCTACGTAGCGTTTTGTATCATCTGGAAGCTTCTTGTAGAGTTCCCAGACTATTTCGGATTCCGTGCGGCGATCACGCAAATATTCCAACTTGCGGATCCAGCCCTCACAAAACTCCTTCATCGAGCCGCGCGAATTCACATCGAAAGGCCTCGAAACGACAAATTCGCGCCAGACACTTTGCTGTTTTTGCTCTGACCAGTATTCAGCCAGAAACAAATTTTTAAACTCGTCAAAAGTCAGTTTCGTAATGTTGAGGTTTAGGCCCCAACGCTTGGCATCACCAGCCAACACATCAATAACCGCATTAATTTTTCTCTCATTAGTCCATGATCTGGGTAAAGCTCTTTCACAATTTTTAATGAAATCCGTCGGGTGTATACCGCCTTTTTTCAAGGGGTCGAACCGCTCCTCTTTCGTCAACAACTCCGAACTATGTGCACAGATTGGCACACAGCTCTGTTTTTCGTCAAGTTTCCTTTCTAATTCCGACACCCTCGTAATCACTTGGCAAGTGGTTGTCGCAAGCGTTTCCACTTCCCTCTTTTTCTCTTCGCAGGTGTTAGCCTGCTTCGTCACTTTGGTATCTACTTCGGATACTAAAGCCTTTAAAGTTTCCACCTTCTGTTGATCCTCTTTTCTCACTAATTGAATTTGTTCCGTCACCTTATTCTCGATGATCGGAGCAACTGCGTCTCCTACACTTTTCTCGATTCTGCTAATTTCGGAATCAAAACGAGTATTTATGCTCGCAATTTCCGCCTGAACGCCTATCATTTCCTGTTTAAGGTTACCGATTTCGGTATTAATCACGACAATATCGTCTTTGATTTTATCAACTTTTGTGTTAACAACTTCAACATTGTTGTTAACAACATTAATAGCTTTGTTCTGATTGTCTAGCATTCGTTCAATTTTTTCAGACAGAGCTACTTGCTTGGCAGCCTGAGCTGCTTGCTCGGCAGCCTGAGCTTCTTGCTTGGCAGCCTGATCTTTAATTTCTGCCGATTGACTCTTGATTTCGTTAATCAAAACATTCAATAAATCAGTTAAATTCCCGGAAACCACCGGTTTTACTTCCGTAGCGGCTTCCTCTTTCATTGTCCCCCCGTATTCGTCATCAAGGGATTCAGATTTGATTTTCACTTCCGATTCCGAAACATTTTCTAAAGTCTGGAATTCCATTTCTGCTCTTTGTTGCGTTTCGGCGGTCGCATCTTTCATGCTAGCCGCCTGCCCCGGAACAATGGGTACCGCTGTGCGCGTTTCCCACTGTTCGACCGATTGTTCCCTATCCAAGTCTACCAAATTTTGGTAATTGTTGCCTTCACTCATTTTAATAATTTTCAATATAAATGCAAAATCTCAACTCTAATTAGGATTCCTCACACGAATATTCTCGCTGACGTATCGACCATTTCGTAACCAGTACTTTGTTACGAGGTTTGCACAATGCAAAATTCGTGTCCAGAACAACCTCAAATTTGAAGATTGTCCTGTCACCAGGTCGCCACGTGTAACCTCCCCCCTCACTTATCGACCTTAATGACAGTGAAAAATTAAACCGCGTGTACCTAATGGAAATTTGGGAAAAGCAATCGTCACCGAAGTTAACCTGTCGGTAAAGAGGGAGGAAAGGGTTACATCTAAATGAAAGGAAAAATGCAAATGAAACTGGTGGAAATTAATTTTGAAAAGGGGTAAAGTTAATGAAGAAAGTAAATGTGCGGCCGTTACGTTAACAATTAACTAGCGGTAATTAGATGTTTGAGATTTTGGGTAAATCACGGTCGCCAGTCCTATGGACAATTACTGTAATAACTGAAAAAGAAAGGTTATTACACATATAATTAGCACTAGAAGCGTGGCAACTGAAGGTTGACACGTGTAGTGTGAAAACTGAAAGTTTGTCAGAAGTAATAAATTTCGCTACACTTAATTTAGCAAAAGAATTAATAAAACCGGAAAATCGAAAGTTAATTTAGTGACTGAAGTTAATAGTGAGCTTTCTTTCTGAAGCACATCGAAATCCAGCAAAATACGGTTAGTCTTGGACTACCTCAACAATCATTTCAAAAGCAACTTGACTCTACGCAATTTAGAAACAAGAGATTTAACTTTGAACTTGAATTAAATGATTCTGAACTATTAACAATAGTAAAATTTAGTACGTACCAAGCTGAGCTGCAGTCACAGGTAAGCTAAAATATGCTAACAAAACTCGCACTCTAAATTTGTGCTCGTGTAACCTAAATATTGTAGCCAGCTACTGAACTTTGAAATTAAAGCAGTGAAATCTAATTATATTATTTTAATGCTGGCGTTTGAATTTCAACGACACTCGGGTTCATTTCGGAAAAGGAAGGGACCCTGCTTGGCAATGCAATTGGGACAATGAGCAACAAAGGTTCATGCTAAGTTGCTGTAATTTTGCGAGGCAAATGGAACAATTTGAAAAGCTGAGGTCTGCCATACAGTTCTGAAACTTTACGTGCTTTTAGTCTTCCTTGTTGGTTGATTGAAGGTTTGAAGCCGTCGATCGAGGAGGTGGCGACAGTCACTCATTGTCGGCCGTCGCTGTTGCAGAAGCTGGATGTTGGCGCGCCTTCTTCTCGACACGGTCACCAGGCGAAACGGGCTCTTGATGTGCGCCAGCTAATGCTTCCCGTCCGCGACACCATGTCAGAAACTATCATCGCGAGTCGAGCGCAATTACATGCTGCCAAACCCCGAAAGCGCGGCAACTCGCGGGAGCGTCACACAACACCTGCTCCACTCGCTACTCCAGACAGACTCCCTCTGTTCTGCCCGCGCTCCACGCGGCAGAGTTAACACTACCAAAGATCCTACACACTTATATTCTTCACACGACCTATCGATGTAATCGTTCGATAGCAGTTTTCCCTAGGCAAGACCCAGCGTAAAAATACAAATAATCTTTACACAACAAACCAATTATACATCGACATAAATGCATAAATATATATATACAAATAGTAAAACAATTACAATATGTGAAGACACAGAAATATCATGTATTCAGGTAGCAAAAATAAGGAAAACAAATTATAGTACAATAGATGGAAATAGGAGGATATGCATTTCCGGCGTTACAAGGTTACAACTGTTGAATTATATGCAGACGGTTGCTCTGGCCAAAATAAGAATTCTGCAACGGTTGGAATGCTGTGTTACTGGCTGCAGCTTGAATCTCCCAGTAACATTCAAGATGTACATCTAACGTTTTCTGTCGTTGGACATTCTTCCCTGCCTCCAGACCGTGGATTTGGAAGAATAGAGAAGAAGGTGCGGCGACGAAATGTCATTGTTGATCACCTAACTAACTTAAAGACATCACACACTGCCATGTCCGAGGCAGGATTCGAACCTGCGACCGTAGCAGCAGCGCGGTTCCGGACTGAAGTACTGTTCTAAGGCTGAAGTGATTTCCCCATACAAACCTGGAAACATGGTGTATCTCCAATAAATAAAGCTCCAAGTGGATGGTATTTCCGACTTCACCAGTGTAAAAGAATTATCTTCAAGAAAGGCAAGTCTACAGTTTTGGTTAGAGGTGAGCCCAATTATAGATGTGACGTTGGTGTTTTCCATTCTTTCTTGAGGAAACATCAGAAAATTGACAATATTACCTTAAGTACTCTACCGAAAGGTATGCCACTAAAACCAGAAAAATTAAAGAATATCGATAAACTGCTCTCGGAACGGTTTGGCGAAGCGTGGGAAAGTAATGAGGTCTTCATCTTGTATTACAGCCTAGTGAAAAAGGAACATGCAAAGAATGAAGATTTCAATAATGTTGTTGTTGTTGTTGTGGTCTTCAGTCCTGAGACTGGTTTGATGCAGCTCTCCATGCTACTCTACCCTGTGCAAGCTTCTTCATCTCCCAGTACCTACTGCAACCTACATCCTTCTGAATCTGCTTAGTGTATTCATCTCTTGGTCTCCCCCTATGATTTTTACCCTCCACGCTGCCCTCCAATACTAAATTGGTGATCCCTTGATGCCTCAGAACATGTCCTACCAACCGATCCCTTCTTCTGGTCAAGTTGTGCCACAAACTTCTCTTCTCCCCAATCCTATTCAATACTTCCTCATTAGTTATGTGATCCACCCATCTAATCTTCAGCATTCTTCTGTAGCACCACATTTCAAAAGCTTCTAGTCTCTTCTTGTCCAAACTATTTACCGTCCATGTTTCACTTCCATACATGGCTACACTCCATACGAATACTTTCAGAAATAACTTCCTGACACTTAAATCTATACTCGATGTTAACAAATTTCTTTTCTTCAGAAACGCTTTCCTTGCCATTGCCAGTCTACATTTTATATCCTCTCTACTTCGTCCATCATCAGTTATTTTGCTCCCCAAATAGCAAAACTCCTTTACTACTTTAAGTGTCTCATTTCCTAATCTAATACCCTCAGCATCACCCGACTTAACTCGACTACATTCCATTATCCTCGTTTTGCTTTTGTTGATGTTCATCTTATATCCTCCCTTCAAGACATCATCCATTCCGTTCAACTGCTCTTCCAAGTCCTTTGCTGTCTCTGACAGAATTACGATGTCATCGGCGAACCTCAAAGTTTTTATTTCTTCTCCATGGATTTTAATACCTACTCCAAATTTTTCTTTTGTTTCCTTTACTGCTTGCTCAGTATAGAGATTGAATAACATCGGGGAGAGGCTACAACCCTGTCTTACTCCCTTCCCAACCACTGCTTCCCTTTCATGTCCCTCAACTCTTATAACTGCCATCTGGTTTCTGTACAAGTTGTAAATAGCCTTTCGCTCCCTGTATTTTACCCCTGCCACCTTTAGAATTTGAAAGAGAGTATTCCAGTCAACATTGTCAAAAGCTTTCTCTAAGTCTACAAATGCTAGAAACGTAGGTTTGCCTTTCCTTAATTTTTCTTCTAAGATAAGTCGTAAGGTCAGTATTGCCTCACGTGTTCCAGTATTTCTACGGAATCCAAACTGATCTTCCCCGAGGTCGGCTTCTACTAGTTTTTCCATTCGTCTGTAAAGAATTCGTGTTAGTACTTTGCAGCTGTGGCTTATTAAACTGATAGTTCGGTAATTTTCACATCTGTCAACACCTGCTTTCTTTGGGATTGGAATTATTATATTCTTCTTGAAGTCTGAGGGTATTTCGCCTGTTTCATACATCTTGCTCACCAGATGGTAGAGTTTTGTCATGACTGGCTCTCCCAAGGCCGTCAGTAGTTCCAATGGAATGTTGTCTACTCCGGGGGCCTTGTTTCGACTCAGCTCCTTCAGTGCTCTGTCAAACTCTTCACGCAGTATCGTATCTCTCATTTCATCTTCATCTACATCCTCTTCCATTTCCATAATATTGTCCTCAAGTGCATCGCCCTTGTATAGACCCTCTATATACTCCTTCCACCTTTCTGCTTTCCCTTCTTTGCTTAGAACTGGGTTTCCATCTGAGCTCTTGATGTTCATACATGTGGTTCTCTTATCTCCAAAGGTCTCTTTAATTTTCCTGTAGGCAGTATCTATCTTACCCCTAGTGAGATAACAAGATAATAATATTATCTTAGAACTCTTCCATTTGGTCCGTGTTTGCGTAGAGAAATAGTAATATCACAAACTGAGTCCGCCTTGATGCAAACACCGTGTTATTTGTTTATTTCTTTAAAAAGCAAGGGATCCCAATAACACTCAGAACAAACAATACAGCTCAGAAAAGACTAAGAACAGTCAGGAAAACCTCAGACTAATTCAGCAACGCTGGAATATGTCGACTCACTTGCAACTCTTGTCAGGACCATTACATAGGACAAACAAGCAGAAATTTCCGAACGAGGTACACAGAGCACATGAGAACTCTAAGATGTGACAGCACACATTCAACTTTCGCAGAACATCTAATGAACAAAACCCATAACCCCACTAATATCGAAAACGATCTACACATTCTGAGAAACAGCAACAGTCTATACCGATAACTAACGATTGAAAAAAATTACCACATACAAAAGGCTATAATCGAAGGGAAAAATGTAATAAATGAAAACACAGCACTTTGCAACAACACACTCTTTACCGCTCTGAGAGAACTGACCAAGGACACAGAACAGAAAGCACACACACGCAAAAGAACCACTTCCCCATCACACACAGAGACATAAACAATGAACGCGCTACAGTTTTTCGTAGCCTTTCTCGCCTCTCGCGACACACGCGAACAGCAAGATGGCGTAAGATTAAGGATCAGAAACGAAGTGCAGAAGTTTTGTTTTTCTGTGTACAAAACATCCACACACCATCCAACGAACGTGAGTACACGAATTGCTAAGCAACAGCTAAATACACACCAAAGTAACTGGCTTCCACAAACACTACCACAACCCCAAGTATACACTGCTGACATACGAAGTTCACCTTTGAGTTTCTGTTTACTAACAGCCGCTCACATGGTTGCAGATGAAATGATGTTCGCTAAGTATAAAAAGACGGCAACAAAAAAAGAGCACAGAAAATATGTCACAAACAGCGCCAATAATAGCTTAAAAACATGCTGTAACAAACAATAAATAAGGTAGTATAAAAGTGTCAATATAAAACTATATCTCAAAAGACGATTTGTAAAAATGTAAATATGTTTTACTGTGTTTGTACAACCATACCATTTTCTGAATGTTTTAGATTTTAAAAATCCACTGATGATGGTGATATTGCGAGGTGCCGGGGCTAGCAGTGTATTTAACACTAAATTCTAGAATCTACACATGTAAATGATGCTCTAAGGCCCCCCCCCCCCCCCCCTATTCTAACTCCGACTTTTGCTGTTGCACAAGGATTAAAAAATATACGCGAACTGACTGTAATCAACCCTGCAAGTGGAGTAGAAAAGAGTTTGGCACCTGCAATAATTTAATTTGATAAATAAGTTAAATAAAGGAAGGTTTCATTAACGTAGTGAGAAATGATGGATTGCTCTACCGATTAACAGAATGAAAGTTCTGTCCAAAATAACAATATGATTTATTAAGACTAAACACAGAATAATAAACAAAAACACATGAAACATTTATAATACATCAAATTGGCTCAAATTGGATACACAGACAAACGCTGTGAAGGTGAAGTTGTCCCTAAACTAGATTGTGAGGTTTATGACGAAGTGGTATGTGGAGCCAATTCCTTGCCACTCAAATCTTAAGAGAGACACACAGCTAACCCAACATTAATTGCTGCTACTCAAGACAGAACAAAGTTAGAAAAAGACGAACAGGCGCACTCTGCTGGGCTCTGATTATCACCTAGGAAAATCCCTATCTGCCGGTGCTGCGGACATACATTACCAAACTGTCTTCTTAACTGCCAGAACACGATCTGGCGTACCGGAGGCGATGGCTGGTTGCTTCGACGTCCTTGACCGAAAGGCGAGAGCCGACTACCTAGAGCACCTGTACAGGCCGAACACACAACATTCCCGCCCCCACGACAGTGGCCGTGGTTAAACGTTCCAATCAGCAACTCCAAAACCGGCGGAAAATTCCACTCCATTGCCAGAGCACTACCATTCCACCAATGGAGATTCTTGGCGCCAATTTCTGCGCTGATTTTGCTATGTGACAGAGCTATGCCCTGAGCCAGCCAATCACAGTTACTATTTTGCAGAAAGCACGGGAATTTTCCCGCCACAACTGCCTGGGTACACAAGTCATTCCCACGCCTCGCTGGTAGCCCGCCAGAAAGTGTTTTCGCTAAGATTCTGTGAAGTAACGGAACCTCTAGCCCAGCCGCTACTTCAGACCCCTCCGGGCGTGTCTTTCGACAATGTCGGCGTCTGCAAAGCATTCACTCGACTTCCTCACACCCGTCGGCTTAACCCTCATCAGATCAGCAGAGCCCGCCTGTCACCGGACCACCCGGGTGACGAGAGACGCTGCGTGGGAAGTCCGCGTGCGAAGGAATAGCAACTTTTCACCGCATGCAATTAGAGACGAAAATCGTAAGATAGAAATATGAGAGGGGGCTCATGCCACCTCTCAATATTTGTCGCCGAAACTAGTTTGAGATAATAAAGAAATAAACAAATAACACGGTGTTTGCATCAAGGCGGACTCAGTTTGTGATATTACTGTTACTGAAGATTTCGCTGAGCAACTAGACCAAGTGGAAAATGAATGTGGTGATGAAGAAGACACTGACTTCAGAATGTGAATGATTTACTGTTAAATCAGCACTTAGATTCTTTTCTGAATACACATTATTACACTTTTAAAAATATGTAGGAAAGTACTGTGTATCGTGCACCATTTGCTTGTTATATTTGGAAAATGTTGTTACATTATGATTGATATTGAATTTAATTATTGGCATTTCATATTTTTATATACTATGAGTGAAATATTTGGTGATTTCAAATAACATAAATAATAAAAGAACTCAGTTATAATTCCAGTTAATGACCAAAATTATCATTATTAAGTTTTAGCTACATTTGCAAAACCCGACCTTATCCACGATGACAGAACCAAAACTCTCCTTATCCAATGTTGAGTTCCAAAACGCGCCTTATCCAGTCATAATACCTTCCTTACATGTCACGAATTACATGCAGGTCTCATATATCAATATACCGGGTGATCAAAAAGTCAGTATAAATTTGAAAACTTAATAAACCGCGGAATAATGTAGATAGAGAGGTAAAAACTGACACACATTCTTGGAACGACATGGGGTTTTATTAGAACCAGGCGCTCCACCCCATATTGCTAGACGCGTGAAAGGTATCTTGTGCGCGTCGTTTGGTGATGATCGTGTGCTCAGCCGCCACTTTCGTCATGCTTGGCCTTCCGGGTCCCCAGACCTCAGTCCGTGCGAGTATTGGCTTTGGGGTTTACCTGAAATCGCAAGTGTATCGTGATCGACCGACAACTCTAGGGATGCTGAAAGACAACATCCGACGCCAATGCCTCACCATAACTCCGGACATGCTTTACAGTGCTGTTCACAACTTTATTCCTCGACTACAGCTACTGTTGGGGAATGATGGTGGACATATTGAGCATTTCCTGTAAAGAACATCATCTCTGCTTTGTCTTACTTTGTTATGCTAATTATTGCTATTTTGATCAGATGAAGCGCCATCTGTCGGACATTTTTTGAACTTTTGTATTTTTTGGTTCTAATAAAACCCCATGTCATTCCAAGCATGTGTGTAATTTTGTACCTCTCTATCTACATTATTCCATGATTTATTCAGTTTTCAAATTTATACTGAGTTTTTGATCACCCGGTATATAAGTACCTCCACATGATAAACATGACTAAATACCACGTTTGTTTGTGTGGACATCTTCCGCAGCAAGCATATTAATACTTAACAATTTGTCCATTTTATTTGAACTGTTGAGCTCCGTGGCCGTGGATAATGATATTTCACTGTAAAAATACAGCAACCAGCCACTTTTTTAATGCGTTTTATTATGCCAGTATGCATTTCGGGTTTGCACCCATTTTCAGCTGGCAAATTACACGTATCTTCAGTTTCTACAGTGGTACAATCTCGACAGCAGTTTGGATGCTGCAGCAGGCCTGTGCAAAAGCAACGGTTCCAATCATTTACTTCAATTTCGCGAGTTTAAAGCTATGCATTATCAGTTGTTCATTTTACTTACATTCTCCTCTCCTTGTTTTTTCCTGGCTTTTCCTCTTTTTTGCAACAACACAAACACTTTTTATCACGCATTTTACACAGGCCCACTGCGTTATCCGCCATGTTGTCGACTGACAGTTTTTGTTCACATACAAACGGTTTATCTATGGACAGAGTTATATTTTACGAAAGTTTTGAGGTTCTAAGATAAGCTACTGTTTTCTAAACATTGACTTGGGTGATAGAAGTATTCAAAGTACGATGTATACATTTTATTTTTCAGTATTGAAGATAATAAACTAACATAACACATTTATACAAAGCAGTAATTCATACATTTACAATATAACAAAGATAGAATTAAGATTTTTATGTTTTATATTATTAATGCGTTTCCGGACACATGTCCACATAACATATTTTCTTTTTTTGTGTGTGAGGAATGTTTCCTGAAAGTTTGGCCGTAACTTTTTGTAACACCCTGTAGATTCCACTGACAATGCCTTAAAACAGTAGACCGAGCGGGGTGGCGCAGTGGTTAGACACTGGACTCGCATTCGGGAGGACGAATGTTCAATCCCGCGTCCGGCCATCCTGATTTAAGTTTTCTGTGATTTCCCTAAATCGCTCCAGGCAAATGCCGGGATGGTTCCTCTGAAAGGGCATGGCCAACTTCCTTCCCCATCCTTCCCTAATCCGATGAGACCGATGACCACGCTGTCTGGTCTCCTTCCCCAAACCAACCAACCAACCAACCTTAAAACAGTAGAAGGCGAAATCCGTATGGATTAAATAAAACAAATAGCAGCAGGAAAAGGCAGTTTGACTTGCAAAACAAGTATGGCTAAATACATTTATTTTACTGAGGGCGAACAAGAAACGGCTTTTTCGTTTCCTGAAAAATTTGCAGAAACGGATAAGGCGGGTCTTGTAACCGAGCGCCTCAGATCTACCGTGCGTGGTAGATGAACAACAAAGCACACCTTAAAAGTGGCATTGTACAGTGTAATAATATTCTATTGTAATAATATTCTACCTATTTCCAGATCCTGGCTGCCCCCCCCCTCCCCCTTTTGTGGAAGTCGTGTGCTGCTGGCAGACAAGTGGTGGTCAGCAGTAGACCGCCGAACATGTGGCCAAGCGGCGCACGTGTCGTGGTTGCATCATTAGGTCGCCTGAGAGTTAAGAGCTCACGTGGTGCGGCGGCTTCCATGTCAAAAGGCCCACAGCAGGCCCGTGGGCGGGTGCTGCAGTGTCCCGCGAGCCAATCATTGTGAATACGGCCGGGCCTGCTACCTGATTCGTAGTGGGGGAGAGGGGGGGGGCTGACGGCACAGAGGCAGCAACACGAGCCCGCCAGCGACCGCGGTTAAACCCGGTTCCCACCGGGGCTGACGCGCATCAAAACAGCGCAGCACAGCGTCGGTTGCCGTGGAAACGCCGTCAGCGGCGGGGCATAGCGGGCTCTGCGACGCTGTTTGCCCATCTCCAACAGCTTCCGCTGCCGCGTGCCGCGCTGCAGGTCCGAGCCGCCGATCACAGAACACACTGAACATGACGTCAGTTACGGAGCTCCTGGCTATAAGAACTTTCACCTAAGGGCTGGCGCGGGCGATACAGCAGCTATGAAATACTTATCATCCGATTTCAAGAAAACTATTAGATGAAAAAATTTGAAACTTCTGCATATCTTCTCTCGATAAAGAACTGAATTTCTTTTGGTTATTCGTCGTGTTTACTTGCTTTTGCTGTATGAGTTGGTAAGTGAACCATTACACGAAATTTTATTGAGTGTGTAAGATGGCAAGAGCTATGCCCCTTACATGAAGTCATTAAAGATCACCTAACTCACGTTGAGCGAACAGTAGGGCTGAACAAAAATGACTGACAAGGCGCAATGCATCTTGTAGACGGTATAGAATAGACGTATTGGAATAATTAATGTCAGGTGATGGTTTTAAAGTAATTCACATGACACGAAAACTTTGTGGAAACGAGTCGATTTACTGGACGCTAGTTTACCTCAAGGAAGTATTTAGAGTTGACCATGGCCAGCTGGGGAACGGCGAAGGGAAGCGACAATAGGCAGCTTAGGGCAGCTCAAGCTCTGAGAAAGCGGTAACGCGGCGCGGCCTCCAGCCGCCTTAAGATGAGTGACAGTGAGTGGGTGGTTGACCCCGACTCCATGTTGGTGTACCGGGAAACAGACGGAGAACTTGTACGCCTGTTGATAAATGTCCGTCATCCCATCTTCTGTGAAACATGCGAGAAAGCCGTGCAAAGCTACGGTGGAGCAGTCAACAGAGGTAAAAATATGCGTGTTTGTGACTATAGCAACTTCATGCTGAATTCACGGTCCGCAGAGTCTGAAGTAAATCAGGTGAAGAGCGACAGAATGAAATACGCCGGCCTCCGATGTGAACATAGGACCCAGGAATTTGAAGTACTCTCCTGGGAGTCAGAATTCCGGAAAACTTGGTGTTGTGCAGACGCTAACCTTGATGGGTGACCTGGGAGGAGCTAAAATAACAGAAGTTGAGAGGAAGGGAAATTTTGTGGGAATTTGTTCACTTCCCAGAGCAGGCATTGGTCGGCACTGGGAAGCGACACATAATTGACGCGACTTGCGCTGCAATTGGCGTAAGTGATTTTGTTGGAGGGGAAACTGAGGCGAAGTCTCAGTAGAGGTCTTCTGTTCCCAGCTTGCCTAGAGTGCGGACGTGGCGTTCTTTACTCAGCTTGCCTGGGAAAGAGTGAGCATCTCTGCAGTTTAGGACCTAGCAAATGGCACGATTGAGCTTGGAGATAGAAAGGTTTGGTTTAGCTATGTACTGAGCAAGATAGCTAGGAGTGAACAGACGAGCGCAGCCTTGCAGTACCACGAGGTCGCCCGGCGTCCACACAATGACGCCGCTCCGCCACACTGTATTCGGTGATATTGCGCCCACTCCGGCCACTGATTAATTTGCTGGATCACGTCGGCAAAGTTTCCACGAGGGTTTCATGGGACATGTATTGTAGAATTCTTCTCGCATTACGCCTGGGTCAGTCGATAGGAATTATTTTTGAGTTATCGCGCTTTACTCCATGCAAACGCAATTTATTACCACAGCCTGATAGGAGAGTCTTGTAATGTGATGACTGAAGGTCGGGAGTTAAAATAAATTTGTGCTAATCGACTGCATCTGTTTTCAATCAAGTAGTTGAAATCCCAAGTCACTTTCTTAATTAATTTTATGTTCAACATTTCCATCTGGTGTTCAATAACTGAATATAACATCAATGTGCACCCCTCTTTAATTAAAAGTGATCAATTCTGAATAAATTAATGTCAACACTGCCACCGCAGTTCAACCAGGAATCACAGGGCCGTATTACTTTTTTTGCGTTATCCGATATTGTGGCAATTTTGCAGTCTCTGTTGATCTGTTAGTCAATTGGTTGGGGTGAACACACGCCAAAACCAGCTAAGTGACGGGTGGGGTGTTACAAGTGTGTAGTGGTACATCTACATCTACATTTATACTATGCAAGCCACCCAACGTGCCACTGTCATTACATCCCTTTCCTGTTCCACTCACGTATGGTTCGTGGGAAGAACGAGTGGCAGAAAGCCTCCGTGTGCGCTCGAATCTCTCTAATTTTACATTCGTGATCTCCTCGGGAGGTATAAGTAGGTGGAAGCAATATATTCGATACTTCATCCAGAAACGCACCCTCTCGAAACCTGGACAGCAAGCTACGCCGCGATGCAGAGCGCCTCTCTTGAAGAGTCTGCCACTTGAGTTTGCTAAACATCTCCGTAACGTTATCACGTTTACCAAATAACCCTGTCACGAAACGCGCCGCTCTTCTTTAGATCTTCTCTATCTCCTCTATCAACCAAACCTGGTACAGATCCCACACTGATGAGCAATACTCAAGTATAGGTCGAACGAGTGTTTTGTAAGCCACCTCCTAATGAATCTCATCCTGGCACCCGCCTAACCAACAATTAATTTTATGTGATCATTCCACTTCAAATAATTCTGTACGCATACTCCCAGATGTTTTACAGAAGTAACTGCTACCAGTGTTTGTTCCGCTATCATATAATCATACAATAAAGGATCCTTCTTTCTATGTATTCGCATTACATTTGTCTATGTTAAGGGTCAGTTGCCACTCCCTGCACCAAGTGCCTATCCGCTGCAGATCTTCCTGCATTTCGCTGCAATTTTCTAATGCTGCGACTTCTCTGTATACTACAGCATCATCCGCTAAAAGCCGCATGGAACTTCCGACACTATCTACTGGGTCATTTATATATATTGTGAAAAGCAACGGTCTCATAACACTCCCCTGTGGCACGCCAGAGGTTACTTTAACGTCTGTAGACGTCTCTCCATTGTGAACAACATGCTGTGTTTTGTTTGCTAAAAACTCTTCAATTCAGCCACACAGCTGGTCGGATATTCCGTAGGCTCTAACTTTGTTTATCAGGCGACAGTGCGGAACTGTATCGAGACTTTGCGTATAGTTTGTTTCAGGTAATACATCACTGCATATGTAATGCAGCTAACATATCGAAATTGTTTTTGAAGTAGAGAGCAGAACGATAGCTGTCGCCATTCTCGAGATAATGGATGACATTCGGCGGACGAGCGGTGAGGGCCCCGCACGCGGGTCGTTCACGACCAATTCTTCGCCCTGCTCGTCGTACATAATGCGGTTATATCAGCTGCAAATTTCGTAAACGGTTTAAGAAATCGAAAAGTATGATTTTTTTGCCGGTGATAGCTTCTAAGGAGTCACTTATTTTGTCGCGTGATAATTCATACAAAATTTGTTTCTTTATCGAGATGTGAAAGTAACTACAGTTTGTCACGATGGATCGAGGAACTTTTTTAAACGGCATTTAATAGCATATGAAATGAGAATTGTGGTGACATGTAACACATTAGTATTTACTATATCCTGTATAGACCTACAGAAACTAAACCGAAACTAATTTACCGGCATATAGTAAGATGTAAGGTACTAAGTATCTGCAATTATTGATTATTTTGTTTTGTAAGTCTTCCTCAGTGGAGTCTAGAATGATTTAATTTTGTTTTGATATGCGATATTTGTAGATTATAAAACAGTTCAGATCCAGTTTTTTTATGTACATAAGTAAATGTTGTGTGACTAGGGTCTCCCGTCGGGTAGGCCGTTCTCCGGGTGCAAGTGTTTCCATTTGACGCCACTTCGGCGACTTGCGCGTCGATGGGGGTGAAATGATGATGATTAAGATAACACAACACCCAGTCCGTGAGTGGAGAAAATCCCCGAACCAGCCAGGAATCGAACCCAGGCCCTTAAGATTGACATTCTGCTGCGCTGACCACTCAGCTACCGGGGGCGGACATGTAAATAAGTGATTACTTACAGTTAATCGAGTTTTTGGTTGACAAATGCGTTTCACATGCTGGTCACATGCTGGAGATCGCACGCCTATGTTTTCCTACTACAGAGTTATTACAAATGATTGAAGCAATTTCACAGCTCTACAATAACTTTATTATTTGAGATATTTTCACAATGCTTTGCACACACATAGAGAAACTCGAAAAGTTTTTTTAGGCATTCACAAATGTTCGATTTGTGCCCCTTTAGTGATTCGGCAGACATGAAGCCGATAATCAAGTTCCTCCCACACTCGGCGCAGCATGTCCCCATCAATGAGTTCGAAAGCATTGTTGATGCGAGCTCGCAGTTCTGGCACGTTTCTTGGTAGAGGAGGTTTAAACACTGAATCTTTCACATCACTATGCGTGAAACTTCCCGCACGCGTTCAACCGTTTCTTCGCTCACTGCAGGCCGACCCGTTGATTTCCCCTTGCAGAGGCATGCAGAAGCTTCAAAATGCGCATACCATCGCCGAATGGAGTTAGCAGTTGGTGGATCTTTGTTGAACTTCGTCCTGAAGTGTCGTTGCACTGTTATGACTGACTGATGTGAGTGCATTTCAAGCACGACATACGCTTTCTCGGCTCCTGTCACCATTTTGTCTCACTGCGCTCTCGAGCGCTCTGGCGGCAGAAACCTGAAGTGCGGCTTCAGCCGAACAAAACTTTATGTATCTGTAGTGTGTCGTGACCATATGTCAATGAATGGAGCTACGGTGAATTTATGAAATCGCTTCAATCATTTGTAATAGCCCTGTATTTTCGTTTCTTATACCTGCTATCGAAATCCAGTCTCTCACCACAATTTAAATTTTTGTCTCTCTTAACTATCTGAATAATCTCTTTTCTCGTACATTGTTTCAATCTGTTCATCATCTGTGGTGTTGATACGTATGTAAACTTTTATCATTGTGGTGTGTGTTATCTTTATGTCTATCTTGGTAATGATAATATTAATGGTGGTTTATAGATGGAGCTGAGTTTGGTGATACTACTTCACCAGTAGTTTCAATAACTAACACTCACAGAGTGGTTAAAATACATGATCTTAACACAGCAAAGCAGGATCAACTGTTAGTCGTTTTCAATCATAAAAAATGACTACCACCTAACAGGTAATGTACTATCATTAAACTGGGTTTAGATACTGTAATTTGGAATACTAATTGCTGTTATGAGAGTGACAATAAGTTTTCGTTCTGGGGCGATCGGTTTTTGTAAAGCAGTAGTGAACAGTGATAATGTTTTTGCTTTCTCACTATATGAAGCGATAAAGCGAACGGAAGATAAACAAGAAAATCCCTGTCCTACGAAATGCAAGTTATGTCCTTCTCAGAGCATAATTCTCTGATTTTCTGTCCTCTGAATTGTTTTTTCCTGTTTCTACTACCTATTCTCGTTTTATAAACAATTTCCATCAACAATTTCCGTTAATATTACGTCCTTTGAACTGATAATTGATTTGTACAGCGTAATGTTGAAACTGCCGCCAAAATTCGAAATTTCCGTCAAAACTCGAAATTCCTGCCAATAGGTTGGGTGGGGGAGGGTGTGGAGGAGGAGGAGGGGGTTGGGGCCCACTTAGAGGCTGATAATAACATGTGATGTCATCCAGGGGTGGGGATGGGCGTGGTCGAGGGCAGGGGTGGAAGGTGTCAGGGTGATTAATTGATCAATTTAATTAATTTGCATATCAATTTGACATCAAAACTGCGCCGAGGCCCACATCTCCCTACTACTTGCGGGGATCAGTTTGTACAGAAATCATACTGCAGATGGAAGCCGAAGGCCTTGAAAGGGAAGCAATAACTGAGAAGGGAGTGGGGCAGGGTTGTAGTCTATTGGAAGTGCGGTGTTTAAAAATGAGGCATGAGATGTACCTCCTACAAATTTTTAATTCCGAAATTTACATCAGCAAAAAGAAATACCCTCCAAATAATGACCTACAATTTGTGCGCAAAAAAATTTAATGCAAATTTTTAAATAGCTAAGAGGCAACGGCCTTGCCGCAGTGGATACACTGGTTCCCGTCAGATCACCGAAGTTAAGCGCTGTCGGGAGTGGCCGGCACTTGGATGGGTGACCGTTCGAGCCGCCATGCGCTGTTGCCATTTTTCGGGGTGCACTCAGCCTCGTGATGTCACTTGAGGAGCTACTCGACCAAATAGTAGCGGCTCCGGTCAAAGAAAACCATCATAACGACCAGGAAAGCGGTGTGCTAACCACATGCCCCTCCTATCGTCATCCTCATCTGAGGATGACACGGCGGCCGGATGGTCCCGATGGGCCACTTGTGGCCTAATGAAGGAGTGCATATATAGCTAGGCGCACTGGTTGGAGTACTTCACCTTTCTCTCTCTGATTATCAAATTACTCAAGCTATTTCTCCCAATAACTTGACATCTCAGAAATAATGTTATCAGATAGTATCTACTTGAATTATAGACCGTGCTAAGGATCACGAAAACGTTTATTTCCAATCAAAGACGAGTTTGGATAGTAATAAGTACATTGCCTGATAAACTTAAATAGGAAAAACCGAGTAAAATTATTTAGGGTTGGGGGAAGTTGAGCAAGGATTTCCGCGACTTTCCTCTTGATGAAATGAACGGAAACGGACTCTAACAAATTAATACAGAAGTGAAAACAGTTTAACCTCACTGGTTGGTGGCTGCATAAACTTGCCAGTACAGAGGCTCTCGCTGTTAAAAACTTTCGACTTCACGAATTGAACGAACTCCTGTGCGAAATCACTCTGCGTAAGCTGCGAGGACCTCACCTGAACGCAACACAAGCTGCAAGATAGCTGATACGTCGCGCAGTGCTTCGTCTCAGAAGTGAGCTCGAACGGACAGCTAGCTGCTCTGGAACCTGCCCAAGGAGACAACCGTGGCCGGCGTCTTTACTAGACGCCTGTACTGGCCGAAGTCTCCATTTTGTACGAGGCCAACGGGCAAAGTCTCCGGCTCTCACGTCCGTAGTGTCTTTACTCCACACCGCCAACAGCTGAAGTGTACTTACTCTACGTTCGCTCCGTAAAATTTCGACGTGAAGCAGACAGAGAAATGTGTCAGAGCACCAGTGCAGCTGGACGCATCTGTGCGCTAATCGAGCGCATTCTAGCACCAGTAAATCTCCCCCCCCCCCCCCCCATCCCACCAAACAATTCTGAGACATCGTCTCCAATAGGACATAGCGCGTACCCAGTCGCGGGCTGAGCCATCTGTATTTTTTCGGAGAGACCCTGGCGAGAGCCGACGCACTACTAGGAATTCTTCCAGCCGTCCATTCCCACGGCGGACGCCACAGAGCATTTACATCTCTGTTAACAAAACTTTTTCTCGTAAGGAGTCGCCCGGCTAAGGGAACGGGACATGGCGTCGCCGTTTCACATCAGGAATGTTCGCCTTGAGTTCCGACCGTAAAATTTCGTTGGCGGCGATCAGCCGGCGGCCCAGGCTCCGTTTGACATCTGGCCAACACAACGGAATAGCTTCCCATTGTACTGGCCGCCCGAAAGGCGCCATGCTAGGGATGTGCAAGAAATCGCGTATCTGTTATAAATCACAGTGACTGAGAAGTCACAGATATCACAGTAATATCAGAAATTGAGTCCGCCTTGATGCAAAACACCTTGTTATTCGTTTGTTTCTTTGTTATCCCAAACTAGTTTCGGTGACAAATATCACCATCATCAGTGGGGTATTTTAATCTAAAACATGCAGAAAATGGTATGGTTGTACAACACAGTAAAACATTATTCCATTTTTACAAATCGTCTTTTGAAATATAGTTTTATATTGATACTTTCATACTACCTAATTTATTGTATGCTACAGCATGTTTTAAGCAATTATTGGCTCAGTTTGTGACATATTTTCTATGCTCTTTTTTCTGTTGCCATCTTTTTTACTTAGCGAACATCATTTTATCTACAATCATGTGAGCGGCTGTTAGTAAACAAATACTCAAAGGTGAACTTCGTATGTCAGCCGTGTATACTTGGCGTTGTGGTAGTGTTGTGGAAGCGAGTTATTTTGGTGTGTATTGAGTTGTTGCTTAGCTATTCGTGTACTCACGTTCGCTGGATGGTATGTGGCTACTTTTTGCACAGAAAGAAAAAACGTTTGCACTTTGTTTCTGATTCAGAATACTACGTCATCTTGCTGTTCGCGTGTGTTGCGAGAGGCGTATCGCATGTGGCGAGAAAGGCCATGAAAAACTGTAGCGCGAATTACGACGACTTCTGTTCATTATTTACGTCTCTGTGTATGATGGGGAAGTGGTTCTTTTGCGTGTGTGTATGCTTTCTGTTCTCTGTCCTTGGTCAGTTCTCTCAGAGTGGTAAAGAGTGTGTTGTTGCAGAGTGTTGTGTTTTCATTTATTACATTTTTCCTTTCGACTATAGCCTTTTGTATGTGGTAATTTTCTTCTATCGTTAGTTGTCGGTATAGACTGTTGCTGTTTCTCAGAATGCGTTGATCGTTTTCGATATTAGTGGGGTTATGGTTTTTGTTCATTAGATGTTCTGCGAAAGTTGAATGTGTGCTGTCACATCTTAGAGCTGTCATGTGCTCTGTGTACCTCGTTCGGAAATTTCTGCTTGTTTGTCCTATGTAGTGGGCCTGACAAGAGTTGCAAGTGAGTTGATATATTCCAGCGTTGCTGAATTTGTCTGAGGTTTCTCTGACTGGTCTTAGTCCTTTCAGAACTGTATTGTTTGAATGTTATTGTGATCCCTTGCTTTTTTAAGATTTTTCCTATTCCATGTGATATTTTGTTATTCTATGTTAGTGTGTACCATCTCTCTCTTTCCTCAGAAGTGGTGTGGTCTGCTGTGTTGTCTGTGTGTGCTGCATGTTTCCATTTTACCTTATTGTTGAGTTTGTTTATGATGCCTGTTTTTTAGTCGTTTTCAACAGCAGTTTGTTTGATTATGTTTAGTTCCTGTGTGCAGTTTTCTGGTTTCTCTTAAAAAACATCACACACACCTTGACACAGAACCAGACAAAAAGAATGACACAAAAGAACCCTAAAACTCCACTCTTAACAAGCCTGCCAAAGGTCCACAAACCCCTCATCCCAGTCAGGCCAGTGACTGACTTCAGAAAAGCTAGGAGTGGCGGAAGTAACGTTGTGAGGAGGCGTCTTGAGTGGTGTTTCGGTAACTCAGTGGGTAGAGCATTTGTCCGCGAAAGGCGAAAGTCCCTAGTTCCAGTCTTGGCACGGCACACCGTTTTAATCAGTCAAGAAGTTCCATATCGGCGCCCACTCCGCTGCAGAGTGAAAATTTCGTTCAGGATATAAAATGTAAAGTGGCAACGGCAAGAAGTGTTCCCGGAAAAGAGAAATTTGTTAACTGCTTCTTGCGAAGACTCTTCTGGAGGTATTCGTATAAAGTGTAACCCCGTGCGCAACTGAAACGTGCACGATAAGAGAAGTTCACGTAAGAACACAAGCGTTTGGAATGAGTTCGTACAGAAGAGTGTTCACAATTATATGGGATGGTAGGGTAACTAATGAAAATCGAAACGTCAGCTCATCCTTGGCACACAAAACCAGTTCTGGACGGTACGCACCGTGTGAAGAGGTTCAAATGGCTCTGAGCACTATGGGACTTAACAGCTGAGGTCATCAGTCCCCTAGAACTTAGAACTACTTAAACCTAACTAACCTAAGGACATCACACACATCCATGCCCGAGGCATGATTCGCACCTGCGACCGTAGCGGTCACGCGGTTCCAGACTGAAGCTCCTAGAACCGCTCGGCCACTCCGGCCGGCCGTGTGAAAAGGGATCCCATCTTCTTGGAACACAGCATCACCATTGGGGAACAAGCATTGTACGCTAGGATGGAACTGATAAGCCAAAAAGGTTACATAATCCTTGCCAAATAATGCTACCTTGCAGAGTAACAATGGGGCTCATGGCTGCCCCAAACGTCACCAAATCACCACTGTGTCTCATACTGTGTCTCAAACTGGGCCAGAAGTTGGAAACAGTGTGAAATGAGACTCATCTGACCAAACGACTTTCTCCCATTGTCTACGTTTTATGGCTACGGCAGTACGTTTTCCTTCTACCGGCATTTTCATCGCTGATGAGTAGTTTTGGAATTCCAGCTTTTGGAGCTTCCGAAGTGTTATTTTGATACTGGCGGGGTTCGCGAGTACGACGTCACTTCTGCAGTGACTTTTTTTAGCTCTAATCCTCTTACTTTTGTAAAGTTGTTGCATTAATTTGAGGTGAAAGCGGTGCTGATATTCAAGACCTTAAAAGAGGGTTAAAAGCTGTGAGCTATCTGAGGAAGTTAACCTTGCATTACTGCGCAACTGTTTCACCAGGTATCCAGTCTAGCTTACCAAATTCCCAACCAGACTAACATTAATTACAATCTTTTAGTACTCATCTTTCGATAACCGGTGATTATATATATATATATATATATATATATATATATATATATATATATATATATATATATAAAGACAGTTTAAATAAGAAGAAATAAATCGGCTCATATTTGGACATTTATTTCAACATTGATCATTGTTCCGTTAAAATTTCAGCATATCAAACTTGATTCATAACTAAACTGGTGCCTTATTTAGGATTGTGTAAATGTGAGTTTGTAATCTTATGGACCACATCAAATAGGGAGCCAAGATTGGGAGACTCCATACAACACTGCATTCATAAAATAACACACGAAGAACGTTGAAACATATGCAATAGGAAATTAACCACAACCAACGGATTCAATTTTCACCCAAAGAAGTTACTTTCGTAGCGCAATCCTGTCCGTCATGAAATTACCACACACTGGTGTACTAAATTCATACTAACTCTCTGTGAAATCTTCCTGAAAAGAATAGCTGAGGGCTACTTTGATGATTACACCACATGCTTCACGTGGTCAACTTGGTTTACACAAAGAGTGTACTCCACAATAATTTTGATAATTAAAATAAATTACATCGAAAAGCAATTTACAAAAGAAAAACCTCAAACTGGTTACTATCGTCTTACTATTAACCTGATGGGTCAAACAATTGTATAAGCACGTGGTACTGGTCTCACAAAGTACACCCCACGTGGGTTGAACATAAAGAAAAGTTGCTATATTGAAAAATATTGTCAAGACGAGACGTTATAATCTCACGAACATTCGCATTTAAGATTGATGATCTTAGAGTTACTGATCAATGCATGGTTCCACTTTACTCACAAAGTAGTGACAAAGCAACTAGCAGAAGATATTCTGAACTTCACACTCGAAATATACTGCGTTGCAATTTAAGATAATATTAGATATTTTAGAGCTAAACCTGAAATAAAGGTGATTAAATTTTCAGTTAGGCTGAACTTAAGAAATCCATTGTCATATGGACTTAGCAGACACGCGCATAGCCAGTGATCTTACCACTTCAGACACTCGCCGTGGACAGACTGACCTGGGCTCCTACCGAGCGTGCTTAACAAATACAAACAGAAGCGTCCAGAGAGGCAGCTTCCTATACCAACATGACAAGGGACAGACAGGACCATACTAAGAATAGAAACCTCTTTGCTTCTAGAAAGCGTAGCTACCTGTTCCGACGTTGGTCCTACTGTTCTCTAGCAGACAGGCTTGTCTGCTACCCTCAAGTATGCAACTAGAAATACATTTGCTCATTCATTCTTTCACACAGAAGGGAAGGGGGATGACAGTATCTTATCATATACAGTATGTAAAAGAAAGCGGATGTAGGTTCCGTATGAGACTGTGTGACATGAATTACATATAAACTGTGTTTTAAAGTGTAGTAGTGTGACAGATCGTTCTTGTTTATGTGTAAAAGTAACACGTTTCACTGCTCAGTCTCCTCCTAGATAGTCAGAAACACCACAGTAAATTTAGAAGTGGAATGTATGCCGTAAATGACAACAGAATTAAGAAATTAACATGAAAGGAATCCAACAGAGACCTTTCACTTTTCCTCGCAACCCTCTTTAGTGACTGACCATCACGATCACCTGACACAAATTTTCGTCCACTTTGTGACACCGCAGATGATGTTTTCCCCTTTCGTTGTGCCAGCCAGAGTGGCCGAGCGATTCTAGGCGCTTCAGTCTGGAGCGGCGAGACCGCTACCGTCGCAGGTTCGAATCTTGCCTTGGGCATGGATGTATGTGATGTCCTTAGGTTAGGTAGGTTTAGGTTCTAGGGGACTGATGACCTCAGATGTTAAGTCCCATAGTGCTCAGAGCCATTTGAACCATTTCGTTGCTTGCAGTGGAAATCTTCGATACTTTGCTTGTTGAAATGAGAGGTGGCCTGCCTTTCCGACGCACACAATGGCCAGCCCCCTCTAATGTTTACAGCAATCATCTTACTCTTAGTAACTCAATTTGGGGAGGTATAGCCGAGAATGGTCATTACATCGCTAGTATTGAGAACTCGGAAGATACGAATGTTTTCCTCTCTAATTGCATGCGGTGGAGAGTTTCTATTTCTTCCCAGGCAGTATCTCTCGTCGCCAGGGCGGTCCGGAAATACAGGAGGGTTGTGCTGGTCAACAAAGGATTATGCCGGCTGGTGTGAGGGACTGGCTGAATGGGGTGGATGCTGCCTCGACGCCGACATTGTCAAAAGAGCGGGACGAAACGCCCATGGTGGGTTCTGAGGGAGTACCTGGGTTGAGATATCTCGTTTCTTCGCGGAAATTCGGTGAACACACCATCTGGCCAGCTTCGAGCGAGGCGTGGGAACGACATGAGTTCCCAGGCAGTTTTCGCGGGCAAATTCCCGAGTTTTCTGTAAAAGATTACCTATGATTGGCTTACTCAGAGAAAAGCTCCGTGACGTAGAAAAATCGACGCAGAAATTGGCGCCAAGTATCTCCAATCGTGAAGTAGAAGTGCTTCGGCAATAGAGTGGAATTTTCCACCGCTTATTACGTTGGTGATTGGCACATATAACCACGGCCATTGTGGTGGGGGTGGTAATGTACTGGGTTCGGCTTGTACGGGTGCTGTGTGAAAGAGTCTAGCCTCACCTTTTAGTAAGAGTAGGTCAGAAGACTGAGCACTAGCCGCTCTTGACAGTCTGCCTTCCCTTGGCTGTCTAATATATATCTGTAAACGTAGGCTTCCGTGGCCATTGTCACAGTCAATAAAATTCTTCTGGGTTTGAGGTTGCATTGTTCGAGTCCTCCCTCAGGCATGGGTGTGTGTGTTTGTCCTTAGGATAATTTAGGTTAAGTAGTGTGTAAACTTAGGGACTGATGACCTTAGCAGTTAAGTCCCATAATACGAGGGCGGTTCAGAAAGTAACCTCCGATTGGTCACAGTGCGGGTTGTGGGGGGAGTAGCGACGCCATCTGTGCGTTCACGCACTCAACAGGTCAGTCGGCATCAAGCCGTGGTCGAGTGAACGTCGTACCTGCGCTAGTTTAGTTTTTGTGGCAGTTTGAAATGTGTGCTGCAATAGAAAACCCCGCCAAATGTGAAGTGCGTGCTGTCATAAGGTTTTTTACAGCCAAAGGATATTCTGCAGCAGCTATTCATCGTGAGCTTTGTGCCGTGTACGGACCAAGAGTTATGAGTGAAGGAGTTGTCCCTGAATGGGTACGTTTATTTAAAAGTGGACGAGAAAACGTTCATGATGAAGAGAGGAGTGGTAGACCATCATTGGTGACTGACGAACGCGTTCAGACAGTTGATGCAAAACTTCGTGAAAATCGACGTTTCTCAATGTCGGAGTTGTCTACTGGTTTTCCACAGATTTCTAAGACTCTCTTGTACGAGATAGTGACAGCAAGATTGGGTTACCGTAAGTTCTGTGCACGATGGGTGCCCAAAATTCTTACCGACCACCACAAAACTCAAAGAATGGCCTCTGCATTAGACTTTCTGTCACGTTATGAGGACGAAGGAGAACCATTGTTAAACAGAATCGTGACCGGTGACGAAACCTGGATTAAGTACGTGAACCCTGAGACAAAAGAACAATCAAAGATGTGGGCACATTCAAATTCGCCTACCAAACCAAGAAAAGCCTCGCAAGATTTTTCTGCCAGAAAACTGATGGCAACGGTGTTTTGGGATGCCAAAGGGGTGTTGTTGGTTGAATTCATGGAACGTGGTACGACCATTAATCAAGACGTGTACTGTGAAACAATAAAAAAGTTACGATGGGCTATACAGAACAAACGCCGTGGTATGCTGACTTCCGGTATCGTTTTTTTGCACGATAACGCCCGTCCTCACTCTGCTCGCAGAACAACAGCCCTTCTTGAGTCCTTCAAGTGGGACGTTATCAACCATCCACCTTTCAGCCCAGACCTGTCGCCAAGTGATAATCACCTCTTCATGCATTTGAAGAAATGGCTCGGGTCACAGCGGTTTGATGACGACGAAGAGCTCAAAGATGCGGTCACAGGCTGGCTCCAGGCACAAGCGGGTGATTTTTATGCAGAAGGAATTTCAAAGCTTGTGAAGAGATACGATAAGTGCCTCAATCGCTATGGAGACTATGTAGAACAATAGTGCAAAGATGTAGTTGTAAGATGTATATATTAAAATATTTTTATTTAACTTGGTGTATTTTTTTAAATCAACCGGAGGTTACTTTCTGAACGGCCCTCGTATTTCACACACATTTGAATTTTTTTTTTTTTTTTCTTTTTTTTGAGGCTGCATTGTCATCTGTAAAATTCCGACGCTTTGGCGACTATTGCAAGACGTCTTTCCTCAGGGTGTATTGCTGTCTGTCAGCAATACGCCCTGAGGAAGGCGCCTTGCAACAGTCGCTGAAGCGTTGGAATTTTACAGATGACAATGCGGTCTCAAACCCAGAAGAGTTTTATTGACTGTAATATATTTCTGTTTAATAGTACCTGTCTGACGAAGTTGCTGAAGTTTTGGTTTCAATGTAACTTTCCGAGTACAGATGCCAATTGAGCGTTGTGCGTACAAATGGCGTAAGTTGTCCGTCTAGAGCTGTTTTGGATAAAGTTGACTTTATCGGAGTTACTGTGTGACTTCGCTTGTTAAAATCAATCACTGTACCGTCAGTGATTGTGTGGCGAGCTTGCTTCGTCTCTCTCAGATGCGCATTTGAACTGCTAAGAAGTCTTTAGTCTGGAACAACCAGGCCAGGATAATTAGCATCGGGCTGTACTCTCGACATTATCATCACCACGACGGGACGTCGAATCAATCAGCCATCACCTCTGGTACGCCAGATCATGTTCTTGCAGTAAAGAAGACAGCCTGGTACTGTATGTCTGCAGCACCAGCAGATTAGGGAATTTTGCTAAGTGATAATCAGGGCTCAGCAGAGCGCGCCTGTTTCCGTTCTTTCTATCTTGGTTTTGTCTTGGGTTTTCATTGTCTGAGCTCTCATTACTGTTGCAGGGCAATTAATGTCGGATTTGCTGGGTGTTTTTCTTAATATTTGAGTTGCAAGTAATTGGCTTCATATACCACTTGGTCATTAATGTCATAAGCTGGTTTATGGACAACTTCACCTTCACAGCAATTATCTGTGTATCAAATTGACGTAGTGTAAATATTTCATGTGTTTACATTTTGAATTTAGTCAGAATAAATCCAATTGTTATCTTGAACAGTACTTTCATTCTGTAGTTAGGTAGAGCAACCCTTTCATCTGTCACGACATTAATTAAACTTTCCACTGTCAAATTAATGTTTGTTGTTGTTGTGGTTTCAGTCCTGAGACTGGGTTGATACAGCTCTCCGTGCTGTTCTATCCTGTGCAAACTTCTTCATCTCCCAGTACCTACTGCAACCTACATCCTTCTGAATCTGCTTAGTGTATTCATCTCTTGGTCTCCCTCTACGATTTTTACCTTCCATGCTGCCCTCCAGTACTAAATTGGTGATCCCTTGATGCCTCAGAGCATGTGCTACTAACCGATCCCTTCTTCTTGTCAAGTTGTGCCGCAAACTCCTCTTCTCCCCAATTCTATTCAATACCTCCTCATTACTTATGTGATCTACCTATCTAATCTTCAGCATTCTTCTGTAGCACCACATTTCGAATGCTTCTATTCTCTTCTTGTCCAAACTATTTATCGTCCATGTTTCACTTCCGTACATGGCTACACTCCATACAAATACTTTCAGAAATGATTTCCTGACACTTAAATATATACTCGATGTTAGCAAATTTATCTTCTTCAGAAACGCTTTCCATGCCATTGCCAGTCTACATTTTGTATCCCTTCTACTTCGACCATCATCATTTGTTTTGCTCCCCAAATAGCAAAACTCCTTTACTACTTTAAGCGTCTCATTTCCTAATCTTATACCCTCAGCATCACCCGTTTTAATTCGACTACATTCAATTATACTCGTTTTGCTTTTGTTGATGTTCATCTTATATCCTCCTTTCAAGACACTGTCCATTCCGTTCAACTGTTCTTACAAGTCCTTTGCTGTCTCTGACAGAGTTACAATGTCATCGGCGAACCTCAAAGTTTTTATTTCTTCTCCATGGATTTTAATACCTTCTCCGAATTTTTCTTTTGTTGCCTTTTGTAAGTAGGCTGTTTACGTTTTTATGTTGGTAACGCCACGTAGCGCTCTGTATGAAAATCACTGACTCTCCTGTGTGCAGTCCGTGGGTGGTTTGCATTGTTGGAATATTTGCTATTGTAGTGTTGGGCGGTTGGATGTGAACAGCGCTTAGCGTTGTGCAGTTGGAGGTGAGCCGCCAGCAATGGTGGATGTGGAGAGAGAGATGGCAGAATTCTGAGAGCGGACAATCTGGACGTGTATCCATCAGAAAGAGTAAATTTGTAATACACTATATCATGAACTGATATACAGGGCTATTACAAATGATTGAAGCGATTTCATAAATTCACCGTAGCTCCCATTCATTGACATATGGTCACGACACACTACAGATACGCCGCACTTCAGGTTTCTGCCGTCAGAGCGCTCGAGAGCGCAGTGAGACAAAATGGCGACAGGAGCCGAGAAAGCGTATGTCGTGCTTGAAATGCACTCACATCAGTCAGTCATAACAGTGCAACGACACTTCAGGACGAAGTTCAACAAAGATCCACCAACTGCTAACTCCATTCGGCGATGGTATGCGCAGTTTAAAGCTTCTGGATGCCTCTGTAAGGGGAAATCAACGGGTCGGCCTGCAGTGAGCGAGGAAACGGTTGAACGCGTGCGGGCAAGATTCACGCGTAGCCCGCGGAAAATGGGCTCATGCCACAACTGGAGACCGACAGCGCCGACTTCATCTTTCAACAGGGTGGTGCTCCACCGCACTTCGGCATTTCTTAAACAGGAGATTGGAAAACCGATGGATCGGTCGTGGTGGAGATCATGATCAGCAATTCATGTCATGGCCTCCACGCTCTCCCGACTGAACCCCATGCGATTTCTTTCTGTGGGGTTATGTGAAAGATTCAGTGTTTAAACCTCCTCTACCAAGAAACGTGCCAGAACTGCGAGCTCGCATCAACGATGCTTTCGAACTCATTGAATGGGACATGCTGCGCCGAGTGTGGGAGGAACTTGATTATCGGCTTGATGTCTGCCGAATCACTAAAGGGGCACATAGGGAACATTTGTGAATGCCTAAAAAAACTTTTTGAGTTTTTGTATGTGTATGCAAAGCATTTTGAAAATATCTCAAATAATAAAGTTATTGTAGAGCTGTGAAATCGCTTCAATCATTTGTAATAGCCCTGTACATATATATGATGATTTTTGAACACTATTAAGGTAAATACATTGTTTGTTCTGTGTCAAAATCTT
Source organism: Schistocerca serialis cubense (assembly GCF_023864345.2). Classification (NCBI taxonomy): domain Eukaryota; kingdom Metazoa; phylum Arthropoda; class Insecta; order Orthoptera; family Acrididae; genus Schistocerca; species Schistocerca serialis. The sequence continues at coordinate 1,204,059,158 of NC_064638.1, read as the reverse complement.
TCATTTGCTAACTATGCTTATCAGTAGTTAGTGCCTTCAGTATTTAGAATCTTTATTTAACTGGCAGTATTGGCGCTGGTGCTGGTACTTTAATTGTGTGGATACGTAACTGTTTCATCAAAAATGCCAGTTTATGTCGTATTAATCGATCCGATTGTAATATAAAGTCTAAAGGAATCATATTTTATTCGTAAGTGGAGTCGTTCAAGCAATATTTTCTTTTGCATAGCTGAATTATGGTTGCGCTGTTTATTTGTATTCTTTCCTGTATTTTCAATGCTGTGGTTTGTGGTTGTTGGTGCAACATCTCATACTCCAAACTGCTCCCGCCAGTAATTATTCATTGTTCACATTTCCTCCCTCTTTAAAAAAGATACTGCCTAGAACAGCCGGAGACAGCGGCCACGTGTGTATGCGTTTTGTGTGTATGACTGTATGAATGTGTGTGTGGTGTATGCTTTGTTTCCTTTCGGAAGATTGACTTTGGACGAAAACTTATGTGAATAATCTTTTCGTCGTGCCTGCCTGCTGCTCGGCCCGTGGTTAGCAATCTAACCTCTTCACAGTATAATTATTCCCTCGTGAGGATTGTTGTAAATAATCCACTGCAATTCAACAGGAACAATGATGTACATAATTACGATACCAGAAGGAAAAAAATGAGAGTCATTAATAACACAAACAGGGAGGGGTTCACAATGCTGTAACCAAAAGTTTTGACCACTTACCCAGCGTTATAAATGCCTGACAGACAGCAAAGTAAAATTTGAAAGTAAACTGAATATGTTTCTCTTTGATAACTCCTCCTATTCCGCAGAAGACTTCCTGTTATTGTAATGTGTAATGCCTAGGAATGACCAACATCTGCCTGTCTTTAATTTTAAAAAAAAAAACAACAAAAAAACCTAATAAATTTCCAACATGGAGGCATATTAAAAATGCTATAAAATGACTCACTCCAGGTGAAAATTTGTGCAAGCGATACATGGAACATGAAATTAACTAAATAAGTAACTACTGGTGTATCACAAAGCATGGCAGAGATTTCCATACTTTGAAAACCCCAAAATGAAATTCAAATGTAAAATGTAGCTGATGATCAAAGTAGACGTACATTCCAGTTGTGATATGTTTGGTTATTCCTGAAAAACTGGCAGAACTACCGGCGAGAAATATCCCCAGAAAAGAAGCAAACAGGCTACAGTTGGGAACGAGGACCTGTGTATTACACAGGTTAATCTATCATTACTAAAAAAAAATGACCTACATACAAGTTGAAGCAAAATATCCATTGTACCGGGTCTAAACGTTTGAAACCATTCCCTTAATCACGTTTATAGTATTGTGCAATGCTGGAACATGCTTAAAAAATTATATCACATTTGTATCCTGAAAATTGCTATTACTGGTCACACACTGAATGACGCATCATAGGTAAGATTTCAGAGTGAGAGGATGTGTAAACTACAGTGAAACTAAATGACTGACACCCTAATAAAACAAAGATTCGGTTCTGTAAGGAGGCACACCTTTATGCAGTTCTGTTTCTTTGACATTTCAATTATCGTTCACTTGCTTGACATGCACAAGACACGATAGCATGTCTTGCGTCTTCCCTCATTGTACACATTTATGGACTAGCAACGAAAACGTAGGTAAGTTTTTTTGCAAAAGTGAACTTTAAAAATGTTGTGCATGCAAGTTGAGAGCTGAAAATGTAACGAATAAGAAGCATTACGATTAAAAAAACAAGCTTTGGTTTCGGAGTTCCAGCTACATTTGCTATCGACACACACACACACACACACACACACATACACACAGTAAAAGTGGAATTAAGTGAATGACGAAAGCATGCTTTACACAATACTTCCTTCTCTTCTAGGTTATTCAAAATATATCCACGAAAACCAAGATAAACAAAAACCAAGGTACACTAACGAGGCCAAATGGGTCATATTACCAGAGCAAATACGCATTTAAGAACAGAAAAACGTTCGAAATTGCCTTCTTCACACTATGTTATTTACTTAAGCACTGTAATTTTTAGTAGTTAAAACAGCTGTTGGGTGCACACGACAGAAAAAATGAAGAAGAAGCAATCGTAAATGGCAATCTGCTAATGTTATGGGTTATGTAACATGGCGGTGGGCCCTGCCAACTCTGACTTCGAAACAACGCACAGCTTAGGTCTATAACGTCATCTCCGCCGGCCGCGGTGGTCTAGCGGTTCTAGGCGCTCAGTCCGGAACCGCGCGACTGCTACGTTCGCAGGTTCGAATCCTGCTTCCGGCATGGATGTATGTGATGTCCTTAGGTTAGTCAGGTTTAAGTAGTTCTACGTTCTAGGGGACTGATGACCACAGATGTTAAGTCCCATTTTTTGAACGTCATCTCCCTTCTTTTTTTTACCTTCGTAGTCTTGAATGTATGGGTCAAATACAATCGGCGGTTGTTATGACAACGGCAATAAACAGCTAAGAGTACGACGAAAGTTTTATTCAAAAGTTTTTTTCTTTTATATCTTCATATACGCATGAACGAGCCGAAGCTGCATTATTACGAGGTACTGAAAGCAATAGAAATGCTACTTTTGTACAACAACTAGCAAGGTGTCTGATCTACATGGGCACTAAATTGCATCGTCTACGGCGAAAGTTTGTTGCCACTCTTTGTACAAGTAGCACATTTGATGCAGCATATCAAGCATCAGACAAGTTTTGTGTTGTGATTACGGCGCGTTACGCCAAGTCAAGTTACGTTCAACACAAATAGCTCAGGGGTGCGCCGTTATCGCGATAAGCAAGTCTTCGCAGTGAATACCGTAACAATTACATCAACCACAAACCCGTTCTCATACATTCCGTAACAGGCGCATTCCTCCACACTAACTGTACAGACTAACCGCACGTATCGACTCGTATTTCAACACTTTGGGCCGCCTGACGCGTATCCGTTGCTGAGGCCTAGCCGATTCATTGCCTCATAGCTGACAACGCAGTGTTTCGTCCACTGCCGCGACTGGAATTCCAGGCATTGCCGACGCAATGTAAACAGGTATCAAGGAGGTCGTTTTTAGGGCGGACTCCGACAGCGGCGAGGCATACGCAGCGCGATGCTCTTCTATCACACCCTTCAGCGGTTCTACATAGGCCGTGGCGCCTACGGCGAAGCAACACGGAGAAACTGCTCTACGACTTATAGGAGGCCCCTCCACCAACCGGAAGACAAAAGCTGCCTTCTCGCGACGCAGCCAGTCCGACCACCCGCGTGACCTGCTCTATGACGTCGATGGCCTGCTGCCTGTCTTCACGCCGCTGAACTGAACCCCCCGTCTAAAGCCCGTCTTACACGAGCCACTTTCTGGTCAAAATCAACTACTGAAAGTGCGAACAGCTTTTGTGACTGTGTGTAAACCAGCAATCAACCACGACGCGAGTGTGTGTTTGACGTCAATGATCTATGGACCGCGTCGAGTGTGGAGTTCTAAATTTAAACACATGCTGCACACCGCGCATGCGCAGAAACAAGGGAGCAAAGCGTCGTCTGCTAACATCTGAAAATAAGCTATTCCTGCCGGGCTCACCCCTGTTATAGGAATGTATTTTATGTTTTCGTGTCTGCTTAATTTTTATTATGTTGTTTGGTTTGTTTTCGTGACGCAGTGAAAAGTTACACAAGGTCCTGATATTTTTTCCTACTAATGTTCTCTTGCAAGACAGACGAAATATCTGAAAGCATAAAGAAATTTAAGCTTTACAGAGAAAAAGCCTAAACTGTGCATGGACAGGAACGTAAACAGACAAAAGTGTTTGAATGACAATTGTTTCAACAGTGAAAAAGTTAGAATTATTTGTCGAGAAAAGTGATTTTCGATGTTTTTGATAATTAACAAGAAAACAAGCTACAAAGGATAGAAGCAAAAACGCGCTATTTACTGCGTTCTAGGTATCCAAACGATGTAAATTGAATTTTATCAGCGAGTTAACCGATACATCGATTTTTTAAAAACCTGACTTCGGTGTGGCAACATCTTTGGTCTACTTATTTGTTATTACTCGCGTTTTGTTGTGACTTATCCTTCTTTATCTTTCCGAGGGCACTGCACTACACGCAAAGCACATTTAATATATGTGTGCAGTGCCCCCGGAAAGAGAAAGAAGAAGGATCAGTCACAACAAAACGTGAGTAATAACAAATAAGTACAGAAAACATGTTGCCACACCGAAGTCAGGTTTTTAAAAAATCGATGGGTACGTTAACTCGCTGATAAAATTCACTTTACATCGTTTGGTTTGCAGGTGACAAGCTATCAATGCAGGCCACTATACATGTAGTCCTGCAAAACTATATAATGTAAAATCAAGGTAAGAGCAAAAACGAACAAAAACTGTCCTGAGGCATCAATTCGTTAGATTAGTAGTAATTGAAAATTTTTTTCAATTTTACAGCAGTCCAATAAACATAACCCACTGATGATGGCATAGAAGTGCTGAAACATGTCCGGGTAACAAGAAAAAACAGTGTTTTGCATAAAAGGTGGAACCTATATTCAATAATTTTAACTGCATACACAGAAGAGATACAAGAGCAGCAAATCCAAAAGATTAATTGAATAATGTGTTTGCAAGTATGTATTTCCTCGAACAAATAAATGTATATGTTCTGACATATTTGGATTACACGTTTCGTATTCTTTCAGTTCTCAGGAGTGAAACGAATTTACCACGTAACCTTTGACAAGAATGCCCACTATTAACTCTCCTTTGGTGACTAACAAACTCTACTATTCTTGCTTGTTCCTACATTATGTACTATATTTCGATTTTTTCGTAAAAAGGATAGTCCCTCATAAACTAACTTTCACAGTTCAAATGTCAAACTACCCAGCAGACAGCGCTGACGTCACACGCAATTTTGGCGCTAAAGTGTAAAGGAAAATGACCACTCGAATGAGACGAGACGCAGTACAGGAATAAAACGCCAGGGGCGCTGCAGTAGACTTGTCTCGAGTAGACGGGTGAGACAAGAAAGTGGACCACGTCAAGGGGCTGCCTGAGTGACGTCACGACCCGACTGCTGTGCAGACCCAGACTCGACGTGGCCAGCAGTTTTAGCTGCCGCGTCCGGGATGGAAGTTCTTTGCGAATGTCGGAAACAGCATATACTGCCCATTTTACGCAGTTTGCAGGTCAGCTGGAGGAACAGGGAAGAGGGAAATTTGCAAACACTCTTCAGCAGCACTTTTGAAACGCAGCTTCAAGGCGATTCCTTAAACATTTGCTTGATTATCAAACTTTTGTAAAGTGTGGATCCCAGGAGGTTTATCTAAGGTCAACAATGCAACTTATCGATCACACTAGATGCCACGAGAGGTGGACCTTCCAGCATAAAAGGAGGACGGGAGTATTGCGTTTTGTCAGTAGAAAACCAGTGACAGAAGAACAGATCGGTCAGGACACCTCACTCACTTCGAACTGGATGTCACCTGTGCAACAAATTAATCGGGGACATTTCGAGCCTTCTAAAGCTGCCCATCTACACTGTTGGTGATCCGATTGTGAAGTGGAAACGGGAAGCAAGAAACACAGATGAACCAAAACCACACCGGTCTCGTTTACTGACGGTCAGGGATCACTATGCACTGCGGGAGATGGTTGTAAAAAATCGCATGATATCATCGTAAGGAAACACTTGTGAGTTCCCAGGTGGTACCAAAGATCCATCTACCACAACGACTCCGAGAGCTAAAGAGAATGGGCACAGTAGTCGACTGGCTCCTCATAAGCAACACTTCTTCTAGCGAACGCCAAGTGACGCCTGAGGTGAGCGAAACCACTGGAGTGATGAATCAGCTGTGTTTCTGGAAATCCGGTGGGAAGGTGAAACGCCCTGCTAAACCCTCAGGACAGGACAGGTAGTTGGAATTGTGGAAAGCGGCCAAGATGAGTGGCTGTCAGTTACACCCGAACACATATAACTTTATTTATTTGACCAAACATTACAGTACAAATTCTTGAACCTAGTTATCGGCTGAATACGCCACACTATCTTATGCCTTCAGGGCACAATCACTTTAGTAAAAAAATGTGGCTAAAAGCCATTAACTCAAAATTCAGACGCCAAAGAGAATATTTAGGAGCCAGAAGGTCCCACGTTAAGTAAGTTCTATAATTCAGCTGAAGGCCCAAAAATCTAACACTTGAAGAGCAACAACCTTAATTTAAAAACGGCTGAAGGCCCATGATTTAAGACTCAAGGTAAAATTAAATAAAAAGACACAAGGCGGAAGGCCTTGTCTTCAATTAGGCTGGAGGCCCCAAACAGTCTGCCGGCCGGAGTGGCCGAGCGGTTCTAGGCGCTACAGTCTGGAACCGCGCGACCGCTACGGTCGCAGGTTCGAATCCTGCCTCGGGCATGGATGTGTGTGATGTCCTTAGGTTAGTTAGGTTTAAGTAGTTCTAAGTTCTAGGGGACTAATGACCACAGCAGTTAAGTCCCATAGTGCTCAGAGCCATTTGAACCATTTTGAACCCAAACAGTCTGATGCTCGAAAGACAAAGATCCTTAATTTAAAAACGGCTCAAGGCCCCATGACTTAAAACTCAAGGTAAAACAAAATTAAACAACAATGCCTTATCTTAAATTAGGCTGAAGGCCCCAAACTATCTAACACTTGACAGGCAAGGAACTTTACTTTTAAAACGGCTGAAGGCCCATGACTTAAAACACCACTAAAAACAATTCAACTTTAATTGAAAATCACTGGCTATGAGCGATACAAATACACACAACAGAAAATAAGAAAAGGTAGTGCAGCTAACGGCGCTCATAAGTTTCGGGGGTTTACTAACGTTTACTTAGGTGAGACAGGCAGTCGGCCCAACCATTCTCAATCCGACGACAACCCAACCAACAGACAGTCAACGGACCCTCCGACAAGGTAACTTGCGCTTCACTCGACCAGCACACAACCGGGAGTTCAATACAAAACGTAAAAGGCATGGACGCCAACAACCAAGCATACACTAAGCTGTCAAACTACACATCGTGCTTGACAGAGACAACACGGTGAGGAAAGGACACTACCTGAATTTACATCAACGGCCAGAGCAGATAACCGGAACGTTAATGACCACAAGGTAGATAATTCCTCTGGTGCACTTCAGTTGCAAATAACCAAATACAGTTAGATTCCACTGGACGGTGGCTAAACCTTCGCCAACTCGAACACACACGTTGTTGCTCGCGGGAATGTCCCAACAGCCAGCAACGAGAACCAAATGGCACAACGTGAACAGTCTTGACTTGCTGGTAAATTAAATCCAAACTCAACTTTCGTGTCCACGGTTGGTGAGCCACGGACCTCGTAGCAATGGGAGCAGCCCCACACACTCCGACACTGCATAGAGACCGTCAGTGAGCTCGACCAAACTACGCCCCGCGGAGATTTCCTCGCTGCTTCACGCCAACCGACCAACTACTTGTACACCAGTACGGAGGCAGCACTAAAATAACTGAGCAGTCGACATCACAAGCCACACACAGTTTCACAAACACTACGACGAAGAACGCAACCAATGCTAAAAACAGTGACCGAGCAATGACACGGCTCAACCAAGTGTTGAGACACACACCGCCAACGCATAAGTGACCGGCGAGCAAATACACGTCATACGATAAGACGGCCAACCGACGATGAATATAGACCGTTCCCAGTTCAAGTCATGTGTGCCGGCGACAGCTGGGTGAGTCATGGTATCCAAGCCTCACTACTGCACCAACCCCACCGACTTCCGCCGCGTCCCAAATCTACGACTGACAGGTCCGAACTGCACTGCAGGCGCATTCCAACACGCTGCAGATCCGAACTCACTCCCAACACTCGACAACCGGGAAGTCATAGCAGTCAGCAAAGATAATACGCCAGGGCTTATATCGATAAGCGCCGCTGCTGCCGCTCACGGGCAGGCAAGGCGGCAACTCAGTGGCACCAGTAATTAAAATTAGCATAACGAGGTCGTAGTACAGTAAAAAGAGGATGTCAAATGACATATGGCACGAACATGAGCCACGCACAGTCTCGTGTCCGTCGGCCGTCGTCATTTAATATATATATTATTATTGTTATTATTATTTTTTGATTGTTGCCGACTTACGTGGTGGGCCTTAATAAAAATGATATTTAAGTTGAACAATGTAATAAACTTTTCATATTAATTTCCTCGGCTAGTCAGTTCACTTTAAAGCAAAAGATCTTTAGTTATTAATTAAAATTGCGGCCCACACACGCGCGAGAGTATTTTTCTTACCTCCGTTAAGAATTGTATTGTAGTCAGAGTCCTGGCTCTGGGTCTCGGCTATGGTACTGAAAATAAGAATCTTAAAGCTAAGTATTTCTGCAACTTCGTGCGGCTGTGGAGAAAAATTAATATTATGCTAATAGCGGGCGAGTTTTCCGCTTCCGCTAATTTTTCATAAGCTAATATCGCCACGTAATGGCGTCGTTGGCTGCATCGGCTGCTGCGATTGTTGAACTGTAAATTACTTGAATGCAGGTTAATTCAAGGGAAGGCGGACATGAAATCGGGATCACCTCATACAAATTAAAAGTGCACAATAATATTAAATCTGTATATTATATGCTTAACTCATACAAATATGCTTACATTTGTCAGCACACGCAAGATGTCCCTCTAGACACATTCAAGACAAAAGAAGAAGTGAAGTCGACTAAAAAATTAACAAAAGAGCGTATCTTGTCGTCTCTTTAGATCATTCTATCATAAATTATTTCTTTGCAATCTAAACCTACACAGAGAAATTATTATTTTACGGCTACATGATAAAAATTTGGCACTGGGGACGCTATAACAGCTCAGAAGGGATGGGTTTGGCGAATGTATGGGGAAAGTAACATGGAAATTGGAAATTTGTGGTAAGGATTATGGGACAAAACTGCTGAGGTCATCGGTCCCTAGGCTTACGCACTACTTACTCTAACTTAAACTAACGTACCCTAAGGGCAAAACACACACCCACGCCCGAAGGAGGACTCGAACCTCCGACGGGAGGAGCCGGGAACGTAATTTGCCATCAAGTGTAGTGCTAACAGTGAAGGTGGTCTTAAGGTATGGAGGTGTTTTTCGTAATTAGGCTGTGGTCTTGTGTATAAGAAAACGCTTAATGCAGAAGGATATGAATACATTTTATGGCACTGCGTAATGTAGAAGAACAGTTCGGAGATGATGAATGTTTGCATCGGCATGACAACGCAACGTGGTATAACGCTGCGTCTGTGAGACAATGGTTTGTGGACGATGACATTTCTGATGTATACTGCCATGCCTAGATTCCCGATCTGAGTCCACTGGAACACATTTGCTACGTTCCAGACCTCGGCGTCCAACATCACTACCTTCTCTGGTTTCTGGTTTAAAGAACAATGCATTGCCATGCCCCCTAACTGCTCATTGACAGTGTCCCAAACAGAGCTGAAGTCGTCGTACAGGCGGACGATGGACACACTCCACATTTTTTTTGATGAACACTATATGAAAAGATCATTTTACAACACTCATTTACTTAGATCACACTAATGCACTGAACTTCAAATTAAAAGAAAATGTTTTTTTTATTTATAACTTAATAAACATATAATAGAACTACTACAGTAATTATTTACAATGAACACATTACTGCACTGAAATGGTGCAGAAGTTCTCTGTGTACTTTATAGACAAACACGCACACACAAAATCAGTTGCTTCTACTGAGAAATTCATCAATGGAGTAGAAGGAGTTGGCCACCAATAAATCCTTTAGGCTTTTCTTAAACTGAATTTCTTTGGTTGTTGAGCTCTTTATGGTTGCTGGCAAGTTATTGAAAATGTGTGTTCCTGAATAATGCACACCTTTTTGTACAGGAGTAAGTGTCTTTAAATCCTCGTGAAGATTATTCTTATTTCTAGTATTGATTCCATGAACTGAGCTGTTGGTTTGAAAAAGTGATATATTTTTAATGACAAATTTCATTAAGGAATAAATGTATTGGGAAGCAGTAGTTAGTATCCCCAGTTCCCTAAAGTGGCTTCTGCGGGATGCTCTTGAGTTCACACCACATATAACTCTTACTGCACGTTTTTGTGACCGGAAAACTTTAGCTTGGCTTGATGAATTACCCAAAAATATAATTGTTGTAGTTGTCAGAAGAGCCAACACCGTGTTACGAGAGGAGGCCGAAATGCACGCGTTTTAGCTCACGCGGGCTGGTGTGAGGAGGGAAGAACTATACTGACGTGAGGTCTGGAACATGACAAGGAATTAGAATTCAGAAAGCGGACATAATTAGTTTGATACTTAACTTTAATCCATTAATGATGAACGTCGCTCTTGACGGTACATGATTCACAATATTATCTCTTGAAGATAATAGTTATAGTAACTGAATATGGCGCCTTGACTGCTAGGTCGTAGCAAATGACGTAGCTGAAGACTATGCTAAACTGTCGTCTCGGCAAATGAGAGCGTATGTAGTGAGTGAACCATCGCTAGCATAGTCGGCTGTACAACTGGGGCGAGTGCTAGGGAGCCTCTAGACTAGACCTGCCGTGTGGCGGCGCTCGGTCTGCAATCACTGATAGTGACGACACGCGGGTCCGACGTATACTAACGGTCCGCGACCGATTTAAAGGCTACCACCTAGCAAGTGTGGTGTCTGGCGATGACACCACAGTAATCCCATATGAGCTTATGGAGTGAAAGTAAGCATAGTATGCATAAGTAAGCATAGTATGCATAAGTAAGCATAGTATGCATAAGTAAGCATAGTATGCATAAGTAAGCATAGCCCAGCAAATCCACCTACCTGTTGCTAAAAGGAAATCTTATCAGAAATCCGACTGTCAGAATAGACGGTTCACCAGTTCTCCGACGACGTGAGACACGCTATCTAGGAGTTATTGATGAGAGGTGGAGTTTCGGAAAACACATTGATACCGTTACCCAGAGAGCTCTTCAGATATTAAATAACCTCATTTCAATAGGCCATAAAAGATTCCATCTCCCTCCACAACTAATTAGACTCTATCGTAATAGTATCCTAACCTCAGGTGTGGGTTACGGCTCGGGAGTCTGGGCGCACAGGCTGCCCGCCATGGCAGTGAGAAGGGTCCAGAGAAGCACGGTATTAAGAGCTGTGGGAGCCTACAGAACATCTCCAGGGGGGGGGGGGGGCTATTAGTCATAATGGGGCTCTGTCCTCTGGACATAAAGATAAGAGAACAGGCGGCTTGGTATTGGGCCAAAAAGGGAAATTATGAGAAGATTGTAGATATCATGGGTATTAGGATGGGGGATAAAAGAGAAATAGGGAAAAGAGGGGAGGAGCTCTGGCAGGAGTCTTGGGAGGTAGAAGAGGCTGGACGTAGAACTTTCCAGTTTATACCTGATGTAAGGGAACGCCTGGAATTGAAATACTTTGAGCCTACACGAGGTCTGATCCACTTTCTCACTGGCCATGGACCCTACCCGACATATTTATGTCGATTTGAGAAGAGGGCTACAACAGCGTGTGACTGTGGCGATCCGGAGGGTACATCCGAACATGTAGTTTACGAATGTCCCCTCTTCAATGATGTCGGAAACACACTACGAGACAGACTACCCAACTATGACACATATCAACTACTCAGACGAGAGGAAACTTTTCAGACCTTAAACACATTGGCTAACGAGGTATCTCGAAAAGTTCTAACTGAATACTTAAGAGAGATGCACTAAATAATAATGACAATAACCACCGATTGCGCCCAAGAGCCCTATTCCCATGCCGCCTGTGCGTGGACCGGCCGACTTCATCTCAGTTGGAATCCGCCACGTGCAGGATTAGGGGGAGTAGGGATCAACACCACCGATTGTGACACACACCCGATATGACGTAGGATAAGTTAGTTTGTAGGACTTAGTTATAGGAAATTACGTTAGGAACTGCAGCGAATTTAACATCGAGGCCTGGCCAGTGCCAGAGGCATGCTCTTCGGGATTAGCTCGAAGAGCAAGGCAGATTAAAGTAGGTTTATATCTTTCACTGGCACACATGTGACGCTGCAGAATATATATATAAATTAGTTATAGGAATTAGATATAAACAGTAGATGTTAGTGTTATAACCAGGAATAACACAATAACCTCTTCAGTCTGGTTTATTAAATCACAAATCACTTTTTAACAATTATGTTAGCCAAGCGTCTACCCAGGCTCACACTCAGAAGTAATGCATAATTAAAGTTTGGTTATATCAATGTCCAAATGTGCATAGTGGGGTGCACGTCCCGTAATTATTCCCAAGTCCAGTGAAGTTCAGTCTCTCCAAGTGAAGTCGCTAGATTTCCGCCGAGCAGCCAGGTAACCTCGAGTGGTGCGGGGAGTCATCCACAAGCAGCTGGAACACGGCGTACTGCACTTCCCGATGTGAACTGTCGTTTGCGGCGGCGGCCGGGTTTATATAAGGCTTGCTAGTTAATGGAGCCGTCGGCTGGGGTCGCTGTTTTCCAGGGAAATCCAATCGCAATGTTTCCTGGCGTAGCCAATTGCTGTGTGCTGAAAAACGCGCGCGCCCGAAGGCGGCCAGCGATGGTAGCCGCGAGCCGCCCGGAGAAGTGCGGCCAGCGATGTATTTCTCGGCCACGTAAGGGAGCGTGCGTGTGAAGACGGCCAGCGATGGAAGCAGCGGGCCGCCCAGAGAAGTGCGGCCAGCGATGCATTTGGCGGCCGCGTACAGGAGCGCGTTGTTCGGTGTTTGTTAGAAGTGGTGTATACCACAGTTTGATATTAGATGCCCATTGTTTGTTAAATAACTGTAGCTCACTTATTAAAACTGAAACTAGATGCAAACTTAATATAAATGTATAACTGTTATGACCCACTAATGAATTAAGGAAGTGGGTTAACTTGTATAATTATAATGGTTTTTGCTAATACAGAATTAAAAAAAAATTTTTTTTTTATAAAAAGCATAGTATGCCAGCTTTTTCATTTTAATATCCCCTATGTCTGACAGAATTCGCATTGCAAATAGAAATTTGTTTAGTCGCTTCAGCAGTTCTGTGGTGTGCTCCTCCCAGTTGAATTTATTATCAAGCTGTAATCCCAAGAATGTAACAATGTCCACTTTTTATATCTGCTTGTCATCATATGTTAGGCATATACTCGTTGGACACCCCTTACAAGCTCTGAACTGCATGTAGTGCACCCTCTCAAAGCGCGAGTGGGGCTGTTGCAAGCAGGAGATACGGTTGGAAAAATAAATGTTGGGATGAACTTGGAACTCGATGAATAAATGGCTGGACTTCATGAACAGTGTATCACTACCAGAAGATAGCAATTATGTTCAAGGAGATTATACCGAGATGCAGGATGCTATAAATTTGGAATGATGTATATATTATCTACGGAATTATGTCTGCCATATCATGGTGATTAAAAACTGTTCTTGCTGGGGCGGCTATCGGTTGACGTGAGCACGTGTGGTCTAGATGACTGATTGCGAGATATCAGTGAATTTGAAACTCAACGCTGAATGTTACTATTTCACAAGTGGTCTACCATTTGGTTCCTTTTCATGTCGCGGAGACTAGAACCACCCATGTGACAAATATGGTGCTCGCTCGCCCTAATAAAGAGAAACTGAGTGCCACAGAGTTACTGTGAACTGTACGAATCAGGACGAAACGTATACTCCATAACTGTACGTACAAACAAGATGAGAGTGGATACCAATTGTCCATTCAACACAAAAAATTACAGTTTACCTACGTATGATTCTAAACTGTGAACAGTGCAGCAGGCTTTTTCTCGTCTCAGTCAACGAAAAATTTTCCAGAGTTTTGTGTGAATGCTTTACAAGTATCACTTTTGCGCAATCCTCTGCACATTCAAGATACTGCCTGTTGACTATTGCCTCGGAATCTTCGGCTGATGTTTGGTTAACGATTTTTCTGGCATTTTAGAAGCGCAAGTGGCTGGCATTGTCAAAGCTTTTCCATTGCTGGTGGCCGTCTGGAGTCGAACCTGCGGCTGCAGACTATATGTACCTGTCGTGCCAACTTGTGAGGGCTTTTCCTTGATTGTTGTCACAGTGGTTCTGCCCTTGTTACCTGCAATGGTCATTTGCTGCAGCACGGGATTCCAGGATCCGGTTTCTTTGAGGTTTTCGTCGTTTTGTTAAAACTATTGTTATGTTTCTTTCTTTTTTTTTTTTTTTGCATTTCTGTAGCTTGCCTGAACAAACGGGTGTGGTTGCTCTTCAGTGCAGCGGGAACCTGCGTGTAAGTGAATTTCAGTATGTGATCGGCCTCATACAGAACTTGCTCGGCCACGACCGATTCCTCCACCTGTCCCAACGTACATTCAATTTATGTCTGATGATTCTGGTATTGATGGATTGCCCAGTCATTCTAACACAGACTTTGCAACATGCACACTGTATGCGGATCCTTTTCCGATCTGAAACACTCATCGTTCTTCTTGGTCGGTTTGTGAATAACCTGTATGCCATGTCTGCGTAATATATGGGGACCTATGCAGAAAGGCCGTACCCATTTCTTCTTCCTAAGTGTCACTTCACCTGGTGCTATGGTTTGTGACATTACTTTTGCAACTAGTGCAACCATTGATCCTCTGAACGCATTCGAGGTGCTGGATCTCGCGTCCGATGTGCTGCGGCTCACTTATTCGCCTCATTTCTAGTTCGGATGGTTATTTGAAAGCTTGTGCATGTATCGATCCACGTACATTGCTTTTCGATACGCTCTGTGTGCGGCGGCGCCGTGCGTTGCCAAATGTTCCACTCTCCTCTTCTTACACGAACGCTTCCTTGAAGTCACTGACAGTCAGTTCTCAGCTGGAAAGAGCTGTAGAAAAACCAGCTGCAGAAATCGCAATCGCTGCGCGGGATAGCCGCGCGGTCGCAGGCGCCTTGTCACAGTTCGCGCAGCTTCCCCCGTCGGAGGTTCGAGTCTTCCATCGGGCATGGGTGTGTGTGTTGGCCTTAGCGTAAGTTAGATTAAGTAGTGTGTAAGCCTAGGGACCGATAACCTCAGTAGTGTGGTCTCATAGGAACATACCTAAAATTTCCAAAAACAAATCGTAACCACAAGTCACACTAAAATTATCTTGTCGGTGGAAGGAATAGTTAAATGAAAGTATTTTTGTGCGTAAAATTGCACTCTGTAACGGTAAGTCACTACCAAGCCTTACTCTAAACTGTACAAAGTCCACACTCACACATCACTCAAACCGTAGCCAGTTTACGGTAATTCTTCAGCGAAAGTTTACAAACGGATTGTCTCTTTAAGAATTGCAAGCTCAAGTGTTGCTATAATCAGTCTCTCGGAACAAAATGTCCAAGTTCGCTAGTAAGCAACGCGCCACGCGGAATTTAGTTATTTTAAACATCACCAAAAGTTCTGAATTCCCCCCGTGCATTAACTCGAAATGTCTTTCACATTTTATGGCACTTCTCAAACATTTTAGTACCGAAATATCACAATATTAATAATTTGCAACGGAGCACATATCAATAGATCTGATCACTATGAGATTCAAGCACCTACTTAACTTATCTCTCTATAAAAAAGAAGCTTCTAGTTCCCAAAAAAACGCGCGAATATGCTGATGTCTTATTGGCAGAGAAACACCATAACCAGTCGGAAAGCAGCGTTAAACCCGCTCATTTCCGCGCATATATACAGAACCAATAAAAATATGTCACTGAATCAGAACAGTAAATTAACATAAATAAATTTTGAAAATCCACAACTGTAAAATAAATTCTCTCTCTACAAAAGTTCTTTACCGAAATCGTAATCTCTTTTCCCCAGTACCATAAACTGTTCGAGACACATTGTGTGTTAGTCATTCGTATCGGAGAATTTGTTAGAAAATTATTTTGTAACAAATTCTCCGGTACGAATGACTAACACACAACGTCAGTCTCGAACATTCCTCACGTGACCAATTACTTCGTTGCATGGTATAAAAACTTTACGTAAAACAGTATTTCACATGCACACGTCTATCAGTCTCATAGCTAAGCACAGTTATAGTAGTAATTAATAAAAAAATAGAAAATTAAACAAACTGAACCAAAAACAAAATTGACATTATTTTGACTGCAATTCAAACAGTGTCCGTCAGCTAGTGACCTCTATCAGATCGAATAGGAACTACATACACACGAGCAATCTGTCGCCACCTGTCTTGCGCGTGATTCATACTGCACTTGTGATCACTGCTGTTATGTCCCAGCTGAATAAGCATGATGTAGAGACTATACGCCTCATGTGGTCCACTTCTTCGTTATTCCTCGTCATCAGTAGATCTACTACTGGTAAGTGTTGCCTTTTTCTACCTCTATAGGAACCTTAATGTTTACGGAATATTCCTTCGGTTCTTGGAGGAACGAATGTTCCACAATAATTACTGTGGAACATTAATACTGTGTATTCAAGTTATAGAATTTACTGTTGACATGGAAGCTGCTCAGATGTCTTAGGAAGCCATTAGGAAGTCACCGAGCTAATTTTCACCGTGATTTATACACTAGTGTGCAAAGCTTAAGGATGAAAGTAGCTTTCGCATGATGTGTCGCCCAAGTAAGATACCTCGACGAAACTTGGACCATACATAGAAGGAACTACTACAGCGTAGTAGAGAAGATCCCGGAATGCGACGCTGGACGGGGCTCGGACAGTCTTTGTCGGTGGTTTCACTCTACATATTTTTCTGCCATGGCTCAGTAACCTTTTAATATTCATTCTATTCGTTTTCAGTTATTAAATGAATAGATATTAAATTAATAGTTCAAGAGGGGCATGAAGAAAGAAATCATCACAAAGAATAGATTCTGGGTGTTATGTCGCACTTTTGAAGTCTGTACATCAGTTCACTAGCTTAGTATAATGTTACGAGTGGATATGAAACTGGTCAAATGTGTGAAATTAGTAGTAGAGAAGGTGAATGAAATATACAGAACTAATGGTAAACAACACATCCAGTCACAGCATCAACAATTCTTAGCGGCCTAGGAGATCCTGCATGGCTAAAGTGAGCACTCCGTTTTCTGGCCACAAGTGGCCCATCGGGACCATCCGACCGCCGTGTCATCCTCAGCTGAGGATGCGGATAGGAGGGGCGTGTGGTCAGCACACCGCTCTCCCGGTCGTTATGATGGTTTTCTTTGACCGGAGCCGCTACTATTCGGTCGCCTAGCTCCTCAGTTTGGATCACGAGGCTGAATGCACCCCGGCAAATGGGAACAGTGCATGGCGGCCCGGACGGTCACTCATCCAAGTGCCGGCCACGCCCGACAGCGCTTAACTTCAGTGATCTGATGGGAACTGGTGTAGCCACTGCGGCAAGGCCGTTGCCCCACGGCTAAAGTAATATATATATATATATATATATATATATATATATAATTTGTTTGAATCGTTACCGGGGAGTGTGGTACATCTATAAAGCAAAGTTCATACAAGACGATAGTTTTACTGTGTATAGACTATTGCTCACGCGTGCGGAACCCTTATGAAATACGGAATGAGACGAACAGAAACGACTCTTTTATACAAAGGCAACGATTTCACTGAGATCACCGCGATGTATGATGGTCCCCTGGACATTACGAAACTTGGAACGTGGTTCTTAGTATGGCATGTGACCAGCACAGATGGCGATGCATCCTCTGAAACCTACTGACATGTTCGCCACTTGTTTGCTAAGGAGTTCTTGTGGTAGGTTGTTTCGTTCCTCCACCAGCGCGGCTGATAACTGCTGGATGGATGGTCGTTGGTGCATGTGGACTTGCTGCAGTACGCCTCCCCAACGCATCCCACACGTTCTCAATTGGAGTTAAGTTGGGGGACGGGCAGCCCGGTCCATTAGCCCAATATCGTCTCGTTCCAAGGGACACTCCTCCGCCTCATCCTGCTTCTGCGGTCGTTCGTTACCATCGATAAAACTGAAGTCAAGGCCAAATTCACCGCTGGAAAGACGCACAGGGGAGGGAGTGCTGTGTCGCTATAACGTTGACGGAGTGAGGGTGCCGTGTTCAAATACACTACTGGCCATCAAAATTGCTACAGCACGAAGATGACGCGCTACAGACGCGAAATTTAACCGACAGGAAGAAGATGCTGTAATATGCAAATGATTAGCTTTTCAGAGCATTCACACAAGGTTGGCGCCGGTGGCGACACCTACAACGTGCTGACATGCGGAAAGTTTCCTACCGATTTCTCATACACAAACAGCAGTTGATCGGCGTTGCCTGGTGAAACGTTGTTGTGATGCCTCGTGTAAGGAGCAGAAATGTGTACCATCACGTTTCCGACTTTGATAAAGGTCGGCTTGTAGCCTATAGCGATTGCGGTTTATCGTATCGCGACATTGCTGCTCGCGTTGGTCGAGATCCAATGACTGTTAGTAGAATATGGAATCGGTGGGTTCAGGAGGGTAAGACGGAACGCCGTGCTGGATCCCAACGGCCTCGTAACACTAGCAGTCGAGATGACAGCCATCTTATCCGCATGACTGTAACGGCAGTCAACAGATGGGAACGTTTGCAAGACAACAACCATCTGCACGAACAGTTCGACGACGTTTGCAGCAGCATGGACTATCAGCTCGGAGACCATGGCTGCAGTAACCCTTGACGCTGCAACAAAGACAGGAGCGCCTGCGATGGTGTACTCGACGACGAACCTGGGTGCACGAATGGCAAAAAGTAATTTTTTCGGATGAATCCAGGTTCTGTTTATAGCTTCATGATGGTCAAATGGTTCAAATGGCTCTGAGCACCATAGGACTTGACTTCTGAGGTCATCAGTCCCCTAGAACTTAGAACTACTTAAACCTAACTAACCTAAGGACATCACACACATCCATGCCCGAGGCAGGATTCGAACCTGCGACCGTAGCGGTCGCGCGGTTCCCGACTGTAGCGCCTAGAACCGCTCGGCCACTCCGGCCGGCTCATGATGGTCGCATCCGTGTTTGGCGACATCGCGGTGAACGCACATTGGGAGCGTGTATTCGACATCGCCATACTGGCGTATCACCCGGCGTGATGGTATGGGGTGCCATTGGTCACCTGTTGTTCGCATTGACGGCACTTTGAACAGTGGACGTTACATTTCAGATGTGTTACGACCCGTGGCTCTGCCCTTTATTCGATCCCTGGGAAACCCTACACTTCAGCAGGATTATGCACGACCGCATGTTGCAGGTCCTGAAGGGGCTTTCTGGATACAGAACATTTTCGACTGCTGCCCTGGCAAACACATTCTCCAGATTTCTCACCAATTGAAAACGTCTGGTCAATGGTGGCTTAGCAGCTGGCTCGTCACAATACGCTAGTCACTACTCTTGATGGATTGTAGTGTGTTGAAGCTGCATGGGCAGCTGTACCTGTACATGCCATCCAAGCTCTATTAGACTCAATGCCCAGGTGGCTGTTCTGGGTACTGATTTCTCAGGATCTATGCACCCAAATTACGTGAAAATGTAATCACTTGTCAGTTCCAGTATAATATATTTGTCCAATGAATACCCGTTTATCATCTGCATTTTCTCTTGGTGTACCAAGGTCCGTACGCGTGGCCGTGGTCTGCCAACGTTTTTGTGTCACAAATGTCAGTGGTGAAACGAACTGGACAACTGTAAATCAAGTGTTTAAGTCATTCTCCGAAATGTTTTGAAGAAGAGAAGATTGTGTGTGAAGTCTGTTTCACACACCTCGCCTCCCGAACGTAAACAACGACGTGTGGACGCGTTTTGCGACTTCTTTGAAAAGGCCTACGTCGACAGTTCTTTTCTGGAAAAAATCTTGCGGACGACGAACGTTCGTTTTATCAGTACGAACATTTCACAAAACGACGAAGGGCAGAATGGGTCTCTGATGGTTCGGCAAGAACACAAAAGCGTGAATGTGATGTGCGAATTGAGCGACATCCAAAAACGAAGGAATTTTCTCATAGTTTCAAATGGTTGTATTATTGTAAGTGGGCTGCTTATGCGTTGGCAGCGCTGTGTAGAGCTTTGCATTGGATCTTTGACTGCACTTTCTTTGTAAGTGACTCTGTGGCTGGTTGGACTCGTTGTTGGAAGTTAATCGCCAGTAGTGTTGGGCAGTTGGAAGTTAGTCGCCAGCAGTGATGGAAGTACTGTTGAGCAGTTGGAGGTGAACAGCCAGCAGTGATGGACGTTAAATGTGAGAAGTTAGCATTGATGGAGGGTAGAGGTCTGAAGTGTTAGCGTAGGCTAACGATCTGGAGGTATCCGACTTGGAAATTGAAAATTATTCATGACGATATATCTATGTACTAGATGTCAATGACGATTTATTTTCGTGTCTGAACTGGATGTCACATTATTAAGGTAAAAAAAATTCGTTATTTGGTTTGCAACAAAATCTTTCCCTTGCCTATTAGTAGTTAGTGGCTTTAGTAGTTAGAATCTTTTATTTAGCTGGCAGTATTGACGGTGGTTGTATTGCAGTATTTCGCGTAATGAAGATTTTTGTGAGGTAAGTGCTTAATGAAATGTATAGGTTATTGTTAAGATGTAGAATATTGTGGGTCAGTGTTGACATGATAAGAATAAGTAAAGAGAAAGTAGGCTCAGTACGTTAAGCTTTACTCAGCTGTTTCAGAATTAAATAACGTAGAAGCTTCAACTTCCCATTTCATTCGGCAATAGAAGCAGAAAACAATTTTAATAAAGAAGTTTCATCATGAGCATTCTGTGGTGGTGGTGGTGGTTAGTGTTTAACGTCCCGTCGACAACGAGGTCATTAGAGACGGAGCGCAAGCTCGGGTTAGGGAAGGATTGGGAAGGAAATCGGCCGTGCCCTTTCAAAGGAACCATCCCGGCATTTGCCTGAAACGATTTAGGGAAATCACGGAAAACCTAAATCAGGATGGCTGGAGACGGGATTGAACCGTCGTCCTCCCGAATGCGAGTTCAGTGTGCTAACCACTGCGCCACCTCGCTCGGTCGAGCGTTCTATGCGTTGCACTCAAGTAGGGAGAGACTATGTAGGAAATCTGACGCATTAAAACTGTTATCTTAACTTTTCTCTCTTTTTTTATTAATCCAGTCCCAAAACTTTTTGGACTGACGGACTGTGCCAAAGAGTGAGCAGAACCACTCCTCATTCTTTCCCGAACACCGCTGCTTGCAAACAAAGGCTCTTTCAATCCAAGGATTTCCTCTTCATTCGGGTGAGAACATCTGTTTCACATTCGCTTAACAGACCTGTTACGGTCCTCGCACCGTACCCTGAATCCTTTGAATGTCTACTGTCATGCCTATTTCACAAGGGTTCCGCACGCTTGAGCAATACTCTATACACAGTAAAATTATCATCTTGTATGCACTTTGCCTTACAGTTGCGCCACACTTCCCGAGAACGATTCAAACAAATTATATATATGTTACTTTAGCCATGCTGGATCTCCTAGGCCGCTAAGAATTGTTGATGCTGTGACTGGTTGTGTTGTTCACCAATAGTTCTGTATTTTTCATTCACCTTCTCTACTACTAATTTCACACATTTGACCAGCTTCATATCCACTCGTAACATTACACCAAGGTAGTGAATTGATGTACAGACTTCAAAAGTGCGACGTAAGGCCCAAATATCTGTTCTTTGTGATGATTTCTTTTCTCATTCCCCCTCTTGAAGTATTAATTTAATATCTGTTCATTTAATATCTGATAACGAATAGAATGAATATTAAAAGGTTACTGAGTCATGGGAGAAAAATATGTAGGGTGAAACAACTGACAGAAGGCGGTCCGAGACACGTCCAGCGTAGCATTCCGGGAAGTGGAGCACCCGAAAGACGTGGACGGGAGGGAGAAAAACGGTCTAACAACAAGATGCTCATCATGCACTATCATTCGTTGTTTTCTCAGGAATTAAGACAAAAATAGCAATGTAATATAGCAATCTATTACAGTATCTATTTTGGATTGACCAATTTACTTGTACCATTATTAATTATTCAGGGAAAGTTAGTTTCAGAGGCTCAGTCCCTGTAATATTGTTGGAAGAATATATTACATTTTTAATTCAGTGCTCGATGGCTTATTTTACAGAGTGAACTGGCATGAAATGTGTTTTGAGACAATTTGTGTGGCAGTGTCCGCTGTTCAAATAGTAACGTGAAGCCAGGACAAATATTTATTCATTGGAACGGCTATTTTCATACCAGTTGTTTTGCTGGCAGCACCGGGGCGGAGATTCGTTATTCATAAGTCTGTGCTAATCTAGGGCCCAAGTTAAGACTTTTACAGTTGTTAACACGGTTATCCCAAGACATTTTTACTTAGGCCCCTTAGTGCAGTGGTCCACCCCAGACAAATTATAAAAAAGCAAATTTACATTTATGCTGAACTGCAGCGATCGAGATTCCAAAGAAACTGCTGTAGGTATGCTTATTCAAATACCGAAATATGTAAACAGCCAGAATACGGCGCTGCGGGCGGCAAAGCCTACATAAGACAACAAGTGTCTGGCGGAATTTGCTACATTGGTTACTGCTGCTACAATGACAGGTTATCAAGATTTAAGTGAGTTTGAACGTGGTGTTATAGTCGGCACACGACCAATGGGACACAGCATCTTCGAAGTAGCGATGAAGTGGGGATTTTCCCGTACGACCATTTCACGAGTGTACCGTGAATCTCAGGAATCCGGTAAAACATCAAATCCTGAAAGAACGGGACCAACGACGACAGAAGAGAGTCGTTCAACGTGACAGAAGTGCAGTCTTTCCGCAAATTACTGCAGAGTTCAACGCTGGGTCATCTGCAAGTGTCAGCGTGCGAACGATTCAACGAAACATCATCGATAAGGGCTTTCAGAGCCGAAAGCTAACTCGTGTACCATCGATGAGTGCACCACGCTACGCATTATGCCTCACCTGGGCCCGTCGACACCGACACTGGATTGTTGATAACTGGAAACATGTTGCCTGGTTGGACGAGTCTCGTTTCAGATTGCATCGAGCTGATAGACGTGTACGGTTGTGGAGATAACCTCATGAATCCATGGATCCCGCATGTCAGCAGGAGACTGTTCAAGCTGGTGGAGGCTCTGTAATGGTGTGGGGGCGTGTGCAGTAGGAGTGATATGGGACCCCTGACACGTCTAGATACGACTCTGACAGGTGACACGTATGTAAGCATCGTGTCTGCTCTCCTGCATCCATTCATGTCCATTGTGCATTCCGACGAACTTGGGCAATTACAGTAGAACAATGCGACACCCCACACGTCCAGAATTGGTACAGAGAGGCTCCAGGAACACTCTTTTGAGTTTAAACACTACCACTGGCCTCCAAAGTCCCCAAACATGAACATTATTGAGCCTATCTGAGATGCCTTGTTATGTGCTGTTTAGAACAGATCTCGACTCTCTCGTACTCTTACGGATTTATGGACAGCCCTGCGGAATTCATGGTGTCAATTCCCTCCAGCACTACTTCAGACATTAGTAGAGTCCGTGCCACGTCGTATTGTGGCACTTCCGCGTGCTCACGGGGATTGTACATGATATTAGGCACATATACCGGTTGCTTTGGCTCTTCAGTGTATCTAATTACTTTTTTTTGTAAAGAAAAAGCAGAACCGCCTAAAATATCAATGTGAGTTTCACATATTTTTCAGCTTTCCTTTCACCGAAATAGTAGAGCATTTTCAGCCATTACTTTTGGTTTGTTTTCGGAGCACCAGTTACTCGTAACATCTTGGGCAATAGTACTATATGGGACACAGTGTCGCGTCCCAAGCGTGGATTTTACTTGAGACTGAGCGACATGGTTCGTAACCACAGATTAGGTGGTTCGCCTTTGTGACAGGGAGACTTTGACCTTGCTAAGAAGTTGCAGTCTCTGGTGTGAAGGTGGAGAAAGGCTGGTAGATAATTGAAGTACTCTCCAGAAACGTTTAACTATCTGAGGTTTATTCAGGATATATAGAATGAATTCCTAACTGCTCTGGCTGAGACGTTTCCAATGAGCGGCCAAGTCTGACACAGAGGCGGCGTAAGACAGCTGCCGTTCGGTCTATTCTTCGAATGCGACCCTCACGACTAACTCATAGAACTCCACAGCTGTTGCCTGTCTGATCATCAGCTCAGGGTGCTAACTCCGCAACGAGCCCTGGCTCTCCCTACAGCACTCCGTCTCGTCCCCTGACTGCCCTTGACTGCTTACTGCCTCCTTTCCTCACCGCTTGACCGACTCGGAGCGTCTTGCTGACCAGTTTTTATCCTTTTCCCCTTCGACCCCGCCGGCTATTGTCATGACGTAATGTCGAGGGCTACTTGCCTCCTTATTGCCTGTCCTTGTGCACTCTTCTTCAGTGGTTCTTCAGAGGCTGGGTAGAAGGGCAGAGACGTCTCTCTTAATATGGTCACTCACTGCGTCCTGAACCCTGTATTGGCTTCTCATGACGTAGTGCTATCGCCACGAGAAGGCCCTCTCTCTCTAGCCAGAAGCGTTGTTTGCTTATTAATTCCAGTCCTTATCACGGACCCCGTTGTTAAAAGTACACAGAGCCCTCTTTGTATCTATATGGCTTACAGCTCTTGCCTCATTATCAGTCACAGCTGCCCATCTGCCTGGCGTAGGCCACCCAGCCCGCTTCCGGGTCTGTGGCTCCTCTAGCCACGCCTTAACAGATTACTGTTGTCTCTTTTAGGTTTCCCCTTTTTGTTATAAAATGCCTTAACAATTCCCTGTTTGTTATGAATAACGCAATTCAGACTTGGCTTAGCTCATAGATATAACAAGCGGTAGCCAGCTCATCGTTCTTGACACAGTTCTGTTTCACGTGATCTTCGGTCCCTCAGTGAGAACAAACGCTTTCAAATTTTTGTTTGCTTTAGTCTATCTTCTACCGCTGATCGTTGGCACACGACCGATGGGACACAGCATCTCCGAGGTAGGGATGAAGTGGGGATTTTCCTGTGCGTAAATAGCCATTTGACAAATAAAAGTGGGACTATAGGCGAGAGTAAATACTTTCTTTTTCTATGTGTGTTGTTAGTTTTTTCAACAGACAGTATGTCATATATATGGAAAAGGAAATTTTGTCCTATCACTAAAATTTCCCCCCATCATTCCCAACTTTAGCACATAAACTACAGAATGACAGACTTTTCTTGGAACACTTTCATTTTTAAAAATGATGAAAGATGTGAAATATGAGTTTGGGTGTGTGTGTGTGTGTGTGTGTGTGTGTGTGTGTGTGTGTGTGTGTGTGTGTGTGTCTTACAATGAATGAGGAAGCAATTTGCGATACATCGCAACTGCTACCCACAACTCCATCTCAGATGAGAAAGCTAACTATCTAAAGTGAGGGTAGGCACGCACTACAGAACATGAAACCATTTGCTTGACCTGCACACTGCAACCCCATTTAAAATCAACCAAGCTCAGATGTGTGCACTGTACTTACAGTTTGTGAACCACTTGATTGATAGACCGCTTACTTCTGAACTGACACAAATTGAATGACTTCAGCTTTTTAATAGTTTGTCTCTAACAATAATAATAATAATAATAATAATAAAGAATAGGCCTCTGGTATGTTCCGCCAGTCGTAAAAGGCGATGAAAAGAACAAACCACTAATAGGGCTAACCCCCCTTTTAGTGTGATTAGTTGGTTCAGGACAGAGCTAATGAAGCCTCAGACAATGCTGTCATGGTCGGGGACGACGCTTGAACCCTATGCCCGTCCACAATGGTAACGACACTGCTAGCCACACGGAAAATGCTTTAAATCCAAATAGAGGTGTTTTGCAGGATATGCTTCCTGCAACCGCTCTAGAAGGAAAACAAAGACAGAGGATGATATGGTCAGATGAAGTTAACTGACACTACATGTTCTGTTATTACCAAGCAACAAACTTAGGAACCCCCACAACTGGATTCAGATCACAAGTATACACAACATTTATTACCAGATACCCAGAATTAAAATTTTTAACAGAACAACGACTAGCTGATCAGATCCGTGTAAGAATCAAAAATAACAGGATACCCCAGTCAGAATTAGAAAACATCAAACAAGTACAACAAATACTGGAACCAAATATTGTGCAATCAGAAGAAGAAGAAAATACAGTAATGGACTCAAACATCCCAGGGCAAACAAACAAAGAGCAACATGCATCGAGCAAACGTATAGTTGTGACGACCACGGCGGACAGAGCCATCACACCGACGTCATCTCAGACGCCGTCGCAATCTGTTCCACCGCGCGACCGTGGCGCGGACGGCGGAGGGTGTGCGCCGCGGGCGGAGGGTATTTAAATCTGCATTAAGCCTCCTACGATTCCTTGTGTAAAGTGAAAATGGCTTGTCTGTTGTAACAACACATGTTCCATAATTCCGGTTAGGTATAACTCCAACTGCAAAAGTGCGATAAGAAATAATGTCCCTCTCATTGTAGGCTTCCAATCCTTCAAGAGCTTTGTCAGTACCTCTCACAACAGCAATTGTTAACCATGCATTGCCACTAACTACTTCTGTGGTAGTACAAGAAAACTGAATCTTGCAACCAACAAAAGTAATAGGTCCTTGTAGTAACTCCTGTTGACCAGTCTCATTTGGTGCAATTGAAAATGTATCAACTGTCTTGTACACTGGAAGTGTGCTCCTCCTCCTGTATCTTCTACGGCGGTACGGCATGGGTGTGTGCTTCGTGCGGCTGCCTCGACTCGAATGAGCCTGCAGCTGCCTCAGAACAGGAAGTGCTGATAAGACGTCACAGCGCCAGCGCGCCTTATCAGTCCCGATTGCGCAACCCGCAGTTTGATTTTCCAGCAACACGGGCCTAGTAATACTGGGGCCCGTGTTGCCCGGCTGCCTCAAGACTTCCAGTGAGCAGCCATAGCGTACGGATCTCCGTACCGGCACGTTCACAGGAGCTCAGTCCGTCAGTTCACCTGATGATGGCGACATGTATGATCGCCGAAATATTGTGCCCGTTGGACACTGTAGACCGGCAGTACACCCCTGGATATTTTGATTATTAATAAAATTGATGAAAATGAGAGGAGACATGCAAAAGAGGGCATGGAACCTCTCAACACTGCGCACTAGCTTGCGCGTTATATGGCCAGATGTTTATTTATGTGAATGTATGGAGTCTGTTCACTTGGTCATGTAAAAACAGACACCACGCGGAAATCGCAGCTGTGATTCATATTATGTAAATGGAACGCGGAGGAGGGAGAAAGGAAAGGAAGGAGAAGGAACTGATGATATGTGGAATCGGCGGCGACGAGTGAAAATGCGTGCCGGACAGGCAGTTGCGTTAACCACTGAGCACTCAAGTGTTCATCGCAAATGCATGGAGGAGTGCGGCTCGCTTCCCAGGCGACCCGCACCCCCACCCAGCGGCACCTATCCGCAGCCGGTGTCCGTGTTCTCCATGCTCGCTAATTTTAGAGTCCTACAGGACATGAAACGATATCGTCCATTCGCACTGATGGTGGTGGATTCATTGCCCATCGAAACAGTTATGTGTAGAGGTCTGCGCGGATGCGGATATCCGCGGATATCCGCGGTATTTGTTACTTGGCGGGTAAAATCGCGACCGGCGCGGATATCCGCGCGTCATCTGCAGATAATGAGCAAGGCATCTGCCCAGTACGTATGTTGCAATGTTAGTTGAAACCTTCAAGTCTGTTGACATTCTTGGAATCTTGCAGGGCCCGGGTAGAGCGGATCTCTGTTGTCCTCAGCCCCTGGCTACGACCGACGTAGCTGTGCCCAAGAGACCTACGCCTAATCCGTTTCCGCGACCGTGTCTTTTGTGTGGCCTGTGAAGTGCTCTCTGGGTGGCCAACCTGCCCACTGTCTACCAGACAGGTGCCTGTTGCAGTTTTCCGCTGACTTCAGTTAGCGCTTTGTAGTGACCGAGTGACAACTTGCATCGTAGCAAATATCAGTGAGAGTTCTTTCTTCAAATGAACACCATATCGACGGATACAATTTCGTGTAAGGTGAAAAAAGGTGATTTTACATTAGTGAAGGAAAACAAATTGAAATCGCCAATTTGAAAAAATTCGCATACGTATTTGATGGCAACGAAAAGATAAAAGATATAGTGGCTTGTTTTGCATGTAAAAAAGTATATTCCTACACTGGACACAAAAGTGGAACTTCAAACTTGCTAAAACATTCGTGTGAAGCTCGACAAAGTAGCATAATTACTTATTTAAATACCAAGAGAGACGTGAAAGTTCCGCCAAATTTGAAGACAGCCGCGACAGAAAAACTTATCAATCTTGTCAGCAAAGACATTTTACCATTCGAAGTTGCGTGTGGATCTGGGTTTCTCGAGACGACACAGCTTCTTATTGATGTGGGGGCCAAGTACGGTGCAGTGAGTGCTAAGGAACTGCTACCTCATCCAACCACTCCTAATTTCTATAACCACTGATTTTGTTGTCACTCTTCGGAAGACGAATTATTTCTTCCAGACAACGTCAATTATTGCTGGCAGTTTAACTTTTTCACAGGTGCGCCAGCGTTTTTGCAGTGAAGGCCTAATATTGTAAATATTTTCACCTGGAAATGACGAGGACTGAACGCGTAAGCTATAATATAATCATCAGCTGACATGAATGGCTTCAAAATTTGACACATCCAAGCAGTGAGTACAAAAAAAACGTCGGTAAATGATGCAATGTGCTAGTAACAGTTTAAAACCATCGTCATTTTCAGCCTGCCTTGGCACAAGAGCAGCGAAATATAATTGTTTCTATACACGTATTTTCATCATTTAATACTATTACATTGAATTTTATTTTTTTAAATAGCGTTTCCAGTCTCACGAGATCCGAGCCGCTACTGTGTGTGCCTGGAGTGCCAATGCTTCCCTGTTTGGAATGGTCTGCTTTAGAGTAGGTATAGAGCATTTCCTGTGATTTAAGAAGTCAAAAGTAGTTAAGATGTCGCAGAAACGGCACCCTAAAAATTACTATGTCATTACATACCTCAATTATAAGTACTACTGTCTATTACTATTAATTACTCATTCAAAACTTAAGTATATGCGGATGCGGATAAGGAACTTGCGGATGCGGATTAATTGCTGCGGATGCGGTTGCGGATTAGGACCTTGCGGATGCGGTGCGGATGCGGATTGCACTTTTCTTATCCGCGCAGACCTCTAGTTATGTGAATGCGTGGTGCCTGTTCTTTTGGACAGGACTTTCACTGCAGCTTGCCTGAATAAAATCATCTAGCTTTTCAAGCCGCGTCATTTTGAATAAAATCCTCCACGTTTTGACAGCTGTCTCCTCATTGCCGTCAAGAATAAAACTACCTCAGTAGTACCGCGTGACTGAATAAAATCCTAGAGCTCTTGCCGGCTGCCTTCACCATCGTCATCAGGAGTAAAACCGCTACTCTTGACGACGATGACGGAGACATCTGTCGAAAGCTTGAGGATACTCTTCGAAATGACGTGACCAGAAAGAAGAGATTTTATTCTCTTAGATGTAGATGTTTTGCGAGTGTGTGTTGGGACATCCTGTGTTCTCATCCACATATACTACCCTGTAAACCACAGTGAAGCGCGTGGCAGAAGGTGCTTCCCACAGTATCACTTATTAGGGCTTCTTCCCGTTCCATACACGTTTGGAGCGCGGGATGAATGATTGTATTGTTGTATGTTGTTGTATGGAACTGGTGACCTAGAAACGACGGAGAGGCTTCGTCCCCGCCGTAGCTCTCAGTGGTTCACAACCCCAAAACAGGCTACAGCAGTCCACTCACCCCACCCCCACTCCACACCGAACCCAGGGTTATTGTGCGGTTCGGCCCCCAGTGGACCCCCCAAGAACGTTTCACTCCAGACGAGTGTAACCCCTATGTTTGTGTGGTACAGTAATTATGGTGTACGCGTACGTGGAGAAAGTTTTTGCGCAGCAATCGCCGACATAGTGTAATTGAGGCGGAATAAGGGGAACCAGCCCGCATTCGCCGAGGCAGATGGAAAACCGCCTTAAAAACCATCCACAGACTGGCCGGCACACCAGACCCCTTCACTAATCCGCCGGACGGATTCGTGCTGGGGACCAGCACGCCTTCCTGCCCAGAAAGCAGTGCTTTAGACCGCACGGCTAACCGGGCGGGCTTGGGATGAATGATTGCTCCAGTCTCTTTGTACAGGCTGTAATTGGTTTTTGCTACGGTCGCAGGTTCGAATCCTGCCTCGGGCATGGATGTGTGTGATGTCCTTAGGTTAGTTAGGTTTAAGTAGTTCTAAGTTCTAGGGGACTGATGACTACAGCTGTTAAGTCCCATAGTGCTCAGAGCCATTTGAACCATTTTTGTAATTGGTTTAATCGTGTCTCCTCGGTTCCTACGGTGGCGATTCGTAAGTGGTTGTAGCGTGGTCATACATTCTTGACTGCTTCTCGAAACTTATAAGCAGGTTTTTGCACCAAAATTGGCATCTGTCTTCATGCTCAGCTGCTTAATGTTTATGAGCGTCTCAGGACTCTCCAGCGGGTCAAAAATGATTCAAATGGCTCTGAACACCATGGGACTTAACTTCTGAGATCATCAGTCCCCTAGAACTTAGAACTACTTAAACCTAACTAACCTAAGGACATCACACACATCCATGCCCGAGGCAGGATTCGAACCTGCGACCGTAGCGGTCGCTCGGTTCCAGACTGTAGCGCCTAGAACCACTCGGCCACACCGACCGGCTCTCCAGCGTGTCGAACATACCGATAACGATTTGTGCAGCCCTGTTTCGTATAATTTCTGTATTCCCTCTTAGTGCTTTTTGGTAAAAGTCGCACATACTTCAGCAATATAGTGGGCTGAGACACACAGGTATTTTGTAAGAAATTTCCTTTGAACCGAAATCAAAACCTGCTTTACATTACGTGATGATTCCATTTTATGTCCCCACATATTATTATACACAGATACTTCTATCAGTTGCGTGATTCCAACTGTGAGACTGTAGTCACAAGATACAACGTTATTACTGATGGTTTCGCTGCGAGTTTGTGTTTTTCGTTTCCTAACTCTTCCAAATGAAAAAAAAAGTTTGCAGATAAAATAGAGAAAAAGTAAAGTGCAGATCAATACGGAAATGATCCTGCCTATAGAAGCTGAATCAGTGAGGAATACTAAGGCCGCCAAGGCGCTTTCTATTGGCAAAATCTCGGAAAGAATCGTGTGGGTTTCTTAAAGAACGAAAGCAAATATCCCCTTCCGTACTGAGAATTCACTGTTTAGGCTGATATGCCACACATACATCAAAGCAGGCCCCCTGTCAAGATGTGGTATCTACAAAATTAACGACGACTGAGTCCAGAAATTTTATGCAGGGCGAACATTAATAAAATTCACAATCT
This sequence comes from Schistocerca serialis cubense, assembly GCF_023864345.2. Classification (NCBI taxonomy): domain Eukaryota; kingdom Metazoa; phylum Arthropoda; class Insecta; order Orthoptera; family Acrididae; genus Schistocerca; species Schistocerca serialis. The sequence goes on along the minus strand of NC_064638.1, from coordinate 1,204,027,695 downwards.
GCAGGGACGGATTGCTCACTGGAAATGGAGGAAGAAAGCTCCTATAAACATGGACGTATGCGGGCAGCGACAACAAAAAGTCCCGGAAAACAGTAGAGACCTGCATCACATCCACGTCACAAGTGTTCACAGTGTCCTCCACGGGATTACAGGTGATAGGGATAGCAACGGTTGCCATGCAGGATACACATAATCGTACTTTGGCTTACGCCACGTTGGCGGGCTATTTGCCTGGAGCTTGTACTAGAGTTCGTCTCAAAATCCTGTACAACCCGTTCCTCCGCATCTGTTTTACGCACAGTCCGCCGCCTCCCTGCACGTTCGTCTGTGTGAAAGGACACCTGATCACAAAACACCCAAAAAGTGCTTGAAATTTTGCGTAATGTGCTTGGTGTTTGTGAGGGTACTAGTGTTGGTATAGCCGTGCTACCTCTCGTCCGTTCTTGGGCGTGCACAAGCGCCATCTGGGCCTTTTGCTGACATGAATACAGGACCTCTCTTATTCGTCAGCGCCATCTACCATGGCAACTACACATTTCCGGACACATGTTCAGTTGGCTCTGAGCACTATGGGACTTAACATTTGAGGTCATCAGTCCCCTAGAACTTACAACTACTTAAACCTAACTAACCTAAGGACATCACACACATCCATACGGGAGGCAGAATTCGAACCTGCGACGTAGCGGTCGCGCGGTTCCAAACTGAAGCGCCTAGAACCGCTCAGCCACACCGGCCGGCGACACATGTTCATAGGACCTTTCTTCCTCTATTTCCAGGCAGTAATCCGTCCTTGCAGTTTTTCGGTTTTGTAAATGTTCACTGTGTGTAGCTGAGACGGGAGGTAACTTCAGAGTTCAGGCACACACAAGGCTACCGAGAGCAATAATTCCACACTGGCGACACATTTGAAAGAGAACGCTCACAGTACTTCAGAGGTCGAGAAACCGCTACAAATACTACACGCAAGCAAAAACGGAGGAGTTTTGGACGTACTAGACGAAAAGGAAATACGCCCTCATGCTGAAAAGGAGACAACATTACGTTGCGCGATCGGACATAATTACGTAAGGTCAGGTTTTTATAGAAGTTAAAGCGAGTATCTGACGAAATCGAGAGGTATTAGTGTAAAAACGTAAGTGCCCTTGTATTTTGCAATTACATGTATGTGTTATTAAATGAAAGCTTACAACCTTGCTATTTTCTGGCAAAATATCCTGCGAACTGTGGATGAAGAGCAACAGGCTGATCGCAAATCAGCGATCCGAAAGCGTTTAAAACTATCCACTACAGACTGTTAACGAAGGCACCAACATACGGAATAGGTTGTAAGATATGTAAGTGGCTCGAAGACTCCTTAGTCAATTGAACCCAGTACGGTGTCCTGGACTGCGGGTTTCCGTTACAGTGAAGGGTACCATCAGGAGTGTTCCATGGAAGTGCGTTAGGACCGCTCTTCTTATCTACGTAACATAAACGATCTGACGCATGGCGTATGCAACAATCTGCGACTATTTGCTGATGATCCTGTGGCGTACGGGGAGGTATTGTCGTTGAGTGACTACAGGAACATCCGGGACGCCTAGAATTTATAAATTGCAGTTGTTTCAAAGAAAATGCCTTTTTTTTGCATGCTGCACATCGAAATTTTTATTTTTATTTATGCACCCAGACTCGTTTCGACTTTTTTACAAGGCATCTTCAGTGGGTGACCTGACATATTACATGATTTGTTCATTTTTACACACAGGTTATGGTTTCACATCTAGGTTATGGATTTACAAACAGTTCCCCAACTTTTTTTTTTTTTTTTTTGAAACGGAAAGGTACTTATAGGTAACTTCTAATTCATTGGATCTAAGCAAACTGCTTTTTCTCACCTGGCAAACTAGGTGGACATCTTACAGTTCACTTTCAGTTCACTGTTTACGTTACACAACACTGTAACTGCCATCTTTTTAATACAGAGTTTCATTTGTTTTTATAAGTGTTACCAACGTTCTCAGTTTTCTGCACTCAACTGTTTTGTGAGTCTGTGTGTGTGTGTGTGTGTGTGTGTGTGTGTGTGTGTCTGTGTGTGTGTGGAGGGAGAGAGATTTTTTTAATAAAGTAAAAATTATTTATTTTATTTTACACACACACACACACATTCACAAAACAGTAGAATGCAGAAAACTGAGAATGTCGGTAACACTTAGAAAAGTCCGCAGCTCGTGGTCGTGCGGTAGCGTTCTCGCTTCCCGCGCCCTGGTTCCCGGGTTCGATTCCCGGCGGGGTCAGGGATTTTCCCTGCCTAGTGATGACTGGGTGTTGTGTGCTGTCCTTAGGTTAGTTAGGTTTAAGTAGCTCTAAGTTCTAGGGGACTGATGACCATAGATGTTAAGCCCCATAGTGCTCAGAGCCAACACTTAGAAAAACAAATGAAACTCTGTATTAAAAAGATGGCAGTTACATTGATGTGTAACGTAAACAGTGAACTGAAAGTGAACTGTAAGATGTCCACCGGGTTGCCAGATGTGAAAAAGCAGTTTGTTTGGATGTAGTGAATTAGAAGTTACCTGTAACCTTTCCATTTTATAAAAAAAAAAAGTCAAGGAACTGTTTTTAAATCTATAACCTAGATGTGAAACCAAAACCTATGAGTAAACATGAGCAAATCATGTAATATTTCAGGACACCCACTGAAGATGCGTTGTAAAAAAGTCGAAACGAGTCTGGGTGCACAAATAAAAATAAAAATTTCGATGTGCAGCATGCAAAGAAGGCATTTTCTTTGGAACAAGTGCAATTTAGATACAGCTGCTGCGAAAATGGCCACTACAAGAAACGTACTAGAAATTATATTTGGTGTGATGAATGGCAGCTTGCTTCAGAGGTAGAAAAAAAATGTAATTTATGCAGATGAAATGGCCATACGAATGAGGAAAAAAATCCTGTAATGTGGATACACAGTATCAGTCATGTGCTGCCTGACACAGTCACATCGGTTAAATATCTAGGCGTAACACTGCAAAGCGTGAGAACGGTAGTAGGAAACGCGAATGATCGACTTAGGTTTGCTGGGAAATTCTAGGGAGATTTAACCCGTCTCTAAAGGAGGCTGAGTGTAAAATACTAGTGCGACCCATCGTTGAGTACGGTCCGAGTGTCGGATTAAAAGAAGACGTCGAAGAAATTCAGAGGCGTGCTGCTACACTTGTTACCGTTAGGTTCGATAAACTCGCGAGTATTACGAAGACGCTTCTAAACAGTCTGCGTGGTGTCTGTTCGTTCTATATCGTGTCTCCCTACCACTTTCGTGCAACGACGCTCTGAGCGTGTTTTTTAGGGAATTGACTAGTTTGATCCTGGGACCTGTTGCTGGTAAGGAGACGCCAGACCACACATGACATGTAGAGTTCAGAAGAGTTCAGTGAGACTAGCGATGATATAACCAAATACTTAATGATTTCAGCGTCAGCTCCACTGCACTCCCTGTAAAAGAATCTTAATACTAACTAAATTTAGTGGAAGGGGTTCAAGGCTTTCCTATTTTTAGTTAGCTGGTAAAATAACGTCGAAAAAGCAGTTAAGTTTACCATTGGAAATTTTATTCTACTCACAAAACACTGTTTATAAATTGCACTATTGATAAAAGGAAATGTTTTACTACAGGATGGTAAAAACCAACTGCGTTCAACAAAAATGTGAACGAATATTCCCTGAATGGGTTTCCAAGTTCTACAATGGATCGAAGGATGACCTATGCCATATCACATCTGTAATCTAGGTTTAAATTAAGTTTCACAAAAAAGCAAATTATCAAAATGGTCTACAGTGACCCTCAATTATCTTTAATTACTTATCTAACTTTTCGTAAATTACAGTGGCTGATGTGGCTTCTCAATAGCTATATAACAGAAAAATCATTGCGTTTCAGATTTTTGCTTCAAGTGGCAAATGTGAACACCATGAGCTTTAATTGACGATCGACACTAGTATTACGCAAAAAGGGGTTTAACAGATGAGACTTCTGCAGTTCTGAGTGAAGCTTTATGCGCTGTTATGCGGCATCGCGTGCGTTCATTACCTAGTCGGTGTTCGTCAGGGGGCGGCGGACAACACAGCTCCGCTCACCTCTCCGTCTCGGAAGCAACTCTCTCCTAACTTCTCCTTACTACAATTTACCGAAGTTGGTTTAAAAAAAACTATCTGGCTGTGTTTTCATCTGACCAATCAGGGTCTCAATGTTAACCTTAAGCTCCGCCTACAAAAATTCTGTCTATTCAATGAGAAACGTTATACATTTCGTGGTGGGGCAATGTTTTTAAAGTTTGCAACGTAACAGAGAAGCGAAAAAGTCTCACGCTAAAACTTGCAGCTGGTGTGGTCCTTTTAGCGTTATCGTAAGATCTATACTGTTCTTCTGGAGGGCTCTATCTTTTAACATAGGCTGGGGGGTGGTCCTAACGTAACAGAGACGCGAAAAAATCTCACGCTAAAAACTTGCGGGTGGTGTAGCCCTTTTTGTGTTATCGTAAGATCTATACTGTTCTTCTGGAGGTCTCTAGCTTTTAACAGAGACCGAAAAAGTCTCACGCTAAAACTTGCGGGTGGTGTAGCCCTTTTTGTGTTATCGTAAGATCTATACTGTTCTTATGGAGGGCTGGCGACGTGGGTGTCCGTCCCTTATCGTAGGGCCTTCTAACTTAACACGGTTCTGCTCTCGTCTTCTGTTCTCGTTTCTCCCTTCGGAACTGCGTCTGTCTCACGGTGGGAAGGTATGACATGCATTTAGGCATTCTTGTGTTAGTCTGTGGTATTCCATTTGCTCACTCGTTGATCGTATTACTTTGGTTAATTTAATGTTAGGATTTATTCGGAGCTATATGACATACTATTGGATTTGCTTATCATGTCAGGGTTTTCATGGAAGGTGTTGGATTTGCCTGACACCTTACACGCTTCGTGAACTCAAATGAGAATACCTGGACGGCAGACGACGTTCTTTTCGCGGAACGCAGTTAAGGTAACCAACAGTTATGGCTGAGTGCGGAGCTATTTTACTGCCGTTAACGTACATTTTTCTAAGGACCGCAAAGATAAGATAAGAGAAGTTAAGGCTCGTACAGAGGCATACAGACAGTCGTTTTTCCCTCGTTCCATTTGCGAGTGGTACAGGAGGAGGAATGGCTAATGGTGGAACAAGGTACTTTCCACCGTTGTTGCAACTCCTCCGGTGCTGCGTGCGCGAGGTCTCGTTCAACTTTTGTTAATTCTTAACCTTACTTTCTCAGGTGCGTGTAAATTTTTGCACAATCTAGCACAGTCTTCTAGTCGTATCGACAATTGGGAAGGGAGTGAGACAGGGTTGTAGCCTCCCCCCGATGTTATTCAATCTGATATAGAGCAAGCAGTAAAAGAAACAAAAGAAAAATTCGGAGTAGGTATTAAAATCCACGGAGAAGAAATAAAAACTTTGAGGTTCGCCGATGAGACTGCAATTCTGTCAGAGACAGCAAACGACTAGGAAGAGCAGTTGAACGCAACGGACAGTGTCTTGAAAGGAGGATATGAGATGAACATCAACAAAAGCAAAACGAGGATAATGGAATGTAGTCGAATTAAGTCGGGTGATGCTGAGGGAATTAGATTAGGAAATGAGACACTCAAAGTAGTAAAGGAGTTTTGCTATTTGGGGAGCAAAATAACTTGGTTGGTTGTTTTGGGGAAGGAGACCAAACAGCGAGGTCATCGGTCTCATCGGATTAGGGAAGGACGGGGAAGGAAGTCGGCCGTGCCCTTTGAAAGGAACCATCCCGGCATTTGCCTGGAGCGATTTAGGGAAATCACGGAAAACCTAAATCAGGATGGCCGGACACGGGATTGAACCGTCGTCCTCCCGAATGCGAGTCCAGTGTCTAACCACTGCGCCACCTCGCTCGGTGGCAAAATAACTGATGATGATCGAAGTAGAGAGGATATAAAATGTAGACTGGCAATGGCAAGGAAAGCGTTTCTGAAGAAGAGAAATTTGTTAACATCGACTATAGATTTAAGTGTCAGGAAGTCGTTTCTGAAAGTATTTATTTGTATCGAGTGTAGCCATGTATGGAAGTGAAACATGGACGATAAACAGTTTGGACAAGAAGAGAATAGAAGCTTTCGAAATGTGGTTCCACAGAAGAATGCTGAAGATTAGATGGGTAGATCACATAACTAATGAGGAGGTATTGAATAGGACTAGGGAGAAGAGGAGTTTATGCCACAACTTGACTAGAAGAAGGGATCAGTTGGTTGGACATATTCTGAGGCATCAAGGGATCACCAATTTAGTATTGGAGGGAAGCGTGGAGGGTAAAAATCGTAGAGGGAGACCAAGAGATGAATACACTAAGCAGATTCAGAAGAATGTATGCTGCATTACGTGCTGGGAGATGAAGAAGCTTGCACAGGATAGATTTGCATGGAGAGCTGCATCAAACCAATCTCAGGACTGAAGACCACAACAACAACATCCGATAAACATTCACTTGTAGCTACTGAGCAGATTTAAAAAAGAGTTTTAGTTCATTTTTCAAATTTCAGTATCGTCGGAAACAATGATGGCCAGGGATATCACAAGAACGCGAGAATCGGCAATGTAAAGAGACAAGTGACCCGCACATACACTGCCTAGCGTACATTTGCTAGTTAACATTACTGAATACTTTCAATTAATAAATTCATTGACTTTCAATGTCCACTAAACTGTTTCAAATTAATTATTTCTCCTTTTTAACTAAATCACTTCCAATAAGACTTGAAAATATTAACTACGTGTCTAGTTATATTCACAGGTTTTCGCAAGTTGAAGGTTTGTCAAATAAAATCTGACATTTTCTCCCTTTTCAATGTATTTCTACAGGTCAGAACTATTCCTGTACAATAACAGACATCAGCTCTTCCCTGAGCGACACACAGGCACACAAGGAAGAAGAACAGGGAGAGAGAGGAACAAAGCGTTACATGGCTAATTATAACAAAAGGAAAATGACGAATGTCATATCTCTAGCTTTATAGCATATAGGTTCTTAGGAATGTAATTATTCCAATATTAATCCTGCATGTTAAACATTTGTTAAAACATGTGAACAAATTATTTTTACTGTTAAAAAATTTCAAGTTACGACTGCAGAAGTGTGGTTACACCATGCATCGTACGGTGGCGTTCAAATGGTTCAAATGGCTCTGAGCACTATGGGACTTAACTTCTAAGGTCATCAGTCCCCTAGAACTTAGAACTACTTAAACCTAACTAACCTAAGGACATCACACACTTCCATGCCCGAGGCAGGATTCGAACCTGCGACCGTAGCGGTCGCGCGGTTCCAGACTGTAGCGACTAGAACTGCTCGGCCGCCCCGGCCGGCCGGTGGCTTTCGAAATACATATGTCGACGTAGATGTATAATTTGCCAACGGCCTTGCCGCAGTGGTAACACCGGTTCCCGTCAAATCACCGAAGTTAAGCGCTGTTGGGCTGGGCTAGCACTTGGATGGGTGACCATCCGGTCTGCCGAGCGCTGTTGGCAAGCGGGGTGCACTCAGCCCTCGTGGGGCAAACTGAGCAGCTACTTGATTGAGAAGTAGCGGCTCCGGTCTAGGAAACTGACATACGGCAGGGAGAGCGGTGTGCTGACCACATGCCCCTCCATATCCGCATCGACGCCGGCGGGTGAGGATGACACGGTGGCCGGTCGGTACCTTTGGGCCGTCATGTCCTGTTCGGGAGTAGAGTTAGATGTATAATTTACATGAGCTTGTGCTCGTTTTTAAATTGCAGTGTTAGAAAATGTTTTTAAAGTTTGGACTTCTACGTTACACAACGACAAACTATTTGTAATAATATAAGGCTGAACAAATGTTTACATGGAAAGTAAAAGACATAGGTGATAATATTGCTAGACTCGCCGACAAAATGGAAATGACCGTTTGGCGTCAATGGCCGGGAGGCCCCTTGCGGGACAGGTCCGGCCGCCTTGGAGCAGGTCTTATTACATTCGACGCCACATTGGGCGACCTGCGCGCCGGATGGGGATGAAATGATGATGAAGACAACACAAGACCCAGTCCGTGATCGGAGAAAATCTCTGACCAATCCGGGAATAGAACCCGGGCCCGTAGGACGGCAATCCGTCACGCTGACCACTTTTTTTTTTTTCCTTTTTGTTCGATATAGTTCATTGCGTTTGGTCTGGACGGACGTCACAAGACATCCGTTGAAGTTGATCGTTGATTCCTTGACTCAGTTTTTTTTTTTTGTTACAGAGGGCAAGCAGCCCTCTGACCGAACACGCTGAGCTACCGTGCCGGCTATCAGTCAGCTATGAGGGCGGACCGGCGACAAAAGGTAGTTTGTAATTAACCATCACGTTCGTGGCACATGTAGATGGGTTCAGTCAGCTGCGCACCGGTGACAATCGTTCGTGTAGCTTTGCACTGCTGTTTACTGTGGAATGGATAGCTGCAAATCACCCTGTGGAGAGTAATGGTCTATGCGATATGAGATTTTATGTTTACGTAAGTAAGCTTCCACGGCAGCAGTGACCCTTATTAGATCGTTGACGAGTGCGGACAGTTGCTGTTCTCTTTCAAGTCTACTGCGACGGCAGTTGTGTTATGGAATGACAGACGTACAATCACGTTATGAGGGTGTACTCGAAAGTAGCATATCATCGAAATCAGATATTGGTATGAATCAAATTACTCCGATCGCAATACAGCAAAGGAAGAAAACGGAATTGCTTTTTAACAAATTTGTAGCTGTGGATCCGAATATGAAAAAACGTTTTGAAACATAGAAACAAATTTTTGTAAATAAATGCTTAACACTAGAGGCAACTGCACTCGTTCTGTAGGATGAAGTGAAAACTACCTACGTCCGTATCGGGAGATGTTGAAAGTACAGTCGACACTCGGCGACGACTTATTCTAACAACAAGGCCAAGTCCCTGTTTGCGCTGTCCACATTGGAATGTCCACTGACCCGCTAGTAAGTATGACAAACAAGATATTTCCGGTGGAAAGTCGTGGATGACGTCGAAGGACGCCGCTAGTCCAGTATAAAAGGGAGTCGCGCAGACACATCGGCGTAACAGAAAGCTGCGTCGGCTGGGGAAGGCAGCGCGTCGTGCTGGCCACAGTCTTGCACTGGGAAACTTACGACTCCAGTAGCACGTGTAGCTAGGCTTAGAGACTTGAGGTCAAGAAAGAGGAACCACGTACTAACTGTGTTTTGACTACTGAGAAAAACAGAGCCAAGCGTACTGGCGCAGTTATTGGCGTGGAGTGGGTTTTGAACCCACGTCGTCACACAAATTCAAATATCAAATAGTTTTTCTAAACTCAGTACACCCGCATCCTGGTATAGTTCCATAACGTATTCATTGGTAACTTCTGCCGTAAGAGTGTTCCCCAGAGGCTGTTTTGTAATTCCGTATTACTAACTAATTATTTTTGTCGTTTTCAGTCAGAAGACTGGTTTGATGCAACTCTCTATGCTAATCATAATGTACAAGTCTTTTTTTTTTTTTTTTTTTTTTTTTTTGAGTCATCAGTCTTCTGGCTGGTTTAATGCCGTCTCCCACTAATTCCTCCCTTACGCCCCTCCATCTCAGTGTTGCACTAGCACCCTAGGTCCTCAATTTTTTTGGGGATGAATTCCAATCTCTGTCTTCCTGTACAGTTTTCAACCCCTACAATTCCCTCTAGTACGATAGGAGTTATTCCCTGATGTCTTAACACATGTCTCATCATCCTCCCTCTTCTTCTTGTCAGTGTTTCCCATGTGTTCCTTTCTTCACCAATTCCTTGTCACTGGCCGGCCAGGATGGTCGAGCGGTTCTAGGCCCTACAGGCTGGAACCGCGCGACCGCTACGGTCGTAGGTTCGAATCCTGCCTCGGGCATGTATGTGTGTGATGTCCTTAGGTTAGTTAGGTTTAAGTAGTTCTAAGTTCTAGGGCACTGATGAACTCAGACGTTAAGTCCCATAGTGCTCAGAGCTATTTAAACCATTTTTTTCCTTGTCACTCCACCGCATCTCAAACACTTCGATTCTCTCCTTTCCTGGTTTATCCACAATCCACGAATCCCTGCCATACGATACTGTGCTCTAGACGTACATTGTCAGAAATTTCTTCCTCATATTGAGGTCGTTAATTGATACTAGTATACTTCTCTTAGCCAGGAATGCTCTTTTCGCCAGTGTCAATCTACTTCTCATGTCCTCCTTGCGTCATATATTTTTTGACTCTGTACCACACAAGCGGCTCGTAGCGAAATTGCGTGCTTATGGAATATCGTCTCAGTTATGTGACTGAATTTGTGATTTCCTGTCAGAGAAGTCACAGTCCGTAGTAATTGACAGAAAGTCATCGAGTAAAACAGAAGTGATTTTTCGCGTTCCCCAAGGTAGTGTTATAGGCCCTTTGCTGTTACTGTCTATATAAACTATTTGGGAAACAATCTGAGTAGCTGCCTTCGATTGTTTTCAGATGACGCTGTCGTTTATCGACTAATAAAGTCATCAGAAGATCAAAACAAACTGCAAAACGATTTATAAAAGATATCTGAATGGTGAGAAAAGTGGCAGTTGACCTTAAATAACGAAAAGTGTGAGGTCGTCCACATGAGTGCTTAAAGGAACGCTTTAAACTTCGGTTACCGTTAAATCAGTCTAATCTAAAAGCCATAAATTCAACTAAATACCTAGGTATTACAATTACGAACAATTTAAATTGGAAGGAACACACAGAAAATGTTGTGGGGAAGGGTAACCAAAGACTGCGTTTTATTGGCAGGACACTTAGAAAATGTGATAGACCTACTAAGGAGTCTGCCTACACTACGCTTGTCCGTCGTCTTTTAGAATACTGCTGCGCGTTGTGGGATCCTTACCAGATAGGACTGACGGAGAACATCGAAAAAGTTCGAAGAAAGGCAGTACGTTTTGTATTATCGCGAAATATGGGAGAGAGTGTCACAGAAATGATACAGGATTTGGGCTGGAATTCATTAAAAGAAAAGTGTTTTTCGTTGCGTCAGAGTCTTCTCACGAAATTCAAATCACCAACTTTCTCCTCCGAATGCTAAAATATTTTGATGACACCGACCAGCATAGGGAGGAACGATCACCACGATAAAATAAGGGAAATCAGAGCTCGTATGGAAAGATGTAGGTAGGTGTTCATTCTTTCCGCGCACTATACGAGATTGGAATAATAGAGAATTGTGAAGGTGGTTCGATGAACTTGAATGTGATTTGCAGAGTATCCATGTAGATGTAGGCGTAGATGATGGCACACCTCTTTATCTTCGTTGTCCCCACTCTGACATTAAATTTGTCATTAATCTCATGTCTGTCACTCCTTACTTTTTCATCTTTATTCAGTCTATCCTCATTCCATATACTGTGCTTATTAGACTATTCATTGCATACAATACGCCCTGTAATTCTTCTTTACTTTCACTGACGATAGCAATGCTTATCATCGATAACATTTCACCCTCAATTTTGATCCCACTCTTGAACCTTCCTTTTGTTTCCTTCATTGTTTCTTCGATGTATTAACTGATCGGTAGGGCCAAAGACTATATCCCTCCCTCATACCCTTTTTAATCCGATCACTTAGTTGTACTTCTGCTTCTTGTCGTTCGCTCTTGGTTCTTCTACATACTGTATATTATCCGACTTCCCCGGAAGCTTATTCCTATTTTTCTCAGATTTTCGAACAATGTGCGTCAGTTTACATTGTCGAATGCTCGTTCTAGGTCTGCAAATAGAATAAACATCTTGATTTTCCTTATGTGTTACTACAGTTGTCACTGGTCACTGACAATGTCAGAACTACGTCGCTGGTACCTTTACTTTTCCGAAACCCAAACTGATCGTCATCTGACAGATTCACATTTTTCCCATTTGTCTATCAATTGTTTTTGTCACCAATTTGGATGCATAAGCTGTTAAACTGATTACACGCAGTTTTCTGCGCTTGCTGCCTTCCAGGTTGTAAGGATGATATTTTTTGCGGAAGTTGGATGGTATATCTCCAGACTGTACACAGCAACTTGAATAGTCGCTTTATTGGCACTCTCTCCCCAATAATTTCAGAAATGTTATCTATTTCTGCCTTATCTGATCGCAGTTATTAAAAGTCTCTATTACAATTTCTCTAATACTGGATCCCTTATGTCTTCCACATTAATTCCCATTCCTTCCTTGGTCGAACCATCTTACAGCTCCCAGCCCTAGAAGGGGCCCTTAATGTACTCTTTCAATACTCTTCCTGCCTGTTTGCTCTCTCCTCTGCGTTTAAAAGTGCTGTGTTCGTTGTACTCTTAATGTTGACGCCCTTGCGTTTCATTTCAAAAATCGTTATCTTGACTGTTCTATACGCTGAATCAGTCCTTCCGACGATGATTTCGTTTCCCACTCTTCACATATTTCCTGCAATCATTTTGTATTACCTACCTTGCATTTCCAGTTTTTGTCGTTCCTAAGTGACTTATATTGCTGTACTGCTGTCTTTTACTGAATATTTTTGTGAAGTATTTCCTTCTTTCGCTGATCAGTTGAAGAATTTCTTATATTACCCAAGGTTATTTCGCATTTATCTTCCATGCATCTATGTTTATCTGCCCAGCTTCTGTGATTTTCCTTTTTATTGATGTATATGCCTCTTTATCTGAACTGTCTACTTTGGTATTCATTATCGTAGTATCTAAGGCTCAAAGAACTTCAAGCGCATTTAATCAGTCCTCAGTACTTCAGTACCCCCTTCGTTATTATACTGATTCTTTCGAACAAGTCTGTTAAACTTCAGCCTACATTTCATCGTTAGACTACTAAATTGTGATCCCAGTCTATATCTGCTCCTGAGTACAGCTTAAAATCCAGTATCCGGTTTCAGAATCCTTGATTGACCATGACGAAATCCAGCTGGAATCTTCCTGTATCTCCACGCCTTTTCTAAGTAAACTTACACTTCTTCCCTCATCTCCGTATTGTAACAGCTCCAACAGATGTGAATATAGATCCAATATTCTTGAAACAACTGGAAGATACAATAGTGCCATCAAAAATGGGAAGTATTCAGGAGAAGACAAATTCGGACAATACGGACCTTCCAAAATTTTATAAATGTACTAGCTGAGGACCCGACATTATACGGGTATGTATTTATTCCAGTTTTCCATTAGTCCTCCTTCCCTCTCTCTGTCCGTCTCCACCACCCCCTCTCTCTGATCATATCCATCATCCACTTTTGGTATGAACTTGGTATCAAATTAATTGACTAATTAGTTAAATTGATTGATTAATTGCCCCTCTCCTCTGGGAAATCCCCAGCCCATCGGGAGAGGGGAGGGGATGTCCCTCTGCCGCTGCTGCATGACAGAGACAGATGGGTCCCTCCATACTCCCCCTCTGTGAAATCCGCAACCCTCCTCACCCCTCCCTACTATCCACCCCTCTAGCACCACACCCCTCTGGCGGAAAAATCTGTGCTGTGCTGTCGGACCGGAAGGATCTCATGACACGAAATTCAAATCAATGTCAACTATATTGCGGCGGATATAATAACATATCGTTTATTAATAAAACTGAATTTGCGTGTTCTTTATTTAATCAGTTTGTGGGAGACAGGGCTGTGGATATCTTTATTTAGCGGGAAAAACTCGTCGTTCTATGTTGTTTATTTAAGTTTGGAAGGTGCAAGTGCTGAAAAATACTTCGAAAAAAATTATCGACCTATTAAAGAAGTAATAAAATATCCAAATAGACTGCTATCGTTTTTTGCGGTCGCAGTGCAATACCGCTTCGAAATTGTCATCAACATCAACATAAAAGACCGGCCGGTGGGGCCGAGCGGTTCTATGCGCTTCAGTCTGGAACGGCGCGACCGCTACGGTCGCAGGTTCAAATCCTTCCTCGACCATGGATGTGTGTGACGTTCTTAGGTTATTTAGGTTTAAGTGGTTCTAAGTTCTAGGGGACTGATGACCTCAGATGTTAAGTCCCATAGTGCTCAGAGCCATTTGAACCATCAACATAAAACACTCTCTGCACGTAATTACACTGCTACCGATTCATGGGATACACACAGGCTGTTCTCTGGAAGATGTCCTAATTACAGTGCTACTGGTTGGCGGGAAAAAGCTCACGCGTGCCCTAGTCACATAGTTACTGATCATCATGTGATTCATTGACGAATCACAAAATACCGCTTCTATAAAGATCCAAAAAACGCTACCAAAAACAACGTCTATGTAGATCCAAGACATTGCTAATAAAGACGTAAACATACCAAAAAAGATCGTGATAAACCTCTCATGACACATACTGGTAGTGGGGACCTGTGGCCTAAGAGTTGCGTGTTTGATTGGTAATCAAAACGTCCTCGGTCTCGGATTCGAACCACACCAGCGCTTAAATTTTGAATAAAAATCATCAGCAATGGCAGCCGAAGACTTCCGGCATAAGAAGTCACCCTCACTCTAGCAACAGCTTTGTCAAAGAGGGCGGAGGAGCGGGCAAAAGTTGAGGACGCTCTCTTGCCCTTGGGGTGGGATACTGGTGAATGTTCGAATGTGTGTGAATTCCTAAGGGACCAACTGCTTATGTCATCGGTCACTAGACTTACACTAACTGCCTATTTGCTTCTATCTCGGGTTCTTCGGCCGACATTCGTCTGATGATTTTACTGACGTTTCGCCAGCACGAGTGGCTGGCATTGTCAAAGCTTCACCCGCCATTGCCGGTTGTGAACTGGAGCCGAGCTTTTTTTTTTTTTAAAAAAAAACTTTTAATTCCCACAGCTGAGGAATAGTGGGCGGGCCACTTGGAGCCGAGTTCGCGGCCGCAGACTATATGTACCTGGCTTGCTAACGTCCGAGGGCTTCTCCGAGGTCATTTCCGGTGCGGTTCTCCTCTTGCTACCTGCCACGGTCGTTCTCTGCAGTACGGGAAGCCAGGATCCGTTTACCTTACGGCTTTCCTCTTTCTTGTTGAAGCTGTTCCCGTGTTTGTGTATTTCTACAGCTTCTTTAAACAAGCGGGTGTGATAGTGCTTCTCCACAGCCAGAACTTCCGTGTCGGCGAATTTTATTACATGGTCGGTCCCACTCAGCACGTGCTCTGCCACGGCCGATTTTCCACCTGCCCCAATCTGCAATGGCGCTTACGTTCTTTGAACCTGGTGTTGTTGATCGTCCAGTTATTCCGACATAAACTTTTCCGCATGTGCATGGTAAGCGGTATATTCCCGACATTGCAAGTGGGTCCTTTTTATCCTTTGCCGATCTAAGACATTCTTTGATCTTCCTTCTCGGTTTGAAAATTGTCTTTACGCCGTGTTTGTGCAATATACGGCCGATTCTGTCCGTCACTCTGGGAATGTATGGCAGAAAGGCCGAACCCGACATTTCTTTTCCTGATTTCTTACTTCGTCGAGTTTTTGGCTCTGTTACACTTCTAATATAATTTGTGGAGTACCCATTGCTCCTCAGAACGCTTGGTAGATGTTGCATTTCGCGTTTGATGTCCTGCGGCTCACATATTCGTCCTGCTCGCGTTACGAGCGTATGAATCATGCCTCTTTTCTGGCTCGGGTGGTGGTTTGATAGTTTGTGCAGGTATCGGTCCGTATGTGTCGGTTTTCGGTACACGCTGTGTCCCAGGTTTTCGCCGTCCCTTGTGATCAGCACATCTATAAATGGTAGTTTTTCGTCCTTTTCTACTTCCATGGTAAATTTTATTCTGGTGTGGAGGCTGTTCAAGTATCATAGGAAGTCATCGAGCTGTTCTTCACCATGGCTCCACACAACGAAAGTATCATCGACATATCTATACCACACCTTAGGTTTGCAAGTCGCAGAGTCCAGTGCCTGTGCTTCGAAATGCTCCATGAAGAAGTTGGCCACCACTGGACTAGACCAATAAAATCATCAGACGAACGTCGGCCGAAGAACACGAGACAGAAGCAAATAGGCAAGTATCCACGAAAGCCCTAACAATTTTGTACTTACACTAACTTATGCTAAGAACAACACATAAACACCCATGCCCGAGGGAGGACTCCAACCTCCGGCGGGAGGGGCCGCACTGGGATACTGCCCCTGAAGGCGGAAGAATCAGCAATGATCAACGGCATCAATATGCAGAAGGCAATGTGTAAGGTGCCTCTTACGTGAGGAAGACAAATCAAATGGCTCTTGAGCACTATGCGACTTAACTTCTGAGGTCATGAGTCGCCTAGAACTTAGAACTACTTAAACCTAACTAACCTAAGGACGTCACACACATCCATGCCCGAGGCAGGATTCGAACCTGCGAGTCCTGAGACGGGTTTGATGCAGTTCTCCATGCTACTCTATTCTGTGCAAGCTGCTTCATCTCCCAGTACGTACTGCAACATACATACTTCTGAATCTCCTTAGTGTATTCATCTCTTGGTCTCCCTCTACTATTTTTAGCCTCCACGCTGCCCTCCAATACTAAATTGGTGATACCTTGATGCCTCAGAACATGTCCTACCAACCGATCCCTCCTTTAGTCAAGTTGTGCCACAAACTCCTCTTCTCTCCAATTCTATTCAATACCTCCTCATTACTTATGTGATCTACCCATCTAATCTTCAGCATTCTTCTGTAGCACCACATTTCGAAAGCTTCTATTCTCTTCTTGTCTAAACTATTTATCGTCCATGTTCCACTTCCATACATGGCTACACTCCATACAAATACTTTCAGAAACAACTTCCTGACATTTAAATCTATACTCGATGTTAACAAATTTCTCTTCTTCAGAAGAGCATATGCTCTGGGAAAAACCAGAGGGACCGCTGACAGCTCCGCTAACAAGTAGACTGTCGAACAGGCGTAGTCTGCTGCCGCCGAGGCAGCTCTGTTCGCTGCGGAGGACAGCGGGCTAATGGCGTAGTTCCGCGCGCTACGGCCAGAGAACAGCACGTATGCACAGGTGGCGTGACAGCAGGCGGTGCGGCAAGGGACACGTCTTTTGTTTTTTGTACCGCTGGGCTTCGGCGCCCGAGACTGACAGCTTGCTGGCGATACCTTTTGTTCCCTGCGGTCCGGGTTTTCCACTAGGTACTAGGTAGGCGGACAGCCGTAATCCTCTAGAGACATGCGCTGGCGGCGTTCTTAGTCGGTAGCCGACCACCCACAGACCGTTATGTGTATTTCCCGGAACAAATCGTTCCCTCAATTGGCGGCTGCTTCAAATACTTCTCCTTCCTGGAAGAACCGGCGAACACCAGATGTCGCCGGTAAAGAACGGTACATATCCTGGCTACACACAAAAGCGGTTACTTCAAAGGCATCCTTGGAACTCATAAAAGTTGTAAGGTATTCTTGAAATGCAGACTTTATGAACATTATCCACCCCGAGAGGACTATGTTCAATCTTTGAAGTAGCGGACAACAAGTTTTCTGGGCAGGACTGGTTAACGACGACAAAGCCTGCTGGAATGTGAACCTTGAGAACAATACCCACCTCCAGTGGATTTTGCGCCAGCTTTGATGTAGCCATCAACATGTTTTCCCAGGACTACTGTTTAACACTGACAAAGCCGTTCCTGGAACGCAGGCTTTGTGAAGAATACCACAATGTAACATGTAGAGAGAGGTAGCCTCTCATTCCTCCCCCCCCCCCCCCAAAAAAAAAATGGTTCAAATGGCTCTGAGCACTATGCACTATGGGACTTAACATCTGAGGTCATCAGTCCCCTAGAACTTAGAACTACTTAAACCTACCTAACCTAAGGACATCACACACATCCATGCCCCAGGCAGGATTCGAACTTGTGACCGTAGCGGTTGTGCGGTTCCAGACTGAAGCGCTTAGAACCGCTCGGCCACATCGGCCGGCATCCCCCCTCCCCACTAAACAAGTGCTCTCAGTTCCGTTAAATGACAGCAGATGTCAGGTGGGTTACCCACTTAGTTCTGGTAGACTACAGTAGAGGCGCTCCTCCAACAGCCTCCCTGACGTCAGAGAGTAGCATGGAGGGAGGCAGAGGGGAGAGTGCTGAAAGCACGTGAGCAGATAGTAGTGCAGTAGGCATCTTACAACAACAGACGAGATAAGTTATTTACTGTACGATGGCATGAAAGACTGTTGAAAGCAACCGGTGCAGGAAACCAAACAGCGTAAGTGATGATTTGCACGTGCCTGATATTCTGTGTAATGGAGGAGACACAGTACCTTCTAACATCGAAAAGGCGCAAGAGAGGCAGAAAATCACACTTGCAAACATCACCAAACACATTCCATGTAAACAAATGCACTAATGCAGTTAAAAATTAGAATAAATTCTTGAAAGCAGCAAGCAGCGAAAAATAAATAATGGTGCAGTGTCCATTATTTAAATCATGTATGACACAATTATTTATTTTTAGTTTCTGCTACCAGTCACTTTTTTATTTTATGTTTAATCTAACATAATACAATGCGTTTAGAACATGTTCTGTTCATCTTCAGGCGTTTATACATACACACAGACAGAGAAATGTTACTTAAACTGTCTTAAACTATTTTAATCTAGAACTCTTTGTCCATTGTTTGTTACTGTAGCGGCTGTTGTGGCGTTTGGAGGTAAGGAGGGGGCCAGTGTATGGCTAGAAATCGAAATCAGTGATATCTTCTGCTGTCACCACAAGGAAGAAAACCAACAGAAGACATCATTGATTTCGATTTCTAGCCATACACTGTCCCCCTCCTCCCCCCCCCCCCTCCCCAAATGCTACACCAGCCACTATAGTAACAAACAATGGACAAAGAGTTCTAGATTAATCTAGTTTAAGACTGTTTAAGTAACATTTCTCTGTATGTATGCATGTATAAACGCCTGAAGATGAACAGGAAATGTTCGAAACGTGTTGTATTATGTTAGATTAAACATAAAATGAAAAAGTGACTGGTAGCAGAAACTAGAAATAAATAATTATCCCATACAGTCACGGTTCACAAACATAGCCAATATGGCTGAAAATAATTATGAATGACTCAGTTGCTGACTTTCCCAAAACATCTAATATGATGAACGAAATTAAAATAATTGATTTGATGAAATTTTCTCGGGTGCTCAGCCGGGTGGTGACGTCATCTTCTCGAAATGTTTCGATGACTTTCGTATCTATAATCTGCAAGTGAGGCGGCGGGATGTTGACTCCCTCTGCATTTTTTTACTTTTTCTCTCCGTGAGAAAAATGTTGCGTGAGGGGAGTCTGTTGTCGTGAGACATTTACGCCGCATTTTTCGTGACCGGTTGAGTTTGTTGTGTAGCTTTACTGTTTTGTATTCCAACTAGCTATGTAGTCGCTTCTCTGCTATCCGCTTCTGCAGGCGCCCCCTGAAGGGCGTGACGCGTCGGCAGTGGGGGGGGGGGGGGGGGGGGGGGGGGGAACGCGACTCGACCGTTGGTGGGGGAACACGCCGTCGACTCACGGTTGTTGTCCAATCTGTCTGCGTACGCCGCCGCCTTCAGAACGAAGCCATTCTGACGTATTTTCTCGGCTGCGGAATCACACGCCGCCCTGGGCTGAGAGCCTCTGTCAGACGTATTTCCACTGCTTCTTTGACAAGCAAATCCCAGAAGCCGTTGGCGCCGCATAGCTTCACTTTCTTTATTGCTGTCTGCTGTTTTCACTGTAGTAGCTGGTTGGTTCACTAATACGTACGGCATGCTCCAAGCCAGTGATGAGCCAATGTACATAACTAGACTTTATGCTAACAGTGTAACAGATGTTGCAACATGGTGTCAGAAGGAAATTCTGTTACATAATTTTGCATACATCTGCAAAAGAGCATTTCAGGCACTAAAGTGCGATTCCGATTAATATCACCTTAATCCATCTTTAACAGGACCTCTGACGCTCAGTGAATCTATTAAATATGCAGGGGCTGATAAAAACATCGACCAGTCACGTAAGTATCAATAAGCTGCTTGAATATCTTTATGCAACTGACCACTGCTTTATTCAGCTTATGCTTGGTGATAGAATGATTTCTTGTTCGCTTTGATAGTTACGTTCAGTGTGTTTTTCGTCACTAATGACAGAGTGAGAGGCGAGTGCATTTAACTAATTTATTTTCTGAGTGTTGACTGGCTTGCTTTGATTTGCTTACAACGCCTCCATGGAGTAAGAGTTTTTCTTTCTTACAATGTTCTAGGCTCACAAAATGCATTCACCCACTAATTAAAGAACATACATATAACGAGGAAAATCATTATCTGGGATAGGAGGACCAAATGTTACAAAATACTTATGCTTGAATTAACTACTCGTTTATACACATTAGAGAAACATAACAGGAACATCTTTACCTACTACGACGATAGCTTGCTAAAATTGTCTCACTATCTCTACAGAGCAGCTGAGTCCGCTAAAATTAAAAGAATATAAGACTTAAAACCAAAACAAATATATTTTGTGCAACACTTAATATATAAACACTTTTACAAACAGGTTAACTTCATATATTGGGAGATATATTAAAACAACAGAAGACTCAAGTTTTGGCACTTGAAGAGTGACGAATGACTGACAATACCATGGATTTTCGTAATTATCGTCTTTTAATAGTAAAACTGATCAAATAATACTTAATAATACGCCCATCTGGGAGCTGCTTTTGCAGTCTCCAAAAATATTTTAAAATCAATAATGGAGTAAAACCCGTAAATAATAGACTAATGACAATTTATATTAAATGCACAAGTAAGGAATACACTTTAATTAATGCCCACATTCCAGTCAATAAGGGTAGCCATGAAAAAACCTGAAGAAGCTAATGAAGCTTGGGAAACTTAGAAAGCATCATCTCGAAAATTTCCTCAAATCACATTAAAATTTTAATGGATGATTTTAATGATCAATTAGTTAAAGAGAAAAAATATAAGAAAACAGTGGGTCGATTTCCTGCTCATAAATGGACAAACCAAAATGGCCAAGACTTGTTGAAACGTGCAAAAATTTCAACTTTAAAATCATGTCAACACATTTTAAAAAGAGCCCTTCTAAACAAAAAAATTGGTGGACACCCAATACTTTTATTGGGGAATTTCAAATCGATCATGTAGCAATTTCATACCCTAACTGCAAACAAATTTTGAATGTCCAAGTTAGGAAAGGGGCTAATATAGATTCTGACCTTTGTTTAATGCGAATAAAAGTAAAACTTCAACCTCAAAATCTCTTCAAAACAAAAAATATTATCCCAAAATTTGACATTGCTAAAATATCTCCAGCTCTAACAAGCGAACTTAACAAAAAACATTACAATTGGCAAAGCATAAACGAAAAGTTCATCACAACAGTACAAAATTTAATTCCGCTTCAAAAGAAACAAAAACACCCTTGGTGGAAAGCGGATTGTGAAAAAGCAATTAAATCTAGGCGTGAGGTATTCAAAAATTGGAATAGTAACAAAACTGAAAATACGTACAACATCTTTCTACATGTATGAAAAGAAACATCTAAATTAATCCGACAGACGAACTACGAAAATGCCCAACTTTTAGAAATCGAAAAAGACTTCCAAAAGAATAATACAAGAAACTTCTACAAAACAGCCAAAACAAAACTTATTGGTTACCAAACTCAAAGTTTTTGCTTCAGAAATGAAAATGGCTGTTTGGCTCTTAACAACCAGGAAAATTGTAACGTATTTTGAAAACCTGTTAAACTGTTCAGAACGAGCGTATAAATTCCAACCACAGAGAACCAATAACACCAACCCTAACTGTAAAGAACATGACGAAATTGAAATAATTAAACAAATTAAGAGACTTAAAACAATAAAGCATCTGGAGGAGACGGTATAATCGCAAAACTTCTAAAATCAGCTGGCCCTAACACTACAAAGACATCACTCAACTAATAGGACATATCTGGCAAACCGAGAAAATACCTGAGGACTGGAAAACTGCCCTAATTCATCCTTTGCATAAAAAAGGGGATAGAGCAGATGTTAATAATTACCGAGGAATCTCTCTTCTCCCGGTCACGTAAAATTTCTCTTCCACTGTTTACTTGATCGAGCCCAAGTTCAGTTAGAACCTAAAATTGGTGAATACCAAGCAAGGCCCCTATGGCTGGCGGCTCCTCGGTTGTCTCGCGATAGCACGATACTGAGTGTACGATAGTGGTACGATGAGACAAACAAGGAGCCCTGCCACAGGGGGCCAAAAAAAAAAAAAAAAAAAAAAAATTCTGAATATGGCTTTTACGTAAGCGGAAAACGGTGAATAAACGAATATTATTGCGTTCTTGAATGTTCCTTCTAACTTAAACATTACACATCGTCATATCTGTTGTGCTGAATCGCTCTTTTCATCATATACACACTAAAGTAGATTGTCATGTGTACACTCTTTGACATAAAACTTGACCGGCGGCCGGCCGCTTCAGAGGCTAAGTCCGCGCCGATCGCGACATGGGACAAAAAAACTGGCCAACTCGCTAATTCTCTAAGTCCGGTTATCTGCGCAATCTGGCAACACTGTAGACTGCGGCACTTCCTGGAGGAAAACTTGTCCCACGATAGAGAAACTCTAGACTGATTACGCCTGTGGTCTAGGGGTAGCGTGCGTTGTTCCTGTTCGTGCTGTCAGTGGATCGAGAGCAGCTGGCATAAAACATTTTTATAGCCTCTTCTGTCTGAATGCTGAAGACGTGAATGTAATGGTAGCGCAGATTCAGTCTATTTCGCTTTGTGACACACCGATATCAAAATTTTATCCAGTAACGATTTTGCGGCAGATTTCCTGCAGACTGTCCTCCTCTGGACGCCGTATGCGGCAAAGCTCCGGGATCCATTTGCTAGCTACTGGCAGCGGCCGTGGCGACAGCAGCGGCGCTGCACTCCCCCGTTCTTTATCGAAAGCGCCTGCTACCGCTCATCGCTTTTGATGATTTAAAACGCTTTATTATTAAATGTTGCTCCACAGAAAATTTCTACAATTTCCATTCACGCTCAAAAGCAACGGAGACAGACGCCCGGATTAGTAGGCGGGTATTATATTACATTAATCGGCAAGAGCTGAGTATGGCCCGAAATTAATTTTATAGACTGGGACGAAATGAAACCACCTCACTACATTCGATGAATTTATAAATGCTTCATACCTCGTTTCTTTTCCTTTCAAACTCAATTATTTGTGCAACTTTTGGTCAATGTTTGGATGTTTTCGTCAAGCCAGAGTGAGCGTCTGTGGTGTAAAGTGTATTACAGTTCATGTTTCATTCCTTATGGTAAGTCTATGCGATAAACTGTGTGAATACCTTGCAATGCATGCTCTGTAGCAGTGCAGGAACACTGCACATTTGGAGTTCATGAAGTATTTATTGTTGATCGGAAGTGATAGTTAAGGTCATCAGATTTAAGCCAGAAAAATTTGTCGTTTTGAAGGTTTCAGAGAACGGAAAGGAATTGCTAACGCCGGTGTTAGAAAACGTCTACAGTTAAATGCTATTGCAAAAATTTAGAAGAAGGGAACTGTATTAATGAACATGTGCACTTCATAAACAACCTTCTGACATGTGAGACCTATACGACGAACAAAGCTCAAATTTATATCGTTGACAGTCGGTTTGAATCTTTTCAGGGTCTATTTTACAGTGAAGCACCTTGGAATTTGTAAAGCAGAAATCCATGATATTAACTTAATTTACTAAGTCGAAATCGGACGAAGATTGATGTTTAAAGGCATTCTTCAGATTTCGCATAAGAAATTTTTACTAGCAGTTTGCAACTCCATTAATTAAAATGGAAAATAAAAGGTTGTAGTCAGCGGCTTCTACCGTGATTCGAACTGCTATGTCTTATAGTACAAGCACTGCAACGCACAAGGGAACCTCTGAGCTAACGACACACTGGCTGCCAGGGGCGGAATACAATCACTGCGATGTTGCCTGAGCCTCAAAACGCAACCTTAAACACACGAACAGAGGAGGTGGAGATTACTGTTTTAACGTCCCGTCGACAACGATGTCATTAGAGACGGAGCACAAGCTCGGATTAGGGAAGGATGGGGAAGGAAATCGGCCGTGCCCTTCCTAAGGAACCATCCCGGCATTTGCCTGAAGCGATTTAGGGAAATCATTGAAAACCTAAATCAGGATGGCCCGGCGCGGGATTGCACCGTCGTCCTCCCGAATGCACACACAAACAGGTGTTATTTATGTGAAGAACGCCGTTCTTGGAGTCCAGAAATTAAATATACTTTCTAATTGTGTCATCTTGCAGTGGATTATAGCGTACGAGTCTTCGATGTGGAAAACGAATGTCAAGAGAATTTAGCGAGGTAACGCCGACCTACACCCGGAAGTAAATGCACTATCAGAGTGTTGACAAATACTTGCTACGACGCTGCCATTTCTAGGCTCTCTGACGAGGCAGCTCTTCAGCGAAATGCTTGCCGTGATTCTCCGATACGGTTCTTCAGAGTGGAGACGCGCGCGCACGTTTGGTTTTTATGCGGCGTTCTCCCCTGATGGTTTCTGACGTCGCCTTGTGGGCTATGTATACATATGAGACATTCAATTATCATTAATCCAGAATCATACAAGTTTCAGCTTCCGGCGTGGAAGAAGGCTGTTGACGCCGACATTATATCATTTCAACGTAGGGAAAGCAAAACGGATCATTCAATGTTTCTCATTCAACATAAAGCATGTGAGATAATTTTCCGTAACGTTCACAATCATCTAAAAATACAAAGAAGGAAAAATACACCGGAAGCTTATTCGAATTGAATATAACGCTTTGCACCTCGATGTCGAATTTGTCCACTTGCAATCTTTTGCAGCATACACATAGAATGTCATGATTACCACGAGAATGAAGAAATATGTTGGTAAGGATGGAAGCAAGAAGAGACGCAGTCAACAAATATTCTATTCCTCATGGCATTCATTTCATTTGACACGTAAGAAGAGGTAAAGCGGGAATTTACTTTCGTTAACACGAAAGATATGCCGCACATATTGATAACGAGGAAGTCTGCGTCTTCATACGTTTCCTCCTTGAAATCTGTATGCTCTATTATATACTAAGTAGCCCGATCATTGTTTCAGTAATGTTACCCTCTTGTTTGACCCCGTAACGATGAACAGATTCCAAATGCATGTCTCCCTTGCCGATGTTATGGAAGGCCTTCAAACCGACAACAGACCATATATTGAAAAATACAAGCGAATTCTCTTGCAGCGTAAGCTTATTGTAACTAATCTAAAAATTATTGGGGAGGAACATTGTCCTATTCAAAAAAAGTAAAATGTTAAACACTGTTGATGTCAAACGGACATTATCTATGTCCTGTCTTGTGTCCTACTCATCTATAATATCAAGTGTACTATGAAAATGATTATATATAATGGATGATAGGGTAATGCATTGATACCGGATGGTGGGGGCCGGCCGGTGTGGCCGTGCGGTTCTAGGTGCTTCAGTCTGGAACCGCGTGACCGCTACGGTCGCAGGTTCGAATCCTGCCTCGGGCATGAATGTGAGTGATGTCCTTAGGTTAGTTAGGTTCAAGTAGTTCTAAGTTCTAGGGGACTGATGACCTTAGAAGTTAAGTCCCATAGTGCTCAGAGCCATTTGAACCATTTGAACTATTTAACACAAAATGACATTAAAAATTAAAGTTATTCACGAGCAGCTAGTTGAGAATATGTATGAACATTAAATGACACGACGAACTGAAATAATATGACGAAGAGTTCAGCGCTCACTGGGAATAGAGCCCCACACATATCGTTGTTGACTACACACAAAGAGACGTCAGCTACCGAATTTTTCTCCACCAGCTGCTCAGAATAGCATCTTGAACTTACAGTCATCTCGCAAATAGTTCTGTGTCTCACTGGGAGTTAAAAGCGTCAGATATCGTTAGTGTTGACAACGAATGAAAATACATTAAAAATCAAAATTATTATCCACCAGCAGATAGGTGTTCTCCTGATAGAGCTTGATAATACATAATTAAATCTTTAGTGCCGGGCCAGGATTCGATCCCATTCACGCGTAATATGTGAAGGTGTTGAGGAATCTGCAGTTTTGAACAAACAACAAATTGTAGCCGAGCTGTATTGCCACGAAGGGATCAAATTCCGCGTTAAGGGCATTCCCAGTTTAGAACCAATTTTATCGACATACAGAAGCTCAAATAAAAGATGGAATAAGTGTCCTTTGACCATACATAGCGTTTGTGTCGTCACTTGAAATAAATAACTAGTATAAGAAAGGTTACTGGTGATAGAGTTTCTACATGTCGCCACTCCAGACTTTATTGTGGTTCAACCTACCGTCTACGTGGTAAAGAAGGAATATCATCTTTAATGTGAATTTTCAGACCACGCAGCCATTATATCTCCTTCACTTGGTGTAGCCAGGAGAGAATGGAATCTGTTTCTCCCTATCTAAAATCATTGACGGAAGTGAGAATCGAACCCAGACCATAGGTATAACAACCTACCATCCGTCCAACAGATCACGAAATCCTCTTCTCTGCGAGTCATTTTTCTATCGTAACGCAGTTGCGCCACACTGGATGAGAATTCTGACACACAGGCTCCCTGTAGTAATTTGCAGCATGTTTAGTAAATTCATTTACTTGGTTGACCGAATCACCATGAACTAGCTGCCTCGGCTACCCAGTGCATACATTCGACTATTTTGTAATCACAGAAATAAAATCACATAACTGCCACCTACACACAACTGCCAACAGTGTAGGATGCAGAAGTTTAAATAGGAAGTGTTCCTTTCCACTTGAGCTATTCTATTGCGCTATCTGTTACTAGAAAACGTCGTTCAGTCCAAAAGAAAAGCTGTAACTGTTTGTCTCTCAGAAGTCAAGACCTGGCCATATGCATAATCTCACAGTGCTGTGGAATCCAAAGGTTCTGGAGGAATAGTTGCCGAGCTCTGGAGCTTATGTAGCTACGTGTCAGCTTGTAGCATAGATAAGATGTCGCGAGTTCGAATACATTCAGTGCTACATTTTTTAAAACGCAATTCTGCTCTCTGCTGAAGGTATCAATCTAATGGAACTTTGAACATAATTCCCTTCACTTCTCAACCCAAACTAGTCGCATGTGGAAAAAGGGCTAACTACTGTGACGTTTTGTTCTATTCAGGTTTAATAGACAGCAGGCAGCAGATGCATCTCGAAGATGTGCAGGGAGAGCGCATCGTGCCATAATATGTCAGAAAAGTATTTTCTACATTAGCCGTCGTGTGGTAGTGATATTTTATTCTTCTTCAAACTTTGTTAGACAGCTTTAACTCAGAACAAGTTTTCTACATGCATGTAATCAATAAACTGCATGTGCTTTGTCAGACTGTCATAGGTAACATCAGAGAATTCGCATATATCGTTGATGATTAATTTCTCTCTCATGTTTACTATTGTTTTAACAACACTAAAGGAAACCTTACGAAAATTGTGCACTGTATTATAAGAAATGAAATAAAACTAACCATGATAACCCTACGACGAAAGTAGCTGTACACAAGCATGCCTCTATCGACACGAATTAGTAAAATACTACTCACTTAGATTTTGATTGGGTCTGTGTTTAATTGGTATGCCGTGTCATACTCAAGAGGTATGCAAATGTGGCAATTCATAAATATAGTTATGTATTCCTAGAAACCCAAAATTCGCTTGGCAGCAGCGGAAAGAGGCCTTACCTGTTGTGCAGCATTGTAAGTTTTTCAACATTGCACTATGAGCTGAAAGCATTTTCTTGCGATTTCCTTATTGATGTTTGATCTGACTGCTTGTAGCTCTTTCACAGAAGGGATAAAAACGTTACAGTCAGTGAGACTGGAACTGCGAACCGTAACAGACGCTTCTTCACAGGTTAGCACGTTACCACAGGGCTGGCGAGGAGGTATGGGTCTGAGCTTCCTATTACGAGGGCAATAGGAAATCGAATTCGTAAACCGCTATTTGAAGGTCGAGATTAGTTGCGGTTTCCACCTGCAACGACTTTCCTGGGCTGAAAACCGTAACTTTTCAATCTTTTGTTACCCTTCAAGCGTTAATAACTCAGATTATTCAATGGAAATGACAGGTAAAATCAAGTGAACTTTGAGGCTTAATTCCGTGCACACCAGGAAGTAACTCGTCGATCACAGAGTTGCCAAACATACGTTGCCTTGTTGCCAAATCTCAGTTACAGTACCAGCAGGAAGAAGACGAACCGATGTGATCCTACAGCGGTCTGGGAAGTGACCATAGCTGGTGTCTCCAAGTCGCGGCTGCTACGGCCTGGAATACGTAATGCGTCTGATTCGCTTTCTGTAACTAGGTTTAGGGACTGGAGCGTAGTTACTAATAATACTCAGAACTGACTGCAAACTGAGCATCATAAATCAGTAACTCTCATTGTTGTTGTTATATTTCTTTCGTAAGTGTACTCAAAACTAAGAAAGTCATTCACAGGCCTTTTCGTGCCTCGCCGATAGTCGAGCACAACATACAAATAAAAATAAAAAAGAATGTGTGTGTGTGTGTGTGTGTTTGTGAGAGAGAGAGAAGGAGAGAGAGAGAGAGAGAGAGAGAGAGAGAGAGAGAGAGAGAGAGAGATAAATAAAAAGCAATGAGAGAGAGTGTAAAAAATTGTTGTAAAGAAATTGAATCATGGTATTTAAAGAAATCTTTCATTAAAATGACACGTTCCACATCATTACGAAATGTCGTATTCATGATCTATGGAACAAGAGTTAATCTAATCTAATCTAATCTAATCTAATCACATCATATTGATGATTAGCCATGAAGAGTCATGAATTACCGAAATTTTGGCCCATACCAGTAACCAAATCTAAACATGAAAATAAAAGACGACAATTTTTGTAATAAACCGTGACTCCTATCAAGACCCTTTCGTCCCTGTTATCTAACCACGAAAGATGTCTGATATACCTCCATTCTGAAGTAACAAAGTGTGCGTGCATTTAAAGATGAAGTGCATGATGTGAAGTTCTGTGACGGAGATACGAACCCAACACGTAATCCGATTGTTAACTAAGAAAAATCAAATGTTACGTATCGGTTTTTCTTACGAGCCGCTAGGTGTCTGAATCTAAAATAAGGATACAAACTTTTGTGCCTAAGCGACAATCGAACTGCACACCTACCGTGCATCCACGAATATAGCTTAAGTATCAGTTGCGTACTCATGAACAGTAAGATGTGTGCGTGTTTGACCAGAAATAACGACACCTGTTGCGATTGTTGGAAACACATGAGCAGACATTGAAATTGCGCGTTAATTTTCACTAGCAGGTGGGTGTGCACTTGATAAAGCTAGAAATGAAATTATGAATATTTTTGTACTGGATCAGGTTTCAGACCCACATACTTACCTTTGGAGGAGACCTAGAGAAGATTGCAGTCTTGGGAAAAGGAACGAAATGACTGAACTATACTGTTCCGAGAGATTCAGATCCTCGAAAGAGGAGATACGAGTTCGAATCACAGTCCAGCACCAAATTTTTAGACGTCTCTAGTTCAATCAAGTACAAGTAAACTAAGAGCCCTGTCCCTTTAAATGGCTATCGGTTCATCAAATAAAATAAAATTTTCTAATGTAAGTAAGCTTACTGGCGACTGTATTTCTGTTTACCATGACTTCCGCTGTGTCATTTCCCAACGTAAACCGGCTCTGCCCAGTTGGTAATGAAGGAACATGATGTTTAATGCGGATTCTGGATTATAACGTCTTTCTCTTGAGCTTACCACAGGTAAAATAAATCTGTTTGTGCCTCTTAAAAGTAAATGCCTGAACCCACGCATTGCACCTGTGATAGCTCGTTCCACCATACCATTGTGGCCACATTACCCAGCCCCAAGAGTGTGCTGTAACGGATGATGTGCTTAGCTTACAAAATTAGTCACGGTGGAAAAAATGCGAGTCTATTAAATGGTCAAGTAGAAGCAAGCTTCTGACGCAGAGATTATGCTATTCTCATGTCAGCAGGATGTAAAGACTCTTCTAGGCATCATAGGCTGGATGTGAAGCCATTTTGATTTTTCACAAATTCAGCAAATTTCTTAGTTCGAGAAAATCCACTGTGAAGTGTGAAGTTGCCGGATAATTCGATTATTACTGTTATTATTACTATCATTTTATTCATACCGCTGCTGGAACACGACCGTAGTCTTCAGGTAAAACGCGAGACCAGCTAATATGACGAATGGCGACCGAAAGCACATATCGACAAAATTTTTATCGCCCCTTTCCTCTCGGTGCTGAAGCTATGAGTGTAATTCAAGCGAATCTACAATATCATATTAGCTGGTCTCGCGTTTTACCTCAAGACTACGGTCGTAGTCAAGAGTAATGTACTAGGACTGGAGTCAAGACTTCCTCTGGGAAGTGCCGCAGTCTACATGTTGCTAGATCGAGCATATTGCCAGACATAGAATTCTGAGAGGAGCACGACTGTATTGTCCACCTTACGTGAACGACTCGGCGGTCAATTTTTTGGTCTGAGACTGTATCTACAACACATATTGCACGCTGAGGACCCAGAAGAATTTAAAAAAAAAGTAGTTTATGAGAGCAACGTTAACCATAGCGTTCGAAGTATTCATCGTATTGTATACGTGTGTGTAAACGCCTTCCAATGACCACTCAAGAAAGACAACGATACACAGTCTAGCTCCAATATTATAAATACGCCTCAGTTTGTGGATGAACTCAGACTTAGGTTGATAATAATTGTGAAAATTTAGCAGCAGTGTACCCATTGGTGTTAAACTCGTTTTCAACCAATGATTCCCACAGCTACAGGGATACTACTTGTGATACCTCTTAGACAAAATACTTAAGCAGTGCTATCAGACGAAAAGATCAACCTGACACAAACTGTGGGAAGTTTGTTTTACAACCTTCGTACCTGGATATTCAGCTTTTTCCTATTTGAGATATCTGTGAACGTTGCTGCTTAAGACGTTTTAAGCAGAAACTAAATTCCCTCAGCTTCGACAATGTTTAAAGAAATCATCTTATTGGCACTAAATCGTGGTTTGTGAATTGTTTACCGGCCGTACTCTGCCGTATTTTGCCGGTTGGAAGGCAAAAGCTTACTGACAAATTTCACACAGAAATTACTGTTACAGTGTACTTATGGAGCCAAATGAGTGAATTGCGTATTTTCCGGTGAGAAAGAGAACTGGCAAACAGTCTTCGCTACATTAGGTTATTTAAACTGGTGTCACTCTGAGCTAGAATTTATGGTCAGCGACTAAGTGTAAGGTCAACGTTTCGGATGCGAGTTTTGCGACTGTGAAATACTTTCCTACATTATAGAAGCGAATATTAAATTTGAACTAATATTGCGAAAATTTTGTACTTGGACAGCTTAGAATGAAAATACTTCTGTTTATTTCAAAGGGAAACAATAGATTTTTTAAAACACTGTCTGTCATACACAACTTGAAACAGGTCATGTCGACCAAATCATGTGGAAGAACTAACAGCAACGTATATCGGAAGGCAGTAAGATCTCTTGCCTTTTGGTTTGTCAGTACTCGATAGCCATTTCTAGGCAAAAGTAAATGAAGAAAGGCAGTGCGTTTTTGTTACCAAGTAACGTCTTCGTCAATTACTTTAGTTTTAAAGTAATCTACGAGTAATTGCTGGTGTTTGATATTAACATGAAAAGGATTCCGTAGACAGGGAAAGAACCTGTTCTTGGGAAACTACATCTACAGTGACCAAAAGGCATTAAATGATGTTCAAGCACTTGTGTTACAGCAGCGGTATGAATAAAATGATAGTAATAATAACAGTAATAATCGAATTATCCGGCAACTTCACACTTCACAGTGGATTTTCTCGAACTAAGAAATTTGCTGAATTTGTGAAAAATCAAAATGGCTTCACATCCAGCCTATGATGCCTAGAAGAGTCTTTACATCCTGCTGACATGAGAATAGCATAATCTCTGCGTCAGAAGCTTGCTTCTACTTGACCATTTAATAGACTCGCATTTTTTCCACCGTGACTAATTTTGTAAGCTAAGCACATCATCCGTTACAGCACACTCTTGGGGCTGGGTAATGTGGCCACAATGGTATGGTGGAACGAGCTATCACAGGTGCAATGCGTGGGTTCAGGCATTTACTTTTAAGAGGCACAAACAGATTTATTTTACCTGTGGTAAGCTCAAGAGAAAGACGTTATAATCCAGAATCCGCATTAAACATCATGTTCCTTCATTACCAACTGGGCAGAGCCGGTTTACGTTGGGAAATGACACAGCGGAAGTCATGGTAAACAGAAATACAGTCGCCAGTAAGCTTACTTACATTAGAAAATTTTATTTTATTTGATGAACCGATAGCCATTTAAAAGGACAGGGCTCTTATTTTACTTGTACTTGATTGAACTAGAGACGTCTAAAAATTTGGTGCTGGACTGTGATTCGAACTCGTATCTCCTCTTTCGAGGATCTGAATCTCTCGGAACAGTATAGTTCAGTCATTTCGTTCCTTTTCCCAAGACTGCAATCTTCTCTAGGTCTCCTCCAAAGGTAAGTATGTGGGTCTGAAACCTGATCCAGTACAAAAATATTCATAATTTCATTTCTAGCTTTATCAAGTGCACACCCACCTGCTAGTGAAAATTAACGCGCAATTTCAATGTCTGTTCATGTGTTTCCAACAATCGCAACAGGTGTCGTTATTTCTGGTCAAACACGCACACATCTTACTGTTCATGAGTACGCAACTGATACTTAAGCTATATTCGTGGATGCACGGTAGGTGTGCAGTTCGATTGTCGCTTAGGCACAAAAGTTTGTATCCTTATTTTAGATTCAGACACCTAGCGGCTCGTAAGAAAAACCGATACGTAACATTTGATTTTTCTTAGTTAACAATCGGATTACGTGTTGGGTTCGTATCTCCGTCACAGAACTTCACATCATGCACTTCATCTTTAAATGCACGCACACTTTGTTACTTCAGAATGGAGGTATATCAGACATCTTTCGTGGTTAGATAACAGGGACGAAAGGGTCTTGATAGGAGTCACGGTTTATTACAAAAATTGTCGTCTTTTATTTTCATGTTTAGATTTGGTTACTGGTATGGGCCAAAATTTCGGTAATTCATGACTCTTCATGGCTAATCATCAATATGATGTGATTAGATTAGATTAGATTAGATTAGATTAACTCTTGTTCCATAGATCATGAATACGACATTTCGTAATGATGTGGAACGTGTCATTTTAATGAAAGATTTCTTTAAATACCATGATTCAATTTCTTTACGACAATTTTTTACACTCTCTCTCATTGCTTTTTATTTATCTCTCTCTCTCTCTCTCTCTCTCTCTCTCTCTCTCTCTCTCTCTCTCTCTCTCTCTTCTCTCTCTCTCACAAACACACACACACACACACACACACACACACACACACACACATTCTTTTTTATTTTTATTTGTATGTTGTGCTCGACTATCGGCGAGGCACGAAAAGGCCTGTGAATGACTTTCTTAGTTTTGAGTACACTTACGAAAGAAATATAACAACAACAATGAGAGTTACTGATTTATGATGCTCAGTTTGCAGTCAGTTCTGAGTATTATTAGTAACTACGCTCCAGTCCCTAAACCTAGTTACAGAAAGCGAATCAGACGCATTACGTATTCCAGGCCGTAGCAGCCGCGACTTGGAGACACCAGCTATGGTCACTTCCCAGACCGCTGTAGGATCACATCGGTTCGTCTTCTTCCTGCTGGTACTGTAACTGAGATTTGGCAACAAGGCAACGTATGTTTGGCAACTCTGTGATCGACGAGTTACTTCCTGGTGTGCACGGAATTAAGCCTCAAAGTTCACTTGATTTTACCTGTCATTTCCATTGAATAATCTGAGTTATTAACGCTTGAAGGGTAACAAAAGATTGAAAAGTTACGGTTTTCAGCCCAGGAAAGTCGTTGCAGGTGGAAACCGCAACTAATCTCGACCTTCAAATAGCGGTTTACGAATTCGATTTCCTATTGCCCTCGTAATAGGAAGCTCAGACCCATACCTCCTCGCCAGCCCTGTGGTAACGTGCTAACCTGTGAAGAAGCGTCTGTTACGGTTCGCAGTTCCAGTCTCACTGACTGTAACGTTTTTATCCCTTCTGTGAAAGAGCTACAAGCAGTCAGATCAAACATCAATAAGGAAATCGCAAGAAAATGCTTTCAGCTCATAGTGCAATGTTGAAAAACTTACAATGCTGCACAACAGGTAAGGCCTCTTTCCGCTGCTGCCAAGCGAATTTTGGGTTTCTAGGAATACATAACTATATTTATGAATTGCCACATTTGCATACCTCTTGAGTATGACACGGCATACCAATTAAACACAGACCCAATCAAAATCTAAGTGAGTAGTATTTCACTAATTCGTGTCGATAGAGGCATGCTTGTGTACAGCTACTTTCGTCGTAAGGTTATCATGGTTAGTTTTATTTCATTTCTTATAATACAGTGCACAATTTTCGTAAGGTTTCCTTTAGTGTTGTTAAAACAATAGTAAACATGAGAGAGAAATTAATCATCAACGATATATGCGAATTCTCTGATGTTACCTATGACAGTCTGACAAAGCACATGCAGTTTATTGATTACATGCATGTAGAAAACTTGTTCTAAGTTAAAGCTGTCAAACAAAGTTTGAAGAAGAATAAAATATCACTACCACACGACGGCTAATGTAGAAAATACTTTTCTGACATATTATGGCACGATGCGCTCTCCCTGCACATCTTCGAGATGCATCTGCTGCCTGCTGTCTATTAAACCTGAATAGAACAAAATGTCAAAGTAGTTAGCCCTTTTTCCACATGCGACTAGTTTGGGTTGAGAAGTGAAGGGAATTATGTTCAAAGTTCCATTAGATTGATGCCTTCAGCAGAGAGCAGAATTGCGTTTTAAAAAATGTAGCACTGAATGTATTCGAACTCGCGACATCTTATCTATGCTACAAGCTGACACGTAGCTACATAAGCTCCAGAGCTCGGCAACTATTCCTCCAGAACTTTTGGATTCCACAGCACTGTGAGATTATGCATATGGCCAGGTCTTGACTTCTGAGAGACAAACAGTTACAGCTTTTCTTTTGGACTGAACGACGTTTTCTAGTAACAGATAGCGCAATAGAATAGCTCAAGTGGAAAGGAACACTTCCTATTTAAACTTCTGCATCCTACACTGTTGGCAGTTGTGTGTAGGTGGCAGTTATGTGATTTTATTTCTGTGATTACAAAATAGTCGAATGTATGCACTGGGTAGCCGAGGCAGCTAGTTCATGGTGATTCGGTCAACCAAGTAAATGAATTTACTAAACATGCTGCAAATTACTACAGGGAGCCTGTGTGTCAGAATTCTCATCCAGTGTGGCGCAACTGCGTTACGATAGAAAAATGACTCGCAGAGAAGAGGATTTCGTGGTCTGTTGGACGGATGGTAGGTTGTTATACCTATGGTCTGGGTTCGATTCTCACTTCCGTCAATGATTTTAGATAGGGAGAGACAGATTCCATTCTCTCCTGGCTACACCAAGTGAAGGAGATATAATGGCTGCGTGGTCTGAAAATTCACATTAAAGATGATATTCCTTCTTTACCACGTAGACGGTAGGTTGAACCACAATAAAGTCTGGAGTGGCGACATGTAGAAACTCTATCACCAGTAACCTTTCTTATACTAGTTATTTATTTCAAGTGACGACACAAACGCTATGTATGGTCAAAGGACACTTATTCCATCTTTTATTTGAGCTTCTGTATGTCGATAAAATTGGTTCTAAACTGGGAATGCCCTTAACGCGGAATTTGATCCCTTCGTGGCAATACAGCTCGGCTACAATTTGTTGTTTGTTCAAAACTGCAGATTCCTCAACACCTTCACATATTACGCGTGAATGGGATCGAATCCTGGCCCGGCACTAAAGATTTAATTATGTATTATCAAGCTCTATCAGGAGAACACCTATCTGCTGGTGGATAATAATTTTGATTTTTAATGTATTTTCATTCGTTGTCAACACTAACGATATCTGACGCTTTTAACTCCCAGTGAGACACAGAACTATTTGCGAGATGACTGTAAGTTCAAGATGCTATTCTGAGCAGCTGGTGGAGAAAAATTCGGTAGCTGACGTCTCTTTGTGTGTAGTCAACAACGATATGTGTGGGGCTCTATTCCCAGTGAGCGCTGAACTCTTCGTCATATTATTTCAGTTCGTCGTGTCATTTAATGTTCATACATATTCTCAACTAGCTGCTCGTGAATAACTTTAATTTTTAATGTCATTTTGTGTTAAATAGTTCAAATGGTTCAAATGGCTCTGAGCACTATGGGACTTAACTTCTAAGGTCATCAGTCCCCTAGAACTTAGAACTACTTAAACCTAACTAACCTAAGGACATCACTCACATTCATGCCCGAGGCAGGATTCGAACCTGCGACCGTAGCGGTCACGCGGTTCCAGACTGAAGCACCTAGAACCGCACGGCCACACCGGCCGGCCCCCACCATCCGGTATCAATGCATTACCCTATCATCCATTATATATAATCATTTTCATAGTACACTTGATATTATAGATGAGTAGGACACAAGACAGGACATAGATAATGTCCGTTTGACATCAACAGTGTTTAACATTTTACTTTTTTTGAATAGGACAATGTTCCTCCCCAATAATTTTTAGATTAGTTACAATAAGCTTACGCTGCAAGAGAATTCGCTTGTATTTTTCAATATGTGGTCTGTTGTCGGTTTGAAGGCCTTCCATAACATCGGCAAGGGAGACATGCATTTGGAATCTGTTCATCGTTACGGGGTCAAACAAGAGGGTAACATTACTGAAACAATGATCGGGCTACTTAGTATATAATAGAGCATACAGATTTCAAGGAGGAAACGTATGAAGACGCAGACTTCCTCGTTATCAATATGTGCGGCATATCTTTCGTGTTAACGAAAGTAAATTCCCGCTTTACCTCTTCTTACGTGTCAAATGAAATGAATGCCATGAGGAATAGAATATTTGTTGACTGCGTCTCTTCTTGCTTCCATCCTTACCAACATATTTCTTCATTCTCGTGGTAATCATGACATTCTATGTGTATGCTGCAAAAGATTGCAAGTGGACAAATTCGACATCGAGGTGCAAAGCGTTATATTCAATTCGAATAAGCTTCCGGTATATTTTTCCTTCTTTGTATTTTTAGATGATTATGAACGTTACGGAAAATTATCTCACATGCTTTATGTTGAATGAGAAACATTGAATGATCCGTTTTGCTTTCCCTACGTTGAAATGATATAATGTCGGCGTCAACAGCCTTTTTCCACGCCGGAAGCTGAAACTTGTATGATTCTGGATTAATGATAATTGAATGTCTCATATGTATACATAGCCCACAAGGCGACGTCAGAAACCATCAGGGGAGAACGCCGCATAAAAACCAAACGTGCGCGCGCGTCTCCACTCTGAAGAACCGTATCGGAGAATCACGGCAAGCATTTCGCTGAAGAGCTGCCTCGTCAGAGAGCCTAGAAATGGCAGCGTCGTAGCAAGTATTTGTCAACACTCTGATAGTGCATTTACTTCCGGGTGTAGGTCGGCGTTACCTCGCTAAATTCTCTTGACATTCGTTTTCCACATCGAAGACTCGTACGCTATAATCCACTGCAAGATGACACAATTAGAAAGTATATTTAATTTCTGGACTCCAAGAACGGCGTTCTTCACATAAATAACACCTGTTTGTGTGTGCATTCGGGAGGACGACGGTGCAATCCCGCGCCGGGCCATCCTGATTTAGGTTTTCAATGATTTCCCTAAATCGCTTCAGGCAAATGCCGGGATGGTTCCTTAGGAAGGGCACGGCCGATTTCCTTCCCCATCCTTCCCTAATCCGAGCTTGTGCTCCGTCTCTAATGACATCGTTGTCGACGGGACGTTAAAACAGTAATCTCCACCTCCTCTGTTCGTGTGTTTAAGGTTGCGTTTTGAGGCTCAGGCAACATCGCAGTGACTGTATTCCGCCCCTGGCAGCCAGTGTGTCGTTAGCTCAGAGGTTCCCTTGTGCGTTGCAGTGCTTGTACTATAAGACATAGCAGTTCGAATCACGGTAGAAGCCGCTGACTACAACCTTTTATTTTCCATTTTAATTAATGGAGTTGCAAACTGCTAGTAAAAATTTCTTATGCGAAATCTGAAGAATGCCTTTAAACATCAATCTTCGTCCGATTTCGACTTAGTAAATTAAGTTAATATCATGGATTTCTGCTTTACAAATTCCAAGGTGCTTCACTGTAAAATAGACCCTGAAAAGATTCAAACCGACTGTCAACGATATAAATTTGAGCTTTGTTCGTCGTATAGGTCTCACATGTCAGAAGGTTGTTTATGAAGTGCACATGTTCATTAATACAGTTCCCTTCTTCTAAATTTTTGCAATAGCATTTAACTGTAGACGTTTTCTAACACCGGCGTTAGCAATTCCTTTCCGTTCTCTGAAACCTTCAAAACGACAAATTTTTCTGGCTTAAATCTGATGACCTTAACTATCACTTCCGATCAACAATAAATACTTCATGAACTCCAAATGTGCAGTGTTCCTGCACTGCTACAGAGCATGCATTGCAAGGTATTCACACAGTTTATCGCATAGACTTACCATAAGGAATGAAACATGAACTGCAATACACTTTACACCACAGACGCTCACTCTGGCTTGACGAAAACATCCAAACATTGACCAAAAGTTGCACAAATAATTGAGTTTGAAAGGAAAAGAAGCGAGGTATGAAGCATTTATAAATTCATCGAATGTAGTGAGGTGGTTTCATTTCGTCCCAGTCTATAAAATTAATTTCGGGCCATACTCAGCTCTTGCCGATTAATGTAATATAATACCCGCCTACTAATCCGGGCGTCTGTCTCCGTTGCTTTTGAGCGTGAATGGAAATTGTAGAAATTTTCTGTGGAGCAACATTTAATAATAAAGCGTTTTAAATCATCAAAAGCGATGAGCGGTAGCAGGCGCTTTCGATAAAGAACGGGGGAGTGCAGCGCCGCTGCTGTCGCCACGGCCGCTGCCAGTAGCCAGCAAATGGATCCCGGAGCTTTGCCGCATACGGCGTCCAGAGGAGGACAGTCTGCAGGAAATCTGCCGCAAAATCGTTACTGGATAAAATTTTGATATCGGTGTGTCACAAAGCGAAATAGACTGAATCTGCGCTACCATTACATTCACGTCTTCAGCATTCAGACAGAAGAGGCTATAAAAATGTTTTATGCCAGCTGCTCTCGATCCACTGACATCACGAACAGGAACAACGCACGCTACCCCTAGACCACAGGCGTAATCAGTCTAGAGTTTCTCTATCGTGGGACAAGTTTTCCTCCAGGAAGTGCCGCAGTCTACAGTGTTGCCAGATTGCGCAGATAACCGGACTTAGAGAATTAGCGAGTTGGCCAGTTTTTTTGTTCCATGTCGCGATCGGCGCGGACTTAGCCTCTGAAGCGGCCGGCCGCCGGTCAAGTTTTATGTCAAAGATTGTACATAAATAACAAAGTATGTAAGAGCTTAATCTACACTCATTCTCATAATTAAGGATAATGCTGATAGATGCTGAAACAATGCTCTGGTGGGCGGTTTGCGGGTTTAAATCACCTCGGGGTATAACCATGCGGTGCATTTGACCTGCGGTCGTCGCACGGTTGCGCTGGCAGCAGTCCACATATGCAGAGGTGTGTTGGTGCATGTAAGAGTATGGTGCAGCAAGTAAGTATGCAGACGTTTTCAGACGTGCTAATGGTGACTGTGAGTTGAAAATGGCTCAAAGGACACATATTGATGACGTTACGAGGGGTAGAATACTAGGGCGACTGGAGGCTGGTCAAACACAGCAGGTCGTAGTACGGTCCCTCTGTGTGTCACAAAGTGTGATCTCAAGATTATGGCAACGATTCCAGCAGACAGGAAACGTGTCCAAGAGCTATAGTACGGGACGTCCACAGCGTACAACACCACAAGAAGACCGATATCTCACTATCTGTGCCGGCATATGGCCACGGAGTACTGCAGGCAGCCTTGCTCGGGACCTTACCGCAGCCAATGGAACAGTTGTCTCCAGACACAGAGTCTACAGACGACTGAACAGACATGGTTTATTCGCATGGAGACCTGCAAGGTGCATTCCATTGACCCCTGGTCACAGGAGAGCTCGTACAGCCTGGTGTCAAGAACACAGTACATGGTCATTGGAACAGTGGTGCCAGGTTATGTTCACGGACGAGTCCAGGTATAGTCTGAACAGTGAATCTCGCTGGGTTTTCATTTGGCGTGAACCAGGAGCCAGATACCAATGTCTGAAAGGGACCTTTATGGAGGTCGTGGTTTGATGGTGTGAGGTGGGATTATGATTGGTGCACGTACACCCCTGCATGTCTTTGACAGAGGAACTGTAACAGGCCAGATGTATTGGAACGTCATTTTGCAGCAGTATGTCCACCTTCTCAGGGGTGCAGTGGGTCCCATCTTCCTCCTGATAGATAATAACACACGGCCCCACCGAGTTGCCATCGTGGAGGAGTACCTTGAAACAGAAGATACCAGACGAATGGAGTGGCCTGCCTGTTCTCCAGACCTAAACCCCATCGAGCACGTCTGGGATGCTCTCGGTCGACATATTGCTGCACGTCTTCACACCCCTGGGACACTTCAGGAGCTCCGACAGGCACGGGTGCAAGAATGGGAGACTATATATACCCCAGCAGCTGCTCGACCACTTGATCCAGAGTATGCCAACTCGTTGTGCGGCCTGTGTACGTGTGCATGGTGATCGTATCCCATATTGATGTCGGAGTACATAAGCAGGAAACAGTGGCGTTTTGTAGCGTATGTGTTTTCTCAACTTATCACCAATACCGTGGACTTACAGTTCTGTGTCGTGTGTGTTCCCTATGTGCCTATGGTATTAGCGCCAGTTTTGTGTAGTGCCACGTTGTGTGGCACCACATTCTGCATTTATCCTTAATTTATGAGCATGAGTGTATTAATCAATGAAGCTATTTTAGCGATCTTGGTTGTAAGGTGTCAGGCAAATCCAACACCTTCCATGAAAACCCCGACAAGATAAGCAAATCCGGCAGTATGTCACATAGTTCCGAATAAATCCTGACATTAAATTAACCAAAGTAATACGATCAACGAGTGAGCAAATGGAATACCACAGACTAACACAAGAACGCCTAAATGCATGTCATACCTTCCCACTGTGAAACAGACGCAGTTCTGTGGGGAGAAACGAGAACAGAAGCCGAGAGCAGAACCATGTTAAGCTAGAAGGCCCTACGATAAGGGACGGACACCCACGTTTCCAGCAAACCGCCAGGACCACCCCCCAGCCCATGTTAAAAGATAGAGCCCTCCAGAAGAACGGTATAGATCTTACGATAACACTAAAAGGGCCACACCAGCTGCAAGTTTTAGCGTGAGACTTTTTCGCGTCTCTGTTACGTTGCAAACGTTAAAAACATTGGCCCACCACGAAAAGTATAACGTTTTTCATTGGATAGACACAATTTTTGTAGGCAGGGCTTAAGGTTAACATTGAGACCCTAATTTGTCATATGAAAACACAGCCAGATAGTTTTTTTTAAACCAACTTCGGGGAATTGTAGTAAGGAGAAGTTAGGAGAGAGTTGCTTCCGAGACGGCGAGCTGTATGGAGCTGCGCCGCCCGCCGCCCCCTGACGCTGCCTAACCAACAACAAGGTAATGAACACACGTGATGCCGCATAACAGCGCATAAAGCTTCACTCAGAACTGCAGAAGTCTCATCTGTTACACCCCCTTTTTACGTAATACTAGTGTCGATCGTCAATTACATCTCATGGTGTTCACATGTGATACTTGAAGTAAAAATCTGAAACGCGAGGATTTTTCTGTTATATAATTATTGAGAAGCCACATCAGCCACTGTAATTTACGACAAGTTAGATAAGTAATTAAAGATAATTGAGGGTAACTGTAGACCGTTTTGATAGTTTTCTCTTTTGTGATTATAGATGTGATATGGCATAGGTCATGCTTCGATCCATTGTGGAACTTGGAAACCTATTCAGGGAATATTCGTTCACATTTTTGTTGAACGCAGTTGGTTTTTATCATCCTGTATCAAAACATTTCCTTTTATCAATAGTGCAATTTATAAACAATGTTTTGTGAGTAGAGTAAAATTTCCAATGGTAAACTTAACTGCTTTTTCGACGTTATTTTACCAGCTAACTAAAAATAGGAAAGCCTTGAACCCCTTCCACTAAATTTAGTTAGTATTAAGATTCTTTTACAGGGAGTGAAGTGGAGCTGACGCTGAAATCATTAAGTATTTGGTTATATCATCGCTAGTCTCACTGAACTCTTCTGAATTCTACATGTCATGTGTGGTCTGGCGTCTCCTTACCAGCAACAGGTCCCAGGATCAAACTAGTCAATTCCCTAAAAAACACGCTCAGAGCGTCGTTGCGCGAAAGTGGTAGGGAGACACGACTTAGAACAAACAGACACCATGCAGAATGTTATATGGTATAGGACTTTTGTCCACATATTATATAGACCTAATGACGGAAAAAAATCTCAACAACAACAAAGATGTGCGACATAAACAAAAGTTGGTGGACGTGTTTCTACGTCTCAGGCTGCAAATCATATTTGCTTTAAATATACGCTTTAACGGTCATGAGCATTAGTTACATTTGAGACTGGACCTGGTGAGTTGTTGTTGGTAAAGAATACCATTAAGACGCCCTTATGAGCACCTCACT
This sequence comes from Schistocerca serialis cubense, assembly GCF_023864345.2. Taxonomy (NCBI): domain Eukaryota; kingdom Metazoa; phylum Arthropoda; class Insecta; order Orthoptera; family Acrididae; genus Schistocerca; species Schistocerca serialis. Next base: position 1,203,984,787 of record NC_064638.1, on the reverse strand, counting down.
GAGTTTGATCGAAGTCGTGTAATAGGGCTACGAGAAGCCGGATGTTCCATCTGTGATGCCGCAAAAAGACTGGGAAGGAATGTAGCCGCTGTACATGTTTGGCTGGCAGTGGTGGTCACAGGAAAGTACGGTCGTAAGAAGACCGGCCCCCGAACGGCCGCTTGGCTACCGAGACAGAAGACCCGCCTGTGATGGTCGTGTGTTGGTTAGTAGGCCAGTTGAGGACGTGCAACCAACCTGTCTGCGTGTTACACGTACTGCACGTACTGGACGTTTTCGTATCACAGCAGGAGCCCTCTCTTGGTTATCCACTCATCGTAACTGCAAAACTGCACCCTCCACGCCCACACCGGCATGATGGCCAACACAACAGGTCTACTGCCATCTCTGTATAAGGGTTAGTATTCACTAAAGTGAGGTGTCGCAGGATGTGGGTACTGCGATGTTTGCGTACGTCTGGTTAAGGCTAACCATTAATACGCGCTCATCTGGAGATAGACTGGGTCGAAATCGAACGAAGGGTAGCGGTTTGAAGGGCAGAGGAAAAAAAGTGTCAGGGCAACAGCCGAGGGAAAAAAAAAACCTCTGCGATAGATAGGTCGGGTGATAAGAGCAGTAGCGGATGTCTTGCTGCCTGCGATAGGTCGTGCAAGGGTAGGCTTTGTTAGTAGTGGGCATCATGCGTGTCAATACCTTGACGTTGTGCGGTTTTGCTGCTCGGAGGCTGGCGCTGGGTGCTGGTGTAGAGTCCTCGTTCAGCGTCAGCAACCTGCAACATTTAGGTTTATTATCGTTTTTGTGTCCGATAGGTCATATATCGGAAGCACAGTGTAAGGTAATGTTGGCGGTTTGTTTGTGCGTCAGTGGGCGAGCTCGTCGGTGTCCCTGCTGTGGCCTGTTGGTCGGCTCTAATAGCAGCTGGTAATTACCAGTCAGTGTTGCTGATATGCAGGGGTTTGCCGTCGTTTGTCACTTGTTGGTGTATGTTAGCTTACCATAGGTGGCTATGCCGTAGCTAGCAGTGTCTTTGGCCGCTTGTGCTTCCACCTATGGTTGTGATCAGTCTCGTGATTCGACCTGCATTTCAGCGGGTGTTTTCGAACAGGCTAACCTTCGCCCATATACCGCTGTTGTAGCGCATCATGCTCTGCAGAATGTCGACATACTGCCATGGCCTGCCAGATGACCGAATCTGTCTCCAATCGAGTACATATTGGACATCATCTGACGACAAAACCAGCATTAACCACCCCTTTATTGACCGGCCAACAGGTATGGAACTCCATCCCACAGACTGACATCTGGGGCCTGTACAACATAATGCAGACACATGCGACAGTTCCTAACTGTTGCTGCTGAATAGTGCCTCTTCCAAACAGCATCCCATACGAGCAAACCAGCTGCTTCTTTAACTGTGCTTATTCGTACTTTGGGCACTTGGGCTACACACGGCTCTGTTTAAAAAGAATACCTCGATATAGTCATAGGGTCGAGCCGCACACGTCTTCCTTCATGCCCTCCAGCTAATTCGCTACAAATAGTAACCTGTAGCTGTGATCCTACAGACAAATAGTGTATGCTTTGGCTAAATTTGTGACTTAATAAAACACACAGAAATATGAAATATAAATTAAATGAATAATTTAATAAAAAAGTTTATACTCCAGTGTCTGTAACACTTTTCCAAGGAAGTGTTATAGGCCCTCTATTGTTCCTGATCTATATTAACGACATAGGAAACAATCTGAGTAGCCGTCTTAGATTGTTTGCAGATGATGCTGTCGTTTACCGTCTTGTAAAGTCATCAGACGATCTACATCTACATCTACATCTATACTCCGCGAGCCACCTTACGGTGTGTGGCGGAGGGTACTTATTGTACCACTATCTGATCCCCGCTTCCCTGTTCCATTCACGAATTGTGCGTGGGAAGAACGACTGCTTGTAAGTCTCCGTATTTGCTCTAATTTCTCGGATCTTTTCGTTGTGATCATTACGCGAGATATATGTGGGCGGTAGTAATATGTTGCCCATCTCTTCCCGGAATGTGCTCTCTCGTAATTTCGATAATAAATCTCTCCGTATTGCGTAACGCCTTTCTTGAAGTGTCCGCCACTGGAGCTTGTTCAGCATCTCCGTAACGCTCTCGCGCTCAAAACGACTTGCAAAATGATTTAGATAAGATATAAGTATGTTGCGAAAAGTGGAAATTGACCCTGAATAAAGAAAAGTGTGAAGTTATTCACATGAGTACTAAAAGAAATCAGCTAAATTTCGATTACGCGATAAGTCACACAAATCTGGAGGCTGTAAATTCAGCTAAATATATAGGGATTACAATTACAAATAACCTAAATTGGAACGATCGCATGGATAATATTGCGGGCAGAGTAAACCAAAGACTCCGATTCATTGGCAGAACACTTAGAAGGTGCAATAGGTCTACTAAAGAGACTGCTTACACCACGCTTGTCCGCCATATTCTGGAGTACTGGTGTGCGGTATGGGATCCGCATCAGGTGGGACTGACGGATGACATCGAAAAAGTACAAAGAAGGGCTGATCGCTTTGTATTATCGTGAAATAGGGGAGATACTGTCACAGACATGATACGTGAATTGGTGTGGCAATCATTAAAACAAAGGCGTTTTTCGTTGCGACGAGATCTTCTCATGAAATTTCAATTACCAGTTTTCTCCTCCGATTTCGAAAACATTCTGTTGGCACCCATCTACATAGGGAGACATGATCATCATGATAAAATAAGAGAAATCAAGGTTCGCACGGAAAAATTTAAGTGCTCGTTTTTCCCGCGTACCGTTCGAAAGTGGAACGGTAGAGAGACAGCTTGAAGGTGGTTCATTGAACCCTCTGCCAGGCACTTTATTGTGAATAGCAGAGTAATCACGTAGATGTAGATATAGATGTAGACGACAGAGAATTGTGTTGAATAATGTTTATTTAGTAAAGAACGTCTCAAATACGCGAAAAATGGTCCTATGATATTCAGTTAAGAAAACAGACAAAAAGTCCTTATCGAATGCAGTTAAGTTACGTTGAGAGCGTTATAAGAATGGTAGGAAAAATCCCACACTAAACAGTCATCAAAGATACACGAAAACTAGGTCCATTCCGTGACCACATCACACGGAATGTTCATCGGCTCAAAACAGTTCAGAGTTCAACATGGTGATTTGTAAATTATCACACGCGATACAAAGACTAGTAATTCATATTCTATTTTCAATTACTCAAATCAAGCGGCAAAAGCCAGAGTCCCACTCTGGCGCACATTCAGACCACTCGGAATATTAAGTCCCTTCGGAAGTTGAAGTATGGTAGCGGCCATTCACCGCCCGCAATCAGACACCTCCATCATCGAATATCCGTCGTTGCTACAGGTGGGTCTTCCTGCTTCCAGCACTTGACATCAAATGTCCAGGATCGCTCCTTTGAGCTCTTCACTCGAAAAGTCCCAGTCTTCACACGATTCCCGTAGTGTTCCGCCACTATCAGCTTTACCATTGGCTGAAGGCCATCACCATGGAAAATACACTCCTGGAAATGGAAAAAAGAACACATTGACACCGGTGTGTCAGACCCACCATACTTGCTCCGGACACTGCGAGAGGGCTGTACAAGCGATGATCACACGCACGGCACAGCGGACACACCAGGAACCGCGGTGTTGGCCGTCGAGTGGCGCTAGCTGCGCAGCATTTGTGCACCGCCGCCGTCAGTGTCAGCCAGTTTGCCGTGGCATACGGAGCTCCATCGCAGTCTTTAACACTGGTAGCATGCCGCGACAGCGTGGACGTGAACCGTATGTGCAGTTGACGGACTTTGAGCGAGGGCGTATAGTGGGCATGCGGGAGGCCGGGTGGACGTACCGCCGAATTGCTCAACACGTGGGGCGTGAGGTCTCCACAGTACATCGATGTTGTCGCCAGTGGTCGGCGGAAGGTGCACGTGCCCGTCGACCTGGGACCGGACCGCAGCGACGCACGGATGCACGCCAAGACCGTAGGATCCTACGCAGTGCCGTAGGGGACCGCACCGCCACTTCCCAGCAAATTAGGGACACTGTTGCTCCTGGGGTATCGGCGAGGACCATTCGCAACCGTCTCCATGAAGCTGGGCTACGGTCCCGCACACGCCCCAACATCGTGCAGCCCGCCTCCAGTGGTGTCGCGACAGGCGTGAATGGAGGGACGAATGGAGACGTGTCGTTTTCAGCGATGAGAGTCGCTTCTGCCTTGGTGCCAATGATGGTCGTATGCTTGTTTGGCGCCGTGCAGGTGAGCGCCACAATCAGGACTGCATACGACCGAGGCAAACAGGGCCAACACCCGGCACCATGGTGTGGGGAGCGATCTCCTACACTGGCCGTACACCACTGATGATCGTCGAGGGGACACTGGTAGTGCACGGTACATCCAAACCGTCATCGAACCCATCGTTCTACCATTCCTAGACCGGCAAGGGAACTTGCTGTTCCAACAGGACAATGCACGTCCGCATGTATGCCGTGCCACCCAACGTGCTCTAGAAGGTGTAAGTCAACTACCCTGGCCAGCAAGATCTCCGGATCTGTCCCCCATTGAGCATGTTTGGGACTGGATGAAGCGTCGTGTCACGCGGTCTGCACGTCCAGCACGAACGCTGGTCCAACTGAGGCGCCAGGTGGAAATGGCATGGCAAGCCGTTCCACAGGACTACATCCAGCATCTCTACGATCGTCTCCATGGGAGAATAGCAGCCTGCATTGCTGCGAAAGGTGGATATACACTGTACTAGTGCCGACATTGTGCATGCTCTGTTGCCTGTGTCTATGTGCCTGTGGTTCTGTCAGTGTGATCATGTGATGTATCTGACCCCAGGAATGTGTCAATAAAGTTTCCCCTTCCTGGGACAATGAATTAACGGTGTTCTTATTTCAATTTCCAGGAGTGTATATCGTTCTAATGTGGTACAGACTTCATTTGACACAAATTTGACCACTTCCCAGACTAATAAATTACGACAATGTTTAAATAAGGAAATGTTATAAACATTCAGTCAAACTCAAACTATTCACAATAAACGTAAATATAGGTTCGTACATAAATAAATAAGCGAGTATTCTTGCGCAACTATGCTCACGATATATGACAACAGACTGTCGATAAATTAAACAATTATTTATGCCTTCTTAGCAGAAGCGGGTTTTGGTTCTCTTTTCAGTTGTGATGTCCACTAACACATGCGACTGAGCACTTTTAAATTAGCACGGCTTTCTAACAGCACTTGCAATCAACATATGAATGAAGTTACTGGCAAAATAGGAAACTGTTAATTAAATAAATACACCAGTACGACAAAATATAAAGTATTGATGCTGTGTTCATATGCTGTGTAAATGTGGAGAATACGGTATTGTGACAGACAATTGTGTATAAAAAAAGACATAAAAAGCATACTTAATCAAACAATAAAACAGATACAGTTACGTAGCTTTCAGAGATGATGGCTATACTGCAATGCTACCATCTGAGATACATAGTGTTGCACTCGCATGGAGCATTTAAAATTTTTAATTCGGAGATTCATTGTGAAAATGTTGATCACTGTGAAATATTAACTTATGTAGTTTAAAAGACAATATTGTTGTGTCCTTGGATGTGCCTTGTTTATCGGGGATCGCCAATGTATTCACATTCACTTTAATATGTAAACTGTTATTTATAGCCGAAGGTTTGAGATATATACGAAGACAGTAACTTGTTCTCGAAAGAACAGTTACTGTTGATAACCGTGCAGCTTTTCCCTGGAATAAATGATGACTAACTGACAACCTCAGCTGCCGACAAGTGTTGTTGATATACCTCGATGTGGACATCTGAAAATGTGTGCCCCGACAGGGACTCGAACCCGGGATCTCCTGCTTGCATGGCAGACGCGCTATCCATCTGAGCCACCGAGGACACAGATGAATAGCGCGACTGCAGTCAGTCATCATGTATTCCAGGGAAAAGCTGCACGGTCATCAACAGTAACTGTTCTTTCGAGAACAAGTTACTGTCTTCGTATATATAGTTAAAGGCTACCCAGCCATTGACCTTCGTCTGTGCGAATGCGCACAGGTTGCCCAAACTCTTACGGGAATCGCCAAAGCGTGCGCGAGTAATGAGTGGGTGGGCAAATGTCTATAAGGTACAATACATATATAGAATTGTGGACAGTTGGGAATGTGAGTCTCAAGGGGAGTGTGCAAGGGATAAGTCCCTGCAGTTGCGCTATTCATCTGTGTCCTCGGTGGCTCAGATGGATAGAGCGTCTGCCATGTAAGCAGGAGATCCCGGGTTCGAGTCCCGGTCGGGGCACACATTTTCAGATGTCCACATCGAGGTATATCAACAACACCTGTCGGCAGCTGAGGTTGTCAGAAGTTTTGAGAGTTATAACTTATCCATCTTTAGGAGAGTCTGACACTCCGGCATTTCTCGCAACATTCTCTGTCCTCCTAAGCGACCGCCCGTCGCCAGAATTTCCCACACTGGGATTAACCTCCATCCGGCAAGCTGCTAGTCTTTGAATCGGTCACATAGGCGGAACCCGGCACTGCCGCGACGCGCCATGAGACCTGGGCTAGCTAGCGTTTAGCCGCACAACAAATTCGTCTTGTTGTTGTTGTGGTCTTCAGTCCTGAGACTGGTTTGATGTAGCTCTCCATGCTACTCTATCCTGTGCAAGCCTCTTCATCTCCCAGTACCTACTGCAACCTACATCCTTCTGAATCTGCTTAGTGTATTCATCTCTTGGTCTCCCTCTACGATTTTTACCCTCCACGCTGCCCTCCAATACTAAATTGGTGATCCCTTGCTGCCTCAGAACATGTCCTACCAACCGATCCCTTCTTCTGGTCAAGTTGTGCCACAAACTTCTCTTCTCCCCAATCCTATTTAATACTTCCTCATTAGTTATGTGATCTACCCATCTAATCTTCAGCATTCTTCTGTAGCACCACATTTCGAAACCTTCTATTCTCTTCTTGTCCAAACTATTTATCGTCCATGTTTCACTTCCATACATGACTACACTCCATACAAATACTTTCAGAAACGACTTCCTGACACTTAAATCTATACTCGATGTTAACAAATTTCTCTTCTTCAGAAACGCTTTCCTTGCCATTGCCAGTCTACATTTTATATCCTCTCTACTTCGACCATCATCAGTTATTTTGCTCCCCAAATAGCAAAACTCCTTTATTACTTTAAGTGTCTCATTTCCTAATCTAATTCCCTCAGCATCACCCGACTTAATTCGACTACATTCCATTATCCTCGTTTTGCTATTGTTGATGTTTATCTTATATCCTCCTTTCATGACACTGTCCATTCCATTCAACTGCTCTTCCAAGTCCTTTGCTGTCTCTGACAGAATTACAATGTCATAAATTCGTCTTATCTCGTACCAATTCTAGGCGACCGATGAGCTCGCCTACATACGCGTAACGTCACACACATTTACATGCTTGCATTAAACATTCTGGCTGTTACACCAGTTACTAATGTAACAGCATTTCACACTTACAATGGCTTATCTCATGTTTTACATTAACTTGCAAACTTGCAATATTATACACAAAAATTCATTACCTGGACATATGTATTGCCGAAATTTCATTGCTCTTATTTTACTATTATGTTTATTACGATTATTTTATGGTGTCGAGATTTTTTCCATAAAAACAGCTGTTCATCTATCTCTAGTAGTTGTGCCGCCTGAGTAAAATTTTTTCTCACTGATGAAGTCCTATTGCTACATCAATAGCAGCTGTTGTCAATTAGTGTTTCTAACTTCGGAGGTATACTTCTTCAGTATTCTGAAACCCCAGTACTCTGTTTCTTTCCTGTACTACCCGATAAGCTTTTACTGATTCGATACTGCTCACTGCTGTCGCTTTATAGCCTTATTAAGAGTCCCTTTCCAGTCAGATCTGGTTGCACATAGCTGCTCCATTACCTTTCTGGAACATTCTGTGGACACATGGTCATCTTAATTTCCGGCTAATAGCTAATAACTGCAGTTACTCGTGTGTCCCTATAGCTTACCCCTATTTTTCTCAGAATTTCTAACATTTTGCACCGTTTTACATTGTCGAACACCTTTTCGAGGTTGACAGATCTATTAACGTGCCTTGATTTTTCTTTAGTCTTACTTCCATTATCAATCACCACGTCAGAATTCCTTCTCTGGCGCCTATACCTTTCCAAGCCAAACTGATCGTCATCTAACACGTTCCCAGTTTTCTTTTCTGTTCTTCTACATCTTATTGTTGTCGGCTGTTTGGATGCATGAGATGTTAAGCTGATTGTGCGATAATTCTCACACTTTTCGGCTCTTGCAATCTTCGGAATTGTGGGGACGATTTTTTTTGCCGGAAGTCAGATGGTATATCACCAGATTCATACACTCTATACACCAACATCAATAGTCGTTTTGTTGACACTTGCTCCCCATGATTTTAGAAATTCTGTTGCAAATGTTATCTATCCCTTCTGCCTTATTCGATCTTAAGTCATCCAAAGCTCTCTCAAATTCCGATTCTAGTCTGGATCCCATATCTCCTCTAAATCGACTCCAGTTTCTTCTTCCAGCACACCAGACAAATCTTCCGCCTCATAGAGGTCTTAATGTACTCTTTCCACCTAAGCACTCTCTCCTCTGCATTTAACAGTGGAATTGCCGTTGCACTCTTAATGTTACCGCCATTGCTTTTAATTTTACTGATGGTTATCTTGACTGGTTATCTTGACTTTCCTATATTCTGAGTCAGTCCTTCTGACAATCATTTCATTTTCGATTTCTTCACATTTCCCATGTAGCCATTTCGTCTTAGCTTCCCTACACATCGTATTTATTTCATGCCTCAGCGAGTTATACTTCTGTATTCCTGAATTTCTCTAAACAATTTTGTACTTCCTGCCTTCATAGACCAAATGAAGTATTTCTTCTGTTACCCATGGTTTCTTCGCAGCTACCTTCTTTGTACCTGTGTTCTTCTTTCCAACTTCTGTGATTGCCCTTTTTAGAGATGTCCATTCCTCTTCAACTGTGCGTCCTACTGAGCTATTCCTTACTACTGTATCTACGGCCTCAGAGAATTCAAACGCATCTCGCCATGGCTTAGTACTACCGTATCCCACTTCTTTGCGTATCGATTCTTCCTGAATAATCTCTGAAACTTCAGCGTACTCTTCATCACTACTACATTGTGATCTGAATCTATATCTGCTTCTGGATACGCCTTTCAATCCAGTATCTGATTTCGGAATCTCTGTCTGACCATGATATAATTAAACTGAAATCTTCGCTCATTATCCGGATTTTTCCAAGTATACCTCCTCCTCTTGTTATTCTTGAACAGAGTATTCGCTATTATTTGCTGAAATTTATTACAGAACTCAGTAAGTCTTTCTCTTCTCTCATTCCTTGTCCCAAGCCCATACTCGCCTGTATCCTTTTCTTCTACTCCTTCCCCTACAACTGCATTCCAGTCCCCCATGACTATTAGGTTCTCATTTCCGTCATACACTTTCTCTAACTCTTCATCTTCAGCTTGCGACGTCGGCATGTATACCTGAACTATCGTTGTCGATTTTGGTTTGCTGTCGATTCTGATAAGAACAACCCTGTCACTGAACTGTTCACAGTAACTCACTCTTTGCCTTCCCCCCCTCCCTCCTCCCCCCACCCTTATTCATAACGAATCCTACTTCTGTTATACCGTTTTCTGCTACTGTTGTTAGTACGCTACATTCATCTGACCAGAACTTTTCTTCTTTCTATTTCCCTTCACCGACCCCTACTATATCGAGACTGAGCCATTGCATTTCCTTTATAAGATTCTTTAGCTTCCCTACCACGTTCTGTCTTCAGACATTTCACGCCCGGACTCGTAGAACGTTATCCTTTCGTTGGTTATTTAATCTTTTGCTCATGGTCACCTTCCCTTTGGCAGTTCGCTCCCGGAGATCCAAATGGGGGACTATTCCGGAATCTTTTGCTGATGGAGAGATCATAATGACGCTTTTCCAATTACAGGCCACATGTTCTGTGGATACACGTTATGAGTCTTTGATGCAGTGGTTTCCGTTGCCTTCTACATACTCACGCCGTTGGTCATTGCTGAATCTTCCGCCTTGAGGGGCACGTTCCCACCCCAAAGACAAGGGAGTGCCCTGAACTCTGTCCGCTCGTCCGCCCTCTCTGACAAGGCTGTCGGCAGAGCGAGGTTGACTTCTTATGCCGCAAGTCTTTGGCCACTATGCTTATTACTAATCAAAATGTAGCCGGTAGCGGTTTCGAGCCCGGGACCGAGGACGTTTTAACTACTTTTTTCAAATTTTTTTTTCTTTTTTATCAGGTAGTGGGGTGGCGGAGGCAAGGTGGGCAGGGATCGCAACCCGAGGCCTGGCCACAATGTCTCCTCCCTCCCATCCTGGGGATGTGGTACAAAGGATGCAGTTGGTGTATTACTATGATTGTTGTTTTTTTATTATTTTATTTATTTTATTTTTTTTTTACAGTAAGAAACTGAAAACTAGTAAGTACCCTCGTTGCGTCGAGTTGGAGACGCACATAAAAAAAACATGCTTATAGTTGTAGCAAAAAGCATAAAGAAAGAGAGCAAAGTGCGGGGCTAAGGAAGCCAACAAACAAAACCTAAGGGTGGAATCCATACCACCATTAACCGGTGCTACATCTTGCACCAGATGGGAAACAAAAACTGCGATGATCTTTTCGCACCGGGGACAAAAAGAGGAAATGGGCCAAATACTGCTATAGAGTGCGAGGGTTCACGACGAAACTCTCCACCTGCTGTATCATCCAGGTATGACTTCTCGTAATGACCAAGGTAGATCCCACGTTGTACCGTGTAGTGTTCTATCATCGTCTTGTAATTTTAGCTTCTCTTACCCGTGATGTTCCAGCTACGTGGAGGGTCGTGGAACGCACTCCACAAATAATTGGAAAAATATTGTCGATACTTTGGGTTACGGAGGATCTTGCAATATCGTTCCTGCAGATAATTCCAAAAGTCTAAAGTGTCCTTAGTGCCGTCTTGAAACCAATAATGCACTGCATGTCCACGAAGCCACGTCATGGCATTAGTTTTCGTGCGTGGGTAATACGTCTCATACGGGAATAAGAGAGTCTTGGGGTCGATATGATTCGGCGGTACTCGAAGGAAGTGTGCTGACATTTGCCTCACTAAGTGCCACAATGCCGTAGACTCGCCACAGCTAAGACGGTGTTCATCGTTGTCTTGAACGCCACAGCTCGTGCGCGTGGGTGAGTCTACCATGTGGATGGCACGTAGCCTTGACCTGGTCACCTGCTTACCGTTGACAGTGATATACCACATCGCCGTGACGTCAGTGTCCAGTGTTACGTGGTGAATTGTCCTCCACACTACTCGCCAGTTGACGTTCGGGTGCTTCCTCTCCACGACGTTATCGGGTCGTCCACGTTGCAGGACCCTATAAACCGTCTTTGCCGTCGCCAGTTGAGTCGCTGGTAAGGCAAGTCGAACCTAACTTAGTTCGAGGTAAAAGACACCGATGTAGAAGAGCGAGGAGGGGACGTGGTGTATCGGCACAGGCGGCAACAGGGAGGGCGGTGTTAGTTCTTCTATTAACAAATTCGTCAGACTTTTCCGGACGGCGGTGCCATAGTTTGACTAATGTGCTCACAAATAGGGCGACCGCTCTGTCATGAACGTGATAAAGGCCAAGCCCTCCCCGATCCGAGGGAAGGGTGAGAGTCTCATATTTGATCTTGAAAAGCATTCCTGAACTAGCGAAGGACCCAAAAGCCGGAACTACTAAACAAAGACGACACTGCCGGTACCACTGGTATTTCGTCAATCTGCAAACATGTAATTAAAGTATTCTTCGGTCGTCTAGAGCAGAGATGAGGTAGAAGATGTTTCCCTGAAACAGTTGGCTCTGTGATGGAGATACGAATACATCGTGCATATAGAGCAGAATTAGTTTATAGGTTTAGTGTAGTGCAGGTTGGATATAAGCTGAGAAGTATTTCTGTGTCGTTCTATTACGCTTCTTCGAGCTCTGGGTTCATGAAATATAAGGTTTAACAGGCAAGTTAGTTAGATGTTTGAATTACTATTACGATATCCTGTCACACTTAACTGAACTAACACATTTTGTACTCGACGTCTGGAGGCGACTTAGTGACGTTACCATGTGTTAATGCCGTTGTTTTTCCAGCTTACTTTTGTGAGAACTGTTGCGCAAGACAGGCTTAAAATAGATGCAGGAAAGCTCAGTGATGGGAAGTTAAGTGACCAACCTGGAGTCACGGTGAAGCCAAGTCACGGTGTCTTCTCTCCTCTCACAATCTGACAACAAACGAGTTACCCTCACACTCATCGTGTTAGCTCAGTGACAAAAGCAGCCTTGCTGCACTCTGTATTCGCTTGCCTCCTTTCCTTTTCACCTCACCGACCGCCACTAGATCTAGATTCACCTTCTGCATTTCCATTTTCAGATGTTCTTGCTTCTACACCTCTTTAAAACTTCTGTCATTTCGCACTCCGACTCGTAGTATAGGTCGCCCTGTCGTTGTTTATTCAATCTTTTTATCGTGGTTACCTCGCCGTTAATAGTCCCCTCCTAGAGACACTAATGATGGACTAATGCGAAATCTTTTGCCGGTGGACAGATCATTATGATAATTTTTTAGTTAAAGGCCACATGTGCTTTGGATGCACATTGTGTGTCTCTAATGGAGTCGTTTCTATTGCCTTCTGTATCCTCAGAATGTTGATAATTGCTTATGGTTTCCCAGTCTCCTCACCAGTGCATAACTATTACTACCTGCTACTGCTGGAACCTCTTGTCAGACCTCTGTCTCCCTCTATCCCTCTACAGTTGTTACTTCCCCCCCCCCCCCCGGCTTCCCTATATTACAAAATTATTACTTGATGCCATAGGATGTGCCCTGTCAACCACTTCCTACTTTTAGTCAAGTACAATTCATTTTCCCGCAATTCGTTTCACTAGCTCTTGATTGGTCTACATTTACATCTGTAATTAGCTAGCCATGTTTCGGTGTGTGGCGGAGGGTACTTTGGTATCAGGTCTCATGATTTACTGTACACGTTGTAATGTAACGGACTACTGAAATACCGATACCACCGGCCTGCGAGGTGTGCGGTGCCGTAAATCAACTTGAAGGAGCAAGTGAACTTTAACTACGTAAACATAAACTGAAATATTATTATTTTGTTACAAAACTGTTAATATGAGGACAATCATGGGATATATTGCCACAGAACTATATTATAAACACTTTTCATTTTTCATAATATGTTTTTCATACGTGTATACGTGCGATGTGTAAAATATCGATATACAACCAAGGTTGGCAGTACTGCACAATTTGTAAGCTCTGTGAACAGGAGCCGGCTATTGGCGGGTGTAGAGACAATGGGCAGTTGGTGTTCAGACGTCTTGTAACACGCTTGCTTTGAGAAGGTCAAGAATAGGGGGAACGAAATGATGTATTGGAAAAGCTGTTACATTGAAAATTATTGAATATCGTCACGATCAGCATTTGTAAAATAAAAGTTGGAATTTTAAATATGTGTCAGTTCTTACGCACCGGAATACACACTCTGGACCTCAAATTGATTTAACAAACAGCGGATGGCGAGATTCATCACTGGACCACGAGCGTGCAACAAAGACCAATAAAGGTGAGAAAGTTATATTACTCTAAATTCAAATTGTGATAACACCTTTCTTTCTCCCTGTCTTCAGCCCTGTATGTACTCTGTTGTCAGAGTGAACAGCGTCACAGGGTTTAAAATGATAATTTGTAGCTTAATATACTATTACTGTTAATAATTAATATTTGTCCTCCGGAGAAATAGGTGCATTACAACGTGCAAGTTACATATGATTAGTCAGTTATTGGTAGAAGAAGTAAAACACAGATTACTTTCAGAACATCTAAGACACATAGAGATGTCACAATTTTTTAGTCTCAAACGTGTCTTCATTCACGAATTTCTTTAGATTTGTGCCCTAAATTTGATAAAGTGGTTGTCCCTGCACAAGTACTGTAACCTACACCCACTGGAATCTGCTTACTTTGGTCTAGCCTTCGTACCCCGCTACATTATCACCGCCCTCCCTCTTGCCCCCATTACAGAATTAACTATTTCGTGAAGTCTCAGGATGTGTTCTATCAAACTATCCCTACTTTTAGTTAAGTTGTGCCTTCTATTTTCCATAAAATTCGATTAACAAATGGTTCAAATGGCTCTGAGCACTATGGGACTTAACATCTGAGCTCATCAGTTGGATGGTTCAAATGGCTCTGAGCACTATGGGACTTAACATCTAAGGTCATCAGTCCCCTAGAACTTAGAACTACTTAAACCTAACTAACCTAAGGACATCACACACATCCATGCCCGAGGCAGGATTCGAATCTGCGACCATAGCAGTTGCGCGGTTCCGGACTGAAACGCCTAGAACCGCTCGGCCACCACGGGCGGCAAATTCGATTAACCACTGTTTCTGTAGATACCTGTCTAATCTTCAGCACTCTTCTGTAACACTACATTTTCCACTATAAAATCTTCTATTTACTTTTTGTCGATAGTGTTTATCTTGCTCATTTGGATATAAGACACGACACTAAACAAGTACTTGCAGATAAGGCCGTTTACCGGAAATATAAAAAAAGAGAAAAAATTGTTGTACTGTAGCTATGTAGATGACAGTGTTATTTAGGGGCCCTAAACAGGAGTTGGATGAGGCAAGCAATAAAGTTAACTAAGTGGTTCCAGAAATAGCGATTACGCTTGAACATGAATCCAAAGGCAGTATCAACTTCCTTGATGTGTCCGTTATCAGATCGGATGCAAAACACGCGTTTACAATGTACAGCAAACTCATTATTCAGATATAACTAGTGTGAAAACTACAGTCATCCGACAGAACAGAAAAAAAGTATATTTCTACTCTATTTTACACGGGATATTTCATTTGCCCATTACATTTGTGGAATGAGACAAAGAACGACGTACTATTATAGAGATGCAATGAACGATGTTTATCAAGAACGTGATGCAGTTAAATTATACTGTATCGTAAACAAAAATATTAATGGACAAATCACAGTCAGGTAATCGCGACGACATCAAACGTTGCATAGCGCTTAGCTGAAAAAGTCCAGTAAGTGGGTGCATAGTGAGTTGTTTCCTTAGGGGGAGGGCTTCATTCGTTAATCGGAGTAACAACATTCTTGGACATACCTTTAAATAAGGTGATAATTTACCGAGGAATAAATACAGTAAGTAGGAAGCGTACGAAATCAAGTGTCGGGATTGCGAAAGGCAGGAAGACTTTTTGATGTACGCTATAAAGAGCACTGTATCGCAAGTTCTAACGGTACGGGAGCAGATGAGCATTTAAATGCAAATAAGCAAACCACAGTAGAGATTCTTGATAACAAGAGCGTAATTCACACTCCAGATAAGGGACTATTTTTAATTGTACAGTGTGGTTATAATGAAACTTCCGCAATTTGAGAGAGCCACTATGAAAAACGACTGATCGTAGGACAATGGTACTTTGTGGAAACATTTTTGAGCACATGTGGATGAGAATGAATAACCGTTGGAAAAAAACTCTCTGTTCTGCCTTACAGCAGGTCTGGTCATGGGGGAAGCCTCGTCAGAGATATCCACCGCATGAAAGTCTAGGGAAGCGATTCTAGTGGTGGTTTTCCGTTGCCTTCCACTGATGATGATGAAGTGATAATGAGGACAACACAACACCCAGTCCCTGAGCGCGGAAAATCTCCGACCCAGCCAGGAATTGAACCCGCGCCCTTTCGCGTGACAGACCGGCTCGCTGACCACTCAGCTATCGGGGCGGACAACCGTTGGAAGACACATTTTCAATTTCCACATGAAGAGGTAACATTTTTAATTGCATGCTATGTTACTTTACAGGTTACTAACCTTGTTCAATATTAGGACCATTTGCATACACGATAGCGTGGAGATTACTCTACTGCTGCTCGGAGCATCTCAGGTGGAATGTTAGCTAACTCCATCGCTATGCTCGTCACCAACTCCCAACATGTGTTCGTGTCCCGTTGAAAAACCCTGTCTTTCAGGTAATTCCACAGACATGAATCAAATGGACTCAAATCTGGTGATCTTGGTACCTACGCAGTTTGGAACGATCGGCCAATGATTCGGTTTTCTCCAAATGTGTTACGGAATAACCGAGTGACCTCAAGAGCAATGTGCATCAAAACAGCTGAGTCCAAGGCACGCTCTCGCTGGAGGAGGGATCACAGGCTGGAGAAGCAGAACACAGTAACGTCCTGTTCCCGCTAGGTACCCTTGATTCTCGGGGTCCGAATTCCTGAAAGAAAACCGTCTCAGTCACGAACTGTGCCGTGAGGCCATACTACACAGTGACGCGTTCAGTATGCAGCGGAAATTCATGGACGTTCTTTGTCGGTGACGATCCCCAAATGGGACAACAGTGACTGCTCACTGTCTCAGTGAACGTAAAATGTGCTTATTACTCCACAAAATTTTCCAAGACCACATGTCGTCAACTTCAGCCCTTGCAAGAAATGTAAAATCGAAATCTAATCGAATGTTTGTGTGATGTGGAAAAGTTGGTGAGTTATATGAAGTTTGTGCTTCACCCTTCGAAAGGTGGTCTATGATTTGTTCATCCGTCGTGACACAACCCTTACACTGCCTGAAGATCCCTCATTGCAGTCAGAATTCTCAGCCGTGGCAGCTACAACTTCTTCAATAATATGGGACGCAATTGGCCGTCGTGCTTGCAGTTAATTCGAACGTTCGAATCATATTCTTCAACCTCGATGCGGATAGAGGGCCTCCCCGTATTCCTTTAATGCGTCGATATTCACGAAGAGCAGTAGCACTATTGCTGTTGTTTTGATTAAAAAGCTTTACGAGTAAAGACCTATGTTGTCTGTCTGCAACTGTAATGCACACTGATGCTTCTGTTTCAACCCTATGTCGCCGTAACAGTAACGGCGCCTAACGGCAAGTCATGACACTAACAGCGCAAACCAAGCAAATCCTGCAGCGCCCGGCCTGGACATCATTCCTATGAAGTTGGTACCCATATGGTAAATAGTTTTTATTCCGTTTATACTGGCTCAATTAGTGAAAGTTTGTTTTTAACCACCCCATATGCTAGGTAGTCTTTCGCCTCAAATTCTAGTGAAAATTAGAGCTTTCTACGTTACCCTCCATCGACTTCGCCAAATGGAAAAATGAAATAAGGTGGGTTGCACTTGTTAATTATTTTGTGTACACAAATATTCACATTTACATTGTATTCATCATCATTTCATTAATAAGTAGAAACAATGACAAAAAGAAAATGAGAAAAGAAACAGTCGAGTTAAATGAGAAATTCGAAACAGCTATTCATGGTAGCCAGACACAAATTTCATGTGAGTTTTGAGGCTGTATTTGACTGGCTATTTGTGGAACGTTTGCTTCCATTTACGTCGTAGAAATTCGCAGATTGGCATGCTCACTTGTGAGACGAGAATAGGATTTATTTTTTTCTGTAATTGAGAACTGTGAAAGTCTGCTCACGTAAATAAGTGTTGTTGAAGATTGTAATTAATTACCGTACAACCCTTTTCAGTTCTTCAAAGGTAGATGGCAAACTACAATAAAATTTAATAATATCATTGATTTCCTAGATAGAGTTTTTTAGACCATCATTAGACTGAATATCAATCATATTTATTTGTAAATTGCTCTGTACGTCCCAGTAACAATCGAAAAGGGATTTGCAAAAATCTTCAGTTTACCAGAAACCTTCTGGAACTCACAAACTCTCTCGTTGAACTGATTACGATGCATTTCATTTTATAATGCATTTCGTTTTATAATTATCTCAATGAAAATTTATCCCAACTTGCTCGTCAAGTTTTTTACAACTTGGAAAATGTCCAGCTTTTTCCCATCAACGTATTTTACAAAGCACTTGTCCTTCATTTGGAATTCCCTTACATATGTGTGCATATCAGATATATTTGTTTCCCCATACACAGCAGTTTAACTCATTAGTTAAATCTTTCAAAAATCCAAGGTCTATTAACCATTAAGGTTTTTTCTTTTACTAACGTGTTGATTCCTTTTCAGAGATCAAAAAATATTTTCAGTACTGCACCTCTACCCAACCTTCTCGCTTCACAATAATACAGCACATCTCAGTGATCTACTTCCACGTCACTTACAACTGTTGAAAGCCGCGATGTATCAACCCGTTTTTCTGATGAAGTTTGCAGTGGACTTCACAATGTCTGTTATATTTTTTCATGCAAGAACTTTGCAGCATAACGTTTCTTGGGAGACAATAAATTGGGAAAATAATGATATATCGCAACTGTCACTACCAGATTAATATTAATTTTACACATGAGACACATGTTTTGCCCACTCACATTTCTCCCTTCATCATTTGTAATGCTTACGAATTTCAGCCATGATAATTGCACTTGTAACACCCCACCCATCAATTTATCTGGTTTTGGTGTGTGTTCACCCCAGCTAATTGACTAACAGATCAACAGAGAGTGCAAAACTGCCGCAATTTCGGATAACGCAAAGAAAGTAATAAGGCCCTGTGACTCCTGATTGAATTGTGGTGGCAGTGTTGACATTAATTGGTTCAGAATTGATCCCTTTTAATTAAAAAGGGGTGCACATTAATGTTATATTCAGCTATTGAGCACCAGATGCAAATGTTGAACGTAAAATTAATTAATAAAGTGACTTGGGATTTTAACTACTTGATTGAAAACAGATGCAGTCGATTAGCACAGATTTATTTTAACTCACGACCTTCAATCATCACATTACATGACTCTCCTAACTGGCAGCGGTAATAAATTGCGTTTGCGTGGAGTAAAGCCCGATAAATCAAAATTAATTCCTATCGACTGACCCAGGCGTAATGCGAAATGCGAGAAGAATTCTACAATACACGGCCCATGAAACCCTCATGGAAACTTTGCCGACATGATCCAACAAATTAATCAGTGGCCGGAGCGGGCGCAATATCACTGAATTCAGCGTGGCGTGGCGGAGCGGTGAGTTGTGCGGACGTCGGCCGACTTCGTGGTGCTGCAAGGCTGCGCTCGTCTATTCACTCCTAGCTATCTTGCTCAGTACATAGCTGAACTAAAACTTCCTATCTCCGAGCTCAATCGTTCCATTTGCCAAGTCCTAAACTGCAGAGATGCTCACTCTTTCTCAGGCAAGCTGAATAAAGAACGCCACGTCCGCACTCTAGACAAGCTGGGAACGGAAGACCACTACTGAGACTTCTGCCAGTCCGCTCCTCGCCTCGGTTTCCCCTCCAGCAAAATCACTTACGCTAATTGCAGTGGAAGTCAGCTTAATTATGTGTCGCTTCCCAGTGCCGACCAATGCCTGCTCTGGGAAGTGAACAAATTCCCACAAAATTTCCCTTCCTCTCAACTTCTGTTATTTAGCTCCTCCCAGGCCACCCATCAAGGTTAGCGTCTGCACAAACACCAATTTTTCCGGAGTTCTGACTCGAGTACTTCAAATTCCTTGGTCCTACATTCCCATCGGATGCTGGCGTATTTCATTCTGTCGCTCTTCACCTGATTTACTTCAGACTGTGCGGACTGTGAATTCAGCGTGAAGTTGCTATGGTCACAAACACACATATTTTGACCTCTGTTGACCGCTCCACCATAGCTTTGCGTGGTTTTCTCGCATGTTTCACTGTAAACGAGACGACGGACATTTATCAACAGGCGTACAAGTTCTCCGTCTGCGTCCCGGTACACCAGCATGGGGTCAACCACCCACTCACTGTCACTCATCTTAAGGCAGCTGGAGGGCATGCCCCATTACTGCTTTCTCAGAGCTTGAGCCGCCCTAAGCTGCCTATTGTCGGTTCCCTTCGCAGCTCCCCAGCCGGCCACGGTCAATTCTGATTACTTTCCTGGGATAAACTACCCTCCCTAAATCGACGCATTGCCACAAAGTTTTCACATCGTGTGAATTACTTTAAAACCACTACCTGGCATTAATTATTCCAATAGTCCATACTATACCCTCTAAAAGATGCATTGTGCCTTGTCTGTCATTTTTGTTCAGCCCAACTGTTCGCTCAACGTGAATTAGGTGATCTTTAATGACTTCATGTAAGGGGCATAGTTCTTGCCATCTTACACACTAATAACGCTTCTTTAGAATGCTGAAATGAATCTTCCCCTGTAGTCATTCCTTTCACACTGTAAAAAACTCCTCTGAACATTAAAATCGAGATCAGTTCCGAGAACAAATACTAGTAACTGCGCAGTATCTGAAACGTCATCACTTTCATCGATATCTAAAGAGAACCATTAAAATAATCGCACCTTTTCCTGAAGGTGCTCGCCCAAATTATTGGCTAAATCTTCAGTACGCTGGAAGCACGTTCTGGCAGATAGATAAATATCTTCAGGTATTTTTTTTTATATGGACACACCTCGTCAGCCATAACTAAAGGTGATTGTTGTACTAGTTCTCCATCAGTAAAGGGTCAGCCATATTTCGCAAATGTTTCGATTACGTTAAGCTTGCCCCTACACTCGACTCGTTACTTTGAACTTGGACCTTAAGAACATTTTGTTTGTTCTTTACTCACGATTTGAGTGCGTTAAATTTATTTTTCCGTAAAGCACCGCAAGACATTCAAATTTTGCTTTACGCTCGCTATCGTAATGGAGCTTGAGATTATATTCTATTTGAACAGCAATACTTTTTTGACAAGTTAAGCACAGAGGTTATACTGTGCAATCAATAACAAAGTATATATCTGTCCATGCATCATTAAACGCTCTATTTTCCTCCAGTAACTTCTTTTTTTTTAATCCGTCAGTGAAAGTTATTAAGACCACATCAAGGAGTAAACGCTGCGTCAACAGAAGTATTACTGCGTTTCGTGCACGCTTCGTGAAAAGTGTGCAAAAACAAAAAAAAAAAAAAAAAAAAAAGCACTCACTCTTACCGAAATTCAAAACGAAATAGGTGTTAGTTTCGTATAGTGCCGTGGATACACAATAACTTGTTTCTCTCGATAGGACGTCACTGCAGGCGCGTGGGCGGTAATAAGTCGTCGCGGCTGGCATTTCATCTGGTAGTCACTGTAACTCGCATTCCAGTTTTATGGGAAATTAAAATAATTCGCAGTAATAAAAGCATTATTTATAAAACAGCGCTTGGCCGCCGACGAGCCGCGGCTTGCCAACCGCTGTATTAGAGGAACTGGAGGTATTTACGCAACAAAAAACAAAACCTCAACATTTATTAAACCGGCAGTGTTGGTTCAATTTGAAAGGGTTTTTTTGCTTGTTTGATGAATTTTTACAGGAGATTATGCTAGCATGTGGTCTGAACATATGAACGTGACTCTTGCGCCCCCAGCGAGGTGTTGTAACTTCCGCAGTTGCGCTTCGATCATATGCCTGAGTAATGGGCTTACACTACACACCGCTCACCTCACCTTGCCTTGGTGATTCTAACCATCTAACGTGTGTCCATTAGGGCAATAAATTCAACTTACCAAGTTGTAAGTCGGCTTCCGGTGATTAACGTACTGTATTTTGATGTTGTTTTTTACTTACTTTGCTTTACGAGAGGCAAGGGCCTTAGCGACCATGCGCCTGCTCTATGAGCCTCTTCCACTTCTGTCTGTCCAACGCGCTGTTTGCCCAGTCGCTGTTGCTGTTCATCCTAGTTGTGTCCTCCCGAATCTTATCCCGCCATCTGATTCTGGGTCTCTCTCTTCCCCTCGTCCCATCTATTGTTCTGCTGAATGCAATTCTAGGTAGTCTGTTCTCTGTCATTATTGCTATATGGCCTGCCCAATTATTCAACCTTCTCCACTTGAGCGCTTCGACGATGTTATTGTATTTGTACAGCCCTCTTAATAATTAATTTCTTCTTATTCTCCACTCCATGTTATTTTCGTCGTATACAGGTCCAGAAAATTTTCCTTAGTACTTTTCTTCCGAATATTAACAGTTTTTCTTCATCTTTCTTTGTAAATATTAATGTTTCACGTCCATATAAAATCTCAGGTATAATGGTCGATTGATATAAGCGGATTTTGAAGTTACTGCTAAGTGATCTTTTTCTTAGAATTTTGATGAAACTAAAAAGTATCTTGTTTTCTGTTGCTAAACGGGCATCTGTTTCTATATCTGTTCTGTTGTTATTTCTAAAAAGATTTCCTAGGTACTTGAAATGGTCAACAGTCTTGAAATTGAATCCATCTACAGTCAAAGGTGCATCTTTTCTGGTTCTCTTACTCATGATCAGGTATTCTGTCTTTTCTTCATTAACATGTAATCCTGTTTTCTCAGCAATTTTGTAGTAATTTTGCATCATTCTGATTAATTCTGTTTTGGAACTACTCATTAGTGCTATATCATCTGCATTGGCAAGTATTGCAATGTTCACGTCCTGTAGCCGGATCCCTTGTGGACTGGTTGTAGAAAATTCTCTATCGATCTTCTCTAAGACAAGGTTAAATAAAATAGGTGAAATGGCATCCCCTTGTCTTAGTCCAGTGTAAACCTTAAAATCTTCAGTTTCTTTTACCGGTGTCCTTATGCAACATACAGGGTGTTTCAAAAATGACCGGTATATTTGAAACGGCAATAAAAACTAAACGAGCAGCGATAGAAATACACCGTTTGTTGCAATATGCTTGGGACAACAGTACATTTTCAGGCAGACAAACTTTCGAAATTACAGTAGTTACAATTTTCAACAACAGATGGCGCTGCGGTCTGGGAAACTCTATAGTACGATATTTTCCACATATCCATCATGCGTAGCAATAATATGGCGTAGTCTCTGAATGAAATTACCCGAAACCTTTGACAACGTGTCTGGCGGAATGGTTTCACATGCAGATGAGATGTACTGCTTCAGCTGTTCAATTGTTTCTGGATTCTGGCGGTACACCTGGTCTTTCAAGTGTCCCCACAGAAAGAAGTCACAGGGGTTCATGTCTGGCGAATAGGGAGGCCAATCCACGCCGCCTCCTGTATGTTTCGGATAGCCCAAAGCAATCACACGATCATCGAAATATTCATTCAGGAAATTAAAGACGTCGGCCGTGCGATGTGGCCGGGCACCATCTTGCATAAACCACGAGGTGTTCGCAGTGTCGTCTAAGGCAGTTTGTACCGCCACAAATTCACGAAGAATGTCCAGATAGCGTGATGCAGTAATCGTTTCGGATCTGAAAAATGGGCCAATGATTCCTTTGGAAGAAATGGCGGCCCAGACCAGTACTTTTTGAGGATGCAGGGACGATGGGACTGCAACATGGGGCTTTTCGGTTCCCCATATGCGCCAGTTGTGTTTAATGACGAAGCCGTCCAGGTAAAAATAAGCTTCGTCAGTAAACCAAATGCTGCCCACATGCATATCGCCGTCATCAATCCTGTGCACTATATCGTTAGCGAATGTCTCTCGTGCAGCAATGGTAGCGGCGCTGAGGGGTTGCCGCGTTTGAATTTTGTATGGATAGAGGTGTAAACTCTGGCGCATGAGACGATACGTGGACGTTGGCGTCATTTGGACCGCAGCTGCAACACGGCGAACGGAAACCCGAGGCCGCTGTTTGATCACCTGCTGCACTAGCTGCGCATTGCGCTCTGTGGTTGCCGTACGCGGTCGCCCTACCTTTCCAGCACGATCATCCGTCACGTTCCCAGTCCGTTGAAATTTTTCAAACAGATCCTTTATTGTATCGCTTTTCGGTCCTTTGGTTACATTAAACCTCCGTTGAAAACTTCGTCTTGTTGCAACAACACTGTGTTCTAGGTCGGTGGAATTCCAACACCAGAAAAATCCTCTGTTCTAAGGAATAAACCATGTTGTCTGCAGCACACTTGCACGTTGT
This sequence comes from Schistocerca serialis cubense, assembly GCF_023864345.2. NCBI lineage: Eukaryota > Metazoa > Arthropoda > Insecta > Orthoptera > Acrididae > Schistocerca > Schistocerca serialis. Next base: position 1,203,960,749 of record NC_064638.1, on the reverse strand, counting down.
GAACAGCACACGCTTACAGCAGAAAGACGACGTACAGAATGGCGCACCCACAGACTGCGTTGTCTTCTATATCTTTCACATCACTTGCAGCGCCATCTGTTGTTAAAAATTGTAACTACTGTAATTTCGAAAGTTTGTCCGCCTGAAAATGTACTGTTGTCCCAAGCATATTGCAACAAACGGTGTATTTCTATCGCTGCTCGTTTAGTTTTAATTGCCGTTTCAAATATACCGGTCATTTTTGAAACACCCTGTAAAGTTTCGTCTATACACATTTTAACTTTGTCTTTACATACTGTAATTTCTAGCGACCCCATGAAGTTCGCATCTGACGAGCGAAACTGGTAATAGTATTTCAGATTTTGCGCGACCTGCAGCTGTGTAAAGATGAAAGAGGTAGGCTGACTGGGTGTGGGGTGGTTCTCTGTCTGATATGGGGGATGTGGACAGAAGTAAAGGCGGATCCTGCTGAAGATACATTTCTTTATTAGTTCTTTACTAATTCATACAGTTCAGACATTCTTCCGACTGGGCTCCATTCTCTGGTGCGGTCCATAGTTCCCTCGTAATATTCCGGCGTCGTAGGTGTGACGCTGACGTATGGCGGGCTGCCTACATGCGCTACTAGGGAGAAAGAGAGCTGTGCTGGCGTCTCCGGCATGCGACGCGAGCTGAGACGGTGGAATGTGGCCGCGTCGTCTGTCATTGTTAAGCTTAAGGCTGTTGCAGAGAGGGCACTCCAAGATGGGGAATCAGAGACACAATGCAGACAGGAGGCAAAGATTTAGCGTTTAGGTTGCCGGAGGTAAACAGTAACGCTGGAGTCCTGCGAATTGCAAACGCAGTAGGCCGCTGCCCCCGAGTAGAAGTACCACTTCAGAGAATTAACTGGTAACTCCATCCACTGCCTAAGCGCTGTTGTAAGGTGTCACAGCAGTAGATGGTCAGAAACGGGCACGTCGTAGCGGAGGCAGCAAACTTGATACTTGCTCCTGAGGACAGCAACGTCATTGGGCTTACACATGTTGGATTGAAATGGGAAACGGGTAAAACTGCTGGCAAGAAACCACTTGAGTGTGAGGTCGCAAAAGGCCAATGATGTTTACGACATTCGACGCCCCGCTTATTGTCTACCAAGGAACCACAATATTGACTGCTAATGGCAACAAGAGGCGGGGCTGGAGGCATCCAATGATAAGATACAGCATGAAGCTACGGAACGTAGCTGAACCACTTTGTCGTCGAGCAACTCACAACAGTGCTAGTGGTATTGATACAAAAACAGAGCAATGGTACCGACAAACAAAGCAAACATTGCATTATATCTACAGCAACAGTTGCCAAAGTTAATATTTCGTCAGAAAGGAACCTAAGGAATTTCGCAGAGTGAGAAAGAAGTTGCAGATGAAATATTAGCATTTCTGCAAGATGAGTCAGTGGAATGTGTGGTGTCGTATACGCTCGACTGTGCGGGCAATGTACATCTACATCTACGTGATTACTCTGCTATTCACAATAAAGTGCCTGGCAGAGGGTTCAATGAACCACCTTCAAGCTGTCTCTCTACCGTTCCACTCTCGAATGGCACGCGGAAAAAACGAGCATTTAAAATTTTCTGTGTGAGCCCTGATTTCTCTTATTTTATCGTGATGATAATTTCTCCATATGTCGGTGGGTGCCAACAGAATGTTTTCGCAATCGGAGGAGAAAACTGGTGATTAAAATTTTAGGAGAAGATCCCTTCGCAACGAAAAACGCCTTTGTTTTAATGATTGCCACTCCAATTCACGTATCATGCCTGTGACAGTATCTCCCCTATTTCGCGATAATACAATACGAGCTGCCCTTCTTCGTACTTTTTCGATGTCATCCGTCAGTCCCACCTGATGCGGATCCCACAACGCGCAGCAATACTTCAGAATAGGGCGGACAAGCGCGTTGTAAGCAATCTCTTTAGTAGACCTATTGCACCTTCTAAGTGTCTGCCAATGAATCGCAGCTTTTGGTCTACCCACAATACTATCTATGTGATTGTTCCAATTTAGGTTATTTGTAATTGTAATCCGTAAGTATTTAGTTGATTTTACAGCCTTCAGATTTGTGTGACTTATCGCGTAATCAAAATTTAGCTGATTTCTTTTAGTATTCATGTGAATAACTTCACACTTTTCCTTGTTCAGATCAATTGCCACTTTTTGCACCATACAGATATCTTATCTAAATTATTTTGCAAGTCATTTTGATCATCTGATGACTTTACAAGACGGTAAATGGCAGCATCATCTGCAAACAATCTAAGACGGCTACTCAGATTGTCTCCTATGTGGTTAACATAGGTCAGGAATAGAGGGCCTATAACACTTCCTTGCGGAACGTCGAGTACAATGACGAAGATACGCGCTTAACAAGTGAAAGTTGTATTGAAACAGGCGTCGAACCATGTGATCATCATTCTTGTCGGACAGGGAGCCTCAATTCCCGCCTCCACTGAAACATAGTAAAGGACAATCGTTGTCCAAGGAGCGGGTACTGAAGATAACTACGTAAATGGAAGATCATGCACAGCATACTAAAAAAAGCAGTTATGGACAGATTTCGAAGAAGTCCGCAACAATATGACAGTGAAACGCATAAGAAAAATTACGGATATTCAAGGAAAGGCAAGGCGCACTAGTGACAAAGGCTCTTGTTTGCGTTCTTCAAGGATGCATGATTGTGAACTACTGTGTTATGCACATCAAATTGCGCGCGGCATAGATTGTAGTGATTTCGAGGTAAGCGATGCATGGCTGCATAACATCAAACAGTGCTACAGAATTAGAGGACGTAAGATAACGGAATTTCAAACAGCCAGCGTGACGATGCCCAGCAACCTGCAGAATCGGCCGGAAAATTTATAGATGAGGTAAACAAACTCATCCAACTGTTCAGTAAGCAATTTATTTTCAACTCCGACCAGTCTGGATTTGAAGAGGATATGCATATGAAAGGAACCCCGGAAATTGAAGGTTCCAAGAGTGTTGTATCAAACATCAGTGTCTTAACGCATTCGTACACAATTATGCCGACTGTTAAACTGGATTGTAAACTGGCGGGAAAGTTATTTATTGTGCTGCGAGAAATTGAAGATGCTTTGCCCCCTACGATTCTTTCTCGTGTGCGTTATCTTTCAAGGTTAGTAGAGAATATTTACGTCCCAACAAGCAAGGGTGGTAAAATGGGTCAAAATAGCTTGCTTTTACTTGATTTCTGGTCTGCGTATAAAGATCATGTTCCATTAGAGGTAGCCATCCCTGCTGAAACCACCTGGAACCACTGGACAAATTCGGCCTCTGGGTGTTTGTTTTTTCCGTGCCTATAATGCATATCATCGCACTATCAGTAGCTTCGCCTTAAAGGATATCCAGTTTCACTATAAACTCCACAACAGACTGTTGCATATTCGGTTGCATACCATCAAATTCTATCAGTTCTCATCATAGCACTACACCGGTACGATTTTATACGTATTCTTTAAGAGTGGATACCTAGTTGAGTCCTTCACGATTTGAAATTCCCGAGGAGCACGCCTTCGATTTTGATGGTGTGATCACTATGGCCCGAAAGTTTCCATTCGGTGTTCATGGTGCAAGATAATGCTTTATTTTCAACATGTCCTGAATGTCGAAGAGTTCCATTTTGTGAAGTGTAATACATTCATCCCATAGAAGGCTTATCTCTGCACTTCCCGGGCACTCATTTTCTGCCACCCTCTTGATACACGTGGTGAGTCATTAACATTTAATATTTTTTCTGTTATAATCGTTAACACAAAATTTAAAATTAGCCTTGTGAGTTAACGAGTATTGCGCTCTCATTTAAATATATGGCCGAAAGGGTCAACCTACAGAAATTGTGAAACTAACTCTGTCGTCGAGGACCGTGTGTCACAAAGGGAACAGATTCACCACGAAATGAGGAAATTCACAGGCGTTTATTGTCTATTGAGGCCTAAACGCTGTAGTGTGCGAGTGAGACAGACGAGAACCTACGTCATAGGGAAACCCAGTAGAATCCGTTTGTGGTCAAGCAGACGTTGCAATGCTAAATATGGTGGACCTAAGATCGGCCATAAAGGGAAACATTTATGAAAACTATTTAATTCTGTAGTAATTCAGGGAATCAAGCCACAGTAATTTTAATCTGCCATCCTCTATTAATTTTCATGGTGATCCCAATAAAACTTGAATATTGATCATACCTATAATAGTTTAGGATTTGCTGCTAAAGTGAAGTTAGCAAGTCTGGTAACAAAGACCTGAATCCTAAAATGTGAACGCTTTGGTCGATCTTAACGATCGACATTTCATATAGAAGCGCATCATTAAAATGACAAATGTTGTAAGTATTTACTCTGTAACTTAATATGTTTAAAAGATATAGTAAATTTAAATTATCACTATTTTCACTTAAGCATCAGATCATCATTTCCTCCACGCAAAACACATTGAACGATGACAGCATGACAACTTATTGAATCATTAGGTAATAGAATATTTGTTGTAAACTTTAGTGCATAATAATTACTTTTGTTCTTTATTTATTGGCCGTGACGTTCAAAGTTAAGAAGGAAATTGTATTGGTTTTATGTAAACGAATTTAACGTTTATTATGTAATGGATATTACTGTTACTTTATTTAGAAAGTGAAAGTGGTCAGGCTTTGATTATTTAAATATGTTAAAATGTAAAGTAATGTAGAATTAACTCTAGCCAATCAGATGGACGGCTTGTGATGACCTCAACCCACAGGAAAAATAATTATCAAAATCTGAACCGTGAAGTCATCCAAAATTCTAGTTGGAAAACCACACTCTTTGTTATACTTCTCGTTTGGTCACGATCCCACTTTTTTTATGAAATGAAAACTAATATTCACGAGAAACTGCTCAGAAATTAACCTGAACCGACTAAATTGTGTATATACTCTCTGAAACTTCAAAGACATCTAAGACAATATCTGAAAGGAATTAGAAAAAGTGACAAAATTTAGTGAATCACACACAATACTGTTAATAATCGCATGAACACTGGGGGGTTTCACCATACATCTACCCACTTTTGAGTATAACCAGTGTCTCTTAATACTACGACTCGTAGCAATACAATATCAAAAACTTTTATTACTGGGTAAACAGTCCCTACGTGATTTGACAGCTGAAATTTATAATTCCCGCTCACGTCAGGAAATACACAAATACGGGAATAGCAGCTTTTACGTTATTGGTCAGAACGCAAGCAATTATGGCAGTCGCCGTTAATTTTCGCGCGAAGCCATATTTCGCGACAAAATATCTTATTAGTCACTGTCATATATCTAGTCTCATAACAATACATAAAACTACATAAAATAACTACAATAATTTTGACATGCAAGGAGAATTAGTTCTAATGAGAGGAAGAAGTTTATATTTACTGGTGTTTCAACAATGACTACCAGCAACTTTTAATTCACTGATTATAATTTTATTTTCGTTAGCAGAAAGCAAACATAAACTAAACAAAGAATTTATTTAAATAGAGTCTGTAATTCTTATACTTTTAATAGAGAAAGAAAGTTTCTAGGTCAGGGGATAGGGTTCGGCGAAATCTCTTAACTTTTTGTTGCATACGAGGCGTTGCGTTGGGCAGCACGATGTCGGCGGGTTACGATGATGAGAGCAGGATACAGGCAGTACCGCTGGTTAATCTTCTCCGGCGAAACGCAAATAAAGTTCCGGCACAGCTGTATCGTTAACCCCGTGGTGATTAACAAACCACAAGGCGCCACTATGCGACCGTTGTTGACATGTCCTCTCTTTCAAAGTACATGACGCAGACATCGCTCGTTTTTACACTTTATGCACTGTCCGTGACGCTATTCTCCATAATTACACAGTTCGTCACATTCATATAGTCTTAGCCACTTTTTTTTTATTCGTGTCAGAAGCACCATGGATACAGGAATATAAAAAAATGAATAGCACACAGAAAAAAATTAATTACAGGCATATGAAAATATATACACAAATATGTGTGCACGGAAAGAAAATGTTATAGGCATTTGGCCCATAAGCGGGCTACGTCGACAGCATTTGGGGTTGCCAACATCAGATCCTCTAAAGTGCAGTGTGAAGGACATTCAGGGCAGTTGTACATGTGCTGGGTCGTCTGCACCTCTCCACAGTCGCAGAGATTAGATGTAGTAGAATATCCCCACTTCAGGTTATCTCTTGACCGTGCAATGTTGGTGCGTAGCCTGTTTAGTGATCTCCAGACCACCCAGTCCTCATCGTAACCTGGTGCCAATTCTTCCTTTGGTTCCATCCAGTGCCCTTCTCCCGACCGCTTCCATCTCTCCACCCTAGATCCAGGTTGGTCGCTAAAATCTTCGGTTGCTCTGAGAAAACTGCGTCTAGATTTCAAGCGTTTGGTGGCTGGCTGAGTTTTGTGGAGGGGGTGGATCTCTGCCATCTCAGCCCTCGCTCTTTCACTACAGGCTGCCGCTTCTCTTCGCACTGCAGAAGGTGCAATCCCAGCAAGATGGTAGACCTTGTCTGTTGGCGTCGGTTTCAGACATCCAGTGACGAGCCTGCAGGTCTCGTTCAGAGCAATGTCGACCTGTTTAGTGTGGGTAGAGTTGTACCTGACACTGCTTGCATATTCGCCTGCTGGGAAGCAAACTGCTAGTGCTGTGGTCCTCACTACCTCTTGCTTTGCGCCCCAGGAGGACTTCGTTATTTTCCGAAGAATATTATTTCTGCCGCTCACCTTCATTTTGGGGTTAATACAGTGCTGTTTATACGTCAGAGCCCTGTCTAGGGTTACTCCTAGGTATATGGGGTTAACGCAGTGTTCGAGGAGTGTGTCCTTCCAGAAGACACGCAGCTTACGGGATGCCTGCTTGTTACGGAGATGGAAGGCGCAAACTTGTGTTTTGCTAGGGTTCGGCTTGAGTTGATTGTCGGCGTAGTACTGATAGAGCATGTCTAGCGCATCCGTGAGCTTTGTCTCAACATCCTCAAAGGAGTCACCCTGTACGGCCATAGCACGGTCATCGGCGTAGATATAGTTTTCCGTACCAGCTGGCAGTGGTTGATCGTTGGTGTACATGTTAAAAAGTAAGGGTGCCAGTACGCTGCCCTGAGGGAGACCATTTTTCTGGGCCCGCCACCTGCTATGCGTCCCTTGGAATTCCACCGAGAACCTACGGTTCTCTAACAGACTTCTAACTGTGGATGTGAATTTAAAGTCCCTGGTAATGGCATACAGCTTCTTCATTAGCAGACGTAAGTTGACGGTGTCATATGCGGCTGTCAAGTCTATAAAGGCGACACCGGTTATTTTCCGGTTCTCATAGCCGTCTTCAATCAGCTGCGTGAGGTTAATTACCTGAGATGTAGTGCTTTTTCCTGGGTGGAAACCTGCTTGTTGGGGGATTAGGTAGGGTTCTATGGCACTGGAGAGGCGATCCTGGAGTATTCTTTCAAAGATTTTAAAGATATGGCAGAGAAGTGATACGGGTCGGAAATTTCTGGGGTCATCAGCATTTTTGCCTGGTTTTAAAATGGCAATAACTTTAGCCTTCCTCCAGATTGTGGGAATCTGACCTGTTTCCATGCAATTGTTAAACAGTTTCAGTAGCCATTGTTTAACGTTGGGACCAAAGTGTTTAATCTGTTCAACAAAAATCCCGTCCAGGCCTGGGGCCTTCCTTAGCTTGCATTTCGCTATGGCTTTGTCCAGATCTGCCATTGTGAGAGGGGTGGCCAGAGTTGAATTTTCTTGTGTTCAGTCCTGTCTATTTTGGTCTCCGACTTCCTGATTTTGGTGTCGGGTTTCCCATTCTTGAGAAGCTGGTGGGCTATTTGGTCGGCTGTGACGGGAGCATGTCCTGGAGAGAAAGTCGGGTCATTGTTGAGACGTTTAAGGAGTGTCCAGGCTTTCTGACTGCTCCTTTTCATGTCCAATCCCTCTATTGTCCTCAGCCATTTCTCTCTCCTGGTTTTAGCTAGTGACTCGGTTAGCTGCTCGCCCGCAGTGATAGTTTCCGCGGATAGAGGGTTTGCGTCAAACAATGTCAGGTACTGCTGCAACTGATCCTCTAATTCTGGCGTAAGGCCTTCAACATAATTGCTTCTGCATCCTCTAGGGATCGATTGCTTGGAACACCACTGCACAGCCTTCACGAAATTGTCATAGAATCTTGGTTCAGGTGGTAGGTTGTTTACAGAATCTTCCATGAGGTTTTGAAAGGTTGACCATTCTGCTTTCTTAAAATTGTACCCACGGCGAAAAGGTACGCTATGGGGTTTAACAACAGATGTGATCTGGCACATTATTGGACGGTGCTGGGTGTTTGGTATTGGTGAGCAAACTCCTTTTGAGCATTGGGACGTTACTTGATGGCTAACGAAGATGAGGTCCGGGTTATAACCTCTCCCCCATCTGCCACTGTTGTAGGAAGCAGGCAGTTTATTGTCATGTATCAGTTTTAGGTTGTTTAGCTCGGCCCAGCAGATCACAGCCGTGCCATTGTCGTCGTCTTCTTGGTAGCCCCACTGCGTACTGTGGCTGCTGAAATCACCGATTACAAAATTATTCTGTCTTTATTAAATTTGTTTACGTTGGAGCTGGAGAAGTCCACAGTTGGTGGTTTGTACACTGATGTAACAGTGCAGTCACTAAGTTCAATGGTTAGCACTTCAGTATCACTGATTTCGTTTATACTGCTTGAAAGGATCTGTATGTTTGGCCTGGTAAAGATTGCGCTGCCATACTGTCGGTGTGGCCTTTCAGCTACTAGTCGCATGCCGTTTATCTTCGGTCTTTTGAGTGTGCTATGAGTTTCTTGTAGACACAGGACGTCACATTTCTCTTTCTGACAGAGGTCTTGTAGTAGACGTTCTTTGCATGCAGACAGGCCTTCAATATTTACAGAGATAATCGTCAGTGCTGGGCCTGATAAGGTCCTTTTCTGTAGGATTGTCATGTTGCTTCTGGAGTGAAAGGATCAGCCGGTATACAACCGCCCAGGGGACGCCCGAGTATGTGTATTGCATTCACATACTCTTCGTGGAGGCTCCTTTCTTGTCTTAGCCACTAATACACAGTTCATAGAATTGTTCTTGCGTGTGAAGCACACCGTAAACAATGTCCACTCTGTTCTCGCATTTCAATCTTCGACAACGTCACTGAAAGTCATTTATATTGCACAGTTAATTAAAGTCTTCACATTCACGGCTTGATAGAATGTGATATATAACAGTTCCACCACCCAAAACCAATACCAGAAAAGTTCATTCGCATAAAAGCAATGTTCGTGTCGGCCACAACAAAGTAATGTTAGCGGCACTTTCACAGTCCGGTTTCTTTGCTCTTACAGTTCGCTGGCGATGGCATTACATACCGCAGTGGTAAACAGAATTAACAATCTGATAGTTCGGTATCACTGTCCATACAATTACATATGCTTTCCATAAAACACAGTACTATTTTTTCCCGCGCACGCTTCACAGACACACCATCCACCATCCCCTCTACTACAGAACAACCTTTCGACTCTCGATATCACTATCGCTGTCCCCTGTCTATAGATGTTACATCGTTATCGTAAATCACATAAATCTTTATAAATGTTATTGACTGCATTTTTCACAATTAATAATATTCCAAAAGTGAACTTTATAAACTTTACCACAGATACAAAGCAAGAAACATATTTATCCATTGGTAAACGAAATAATCACAATTACATCTTTACATTTAAAAAACCACAGTAGAATGTTACATAATCACAATTAGAAATGCCCATATGAACAAAAGAAAAAGAATAGAAATCTAAAGAAAATCACGAAAAAAATTTTATATGCGTAATTAGCAATGCCTTCACAGGCTTCAGGAAAGCGAAATGCACTAGTCAGTTGAGGGAGGATGTTCGGCGCGCGGAAAACGCGGTCGGAGTCGGGCAGAGGGCATTTGTGGTCTAGATACGAAAGAGTACAGTTCGGCTGGAGACACCAAAGGGTACAGTTCGAATTGAGACGCGAAAGCGGACTGTCAGTCTTTAGGTAGCTAGGAAATTAAACGACTTAGAAAATTTCGCTTTGAGTTGTACCGCCGAACTTAGTGTCTGAGCGGTGAGCAGCCGCGCGCCTGGAATGAACTCTAATTTTTTCGTGTAAATATTGAGGTGGAGTATTGTTTCGCGATGAGATAGTCAATGATCGAATAGTGTCAAGTGGATATGCGCTCGAGTGTAATAGTAATTCTAAATACGACCACTTCCGCTATTAGTTTTCTTTCTGAACAAACATTATTTTAACAAAATCGCAACTGTGTGGTCTACATCATTTATGGGTCGTTAATTTTGATCCCGATATTATTATTACTGTTATTATATCTTATATTAACTTTGTATTTCGCAAACTTGCCATCAGACCGACAATCTAACCAAAGGGTCACAAGCGTCTAATTTAGGGCGTGTAATGCGACACGTGCGGTTCAACCCCTAGACGAGTTTGAGCCAAGAAATTTCGACGAAGAGGAACCGCATGTGAGCCCGAACATCTTTGGGATGTTAGTTCGCAGCCTTACTAAAGATTGGACTTGCAACCTCGTACCCAAGGGGTTCCTTGCGAGACGGGCTCCCCACTCACTAGAGACCTCAGTGCTGCCCTCAAAGTTTGTACCTTACAATGCTGCTAGTGTTTTGTACTCATGTCAGCTGTCACTCCCATGGACTCAAACACTGACTTCTGTTGTGCAACCAACTGCATATTCTGCTTTTCCTAATGTTGAGAATCTAGTTACAGTACAGTAGTCAGTCTTACTGCAAATAAATAGTGTATTCAGACACCCGAGGTCCTTGAGTCTGCTGCAGCGAGCATCCTGTCCAGTCCCGAAAGCCGCGCCTCTCTAAGGTGCCCTGTGACGGTGGTTGGCGATGATCCAAGAAATCACCCCGCCATCACCGAAAGTTTGTCTTTCTGCGTTTGCTTGTAACCACTCGGAGATTGCAGACTGACCTGTAATCCCCTGCCTTCCGTCTATCCCTTGTTAGGACACCTCTCAGCTTCGATCGTCATCAGTTATTTTACTGGATAGATGACGAAACTTATCAACTACTTTTAGTGTCCCGTTTCCTAATCTGAATTCCCTCAGCGTAGCTTGATTTAGTTCCACTACACTCCAATACCCTTGTTTCAGTTTTTTTATATTACTCTTGTAATCACTCTTCAGGGCACTGTCTATTCCCTTCAACTGATCTTCCAACTCTTTTGTTGTCTCTGGCTGAATGACAGTTTCATGTGTAATGGTAAAAGTTTTTTATTTCTTCTCCAGGAACTTTAATTCTCTATCCTCATTTCTCCTAGGTTTCCGTGACTGCCTGCTCTGTGCACACTGAATAACATGCCAGGAAAGTTTCAACTGTGTCTCATCCCCTTCTCTAGTACTGCACCCGTTTCACATTAAATATTCGTAAAATTTACGAAAAGCGTCTGCTGTCATCACTGACATCCTGCTTCCACTTAACGTGATCAATACTCAGTAAAGCCATTTATTGCGCTAACAGCCCTTCTTGTCTCCCTAGGCTGGTGGTGCAACAAGCAGCTTTCGTTTCTCCACTGCAGCGCCGTTCTTCTGCTCACTTCGAGAACTTTCCCCCAGGGCGTTATTTCCCATGTAATCTGTTTTGTAATTACTGTTAGAGAATATGAAAATGAAAATTACAACAAACGCTGTGGACGGTGTCTGCGACATAAATAAATACTCGCATCAATATTTTATCAATGAACGAAGAAAGAATATGAGATCAAGGACAAAGAAGAGTTAGAACTGACTTTGACGTCACGCAACGAGATGGCAGTCGCGCCACGTGTCTCGTAAACATCGACTCGTAACTCGAACGGGATCGACGTATACTGTACATACAGAGAGTAATGTTAATAATCGGACACTGCGATTTTTACTATGTAGCGTCATAACTTTATTCCTAACAAAACAACTCACCACATAATCAATTACGAAATGAAGTTACATGTTTTGTAAATAATAGCATAAACTCTATTAGCATAACACACAAAACTTCGTTAGTAATATGATTAAAAAAATTCGTTCCTATTTTCACGTTACTTTAATATAAAGACACTTTTCTGAAGTAATTATTTCACGACAATTTTTGTGAAAAATATAGATTTCTATATCACATCGGGTAGCCATTCTGTTGTATCATTTTTTTTCAAACGCTGTCGCATACTACCGATGATCTGTTTTAAACAGTCAGTACATAGACCTTTCAATTCTTCTTTTAGTAGAAGCTTAAAATTTCCTTTGGAAGATATTAGTGTTTTGCTAATAGGTCACTCTACTTCCTTTACTCTACTTCATCCCTAACATTCTCAATAGGGTTGACGTGTGGTGACGGAGGTGGTGGTTGAAAGACTTTCGGGAAATTTTACAACAAATATTTCCGTACAGTGCAAGCCTTTTGTTTCGGGCTATTGGCCTGATAAAACTCGGATACGTTTGATATTTCCAATTTCGCACCACTTTTGCGTAGATTGTGATTCACTATATTCAGATAGACATTTGTCCATAATACTGTCGACGAACACTAATTCGCTCGGTCTAAATGTGGATATACAGCCCGCAACAAGAAACTGCCCCCTCCTTGTGTTGCAGTCCGGTTAAAATTTAGGACTGTAAATTCTTCTTTCTTCTTCGCCACACTATCCTTCATCCACCCGACTCAAAAATATTAAATTTACTTTTGTCGGTAAAAATGACGTCGTTCCACCATGTTTTTTCTTTCGTAATAAACTCTTTAGCAAAGTCTAATCTCTTCTTTCGAGCCTGAACTGAGAACTTTAAGAGCCTGCTGAACAATTTGATGGACCTCTGTCTACCAACATTATCCAGCAATCTCCAAACGGTTTCAAAATTATGCATACATACTTTAGAAGCCTACAAGATAAGCATAACGATTAGGGTATCACAGCATGTATTAATTAACCTGATGATTGGTTATTACTTAGCAATGGTGTCCTGAACAAATAGTTCTCACTAAGCACCCATTAACAATAAATCCTTGCTCCATTTCAGTAGGGAGGCCAAACATGATGTTCATGATGTAACATTTGCAAAAAATGGCATAATTTCAGTGCTATAGATGTAAGCTCTTTCATAATTGAAGGTGTCATTGGACTTATAAAGAGATGAGCAACTCATGGTAATATACTCAATTGAGTACATGAAACCCCATGTCCCAGCAGACATTTTTCTAGCTAATCTCTATACTCACAAGGAAAACTCCCCATCGTGCCCACATCAGATTTAGTGGTAAGAGGGTCCATTGGACATCCCGACAAAAACTAAACACAGATCTAGCACGGAAACAGAAAGGAAGTGTACTCAAGTGTGAAAAAAAATAAAATAGAAACGGTGAAGGGCCCACGCACAAATGCAACACACAGCAACATACGGCTTCTTAGTAGCCACTCTTCCATTGTGGCCACTAGCTTCCAGTGCTCTGCGAAACTTTTTTGAGGATGTACCTTCTTTCCAGTCTCGTTAGAAGCTCACTGAATGTAAGATATTCCTCTTGGCGTGTGCATCCAACTTTTTTGGGTGACCCTTTTGATGTGTGGAATCTTTACGGTTCTTATTTTTGAGTCATCTGACGATATCTGCCACGTACTCTTACTTATGTTGAGCATGGCAGCAGTTTGTCTATATGATTGACCTTTGGCTTTGTGAAAAATTACAAGTTTTCATATATCAAAACTTAAGTTAATTTTGCGTGGCATTGTACCTTCTGGACAGTCGGCCGCGCTGGTAAACACACGCCTTCTAACTCAGATCAAAACAAGTGCTACACTGCCAGCTGTCCGAATATTAAAGTAACGTGAAAATCGGACAGTATTTTATCTAAATCGTACTTCGGCCCGACCTCGATTGAGGCGCTGTGTGTGGTACTGGGAGATTTCCCTATAGATATACGATTCACCACAGAGCAGCAGCCTACGGGCTGAAGAGAGGAAGACGCGATAAAATAAGAGAAATAATTGGACAAGACATAGCCGACAAACAGAAATTAAAGAAGTGGGGAACTGGTACATGACAGACAGAATAGAACACAACTGATAAGGGTAGATGAGTCTACTCTTTCTTCCTCAGTATCCGAGAGCGGATGAACTTGTACATGAATCCAAAACGTGGCGTGGTGCACTTTCTCACGGGCCACGGCTCGTATCCTGTGGATCTCGACAGATTTGGTGTAAAAGACTCACACTTATGCCTGTGTGACAATGGCACACCTGGGCACATAGTGCTCATCGGCGATGCCCTAGGACGTAGAAGACAAAGTTTGGGGAACCGGGACGTAGGACAGTTAATACGTAGACAAGGGGACTGGAAATCTATGAAACAACATTGCAGACGAAGTATCGCGAGCACTGCATGCGGCTTACAAAGAGGAGGGGCCATATGCGAGACTAAGACAGGCTCCTCATATGACAGATCAGCAGTGCACAGTAAACGACACAGATGCAAACACACACTCTGACTCGGGTACTATGTCACACACAGGAAGTGAAGGTGAGATAAATATACAAACATAGCAAAAGTAAACTAAGGTTCTCCAACACTAAATGGAATTAATATGAAACTGTAATTCTCTATGTACTTGGTTACTATACCGTTTCCAAGCTTGCTACATTATCTGAAGATGTGACATGTCTTCTTCTTTCAGTGCATCAGGTGTAACTGGCTCGGAGTTTTATCGAGCCCTCCCACGTGACACAGCTGACTGTTGTTGTTGTTGTGGTCTTCAGTCCAGAGAATGGTCTGATGCAGCTCTCTATGCTACTCTATCCTGTGCAAGCTTCGTCCGTTCCGAGTAACAACTGCAACCTACATCCTTCTGAATCTGCGAAGTGTATTCATCTCTTGTACTCCCTCAACGATTTTTACACTCCACACTGCCCTCCAAGACTAAATTGGTGATCCCTTGATGCCTCAGAATATGTCCTACTAACCGATCCCTTCTTCTAGTCAAGTTGTGCCACAAATTTCTCCTCTCCCCAATACTACCCAGCACTTCCTCATTAGTTACGTGATCTACCCATTTAATCTTCAGCATTATTCTGTAGCCATCACATTTCGAAAGCGTCTGTTCTCTTCTTGTCTAAACTATTTATCGTCCATGTTTCGCTTCCATATATGGCCACCCTTCATACAAATACTTTCAGAAAAGACTTCCTGACACTTAAATCTATACTCGATGTTAACAAATTTCTCTTCTTCAGAAACGCTTTCCTTGCCATTGCCAGTATACATTTTATATCCTCTCTACTTCGACCATCATCAGTTATTTTGCTCCCCAAATAGCAAAACTCCTTTACTACTTTAAGTGTCTCATTTCCTAAACTAATTCCCTCAGCATCACTTGATTTAATTCGACTACATTCCATTATCCTAGTTTTGCTTTTATTGTCGTTCATCTTATATCCTCCTTTCAAGACGCTGTCCATTCCATTCAACTGCTCTTCCAGGTCCTTTGCTGTCTCTGACAGAATTACAGTGTCATCCGCAAACCTCGAAGTTTTTATTTCTTCTCCATGAATTTTAATTCCTACTCCGAACTTTTCTTTTGTTTCCCTTACTGCTTGCTCAATATACAGATCGAACAACATTGGGGATAGGCTACAACCCTGTCTCACTCCCTTTTCAATCACAGCTTCCCTTTCGTGTCTTATAACTGCCATCTGCTTTCTGTACAGATTGTAAATAGCCTTTCGCTCCCTGTATTTTACTCCTGTCACCTTCAGAATTTGAAAGAGAGTATTCCATTCAGCATTGTCTAAAGCTTTCTCTAAGTCTATAAATGCTAGAAACGTAGGCTTGCCTTTCCTTAATCTATCTTCTAAGATGTTTCAACACGTCTACGGAATCCAAACTGATCTTCCCCGAGGTCGGCTTCTACCAGTTTTTCCATTCGCCTGTAAAGAATTCGTGTTAGTATTTTGCAGCTGTGACTTATTACACTGATAGTTCGGTCATTTTCACTCCTGTCGACACCTGCTTTGTTTGGAATTGTAATTATTATATTCTTCTTGAAATCTGGGGGTATTTCACCTGTATCATACATCTTGCTCATCAGATGGTAGAGTTTTGTTGTGGCTGGCTCTCCCAAGGCTATTAGTAGTTCTAATGTAATTTTATCTACTCCCGAGTCCTTTTGTTTTTTACTTAAGTCTTTCAGTGCTCTGTCAAATTCTTCACGCAGTATCATATTTCCCATTTCATCTTCATCTACGTCCTCTTCCGTTTCCATAATATTGTCCTCAAGTACATCGCCCTTGTACAGATCCTCTATATACTCTTTCCACCTTTCTGCTTTCCCTTCTTTGCTTAGGACTGGTTTTCCATCTGCGTTCTTGATATACATACAGGCGGTTCTGTTTTCTCCAAAGGTCTCTTTAATTTTCCTATAGGCAGTATCTCACTCCTAGTTATATTACTGCTAGTGATATATGCCTCTACATCGTTACATTTGTCCTCTAGGCATCCTTGCTTAGCCATTTTACACTTCCTGTCGATCTCATTTTTGAGACGTTTGTAATCTCTTTCGCCTGCTTCATTTACTGCATTTTTATGTTTTCTCCTTTTATCAATTAAATTCAAAATCTCTTCTGTTACCCAAGGATTTCTACTAGCCCTCGTCTTTTTACCTACTTTATCCTCTGCTGCCTTCACTACTTCATCCCTCAAAGCTACCCCTTCTTCTTCTACTGTATTTCTTTCCCCCGTATTTGTCAATAGTTCCCTAATGCTGTCTCTGAAACTCTCTACAATCTCTGTTTCTTTTAGTTTATCTAGGTTCCATCACTGTAAATTCCCACCTTTTTGCAGTTTCTTCAGTTTTAGTCCACAGTTCATAAACAATAAATTGTAGTCAAAGTCCACATCTGCCCGTGGAAATGTCTTACAATTTAAAACCTAGTTCCTAAATCTCTCTTGCCATTATATAATCTATCTGAAACCTTCCAGTGTCTCCAGGCCTCTTCCACGTATACAAGCCTCTTTCATGATTCTTAAACCAAGTGTCAGATATGATTAAGTCATGCTCTGCCCAAAGTTCTACCAAGAGGCTTCCTCTTTCATTCCTTACCCCTAGTCCATATTCACCTAATACTTTTCCTTTCTCTACTATTGAATTCCTGTCCCTCATGACTATTAAATTTTCGTCTTCGTTAACTATCTGAATAATTTATTTTATCGCATCATACTTGTCTTCAATCTGTTCATTATCTGTGGAGCTAGTTGGCATATAAACTTGCCCTATTGTGGTCAGTTTTCTTTCTCCTGATAACGACGCCCTCCTGAGTAGTCTCTGCCTAGATATCCTAATGAGGGACTATTTTATCTCCGGAATACTTTACCCTAGAGGACGCCATCATCTTTTAACCATACAGTAAAGCTGAGTGCCCTCGGGAAAAATTACGGCTGCAGTTTCCCCTTGCTTTCAGCCGTTCGCAGTACCAGCACAGCAAGGCCGTTTTGGTTAATGTTACAAGATCAGATCAATCACTCACCCAGACTGTTGCGCCTGCAACTACTGAAAAGGCTACTCCCCTCTTCAGGAACCATACCTTTGTCTGGCTTCTCAACAGACACCCCTCCGTTGTGGTTGCACCTACGATACGGCTATCTGTATCGCTGAGGCACGCAAGCGTCCCCACCAACGCAAGGTCCATGGTTCATGGACACTTCAAATCAACTTCCAATCTCCACTGTTACTTTAAGTTCGGAAACACATTGTAAACTAATTAATCAGTACATTAAATTAAGTACTACCACTGTCAAGAGAACATGTGTAACAGACGTAACCATATGTGTAGAAGGTATAAAGGGAAGAACTGTCACACCATAAATAAGTGAAATTGCCATCTCTTCTTTCTTCCATTAAATACACTTTTCATTTCAATTTAAAATACATCCACAACCTATTATGTATCTTATTCATTATCATTATCTCAGTTACTAACAAGTTTAAACACAATTTTGTACTTTTACATATATATGTTTGTTTGTTATTTTGTCATCTTCTTGAAAATTCACAAAAAATGTACTAGTAATAAAACTGAGTTTGTATTATATAACGCGTAAAATCAATATTCAGCCTGCTGTGTAACAACAGCGAGCAGGTCTTTACTTGAGAAATAAGTAAATAAATAAATTATTTAACAAAAATATTGTAGAATCATTGTCTGAGGTTAGTGTTCTATACGTAGATCCACATCTACATCTACAGGCACACTCCGCAAGACACCATTCAGAGCTTGGCAGAACATACCTCGCACCATTGTTCGTCATTCAGTTCAGTTCTACTCGCAAATGGAGCGGGAGAAAAATGACAATCTACATGCTTCCCTATGAGACCTGTTTTCTGTTATCTCGTCTTCTCGGTCCTTGCGCAAAATACATGTTCGCGACAGCTGGATAGATCTGCAGCCTGTCACAAATGCGCCTTCCCAAAACTTTCTCAGTAATGCTTTGCGGAAAGGACTCTTCCTTCTCTCCAGGGATCCGCATCTGAGTTCACAGAGCATTTCCGTAGCACTCGCGTGTTGATCGAACATATCGGTAACAAACTCACTCGTAGCAGCACGCCTCTGTTTTGCTTACGTGTCTCTATTTAGTCTCAAACACTCGAGCAGTTCTTAAGAATCTGCCGCATTAGTCTACTAGACGCGGTCACATTTACATATCAGCTACACTTTCGTAGAATTCTCCCAGTAAATCGAAGTCCATTGTTCGCCTTCCTTACCACCGACAATACGCTCTTTTTCCATTTCTTGTTGCTGTGCGATACTACACCTAGATATTTAGCCGACGTGGCTGTGTCAAGGAGCACATCACCGACACTGCATTCAGTTTCCACCGTCCAGAGACCCGTTACTCAGCTGGTCCCACAGGGCCCGTGTTTGTGCGAGTTTGTGTGCAAGGCTGCTTTCCCTCTCGTTACGAGTGCGCCGCCCTTAGGATTGCGTATCACTGGGAGCAGTGTCGAGCAGCATGTGCAGCGAAGTTACAAAAGTTCTGGGATGACGATGTGCACATGTACAGAAGGCGGTAGCGTCGCTTCACAGGGTATAAAAGGGCAGTGCACTGGCGGAGCTGTCATTTGTACTCAGGCTTCCGACGAGACGTGATTATGGCCTCAAGACGGGAATTTTCCCTTTCTGAGTCTCCAGTCCTCTGAGTGGCTTGATGCGGCCTCAGACGAATTCCTCTCCTTTGGAAGGCTTGCAAACTACGTCCTCAATTATTTCTCGGATGTATTCCAGTATCTTCCTTTACTGTTTTTACTCTCTACAGCTCCCTCTAGAATCATAGAAGTCATTCTCTGGTGTCTTAACAGATGTCCTATCATTCTGTCCCTTTTTCTTGTCATTTCTTTCCTCTTCAATTCTACGCAGAACCTCCTCATACCTTACCTTATCAGCCCACCTAATTTTCAACATTTTTCGATAGCACCACATCTCAAATGCTTCGATTCACTTGTATTCCGGTTTCCCCGCAGTCCCTGTTTCACTACAACGCAATGCTGTGCTCCAAACGTACTTTCTCAGAAATTTCTTCTTGACACTAGAGCCTATATTAGTAGCTTTCTTTTGGCCAGGAATGCCCTTCTTGCCAGCGGTAGTCTGCTTTTTATGTTCTCCTTGCTCTGTGTGTCATAGGTTATTTTGGTGCATAGGCAGCAGGCTTCCTTGACTTTGTCCATTTCGTGATTCCCAATTCTGATGTTATGTTTCTCACTATTCTCATTTCCGCTGCTTCTCATTCCTTTCGTATTTCTTCGATTTACTCTCAGCCCATATTCTTTACCAATTGCAATGTTGATTCCTTTCGGTAGATCCTGTAATTCGTCGTCACTTTCACTGAGCATAGCAATGTTATCAGCCGTCTTATCGCTGATATCCTTTCGCTTTGTATTTTAATTCTACTGCTGAACGTTTCTTTTATTCTCGTCATTGCTTCTTTGATTAATAGGCCGGCACGTTAGCTCAGCGTTTTCGGTCAGAGAGCCGGTTGGACTCTGTAATAAAAAAACTGAGTGGAACGATCAACCACCGAACTTGAAGAGGATGTCTTGCGACGTCCGCAAGGACCAAACACAACGATCAATAATGAACAAGATGCGAAAAAAAATTAATACATTGAACAGCTGGGGCGAATCACTACATCCCTGTTTTGTATCCTTTTTACTATGAGCACATCATTCTTGGTCTCCCATTCTTACTGTTCCATCACGGTTCTTGTACATATTGTAGCTTTGCCCAACCTTTCTCAGAATTTCGAACATCTTACACCACTTTACATTGTCAAACGCTTTTTCCAGCTCGAGAAATCCTACGAACATGTCTTCATTTTCTTCAGTTTTTGGTTCCGTTATCAACCGCGACGTCAGAACTGCCCTTATCGTGCCTTTCTCTTCCCTAAAGCCAACTAATCGTGATGTAAGAGATCCATAGTTTTCTTTTCCATTCCCCTGTGCATTATTGTTGTCAGCGGCTTGGATGCATGTGCTGTTAAGGTGATTGTGTGGTAATTCTCGCACTTGTCGGCTCTTGCTAATTTCGGAGTTGTGTCGATGTTGTTTTTCCGAAAGTCGGATGATATATCACCAGTGTCATACATTCTACACATCAACGTGAATAGTCGTTTTGTTGCCACTTGTCCCCTCTGATTTTAGTAATTCCGATGTAGTGTTGTCTATCCCTTCTGCTTTATTTGATCTGAAGCCTTCCATAGCTCTTTTAAATTCTGATTCTAAAACTGAATTCCCTATCTCTTTCCTATCGACGCCTGTTTCTTCTTCTATAACGTCATCAGACAAGTCGTCCCTCGTCATAAAAGCCTTCAGTGTTCTCCTTCGACCTACTCGATCCTTCCTGTGCATTTAACAGTGGAATTGCTATTGCACCAACCTTGCTTAATTGACAGATTTTAGTGCAGAATGGTACTTGGAGCTAGACACATGTGACATTCCATTTCGAAAATCGTTATGGAGTTCAATAACCCGAGATCCACAGTGTCAAGTTTGTGCCGAGAGTAACAACTTTAAGGCATTACCTCTCACCACGGACACCACAGTGGCCGACGGCCTGCATTCAACGACCGACAGCAGCGGTATTTGCATAGGGTTGTTAATGCCAACAGACGAGCAGCTCTGTATGAAATAACCGCAGAAGACGATGTGGGATGTGCCGCAAACGGATCTGTTAGGACACTGTGGCGAATGCAGAGAAGTCTTCCGAAGTAAGAGTGATTTCAGGTGTGCCGCAGGGGAGTGTCGTAGGACCGTTGCTATTCACAATATATACACTCCTGGAAATGGAAAAAAGAACACATTGACACCGGTGTGTCAGACCCACCATACTTGCTCCGGACACTGCGAGAGGGCTGTACAAGCAATGATCACACGCACGGCACAGCGGACACACCAGGAACCGCGGTGTTGGCCGTCGAATGGCGCTAGCTGCGCAGCATTTGTGCACCGCCGCCGTCAGTGTCAGCCAATTTGCCGTGGCATACGGAGCTCCATCGCAGTCTTTAACACTGGTAGCATGCCGTGACAGCGTGGACGTGAACCATATGTGCAGTTGACGGACTTTGAGCGAGGGCGTATAGTGGGCATGCGGGAGGCCGGGTGGACGTACCGCCGAATTGCTCAACACGTGGGGCGTGAGGTCTCCACAGTACATCGATGTTGTCGCCAGTGGTCGGAGGAAGGTGCACGTGCCCGTCGACCTGGGACCGGACCGCAGCGACGCACGGATGCACGCCAAGACCGTAGGATCCTACGCAGTGCCGTAGGGGACCGCACCGCCACTTCCCAGCAAATTAGGGACACTGTCGCTCCTGGGGTATCGGCGAGGACCATTCGCAACCGTCTCCATGAAGCTGGGCTACGGTCCCGCACACCGTTAGGCCGTCTTCCGCTCACGCCCCAACATCGTGCAGCCCGCCTCCAGTGGTGTCGCGACAGGCGTGAATGGAGGGACGAATGGAGACGTGTCGTCTTCAGCGATGAGAGTCGCTTCTGCCTTGGAGCCAATGATGGTCGTATGCGTGTTTGGCGCCGTGCAGGTGAGCGCCACAATCAGGACTGCATACGACCGAGGCACACAGGGCCAACACCCGGCATCATGGTGTGGGGAGCGATCTCCTACACTGGCCGTACACCACTGGTGATCGTCGAGGGGACACTGAATAGTGCACGGTACATCCAAACCGTCATCGAACCCATCGTTCTACCATTCCTAGACCGGCAAGGGAACTTGCTGTTCCAACAGGACAATGCACGTCCGCATGTATCCCGTGCCACCCAACGTGCTCTAGAAGGTGTAAGTCAACTACCCTGGCCAGCAAGATCTCCGGATCTGTCCCCCATTGAGCATGTTTGGGACTGGATGAAGCGTCGTCTCACGCGGTCTGCACGTCCAGCACGAACGCTGGTCCAACTGAGGCGCCAGGTGGAAATGGCATGGCAAGCCGTTCCACAGGACTACATCCAGCATCTCTACGATCGTCTCCATGGGAGAATAGCAGCCTGCATTGCTGCGAAAGGTGGATATACACTGTACTAGTGCCGACATTGTGCATGCTCTGTTGCCTGTGTCTATGTGCCTGTGATTCTGTCAGTGTGATCATGTGATGTATCTGACCCCAGGAATGTGTCAATAAAGTTTCCCCTTCCTGGGACAATGAATTCACGGTGTTCTTATTTCAATTTCCAGGAGTGTATAAATGACCTTGTGGACATCGGAAATTCGCTGAGGCTTTTTGCGGATGATGCTGTAGTATATCGAGAGCATGTAATAACGGAAAATTGTACTGAAATGCAGGAAGATCTGCAACGAATTGACGCATGGTGCAGGGAATGGCAATTGAATCTCAATGTAGACAAGTGTAATGCGCTGCGAATACATAGAAAGAAAGATCCTTTATCATTTAGCTACAATATAGCAGGTCAGCAAGTGGAAGAAGTTAATTCCATAAATTATCTGGGAGTAGGCATTAGGAGTGATTTAAAATGGAATGATCATATAAAGTTGATCGTCGGTAAAGTAGATGCCAGACTGATATTCATTGGAAGAACCCTAAGTAAATGCAATCCGAAAACAAAGGAAGTAGGTTACAGTACACTCGTTCGCCCACTGCTTGAATCCGTACCAGATAAGGTTGATAGAAGAGATAGAGAAGAACCAACGGAGAGCAGCGCCCTTCGTTACAGGATCATTTAATAATCGCGAAAGCGTTACGGAGATGATAGATAAACTCCAGTGGAAGACTCTGCAGGAGAGACGCACAGTAGCTCGGTACGGGCTTTTGTTGAAGTTTCGAGAACATACCTTCACCGAGGAGTCAAGCAGTATATTGCTCCCTCCTAGGTATATCTCGCGAAGAGACCATGAGGATAAAATCAGAGAGATTAGAGCCCACGCAGGGGCGTACCGACAATCCTTCCTTCGACGAACAGTACGAGACTGGAATAGAAGGGAGAACCGATAGAGGTACTCAAGGTACCCTCAACCACACGCCGTCAGGTGGCTTGCGGAGTATGGATGTAGATGTAGAAGTTTGGCGTTAATGGTCTGTGGCAGCAGACGACCGATGCGTGTGCCTATGCTAATAGCGTCCCTTCGACTACAGCGCCTCTCCTGCCTAGTGACCACATCGGTTCGATCCTAGACGACTTGAAAAACCTGAACTAATCAGATGAGTCCCGATTTCAGTTGATAAGAGCTGAGATGTCAGTTGATAAGAGCTGATGATCGGGTTCGCGTGTGGTGCAGACCCCACGGAACCATAGACCCAAGTTGTCAACAAGGCACTGTACAAGCAGGTTGTGGCGCCGGAATAGTGCGAGCTATATTTTCAAGCGTCCTCTGGTCCAACTAAATCGGTCATTGACTGGAAATGGTTATGGTCATAGAATGAAGGCTTTCACGGCAGGTGTTGTCATTACTTAACACTACCAGGCTGAGATGCCGTGGTCCATACATGAAACTCTCCCCTGACGTTTCGCCTTTCGCAGTCACTGGCGAAACGTCGGGGGAGAGTTTTATGTATGGACCACGGCATCTCAGCCCCGAAGTGTTAAGTAATGGAAATGGTTATGTTCGGCTGCTTGGAAACCAATGCGCTACGTCACCGGGCCACAATTGTTCGCGATTGGCTCGAAGAGCATTCTGAATAATTCGAGCGAATGATTTGGCCACCCAGTTCGTTCGACGTGAATCGCAACGAGCAGTTATTGGACATAATGGAGACGTCAGTTCGTGCTCAAAGTCTTGCACTGGTAGCACTTTGGCAGTTATGGATGTCTCAATATTTGTGCAGTGATCTTTAAAGGGCTTGGTGAGTCCAGGCCATATCGAGTTGCTGTACTACGCCGGGCAAGAGGAGCTCCGACGCGATATTAGGGGAGTATCCCACGATTTTCATCACGTCACTGTATTGTGCCCTGTGGCCTCTGCTCAACGTTAAATAAAACTTCACTATGCTGTGCTATTTCTCTACAATTGTATGATTACTTGTTCCTGATGAGAGATTAGATTAAGTAGTAATCCTGTAGCACAAAGGTAAAAGATCGTCTGACATTAAGAGCAGTAACTTGGAGGAGCATAATGCTTAAAGGAGTCGCAGAGCGCGGCTAGTGTGCTAAGTACAGGACGGCATGTTAATCGCAATGAATTAGAATCAGCTCCATTGTCCGATACCCCTCTCCGTGTTAGCGCAGATGGCACATAAATGTCTCCATTTGCACTCGAATAACAGGACGTGTCAGGGACCTAGTTGTATCTTCCCTCGTCAAAGCAAAATACAAAGTTTCTAATATTTCCACCAGCCTGGCGTCTTCAAGTGAAGTCGTCGTCCCAGAACAGAGGTAGCACCTACATCGTGTGCCCGCCGCTTTCACTGTGAGCTCTTAATGGAACTACAATGAACCAAGCTAGGGCTCCTTCTCACTAAAATACTAAGCTCCATAGAATATAGGGATGCCAGCCACCTCGTGTTAAGAACATTTCTTCAGACAAAGCAGCAAACTGCAGCAGCGTACCTGTGTTTTTTATTACATGAGAAATAGTATTTCAAATGTTTTGAGAAGAACTTGTTTGGCTTTGAATAATGGCTATTAAAAACAGCAAAAAAGTGTGTTTTGATGTAAGGTATCATAACCCAAACAATTCTGTCTAAATTTCACATGACTGTTCAATTCATGAACAGTTTTTTTTGCGTAAAGGTGAGAAATTGTATGAATTCTCAGTGGTTTTAAAGCTCGTTACTGTAGTGCACAAATAATTAAATTTCATATTGATTTGTACATTGATTATCGTGTTTCAAACCAATAAAATTTGCGCTGATAACATAATAGTTTAAAGCGGCGTGTGTCGTTACAGGCTGGCGCCATTTTTATCCTGGGCGTCTGAAAATCATACGAAGTAAAAGTTCTACCGGTCTCCAATTTTAATGAGCCAACGGCCTTGCCGCAGTGGTAACACCGGGTCCCGTCAGATCACCGAAGTTACGTGCTGTCGGGTTGGGCTAGCACTTGGATGGGTGACCATCCGGTCTACCGAGCGCTGTTGGCAAGCGGGATGCACTCAGCCCTTGAGAGGCAAACTGAGGAGCTACTTGATTGAAAAGTAGCGGCTCCGGTCTCGGAAACTGACATACGGCCGGGAGAGCAGTGCACTGACCACATGCCCCTCCATATCTGCATCCAGTTACGCCTGTGGCTTGAGGATGACACGGCGGCCGGTCGGTACTATTGGGCCTTCATGGCCTGTGCGGGAGGAGTTCAGTTTTTTAGTTTTAATTTCAATAAACTAATCTCGTTCCTTTTGTAAGTAATAGCAGTAAAACAACCTTTAGGCATAGCGTAAAACGGTCGTTCCCAACTAAAATAAATACTGTAACATTCTCTCCTAACATAACTAATAGCCCTGTCACAGTGAAAGCCAAATATAGCACTATTGGATAGCACTACATTAGCAGTACACCGATAATGTTACTCCTGTGAAAGGATTTAAGTTGACCCTGTTCGTGCGTAGTGGAAAGATTTCGAACTATTTTCGTTCCTCGAAAAATTATTATTGAAAGGAAGTAATTGCAGAATAAAGTGGATTCTAACCAAGATTCTATTAGTTGTAAGTAAACTGCAATTAAAAAAGTCGCCAGCTAAATTAGAAATAGTTGTACAAAGAATTAACATTGTTCATAAAGAAAGTTACTATTGGGACTCATATATGAAGTCTTCACGGGTTGTCAGCCGAGTAGAGTCGTCGTCTCGCAGCAACGTTTCGATGGAATGCGTCTCCATCATCTTCAGGCGAAGTTCGCCTCAAGATGATGCAGACGCATTCCATCGAAACGTTGCTGCGAGACGACGACGCTACTCGGTTGACAACCTGTGAGGACTTCATGTACGAAATTCGACGAGAATGCCTGTACTCACATACTGGGACTCTACTTCACACTGAAATTCTGTTTTGCAAATAATATAGAAAACAGTAGTACACTTTAGCAAGCATTGTAACAGTAGTTAGACATCAACAAAATAGCAGGAATGTTAACCGTTTGCGCAATACGTGGCTCACAATAACATTTGCAATCTCTGTTATCTCTATAATAAAGAAGCAAAGTAATGATCATTACAAGTAACAGATTTGTTTATGGCGGAGCACTACTAACTTGGACATGAGGTTCTTTTATCAACTAAACTTTTGAAAAATACTGTCACTGAAATGGTTTTCAAATAATTATTAGGTTGGTTCATAGGTTCGTAGCATTTTAATTTTGCATGTTGATGTTTTGGTTGCTATGGGTTTCTTTATCGATTGTCAACAGAAAGTTCCGTACCTAACGACTGGAAAATTGATCAAGTCACACCAAAACCCAAAAAGGGAAATAGGAGTAATCAATATCAATAACGTCGATCTGCAGTACCGTTTTGGAACTTAAACTGTATTCGAACGCCGGCCGGAGTGGCCGAGCGGTTCTAGGCGCTACAGTCTGGAACCGCGCGACCGCTACGGTCGCAGGTTCGAATCCTGCCTCGGGCATGGATGTGTGTGATGTCCTCAGATTTGTTAGGTTTAAGTAGTTCTAAGTCCTAGGGAACTAATGACCTCAGAAGTTAAATCCCATAGTGCTCAGAGTCATTTGCACCATTTTTTGTATTCGAACATTATGGAGTACTTCGAAGAAAACGATTTACTGACACATAGTCAGCACGGATTCAGAAAATATCGTTCTTTCGGAACACAAATATCTCTTTATACTCATGAAGTAATGTGTGCTGTCGACAGGGGAAGTCAAATTGACTACATATTTTTAGATTTCTGAAAAGACCTTCGACACCGTTCCTCACAAGCGTCTTCTAACCAAACTGTGTGCCTATGGAATATCGCCTCAGTTGTGCGAATGGATTCGTGATTCCCTGTCAGAAAGGCCACAGTTCGTAGTAATACACGGAAAGTCATAGAGTGAAACAGAAGTAATAGCCGGCGTTCCTCAAGGCAGCGTTATAGGTCCTCTATTGTTACTGATCTATATTAACGACCTGGGAGACAATCTGAGTAGCGCTCTTAGATTATTTGCAGATGATGCTGTCATTTATCGTCTTGTTAAGTCATCAGATGACCAAAACGAAGTGCTTAATGATTTAGATAACATATCCGTGTGGTGCGAAAAGTGGCAATTGACCCGAGTAAAGAAAAGTCTGAAGTTATTCATATGAGTACTAAACGAAATCCGCTAAATTTCGAGTACGCGATAAGTCACACAAATCTGAAGGCTGTAAATACAACTAAATACTTAGGGATTACAATTACAAATAACCTAAATTGGAACGATCACATAGATAATGTTCTGGGTAGAGCAAACCAAAGACCGAGATTCATCGGCAGAACACTTAGAAGGTGCAACAGTTCTACTGAAGAAGAGTATTGCTGTGCGCTGTGGGATCCTTATCCGGTGGGACTAACGGATGATATTGAAAAATTTCAAAGAAGGGCGGCTCGTTTTGTATTATCGCGAAGTAGGGGACATAGTGCCACAGACGTGATACGTGCATTGGAGTGGCAATCATTAAAACAAAGGCGTTTTTCGTTGCGACGTGATCTTCTTATAAAATTTCAATCACCAGTTTTCTCCTCCAATTGTGAAAACATTCTGTTGGCACCTACCTACATAGGGAGAAATGATCATCACCATAAAAATAAGAGAAATTCCGGTTCGCACAGAAAAATTTAAGTGCTCGTTTTTCCCGCGTGGCGTTCGAGAGTGGATCGGTAGAGAGACAGCTTGAAGGTGGTTCAGACACTTCATTGTGAATCGCAGAGTAATCACATAGATGTAGATGTAGATTTGTAGTTCACTTCTGCTGTTTGAGTTCACATTGTCATTTTGTCATTTGGAGGTAGTAAGTGGAGCTGTGGATGTTAGAAAATGGAGTGCCAAGTGGAGAAATCAGAACATTCCCGACATATTATTCTCTTTGAGTTCAATGGAGGGGTGACAGCAGTAGTAGGGAGATGGGGGTATCAGCCCAACTTTGATATCAAATTGATATGCAAATTAATTAAATTGACTAATTAATTCACCAGTGCTGACCACGCGCACCCCCACCCCTGGATAATGTCATGTGTTACACTACAAGTAGTGGCGCTTGGAACTGGCGGAAATTAAAAGTGATGGTGCCCTTTCCAGGAGTCGAACCGTGGTCCTTCTAGATGAAACCCCAAGTGCACTCCAACACTTGTAAACTGCCCAGATGCAGGAGAGGAAGGTTAGGTTAGTGTAATTTATTTATTTTGATTGGGAAACTGAAGTAAATATCGATCCTAATTATGTAATTTACTATACAGGTTGGTCCTAATTACACAACTATATGCATAGCGGTACACAAGGAGTGCCTAAAATCGCAATACTGCTCAAAAATTGATGATGCTGTACAGCTGGTGTTATCCTGCTGCGAAAAAATTTCACAATACAACTCGAAACTAGTGGCAGATATACTCAAACTCTACGCTACACCTACAAACTGGCTGACAAAAGGCTGGGGTGTAAGATGCTATCTTTATTCTTTATAGTAGGAAATATGTTCAACTGATCGGATGCTGATGTTGGACAGAGAGAAGTTTAATAAGCATATTACTTGTAAGCATACAGCTGAAGACTGTATCTATCACTGTTTGACGTCAGAGCTCGCTACAGACTCCTGCTCAAATATCACCCTGCAGCCCAGGTAAAACCATTACTGAAGAAAAACACGCATCACATTTCTAATTACATTTCTAAATTATCGTGAAAAAATCAGCACTTGTAAAGAATGGGTCTTAATGCAACAGATGTATAGGGAAAAATCGTGGTCCCGAAAGGTTGCAGAGGGGGCGGTAGTTGAATGTGCATTTTCCTCAATGGGCGCCACGAACTAACAAACTTGCAGGCAGTCTTACCCCCCCTTCCACCACTTATCCCTCCCTCCCTCTCCTCACCACACGTAGTGATATTAGCCTATTCTGCCTTTCCCCTGGTGGTTCATTGGTGGTATTAATAAAATGTCCTGAATCTGTTAAACGCATTTCTCAGAAAGACTATACCCCTCCAGAACAATAAAGAAATTCCGGAAAACGCTCCAGATCGCTTTCTCAAATGGCCAGCAGCTACGCCGAGCCCCTCATGGCTCTTCTGCGGCCCACCGTCCTTCTGGCACAGCATGAGCTGGCAGTGGTCGCCGGCTGCCCTGAATCCACGGTTCTTCGGCAATACGAAAGCATGTATAGTCAACTAAACAACACGAGATAAAAAGGCGGCGGCCCTAAGAGGAACTACTTCGTCTAAAATATAGGGATGCAGCAGGATGTATTTCCAATACTTCGCTCATTGTCGAATGCCGTTCAATTGAGACCGCAATAGTAACATTTAATTGTAAGTATAATGATAAAACATATATGTAACCGGTTTTCTAGAATGATTCCGCGTATGCATGGCCTGTGTTGGGAATGATTCACGTTTCCCGTTAACGGCAGCATCTGTCCGAATGCAAAGGCCTGTCAATGAGTAGGAATGTGTCTGAGATAACTCTGCTATCCTCTAGACGATCGAATAGAGAACTAATACTTAGTATGTGTTGGATAGCTTTCGTGATCAAGTGGAAATTTGAGAATGAATATGGAGGAGTGTTTGCATTGGACTGTTATTCCCTCCCATGTAAATTGTTCAGTTGACTGCGTCTGCACATTTCGCACCTTAATTTAGTTGAGAGAAGATCGATTGTGGGGCGTGCATCCAGCAGGTGAAAGAGACGTATCCTCATTCTCTAGACATGAGAAAAAGCTTAGTCGGCTTGTAAATTATAAGGATGATTTGGAATATGTTACATCAGCGAGATCGGTATTCACGGATGGAAATATCATTTTTCATCTGTTTGTTTCTATTTACTCAGTGGTCTACAGCACGCTCCACCTAGCTAAAGTTTCGGTTTTGTAGAGAAATAATTTCCAGTCTATATCTTCGTAATTATGTTGTGCTGTGTGCTTGATATCGAGAAGTACCGCGAAAATGATGTAATATTATGGTAAACCATGCGAAAATACTTGATATTCTTGGATTCAAGCTCCTGTCATCAGTGGGAGAGCAATGTAATTGAGTAAGAGTCTTTCCGTGTTTGACGATATGTATTCCACTTTGCGAGGTTTAGTTGTCGCTGCAATATGGCGATCAGTGTAAAATAGTTTATTGCCGCTGAAAGTCTCGTCTGTAGAAAGAAAGAAAAGTAGGGCGGTGCTTCCCTAGGCCTGAGGAGTATCGTGATATATAGCCGGTGTGAGTGTAGGTATACCATAATTCTTTTGGGTGCTGTACAGATATAAAAGATAGCTGCACTGGTTGTGTAAAATGTGTATATATTGTATTGTAAAGTTAATGTGGCTTATGTTGTGTAAAATGTGTATATATTGCATTGTAAGGTTAATGTGGCTTATGTTCTGTAAAATATGTATATGTTGCATTGAAAAGTTACTGTGGTTTATGTTGTAGCATGACTAGAGAGGATGACTGTGTGTCCTATCGTGAGGTACGTATAGATTCAGCACATCGATAACGGCGAGAGATGTTTTTATGTGTAAAATTATGTGCACTGTAGATACTGAGATTCGTTCCAGAGGCACAGCCGTCAAGAGGAGACGTTACCTGTACATCGATCGGTGTCAGACTGTAGCAGCAATCATAATATTTAATTTTAGTTACACTGGTAAATATGTTCCTGGCTTCCAATATCCTGTTGAGTCTCTTATGTATTTGATGATCTACAGACAACTTTATGGGTTTAACTGTCAATGCACTTAGCCATCTGTGCAAAATAATTGTACCACTGAAAGTCCCGTGTGCAGAAATAAAGAAAAGGTGGATGGTGCTTCGATACCGATGACAACAGTAATTCGGCGGGTAAATTCGATAAGAGCCAATCATAATGCTCGCTTCATTCACATCCTTTGTGCTGGGATGTAGGAGCCTCTACATAGTGGTGAGAACATTTGCGCATGTATAGAGCAGGAAGGGTATCACGTTAGGAGCGCTGGGAAGACTACATTCAACGTTATTCTGCGTTATTTTCGTAAACAGTTTCTGTTAGGGCAAGAATTTTTGTGCGTACAAGCTGAGACATCAAGAAAGAGAGAGTTAACTATTTCTGGGACGGTATACAATTTCCGTGAGGTCGACTCAGTTCTTGTTTTTACATAGTCACGTGACGTGAGAATAAGATTGCGAACATTGTTACATGTGTTTAAGTAGGTTTGTAGCTACTCTGTCATCAACGGTAAAGACAAGTGCTGCCTGGAGGTGTCTCACAAATGGGGGCTGCGCCTTTGAGTTCTGTGACGTCAGTATAACAATGGCTGTATACCTGAAAACAGACACAACTTTCACCTGCGTCTGATGGTGGCTCGCGACTGTGACAGCGCGCGCATCCCTGGCCGGCCGCGCCAGCATCGGTGCCTATGTGAACACGTATTTGGATAGGAATTTCTCTGGTGTCAAGTATGAAAGGGGCGCCACCACCTCATGTGTGCGGGACCTTAAAGGGCCTCGGTGTGTGTATTGACAGCTGACGACCTCGTCACATCGCAGGTAGCCTCCTTTGTGCTCTAGTGGACAGGGTGTGGTGGATGGTGCTTGTGCGTGTTGATTGCTTTACGAGGTGCATTCAAGTTCTAAGGCCTCCGATTTTTTTTCTAATTAACTACTCACCCGAAATCAATGAAACTGGCGTTACTTCTCGACGTAATCGCCCTGCAGACGTACACAATTTTCACAACGCTGACGCCATGATTCCATGGCAGCGGCGAAGGCTTCTTTAGGAGTCTGTTTTGACCACTGGAAAATCGCTGAGGCAATAGCAGCACGGCTGGTGAATGTGCGGCCACGGAGAGTGTCTTTCATTGTTGGAAAAAGCCAAAAGTCACTAGGAGCCAGGTCAGGTGAGTAGAGAGCATGAGGAATCACTTCAAAGTTGTTATCACGAAGAAACTGTTGCGTAACGTTAGCTCGATGTGCGGGTGCGTTGTCTTGGTGAAACAGCACACGCGCAGCCCTTCCCGGACGTTTTTGTTGCAGTGCAGGAAGGAATTTGTTCTTCAAAACATTTTCGTAGGATGCACCTGTTACAGTAGTGCCCTTTGGAACGCAATGGGTAAGGATTACGCCCTCGCTGTCCCAGAACATGGACACCATCATTTTTTCAGCACTGGCGGTTACCCGAAATTTTTTTGGTGGCGGTGAATCTGTGTGCTTCCATTGAGCTGACTGGCGCTTTGTTTCTGGATTGAAAAATGGCATCCACGTCTCATCCATTGTCACAACCGACGAAAAGAAAGTCCCATTCGTGCTGTCGTTGCGCGTCAACATTGCTTGGCAACGTGCCACACGGGCAGCCGTGTGGTCGTCCGTCAGCATTCGTGGCACCCACCTGGATGACACTTTTCGCATTTTCAGGTCGTCATGCAGGATTGTGTGCACAGAACCCACAGAAATGCCAACTCTGGAGGCGATCTGTTCAACAGTCATTCGGCGATCCCCCAAAACAATTCTCTCCACTTTCTCGATCGTGTCGTCAGAATGGCTTGTGCATCCCAAGGTTGTTTTGGTTTGTTGTCACACGATGTTCTGCCTTCATTAAACTGTCGCACCCAAGAACGCACTTTCAGCACATCCATAACTCCATCACCACATGTCTCCTTCAACTGTCGATGAATTTCAGTTGGTTTCACACCACACAAATTCAGAAAACGAATGATTGCATGCTGTTCAAGTAAGGAAAACGTCGCCATTTTAAGTATTTAAAACAGTTCTCATTCTCGCCACTGGCGGTAAAATCCCATCTGCCATACGGTGCTGCCATCTCTGGGACGTATTGACAATGAACGCGGCCTCATTTTAAAACAATGCGCATGTTTCTATCTCTTTCCAGTCCGGGGAAAAAAAGTCGGAGACCTTAGAACTTGAATGCACCTCGTATTTTGTGAGTGGGTCTGTAAGCTGTGCTATGCGTTACTTGGACAATTTACGATTTCATACCTGCACATCACTGTGCTGCATTATTTAGGAGCAGTCTACATGTCTGTACCATAGCGAGCAGAAGAGAAAGTGTGCTGACACCCCACGCATTAAAACAGGCAGCATAGGACAGGTGGCGTGCCTGAGAGCTATGAGCAGCACTGTTGCTTGAGACTCAAGTTCGAGCGGTTTTGCTTTATCTGAAGGTGTGTTTCGCTATTGTCTGTGCTTAATTAGTGATTGTATTTATGGTGTTGTAAGTGAAGGGTGAAGAGTTGAAGTCGATGGTGAATAAGTTGTGTTTATGGATATAGTTACTCGCAGCTGAAGAAGGATAAAAAATGCTGACTTGTTTCGTTCCAGTGTGCAGATCTGGCTACCGAGAAAGTGAAGGTAAACATTTTCTTAGGCCTCCAAAAGACGAAGTGGAATTTGCAAAATGGGTCTGAGCAATTCCTCGGAAACACAGAATTCTAACTCACAATAGTTTTGTGTGTGATTGAGATTTCTTTGAGGAACTTATTATAAAAGCTGACCTGTTTATCTTCGAGGGTAAACAAGTTAAAATTCCAAGACAAAGGTAGTCTCTAAAATGAGGGCCAATTCCTCATTTATTTCAAAATGTACCAAAATATCTATCGAAAATATTACACATAATAAAACCACCGCCAGTAAAACACTAACAAAAGTGTAGCTGCTGTAAAGAAAACGTTCAACAAGAGGTTCCGATGTTTCCCAGTGTTTCATCTTTCGAGGAAAATGTACAGAAGGTACCAGATGCAGCGCTCATTTCACTACAGAGAACATTAAAGTGTAAGAAGCTGGAAGTTGTGCGGTTGTATAATAAACTAAGAACAGCGAATGCAGAAATCCATCTACTGCGAAAGCAGCTCTCAAACGAAAAGCGTAAGACAGCTCAGTCAGATCTCCTAGATCATTCCGAACTGAGTAAGAAACAGAAAATGGTATTAGAATCTATGATAAAGAAATGCCAATAAAAAGCACTAAGGAAATGCTGTATGATGACGAATTTCTTCTGCTCTTAAAAGTAAAGTAGCCCAAAGAATACAGACATTGTTTGAACCATGATTTGTTGCCACTTCCTTCTGAAACACATCTTCGAAATTTAGTAAAGGGGTTCAAATGCTCATATGGAATCAATACACACGCTGTGGAGGCCATTAAGAATTATTTTCGGGTAGAACAAGATGAAAACAAACGCTTAGGTGTGCTGATTTTTGATGAAATTAAGCTCCAGGAAGAACAATTTAATAACAATTCCCTGAAAGCTGATGGTCTCGTCAATGTAGGAGAGTATACTCTGGACGACTGTAAGGATAAACTTGCCAATCATGCTGTAATGTTCATGTTTGCTCCTCTGTTGCATAACTGGATCCTAGCTGTTGCTGTGTATGCAAGTCGCAATGCAACTCCACGCGACGTCGTCTTGCAGATATTAATTCAAGTGATTAACCAGCTGGAACAAGCCGGAACAAGAATTACTGCATTCACTTGTGATGGCAGTCAACCGAATAAAAGGGTCTCCCAATGTCTTGGAATTAGTGCCAAAAAAAAAAAAAGTAAATTGCTCTATATCAAATCCTGTTGACGAAACCAGAAGAGTTTGGGCATTTTCAGACTCTGTTGACGCAATAAAGTGTGTAAGAAATAATTTCTGTGATAAAACTGAAGTACTTTTTAACGGTGAGATCGTCAACTATAATTTTTATCGCAGAGCCTATCAAGAAGATAATTTCCCAGGATTTGCCGGATTAAAAGTTTGTCACAAGTTAACTTTCACCCACTTGAACCCGACGTCATTTCAGCGAATGAATGTAAGATTAGCCCTGCAGTTATTCAGTAACTCAGTAGCCAACGGTATAAAATTCTTCAGGGAAATTAAAGCAACAGGATTCGAAGGCGGCGAATCAACGGAATCATTCACTAGGTGTATGAACAACGTAGTGGACGCACTTAACTCTTCGTTTCCTAAGGATGCATTGTACAAAAACTCAGAGGCTCACAAAACATTAATGAAATGGAAAAGCATTCTCGACAATAGAAATAACAGCTTTGCTTCCGAAAGAATTCTCCAGTCTCTAAGAGTAACCATTGAATGAACATTGGAGATATCTGAATATTCGTGGGAAAAAGGTTTCAGCTATGTCTTGAGTCAATGATCACCCTTCAGTAATAGACTTCTTGAGCTTGCACGTGTTACAGTGCGCTTACATTCCTGTAAAACTAGCCCTATCTTTCGGCGGAAACTGTGAACATAAATGTGAACATTGATTGACATCATATGTATGCCAAATGCGTACGTTAGCCAGACATTTGCAGCAGAACAACAGAAACAGAGTTCTGGAAATGGAAGACGTAATTAAAAAACCGCTGTGTGTTCCACATAACTTCACAGAGCCTCATCCCAATCCACAACATATTCCGGAGAGTCTTGAAAGCACCACAGGAAAGGAATGTTTAGTTTATCATCTGGAAGGTTACGTGGTGCATCATGCGAAAAAAGCCGTAAAATGCCGCAAGTGTTTGTGCCTTCTAAGTGGAAATTCGTCTGACATCCCATTCTCTTTACTTACATCTATTAAAGATTACGGCGCTTCTACAGAAAAGACATTGCTCACATATCCATCGAAAGGCGTCTTCAGCGTTCTCATGCAGGTGGAAAATATAGTCGCGGTAAAATTCCCTGAGGACAGTTTGTGGCGCAACATTTTTTATGATTGCCTCAATAGTTTGGACCAAATAAGTGTTGAAATATCTAACGTTGGATGCTGCGAAGATCATATGATGGACATCGTTCCCAAGCTGATTCTTCATTATATCAAATGCCGGTTTTTCACTGGCAGTAAACAAATTCGGCAGGAGTTGAAGTCTTCAAAAACTTCCAAGACTGTCCAGAAACTATCAAATGGTTCAAATGGCTCTGAGCACTATGGGACTTAACATCTGAGGTCATCAGTCTCCTAGAACTTAAACCTAACTAACCTAAGGACATCACACACATCCATGCCCGAGGCAGGATTCGAATCTGCGACCATAGCAGTTGCGCGGTTCCGGACTGATACGCCTAGAACCGCTCGGCCACCGCGGCCGGCCATAAACTATCCAGACTAGCTGACAACTGATGTCTACTGAGGTAAATTAATTAAAGCCATCTACTTTTCATATGATTACATAAATTTTATGAATGAATGAGTTTGTGTGCAGCATTTGGCGTAATAGCATATATTTCCGTGCGTCATAAGCGGAGCAACTGACATCTCGCCGCGGAACCTGTGAACTAGCGGAGACGGCACACTTTTTCTTCTAATCACTGTGTCTGTACTGAAATTATTTCGGTAAATTAGTTGTCTGCGTGTCTGGAGAGCGTTATTTAGGAGTAGTTTACAGGTCTGTGGGCTGTGCGGCGTGACCCCAGGCATGTCAGAGCGTGTGTTTTGTATCAGTGTGATAAATATACTCCATCCCTAAATAAAATGTTCGAAAATAAATAGAGTACATTCCTTCCTTACTCTCCCCAGCAGCCCAGCGCAGGCTGAGTCTTTTTCACTCCATTCCCCCCCCCCCCCCCCCCCCCCTACAGACCACCATCTTGGATTACGTCACAGGAGGGACGACAGCACCCTCTGGTGTCAGTAATGTGTACTAAGTCAGTTGGAGTCCAGACCTGCTGGCGAGCACACTGGATAGTGGTGCTGTCTCTGATTGTTTAAATAAAGACTGGTGCATGATTTCGATAGCTGACGATTAGCAAGCAAGTTTGCAGAGTCTTTTAGATGGATTATTATTTTGACAATTTAGGAGTTGTTTGCCTCTCGATGTAAATGTATTGCATTATTTACGAGTGGTTTGCATGTCTGTAGGCTGTGCAGTGGGTTATTTTGACAGTTTACAATTAGCAGCTGCGTGTGTAGAGCATTATACATGATATTTCACTGTAAAAATACAGCAAGCAGCCACTTTTTAATGCGTTTTATTTATGCCAATATGCATTTCGGGTTTGCACCCATCTTCAGCTGGCAAATTACATGGATCTTCAGTTACTACAGTAGCACAATCTTGAGAGCAGTTTGGATGAATAAAATGCATCAGAACATCATCTTCACTGTAGAACACCAAACAGAAGTAGGTTTAAATTTTCTGGATCTCTGCATAAGTAGCTCCAACAACAAACACAAATTTCAAGTATACAGGAAACCAACATATACAGATAACACAATTAATAAATCATCCTGCCACCCGGATAAACATAAGACGGCATCATACAGAGCAATGATAAACAGAATGCACAAAATACCACTAGAACCAGATGACCAAATAGAAGAACTAAACACCGTCAAAGCAATTGCTTACAATAATGGTTACAATTCAAAATTAATAGATGAACTAAACTCTAAAATAAATCCCCACATAAACAAATACAATAACGAAACAACATTAAAGAACACCACAACACAGCCAAAGGAAAAATATGTAAGCTTGCCATTTGTAGGAAAGCTGTCATATAAAATAGCAAACCTGTTCTGCGGAACAGATATCAAAATCAGCTACTATACAAATAACAAAATAAAGGACAAAGCTATCCATAACATTAAAAATAATACCAAACTGTACAATGAATCAGGAATATACAAACTTAACTGCAACTCATGTCCAAAAACATACGTAGGCCAAACAGGGAGAAACTTTCGAGAACACATGGATGCTCTTCATTTAAAAAACTTAAATAAATCCACATTCGCCCAACATGTAGCAGAAGAAGAACATCAAGTAACAGACATATCCCATAACCTACAAGTTCTCCACCTAGCCAACACAGGAAAAAGAATGAACCTCCTAGAAGAAATCGAAATTTATTCACATAAACATGCATCCCCTTCTGACATACTTAACGACCAAACAGAGCTGCCAAACCGAATATGTCTGAAAAACTTCCACACACTACTTATCAAACCACTTACTAAGCACAATCAAGAAATAACATAATCTAATATAAACCCAACAAATGCATGTAATAATATAAAACATAGAAATCTTAATTCTATCTTTGATATATTGTAAATGTATGAATTACTGCTTTATATAAATGTGTTATGTTACTTTATTATCTTCAATGCTGCAAAAAAAAAAAAAAATGTATACATCGTACTTAGAATACTTCTATCACCCAAGTCAATGTTTGGAAAACAGTAGCTTATCTTAGAACCTCAAAACTTTCGTAAAATATAACTCTGTCCATAGATAAACCGTTTGTATGTGAACAAAAACTGTCAGTCGACAACATGGCGGATAACGCAGTGCGCCTATGTAAAATGCGTGATAAAAAGTGTTTGTGTTGTTGCAAAAAAGAAGAAAAGGCAAGAAAAAAAAAGGAGAGGAGAATGTAAGTAAAATGAACAACTGATAATGCATAACTTTAAACTCGCGAAATTGAAGTAAATGATTGGAATCGTTGCTTTTGCACAGGCCAGCTGCAGCATCCAAACTGCTGTCGAGATTGTACTACTGTAGAAACTGAAGATACGTGTAATTTGCCAGCTGAAGATGGGTGCAAACCCGAAATGCATATTGGCATAAATAAAACGCATTAAAAAGTGGCTGGTTGCTGTATTTTTACAGTGAAATATCATTATCCACGGCCACGGAGCTCAACAGTCCAAATAAAATGGACAAATTGTTATTATACATGAGTTATTTAGGAGTAGTTACCAGGTTTGTATGCTGTGTGGCATCTCAGAGCATGTGTTCTGTATCACTGTGATAAATATACTCCATCCCTAAATAAACTGTTCCAAAATAAATAACGCATACTCCTTCCTCTCTCCAGCAGCCCAGCACAGGCTGATTCCATTTCCCACGAATCCCTAGGAAGAGGTGGCAGTCAGGTGACTGAGGTTAGTCCAAGTGTCCTTTCTTTGCAGCAGTTTTCTTAGGTTGGTAGCGAAACCCCAAGTGACCTTTCTTTACTGCCAAAATTCAAACTTGGCGCCAGTTCCTAGGAAGAGGTGGAGGTCAGGTGATTTAGGAGTCTTCGTTCTGGACGCGCCGGAACGGTAAACACATAAACTGCGGCGACACTCAGATGTCTCGCTGGTCGTTTCGCCCTGCATACAACAGACGAAACTCGGTCGACGTCAGTCGTACCGCCAGGCCCTTAAGCTCATTGATGTACGACCCTCTCAGTATTCGCAGAAGTGCAGTCCCCAACCGGAAACGCAGTGCGCGGTGAAGGGGCTAGCAGTGTATTGAACACTAAATTCTTCTAGAATCTTCATATGGAAATGATGGTCTAAGCCCCCCCTTTGCTAACTCCGACTTTTGTTGTTGCACATGGATTAAGAAGAAACGCGAACTGACTGTAATCGACCCTGCAAGTGGAGTAGAAAAGAGTTTGGCACCTGCGGTAATTTAATTTGATAAAGGAAAGTTTCACTAACACATTGAGAAATGAAAGGGTTGCTCTACTGATCAACAGAATGAAAATCCTGTCCAAAATAACAATTCAATTTATTATGACTAAACTTAAAATAATAAACAAAACACATGAAACATTTACAATACGTCAAATTGGGTACTCAAACAAATGCTGTGAAGGTGAAGTTGTCCATAAACTAGATTGTGACATTTATGACCAAGTGGTATGTGGAGCCAATTCCTTGAAACTCATATCTTAAGAGAAACACCCAGCCAACCCAACTTTAATTGTTGCTACTGTAGTGAGAACTCATACAATGAACACCCAAGAAAAGACAGGAACAGGCACGCTCTGCTGAGCTCTGATTGTCACATAGGTAAATTCCCTAATCTGCCGGTGCTGCGGACATACATTACCAAGCTGTCTTCTTAACTGAAAGGACACGATTTGGCGTACCGGAGGCGGTGGCTGGCTGCTTCGAAGTCCTGTCGTGGTGATGATAATGTCGCGAGTATAGCCCGAAACAAATTATCCTCGTCTGGTTGTTCCAGACTAAAGACTTCCTAGTAACACAAATGCGCCTCTGAGGGAGACGAAGAAGGCTCGCTACACAATCACTGACGGTACAGTGATTGATTTTAACACGCGAAGTCACACAGTAACTCCGATACAGTCAACTTTAGCCAAAACTGTTCAAGACGGACACATAGGCCGCTTGTACGCAGAACGCTCAATTGCCAACTGTTACGAAAGTTACGTTGAAGTCGGGACTTCAGTAACTTCGTCAAACAGTTACAATTAAATGAAAGTATATTAGAGAGCCAACAGAAGGCAGGCTGTCCAAAGCAGCGAGAAGTCAGTCTCGTAACCTACTTCGACCGAAATGTGAGAGCCGACACTCTCAAGAGCACCCGTACAAGCCGAACATAGAACATTCCCGCCCCCACGACAGTGGCCGTGGTTAAAACATGCCAATCAGCAACTCGAAAACCGGAGGAAAATTCCACCAATGGAGATACTTGGCGCCAATTTCTGCGCCGATTTTGGTACGTCACGGAGCTATCCCTTGAGCAAGCCAATTACAGTTACGATTTTGCAGAAAACGCGGAAATTTGCCTGTGAAGACTGTCTGGGAACTCAAGTCATTCCCACGCCTCGCTGGAAGTCTGTCAGAAAGTGTTTTCATTAAGTTTCTGCGAAGTAACGGAATCTCTAGCCCCAGCCGCTCCTTCAGGTCCCTGTGGGAGTGTCGCTCCCGCTCTTATGACAATGTCGGCGTCTGGAAAGCATCCACTCGACTCCCTCACACCCGTCGGCATAACCCTTTCAATATCAGTAGAACCCGCCTGCACCGGACCACCCGGGTGACCAGAGACACTGCGAAGCAATAGCAACTTTTCACCACATGCAATTGGAGAGGAAAATATTATATCTTCTAAGTTCTCAGTACTATTACAATACTCGGCCATGCTTCCCCAAATCGAATTACTCAGAGTAAGATATAAATATGAGAGGGGGCAAGTCACTGTGTGCATCTAAAGGCATGCCACCTCTCAGCAGTATGCTGTGTCCTGAAGTGCTCCTCTCGCACTTGGCACCCAGGGAAGTAACTCAACATGCATAGGAATCAAGTGAAAAGTATTTTGAGCTCTCAGTACAAATACTTTCATTACAATAACCTTATTCGGCCTGTTACCACCGTGCAATGACATAAAACATTAATGAAATTGATTAAAATGAGAGGTGACATGCAAAAGAGGGCACGGAACCTCTCACATTGACTTATGTTTCGAAACCTACTAGTTGTGTCTTCAACAGAAATCCTATAAAATAATACATAGAAAATCAGTATGCCAAACAGAAATTAACCAAGATGGCAATTTTGATGATGCACAATACTTACTTACATAAAATTACATTGCTAAAAAGCAATAGTCAGAATTTTGAGCAGCTATGCTCAAGTCAAAATTAAAACAAAACATTGTAGCCTTAGGTACGTGTACCCAGCTGCGAACAACATGAGACTGATCGGCCCAGTGGCTTACATTGCCACTATGAAAACAATACGAGTTGCGCCGCCTACCAAGCGCATACAGTAACATGTGCCCATCTGAAACATTATAACAAAAACTAACTGAAAAAAACCTGCTAATTTTAAAAACAAAATGTAAAGAGAGTTTAATGTCTTTTTGAAATTACACAATAGTTAAGCAGATTAAGTATAATAGAGCCACTTTACAGAAATTTCTTCTATGAAAAGGGCAGAAACACTAAGAAAAACTTTTTCAAATAGCTGTACAAACCAGAAAATATTTCCATGAAGATAACTTCAGTAGCACACATCTATGAGAGTAGAAGAAAATAATGTTTCGAAACCAGAAGCAGGAAAAATTAATTCTATTAGTTTTCAGGCCTAACTTTCATTGTATTCTTCAGTCACTTCAGGACTCAATACTTTCCCGGATAACATTTACATCTACATCTACATCCATACTCCACAAGCCACCTGATGGTGTGTGGCGGAGGGTACTTTGAGTACCTCTATCGGTGCTCCCTTCTATTCCAGTCTCGTATTGTTCGTGGAAAGAAAGATTGTCGGTATGCGTCTGTGTGGGCTCCAAT
Organism: Schistocerca serialis cubense; assembly: GCF_023864345.2. Taxonomy (NCBI): domain Eukaryota; kingdom Metazoa; phylum Arthropoda; class Insecta; order Orthoptera; family Acrididae; genus Schistocerca; species Schistocerca serialis. The sequence continues at coordinate 1,203,918,038 of NC_064638.1, read as the reverse complement.
CTCTCTTATTTTATCCTGATGGTCTCTTCGTGAGATATACTTAGGAGGGAGCAATATACTGCTTGACTCATCGGTGAAGTTATGTTCTCGAAACTTCAACAAAAGCCCGTATCGAGCTACTGAGCGCCTCTCCAGCAGAGTCTTCCACTGGAGTTTATCTATTATCTCCGTACGATTTCGCGATTACTAAATAATCCTGTAACGAAGCGCGCTGCTCTCCGTTGGATCTTCTCTATCTCTTCTATCAACACTATCTGGTACTGATCCCACACTGATGAGCAATATTCAAGCAATGCGCGAACAAGTGTACTGTAACCTACTTCCTTTGTTTTAGGATTGCATTTCCTTAGGGGGCATTGTCTGTGGATTGACATAGGCCGACAGGAACATATTTTAAGCGATAAAGTGATGACGGTTCGCGATCTTAACACAGATCAGTCCCTTTTTAGCAGTTGTTCCACGTTATATGGAGACTGCCCCCATCTCTTTTTCGTTTTAGTTACTGCTTACCTGAGTTTTAATCGGGTGTCAGTTTCTGATTCCTAATCTTATTCCTTCGTTTTTTTTTTTAGACTGGATATTCATCATTGATGATGGTTTTCATAGACAGAGGAGGGCTGAGAGCTTTGTCTAACCTCGACAATTGTTACTCTACGGTATTCTGTAACAACTCTGTATACCATATAACACTTGTAAGTACCCTTCTGCCGGCCGGTGTGGCCGTGCGGTTAAAGGCGCTTCAGTCTGGAACCGCGTGACCGCTACGGTCGCAGGTTCGAATCCTGCCTCGGGCATGGATGTGTGTGATGTCTTTAGGTTAGTTAGGTTTAATTAGTTCTAAGTTCTAGGCGACTGATGACCTCAAAAGTTAAGTCGCATAGTGCTCAGAGCCATTTGAACCAGTACCCTTCTTGTGGTATAAAATTGCAAATCCTATTTATTCAGTATGTTTAGACCCGTACTTTGTGGGGCGTATGTGATCCACACCTAGATGCGAATTGTTTAAGTCTATCGACTCAGTACTTTAAACTACCTCAGATATCTTCATTTCCCCATTATTAAACCATTAATTTATAAAATTTTCGCCTCTAGGCGCTGCAGTCTGGAACCGCGAGGCCGCTACGGTCGCAGGTTCGAATCCTGCCTCGGGCATGGATGCGTGTGATGTCCTTAGGTTAGTTAGGTTTAACTAGTTCTAAGTTCTAGGGGACTAATGACCTCAGAAGTTAACTCTCATAGTGCTCAGAGCCATTTTTATAAAATTTTCTGTTATGATGTACACCAGAAGATGCGACTTCAAAGTTGCGAAACCGGTTGTGTGGGTCTCTAATCGACTTAAAAAAATGCGGCTACAGTGGACTATTGGACTTTTCTTTGAGTTTTATATTTTAATGGTTTTAACGCCTGTATTTAAACATCTTTGGACTGAATGAATTGTCAGTCGATTATGTCTAACCATGAGACAAAGACCGTTCACAGCGATTCAGCCAATCATATACTATTTACATCTACATCTACATGGATACTCTGCAAATCACATTTAAGTGCCTGGCAGAGGGGTCATCGAATCACCTTCACAATCCTCTATTATACCAATCTCGCATAGCGCGCGGAAAGAACGAACACCTATATCTTTCCGTACGAGCTCCGATTTCCCTTATATCGTGGTGATCGTTTCTCCCTATGTAGGTCGGCGACAACAAAATAATTACGCATTCGTAGGAGAAAGTTGGTGATTGAAATTTCGTGAGAAGATTCCGTCGCAGGACGCGGATGTGTGTGATGTCCGTAGCTTAGTTAGGTTTAAGTAGTTCTATGTCTAGGGGACTGATGACCTCAGATGTTAAAGCCCATAGTGCTCAGAGCCATTTGAACCATTCCGTCGCTACGAAAAACGCCTCTCTTTTAATGATGTCCAGCCCAAAGTTGTATCATTTCTGTGACACTCGCTCCCATATTTCGCGATAATACAAAACGTGCTGCCTTTCTTTGAACTTTTTCGATGCACTCCGCAGTCCTATCTGGTAAGGATACCACACCGTGCAACAGTATTCTAAAAGAGGACGGACAAGCGTAGTGTAGGCAGTCTCCTTAGTAGGTCTGTTACAGTTTCTAAGTGTCCTGCCAATGAAACGCAGTCTTCGGTTATCCTTCCCCACAACATTTTCTGTGTTCCTTCCAATTTAAGTTGTTCGTAATTGTAATACCTAGGTATTTAGTAGAATTTACGGCTTTTAGATTAGACTGATTTATCCTGTAACCGAAGTTTAACGAGTTCCTTTTAGCACTCATCTGGATGACCTCACACTTTTCGTTATTTAGGGTCAACTGCCAATTTGCGCACCATTCCGATATTTCTTCTAAATCGTTTTGCAGTTTGTTTTGATCTTCTGATGACTTTATTAGTTGATAAACGACAGCGTTGTTTGCAGGAAACCTAAGACGGCTACTCAGATTGTCTCCCAAACCGTTTATATAGATAAGGAACAGCAAAGGGCCTATAACACTACCTTAGGGAACGCCAGAAATCACTGCTGCTTTACTATGGGCTGAAGGCTGCAGAAGCTGCAAACGCTGTATACTGGTACCTGATGTCTTCACACCACCGATCACTAACTGGGTGACTGGCTCCTGAGGGCGTCCCTGATGGGTCGTGTGTTCGAGTGCGGACTGGAAGCTGCGTTGTTATCTTCTCACTGCACTCTGGTCGTTGTTGACCACCTTGTCGCTAACCTGCGGCCAGGGCGGGCACACGACGTACTACTAGTGGCTCAGTTCTAGAATCGTCGGTCGCTATGCTGTAATCAGTAGCCCGAGGCGTGCGAGCGGTCTGCACGTGGCTGCATCGGCTGTCAGCTACCTCCGTTCTGTTGACGTCACCAGGTGACACTGCGCATGCGTGCCGCTGCGCACGTGGACCTGCCGACAACGGCTCTCTGAAATCTGCCGCCCAGTTCGTCATTCCGGGGTCAATGGTGACCACCTCTCTGTATCTAACGTAGGGTAAACAGAGCTCCCGTATTTTACGGGATTGTCCCTCATTTAGCTTGCTTAAGTGGCCCGTTGTTCCGACAGAGCACATACGGGACGCATATTGTGCGTTTTTAGTTAGTCGTCACGTAAATTTTGAAACATCGTGTTTTTAAGTTACGTGTAGCATAACCAAATGACACAGTCATTTTTGAAAGGACCTTACTGAAAAATCTTAGGTTTTCAGGAACGAAGAGGATCATTTTGTGGGTGTGTATATACACTACTGGCCATTAAAATTGCTACATCACGAAGATGACGTGCTACAGAAGCGAAATTTAACTGACAGCAAGCAGATGCTGTGATATGCAAATGATTAGCTTTTCAGAGCATTCAACAAGGTTGGCGCCGGTGGTGACACCTACAACGTGCTGACATGAGGAAAGTTTCCAACCGATTTCTACATCTACATACACACTCCGCAATCCACCATACGGTGCGTGGCGGAGGGTACCTCGTAGCATCTTCTCTCCCTGTGCCACTCCCAACCAGAACGAGGGAAAAATGACTGTCTATATCTCTCTTATCTTAGTGGTCTTTCCGCGAAATATAAGTTGGCGGCAGTAAAATTCTACTGCAGTCAGCCTCAAATGCTGGTTCTTTAAATTTCCTCAGTAGCGATTCACGAAAAGAACGCCTCCTTTCCTCTAGAGACTCCCACCCGAGTTCCTGAAGCATTTCCGTAACACTCGCGTGATGATCAAACCTACCAGTAATAAATCTAGCAGCCCGCCTCTGAATTACTTCTATGTCCTCCCTTCATCCGATCTGATAGAGATCCCAAACGCTCGAGCAGTACTCAAGAATAGGTCGTATTAGTGTTTTATAAGCGGTCTCCTTTACAGATGAAGCACATCTTCCCAAAATTCCACCAATGAACCGAAGACGACTATCCGCCTTCCTCACAACTGCCATAGCATGCTTGTCCCACTTCATATCACTCTGTAAATGTTACGCCCAAATATTTAATCGACGTGACTGTGTCAAGCGCTACACAACTAATGGAGTATTCAAACATTACGGGATTCTTTTTCCTATTCATCTGCATTGATTTACATTTATCTATATTTAGAGTTAGCTGCCATTCTTTACACCAATCACAAATCCTGTCCAAGTCAACTTGTATCCTCCTACAGTCACTCAACGACGACACCTTCCCGTACACCACAGCATCAACAGCAAACAGCTGCAAATTGCTATCCACCCTACCCAAAAGTTCATTTATGTAGATAGAAAACAACAGTGGACCTACCACACTTCCCTGGGGCATTCCAGATGATACTCTCACCTCCGATGAACACTCACCATCGAGGACAACGTACTGGGTTCTATTACTTAAGAAGTCTTCGAGCCACTCACATATTTGGGAACCAATCCTATATGCTCGTACCTTAGTTAGGAGTCTGCAGTGGGGCACCGAGTCAAACGCTTTCCGGAAGTCAAGGAATATGGCATCCGTCTGATACCCTACATCCATGGTTCGCAAGATATCATGTGAAAAAAGGGCGAGTTGCGTTTCGCAGGAGCGATGCTTTCTAAAGCCGTGCTGATGCGTGGACAGCAACTTCTCTGTCTCAAGGAAATTCATTATATTCGAACTGAGAATATGTTCGAGAATCCTGCAACAAACCGATGTTAAGGATATTGATCTGTAATTTTGAGGATCCGTCCTTCTACCCTTCTTATATACAGGCGTCACCTGCGCTTTTTTCCAGTCGCTCGGGACTTTACGTTGGGTAAGAGATTCGCGGTAAATGCAAGCTAAGTAAGGAGCCAATACAGTAGAGTACTCTCTGTAAAACCGAATTGGAATCCCATCAGGACCTGGCGATTTATTTATTTTCAACCCATTCAGCTGCTTCACAACCCCAGGGATGTCTATCACTATGTCCTCCATACGGGAAACTGTACGAGACTCAAACGGCGGTATGTTTGCACTATCCTCCTGTGTGAAAGATTTCTCAGATGCTAAATTTAAAATTTCAGCTTTCGTTTTGCTGTCTTCCGTTGCCAGGCCAGACTGATCAGTCGAGTGACTGGATGGAAGCCTTCGACCCGCTTACCGATTTTACGTAAGACCAGAATTTCCTTGGGTTGTCAGCAAGATCTTTGGATAAGGTATGGCGGTGGTAGTGGTTGTATGCTTCGCGCATCGCTCATTTTACAGCAGCACGAATCTCTACTACCTTTTGCCTGTCCTCATTCTCCCTATCTTTCTTGTACCGCGAGTGCAACTGTCTTTGCTTCCTGAGCATTCTCCGAATTGCGCTGTTGATCCACGGTGGGTCTTTTCCGTCCGTAACCCACTTTTTCGGCACATACTTGTCCAATGCGTGATTTCCAATGTGTTTAAAATTTGCCCATAATTCTTCACGTCCATCGTACCGGAAGTAAATGAAGTCGATTCATTTACTAAGTGGGTTGCTAACAACTGCTTATCTTCTCTTTCTAGTAAGAATACTCTCTTAGCCTTCTTGGCTGACTTTTTAACTTTCGTAACCATAGTCGTAATGACAACATCATGATCACTAATCCCCGTCTCAACGCTGACACCGTCGATGAGGCCTGGTCTGTTCGTGGCTACCAGATCTAAAATATTTCCATTACAAGTTGGCTGTCGATTTAGCTGCTCAAGACAGTTTTCGGATAATGTGTTCAAAAGTGATTCACAAGACGGCTTGTCTGTACCACCTGTAGTGAATTCATAGACATCCCAGTCTATACCAGGTAGGTTGTAGCCGCCTCCGACTAATGTAGCATGATCCGGGTATTTCTGCGATACAGAGTGTAGACTCCCTTTGAATGATTCTAGAACTGTCACGGTGGAACCTGGTGGCCGGTAATAACACCCAACAATTAACTTTATTTCTCCTAGCCCTGTTAAATGTGTCCAGGTAAATTCACAATCACACTCTACTTCGATCTCAGTAGACACAATATTTTTGTCAACTGGAATGAAGACACCACCTCCTACGGTCTTTCTGATACACGTTCCAACCCTCACTAAATATTTCAGAACTTCCTATCTCAGGGTTCAGCCAGGTCTCAGTCCCGAGAATAATTTGCGCGCCACATGCTTCCTGGAGGGCAGTAAATCCAGGAACTTTACTCCGAACACTCTGAAAGTTTACTGCTAATATCTTGATAGCTGAAGTGTCTTTACACTGAGCACGGCTTGATTTCTAATACACAAACAGCAGCTGACCGGCGTTGCCTGGTGAAACGTTGTGGCGATGCCTCGTGTAAGGAGGAGAAATGCGTACCATCACGTTTCCGACTCTGATAAAGGTCGGATTGTAGCCGATCGCGATTGCGGTTTATCGTATCGCGAAATTGCTGCTCGCGTTGGTCGAGATCCAATAAATGTTAGCAGAATGTGGAATCGGTGGGTTCAGGAGGGTAATACGGAATGCCGTGCTGGATCCCAAGGCCTCGTATCACTAGCAGTCGAGATGACAGGCATCTTATCCGCATGGCTGTAACGGATCGTGCAGCCACGTCTCGATCCCTGAGTCAACAGATGGGGACGTTTGCAAGACAACAACCATCTGCACGAACAGTTCGACGACGTTTGCAGCAGCATGGACTATCAGCTCGGAGACCATGGCTGCGGTTACCCTTAATGCTGCATCAAAGACAGGAGCGCCTGCGATGGTGTACTCAACGACAAACCTGGGTACACGAATCGCAAGACGTCATTTTTTCGGATGAATCCAGGTTCTGTTTACAGCATCATGATGGTCGCATCCGTGTTTGGCGACATCGCGGTGAACGCACATTGGAAGCGTGTATTCGTCATCGCCATACTGGCGCATCACCTGGCGTGATGGTATGGGGTGCCATTGGTGACACGTCTCGGTCACTTCTTGTTCGCATTGACGGCACTTTGAACAGTGGACGTTACATTTCAGATGTGTTACGACCCGTGACTCTACCCTTCATTCGATCCCTGCGAAACCCTACATTTCAGCAGCATAATGCACGACTACATGTTGCAGGTCCTGTACGGGCCTTTCTGGACACAGAAAATGTTCGCCTGCTGCCCTGGCCAGCACATTCTCCAGATCTCTCACCAATTGAAAACGTCTGGTCTATGGTTGCCGAACAACTGGCTCGTCAGAATACGCCAGTCACTACTCCTGATGAAGTGTGGTATCGTGTTGAAGCTGTTTGGGCAGCTGTACCTGTACACGACATCCAAGTTCTGTGTGACTCAATACCCAGGCGTATCAAGGCAGTTATTACGGCCAGAGATGGTTGTTCTGGGTACTGATTTCTCAGGATCTATGCACCCAAATTGCGTGAAAATGTAATCACATGTCAGTTCTAGAATAATATATTTGTCCAATGAATACCCGTTTATCATCTGCATTTGTTCTTGGTGTAGGTATTTTAATGGCCAGTAGTGTAGAACGTAACAGATGAGCTTTCCAGTGTTTAAAGAACAGAAAAAATGGATATTTTGCCATTACTCTAGTTGCTTGGTTTTGCAATCTCTTCGGAAAAAATAAATCCAAAATCCTTTTCTTTATGAAGCAGTTCATATGCGTGGTCAAGTTACGTTTCTAGTAGTGTTTGTTGCTTTTTTTACTCATACGTTTTCACAGTACTGTATCTCTAATCAGAGTACATACAAAATAGTGTTATCGATCATCATCTGCAGCAGTAGCAGCAGCAATGTTACATACAGGTCATTTCATCAAATCGTCATAGAAGTACCAACATTCATGCCGAATATAATCAGGTAGACGTTGAAAGTCTTGCATTTTGTCCGTGTAAACATTCACTGATCCAGTGAAAACCTTTTAAAAAATGAAAAACATCACTTCCTGAAATAAAATATCGAATTATGCATCTGTAATCCCCCTTTGTGTTCAGAAGCGACAACACCTGGATGTAACTCGCTATGTTCAAAAAGCATAAAGGAACATTGTTGAAACCTGTGTTTCTGGTATTTTGGAACATATCTACGTTTTGATTCGTTCGACAACAGTCCATTCCTGTAGTATTGAAACGTCCCCTTAGAAAAATTAATGAATTACTGTGCTGATAAACCTCTTACGTTATTTGATTTTCAAACAGCTGAGCAGAACTGAACGTACTCAGACATTTCTCTCTTTACTTATTCTGATCAACACTAAACTGACACACAATATTTTTGGCGCAACGCAATCTGACTTTCAATAATCCCTACAAAAGAATGGCCCTGACTAACAATAACCTATACCTTTCACAAACCACTTACCTCACAAAAATCTTCGTTACTCGAACTGCTGCAATACAGCGAGCGACACTGCTGCCAGCTAAATAAAAGATTCTAACTACTGAAGGCACTAACTACTGATAGGCATAGTTAGCAAATGAAAGATTTTGATAGAGAACAAACAATGTATTTACCTTAACAGTGTTCAAAAGTCAGAATATATATATATATATATATATATATATATATATATATATATATATATATATATATATATATATATCAGTTCATGACATCCAGTCTTAAAAATTTACTCTCTCTGATGGACACACGTCCAGATCATCCGGTCTCAAAACTCCGCCATCTCTCTCCCCACATCCACCACTGCTGGCAGCTCACCTCCAACTGCGCAACACTACGTGCTGTTAACAGCCAACTGCCCAACACTACAATAGCAAACTCCAACAATGCAAACCGGCCACTGACTGCACACAGCACAGTCAGAGACCCTCATACTGAGCGCTACATGGCGTTACCAACATAAAAACCTGAACAGCCTATTTACAGTATGTTGGGCATCACTTACAGAAGTTGTAGATATCTTCGGTTCTATTAATTTTACGGTGGGCCTACGTTGCCTGGAAGCACTTGCAATGGTTTCACAATATTATTTTAGCTCTTCTGGTCATCCGTTTCACCATGGATCCGGTCGGCGTGGCCGAGCGGTTCTAGGCGCTACAGTCTGGAACCGCGCGACTGCTACGGTCGCAGGTTCGAATCCTGCCTCGGGCATGGAGGTGTGTAATGTCCTTGGGTTAGTTAAGTTTAAGTAGTTCTAAGTTCTAGGGGCTGATGGTGGAGAATTTCTCCTGGAATCGTAACTGTGCTGTGGACCATTGTGTCTGACATAATTCTGTCTCCCTTGATAATAATTATTTTGGTTCCCATATTGTCTGTTTCTCTGATTGTCTCTGTGATAATCATTACCACGGAGATGTTATCTTTCCCTGTAATTATTACTACTCTGCCAACAGTTGTCATACGGGTGGTGTCTGTTTTGGTCACGATTTATGCTGTAAGAATAGCCTTGTCGTGTCCAGTTATTATTTCTTTCATCGCGGAATTGTGACGGATGAGACCTGTAATTGTTGTGTTCCTGTTTTCGCGTCCCGCGATTGTCAGTGTCAGTTTCCAATTCTTGTAAGAGTCCCTGAAATGCTTCAATGTCGTCTTTGCAACGCCCTGCCAAAATAATGGCAATTTGATTAAGCAAATGCGGATGAGTTCTGAGGGGCTGTAAGGGTTTGACAGGTACTGATTCTTATGCAAATTCACATTGTTCGAAATGTTTCATCATTATGATGTTATGTTTTACTCGGTCTTGTGTTGCTTGAGACCAATATGCTGAGAGGAAGGCATGATAAAATTCTCCTTCACTGTGACAATCGTGAATGACCGATCGCATTCTTACAGCTGGTTCATTCTCTAAATAGCCACACATAAATTCTAATCTGTGCTCTAATGACCAGTTGGGAGGAAAACAAAGAGAGAATTGATGAAGCCACGCTTGTGGATGAATGTCGTTGCCGGAATTCTTAAATGTTTTGAATTTAAGTTTAGTAATAAACAGCTTATAGTCAAAATCATCGTGTCGGCGAGTCGCATATCGGCCATTGTTACGTCGTATCGGCGGCTCCATCTCATAATTCGGTGTACCTTGCCAATTTCTTTCATAATTTCGGAAGTGTCCTGTGTTATTATTTTGTGGCTGTTCCGTATTTCTATGTCCCTCTTCCAGTATTGGAGCGCCAGTGTCCTCTGGAATATGTAATTATTGTATTACTTGTGCTAACTGATCTTGTACTTCCCGGATTTCTCTTTTGTACTGTGTATTAATTTGATTCTGATTTTGTTTGAATTTTCTAATTTGTTCATACCCTTCTGTGTCATTAAAGACTACTGGTCTTGTGTCATTCAGAGTATCATCTACCTTCGTAGATAAATTATTTAGCTGATCCGAAAGTTCGACTACTTTCTCTGATAATGAACTAATTTCCTCCATGTGTCTTTCTGAACCAATCTTCAGAGTATCTACTGTGTCCTTTAAGCTTTCCTAAGTTTTTGCAAGTTGGGTAACCGAATCGGTAGATGCAACTGAGTGAATTTTAGCCCGCAAGGTCTCGTGATTTTCATGAACAATATTTTGCAGTTATTTTATGGCTGCTTCGTGATTCTGTAATGCATTTTCATGCCGAAAAAGAAAAAGGTTGAAAATGCTCACAAATTTCTGTTTTTACATCATTACAGACTTTTTGACATGTCAACTCGATGTTGTGTAACTCAGTAGTTAAATCTTCACGTGTTTGTTGAAGTGTTTCTTTAATTTGTTTCTGATTTTGTTCCATTTGTTGCTGTGACTGTTTTTGATTTTGTTCCATTTGTTCCTGATTTTGTTCAAGCGTTGTGTCTAACTTTTGTAGCCTTTGTCCCATTTGTTGCATTAACTGTAATAACAATGCACTGGTGACTGAAACATGTTCCTCAGTGCTATTCTGGAGTGCATTTGAACCGGCAATTTTCGCATTTTGAAAAGCAGAAAACGATGAGGACCTAAAACCTGAATCTACAGTATTTGCAAGATTGTGTCCTGTCATTTCAGATTCCTGAGACGAGTAGTTGCCGACCGATCGATCCATAATGCTTCTCTGTTCACTAATTGTTTCACTGTCTACACCATTATTTGCCGCCCGCTCCATTTCACTATGCACAATTACCAAATTACTACTTTGAACATTAGCTAATTCATTACACGGTGGCGCTAACACACTGCTTTCGTCTTCACTGTCATTTCTCAGTTTACTTTGGATCCTAGTATTACGTTTTTCACACGCCATTATTGTCACAATATTTCACACAATAACACAGAAAAGCACAATTTGAAGAGCAAAATAAGAAAACACATTAACATAGCACTGAAAATAATATCTAGTTAATTGCAAGCGCAGCTGCGAAATACTTGGTGCAAATCTACATGCATGCCACAACTGTTTTACTGTACAACAATGAAAAACTACAACTACAAAGGAAGTTCTTTCTATAATTACGCGCTAGCAATAAACAATAGCTACACTAATTACACAAACTACAAGAACAAAACAGAAGATTCCAGTGAGGTATCCTCGGCTAAGGGTCGACATATGAAACGTCCCCTTAGAAAAATTATAAATGACTGTGCTTAAACTGACACACAGTATTTTTAGCGCAACGCAATTTGACTTTCAATAATCCCTATACCTTTCACAAATCACTTACCTCACAAAAATCTTCGTTACTCGAACTACTGCAATACAGCGAGCGACACTGCTGCCAGCTAAATAAAAGATTCTAACTACTGAAGGCACTAACTGCTTATAGGCATAGTTAGCAAATGAAAGATTTTGATAGATAACAAACAACGTATTTACCTTAACAGTGTTCAAAAGTCAGAATACATATACAGCCGTTCATGACATCCAATATTACAAATTTACTCTCTCTGATGGACACACGTCCAGATCATCCGGCCTCAAAACTCCGCCATCTCTCTCCCCACATCCACCACTACTGGCGGCTCACCTCCAACTGCGCAACGCTACGTGCTGTTAACAGCCAACTGCCCAACACTACAATAGCAGACTCCAACAATGCAAACCGGCCACTGACTGCACACAGCACACTCAGAGACCCTCATACTGAGCGCTACATGGCGTTACCAACATAAAAACCTGAACAGCCTATTTACAGTATGTTGGGCATCACTTACAGAAGTTGTAGATATCTTCGGTTCTATTAATTTTACGGTGGGCCTACGTTGCCTGGAAGCACTTGCAATGGTTTCACAATATTATTTTAGCTCTTCTGGTCATCCGTTTCACCATGGAGCCAGTCGGCGTGGCCGAGCGGTTCTAGGCGCTACAGTCTGGAACCGCGCGACTGCTACAGTCGCAGGTTCGAATCCTGCCTCGGGCATGGAGGTGTGTAATGTCCTTGGGTTGGTTAAGTTTAAGTAGTTCTAAGTTCTAGGGGACTGATGACCTCAGATGTTAAGTCCCATACTGCTCAAAGCCATTTGAACCATTTGCACAAACAGTCTTCACTGATGGTATCAACAATGGTTTCTCGTTGGGAGGAATGTGTTCATCACCAGGGTGACAATGTTGAAAAATAAATTAATTGACATGAAGAATAGAGATGCAGAATATTAATTACATCCGTTTTATTTAAAATACTATATGAGTATTTCCTTTTCGGAAATGCAAAGGCCTCCAGATGCTTCCCCATGTTTTTATTTAAGGTCCCTGTCTCTGTCCCATATAGGCGACAGAATATTCGTAGCAGTGCAAAAGTCTGATTTTTGTTCTTAGAGTCAGCTTATGGGTATTCAGTAGAGCACACATTTTCTGAAACAAACTTCTTGCTTTCCCCACACGAATCTTGATTTCTTCCATTCTATAGTTGTTTGGTTTAAGACCAAGTTTACTCCTATAATATTTTCCTTACTCACGATCATGAGTTTTCTGTTTGTTTATTTTTTATTTTTTATTTATTTATTGATTTATTTAACCTGGCAAGATTAGGGCCATCAGGCCCTCTCTTACATCTAACCAGGCATTCTACTTATTTTACATTCATACGTTTCAGTAGGCATGTTAAACTACATCTATGACAAAAAGTGAAATAAACAATTATAAAGGTGCACCTGGAAAAATACATACATATAGAGTTTATATTCGTAGATCATTAGTACTGTTATAATTAGACATTATTGAAGAGACAAATTTTAGATAGGAGTGCTGGCAGCAGGGAGTATGAGGGAGACTCATGGTGAAGGGAGGAGAAGAATAGACATGATGAAACATAATTAAGGAAATATAAAGGAAAAGAAGATTGCCTGGCTAATAGAGATAGATGAAGGGGAAGGCATCTCAGGAGCAAGATAGAAGACGCTAGCTTTGCTATTTGACAGATGAGAGGATTGGCCCGGTACATTAATTAATGTGGTGTGTATTTCAAACCCATACTGATTACAAACTCTTGCAGTTCTATCCATTAATAATTGTAACACACATCTTCAAGTATTTGTTCTTCCTCTTCTTCCCATCAAATTTTATCTCCAACTTCATGTACGTACAGTTTGTGAGCTACAGATTCTTCTTCAAGCACTTCAACAAATAAATGGCTCTAGGGTCAGGGTTTCCACTAGTGTTGTGACACCTTTCAACACCATTCGTCGTTCCGTGCCTTTTTGCGTAGCAGTTCCATATTGTTATGAGGATATCCTCATTCTGTAGCCACTCATGCATAAAGTAGTCAAAAGACTGAGAAAGTCTTTCGATATCAGGAGCTTGTGCATGAATCCCAACCCATTCGTTGCTTACGTCCTCATATTTTACAAATGCCAGTGCTGCACACATGCTGACTTGATCTGATATCTTCTTTCTGGCGACAATCTTCAGTTAGACTGAGATCTTGAAGTATTCGCCATGAACTCTTCTTCATAAGAAAATAACATCCAACTATTTCATTTGATGGGAAAAGTGGAAGAAGGACCGATATCGCAGCTGCCACAAAATCGACGTTCACTTCTCTAGGACGCCGCTGACGAATTGTTTGTTTTGTCAGACGAAACAGGTGAACATATGTGTCTTTCTTCTTCTTAGGGAGCAAGGAAAATACAGCAGGAAGAATGTCTGTTTCCTCACTCACGCCTCCTTAGTCTGCGTGTATGGTATAGATTTGTGCAAAGTGCTTGCTGTAGCTCTTAAATGCCCTGTCCATATAAAAAGGGTGGGGGGGGGGGGGAGATGTATTTGAGCTTACTTTTCCTTTGTTTCGACTAAAAATGAATATCCTCTCCGCTAATCACTCGCCTTCGAGAAGAAAACTACTGCCACCTCGCATTTATAAAAACTCCTCATGAAGACCCCCATAACACTACTAGTCATTTCCTTTCCTGTTCCACTCAGAAATAGGGCAAGGGGGAAACGACTGTTTACATGCCTCCGTACGACTCCTAATTACTCCTATCTTCGTGGCCCTTATGCACAGTGTATTTTGGAGGCAACAGAATCGTTCTGCAGTTAGCTTCAACTGCTGGTTATCTAAATTCTCTCAATAGTGGTCCTCAAACAGAAGGTCGCCTTCCGTCCAGGGATTTCCATTCACTTCCCGAAGCATCTCTGTAGCACTTGTGTGTTGTTCAAAACTAAACTAAAAAACTAAACTCCTCCCGAACACGCCATGAAGGCCCAACGGTACCGACCGGCCGCCGTGTTTACCTCAGCCCATAGGCGTCACGGGATGCGGATATGGAGGGGCATGTGGTCAGCACACCGCTCTGCTGGCCGTATGTGAGTTTCCGAGATTGGAGCCGCTACTTCTCAGTCAAGTAACTCCTCAGTTTGCCTCACAAGGGCTGAGTGCACCCCGCTTGCCAACACCGCTTGCCAGATCGGATGGTCACCCATCCAAATGCTAACCCAGCCAGACAGCGCTTAACTTCGGTGATCCGACGGGAACCGCGGTTACCACTGCGACAAGGCCGTTGGCGTTGTTCAAAACTACCAGTAACAAATCTAGCAGCCTGCCTCTCAATTGTTTCGATGTCTTCCTTCAATACGACGTGGTACTGATCCCTCGGGCAGTACTCAAGCAGAGGTAGCACCAGTGTCCTTTTTTTTTTTGGTCATCAGTCTACTGACTGGTTTGATGCGGCCCGCCACGAATTCCTTTCCTGTGCTAACCTCTTCATCTCAGAGTAGCACTTGCAACCTACGTCCTCAATTATTTGCTTGACGTATTCCAATCTCTGTCTTCCTCTACAATTTTTGCCCTCTACAGCTCCCTCTAGTACCATGGAAGTCATTCCCTCATGTCTTAGCAGATGTCCTGTCATCCTGTTCCTTCTCCTTATCAGTGTTTTCCACATATTCCTTTCCTCTCCGATTCTGCGTAGAACCTCCTCATTCCTTACCTTATCAGTCCACCTAATTTTCAACATTCGTCTATAGCACCACATCTCAAATGCTTCGATTCTCTTCTGTTCCGGTTTTCCCACAGTCCATGTTTCACTACCATACAATGCTGTACTCCAGACGTACATCCTCAGAAATTCCTTCCTCAAATTAAGGCCGGTATTTGATATTAGTAGACTTCTCTTGGTCAGAAATGCCTTTTTTGCCATAGCGAGTCTGCTTTTGATGTTCTCCTTGCTCCATCCGTCATTGGTTATTTTACTGCCCAGGTAGCAGAATTGCTTAACTTCATTGACTTCGTGACCATCAATCCTGATGTTTAGTTTCTCGCTGTTCTCATTTCTACTACTTCTCATTACCTTCGTCTTTCTCCGATTTACTCTCAAACCATACTGTGTACTCATTAGACCGTTCATTCCGTTCAGCAGATCACTTAATTCTTCTTCACTTTCACTCAAGATAGCAATGTCATCAGCGAATCGTATCATTGATATCCTTTCACCTTGTATTTTAATTCCACTCCTGAACCTTTCTTTTATTTCCATCATTGCTTCCTCGATGGACAGATTGAAGAGCAGGGGCGAAAGGCTACAGCCTCGTCTTACACCCTTCTTAATACGAGCACTTCGTTCTTGATCGTCCACTCTTATTATTCCCTCTTGGTTGTTGTACATATTGTATATGACCCGTCTCTATATGCAGTCTAGTTTACAGGTGAACCTCACTTTCCTAGACTTCTCCCAATAAACCGAACTCGACCATTCACCTTTCCTACCACAATACTCAAATGCTCGTTGCATTTCATATCGCCCAGGTATTTAAATGACCTGATTGTATCAAGCAGGACACTTGTAATGCTGTATCCGAACTATACGGGTTTGGTTTTCCTACTCATCTGCATTAACCAACATTTTCCTACATTTAGAGCAAGCTGCCATTCATCGCATCATCCAGAAATTTTTATATCATCTTACTGCACCGAGCGGGGTGGCGCAGTGGTTAGACACTGGACTCGCATTCGGGAGGACAACGGTTCAATCCCGCGTCCGGCCATCCTGATTTAGGTTTTCCATGATTTCCCTAAATCACTCCAGGCAAATGCCGGGATGGTTCCTCTGAAAGGGCACGGCCGACTTCCTTCCCCATCCTCCCCTAATCCGATGAGACCGATTACCCCGCTGTCTGGTCTCCTTCCCCAGACCAACCATCTTACTGCATCCTACTGCAACTCAACTTTGACGCCTTACCAGAAACCAAAGTATCATCTGCAAAACAACCGCAGATTGCCGCCCACCCTATCCGCCAAATCGTTTATGTGTATAAAGAACAACATCGGTTCTATCGCACTTCCCTGGGACACTCTTGACGACACCCTTACCTCTGATGAACACTCGCCATCGAGGGTGTCATACAGGGTTCGACAACTTAAAAAGTCTTCGAGCTACCCACATATCTGTGGATCTATTCCATTCTGTTTAATAACTTGAAGTGAGGCATGTGTCAAACAAGTTCCGGAAATTTGGCAATAAAGATTCTGCCAGGTACCCTTCACCCATAGTTCGCAGTATATCATGCGAGAAAGGGGCAAGTTGAGTTTCACACAAGTAGATTGGAAAAGGGCGCAGGTCATCCCAGTTTTCAAGAAGGGACGTTGAACAGATATGAAGTACTACAGGCCTATGTAAGTAGGCTGTTTAGGTTTTCTTATTGGTTACGCCACGTAGCGCTCTGTGTGAGAATCACTGACTGTGCTGTGTGCAATCTGTGGCTGGTTTGCATTGTTGTCTGCCATTGTAGTGTTGGGCAGCGGCAGCTGGATGTGAACAGCGCGTAGCGTTGCGCAGTTGGAGGTGAGCCGCCAGCAGTGGTGGATGTGGGGAGAGAGATGGCGGAGTTTTGAAATTTGTCATGAACTGCTATATATATATTATGACTATTAAGGTAAATACATTGCTTGTTCTCTATTAAAATCTTTCATTTGCTAACTATGCCTATCAGTAGTTAGTGCCTTCCGTAGTTTGAATCATTTATTTAGCTGGCAGTAGTGGCGCTTGCTGTACTGCAGTAGTTCGAGTAACAAAGATTTTTGTGAGGTAAGTGATTTGTGAAATGTATAGGTTAATATTAGTCAGGGCCATTCCTTTGTAGGGATTTCTGAAAGTCAGATTGCGTTACGCTAAAAAATATTGTGTATCAGTTTAAGGACAGTCATGTATAATTTTTCTAAGGGGACGTTTCATATGGCGACCCTGCCAGGATTCGAACCTGGAATCTTATGATTTTTTCTTGTAGTTTGTGTAATTAGTGTAGCTATTGTTTATTGCTAGCGCGTAATTGTAGAGAGAATCTCCTTTGTAGTTGCAATCTTTCATTGTTGTACAGTAAAACAGTTGTGGCATGCATGTAGATTTGCACTAAGTATTTCACAGCTGCGCGTGCAATTAACTACATATTATCTTCAGTGCTATGTTAATGTGTTCTCTTATTTTTGCTCTTCAAATTGTGCTTTTCTGTGTTATCGTGTGAAATATTGTGACAATAATGGCATGTGAAAAACAGAACACTAGGCTTCAAAGTAAACTGAGAAATAAGAGTGACGACGAGTGTAGCTTATCAGCACCACTGTGTAGTGGATTAACAGACATTCGAAGTAGTAATTTGGTAATTGTGCATAGGGAAATGGAGCGGGCAGCAAATAATGGTGTAGACAGTGAAACAGGTAGTGAACAAGGAAGCATTATCGATCGATCGGTCGGCAACAGCTCGTCTCAGGAATCCGACATGACAGAACACAATATTGCAAATACTGTAGACTTAGGTTTTGGGTCCTCACCGTTTTCTCAGATGAGTCAAGACACATTTTCTGCTTGTCAAAATGTGAATGTTGCCGGTGAAAATGCACTGCCAAAAAGCATAGAGAAACAGATTCCAGACACTAATACATTATTATTGCAATTAATGCAACAAATGGAACAAAATCAGAGACAAATGGGACAAAGGCTTCAAAAGTTAGACACAATGGAACAACACCAGAAACAAACACAGCAACAGTTAGACACAATGGAACAAAATCTTCAAAAGTTAGAAACAATGGAACAACACCAGAGACAAACACAGCAACAGTTAGACACAATGGAACAAAATCTTCGGAAGTTAGACACCACACTTGTACAAACACGTGAAGATTTAACTACTGAGTTACATAACATTGAATCGAAATGTCAAAAAGTCTGTAATGACGTAAAAACTCAACTTTGTGAGCATTTTCAACCTATTTTTTCGTGGCATGAAAATGCATTACAGAATCATGAAGCAGCCATAAAAGAACTGCAAACTATTGTTCATGAAAATCATGAGACCTTGCAAGCTAAATTTGACTCAGTTGCATCTACCGATTCGGTTACGCAACTTGCAAAAACTCAGGAAAACTTAAAGGACACAGTAGATACTCTGAAACTTGGTTCAGAAAAACACACTGAGGAAATAAGTACACTATCGGAGAAAGTAGCCGAACTTTCGGATCAGTTCACTAATTTATCTACGAAGGTAGATGATAAACTGAATGACACAAAACCGGTAGTCTTTAATGACACAGAAGAGTGCGAACAAATTAGGAAATTCAATCAAAATCAAATCAATATACAGTACAAAAGAGAAATCCGGGAAGTACAAGATCAGTTAGCACAAGTAATACAAAAATTACAAATTTCAGAGGACACTCACGCTCCAACACGGGAAGAGGGACTTAGAAATACGGAAAAGCCGCAAAATGATAACACAGGGCATTTCGGAAGTTATGAAAGAAATTGGCGATGTGCACCAAATTATGAGATGGAACGGCCGACACGATCTAACAATGACCGATATGCGACACGCCGACATGATGATTTTGACTATAAGCTGTTCATTACTACACGTAAATTCAAAACATTTGAGAATTCTGGCAACGACATTCATCCACAAGCAATGCTCCATCAATTCTCTCATTGTTTTCCTCCCAACTGGTCATTAGAACAGAGATTAGAATTTATGTGTGGCTACTTAGAGAATGAACCAGCCGTAAGAATGCGATCGGTCATTCACGATTGCCACAGTGAAGGAGAATTTTACCATGCCTTCCTCTCAGCATATTGGTCTCAAGCCACACAAGACCGAGTAAAACATGGCATCATAATGATGAAACATTTCGAACAATCTGAATTCTCTAGTCTTGTGAAATATTTTGAAGACATGTTGCACAAGAATCAGTACCTGTCAAACCCATACAGCTCCTCAGAACTCATCCGCATTTGGTTAATCAAATTACCTGTACATTTACGACATATTATTTTAGCAGGACGTTGCAAAGACGACATTGAAGCTTTTCAGGGACTGTTACAAGAACTGGAAATGACACTGACAATCGCGGAACGCGAAAACAGGAGCACAACAATTACAGGTCACATCTGTCACAATTCCGCGATGAAAGAAATAATAACTGGACACGACAAGGCTATTCTCACAACACATATTGTGACCAAAACAGACACCACCCATATGACAACCATTGGCAGAGTAGTAATAATTACAGGGAAAGATCACCTCTCCGCGGTAGTGACTATCACAGAGACAATCAGAGAAACCGACAATTTGGGAACCAAAATAATTATTATCAAGGGAGACAGAATAACTTTAGATGCAACGGTCCAGCGCGCAGTTACGATTCAGGGAGAAATTCTCCACCACGTGACCGACAAGAAAGAAACTATGGCATCTGCCGACATTACGACTGACGATATGATCGTAACGACAGACCTGAATTGCATCAGAACTGGCGGGATTCAAACAGAGCAGGGCCCTCTCGAGGAGGTGAATCTGTAGAAGTTAGGTCTCCAAATCCCAATAACAATGCTAGCCAACAAAGGAACAGACAATGACTCGCACCACAGGCAGCCGCGTGCGCCGGCTGGCTCAGAGAAAAATAATATAGACGTTAACCTTGAGAAAAATTTTAGCACTCCTTACCGACATATACCACATGATAATTGCATTAAAGTTGAAACTCTGCGTACTAGGAAGAGTAAAGGTTTACACCACATTTCACATGTAAAACCGTTTATTGAAAGATAATTTGCTTTTTAACTTAGTCTTTGCTATAAAACTTTTCACTTCACATTTCTAGTATGCATTGTCAGACTTAGAAACTGTTACCATGCAACAATGTTTGAAGTTAAATATCCAGTCAAGAACCTAGAGAACTTATTTAAACAGAAATTACGAATGCATTGTTATTGTGAACAGACGACACAGTGTTATTGTGTGTGTACATTCTTGCTTGTTAGTTGCACGATTACGTAACAACTATAAGGCTCACATACTTAGAACATTTATGAGTACTGCTAATGAGATTTTAATGCAACATTTTGGTTTACTTGAAATTTGGTGTATCATGAGGTAAGTACATTGGCTTCTGCAGAACTTAGCTTTCGGAGGACGATAACTACGACACTTCCACAGAGATTATCTTACAGCAAGATGCACATTTAGCGCTACAGGACACGTATTTGAGTGATTAATTTTGTACTTAAATCATTTATTTTTAGAGATATTTGAAGTACAATGATACAAATGTTATCTGATCCTCAGGGGGGTACACGCCTACTTTGTGTACCATGTGTGTGGCAAGCACAAGGAGCCCTATCTAATATGGTATTTGCTTATACAACTTTACACATCGGTACCATATTTCTCTAACACACAAATTACACAGCTATCTGATCATTTAACTGAGAGAGATAACAATTTTTTTTTCTACGTCAGTGACAGATGTTTACGCAATTACACAATTGGATAACTTCACACTTATGAAATTGTATTTTGTCTGTACCTTGTGAAATGCTCATGTTTTTCGGAACCATTGTGATACTATGAGAGCTTTGAATGATGTATTTGGTATGGGATTATGATTTTTAAAGTGTGTTTGAGGCAGATGACACTTTTGAGATGAGCAGAGAATTTTTTTAGGTTTTGAATTTATTGGAGGAACCTACGACGATTTTGAGAGTTGACTGAGGTGTTATGATGTTATTATTACGATGACTATGTGTATTATGCTGTTGCGGTATGTTTATGATCAGTAGTCTGATGCTATATGAGTTATTTGATTATGCTACGTATCTGTTATGATGAAATATTGAAGAAGTGTCGACGAATAAGGTAAGGAATAATGAGTAGTGGTTAGGGATTCTGGTTTGTGAAAAAGGTTGTTGGAAACCAAGAATCGTACTTTAAGAGTTATGAAATGTGAGTATATGCGTGAATGTATCACAATGCTGGCGAAAATTTTTTGGACGCTGTTATATTTACAGGATTTTGTTTCTACACATTTGTAACGCAAATTTTCGACCTGTGAAATTTTTATATGAGACTGTCACTGTAGCGAAAACTGCTGTCGTAAATATTTCTGTAAGGAAGGTAAGTGAGCGTGACGTAATTCGTTGTGAGCGGCCAGGTGTGCCAGCCGCCTTGAGAAAAAGCCATTAGATGGTAGAAAAAAAAGGGAGGCCATTATCCTCGCTATTGACATTCCTTTGTAGAAAGCACCGCAAATATGACACGCTCATTACTTGGAAAGATACTTACATCTGCGCACCTGATTACGACAAGCGTCTTTCTCGAGAATTGAGAGAATTTTTACTGCATTATGAAATGCCATACGGCTAATGAATGATGTTTCATGCCGTCCTTTGTACATATTTGCTCATTTTCTTTAATATTTAGTTTCTAGCTGCACTGCAGCATTGGTTAAAATAAAATTTAATATATGTACTAATATAGTTATTTTATGCCTACAGATCCAGTCAATAAGAAATTTATGATCTACTTCCAAGAAAACAAGGGCACATAAA
The DNA here is from genome assembly GCF_023864345.2 of Schistocerca serialis cubense. Lineage (NCBI taxonomy): Eukaryota > Metazoa > Arthropoda > Insecta > Orthoptera > Acrididae > Schistocerca > Schistocerca serialis. The sequence continues at coordinate 1,203,895,905 of NC_064638.1, read as the reverse complement.
TAGACATTTCCCTTCACAGGAATTGCATAAATAATTTCTTTACGATTTGGTAACTTATCTGTTAGTGTAAGTTCTCGTGATGCATCACTCTAGTGTTAAGATGTGACATAGGTATTAGACATGGCCATTTTTTAGTGTAATATTTTTTCTGCTTGAGCTATGTCATGTTTAGATATAAGTTTTTGCATTTACTGCTGCTGTTTGCCAGGCATAGAGTTACTGAATTTGACTTTGTATTATTCTGTTAAGCCAGTTTTACTAATGATTTATTTTTATTGTTTGCTGCACATTGCCTTATATTAGTTGTAATATTGCAATTGCTTTGCTAATTTCTATAATGCTGCTTGCTTTGCAAATCTGCATTTTTCATTGCTGTTTGCGTTAATTGTTTTGTGCTGCTGCATTGCCTCGTCCCTTAGTTTAGCATCTGAGCTCAGTAGATTTAAGTTAGCTTAAGAGGAGGTAGACTACGGACAATAGGGAAAAAATGCATTGAGAAGTTATATGAAAAAGATTTGGGCCAAAATGAGTATTGTACTCTGAGAAATAATTATTTTGAAAGAAATATGAATAGAATACAGAAAGCAGGTATAGATAGCACTTTTTGAAATAATGAAGAACGAAGGGAGATCTTCAAGAAGTAAAGAAAGTTTTGTTTGCAAGATACTGCAGTATAACAAACCGTATCCTTTCCCTTTCTGTTATTCCGCTGTGTTTGTGTACTCTTGTATATTTATGTTCTTCCTGTCTTTATATGTTTACCTCATAAGACTTATGTTGTAGAATTTTTCTCATACTCAGCTACATGAACTATGATGAGGAATACTGTTATCCTCAAATATAATTTGCATTAATAATATGTTATTTACTTTGTAAAGATGTTAGACATTATTAATTCTGTTCTGTTTTAATGCCCGTGTGTGAAGTTGATGTTTCAAAAGTTATTCTGATCTTTTATGTATTTACTTACATCATAATTCCTGTAACACTGATGTGTATGTTTATTTCTATTCTTTTGTAAAGCCCCTATTACTACAAATGTTATCTGTATTATTATGTTTTTAATGATGTGTTTTGTACCTTTGTTATTGTGTTCTTATGTTATAAAACTGTACATTACACCAGGTCATCAAATTAAGTAACTTGTAAGTTCCATTTCACTGCACACGTTTCTGTTGGTCATAGTATATGGACAATATGTGAGAAGTAGGGACTGTTAGTGTTTGCACGTGTGTTAATAATTCAGCAAGGGACTGGATAACAGCATTGCTGGTTCTAAGGACAATTCCAAAAAGTTTGTGAGTGTACAAGTGGTGGTTTATGGACTTGCTATACTCTCCGCAAGACTCTTCGATGGTGATTGTGTACCTGCAAAGTCGCAACAGATGGCTGCTGGCCATCTCTACAAGGACTACAGTGGGTCTGCATCTTTGATGACCCACCAATACCATTATTTCTACAAGGACTACAGTGGGTCTGCACCTCTGGTGGTCCACCAGTACCGTAATCTCTACCAGGACTACAGTGGTCTGCTCTGTGATGACCTGCCTACCAATATTCTTCAAAATTTCGACTGACTCTGTTGTGGGTTTGCTCTGTTGTGGCACATTACCTGTCTGCATGTCAAGAGTCAGCACTGTCTTTCCATTGGAAGGACAACACTACTTCTTCAAGACAGCATGGAAATCCACTACTTCTGAGTGCATTTTCTTTTACTGCTCAGACTTTGAGAAAAACACTTCTATTTTACTGTGATGAATGATCAGGACTGTCTTTATGGACTGTGAGAAAATTTTAGCTTTTGACCAACATTGTATCAATAAGTGTGTGCCTTTGATTTCTTTGTTATTGTAATTATGAAAAATTTTATCAAATCATTATTGGCCACTGCCCAAAACAATTTGTAAAATTTTTTGTGGGGAGCATGGGGGCTATGTAAGTAGGCTGTTTAGGTTTTCTTATTGGTAAAGCCACGTAGCGCTCTGTGTGAGAATCACTGACTGTGCTGTGTGCAATCTGTGGCTGGTTTGCATTGTTGTCTGCCATTGTAGTGTTGGGCAGCGGCAGCTGGATGTGAACAGCGCGTAGCGTTGCGCAGTTGGAGGTGAGCCACCAGCAGTGGTGGATGTGGGGAGAGAGATGGCGGAGTTTTGAAATTTGTCATGAACTGCTATATATATTATGACTATTAAGGTAAATACATTGTTTGTTCTCTATTAAAATCTTTCATTTGCTAACTATGCCTATCAATAGTTAGTGCCTTCCGTAGTTTGAATCTTTTATTTAGCTGGCAGCAGTGGCGCTCGCTGTACTGCAGTAGTTCGAGTAACGAAGATTTTTGTGAGGTACGTGATTTGTGAAACGTATAGGTTAATGTTAGTCAGGGCCATTCCTTTGTAGGGATTTCTGGAAGTCAGATTGCGTTGCGCTAAAAAATATTGTGTATCAGTTTAAGGACAGTCATGTATAATTTTTCTAAGGGGACGTTTCACCTATATCTCTAACGTTGTAGAATTTTGGAACACGTATTATGTTCGAGTAAAATGACTTTTCTGGAGACTAGAAATCTACTCTGTAGGAATCAGCATGGGTTTCGAAAAAGACGATCGTGTGATACCCACTTTGCGCTATTCGTCCACGAGACTCAGAGGGCCATAGACACGGGTTCCCAGGTAGACGCCGTGTTTCTTGACTTCCGCAAGGCGTTTCATACAGTTCCCCACAGTCGTTTAATGAACAAAGTAAGAGCAATATGGACTATCAGACCAATTGTGTGATTGGAGTGAAGAGTTCCTACATAACAGAATGCAGCATGTTATTCTGAATGGAGAGAAGTCTTCCGAAGTAAGAGTGATGTCAGATGTGCCGCAGGGAGTGTCGTAGGACCGTTGCTGTTCACAATATACAGGGTGTTACAAAAATGTACGGCCATACTTTCAGGAAACATTCCTCAAACACAAATAAAGAAAGGATGTTATGTGGACGTGTGTCCGGCAACGCTTAATTTCCATGTTAGAGCTCATTTTAGTTTCGTCAGTATGTACTGTACTTCCTCGATTCACCACCATGATTTCATATGGGGTACTCTACCTGTGCTGCTAGAACATGTGCCTTTACGAGTACGACACAACATGTGGTTCATGCACGATGGAGCTCCTGCACATTTCAGTCGAAGTGTTCGTACGCTTCTCAACAACAGATTCGGTGACCGATGGATTGGTAGAGGCGGACCAATTCCGTGGCCTCCACGCTCTCCTGACATCAACCCTCTTGACTTTCAATTATGGGGGCATTTGAAAGCTCTTGTCTACGCAAGCCCGGTACCAAATGTAGAGACTCTTCGTGCTCGTATTGTGGACGGCTGTGATACAATACGCCATTCTCCAAGGCTGCATCAGCGCATCAGGGATTCCATGCGACGGAGGGTGGATGTGGTGTCACCGCCAGACACCACACTTGCTAGGTGGTAGCTTAAATCGGCCGCGGTCCATTTAGTACATGTCGGACCCGCGTGTCGCCACTGTGTGATCGCAGACCGAGCGCAGGTCTCGAGATACGGGATAGCTCTCGCCCCAGTTGTACGGACCACATTGCTAGCGACAATACGGAAGAAACCTTCCTCTCATTTGCCGAGAGACAGTTAGAATAGCCTTCTGCTAAGTCCATGGCTACGACCTAGCAAGGCGCCATTAGCCTTACCTACTTTGAGAGTTATCGTATAAATGTCTCAAGAAGAACGTGTAAACCAACAAAGATTAAAAGTTAAGTATAAAGCAGCTACGTACTTTTCTTGCTACCATTCAATAGTTATCCTGTACCAGACTTGACGCTAGTCGGCGTGTGTGTACGCGTGCCTTTCGGCTCCCTTCTCAATGTGGCGTAGCTAGCTTGTTACGCCACAACAGTGAATGTATGTATCCTCGCTAACGGAGGACATTTTGAACGTTTCCTGTAACAAAGTGTTTGAAGTCACGCTGGTAAGTTCTGTTGCTGTGTGTTTCCATTCCATGATTAATGTGATTTGAAGAGAAGTAAAAAATGAGCTCTAACATGGAAAGTAAGCGTTTCCGGACACATGTCCACATAACATATTTTCTTTCTTTGTGTGTGAGGAATGTTTCCTGAAAGTTTGGCCGTACCTTTTTTTAACACCCTGTATATAAATGACTTTGTGGATAACGTCTGAAGTTCACTGAGGCTTTTTGCGGATGATGGTGTAGTATGTCGAGAGGTTGTAGCAATGGAAAATTGTACTGAAATGCAGGAGGATCTGCAACGAATTGACGCATGGTGCAGGGAATGGCAATTGAATCTCAATGTAGACAAGTGTGATGTGCTGCGAATACATAGAAAGAAAGATCCTTTATCATTTAGCTATAATATAGCAGGTCAGCAACTGGAAGCAGTTAATTCCATAAATTATCAGGAAGTAAGCATTAGGAGTGATTTAAAATGGAATGACCATATAAAGTTAATCGCGCGCTTCGTTACAGGATCATTTAGTAATCACGAAAGCGTTACGGAGATGGAAGACTCTGCAAGAGAGACGCTCAGTAGCTCGGTACGGGCTTTTGTTGAAGTTTCGAGAACATACCTTCACTGAGGAGTCAAGCGGTATATTGCTCCCTCCTATGTATATTTCGCGAAGAGACCAAGAGGATAAAATCAGAGAGATTAGAACCCACACAGAGGCATATCGAAAATCTTTCTTTCCACGAACGATACGAGACTGGAATGGAAGGGAGAACCGATAGAGGTACTCAAAGTACCCTCCGCCACACACCGTCCGGTGGCTTGCGGAGTATGGATGTAGCTGTAGATGCTTTCTAAAACCATGTAAGGTGGCCCCTTAACATACTATTTTAAATATAGAAACGTAATCTACTCATAAAGCTGAGGAGTTTGATATCACGCATGCCCTACTTCGAGTAAAGGTATACTAATTTGCGTAGTACGGAGAGTAATCATTCATACATGGTCAACATGAACTCGACGCTAACAAGCATTCGATACTTTGCATGTTAATAGTCACGTACTGTCGGAATCACTTTGAACTGAAGTGACGTAGGAAGTTCCCAGCTGTCGAGATAAGTAGAAAATGGCTCAAATGGCTCTGAGCACTATGGGACTCAACTGCAGAGGTCATTAGTCCCCTAGAACTTAGAACTAGTTAAACCTAACTAACCTAAAGACATCACAAACATCCATGCCCGAGGCAGGATTCGAACCTGCGACCGTAGCGGTCTTGCGGTTCCAGACTGCAGCGCCTTTAACCGCACGGCCACTTCGGCCGGCAGATAAGTAGAACATGGAACGCATTTCTAGAGGGGCCAAAAGAAAGGCTGACTCTTCATAGCGGGGAGGCAGGCACCATTAGTGCAGTCCGAAGCTGGTAGTTACAACAGCGCACAGCTAACAATAGGCCATTAAGCGAGCTTCTCTGACTCACACCTGCACAGAATGGAAAGAAACATCTTAGCATAGCAGGAGTCCGTGTGGCAGCTCTTAGAGGACCATTACACAGAATTCGCATTTACGAAAAATGTTGAGTCGCACAAAATAAAGTTAACAGTGTGTCAGAGACGACTGGACAGAACACACGCAGGAAGACCACACCTGATGCCTGGGAAAGCTTCTAGGTAATGAATGCTTTCAGAATCACAATATGGGTATCTGAAAAGCACGAAAAACATTGTCGTTGTATTTCTTTTTTCGAAACAGAAAACAGGCCACAGTGGAAAACACGGTTATTTGTAACAAATACTCGCATATTGCGTGATGAAGGCGTGGAGAACACAAGGTTGCACGTGGACAGCTTGTGTGTGAGGAGTCTGAGAGGATAGGAGCGAGACATGTGTGCTATAGGCCAGAAGGAAGTAGTTTCCACCCCCAATACGCTTGTCAAGCCTCATTTGACCAAGAAACGGCGCAAGTTGTATCACAATCAGCATTGACGCTACGCCTTGTGGTGGAGGAGGACCGCAAGATACAGTGGGGGGAACCAGAAAGATATACAGGACGGTCTCGTCAGAGAGAAGAGGGGAGGTCATTTCAGACAAGGGTCGTGTTTAGGAACATCTACGTCTACATCTACGTGATTACTCTGGTATTCACAATAAAGTGCCTCGCAGAGGGTTGAATGAACCACCTTCAAGCTGTCTCTCTACCGTTCCACTCTCGAACGGCACGCGGGAAAAACGAGCACTTAAATTTTTCAGTGCGAGCCCTGATTTCTCTCACTTTATCGTGATGATTATTTCTGTCTATGTAGGTGGGTGCCAACAGAATGTTTTCGCAATCGGAGGAGAAAACTGGTGTATCAAATTTCGTGAGAAGATCCCATCGCAACGAAAACCGCCTTTGTTTTAATGATTGCCACTCCAATTCACGTATCATGCCTGTGACACTATCTCCCTTATTTCGTGATAGTACAAAACGAGCTGCCCTTCCTTGTGCTTTTTCGATATCAACCGTCAGTCCCACCTGATGCGGATCCCACACCGCGCAGCAATACCCCCGAGTAGGCCGAACAAGCGTGGTGTAACCAGTCTCTTTTGTAGACTTGTTGCACCTTCTAAGGGTTTTGCCAATGAATCGCAGTCTTTGGTTTACTCTACCCACAATATTAGCTATGTGATCGTTCCAATTTAGGTTATTTGTAATTGTAATCCCTAAGTATTTAGTTGAATTTACAGCCTTCAGATTTGTGTGACTTATCGCGTAATCGATATTTAACTGATTTCTTTTAGTACTCTTGTTAATAACTTCACACTTTTCCTTATTCAGGGTCAACTGCCACTTTTCACACCATACAGATATCTTATCTAAATCATTTTGCAAGTTGTTTTGATCATCTGATGACTTTACAAGACTGTAAATGACAGCACCATCTGCAAACAATCTAAGACGGCTACTCAGATTGTCTTCTGTGTCGATAATACAGATCAAGAACAAAAGAGGGCCTATAACACTTCGTTGGGGAACGCCGGATATTACTTGTATTTTACTCGATGACTTTCCGTCTATTACCACGAGCTGTGACCTTTATGACGGGAAATCACGAATCCAGTCGCACAACTGAGGCTGTACTCCGTAGGCACGCAGTTTGGTTAGAAGACGCTTGTGAGGAACTTCGTAATCTGTCGGCCTAGAAGAGCTTTTTAGTGAACACGTGCGTTCACAGGGTCAGAAAATCTCGTAACATCTCTGGGGTAGAGATTACGAATTTTGACTCGATCTAGTTACGTTCTGTGGAACAGTTAAAGAGGGCAGAGGTGTACACATCGCGAAGCCAAAGCGAGTGGACATTGCCAATAGTTTAGCTAGGGAAGAACACAGTTTTTCACCGCATACTCAGGGCAGATTCCGATTTCTGATACAGTCAAGGCCAGAATAGTACTGATGTTTACAGGTCCGCACAGCGTCGACGTGCCGTTATCGGTATGTTCGACACGCTGGAGAGCCGGCCGGTGTGGCCGAGGGGTTCTAGGCGCTTCAGTCTGGAACCGCGCGACCGCTACGGTCGCAGGTTCGCATCCTGCCTCGGGCATGGATGTGTGTGATATCCTTAGGTTAGCTAGAGTTAAGTAGTTCTAGGTTCTAGGGGACTGATGACCCCAGCTGTTAAGCCCCATAGTGCTCAGAGTCATTTGAACCATTTAAATCATTAGTCGACGTGCCGCTGTCATCATACGCCACTGCCGACCACAGCAGCCGCCGACAAAACGCGGTGAATATCGTGTTTGCAGGCTCTCAGTAAGAGAGTTACTAGCTTGTGTATGCACTTCTCTTCTCATTCCCTCATGTCCAGGCTACTCACATATCGTGTGTGTGTGTGTGTTCATAGGGCTTAAAAGTCGAGAAAGGTATCGGTAAATATATGTTATTGTCCAGCTAAAACAGCATAGACAATAGGGCATATTGAAGTGTAGTGAGTGTAATATTTTGGAGCGTAAATTGTTTGTGATCATTGTATTGTAAGCTACGTCAGGGGTCGTTTTTTCACGTAGGAACGCTTTTGAAAGGTTTTTATGTGGTCATGTTTATTACTATTAATTTCATTTATTTTGTGAATTCATTGTCAGGTTCTTCCTAATTATAGATGATTTTTCAACATCACCAACTACACATTTGAACCCAATGTGCATGGTGATTCTATAATAAAAAGATTTAATACAGGTAACGGTTGTTTGTGTGTTCATTGAAGTACTTTAGGGCATCTATGATGGCTGTCATTCTGATTTCTAATAGTGACTTCATGCAGGATCTCCTTACCTTGCAGGGCGTGGGTTCAGAGGGACTTTAGTTCTGTCAGATATCTCTGTGCATGGCAAGTGCTAAGGATGGGTCACAATGAACAGGGGAGTATGTTGGATAATGGCGACCCTCCCAGGATGCGTTTTTGGTTGAGATATTAGACTGTCATGATACGTTTGTGGTTGATAGATTAGACTGCCAGGATGTGTTTTGGTTTGAGAGATTGGCATATCAGGACGTTTTTGATGGAAAATCACTGTCCAGATATTTTTGAGCACAGAAAAAAATTGTCAGAATACATTTTTGGTTGAGGGGAGACTATCAGGAACGTTTTTGGTTGAAAAATCAGACTGTCAGGATACTCTTGAGGACAGAGGAAAATTGTCAGAATATGTTTGTGGTTCATCAGAGAGTGCTGCGATATGTTTTCGGGTGAAATTCCAGACTGTCCGGATATTTTTGAGCAGAGTGAAATTGTTAAGACTCACGTTAATTTCGTATTGGTCACTAGTAGAGTATGTTTGTGGCAAGGACACAAGACTATTAGAGGTCAATTTGAGGACTGACAGTGTTACACTTAGAGATTTGTGCGTAGGGTGTGTTATCTTGTTTATGTTTTGACTTGTTTAAGTTTATTAGCACATTTCAGTGTTACCAATGGTATGTTTATGTTAATAAATGTCAGAGAGTGAGTAAAGTAGCCACACTTAGTAGGTGTGGCATTGTCTTGTTGGAAATTAGAAATTCAGTAACTCCAAACTTTATTGGATCTGGAAGTCCTATTTAGCTTAGGTATACTTAATAATTTTATTTTGTGTTTGGCTGGTGCACAGGTTTTGTCACATCATTGTTGTTGTTTTGGATTCTGTTCCAAACATCGTTGACAAATTTCTTATATTAAACTGAGAGAAAGTGTGCACTGTAAACTAGAATTCGTACAGGACTATGTATGTTGTTTTGGAGGCGTGTTAGGTCGTACGATCGCATGGTAACGCGAAATCAGAAACGGAAACAGCGGCAAGTTCAGGGAGCGTTAGAAGGATCGGAAATGATGCGAGAACATAAAGCACTCCGTCTTCAGGCCACGAGTGGCCTACCGGGACCATCCGACCGCCGTGTCATCCTCAGTGGAAGATGGGATAGGAGGGGCGAGGGATCAGTACCCCGTTCTCCCGGTCTTTATGAGGTATTCTTGACCGAAGCCGCTACTAATCGGTCGAGTAGCTCCTCAACTGGCATCACAAGGCTGACTGCACCCCGAAAAATGGCAACAGCGCATGGCGGCCTGGATGGTCACCCATCCAAGTGTCGGCCACGCCCGACACCGCTTAACTTCGGCGATCTGACGGGAACTGGTGTATCCACTGCGGCAAGGTCGTTGCCGGAAGAACATAGGAAAGATGAAATTCAGGTGGTAGACGAGGTGGAAGGGATGGAGCATGTGTCACAGGCGGAACAGTTGCATGATCAGAACGACGTAGCAGCCGCAATGTCACGTCATAAGCGTCACGAAAATGAGACAAGTTCAAGGCACTCACATCAAGGAACTGATGATGAAAACTGTGCAGCGGCAGAGGCGTAATTTCAAATGATGCTAGGTTGGACTATCTCGAATGAATTGTAGTCGTAAGAGACCCGTTGTCACGTGATAGGACAGAAAGAATGAGAGTCAGTGCACCTGCACTTCATTCACAGGTTAAAGAATCGGTACAGGAGAGACAGGAAAGGGAAAAGGTTGAATCAAATGGCTACCGGTGAAGATCCAAATGTATCTAATAGTATGTTCGAAATGTTGCTATATCTGATAGAACAACGTAAACAAACGAATGCGTGCATGCAGAATCTAAGTGCAGAAACGCGTTCGAATATGCAGAACCTAAGTGCAGAAACGCGTTCGCACATTCAGAACCTAGGTGAAAGACAAACAAAGGCGTATGAAAGTTGGAACAAGGGTAAGGTAAGATTCGTAAGGAGGCACAAGAATCACGAGAGGTGACTGAAGCTCTCGTGGTACGTCACAGACAGATGCGCGCAGATATTGACGAGGTACAGGAAGTTATGACAAAGTTACGTGACGAAACTCACCAGAGTGTCAAAGAGGTGAAGCAACAGGTCGATATATTTACGACAATTGCATCTCGAAAATTACAGCAGGTGACTGAAGAGACAACAATTCAAAGATGGGTTACCAAAGCAGCGTTAAAGAGATTTGATATTCGTATTTTGAAGACTGAATGGAAAAACCAAGGAGCAGTTGCAAACACTGAGGGCCGAATTATTGCGAAGTATCGAAGATCGTGGTGACAACGACAGCGTGTGTTCAGAGTCAATTACGACGTCAGAGTCCACGGTAAATGTGAATAGGGACACTATAAAGGTCGCAGGAAGGCCATCCGAAGCAGCTAACGAGACGCAAAAAGATCGCGACATAGTAGAAATACGCGCTTGTAGCGGCATATCTGAATGCACAAATGTGCATCGTAACAAAAAGGGTGAAAAAACAAACATTTCGATGCACACAATGGGTACAAATAGGTTCTAAATGAAGGTACCAAGTGAACAGAGACAGACCACACCTAATGTAAAGACGGAATTACGTGCAGCACGTCAAAATCCAACCTGTAAGGTGGAGAGTGTGACTTACGCTGAACAGAATTGAAGAGAACAGTATGCCGTACTACAACATGTAACTCAGGTATCCGCAACTTCTTATGCAGAACAGTCAGGCCATACCAGAATCCGACGCCACTGGCAAGAAGGACACAGATCCTGTAATCGAAAGTATGTGCCAATGTAGAATACCATTTACAGTGATGGAGAACGTAGGTCAAAGGGCTCAATTTGAGACAAATAACTGCGTACCATTACGAAGGTTTGATACTCATTTCATAATAGCGGAAGTGTGCAGTACCCAAAGGCGGTAAAGAGCACAAACAAATTTGACAGAAGTATGATTGGAGGGAGGAGTGGCATTGAACAAACACCGTATGGTGCGCATGCAAAATTTGACAACGACCAGTTCCTCATAGTAAGGAAATTCCAACACCACAGAGAAGATGGAAATTCCTTACATCCAAAAACGTTTATGAATAAATTTCAGATCGGTTTACCTGAACACTGTCCACTATGTTACAAACTATACTTTATTTGTGCACACATGTATGGAGCAATCGCAGAAACCATGCAGAGAATAGCTGAAACGTGTAAGTCGTATGAGGAATTCAAATTATCATTTCTGTCTCGATATTGGTCGCCTGAAGCACAAAACAAAATTAAATATGAGTTGGTTCAGAAGGCAATGTGTGAAAATACGAAAGAGAAGAGTCCAGTTAAGTTCTTTGAGAACATGGTCAAGAAGAAACAATGCTTAGATAATCCGTACAGTGACGGAGAATTAATAGGATTGTGCACGATGAAACTCCCATTAAGGTGTCAACAGTCGTTAATGGGTGGAGTAGGAAATAATGTGCAAGTCTTCAAAGGAATTCTTCGTGAATTAGACTTTATATTCAGCGAAGATGATGTACGGAAAAGTCGAAATCAGCAGGGCAACAATAGTGATAGGCAGAGGTCAGGAAACGGAAACAATGGCAGAGTCGATCGCGGTCCTCTGGTTTGGAGCCGTGTGGAGGGTCTAAACCAGAGGCTCAGACGACTCTGCGACTATAATGGTTGCAAATTCATCGACCTCCGTTATTGGGTGGAGAACTGTAGGGCCCCCCTAGACAGGTCAGGCGTGCACTACACACCGGAAGCAGCTACTAGGGTAGCAGAGTACGTGTGGCGTGCACACGGGGGTTTTTTAGGTTAGAGGGACCCCCCCCTTGGGCGAAACGATAAAATACCTGACGGCTTACCAGAGAGGACATTATCATCGTTGATAAAGAACGTCCGTCCTCAGAGACCAAAAACAGGAAAAGTCAACGTAATATTGGTAAACTGCAGGAGTATCCAGGGCAAGGTTCCTGAATTAGTATCTCTTATTGAAGGAAATAGTGCGCATATAGTATTAGGAACGGAAAGTTGGTTAAAACCGGAAGTGAACAGTAACGAAATCCTAGACACAGAATGGAATATATACCGCAAGGATAGGATAAACGCCAATGGTGGAGGAGTATTTATAGCAGTAAAGAATTCAATAATATCCAGTGAAGTTATTAGCGAATGCGAATGTGAAATAGTCTGGGTTAAGTTAAGTATCAAAGGTGGGTCAGATATGATAGTCGGATGCTTCTATAGACCACCTGCATCAGCAACCGTAGTAGTTGAGCGCCTCAGAGAGAACCTGCAGAACGTCGTGAAGAAGTTTCGTGATCATACTATTGTAATAGGGGGAGACTTCAATCTACCAGGTATAGAATGGGATAGTCACACAATCAGAACTGGAGCCAGGGACAGAGACTCTTGTGACATTATCCTGACTGCCTTGTCCGAGAATTACTTCGAGCAGATAGTTAGAGAACCAACTCGTGAAGCTAACGTTTTAGACCTCATAGCAACAAATAGACCGGAACTTTTCGACTCCGTGAATGTAGAAGAGGGTATCAGTGATCATAAGTCAGTGGTTGCATCAATGACTACAAGTGTAATAAGAAATGCCAAGAAAGGAAGGAAAATATATTTGCTTAACAAGAGTGATAGGGCACAAATCGCAGAATATCTGAGTGACCACCATCAAACGTTCATTTCTGAGGAAGAGGATGTGGAACAAAAATGGAAAAAATTCAGGAACATCGTCCAGTACGCCTTAGATAAGTTCGTACCGACTAAGGTCCAAAGCGAGGGGAAAGATCCACCGTGGTATAACAATCATGTACGAAAGGTACTACGGAAACAAAGAAAGCTTCATCATAGGTTTAAGAGTAGTCGAATCATAGCTGATAAGGAAAAGCTGAACGAAGCGAAAAAGAGCGTAAAGAGAGCAATGAGAGAAGCATTCAACGAATTCGAACATAAAACATTGGCAAACAATCTAAACAAGAACCCTAAAAAGTTTTGGTCATATGTAAAATCGGTAAGCGGATCTAAATCCCCTATTCAGTCACTCGTTGACCACGATGGCACCGAAACAGAGGACGACCGAAGAAAGGCAGAAATACTGAATTCAGTGTTCCGAAACTGTTTCACTGCGGAAAATCGTAACACGGTCCCTGACTTCAGCCGTCGCACGGACGCCAAAATGGAAAATATTGAAATAAACGATATCGGAATTGAAAAACAACTGCTATCACTTAGTAGCGGAAAAGCATCCGGACCAGACGAGATACCCTTAAGATTCTACAGTGATTATGCTAAAGAACTTGCCCCCTTTCTATCAGCAATTTATCGTACATCGCTGGAAGAACGTAAAGTACCTAGCGACTGGAAGAAAGCGCTGGTCGTTCCCATTTTCAAGAAAGGTCATAAATCAGATGCGAATAATTATAGGCCTATTTCGCTTACGTCAATCTGTTGTAGAATAATGGAACATGTCTTGTGTTCTCGTATTATGACGTTCTTAGATAATACAAATCTCCTTCATCATAACCAACATGGATTCCGCAAACAGAGATCATGTGAAACTCAGCTCGCCCTATTTGCCCAAGAAATTCACAGTGCCGTAGACACTGGCGAGCAGATTGATGCCGTATTCCTGGACTTCAGGAAGGCATTTGATACGGTTCCGCACTTACGTTTAGTGAAAAAAATACGAGCTTACGGAATATCGGATCAGGTTTGTGATTGGATTCAGGATTTCCTAGAAGAAAGAACACAACATGTCATTCTTAACGGTTCAAAATCTGCAGATGTAGAGGTAATTTCGGGAGTACCGCAGGGAAGCGTGATAGGACCTTTATTGTTTACAATATACATAAATGACTTAGTTGACAACATCGGTAGCTCCGTGAGGCTATTTGCAGATGACACGGTTGTCTACAAGAAAGTAGCAACATCAGAAGACTCGTACGTACTCCAGGAGGACCTGCAGAGGATTAATGCATGGTGCGACAGCTGGCAGCTTTCCCTAAACGTAGATAAATGTAATATAATGCGCATACATAGGGGCAGAAATCCATTCCAGTACGATTATGCCATAGGTGGTAAATCATTGGAAGCGGTAACGACCGTAAAATACTTAGGAGTTACTATCCGGAGCGATCTGAAGTGGAATGATCACATAAAACAAATAGTGGGAAAAGCAGGCGCCAGGTTGAGATTCATAGGAAGAATTCTAAGAAAATGTGACTCATCGACGAAAGAAGTAGCTTACAAAACGCTTGTTCGTCCGATTCTTGAGTATTGCTCATCAGTATGGGACCCTTACCAGGTTGGATTAATAGAAGAGATAGACATGATCCAGCGAAAAGCAGCGCGATTCGTCATGGGGACATTTAGTCAGCGCGAGAGCGTTACGGAGATGCTGAACAAGCTCCAGTGGCGGACACTTCAAGAAAGGCGTTACGCAATACGGAGAGGTTTATTATCGAAATTACGAGAGAGCACATTCCGGGAAGAGATGGGCAACATATTACTACCGCCCACATATATCTCGCGTAATGATCACAACGAAAAGATCAGAGAAATTAGAGCAAATACGGAGACTTACAAGCAGTCGTTCTTCCCACGCACAATTCGTGAATGGAACAGGGAAGGGGGGACCAGATAGTGGTGCAATAAGTACCCTCCGCCACACACCGTAAGGTGGCTCGCGGAGTATAGATGTAGATGTAGATGTAGATGTACAGACAGAACTGAGAACGTAATAATGGACGGAATCAAGGATATGGGAATTCAGGTCGGAATAATAATGGCAACATTATTCGCTTTTTCCGAAATGACAGTAACAACAGGAATGCCAATTGGCGAAATGGTGAAAATAGACGAAATTGGTTTCACCAACAACATGAGAATTACTCGAATTCGAACAACCCTCAATAACCAGTTAAGGATATGCTGAATCCCAGTACATCTGATGATCAGACGGAAACTGAACAACCTTAGGTTGAGATTAGGCCAAATAACCCAGGGAAACGTAAGAATTGATTAGTTGTAGAAGTGGGGGACCAGGAGGATAGCATTCGAACCACAGACGATTGTAAAATTAACAACAAACAGATTGATAGACTCGTATATGATTCAGGAGAACAGAAATTAGTAATAGAGACCGAGAAAATAGGATCGGAAACACGAGTTACAGGTTGGGACACGATTGAGTGGGACTCGACTGATGAGGCAGTCGTCCCACCATGCTGATTCGTGAACATAAGCTTCTCAGTCTCAAGAAAATTTATTATAATCGAAATGAGAATATGTTCAAGGATTCTGCAGCAACCCGATGTTAGGGATACTGGTCTGTAATTTTCCGGGTTCGTTCGTTTGCTCTTCTTATACACAGGAGTCACCTGCGCTTTCTTTCAGTCACTGGGACTTTGCGCTGGGCTACAGATTCACGACAAATGCAAGCTAAGTCAGGGGCCAATACCATAGAGTACTCTTCAAAAAATCGAATTGGGATTCCATCCGGACCTGGTGACTTATTTCTTTTAAACTTCTTTAGTTGTTTCGAAACGGGAGTCTGTTCCATGGTCCAAAGATGGTATATTTGTACGATTCTCCCGTGTGAGCGATTTCTTGAACGTGAAATTCAAAACGTAGGAAATTTTGTCTTGCTACCTCCAACTGCCACACCAGACCGGTCATCAAGTAGCCTTAGACCTACTTAGCGATTTTTCATGGGACCAGAATTTTCTCGGGTTCTCTGCCAGATCTTTTGCTAAGGCATGACGGTGGTAGTAGTAATATGCTTCGCGCGTAGATCTTTTCACAGACGCACGAATCTCTGCTAACCTTTGCATGTCGTCATCTGCGCGTTCTCTTTTGATCCGAAGGTGCAACAACCTCTGCCTACTCGGTATTTTCCGAATCTCGTTCTTAAACCATTGTGGGTCTTTCCCTTCTTTAATTCACGTATTAGGCACAGAATTTTCCACACCACGATTTACAACCTGCTTAAACTTTGCCCGTAATTCCTCTACGTCCATCTTACTGGACCTATGTGATGTTTCGACCACCGTGCCATTATCGCTTCAGAACAGGTGAAACCGGAAGTGTCGGGACATAGTCCAGGGGAACTGCAGTGACTTGGCGGAGGGGGAGGAGGAGGAGACAAGAGGTTTGTTTGAACAGTTGCCAGCGGGCTCCTGCGCATGCGCAGAGCTGCATTCACGTATGGGCAGCGGCTTCTCCCGCTTCTGGCCACTTGAGGTTTGGTTCTTAGCCGTATGAGCAGTAGCAGCAAGCAGTCAGATGCTATCCGGAAAGATCTCTCTGGCGCACCCAAGCTGCCACATTGGCGCATGCGCAGAGCAGTTTGAATTGAAGTGGAGGGTGGGGGGGGGGGGGGTTGTCATTCTCGACGTGACCCTGTTTTGTCTTCGTTACATCTCCCCCATCAGAATGAAAAAAAAAAAGACTCAATTTCTGCGGCCGGGAGCCATAAAGTGAGTTAATATACATTCCCATAATCACAGAAAACTAAAATACGTTAGTAGTTTCAGTTTTCTGATTTTCTATTATTTCCACGTTATTAGCAATCAACCATTAATCATCTTGCAGACTAATGAAGTTATTTTGGTCGGTTTTCTAAAGAAATTTGATTCTATTAATCTTTTCCGCCGAGGTAGTCAATTTATTTTAAACGAAGTGCTTCATTCCACACTATTGGCTAGTTTCAACTGTTCACTCAATTTCAAGTGCACCTTTTCATTTTCTGGCATTTATGGCATTGTATCGAAATTAAGAACCAAACATGAGATTATACAGTACTTGTACTCCAAGAAACTTGGCATCCAGAAAACCACACAGAAAAGCCTAATATTAGGTACTTCATTGTGAATCTGGACATACAAATGTGCACTTTACCCGAATTATGTATTTTAGCATGGTTTACGTAATTGCGATACTGTGGGAGTAGTATCTGATGTCCTTTTTCTTTTATGACTTTCTAATATCTCTTAGTGCTATATATATAGGAACATACGTAAATATTCACTTGAAGCTGACTAAGCAGGCAATTTGGTCAGTAGTATTGAATTAAATATTTTATTTCAAATGTGTTGACAGCTGTAGCAGGATTTTAGAAATCTGCCTTGAAACACATTGTTTTTCGATCACCAGACAATTGTCAAATACTTCCTCTATGGTTGGAGTTATTTCTTCATTTGTATTGTTTACGTGTTAAACTGGTGGAATGTCATTCTATTGTAAATTTTAGATTGGTAGCACTCCCCATGCGGCATTATATTTATTTCTAAAGTAAAATATAAACTGCCAGTTGTACAGTTTCTTTGGCCCACAGAAAACCCTGTTAATTTTTTACACATTTTGAAATGGTTATAAAATAATTTATTTTCCTTTGTTCTGGTGTAGTCTAAAGAAGGATTTTTTATTTTATTTTTGCAAGAAATTTGTATTCCTTCTTACTAGCCTTTTGCTGCGCTCTGCAGATGCAAACCTCATTGGAAATGCTACACGACAGTGTTGCAGCGAACGCATAAAAAACATCTATGTTAAAGCCACCACATAACAAAATATTAGGGTACTTTGAGCTGTAGAGTCTAGTCTTGAAATGAATATTATGCCAAGAACCACTTTCTTATTTCGCATTCCTTAAATGTATAGAATACCAAAAAAAAAAAAAAAAATTGCTCCAAGCACAGGTCCTTATGCCTCCTCTCAACAACACGCTGCAGTGCTGCGCATGGCCACGTGATGCCCCACCACGCACGTAACTCCAAACAGAAATGCGACGAAAAGCGTATGATCACATGAAACTCTAATCATGGGCTTCCTGCGTCATCGTAGCTGCGCATGCGCACTAACGCTTGTTTTCTGGCGCTCTCTGGCAACTGCTCAAACGAACCTAAGGGTAGCAAATCCTTCGGAACGGGTAAATCCGTTAATGTCGGGGCCGCAGGTGTTCGCATTCGCAAGTGTGCGACACCGAACAGCCGCAGTTCCGCTGACTCTGGCGCTGTCTGTCACTCACAATAGCACAATTGCGGCCGGCACTCGCCGATCGTCGCGTCCCGGAAATGATCCATTACGTTCTCGACTGCGGTGCCCTTGGCCAAAGGCGTTCGGGTGCACCCGCCCCGTTCTTGACAAGTCATTTGTTTTCAGCTTTTGACGTTTCTAGTTTTCACAGATTTTTCGTTGCCCTACTAAATCAACAATTCATATGAGCAGAATTAGTTATAAAGGGGCATAGAGCTGAGACCGCAGTTAAGAGTTATCTTTCTGCTTACAGTCAGCTTTATGAAAAGAAAACTATATAGAAGATGTAGCACAGAGTTACTGATAAGTGACCATTACGAATGAGTACTCTCGTAAAGCGAAAGGCTATTTACAATTTGTACAGAAACTTGATGGCAGTTGTAAAAGTTGAGGGGCGTGAAAGTGAGGCAGTTGTTGGGAAGGGAGTGGGACAGGGCTGTAGCCTATCCCCGATGTAATTCAATCTGTATATTGAGCAAACAGCAAACAGTAAAGGAAAAAAAAAGAAAAATTCGGAGTAGGAAATAAAATCCATTGAGAAGAAATAAAAACGTTGAGGTTCGCCGACGACATTGCAATTCTGTCAGAGACAGCAAAGGACCTAGAAGAGCAGTTGAACGGAATGGACAGTGTCTTGAAAGGAGAATATAAGATGAACATCAACAAAAGCAAAACGAGGATAATGGAATGTAGTCGAATTAAATCTGGTGATGCTGCGGGATTTACATTAGCAAATGAGACACTTAAAGTAGTAAAGGAGTTTTGCTATTTGGTGAGCAAAATAACTGATGATGGTCGAAGTAGACAGGATATAAAATGTAGAGTGGCAATGGCAAGGAAAGCGTTTCTGAAGAAGAGAAATTTGTTAACATCGAGTATAGATTTAAGCGTCAGGAAGTCGTTTATGAAAGTATTTGTATGGAGTGTAGCCATGTATGGAAGTGAAACGTGGACGATAAATAGTATAGACAAGAAGAGAATAGAAACTTTCGAAATGTGGTGCTACAGATGAATGCTGAAGATTAGATGGGTAGATCACATAACTAATGAGGAAGTACTGAACAGAATTGGGAAGAAGAGAAATTTGTGGCATAACTTGAGTAGAAGAAGGAGGGCAGCTTGGAGCGTAAAAATCGTAGAGGAAGACCAAGAGATGAATACACTAAGCAGATTCAGAAGGATGTAGGTTGCAGCAGGTACTGGAAGATGAAGAAGCTTGCACAGGATAGAGTAGCATGGAGAGCTGCATCAGATCAGTCTCTGGACTGAAGACCACAACAACAACAACAACAACAACTCTCGTTTTCACTTCACTAAATAACAATCTATTTTTTTTCCGGGCACCGTGAGCGGCATTAAACTTCCGGGTGGCATCATTACTAACCCTACCTGGACTATGTGTAAACTCGGCCCTGTGTAATGCTGCCAAGTTGTCGTCAGATGCGTTTAATTCCGTAGATAAACGCTCATGAATCTCAAAACTGCGGGCTGCATTCCGATGAAATAAATACTAAACACTATTTGCTCTGTTATACTCTGAGATGACAAAAGTCGTGGGGCATCTCCTAAGCCGGCCGGAGTGGCCGAGCGGTTCTAATCGCTACAGTCTGGAACCGCGCGACCGCTACGGTCGCAGGTTTGAATCCTGCCTCGGGCATGGATGTGTGTGATGTCCTTAGGTTAGTTAGGTTTAAGTAGTTCTAAGTTCTAGGGGACTGATGACCTCAGAAGTTAAGTCCCATAGTGCTCAGAGCCATTTGAACCCTTTTTTGAACACCTCCTAATATCTTGTTGGACCTCCTTTTGCCCGGCGTGGTGCAACATCTCGACAAGGCATGGACTCAACAAGTCGGAAATCCCCTGCAGAAATACCGAGCTGCCTCTACAGCCGTCCGTAATTATGAAAGTGTTTCTGGTGCAGGATTTTATGCACGAACTTACCAGATGTCAAATGGATTCATGTCAGACGATATGGGTGGTCAAATCATTTCCTCGAACTGTCCAGAATGCCCTTCAAACCAATCGCCAGCAATTATGGCCTGGTGACATGGCGGATTGTCATCCATCGTTGTTTGGGAATGTTAGGTCCTTGAATGGCTGCAGATGGTCCCCAACCATTTACAATCAATAATCGGTTCAGTTGGACCAGAGGAACCAGGACATTCCATGTAAACCTAGCCCACACCATTATGGAGTCACCACCAGCTCGCACAGAGTCTTGTTGACAGCTTGGGTCCACGGATTCGTGCGGCCTGCAGCACACCCGATTCCTAACATCAGCTCTTGGCAGCTGAAAATCGAGACTCTTCTGATCAGGCCACGGTTTTCCAGTCGTCTGGGGCCCAACCGATACGGTCGCGAGCCGCTGCAGGCGACGTCGAGCTGTTAGCTAAGGCATTCGAGTCTTTCGTCTGCTGCCACAGCCTGTAAACACCAAATTTCGCCACACTTTTCTAACGGATACGTTCGTCTTACATACCACACTGATTTTTCGATTATTTTACCCAGTGTTGCTTTTCTGCTAGCACTGACAGCTCTGCGCAAACGCCGCTGCTGTCGGTCATTGCGTTGTCCGACGTGAGAGCTATTGCCTACAATTTGGTATTCCCAGCACATTTTTGGTACTGTAGATATCGGAATATTGATTTCCCCAAAGATTTCCGAAATGTAATTTTCCATGTGTCTAGATCCAACTACAATTCCGCGTTCAAAATGTTTGATTCATCGTCGTGCGGCCATGATCACGACGCCGGCCGCTGTGGCCGAGCGGTTCTAGGCGCTTCAGTCTGGAACCGCGCTGCTGCTACGGTCGCTGGTTCGAATCTTGCCTCGGGCATGGATGTGTGTGATGTCCTTAGGTTGGTTAGGTTTAAGTAGTTCTAAGTTCTAGGGGACTGATGACCTCAGATGTTATGTCCCATTGTGCTTAGAGCCATTTGAACCATAATCACGATGCAAATCTTTTCACGTGAATCACCTGAGTACAAATTACAGCTCCGCCAATGCACTACCATTTTATACCTTGTGTACGCGATACTAGCGCTATCTGTGTATGTGGATAGCGCTATCTCGTTACTTTTGACACCTCAGTACACGATTCCATTCTACTTACACATTTGTCTACAAATGAAACGTCCGATGTCTCACTCTAGCTGCTAACTTCCACCAACGAGCACTGCAAAAAAAGTTTTTCGAGGTAGCGCATCGCTAGGGCGCTACTTCTCGCTCATAAGCTTTCGAAAAACCAAGAAACTCCCTCAGAAATTCACAGAATCGCGACGTAACCTGGGATTAGTACGCAAAGACGCTTACCCTGCTATTTTATGAATGTTACTGTTCACAATTACTTGTAAGCAACAGCGTAATAGAGCAATACTGAATCTCTTTGCCTGTTTATGTGCAAATACGTTACACATTTATTAACTTTTAGAGTAAACTGCTAGTTCCTACACCAGTAACCCATTTTCCACAGGTCTTTCTGCATTGCACTGCTTCGACGGAAAGATTGCAAAAGAACGTGAGAGAAAGAGAGAAGAAATAAGGTTTGGAATGCCAGATGCCAACAAAAATGGACGACGTTACCAACAGATTTCAGGAAGTGGCATAGGACAGAGGAAAATAAAGTGTCGAGTTCAGATCTTTCATAAGAGTCATACATCAAAGATCAGATATAACAAGTAAAGTAGAATACGACCGATGGCTTTGTCAACGTGTTCTGTACTGCAATTCGTCCTGCTGGATGTTCTCGAAGAGTGAACCCAGAAGAAGAAGAGATGGGGCCCCTCCACGCCCGCAGCAGCGTGGTGACCAGACCAAAAGTTCTACTGTCACCTCCGTATAACATGTTAGCTTTCGAATCAGGAGTCACAGAATGCTGGCTGTGATGTTATCCATGCGTCTGGGTAAGATTACTCATTAACATGGTCCATTAGGAGATAGAAAGTGGATGAAAGCGATCGAAGGGTAGCGGTTGTAAGGGCAGAGGAAAAAAAGTGCCAAGGCAAGCGCCAAGGGAAAAAAAACCTCTGCGACAGTAGGACGGGTAGTAAGGGCAGTAGCGGCTTGCTAGCTGCATCAGTGCATGCAAGGTGTGGTTATGTTAGTGCGAGGCATCGTGCATCGTTACCTTTGTCGTTGCGGGGCTTGCTGCAGTTGCTGCGTCCCTGCAACAGTTCAAGGTCGTTATACAGGGCTATTACAAATGATTGAAGCGATTTCATAAATTCACTGTAGCTCCATTCATTGACATATGGTCACGACACACTACAGATACATAGAAAAACTCATAAAGTTTTGTTCGGCTGAAGCCGCACTTCAGGTTTTTGCCGCCAGAGCGCTCGAGAGCGCAGTGAGACAAAATGGCGACAGGAGCTGAGAAAGCGTATGTCGTGCTTGAAATGCACTCACATCAGTCAGTCATAACAGTGCAACGACACTTCAGGACGAAGTTCAACAAACACCCACCAACTGCTTACTCCATTCGGCGATGGCATGCGCAGTTTAAAGCTTCTGGATGCCTCTGTAAGGGGAAATCAACGGGTCGGCCTGCAGTGAGAGAAGAAACAGTTGAACGCATGCGGGCACGTTTCACGCGTAGCCCGTGGAAGTCGACGAATAAAGCAAGCAGGGAGCTAAATGTACCACAGGATGGTGCTCCACCGCACTTCCATCATGATGTTCGGCATTTCTTATACAGGAGATTGGAAAACCGATGGATCGGTCGTGGTGGAGATCATGAACAGCAATTCATGTCATGGCCTCCACGCTCTCCTGACTTAACCCCATGCAATTTCTTTCTGTTGGGTTATGTGAAAGATTCAGTGTTTAAACCTCCTCTACCAAGAAACGTGCCAGAACTGCGAGCTCGCATTAACGATGCTTTCGAACTCATTGATGGGGACATGCTGCGCCGAGTGTGGGAGGAACTTGATTATCGGCTTGATGTCTGCCGAATCACTAAAGGGGCACATATCGATCATTTGTGAATGCCTAAAAAAACTTTTTGAGTTTTTGAGTGTGTGTGCAAAGCATTGTGAAAATATCTCAAATAATAAAGTTATTGTAGAGCTGTGAAATCGCTTCAATCATTTGTAATAACCCTGTACATTAGTGGGCGATCGGCCATAGATCGGCTCACAGACAGTGTAGGGTGTGTGTGTGGCTGGTTTGCGTGCTGTGCACTGTGCGGTTTCCCTGCGGTTGCCTGTTTTTCGGCGGGTCGAGCATCTGGGGTTACTAGTAGTAGCTGTGTTGCAGGGGCTCGCCAGTGCTGTCGTGTTAGCGTTCTATGGACCATAGATGTTTAGTTCCTAGCCAGTAATGTCTTTGGTCTGTTATGCTTCCATCTATGGTTGTGGTCGTAGTTACCTAGAGTAAGGATAAACGGGTTGCGCGAGTGTCTCGTGTTATTGTACAGTCGTGTGGAGAGGTTTTGGAATACCTGCAAGATGGTATCCAGCCGATATTCCCGGTGAAGGTCCGCGATGCGTGTGTAGCGCGAAGCGTTGCTAATGATTCTGAGTACTTTGTTCTGTATGAGCTGCAGACGGTGCAGGCGAGTTGGCGCAGCGTATCCCCAGACAGGGGCTGCGTACGTCATCAGGGCGAGAATGAGTGTCATGTACAAGGACCTTGACACTTTCCTATTCAGTGTGCTACGCCTGTTAAGCATAGGGTAGAGTTGTTCGAGCCGCGCGTTTGCTTTGTTGGTCACGTGTTGAATGTGGTCCCCCCAGAGTAGTTTCCGGTCCAGCCAGACACCGAGGTATTTGACCTTCTCGCGGAAACGTATTGGGCGTGCATGTAGTGTTATTGGGTTGCAGTGCTGATGTTTGCGCAGTAGCTTCGGTCTTCTAGAGAACAGAACGGCTTCGCACTTGTCGACGTTCCCCCTTCACGCTATTTCACCAGCCAAGGCTCTGCCGTTCTGAGTGCAGTCTGTAGCCGTGAGTTAATGTTAGACGGCTTCCAATCTTGCGCAAGGATGGCGGTGTCATCCGCCCAGATTGCTACCGTCGTGTTGTGTGTCGCTGGGAGGTCGTTAATGTAGAGGTTAAACAGTAAGGGCCCTAGGATACTTCTTTGGGGTACTCCTGCCTGTATACCATGTCGTGTCGATTGTTTGCCCTGCACGTCGGTGTTGAAACTCCTGTCCGTGAGATATGAGTGTATCAGACGTACGAGCCCGTCGGGGAACCCTGCGTCGCTAAGTTTGCGTATTAGGCCGTTGTGCCATAGACGATCGAAAGCCTTTTCGATGTCCAGGAACACCGCCCCAGTTGCTTTGTTTGTGTTGTATCCGTGTGTTATGTATTTAACGACGCGTCGGAGTTGTTGTGTTGTTGAGTGGTGATTCCTGAAACCGAATTGCTCCGGTCTCAGGGTGTCGTTTGTGATACAGTGCCTGGTGAGTCGTTTTAAGATTACCTTCTCAACGATCTTGCTGAGCGCGCTCAGCAGACTGATGGGTCGGTAATTTTGTGGGAGGGAGTGGTCTTTCCCCGGCTTCCTGAACATCAGGACCTTGGCCGTCTTCCAAAAGCCGGGGAAGTGTTGGTGCATTCGTTATGTGTGTTAGGTAGTCTACAGCTTTGTCCGTGAACTCCTGGAGGACACGGTTTTGAATGCTATCGTGACCAGGGGCCTTCCTAGCGGTGGTATGCATGATGGCCCACTTGACTTCAGCTGTACTAGCTTGTCGGATGATGTTGCGCACTGGTTGGGCCAAGATGCGTGTGACCTCCTGGTACGCAGCAAGTGTGAACGCTGGGGCTGAGGGATCCAGGTTCGGTGTGAATGACGCTGCGAGTGTGAGGGCCATCAGTTCCGCTTTTTCTCCCGCAGAATATGCTGGTCCGTCAGGCCCTTGTAACTTGGGGGTGTACAGTTTCTCCCTGGTGAAGTGTTGGGCTAGCTTCCACACGCCAGGTCGCGTGGTGCCCAGCCCTTCGAGTTTCTAGTCCCACTGTTGTGTCTTAAATGTTTGTATTTTTTCCCGGATTATACCCTGGAATCTGTTAATGTGCTGTTTGAAGTGCTGGCGCCTGGTACGCTGCCAGTGTCTCCTGAGGCGGTTCCTCATTGAGATTAGGCCCAGGATTTCCTGGGGCAGGGCAGCACTGTGTTGTTGTGGCGTGCGGATTGGTATGGTGTCGGCTATTGCGTCCTGGACGGCGCCGGGAGGGTTTCGACTGCCTCGTCAATTTGGGCTGTCTCGTTAATCGCGTGGGTGGGTGGGATGCGACTGTCAAGCGTTTCCTTGAACTGGGTCCAATTCGCGCGCCTGTAGTCTAACATCCTGCGTTGTTCCATGTGCTGCAGTGTTTCTTCAATGTACAGTATAACAGGTCGGTGATTTGTGGGCAGATCGTTTTCAACGGCAACGTTGAGTGTCGTTGTTTTGCCCTTGATGAGGGCCATGTCTAACACGTCTGGCCTGTGTCCCTTCCGGTAGGGAATGTGCGTCGGTTCGGTCGGCGCTAATGTGATGTAGTTTCGTCCTAGTGGCGTGTTCGTATAGTTTCTTGCCGTTGGAGTTTCGTATTCGTGAGTTCCAGTCCGGGTGTTTTGCGTTAAGATCTCCAGCGGCTATTACGCGCGGTGCTATGTCGCGTGTTTTAATGTTTTTAGGGCTGTTGTATACTGACACAAGTGTAGTGTAGGCTCCGTTGAACATGAACCGTCGAGAAGAAGAGATGGGGCCCCTCCGCGCCCGCACCAACGTGGTGACCAAACCAAAAGTTCTACTGTCACCTCCGTAAACATGTTAGTTGTCTAGTAAGTGGATCACAGGATGCTGGGCTGTGATGTTGTCCGTGCGCCTGGGTAAGGCTACGCATTAACACGGTCCATCAGGTGATAGATAGTGGACGAAACGCGAGTGAGGGTAGCGATTTGAAGAGCAGAGGAAAAAAAAGTGCCATGGCTCGTGCCGTGGGAAAAAGACCTCTGCGACAGTGGGATGGGTAGTAAGAGCAGTAGTGGCTTACTAGCTGCGATAGTTCATGCAAGGTTGGATTTGTTATTATAGGTATCATGCATCATTACCATGACAAGCGATGGCGATGTGTCCCAGTTGTTGCTGCTGCTGCATTCCTGGAACAATCAAGATCGTTATACAGTAGTGGGAGATCGGCCATAGATCATCTCACTGTGTGGGGGATGTGTGGCGCTTGTTTGCATGCAGTGTACGGTACGGCTTCCCTGTGTGGTGCCAGTTATTCGGCAGTGTATTCCAGCTGGATATCCAGTAATGGGTCTGATTAACAGGGGCTCGCCTGTGCCGTTACGTTTGCATATGCTTGGCCATAGATGTTATGTCGTTACAAATATGTCTTTTGGACTTTTATGTTTCCATCTATGGTTGTGGTCGTAGTTCCCCAGATTCAGAATAAACGGGTTCTGCGAATGTCTGGAGTTTCTGTATAGTCTTGTGGTGAGTTTGTGGATTACCTCCGTGAGAGTCTCAAGTCGGTATTCCCGGTGAAGGTCCGCGATGCGTGTGTATCGTGGAGCATTGCTTATGATTTTGAGTACTTTGTTTTGTATGAGCTGCAGACGGCGCAGACGTGTAGGCGCAGCGTATCCCCAGACAGGAGCTGCGTACGTCATCAGGGGTCGGATAAGTGTCATGTACATGGACCTCGACACCCTTCTGTTCAGTGTGCTACGCCTGTTGAGCATAGGATAGAGCTGTTTGAGCCTCGCGCTAGCTCGGTTGGTCATGTGTTGTATATGGTCCCCCAAGAGTAATTTCCGGTACAGCCAGACACCGAGGTATTTGACTTTCTCACGGAAACGTATTGGGCGTGCATGTAGAGTTATTGGTCTGCAGTAGCGGTGTTTGCGCAGTTGCTTCGGTCTTCTAGTGAACAGAACGGCTTCGCACTTGTCGACGTTTACTCCAACACGCCATTTCTCCAACCAAGGCTCGGCCACTCTGAGTGCAGTCTGTAGGCGTGACGTAATGTTTGATGGTTTCCAATCTTGCGCAAGGATGGCTGTGTCATCCGCGTAGATTGCCATCATTGTGTTGTGTGTGGTTGGGAGATCGTTTATGTAGAGGTTAAACAGTAGGGGCCATAGGATGCTTCCCTGGGGTACTCCCGCGTGTATACCGTGTTGTGTTGATTGTTTTCCCTGCACGTCAGTATTGAAACTCCTGTCTGTGAGGTATGAGTGTATTAGACGCAGCAGCGCGTCAGGGAATCCCGCGTCTCTGAGTTTGCGGATGAGGCCGTTGTGCCGTCGAGAAGAGCTCTGCGCCAGCGCTTTATACACAGCTGAATCGTCCCCCCTCCCTCTGCCCCCCTCCACCCCGCCACCGCCGGCACCCGCCCCTACCGCCTCTCCGATCTCCTCTCATCCCCCCCCCCATCCACCCCCCCCACAGCGCATATCACGTGCCCGCGCTAGGAGGCCGATGTCGCACTCTGAACCTTTACACAAAGCGCTCGTTGTGTAAGAACCTTCAGTGCCTTTCTGGTCTCTGTCGTTATTCCCTCCGCCAGATGGCCGTCACGTGTTCTCATTCAGAGGCGCTGACGCTCGCAAGGAGGCCCACCTAAGTCATAACGAGCAAGAAACAGCCCGTGGTCCGCCACGACAGAAACATTGCTTTCTCCATCTGGCTCTCGCTATGCGTAGGCCATCGCTCGCGTTCCCTTGCTCCATATGCTGACTCTCATGTACACGTCACGTGAAAAGATTTGCAAAGTTAACACCGACAGTAATCTTTAGACACAGAGGCCGACAGAAGAACTCGAATAATATAATAAATTAACTGAATCGGTGGTTTGAAGAGGGGAACAAGTGGCCAAAAAAAGATTTTTTTAACCAAACACTTGCTGGCATATACAGGTTGTTTGGAAATTCCTGTTAGAAACTTCTAGGACTTGTAGAGTGAAGAGAGTACATGATATTTTGAACAGGAAATCATATCCGGAAACATGTTCTACGACGGTCTCGATTCAGATGTTTAACTCATTTACTTCTACTGGAAGAATTGAATTTGGCATGCCGTAGTACAAGTATTAATTTACCAATTCGAAAGGAAATAAAATGAAACATACATTTATCACATAAGCGCAGTTGTTTCACATTCAGATGGCTCTATGCACTATGGGACTTAACTTCTGAGTCCATCAGTCCCCTATACGTAGAATTACTTGAACCTAACTAACCTAAGGACATCTCACACATCCATTCCCGAGGCAGGATTCTAAACTGCGACCCCATCAGTAGCGCGGTTTCGGACTGAAGCGCCTAGAACCGCTCGGCCGGCCGCAGTTGTTTGTTTGTATTAACACTTACACATTACGTGTTTACATTATTCCAAAAGAAAAAAGAATCCGGTATACCGTACGTACAGAACAGTATTCATGCAATACAACTGCGGCTCGATGTGGCAGCCACCAACGTTGTTACCATGTACGAACGAAGCGAGTTCTGGTAAGCCGGCCGGAGTGGCCGAGTGGTTCTAGGCGCTTCAGTCTGGAACCGCGCGACCGCTGCGGTCGCAGGTTCGAATCCTGCTTCCGGCATGGATGTGTGTGGTGTCCTTAGGTTAGTTAGGTTTAAGTAGTTCTAAGTTCTAGGGAACTGATGACCTAAGATGTGAAGTCCCATAGTACTCAGAGCCATTTGAGCCATTTTTGAATTCTGGTACACAGTCTCCATCCCACATGGTGTCTCTTCAAAATTCCTAGTGCAGTGGTCAGAACTCGTGCCAGCATATCTTTAAATGGTTCAAATGGCTCTGAGCACTATGGGACTTACCTTCTAAGGACATCAGTCCCCTAGAACTTAAAACTACTTAAACCTAACTAACCTAAGGACATCACACACATCCATGCCCGAGGCAGGATTCGAACCTGCGACCGTAGCGGGCTCGCGGTTCCGGACTGTAGCGCCTAGAACCGCTCGGCCACCCCGGCCGGCAGTGTATCTTCCTTTGTCTCTGTAGGGTTCGCGTAAATGAAACGTTCCATACGACTCCACAAAAAATAGTGACATCTGGTCACCATCTGACGTAGTACACGTCATCCAGTCTACACTGACGTATACCAGGACAAGCAATTCTGAGACTTTTCCCTTTGCTTCAGCAGACGTGGACGTGTTACAATTCTGAGCTGAAACCATCGTAGAACGGAAACGGTACGTTTTCGGACATGAGTTCCTCTTCAAAATGTTATGTACTCAATCCTTTCTGAAAGCACTAGAAGTTTGTAAAAAAAAAAAAAAAAAAATGGTTCAAATGGCTCTGAGCGCTTTGGGACTGAACATTTGAGGTCATCAGTTCCCTAGAACTTAGAACCACTTTAACTTAACTAACCTAAGGACAGCATACACATCGAAGCCCGAGGCAGGATTCGAACCTGCGATCGTAGCTGTCGCGCTGTTCCAGACTGAAGCGCCTAGAACCGCTCGCCCACAGCCGGCGGTGCACTAGAAGTTTGTAACGAGAATTTCCGAACAACCGAAGATGCACATTGTGAACTAAAGCGAGGGAATAAGAACTACTAATACGACTGCTTAATCGGACTTGGGAATATTCATCAGTTTCAAAAATGGAACATATTCTAATTTCGAGTTCGTTCATCTCCAACGTTGTTGGTCGTATCTGCTCTTCAGTTGCTTTGACCTCATATTTGCACTGGATCAGAGTGGATCAGTGTGTTTAGCGTCGGCCGTCTGAGTTTAGATATTCTTCATTAAAGGTAAATGAATAATAGTTATTGATATAGTAGCTGTTTTAGAGGGTGTAAAAGCGTGATAGTTTGGCGTTTCAAATGTGATGTCATTTCGCTCTGTTGTAGGCTTACGTTTCCTGACAAGTATACGGCATGCTACTGTTGAAAATAAACAACACAGACCCTGGGATTAAAGAACTTCACCTTTTCAGTGACGTCAGCGGAGGTCATTGCCGCAATAACTCTTTAGTGCGCTTTGTCCTTGCATTGGACGTTACTGGGCGATTTTCAAAGATATACTAGTACTTTCTATTGTGGGGGCGGTGCTTTCTTCAATATGATCGCAGTTTTGGAACTGCGACAAATAAAATTAAACGATTGGGCAGAATTTAAACACCAAAGGAATACATTGCTCTGATTTAATCCTAAAGGAAGACAGGATTCAGTGTTACTCAAGACTCTGCTGAAAGTACTCTTGATTTAAGGAACTGATGGTCTAAGTTCTGCAATAAATCAACAAAGTTCCTGGAAAAGTCCACTTTCTCGATTTCCAAGAACAGGCGATAAGAATACTTCTTACCTAGAGGTTATTTAACCGTGTTTGTATTCATTGACAATGTGGTGAATAACACTTTCTTGCTGCAAATTTACCGAGCGAGGTGGCGCAGTGGTTCGACACTGGACTCGCATTCGGGAGGACGACGGTTCAATCCCGCGTCCGGCCATCCTGATTTAGGTTTTCTGTGATTTCCCTAAATCATTCCAGGGAAATGCCGGGATGGTTCCTCTGAAAGGGCACGGCCGACTTCCTTCCCCATCCTTCCCTAATCCGATGAGACCGATGACCACGCTGTCTGGTCTCCTTCCCCAAGCAACCAACCGACCTTTCTTGCTGCAAATTTCACTGGTAGCAGATTTCACTGGGGCAGTATACAGGAGATCATAAAACGGGTATTCAGCGAAAAAGAGAAAAACAGCACTAATGGTCAAGGGTTCGTTTGACCAGCGGCAGTGTGTCACGGTGAAGCTGATGAAACTTGTGGCAAATGCTTTAAGTTCGAGGTAAACTATTCCAGGGAAAATTTCAAGAACCAGCTTTAAATGATGAATCTAGGAATGTAGTACAACCTTGCGCATATCGGTTCCGCAGGGATAGCAAGGAGAAGTTTACACTAATTACGCCGGCTGGTGTGGCCGAGCGGTTCTAGGCGCTACAGTCCGGAACCGCGAGACCGCTACGGTCGCAGGTTCGAATCCTGCCTCGGGCATGGATGTGTGTGATGTCCTTAGGTTAGTTAGGTTTAAGTAGTTCTAAGTTCTTAGGGGACTGATGAGCTCAGATGTTAAGTTCCATTGTGCTCAGACCCATTTGAACCATTTGAACACTAATTACAGCGCCCTCTGAGGGGTTTAAGTAACTTCCTTCTCGCGCACCATACGTGAATGGAACGTTAAGAAACATTAATAACTCCATACGACGGAGAGTGGTTATTTTTTCTCTTTGTCTGTAGGCGTCGAATTATCGTAATGAAGAAATTTGATTTCATATTTTTAAGCACATACAGAGGATGCGCGCTGGTAGCACTTGGAATGGGAGAAGAAGCTACGTGCAATTCATGTCATCTACAGGGTGTTTCTGAAAGCGGGTGCAAAAATGTAACAGGACATAGAGAATGCTCCACTGAACAATTGTAAGCAGGAAACCTGGGGTCGGAATAGCCAGCTTAAGGAGATATGGAAATAAACTTGTCTACCGCTTTGTCTAGTATTACTGTTTCTCAGATTATTTACATACAGTCATCGCCATACTGGCGTATCATCTGGCGTGATGGTATGGGGTGCCATTGGTTACACGTCTCGGTCACCTCTTGTTCGCATTGACGGCACTTTGAACATTTGACATTTTATTTCAGATGTGTTACGACCCGTGGCTCTACTCTTCATTCGATCCCTGCGAAACCCTACATTTCAGCAGGATAATGCACGACCGCATGTTGGAGGTCCTGTACGGGCCTTTCTGGATACAGAAAATGTTCGAATGCTGCCCTGGCCAGCACATTCTCCAGATCTCTCACCAATTGAAAACGTCTGGTCAATGGTGGGCGAGCAACTGGCTCGTTACAATACGCCAGTCACTATTCTTGATGAACTGGGGTATCGTGTTGAAGCTGCATGGGCAGCTGTACCTGTACACGCCATCCAAGCTCTGTTTGACTCAATGCCCAGGCGCATCAAGGCCGTTATTACGGCCATAGGTGGTTGTTCTGGGTACTGATTTCTCAGGATCTATACATCCAAATTGCGTGAAAATGTAATCACATGTCAGTTCTAGTATAATATATTTGCCCATTGAATACGCGTTTATCATCTGTATTTCTTCTTGGTGTAGCACTTTTAATGGCCAGTAGTGTATTCTATTATGGTTATTTGAAACATGTTAAATAAAGAAAAACAATAAAATCAGAACATTAGGCAAAACAATGAACATTAGTGTTACAACTGCCTATGTCTCTTTTCTTCCCTTATATCACATACTAAATTGTTACAAATATATGTTATAGTATATAAAGCATTATGCAATTGGATTTAAGTTACTTTCAAAAAACAAGATATATGTATTTGAAAACCATTCAGTACCGAATATGGTGGTTCAAATGGCTCTGAGCACTATGGGACTTAACTTCTGTGGTCATCAGTCCCCTAGACCTTAGAACTACTTAAACCTAACTAACCTGAGGACATCACACACATCCATGCCCGAGGCAGGATTCGAACCTGCGACCGTAGCAGTCGCGCGGTTCCGGACTGAGCGCCTTAACCGCGAGACCACCGCGGCCGGCACCGAATATGTCCAAATGCTTCATGCACCTGAGAACATGCCCAAATTTAAATGCAGTTTTTAAAAGAATATTTTCATGTAGATTAAATTACAGTTTGCGGCCGGTGTGTCCGAATGGTTCTAAGCGCTTCAGTCTGGAACCGCGCGACCGCTACGGTCGCAGGTTCGAATCCTGCCTCGGGCATGAATGTGTGTGATGTCCTTAGGTTAGTTAGGTTTAAATAGTTCTAAGTTCTAGGAGACTGATGACCTCATATGTTAAGTCCCATAGTGCTCAGAGCCATTTGAACCATTTGAAATTACAGTAATGCACAGCCTTTTGTCACAAAAGTAAGGGAATTTGCATTGAAAAGTGTTAGTTTCATTCATACGTGTGCTTGAAATAAGTTTTATGTTGACTGTGACAAATTGCATTTATTGGTGATTTTCGTCTTCGCATGTCACCTCCTCATTTGCTGCGTGTTAGGTGATGTACATCTCCTCAAAAGTTCGAGAAATGTCGGACTGGTACTCCATGGTGTAACAGTTTCCGTCAGTGTATCAGAATATTAATTTAGCTGTCTCATTTTCAACCAGCTTACGTTGAGGTTCGCCGATGACATTGTAATTCTGTCAGAGACAGCAAACGACTTGGAAGAGCAGTTCAACGGAATGGACAGTGTCTTGAAAGGAGGATATAAGATGAACATCAACAAAAGCAAAACGAGGATAATGGAATGTAGTCGAATTAAGTCGGGTGATGCTGAGGGAATTAGATTAGGAAATGAGAGACTTAAAGTAGTAAAAGAGTTTTGCTATTTGGGGAGCAAAATAACTGATGATGGTCGAAGTAGAGAGGATATAAAATGTAGACTGGCAATGGCAAGGAAAGCGTTTCTGAAGAAGAGAAATTTGTTAACATCGAGTATAGATTTAAGTGTCAGGAAGTCGTTTCTGAAAGTATTCGTATGGAGTGTAGCCATGTATGGGAGTGAAACATGGACGATAAATAGTTTGGACAGGAAGAGAATAGAAGCTTTCGAAATGTGGTGCTACAGAAGAATGCTGAAGATTAGATGGGTAGATCACATAACTAATGAGGAGGTATTTAATAAAATTGGGGAGAAGAGGAGTTTGTGGCACAACTTGACGAGAAGAAGGGACCGGTTGGTAGGACATGTTCTGAGGCATCAAGGGATCACAAATTTAGCATTGGAGGGCAGCGTGGAGGATAAAAATCATAGAGGGAGACCAAGAGATGAATACACTAAGCAGATTCAGAAGGATGTAGGTTGCAGTAGGTAATGGGAGATGAAGAAACTTGCACAGGATAGAGTAGCATGGAGAACTGCATCAAACCAGTCTCAGGACTGAAGACCACAACAACAACAATACTTTCGTTGTTTGTCGGCTGTTGCCTAAAGGTGACATCCCAGATATAAACCTATACGCAGGCAGAAGATGTTTCACCACAAGCTCCGATATTTTGCAAGGAGCAATTAACCCGCGTATGAGCGCACCTTCACCTATCGGCCGTTTTCTCGTTTGGTACGATTGTTAAACCAGCTGCCGCTTGACTAAATTACTGGCCTAGTGTGAATCGGAGTCTCTACGCAGCCGCCCGTGGGCAGTGGAAGACGAACACTGGCTAACCTGCCATGCTAACGCCTGTGACTCAGAGCAGGACGTGGCCCCTACTCAATGTGAATAAATTATCTCGAGCGAGGGGAGCGCAGACGGTCTATCATGAAGACTGGCGACTGGCGACTGGCGCCTGGCGTCTGGCCAGTTACTCGGCGAGCTGCGTCCGCCAGTTAACGTCTGGCGTTACAGCCGCGTCGTACCGAACGCGTAATGGAGCCTAATCGTTCTAAAACACTCACGGGACTGACATTTTCTCGTAATATTTGGCAGATAATTCCGAATGTAAAGAAATGGAAGCACCGGGTTCAAATAATTACGCGCCTGATACGATGCAGGACGTGAAGTAAAGTGTTTCCGATGCAATTAACTCGTCGACTTAAGTTCTAAAACATGCATAGGCATTTAACGCAGCACAGACGCGTAGCGGTTCCCCAAAGATATGCAGAAGAGAGTCAGGGGGCGATATAAGTGACGTGAGACATATTCTTTATCTGTAAAACATTGAGCCTGTCGACAGTGCGTCGACTCTTGCTGTTATCTACACACCGTAGTAAATGGAATGTTGCTTATAATGTTGCATATAGATGAGTATAACATTATGCATTTGTGAGGTGCCGGGGCTAGAAGTGTATTTAACACTAAATTCTTCTAGAATCTTCATATATAAACGATGCTCTAAGACCCCCCTATTCTAACTCCGACTTTTGCTGTTGCACATGGATTAAAAAGAAACGCGAACTGACTGTAATCAACCCTGCAAGTGGAGTAGAAAAGAGTTTGGCACCTGCAATAATTTAATTTGATAAATAAGTTAAATAAAGGAAAGTTTCATTAACGTAGTGAGAAATGAAAGGGTTGCTCTACCGGTTAACAGAATGACAGTTCTGTTCAAAATAACAATATGGTTTATTATGACTAAACTCAAAATAATACACAAAAAACATGAAACATTTACAATACATCAAATTGGGTCATATTGGATACTCAAATAAACGCTATGAAGGTGAAGTTGTCGCTAAACTAGATTGTGACATTTATGATGAAGTGGTATGTGGAGCCAATTCCTTGCAACTCAAATCTTAAGAGAAACACACAGCCAACCCAACATTAATTGCTGCTATAGTAGTGAGAACTCAGACAATGAACACCCAAGACAGAACAAAGTTAGAAAAAGACGAACAGGTGCGCTCTTCTGAGCTCTGATTATCACCTAGGAAAATCCCTAATCTGCCGGTGCTGTGGACATACATTACGAAGCTGTCTTCTTAACTGCAAGAACACGATCTGGCGTACCGGAGGCGATGGCTGGTTGCTTCGATGTCCCGTCGTGGTGATGGTAATGTCGTAAGTATAGCCCGAAACAAATTATCCTGGTGTGATTGTTCCAGACGAAAGACTTCCTAGTAATACATATGCGCCTCTGAGGGAGACGAAAAAGGCTCGCCACACAATCACTGATGGTACAGTGATTGATTTTCACAAGCGAAGTCACACAGTAACTCTGATACAGTCAACTTTAGCCAAAACTGCCCAAGACAGACATCATAGGCCGCTTGTACGCAGAACGCTCAATTGCCAACTGTACTCGGAAAGTTACGTTGAAGTCGAAACTTTAGCAACTTCGTCAAACAGTTTCAATTAAATAAAAGTATATTAGACAGCCAACGGAAGGCAGGCTGTCCAGAGCAGCGATTTTGTAACCTACTCCGACCGAAAAGCGAGAGCCGACACTCTCAAGAGCACCCGTACAAGCCGAACACAGAACTTTCCCGTCCCCACGACAGTGGCCATGGTTAAACGTTCCAATCAGCAACTCGAAAACCGGCGGAAAATTTCACTCTATTGCCGAAGCACTACCTTTCCACCACTGGAGATTCTTGGCGCCAATTTCTGCGCCGATTTTGCTACGTCACGGAGCTATGCCCTGAGCAAGCCAATCACAGTTACGATTTTGCAGAAAACGCTGGAATTTGCCCGCCAAGATTGCCTGGGAACACAAGTCTTTCCCACGCCTCGCTGGTAGCCCGCCAGAAAGTGTTTTCGCTAAGTTTCTGCGAAGTAACGGAATCTCTAGCCCAGCTGCTCCGTCAGGCCCCTGTGGGCGTGTCGCCGCCGCTCTTGTGACAATGTCGGCGTCTGGAAAGCATTCACTCGACTCCCTCACACCCGTCGGCTTAACCCTTTGAGGATCAGCAACGCCCGCCTGTCACCGGACCACCCGGGTGACGAGAGACGCTGCGTGGGAAGTCCGCGTGTGAATGAATAGCGACTTTTCACCGCATGCAATTGGAGAGGACGATCGAATTACTCAGAGTAAGATAGAAATATGAGAGGGGGCTCATGCCACCTCTCACATTAACATAAAATTACAAATCTTTCACTCTATCTCAGTCTTACACTCTTTAAGAAACATAAAAATAGGTGGAAAATAGAAACAGACAAAGACAGAGGAAGAGTAATTATTTGTTGGGGGAAAGAGGCTACATACTACTGTGTGGTGCCCCGCTCACATAATATTAAGACCAATTTTATATAGCGGCAAAGCATTTGGCTCTCTGCTTCAGTCCGCATGGGAAAGACTGAGACATACATGAAGGCCTTGTAGCATTTCATTTAAAAGCTGAAGAAACTGAAACTTTGACCAAATGATGTTGCAGTCAGCTTTGATGTTTCTGTGTTTACTAAAGTTCCACTCCATGACCCTCTAGAGAACATCGTTCCCATTTAACTCCAGGACATGATCAAGCACTTTCATGCATGCCTTACAGTAATGTACGTTACGTGGAATTGCGATTTCTATGAGTAGCTGTAAGGTGTCGCAGTGTGTATTCCACTTACTTCAGTCATTGCTAGTTCCTTCATGTAGCATTTCGAAAGATGGGGGCTGGACTTGGCACCTTGTAAACCTAAGGTGTAGTACAGGTATGATGATGGCACATTTATCATGTGGAGCCATAACGAGGGACAGCTCACTGACTTCCTAATGCGTCTGAACTGTCCAATTGCCAAAGTAAGTTTTACTGTGGAGGTATAAAATAATCAAAAGCTACCTGAGACGCCCTGCTAAACCCGCAGGGCAGGACAGGTAGTTTAAGTTGTGGAAAGGGGCCAAAATAAGCGGCTGTCAGTTACACTCGAACATACAACCTTTTATTTGATCAAACATTAAAAGAGCCAAGAAAATTAACAACAAAAACCTCAGCATTAGATTTGGAACTTAATTAGCGGGTGAATGCGCCGTACAATCTCATACCTTAAGGGGAAGACCACTTTAATTTAAAAATGGCTGAAAGCCAATAACTTAAAGCTCAACGAAAATCAGAAATTTGAAAGGCAAAGCCTTATCTTAAAATATTTACTTAAATAGGCTGAAGGCCCAAAGAATCTGACACTTTAAGAGTAAAACAACTGCAATTCAAAATCGGCTGAAGGCCCACCACTTAAGACTCACTTAAGACTTTATGTAAAACAGTTCTTAAATTAGGCTGACGGCCCAAACCATCTGACGCCTTAAGGGCAAAACAACCTTAATCTAAAAATCGGCTAGGAGCGATACAAGTACAAACAACAAGAACACAGAAGAAAAGGCAGTACACCCAAGAGCGCTCAGAAGTTAAGAGGGTCGGCCTGGAATTCAAACACTGACGCTCGCTTAGGTGAGACAGGCAGTCGGCCTGACCATTGTCGATCCGATGACAACTCAACCGACAGACAGTCAACGGACCCACCGACAAGATAACCTCTGCTTCACCTGACCAGCACACAACAGGGAGTTCAACGGAGAAACGTAGCATGTATTGGCGCCCACAACCAATTATACATTGAGCTGTCAAACTACACACCATGCTGGACAGCGACAACATGATGAGGAAAATACACTGCCTGAATTTACGTCAATGGCCATGGCAGGTAACTGGAACGTTAATGGCCACAAGGCAGAAGATTCCGCTGGTGCACTTCAATTCAAATAACCAAGTACAGTTGTACTCCACCGGAGGGTGGCTAAAAAATTTGCCAACTTGAAAGCACACGTTGTTGCTCGCAGGAATATCCCAACAGCCTACAACGAACTCCAAACGACACAATGTGAACAGTCTTGACTTGGTGGTAGATTAAGTCAAAACTCAACTTTCATGTCCAGGATCGGTGAGCCACGAACCGCGTAGCAATGGGAACAGCACCACACATTCTGACACCACACAGAGGCCGCAAGCAGGCCCGACCAAACCACGTGCCGTGGAGATTTCCTCGCTGCTCCACGCCAACCGACCAACTGCCCGCACACAGCCCAGCCGGAAACTAAAAGCGCCAAGCCAAATATAGTCCAAGTTGCGAATATCGATACACGCCGCTGCTGCCACCCGCAGAAAGAGAGGAGAACAGCATAATCGCGATAACCGCGGGAGACTAAACACAGAGTAGCAACCAAAGTTTAATCCAACACATAGCATGACCCAGCCATGGCTCACTACCCTTTCTAAATGTGCTGTTTATGAAAAGTGGTACCTATGTCATGGTACATATCAAAAAGTGATACTTGCATAAACTGTCAAATGATCACTCATACGAGAAAGACAAATTATTAATGAGCTCATACATCATGCAAGACGAATACGTGAGCTGCGCACCTCGGCCATGACATACAACACCTGGAATGTGTTCCGAGAGTCAACCACCAGTGGTACAAGAGGTATCACAAAAATGTAACGCTGGGAGAAATAACACTGTAACCATCATGATTCAATGAGGATATTATGAGAATTTTTTTTATTTTGTTTTGTTGGCAAATAAGTGCGCAAGATGGTGGTCTATAAGCCAATCTTTGTCGTGGCATTGGTGGTATACACAAGTGGGGGATTATTCTCAGGAGCTCGCTTGTTGGTGGAGGCAATATGACGTATAATTTGAAATCAAGATGTTAAGTTAACAGACACTATAAAAAGAACTTCAAAGAATTGAGCCTAAAAGAAAATTAAAAGAGAATGTCAAA
The DNA here is from genome assembly GCF_023864345.2 of Schistocerca serialis cubense. Lineage (NCBI taxonomy): Eukaryota > Metazoa > Arthropoda > Insecta > Orthoptera > Acrididae > Schistocerca > Schistocerca serialis. Next base: position 1,203,856,472 of record NC_064638.1, on the reverse strand, counting down.
TTGTACAAATCATATGCATGTAAGAATGTGTACAATAATTTAGAACAATATCTATTGAAAGGAAAAGTGTAGCAGCATGCCAGTGCCAATGAAAGTGTTGTGGGATTCTTTTTTACAAAACTGCTCTGTTACCTAATTAATAACACACAATTTCAAATTTGACTACCAGATCAATTCAAATTACTAGTGATGGATGAGAGCGCAGATTTAAATGAGACCAACACCAATGATTGAAAATCTACAAGATGACACCTTTATGGACGTGTACTAGGAGTGCAATGGCGACCTTGCATTTTTGAATACTTAATTAGGGCAGTAATGACGAGTAGCAGCTTTGATGTGAACAAATTTACCGTTAATCGCGCTACGCCAACAGAGGTGGCGAAGGGGTCAGCAATGAGAATGTACTGCATTGCGTTAAGTGCAAATAATTTTTGCGGACATAGCTTCGTGCGAGATTTTACTGAAGCAGCCGGTGGCGTGAAGATCGAATTTTACAACCTGCTGCCTCTGCCAGGCCGGTCTCCAGTGGCAGAGCTTCGATGCGGCCCTAAGGGGAGGCGGCATTTCCTGCAGAGCACTGCGAGGCAATCAAAACGTCTCCTCAAAGTGAATAACGAAGGGAGACACTGCTTCCCCCTCGACCGTGTCGCCCTGGGCTCACAAAAGCATCACGGCCGACATTGCCAGCAAGGAATGTTACTCCGCGAATCCACCACTTCAGATTTTTTGAGCTTGGGACAAAGGAGCGGAATGTGTACGTTTAGATGCTGGAGCCAAGGAAGCGCCAGGAAAGATTTTTGGATGAGTGGCATCTCCCACAGACGTCCTTGATTGACCAGATCGATATGACGTAAGCTGTAATCACAAATTGAGTCCGCCTTGATGCAAAACACCGTGTTATTTGTTTATTTCTTTATTATCCCAAACTAGTTTCGGCGACAAATATCACCATCATCAGTGGGGTTTTTTAAATCTAAAACATGCAAAAAATTGTATGGTTTTACAAACACAGTAGAACATTATTACATTTTTACAAATAGTCTTTTGAAATATAGTTTTATATTGGTACTTTTATACTATCTTATTTATTGTATGCTACAGCATGTTCTAAGCTATTATTGGCGCTGTTTGTGACGTATTTTCTGTGCTCTTTTTTCTGTTGCCGTCTTTGTACTTAGCGAACGTCATGTCATCTGCAACCACATGAGCGGCTGTTAGTAAACAAATACTCAAAGGTGAACTTCGTATGTCAGCAGTATATACTTGGAGTTGAGGTAGTGTTGTGGAAACCAGTTATCTTGGTGTGTATTTAGCTGTTGCTTAGTTATTCGTTTACTCACGTTCGTTGGATAGTGTGTGGCTGCTTTTTACGCAGAAAAACATAACTTTTGCACTTTTTTTCTGATCCTGAATATTACGCCATCTTGCTGTTCGCGTGTGTCGCGAGAGGCGTATCGTAAGTGGCCAGAAAAGCTACAAAAACTGTAGCGCGTTCATTATTTATGTCTCTGTGTGTGATGGAGAAGTGGTTCTTTTGCGTGTGTGTGCTTTCTGTTTTGTATCCTTGGTCAGTTCTCTCAGAGCGGTAAAGAGTGTGTTGTTGCAAAGTGCTGTGTTTTCATTTATTACATTTTTCCGTTCGACTATAGCCTTTTGTATGTGTAATTTTCTTCTATCGTGAGTCTTTGTCACACGATTTACCTGGTAAGGATCCCACACCGCGCAGCAGTATTCTAAAAGAGGACGGACAAGCGTTAGTAGGTCTGTTACATTTTTTAATTGTCCTGCCAATAAAACGCAGCCTTTGGTTAGCCTTCCCCAAAACATTTTCTGTGTGTTCTTTCCAATTTAAATTGTTCGTAATTGTAATACCTAGGTATTTACTTGAATTTACAGCTTTTAGATTAGACTGATTTATCGTGTAACCGAAGTTTGAGTTCCTTTTCGCACTCATGTGGATGACCTCACACTTTTCGTTATTTAGGGACAACTGCCACTTTTCACACCATTCAGATATTTTTTCTAAGTCGTTTTGCAGTTTGTTTTGATCTTCTGATGACTGTAGTAGTCGATAAACGACAGCGTCATCTGCAAACAACCGAAGACGGCTGCTCAGATTGTCTCCCACATCGTTTATATAGATAAGGAACAGCAAAGGGCCTACAACACTACCTTGGGGAACGGCTGAAATCACTTCTGTTTTACTCTTCGATAGGATCTCTTCTTCCTTCTTCCAGAATGTCATTCTCTATGTCACAGTGGCCAATGTCAATAACAGGGATATCACTTGGAACGTATGTCCACGATTTGCCGTTCGTAGTTTGCAAACGGCAGTACCTTTAATGCCGTATTTCCTGTGCCGCAATTGCAATAACTGGTTTTCAACAGTTGTGGGTTGCTGCTTATTTAGTAGTGGAGACTGACAAGAGGTCGAATTTTGAAGTCTTCTAGCCGTAGTACAATGAATCTAATAGTTATTTTTTTCCAAGTTTGCACCTGAAAATACGTTCCCAGGGAATTCTGTCGAGCAGCTGCTTCAGTAGAAGGCAAAGAGGCAAGGTTGAATAATGTCTTTGCCAATTTTTAAAAAAAGATTCGATAGTGAAGCACATCTAAAGACATTGTTCCATCTTCGCAGCACATGGCTGCTACGAACATCTGTCCAACCTTATCAGGAGTAGTACTAGAATTTCTGAATTTCCCTGCTGCTTTACGTAGGTTGTTTTTCGTCTCCAGTATCTTCAGGAATTTCAGTTTTCCTTTACCGAAATACGACTATGTCGTGTCGCAGCCACCGAGCGCAAGTAGAAAGAGGACATTGCTTTTCGATACTTGAGATATATTGAAATTTAACGGGTTGTAGGCTACGTGACCTTGTCTGCCTTTGCTTGGCTTAGGTAGAAAAATGTTCTGGGGCATTGGGGCTGAGGTGGTCAGAGTCATAATCACAACATGGTCGGTGTTCTCCCCAATTACACCACATAGTCATCAACAGCATTAGCTACAATTAGAGTAGCGGCGTCCTCAGTGACTTGTTGTTGTTTAAAACTTCATACACAACAGTAAGGAGAGGTAGGCTATAGAGTTCAAAAAATGGCTCTGAGCACTATGGGACTTAACATCTTAGGTCATCAGTCCCCTAGAACTTAGAACTACTTAAACCTAACTAACCTAAGGACATCACACACATCCATGCCCGAGGCAGGATTCGAACCTGCGACCGCAGCAGTCGCGCGGTTCCGGACTGCAGCGCCTAGAACCGCGTGGCCACCGCGGTCGGCTTAAGGCTATAGAGTGGTGTGGCAACTATCGTCTTAGGAGAGTTGGACAGAAGCAGAAATGATTCATGAACAATTTAAATAGTTAACAGAGGATTTACTTAACTTGCATTTCTCCAAGTGTATGAAGACTCATTACAAATAATGCAGCAAGAAACATAGTCCAGCCATCACAGTTTCAACTAGGCTGAGGCTCGCTGTATTAAGCACGAAAAATGGTGTCGTAGCGAAGACACTCCAAGTGCAAGTGGGCTGAGCTGCTGTAGTTGGCCATCTTTTAATGTGGCGGCAGGGGGCGGTCGTGGTACTGAACCACTGGAGTCGTGGCTCAGTAGGCATGCGCCACTGGGTCCTCCAGATCCCATGTGACTGCTATCGGCATCGAATGGAACGGTTCAGCAGATATGACGTATGTTATGAATATTTCATTCCCGTGTATGTGCGGTCGGAAGTGAATGCGCTACATAAATTCCATTTTCTCAAGACAAGAGACAGATAGCGACCTGCTCCCTAGCTTAAAGAAAAATTCAACATCATAGCTAATTTTCGTTTGCGGCAACATATGATACAATACGCATCAAACGCAAAATCATAGCGATCCATATTTTTCATTGCAAACTCTCCGCGCAGCGTCGTACTTAGACGCGAATATCACATTAAGTGTTACCATTATCGTTGAGTATTACCATTATCGACATTTTGGGCTATTGACCATGACACTGACATATAAAGCTATAAGTAACGTGAAAATCAATTTTTTTTATCGATTACTTTATGTAAAATCGTGTGACAAAGACTAACGATAGAAGAAAATTACACATACAAAAGGCGATAGTCGAACGGAAAAATGTAATAAATGAAAACACAGCACTTTGCAACAACACACTCTTTACCGCTCTGAGAGAACTGACGAAGGATACAAAACAGAAAGCACACACACGCAAAAGAACCACTTCTCCATAACACACAGAGGCATAAATAATGAACGCGCTACAGTTTTTCATAGCCTTTCTGGCCACTTGCGATACGCCTCTCGCGACACACGCGAACAGCAAGATGGCGTAATATTCTGGATCAGAAAAAAAGTGCAAAAGTTATGTTTTTCTGTGTAAAAAGCAGCCACACACCATCCAACGAACGTGAGTAAACGAATAACTAAGCAACAGCTAAATACACTGACGGAGTACATCGAAAAAGTTCAAAGAAAGGCAGCACTGTTTGTATTATCGTGAAATATGGGAGAGAGTGTCACAGAAATGATACAGGATTTGGGCTGGATATCATTAAAAGAAAGGCGTTTTTCGTTGCGACGGGATCTTCTCACGAAATTCCAATCACCAACTTTCTCCTCCGAATGCGAAAATATTTTGTTGGCACGGACCTACATAGGGCGGAACGATCACCACGATAAAGTAAGGGAAATCAGAGCTCGTACGGAAAGATATAGGTGTTGATTTTATCCGCGCGCTGTACGAGATTGGAATAATAGAGAATTGTGAAGGCGGTTCGATGAACCCTCTGCCAGGAACTTAAATGTGAATTGCAGAGTATCCATGTAGATGTAGATATAGATGTAGATGTAGACGATATCATTATGGAAGAAGTGGAAGAATTACAGTTAATGTTATTTGGATCCTGAGCGTCCAAGAATGTATAGAAGTAGTACTTAACATTAAGAAAAACAGGTTGCACATAGCTAAATAATAATCCTTTAATCTAAGAGTAGATGAAACAGTAGTGGAAATACTTTCCATTTAAATATTCGCAAGCAGTTTTGTATGATAATCATTTTGGTAGCATTACAGCAAGCTACAAAGCAATAGTTCATTTCGCCGTGAGGAACAGATTGAGGAAATGTCTGCAAACAGTGTTTTATTTCATCTCTTTTCTCACACTTTCGTCATTCTTTCCACCCCTTCTTGGCAAGTGCATGAACGAATGCAAATATGTGTGCAGAAAACTGTCAGACGACTAACCAATGAGGTGTAGATGGTGGTATTTTCCAACGATGGAGTAGCAGGGAAGGTTGAGCAATGAGGCTAGAACAGAGTCGTCGGGCTGTACCGATAGTCTTGAGGGAGTTAAGCCTGTCAGCCAATAATTGCCATCCTGCGCCCTCTGGTTTTGACGAGGTGTACGTTTGCGGCCAGGTGGCCTTGGTTGTCTCTGTGTCTCTGAGAGCTGATGAGTGCAGTCGTGTCCACGGCAGATGTCGTTTTGGTAAGACAGTGCTGTAGCAAAATGACCTACATCATCGTGACAGGGAAAAATATCAAAAGACTATGTAATTTTCATAATTTTGATTGTTTTGCTAGTCAGGATTTGGTAACTTAATGTGGTGCAAACGCTCAACCTGGCATCATTAAGCGGAATGTTCAGTAAGTAAAAGCAGGAGTAAAATGTTTCATTCTGATATATGGTTATGTGGGGGTTTTATCAAAATTAAAATTATTTTCATTGTTCAGATCTACATGTGTTTGGCACGAACAACATTTTCTTTTCGTTTTAGTGGCTTATAATGTGGAATTTCTAATTTAATTATCAGCTTCAAATGTGCATTAAACGCGTGGAAACTTTGTCAAAGTAGTGATTCAGGGTAAATTTTCATATTTTTGCAGTCTTCTTTGTACTATGGTGTTGTTCAACATACTGCAGCATGTGATTGTAACGGAAGTTGAACTTGAGTATTATCTGAGATAAAAGTTGACAAAATAAAAAGTGATTAACTGAGCTCAGAGTCACGTGAAATAATTTTTAATCAATTTTTTTTTTGGATTTAGAGGTAGTTCTTTTGTGGAGGGAGGACTTGTATATTTCATGCTAAATGCAGTAGATACAGTTCACCTTAGTTGGAGCTCACTGAAATGCTTGTTAGCTCTTACGCAATGTGTATCAGGAAGTGGTTTCATAATGAAAGTGATTTTTAACATTTTATGTGTTATTAGATAGGTCTTCTTTGTGATAGGTTTTGAAACCATGTGCTTGGCCATGTGTCTTCTAGCTAATGTAACAGGGAGAATAAAAGCTTATATCTTCCAAGAAAAATTGGGAATTGAAATCATATTTGGTAAAAATTGATAAATTTTGATGCATTTCTGATTTTTCTTCATAAATTGTGGTTTGATTTTGTGGTTGTATTTGTAATCAGATAGATACATATTGTTCCATATCTGTGATAGCTTGGTTGACCGCTACTGAACGATTATAAGCATTAGAAGAGAAAGATATGTGCAGGGAATATTTGATTACTTTTGATTAAAGTTACAGTTTAGTTAACATTTATGAACGTGATGGGTTGTGTGGTACATTCTAATGTTCATAAATCACAGTAGGTAGGTCTCGGCATGGTGTTTAAACACATAAATGAAATTCGATCGTTTTTTGAAAGGAGCTATAAAGCTCTCCACTGTGAAACACTACAGTGCAAGCATGTGATTCGTTCGGCATCTCACTAGCTTTAAGGATACTGTGTAATGAAAAGAGTGCTCTGGATGATAATGTGTGAGAAATGACGAAAGAATTTAGTTTAAGAGACCAATTAAAGTCCTGATTGGGAATCGACAAGCTGTTTTTTGCTGGATATTTGTGTAAAACTTGAGCCTAAACTATTTTCGTGAATGCGAGTTCGTTTTATTAATAAAGGTGTTAAATCTTTGTTTGAATTCACAATAATAGTTTTCGCAACTAAGAAACCTCCAAATTCTCATGTTCAACATCGAAAGTAAGGAAAAAGTGATAGAACAGTTAAAAATTAATAAGAAAGCTGGTAAATGATCTCATATAGGAATAAGAGTACAGAAGGAAAAAGGAAAGTTTGTTAAATGTTGAGAATAATGCAAAAACTCCCTCCGTCTCCCCCTAGTCTGGTTGTCATGTTACGCTACTTATTTTGTGAATACAGAAGTTAATACAATGAGTTTGACTTAATCTATCGGATAATATAAAAATATTTCACATTACAAGAGGCTCCCTATTGTGGTTTAGCAAGGCAAATGGAACAAGGTTTGATGAAGATAAAATGTCATATAAATATCTCTGATAAACATCGAAAAAATAATAATATAAAACAATAGTGAGTAATCGGTGGCAGATCGGATATAAGAGCAACAGAGTACAGAAAAAAAGCTTTAATGCCGACTACTACAAGCGAGAGGAAAGTTTGCAAAAATACTTTTTTAATTGTGTTACTTCAACTTATGAAAAAAATTCATTGTTAATCGAATTAAGTTTCTTTCCTTCTAATACAACAATAATAAACCTAACGCATTTCTTGTCACAAATATCCCTGTAAATCAATTTTTTGTCCTTTATATAACATTTTTCTGCTAATTCCATAGTTCTCAAAACTATTATCTCGATAACGAGTAGGTTAGGGATTATGTACCAGCAAAAATAAAAAAGGGAATATTGGAAAAAATCATTGAATGGAAGGTAGAAAGTTGATGTTGGTTGTTAATCATGTGATTTACATATAACCGAATGATGACGATGTTTATTTACCTGTCATTTTCTTCGACTTCTTTAAAACAAAATTTGATGCGCTAAAACTTTTCTCCCATAACATTTTCCCTCAAATTGGCCAGTTCTCAGATGATCCATGTTTCATAGTGCTTTTCGAAAAGTGTGATAAATTACCGTTCTGTCGCATAGTTCTTCTATTGGAAAATTTTAACACCAATGCTTTGTCAGTCGACGCAGAATTTAACGTTCTACATTTTAGGGAACTCTGGTTTTCTTCTGGTTTTCTCGATTAAACGCTGAGTTTTATTTATTTATTTATTTATTTTTTTATCAAGTCTGAAGTTGCACTCAGAAATGGGGGCAAACGCAGATTATTCCTACCAGAGGTCTATTTGAGTGATGAAAACAGATTCGAGAGTTCAACTAATTTTTGGTAGGAAATCCTATTTTTGGAGCTAATTTAACTGGCCTAAAAAGTGAAATATTTGGGCTACCAAAAATACATACCAGGGGTGATCGAGTAGAATTACTCATGAGACTGTAAAAAAATTCATACGTATGGTAAAGGACATCGCTTGTTGTTGTTGTTGTGGTCTTCAGTCCTGAGACTGGTTTGATGCAGCTCTCCATGCTACTCTATCCTGTGCAAGCTTCTTCATCTCCCAGTACCTACTGCAACCTACATCCTTCTGTATCTGTTTGATGTATTCATCTCTTGGTCTACCTCTACGATTTTTACCCTCCACGCTGCCCTCCAATACCAAATTGGTGATCCTTTGATGCCTCAGAACATGTCCTACCAACCGATCCCTTCTTCTAGTCAAGTTGTGCCACAAACTTCTCTTCTACCCAATCCTATTCAGTACTTCCTCATTAGTTATGTGATCTACCCATCTAATCTTCAGCATTCTTCTGTAGCACCACATTTCAAAAGCTTCTATTCTCTTCATGTCCAAACTATTTATCGTCCATGTTTCACTTCCATACATGGCTACACTCCATACAAATACTTTCAGAAACGACTTCTTGACACTTAAATCTATACTCGATGTTAACAAATTTCTCTTCTTCAGAAATGCTTTCCTTGCCATTGGCAGTCTACATTTTATATCCTCTCTACTTCGACCATCATCAGTTATTTTGCTCCCCAAATAGCAAAACTCCTTTACTACTTTAAGTGTCTCATTTCCTAATCTAATTCGCTCAGCATCGCCCGACTTAATTAGACTACATTCCATTATCTTCGTTTTGCTTTTGTTGATGTTCATCTTATACCCTCCTTTCAAGACACTGTCCATTCCGTTCAACTGCTCTTCCAAGTCGTTTGCTGTCTCTGACAGAATTACAATGTCATCGGCGAACCTCAAAGTTTTTATTTCTTCTCCATGGATTTTAATACCTACTCCGAACTTTTCTTTTGATTCCTTCACTGCTTGCTTAATATACAGATTGGATAACATCGGGGAGAGGCTACAACCCTGTCTCACTCCCTTCTCAACCACTACTTCCCTTTGATGTCCCTCGACTCTTATAACTGCCACCTGGTTTCTGTACAAATTGTAAATAGCCTTTCGCTCCCTGTATTTTACCCCTGCCACCTTTAGAAATTGAAAGAGAGTATTCCAGTCAATATTGTCAAAAGCTTTCTCTAAGTCTACAAATGCTAGAAACGTAGGTTTGCCTTTCCTTAATCTTTCTTCTAAGATAAGTCGTAAGGTCAGTATTGCCTTACGTGTTCCAACATTTCTACGGAATCCAAACTGATCTTCCCTGAGGTCGGCTTCTACTAGTTTTTCCATTCGTCTGTAAAGAATTCGCGTTAGTATTTTGCAGCCGTGACTTATTAAACTGATAGTTCGGTAATTTTGACATCTGTCAACACCTGCTTTCTTTGGGATTGGAATTATTATATTCTTCTTGAAGTCTGAGGGTATTTCGCCTGTCTCATACATCTTGCTCACCAGATGGTAGAGTTTTGCCCGGACTGGTTCTCCCAAGGATGTCAGTTGTTCTAATGGAATGTTGTCTACTCCCGGGGCCTTGTTTCGGCTTTGGTCTTTCAGTGCTCTGTCAAACTCTGCACGCGGCATCATATCTCCCATTTCATCTTCAGCTACCTCCTCTTCCATTTCCATAATATTGTCCTCAAGAACATCGCCCCTGTATAGACCCTCTATATACTCCTCCCACCTTTCTGCTTTCCCTTCTTTGCTTAGAACTGGGTTTCCATCTGAGCTCTTGATATTCATACAATTGGTTCTCTTTTCTCCAAAGGACTCTTTAATTTTCCTGAAGGCAGTGTGTGTCTTACCCCTAGTGAGATAAACCTCAACATCCTTACATTTATCCTCTAGCCATCCGTGCTTAGCCGTTTTGCACTTCCTGTCGATCTCATTTTTGAGACGTTTGTATTCCTTTTTGCCTGCTTCATTTACTGCATTTTTATATTTTCTCCTTTCATCAATTAAATTCAATACTTCTTCTGTTACCGAAGGATTTCTACTAGCCCTCGTCTTTTTACCTACTTGATCCTCTGCTGCCTTCACTACTTCATCCCTCAAAGCTACCCATTCCTCTTCTACTGTATTTCGTTCCCCCATTCTTGTCAATTGTTCCCTTAAGCTCTCCCTGAAACTCTGTACAACTTCTGGTTCTTTCAGTTTATCCAAGTCCCGTCTCCTTAAATTCTCACCTTTTTGCAGTTTCTTCAATTTTAATTTACAGTTCATAACCAATAGATTGTGGTCAGAGTCCACATCTGCCCCTGGAAATGTCTTACAATTTAAAATTTGGTTCCTAAATCTCTGTCTTACCATTATATAATCTACACTCCTGGAAATTGAAATAAGAACACCGTGAATTCATTGTCCAAGGAAGGGGAAACTTTATTGACACATTCCTGGGGTCAGATACATCACATGATCACACTGACAGAACCACAGGCACATAGACACAGGCAACAGAGCATGCACAATGTCGGCACTAGTACAGTGTATATCCACCTTTCACAGCAATGCAGGCTGCTATTCTCCCATGGAGACGATCGTAGAGATGCTGGATGTAGTCCTGTGGAACGGCTTGCCATGCCATTTCCACCTGGCGCCTCAGTAGGACCAGCGTTCGTGCTGGGCGTGCAGACCGCGTGAGATGACGCTTCATCCAGTCCCAAACATGCTCAATGGGGGACAGATCCGGAGATCTTGCTGGCCAGGGTAGTTGACTTACACCTTCTAGAGCACGTTGGGTGGCACGGGATACATGCGGACGTGCATTGTCCTGTTGGAACAGCAAGTTCCCTTGCCGGTCTAGGAATGGTAGAACGATGGGTTCGATGACGGTTTGGATGTACCGTGCACTATTCAGTGTCCCCTCGACGATCACCAGTGGTGTACGGCCAGTGTAGGAGATCACTCCCCACACCATGATGCCGGGTGTTGGCCCTGTGTGCCTCGGTCGTATGCAGTCCTGATTGTGGCGCTCACCTGCACGGCGCCAAACACGCATACGACCATCATTGGCACCAAGGCAGAAGCGACTCTCGTCGCTGAAGACGACACGTCTCCATTCGTCCCTCCATTCACGCCTGTCGCGACACCACTGGAGGCGGGCTGCACGATGTTGGGGCGTGAGCGGAAGACGGCCTAACGGTGTGCGGGACCGTAGCCTAGCTTCATGGAGACGGTTGCGAATGGTCCTCGCCGATACCCCAGGAGCAACAGTGTCCCTAATTTGCTGGGAAGGGGCGGTGCGGTCCCCTACGGCACTGCATAGGATCCTACGGTCTTGGCGTGCATCCGTGCGTCGCTGCGGTCCGGTCCCAGGTCGACGGGCACGTGCACCTTCCGCCGACCACTGGCGACAACTCAACATCGATGTGCTGTGGAGACCTCACGCCCCACGTGTTGAGCAATTCGGCGGTACGTCCACCCGGCCTCCCGCATGCCCACTATACGCCCTCGCTCAAAGTCCGTCAACTGCACATACGGTTCACGTCCACACTGTCGCGGCATGCTACCAGTGTTAAAGACTGCGATGGAGCTCCGTATGCTACGGCAAACTGGCTGACACTGACGGCGGCGGTGCACAAATGCTGCGCAGCTAGCGCCATTCGACGGCCAACACCGCAGTTCCTGGTGTGTCCGCTGTGCCGTGCGTGTGATCATTGCTTGTACAGCCCTCTCGCAGTGTCCGGAGCAAGTATGGTGGGTCTGACACACCGGTGTCAATGTGTTGTTTTTTCCATTTCCAGGAGTGTATCTGAAACCTGTCAGTATCTCCAGGCTTCTTCCATGTATACAACCTTCTTTCATGATTGTTGAACCAAGTGTTAGCTATGATTAAGTTATGCTCTGTGCAAAATTCTACCAGGCGGCTTGCTCTTTCATTTCTTAGCCCCAATCCATATTCACCTACTACGTTTCCTTCTGTCCCTTTTCCTACTGACGAATTCCATTCACCCATGACTATTAAATTTCCGTCTCCCTTCACTATCTGAATAATTTCTTTTATTTCATCATACATTTCTTCAATTTCTTCATCATCTGCAGAGCTAATCGGCATATAAACTTGTACTACTGTCGTAGGCGTGGGCTTCGTATCTATCTTGGCCACAATAATGCGTTCACTATGCTGTTTGCAGTAGCTTACCCGCATTCCTATTTTCCTATTCATTATTAAACCTACTCCTGCATTACCGCTATTTGATTTTGTGTTTATAATCCTGTAGTCACCTGACCAGAAGTATTGTTCCTCCTGCCACCGAACTTCACTAAATCCCACTATATCTAACTTTAACCTATCCATTTTCCTTTTTAAATTTTCTAACCTACCTGCCCGATTAAGGGATCTGACATTCCACGCTCCGATCCGTAGAACGCCAGTTTTCTTTCTCCTGATAATGACATCCTCTTGAGTAGTCCCCGCCCGGAGATCCGAATGGGGGACTATTTTACCTCCGGAATATTTTACCCAAGAAGACGCCATCATCATTTAACCATACAGTAAAGCAGCATGCCCTCGGGAAAAATTACAGCTGTAGTTTGCCCTTGCTTTCAGCCGGGACATCGCTTATATATGACAAATATAGAGTCTCGACATCTTCATCCTGAGATTCTGCCTATAAGTGGGGAGAAACAGAAGTATCTGATGCAATTATGCTCAAAGCGACTCATTCCTGAGGAATTTCACTCTTAGTATTAATCTGTTCCTAGTTCATCTGCAGCCACCAAGACAGTTTTTGAGCCTGGTACAGAAGACAACGATAGCAACGACGTAGATGTGTAAAGTGCAGAGAAAAAAATAAGTTCAGTGTTTTACAATTGCTTGGTTATCTAGTAAAACGACTGGTTATAGTGATTCCGATTATTTAGTGATGTGTTTTTATAAAATATAACTTTTTTCGAGTTGATGAATAATTTCGATATTGTCTGCCAGACATCTATAAAAGCAGCAAGATTTGTATTTTCAGTTAACTAATAAAAAACGATATTCAATCAGTTAGCCAGTCATGAATGTAGCTTTTCTAGACATCGTAAGCTGTTGTTTACTGCACTTTAACCACTGCTACGATGACACAATTTTTTGTGGCTTAACAAAGAATCTAAAAGGTCAGTTTCCTCAAAACTCGCTAAAACGTAGTTAATAGGTTTTTGCGGTAAGCGACGTGGTGGTGTCAGGGCTCAGACTAAGGTCGAAGTGATGTTTGGCAGCAGAGCGCGTCTTAATGATAGCCGTATAGCCGGGTACATCTAGTTCCTCTGTGGGAACGGACCAATAGGAAACATGGGATTTTCGTTAGGTTATTTCCCGCTGCGAAGGCGATAGCAGGTTGAATCCTTCGAATGTGTACATGACCTCCCATTCGACGCGATGTCAGCGGCATGCTGAATCTACATCTACATTTATACTCCGCAAGCCACCCAACGGTGTGTGGCGGAGGGCACTTTACGTGCCACTGTTATTAACTCCCTTTCCTGATCCACTCGCGTATGGTTCGCGGGAAGAACGACTGTCGAAAATCCTCAGTGCGCGCTCGAATCTCTCTAATTTTATATTCGTGATCTCCACGGGAGGTATAAGTAGGGGGAAGCAATATATTCGATACCTCATCCAGAAACGCACCCTCTCGAAACCTGGACAGCAAGCTACACCGCTCCTCTCTTGAGTTTGCTAAACATCTCCGTAATGCTATCATGCTTACCAAATAACCCTGTGACGAAACGCGCCGCTCTTCTTTGGATCTTCTCTATCTCCACTGTCTTCTAGGCGCTCAGTCCGGAACCGCGCGACTGCTACGGTCGCAGGTTCGAATCCTGCCTCGGGCATGGATGTGTGTGATGTCCTTAGGTTAGTTAGGTTTAAGTAGTTCTAAGTTCTAGGGGACTGATGACCACAGATGTTAAGTCCCATAGTGCTCAGAGCCATTTAAATACCTCCTCTGTCAACCCGACCTGGTACGGATCCCACACTGATGAGCAATACTCAAGTATAGGCCGAACGAGTATAATGTAAGCCACCTCCTTTGTTGATGGACTACGTTTTCTAAGGACTTTCCCAATGAATCTCAACCTGGCACCCGCCTTACCAACAATTAATTTTATATGATCATTCCACTTCAAATCGTTCCGTACGCATACTCCAAGATATTTTACAGTAAGGAATCAGAACACCACTTTCACCATCGCAGCCGTCGGCTGCATTGGTCGAAGGACGCGTCACTTCCGCAGGCGTGTCGTGACACGTCGCTGCCATTCACTGACTGGTCTTGACACGCACCGCCGGCAAGGACACGCGTAGGCGTCCCGCACTGGTCGGCTGCGTCTCGAGACCGGTATCTCGTCCAGCCGGCCCGCTGCAGAGAAGACTGCGTCGTTCCGGGTGAGCCTGTGTTTTGCCTGGCGTAGACATTTTTTATCTTTGGCATTTTGTGGGTGCTGTGGCAGTCACTACGAAGGCAGAATGTTTACATGTGAAACATTGTGGGAACAATTTGACAACAAATGATTAACGTAATAGTGTATTTTGCCACTTGTAATGTTATGTGAGCCTCACTGCCCTTTTTTTAACTAATTTGTGCCTGATTTTCTTCTAAGAAGCTCAGTAATCTTTGAGTATGGACTCTAAAAAATAAAAAAATTGATTTATTAAAAAAAGAAGATTGTTAATCTTATCTTGCGGAAAGAGGACTTGTTGTTAGGCCGTCGCTCAGAACGTATTATTACATGTAATGAAAATTGCTATTGCAGTGATAAAACTGAGTAAAATGTGTGTAAGAGTTGCCAGACAGTTATGTATACAAATTTTCTGGAAGTGAAGAATAGAAATATCTTGTTTTGGGAAAAGGAGGTGAACTACATTGTCGTCGGCGGCTATCAATCGACAGAATTGTAAGAGTACAAAGTTCACTAAAATACAGGAAAAGAAATGCATTTTCTGTAGCTTTCATTCAGTACGTAACAACCTCTCATAATTTCTTAATTACAGTAACTCGATTATTTTCTTGTACAATAATATGGTGCTGAACTCCACAGACCAATTTTGATGTAGCAGGACGTGTAGTATGAAGGAAGTTTGTGTGCCAAGCAATCTCCTTTTCTCACGAAAACAGATTGCTGTTTGATCTTATTTACTTACAACAGTTATCCCTTAGGTATGATAAGCTACGAAAACTTGGGCTCAAAGCTATCCGCAATACGGCCAAGTAACCAACAGAGTCGTACTTTAAATCTTGTTGTAGTTGTGGTCTTCAGTCCTGAGACTGCTTTGATGCAGCTCTCCATGCTACTCTATCCTGTGCAAGCTGCTTCATCTCCCAGTACGTACTGCAGCCTACATCCTCCAGAATCTGCTTAGTGTATTCATCTCTCGGTCTCCCTCTACTATTTTTACCGTCCACTCTGCCCTCCAATACTAACTTTGTGATACCTTTATGCCTCAGAACCTGTCCTACCAACCGATCCTTTCTTTTAGTCAAGTTGTGCCACAAACTCCTCTTCTCCCCAATTCTATTCAATACCTCCTCATTAGTTATGTGATCTACCCACCCAATCTTCAGCGTTCTTCTGTAGGACCACATTTCGAAAGCTTCTATTCTCTTCTTGTCCAAACTATTTATCGTCCATACTTTAAATCTTAAAGAACAATAACTTCCTCCAAATTATAATAAGTCACCACGTGGCACAGAAGCTGATCATTTAAGGAGGCAGCAAGCAAAATTCAAGTACCAGTTACGACTTAAAGTCTCAATCAAAATCAATCTCTCTCTCTCCAAACACACACATATATATATATATATATATATATATATATATATATATATATATATATATATATATATATATATATTCTTAAGATAAAAGTCATTTTATACGCTACTGCCGTTTTTGTGCAAAATAGGAGGTAAACAGAGCTTCATCCATATTTTCAATACGTGAGTGCTCGTGCTGCTGGCTTCTGTTTCTGAAACATTCAGGTATTGTAAATATCCACGGAAAACTTTTTTGTAATTTGTAGGAGTCAGTGTATTGAATAACTGTCACAGCGAATAGTGTTGCTTGCTACAATTAAGTGTACATTTCGTCCTGAGATGATCAATTAGCGAGACATTAAAAAGTGAAAAATGGATATTAGGGCACAAATGCCAGCAGACACAATAACCTCAAGTCCGTTCTCTATTTTGCACAAAGTTCATTTTCACTCAATGTGTGGTGTGATGTTAGACCGCAATAGACCGGTGATGCTGTGTTGTAACATATCACCCCGGACTACAAGTCCATAAAAAAAAAAAAAAAAAAAAACCACATTATCGCAAATCGCGACTATTCGTAAGAAACAGCAGATTTTGTGGCTCGTTGCTGTCTGACCTCCGTCAACATTTGTCTTAAACTAACACCCACGGTCTCCAACCATGTCATATGACAAGTAGCAGATTATTTCTGACAAGCAAGACAAGAAATATGACTGCTGTTTGTTCCATTCGCAGCAATTTCAACTGTCCTCCTGGGTCTCTGACTACCCATACCGTTGGAAATTGGAACTTATTCGGAATAAATGGCAAAATATTCGTTACAAGCTGGATTACAGATGTAATTGCTGGTCGTTTCACTTGTAGGAGTTTCATTCTTCGTTTTTTAATCAGATTGAAGTCACAGAATTAAAGAAACTCCTTCCTGAGAGAGCACGCGCATATATGTAAACAACATCGAATATAGTAGAACGTACTTCTATTACACGATTAAGAAAGAACAAGAATCAGTTACAAATTCGAAAGAGGAAAAAAAAAAAAAATTAGCATTTAGCAGAATGCCACGCAACTTCTTGCGACAGCATAAGCTCATGTCTCTAACCTCAAAACCATGCTGTACACTTACAACTCTTTGCATTAGCATCCTTGGAGAAATGCATCTACATCTACATTTATACTCCGCAAGCCATCCAACGGTGTGTGGCGGAGGGCACTTTACGTGCCACTGTCATTACATCCCTCTCCTGTTCCAGTTGCGTATGGTTCGCGGGAAGAATGACTGTCTGAAAGCCTCCGTGCGCGCTCTAATCTCTCTAATTTTACATTCGTGATCTCCTCGGGAGGTATAAGTAGGGGGAAGCAATATATTCGATACCTCATCCAGAAACGCACCCTCTCGAAATGTCATGTGATGGTAAGTAAACACATGATCGACCGACCTAATGATACTTCCATCTCGGGCTATAGACCCCGGTCCTGATGTTCCGAGACGGCGTCGATACATGGAGACGGGGCTTAAACTACAGATGGGCCAGCTGATGATGCTCAGCCAATGTCGGTCATCGCCGCATCTATGACACTGACTCCACTGGGCTGTGAACCGACGACCGCTGCCTTAGTGTCCAACCCGGGCACGGGGTCGTCAACTCGTTGCCGCGCCGCCTCCCCAGAGCCGTCAGCCGCCATCCACCAGCAAGACGTGGTAGCTGGTTCGCTGCTACCGTCCACGGGAAACCCCTGTATCGGCACGCCCTTAGCAATGGACTGGGGTCCGAGGATCGCCTCCCCCCACCTGCAGTATGTCTGTTTTACTTGTACTGAACCACGTCTGTCCATTTTCATCAGTAAAGTTTCTGTGAACTGATTGCTTGCCTTCTTCACTCACTCCATCACCATCCTCATACAGAGAACCACTCACCCACTCTTACCCTGCAGTAAATCCTGTTACATAAAGCGTCGTTCTGAGAGATGGTTCTAGAAATGTTGATGTGATGAATCTAGTCAAGAATCTTTGCATTTTCTTTGAACTCAGTGAGGAACCATTGAGCCGTGGTGAACCTTTTCTGGCACACCAGCTCTTTGGCACGTCACTATCGATTACACGGCTGTATTACGATCTTTGCCCCTATTGTCATTTGGGGACTGTTTTTGCGGTCGTGGCAGTTGGGGTCGGAATCGCTACGAGGCGGAAGGGCGTGCTCGCGGGGACGAAGGAGGAAAACGCGGGCTCGACCAACAGCGGCGCGGCTGGTCAACCTTGCAAGTCGGTCGCGAGTTTGTGGTGGACCTGCCTGATGTCAACTCGGGGTGCTGTTCGTCGCATTGCTTTGGTGGCTGGTTTCTCGGAGAGACCCATCCCTCGAGACCATTTCGAACAACGCTCACCATCAAAGATGTAAATAATTTTGGTGCCTTCGTTTCGTTGAACGATTTGTGTTGCAGCAAGTGTACTTGTTGGGTGGTTGTCCTAATGTACGTGTTGCTGAAGTAAGAGCAGCCAGTAAGGTGTGTGACCGCATGGAGAACAGCAGTCACTACTTCCTTTAAAAAAATCAGTGGTCCCAAATGATGTAGTAAGATATTAGGTCATAGTCTAGTTGTAATTTTCTGCGTACCAACCTTACACAATTGGCAGCTACTTTGCAGACCTATGCAACGAAATTAAAGTGCACAAAACCAAGTATCGTTGTGAAGTTGTGCGTTTGTATAACGTGATATTATCTTGAAATTTTTTCCGTTGCATCTTTGTATACATTGTCGGCCTTAATCGTATGTGGAAATATTGTTTGGCAAACTATGAGAGTGTAAAAGTCTGATACTATATTTTCAGCATTGGATTTGTGTACAGTTCTTAGTTTAAATGTTTTACAGCATTGATATTGTTGTAAAACCTGAGTCACTTCTATTGAAAGCATTTATTGGTCTTCATTTATATTGTTGTTTACTAATCTCAAAACTTTTATTAATTGATGTTTGCTTGGTGTTGGCCGTGTTTTCTGCGGTCTGTTTGTGTTCCAGTTTTCTGCACGTTGGGGTGTATGGGAGCGGCGCCACGCTCCGCTTCGATGAACGGAAGCTGTGACGTGTCGTCGCATGGGAAGTGACTCCCGGTTGGGCTCCAGCGTTTAGGTGTTGTTTTGGACGGCTGATCTGCTGTTTCCGGCATTTTAAGTTAAGTCACCTTTTGCCCAGGGCAGCCTATATATATATATATATATATATATATATATATATATATATATATATATGTTGTTGTTCTAGTGTTCAGTCCTGAGACTGGTTTGATGCAGCTCTCCATGCTACTCTATCCTGTGCAAGCCTCTTCATCTTCCAGTACCTAATGCAGCCTACATCCTTCTGAATCTGCTTAGTGTATTCATCTCTTGGTCTCCCTCTACGATTTTTACCCTCCACGCTGCCCTCGAATACCAAATTGGTGATCTCTTGATGCCTCAGAACATGTCCTACCAACCGATCCCTTCTTCCAGTCAAGTTGTGCCACAAACTCCTCTTCTACCCAATCCTATTCAATACCTCCTCATTAGTTATGTGATCTACCCATCTATTCTTCAGCATTCTTCTGTAGCACCACATTTCGAAAGCTTCTATTCACTTCTTGTCTAAACTATTTATCGTCCATGTTTCACTTCCATACATGGCTACTCTCCATACAAATACTTTCAAAAACGAATTCCTGACACTTAAATCTATACTCGATGTTAACAAATTTCTTTTCTTCAGAAACGCTTTCCTTGCCATTGGCAGTCTACATTTTGTATCCTCTCTACTTCGACCATCATCAGTTATTTTGCTCCCCAAATAGCAAAACTCCTTTACAACTTTAAGTGTCTCATTTCCTAATCTAATTCGCTCAGCATCACCCGGCTTAATTCGACTACATTCCATTATCCTCGTTTTGCTTTTGTTGATGTTCATCTTATACCCTCCTTTAAAGTCACTGTCCATTCCGTTCAACTGCTCTTCTAAGTCCTTTGCTGTCTCTGACAGAATTACAATGTCATCGGCGAACCTCAAAGTTTTTATTTCTTCTCCATGGATTTTAATACCTACTCCAAACTTTTCTTTTGATTCCTTTACTGCTTGCTCAATATACAGATTGAATAACATCGGGGAAAGGCTACAACCCTGTCTCACTCCCTTCCCAACCACTACTTCCCTTTGATGTCCCTCGACTCTTATAACTGCCATCTGGTTTCTGTACAAATTGTAAATAGCCTTTCGCTCCCTGTATTTTACCCCTGCCACCTTTAGAAATTGAAAGAGAGTATTCCAATCAATATTGTCAAAAGCTTTCTCTAAGTCTACAAATGCTAGAAATGTAGGTTTGCCTTTCCTTAATCTAGCTTCTAAGAAAAGTCGTAAGGTCAGTATTGCATCACGTGTTCCGATATTTCTACGGAATCCAAACTGATCTTCCCTGAGGTCGGCTTCTACTAGTTTTTCCATTCGTCTGTAAAGAATTCGCGTTAGTATTTTGCAGCCGTGACTTATTAAACTGATAGTTCGGTAATTTTGACATCTGTCAACACCTGCTTTCTTTGGGATTGGAATTTTTATATTCTTCTTGAAGTCTGAGGGTATTTCGCCTGTCTCATACATCTTGCTCACCAGATGGTAGAGTTTTGCCCGGACTGGCTCTCCCAAGGCTGTCAGTAGTTCTAATGGATTGTTGTCTACTCCCGGGGCCTTGTTTCGACTTTGGTCTTTCAGTGCTCTGTCAAACTCTGCACGCGGCATCATATCTCCATTTCATCTTCATCTACCTCCTCTTCCATTTCCATAATATTATCCTCAAGAACATCGCCCCTGTATAGACCCTCTATATACTCCTTCCACCTTTCTGCTTTCCCTTCTTTGCTTAGAACTGGGTTTCCATCTGAGCTCTTGCTATTCATACAAGTGGTTCTCTTTTCTCCAAAGGACTCTTTAATTTTCCTGAAGGCAGTATCTGTCTTACCCCTAGTGAGATAAGCCTCAACATCCTTACATTTGTCGTCTAGCCATCCGTGCTTAGCCGTTTTGCACTTCCTTTCGATCTCATTTTTGAGACATTTGTATTCCTTTTTGCCTGCTTCATTTACTGCATTTTTATATTTTCTCCTTTCATCAATTAAATTCAATACTTCTTCTGTTACCCAAGGATTTCTACTAGCCCTCGTCTTTTTACCTACTTGATCCTCTGCTGCCTTCACTATTTCATCCCTCAGAGCTACCCATTCTTCTTCTACTGTATTTTGTTCCCCCATTCTTGTCAATTGTTCCCTTATGCTCTCCCTGAAACTCTGTACAACCTCTGGTTCTTTCAGTTTATCCAGGTCCCATATCCTTAAATCCCTATCTTTTTGTGGTTTTTTTCAGTTTTAATCTACAGTTCATAACCAATAGATTGTGGTCAGAGTCCTCATCTGCCCCTGGAAATGTCTTACAATTTAAAATCTGGTTCCTAAATCTCTGTCTTACCATTATATAATCTATCTGAAACCTTTTGGTATCTCCAGGGTTCTTCCATGTATACAACCTTCTTTCATGATTCTTGAACTAAGTGTTAGCTATTATATATATATATATATATATATATATATATATATATATATATATATATATATAGGGATTTTTAATTTGCTTGTGAATCAATTATATTAATTAAATTGTTGTGGTCCTTGTGTTATTTGGCTTCTTAACGAACTGGTGTTCTTGTAAATCACTTTCAAATTGCAGGTTATTGCTTTAAAAAACAACTATCTGTGCCACCTTCTAATATCACCTTCAGATTGTAATTTATGCTTCTTAAGCATTGAAATGTCCGTGGCTCATCTGTCAAGTCAGTTGTGATTGTATGTTTTGATATTGTCTTAAACACAGCCACATGTTGATTGCCTCTTATCTGTTTTATGAAAGCTTGTTTTGAATAAATTGTTAATTATTGATTTACTAGTTGTTGTGTTAAGGAGTGACATAGTAGGGGCCTTGACCTTCCATGCTAAGTGCACCCCTCATCCCGACTTCCTAAGTCACAACCGTCTCGCAGGATTATGCTCGACGTAAGATTGGAATTTGTTGCGACTGGAATCATATGGGCGTAAAATTTGATATGGACTGCAAAAGACACATGTCGCTTTGTGTGGGTACTATGAGGGATACTAGTATCATCTTGGTTGGTTCGTTGGTTGATTCAGGGGAAGGGGCCAAACAGCGAGGTCATCAGTCCCCTCGGAGTAATGAAGGATGGGGAAGGAAGTCGGCCGTGCCCTTTGAAAAGAGCCATCCCGGCGTTTTCCTGAGGTCGGTTAAGGGAAATCACGGAAGATCTAAATAAGGATGGCCGGGCACGGGTTTGAACCATCGTCCTCCCGAATGCAAGCACAGTGTGCTGACCACCGCTTGTCCTCGCTCAGTGCCATCACCTTCACAGCATGCCACAGGAGCCGGCAGACAATCCGAATCTGCATAAACGACGAAGGGCCAGCGCTCCTAGCGGTGGGGTTTCTTAAGTTTTAAGAACTTGTATGCCTCAGTAGGCATATTCATGAATGTACCATTCTAAACACTGACGCTTAGAAGACGAGTTTAAGAACCTATGGCAAAAATGCCAAGCACATTTTTTGTACTTATTTGGACAGAAAGTAGGTCCGACATCCTTTTCATCCGTACGTAGTGTTGCGTCTCGCCCTCAGAGAACAGCAACAAATCAACGTGTTGTCGGATGTGACTGGCTGTTTCCAAAAAATAGAGAGGACCAGCCACTTTACGTTTTGCATATTTTGTGTTCTGTACAGTATGCTCTTCGTCGTCATCATCTTCTTCTTCTGACTTGCTTGCTTTATCTGTCTGTAAGCGATAAACATGAACTAAATAGTCTGGATTCAGCCTCTCAGATTTCAGCAGGTTTTGAAATTAGCGGGAAATGAGATGCCATGGAAATTATAATGCTTGCAGACATTAGATGTTCCGTTCAAAGTGACGTGCTTGGGATTAACGCCGTAATTTCCATCACAAGCCAGTCGAAGCAAAGCGAAATAGAACAGATCTCCCTTAGCAGTATTCTGGATATTAATAGACGAGTGTTTGGTGTAAATACCTTCTGACAGTTGCATAAAATTGGACGCCTCACATACTGGATCATAGGGAGGCAAGTACATATCGAGGTAGAGTCTTACCAGACCACTTTCCTGCAGTACGAGAAAATGGCCCAGCATGACGTTCATGGGGAAAGTTCCGAACCAAACTACAATGAGTGGCCCTGCCATATCACACCGTTTGCCTCCCCCTCCCCCCCCCCCAAATGTAGTGAATGTAGTTTTTCCTTAAAACCATTGCTACCTTCTTTTGGGGGTGCATGAGTTCACAATTTAGAAAAATGGTTCAAATGGCTCTGAGCACTATGGGACTTAACATCTGACGTCATCAGTCCCCTAGAACTTAGAACTACTTAAACATAACTAGCCTAAGGACATCACACACATCCATGCCCGAGGCAGGATTCGAACCTGCGACCGTAGGAGTCATGCGGTTCCAGACTGAAGCGTCTAGAACCGCTCGGCCACAACGTCACAGCTTAGAACCACGACGAACTAAATGGCGGAATACTGAAGATTCTTGAGAGCTCACTTTCTAACACAAAACGCTATGATTTGAGGAAAGTATTAAGGTTTCGTTAGGCTTCATTAGAATTGTCTTTGCGAGCATGCAAGATACAATCCCCAAAAGTGTCAGCAATCATAGTCCATTGCGGGAATGTGATTTACTTGGTGATCATTAGCAGGGTGGGGTGGTGGTATGCTTCTAGGTCTATGACGATGATATCAAACCCGCCCTCAGTAACAGCACTGTCAGACATTGTCCATGGGCCAGTTTATGGTGTTGGTTTTCCGGGCGTCAGAGTCCTATCATCGATCGATCTTCGATCCAGTTATTGAAAGATAGCCCCGGGACCAGTCCTATTGGTAGTATACGGCTTTCCTGTATTACAGAAACTAGTTCCGTTACCTCTGGCTGGGCCTCAACGTTTCATCTGCCGCGTTTATTAGGGCTCTGAACAGCATCTTCCTTAATCACTTAAGAATTCGTGCGACAATATAGTCGATGACATATTAATTGCGGTTCTAGGCGCTACAGTCTGGAGCCGAGCGACAGCTACGGTCGCAGGTTCGAGTCCTTCCCCGGGCATGGATGTGTGTGATATCCTTAGGTTAGTTAGGTTTAATTAGTTCTGAGTTCTAGGTGACTGATGACCTCAGAAGTTAAGTCGCATAGTGCTCAGAGCCATTTGACGTATTAATTGCGGAGGAGTCTTGGATAGAACACAACTACGTATTCTTCTGGTCGTCTTTGTGGGGCAGGGGTGACGGTGAACCTTGGGAAGTCGCAGTTCGGACGGAACAGTATCAAGTTCCTAGGACAAATCGTATCCGCCGAAGGAATTCAGCTGGACATTTGCAGCCATAGCTGAATGTGCGACCCCATGAAGGAAGAGAGATCACAGAGGATTTCTACGCCTATAGAACTTTTATAAAATATTCGTCAATGGGAACTTGTCATCCACCCCACGTTTATGTTCCCTGACCAGCAAGAATACTGTGTGAATTTGGGACCAACAGCAAGTGATGAGTTCGATAGGTTGAAATAGTAGTTAGTCAACGCTCCACTTCTCTCGCATCTCGATCTGAGTCAGGACTTCCGCCTATGACAGATCGTTCTTTCAGCGACCTCAGTGCAGTTTTGTTCTAAACAGATGGGTCGGACGACCCCACCGACTGGAAAAATATTTCGTTCGCCAGCCATGTGCTCTTGAGTGCCGAACGAAATTACTCTGTAACAGAGCTTGAAATGCTTGGGGGTCGTCGGGGTTTTTATAAAATTCCTCTGCTATCTGTTTGGGCGGACGACGAAAAGATAAAAGCTCAAAGAGAAATTAAGCAATGTAAGGTAGCAGTATTTTGCACCTTACTGTAATATAATAATTGTTGCAAAGGCGAGTTAGATATCAGTTATTATGTTATTTATCAGGCAATAAGCCTATTGAAATTAATATAGGGAGTATCAGACGGCATAAAACGCGTATTAACTTTAAGAAATTCACATGTTGCATAAAGTCGGGGTTCAGGTGATATTTTCACGGAGTTTGGCTGGAGCGGACGAGCGGCACTGCTCAAAGGCAGGGCAGAGAGGTGCGGAAGTTTACAACCGACCATTACGAGTCTGCATGCGAAAGCGTCCCACTGGGGGAGACGCGCCACCGGTGCAGGTAGGCACCCATCGCGTGGACAACACAGGCAGGCCTTCGAGGGACGGTTGGCTGGGTGTTGTGTGATGTCTTTAGGTTAGTTAGGTTTAAGTAGTTCTAAGTTCTAGGGGACTGATGACCATAGATGTTAAGTCCCATAGTGCTCAGAGCCATTTTTTGAGGGACGGCGCCTCGTTGGCGCTAGGCGTGACACCGACGCCACTATGTCGAGACGAGCTGGCGCCTAAGGGAGCCTTCCCACGAGTCTTAACGTTTTCCGGGGCTTTCTAAGAAACGTTTTTAAGCTAGTGCAATGACATTTTCCCGCGCGAGGGCGAACAGAGAGACACGATTGGTGGGTTCAATTTTGAACGGAGTTTCAGTTTGTTTCGGAACATTCTAGGCGCAGTAAGGCGCGGAATGTTTTGATTGGCTGGAAGAAGCCAGGAAATAATAGTGGGAGGGAACTGTGCTGGTCTGGAGCCACGGGATTGGCCAGCTCGAAAAATACCGTGGGGGTGCTGATCTTAGCAGAGGGAAGCTTTTGGAGCTGTTATCGTAGAGAAGCGTCTTAGCTCCTGTAGCGAGCGGACGTCGCGCTTTCGGCTCTGCTGTAGGAGAGTAAATTCTTTTCAGTGTGCTGTGCAGGACTTTGAATAAGTCTGCCAGCTGCAACTGAAACTTGTATGCAGTTAGGGGAACTGTCGTGTTTTACTGTTAGAGACAGGCTGATTCCGCCAATTACGGTTGTGAATACTGTCTGACAGAAAGCTGACAGGAGCAGAGCAATTTTCTTGAGTCAAACTTTATTAAAGACGATACTAGATTCCGTCTTTGGGCTGATGAGTCCCGTCTTAACGAGTGCGAGACGACTGGAAAGAAAGCAGAATTAGTTTACGAACAGGAAGCCTGTTCGCGAAAATAAATTCATTTTTGTTACAATTGAGGCTCCTCGACGACGGAGACGCCATCGGCAGCTTGCTGACCTATCGACGACGCTGCATTTTGTAACGTGATGCTCAGCTTCGGCATTTAATCCGATACTACGTACTCCTGTGATTACCAGAGCTCAGTTTTCCAACCACGCTCTTATTGAGAATCTGGTGATTGAAATAGGTTTGTCTGACGTATTTTATGCCGTCTGACAAGGGCAGAGAATAGAAAATAACAAGTACAGATGCGTTATCCGACCTTAAGAGTTAGTTTTGGAATTTAAGGGTCATTGCCATTACTAGCCTGATTTTATCACTTATAAATGTATGTCATTGTTCAGTTTGATGTTAGTAAGATTATTGTTCAATAAATGTGTTCAATGCTATCCTTGTTTGTTTAGTAGTCATCATTTCCCTGAACACTATTTAGTTATTAAATATTAATCAAAATTAGTAAAGGGGCAGTTTTAATAAACAGGTTGGGTCTCATAACAGGCCTTCAGCCAGAGCCAACGACCCGATCCAGTAGGGAAAGTGAACAAGTAAAAGCATTCTTGTTAAATCCCCCCCACCTAGGATCCCTCATCATCATTTATTGAAACAAACTTTCTTTCCACCAACACCATAAGCATGCGACCGCAGCAAAGACAATTATATCAATTGAAATAAATTTATTGATGTACGTATAAGACACAGGAATTCGCGCCCACGCTACATATATGTGAAAAGGGGAAGAATACGTTTGTGAATAAATCACCGGTCGTGCAACATCTTAGTGAAAAGATAAAAATCACGAAATTACTGAATAAAGAGTAGATGACTACAAAGGTACATTAAATCGTGAAGAACGGCCAACGGAACTAACGAGATGAGGGAAGCTGAAGGTTCCAGTGGTTCATGCAAGACGTCGATCCCAAAAACAAACGAGGTTACCAAAATCTCTCAAAACTACGAAAAGGCAAGTGCTCAAATAACGCGTTCGGCGAGATCATTCAACCTAGCTAGGAAAGTGCTTTGAAATACAGACTCTGGAAGTGAGGGTTCATTGGACGAAGAACACGTGGAAATAGTTGTAGCTTAGCACACGTGGAAATCGGTATATCAAGTACACTTTAATCTCAGGTATCATAACGCCCCTTAGAATAGAAAGAAACACACGCACACGAAGACACTTTTGTTCTCACGTTCACACAAGTTAAAAGATCGCTCTAACTTGGCCTACCCATTACGCGCTGGAGAATATCCCACAACTCAGTGTTCCGAAGGAACAGAGCAAATCCAGAATACTGAATAAACAGGAACCCAGAACATCGTGCTAATGAAGCATTATGCTTTTAACTGAACATATTCTTTAAAAGTAGATAAAACATTTAAGTTCGGCTGAAGAACTTACGCATTAACAACGATTTTAAAGTAACGAGATCGCACTTAAGAACTTCTAACCAAACTCACCAGCAGCTAGCTGCAGGGTGCCTCCCGAGCGGTAGCACCCAGAGAACCAGCCAAGTAAAATGGAACAGACCAGAGGGGTCGTTTCCGCCACCAACATAACAAGCTGACAAGACACGGACAGTGGGGCTCGATCTCTTTGCCCAGGTAAAAGACCACAAAATTGGTTACCCCGTACCCATAACAGCAGCTAATCTGCTACAGCCCTTGTAAACCCGAAAAGACATATATACTCTCTCATTTTTCCTCACAAGAGGCAAGATAAAGGAGGAAACATGATAACATAGCAGTTATTACAACTCATGGATGTGGATTACACAGGATACACTGGATAAGTAATTGATTGACATCATCATCATCATCATCATTTAAGACTGATTATGTCTTTCAGCGTTCGGTCTGGAGCATAGCCCCCTTATAAAATTCCTCCATGATCCCCTATTCAGTGCTAACATTGGTGCCTCTTCTGGTGTTAAACCTATTACTTCAAAATCATTCTTAACCGAATCCAGGTACCTTCTCCTTGGTCTGCCCCGACTCCTCCTACCCTCAACTGCTGAACCCATGAGTCTCTTGGGTAACCTTGCTTCTCCCATGCGTGTAACATGACCCCACCATCTAAGCCTGTTCGCCCTGACTGCTACACCTATAGAGTTCATTCCCAGTTTTTCTTTGATTTCCTCATTGTGCACACCCTCCTGCCATTGTTCCCATCTACTAGTACCTGCAATCATCCTAGCTACTTTCATATCCGTAACCTCAGCCTTATTGATAAGGTAACCTGAATCCACCCAGCTTTCGCTCCCATACAACAAAGTTGGTCGAAAGATTGAACGGTGCGCAGATAACTTAGTCTTGGTACTGATTTTCTTCTTGCAGAAGAGAGTAGATCGTAGCTGAGCGCTCACTGCATTAGCTTTGCTACACCTCGCTTCCAGTTCTTTCACTATGTTGCCATCCTCTGCGAATATGCATCCTAAGTACTTGAAACCGTCCACCTGTTCTAACTTTGTTCCTCCTATTTGGCACTCAATCCGTTTATATTTCTTTCCCACTGGCATTACTTTCGTTTTGAAAATGCTACTCTTCATACCATAGTCCTTACATTTCTTATCTAGCTCTGAAATATTACTTTGCAAACTTTCAATCGAATCTGCCATCACAACTAAGTCATCCGCATATGCGAGACTGCTTATTTTGTGTTCACATATCTTAATCTCACCCTGCCAGTCTATTGTTTTCAACATATGATCCATAAATAATATGAACAACAGTGGAGACAGGTTGCAGCCTTGTCTTACCCCTGAAACTACTCTGAACCATGATCTCAATTTACCGTCAACTCTAACTGCTGCCTGACTATCCATGTAAAGACCTTTAATTGCTTGCAAAAGTTTGCCTCCTATTCCATAATCTCGTTGAACAGACAATAACTTCCTCCTAGGAACCAGGTCATATGCCTTTTCTAGATCTATAAAGCATAGATATAATTCCCTGTTCCACTCATAACACTTCTCCATTATTTGCCGCAAGCTAAAGATCTGGTCCTGACAACCTCTAAGAGGCCTAAACCCACATTGATTTTCATGCAATTGGTCCTCAACTAATACTCGCACTTTCCTTTCAACAATACCTGAGAAGATTTTACCCACAACGCTGATTAAAGAGATACCTCTGTAGTTGTTACAATCTTTTCTGTTTCCATGTTTAAAGATTGGTGTGATTACTGCTTTTGTCCAGTCTGATGGAACCTGTCCCGACTCCCAGGCCATTTCAATTATCCTGTGTAGCCATTTAAGACCTGACATTCCACTGTATTTGATGAGTACCGACTTAATTTCATCCACCCCAGCTGCTTTATTGCACTGCAATTTATTGACCATTTTCTCCACTTCCTCAAATGTGATCCTATTTCCATCATCATTCCTATCCCATTCTACCTCGAAATCTGAAACATTACTGATCGTATTTTCACCTACATTGAACAACTCTTCAAAATATTCCCTCCATCTGCCCAAGGCATCCACAGGATTCACCAGCAGTTTTCCTGACCTGTCCAAAATACTTGTCATTTCCTTCTTACCTCCCTTTCGAAGACTGCTAATTACACTCCAGAATGGTTTTCCAGCAGCTTGACCCATAGTCTACAACCTGTTTCCAAAGTCTTCCCAAGATTTCTTCTTGGATGCTGCAATTATCTGTTTGGCTTTGTTTCTTTCTTCAACATAACTTTCTCTGTGTACCTGAGTTCTAGTATGTAGCCATTTTTGATACGCCTTCTTTTTCCTTTTACAGGCTGCCTTGACTGTGTCATTCCACCAAGCTGTTTGCTTCATCCTACTTTTACACACTACTGTTCCAAGACATTCTTTAGCCACTTCTAGTACTGTGTCCCTGTACGTTGTCCATTCCTTTTCCAATGACTGTGCCTGATTTCCTTATACACTCTTATCCTCCTACATATGGACCTGACCTGCTGCACTTTCGGCCTCACAATCGCAGTTTCACTGCAGATTAAATAATGATCAGTTTCATCAAAGAATCCCCTGAATACACGGGTGTCCCTCACAGCCTTCCTGAATTCCTGATCTGTTATTATATAGTCAATGACAGATCTGGTTCCCCTGCCTTCCCAAGTATACTGGTGAATGTTCTTATGTTTAAAAAAGGAGTTTGTGATTACTAAGCCCATAGTGGCACAGAAATCCAAGAGTTGTTTCCCGTTCCTGTTGGCCTCCATATCCTCTCCAAATTTACCCATAATCTTTCCATACCCTTCTGTTCGATTTCCAATCCTGGCATTAAAATCACTCACGAGCAGAACACTGTTCTTGTCCTTTACTCTAACAACTACATCACTGAGTGCCTCATAAAAATTATCCATCTTATCTTGATCTGTCCCTTCACGATGCGAATATGACGTATTACATAAATATTCTGATAGAGAACACAAGCTGCTTGCGTCCAAACGTCATATAATTATTGAATTTGGCCGTGCGGGGTAATTGTTCCTTTTTTTTCTTTCGTGGAACCAAGTGTGACTTACCTAATGAAAAAAGGGTGTATCTCTCTACTGGAAGACACATTCTATTAATGTCCACTAGTAGGCGTCGAGGATTGATGACCGCTAATAGGTGTCTAGAGACTTTTGTTCAGATATCAGGTACACTAATGGAATAACGGAAATTTGTGTCATGCATTCGATATCATGTGGTAGTCAGCTGCCGGAGATAGCTTGGAGGTGTGACGTGCTAATGTTATAGCGGCACAAGTGTGGGAAATACTTTTACACTGTTATTAAGCGGATGTGTACATACTAGTGGGAGATAAACGACCATGCTCGGATTCCCTCCTTGCTTTTATACGTTCAAAGCTATGACGTGGTGTTAAAGATCCCTCTTAAGCGCTCCGATAGTTGGATCACACATTTGTTGCGCTGCGGCATTTGTTTTATCAGAATAACCTTACTGGGCTACCGCAGAGTGTGATTTCGAAAAGGATTTTCTTAAAATGATGAACAACATAGTTTTCGGGAAAACTATGGAACATTTGAGAAAGTGTAGCGAAATTTATTTATTTTACCGTTGGAGTGGGCGTTATGGCGCTAGAGATTACATCGCCAGGTTAAATTTTAAGCGGACCACTATTATCCTTCAAGCTCTGGAGATGGCTAAGGTTGCATGGAGTTCACGAAACTTGTCTATGTCGGTATCTGTGTACTGGACCTGTCCAAAATTCACATGTGCACTTCCTCTGTAAGTTCGCAAAGCCAAGTTTTGCCGATCCACAGTTTCTTTATATGGGTACGGACAGGCTGCGATCCGTATCAAGTAATAAGGTTGAAAGGGTACAGTACCGCCCAACATAGAAAATAGGTACGAAATTCTTGTCAGAACAACACATTTTTTGTGTAAAAGTAACTCAATTTCAATTAATACAGCGAAGCCGGATACCAGTGTGGGAAAGAATGACAATTTATTTATTTAATTGATCACATGTGCACTCCCTCAAAATAAATCCCTACATCCAGTTTGGTGAGATCTGTGAAAGGAATGAATGTATGGTCGTCTGCTAACCACAGATAGTGAATCGGAATATATGATCATCTTTGAGTCGATCCTTTGGCTACCTTTGGTGAGACCAAAGAGATGGAAGTTACCAGAGCTTTGAGCGTCTGAAATGTGGCTGACCAATAAGGTAGCAGGGTGCTTCTCCCACTTCGAGAGAGGTGCGAGAGAATCGGAATACGGCCATGTTTCAGGTA
Source organism: Schistocerca serialis cubense (assembly GCF_023864345.2). Classification (NCBI taxonomy): domain Eukaryota; kingdom Metazoa; phylum Arthropoda; class Insecta; order Orthoptera; family Acrididae; genus Schistocerca; species Schistocerca serialis. The sequence continues at coordinate 1,203,824,599 of NC_064638.1, read as the reverse complement.
CTCTGCCGCTGAACCTTCTGCTGTAAAGACCTGTTTTTTTGTTGTGCTCCGGAATGAAAGAGTGGAGGCATGGTATGGATGTGGAATATTTAAGAGTAGTTAGAATTAATAATTTCTCTTTCACAGGACCTTTTGTGGGGAAAATTACAAAGTGAGGCAGGTAATTTTAAGGGGATTGTAGTAAACCAACGGTCACAAAGAGCCCACGTGTAGATATAAGTTGAGATACTTCCGTGAGCTTAAGCTGAAATATTTAAGAATTAATAGCGTGTGTACAATAAGCTGAAATATTTAAGAATTAATAGCGTGTGTACAATAAGCTGAAATATTTAAGAAATAGCGTGTGTATCATAAGTTGAAGTATTTAAGAAATATCATTCCGTGTGACGCTGAATTTAAACTCTGAGAGAGAATCAAGGTGAGTCGGCCGTTTTTCCAGCAACGCCACATGGCTTGCATTGCACAGGAAGACGTGCGTTTATCTCCAGAGTTCACATTAGGAAAGTAGAAATTACAAAGTGGGGCAGTGTCGTGTGAAACTGGGATAAGTTGTAACCGTTCTTTGTGTAATATTTCATATTGTTGTGTTGTGTATGTCTTGTAATTTGGGTATGTGTGTTTTGCATGGGAGTAGCAAGGTAGTTTCGAAAGATTTGTGGGTATGCCTGTTCCTTCTGTATCGCCCGATCTGGAGGAAAGTTTCGTGAGGATTATTGTGAGAGGCGAAGTGTGAGGTATAATAAAAGATCCACCATCCGATCCAGGGAGTGCACTGTTGCGGTAAATAGATTACGAGACCATAGTATAGAGATTCACTAACGTAAAGCCATGCCCACTGGGCGGAATTTCTCATGTGATTTTGTTGTAGGTTGTAGAATTTGTGTGTTTAGGAATAAATCAAATAGTGAAAAGAAAGAGATTGGTGGCCTTTTTTCATTAAATTGTATGTTATTGTAATGTCCCGAATTTATATAAAAGCCGTTGAATCAAAGACAAAAGGTAAATGTGGTATTGCCAGTGCGTAGTGTACAGTCAGAGTTCTATAAATCACTGATAGTCAGATGCGTGTTTCCGTTGCGTATTATTCATACAAGAGGATAATTTGTAACTAAATAGTAAGATACGAGAATTCATGTTGCTCGATAAATTAAGGAAGAATCCACTCGCTTGGCAAACCACTCATCTTGCAGGCCTGACTGCTTGATGCCACAGTATGAGAAAGGCAAGTGGGTGCCTCTCATAATTTCGACCCTGCCAGGATTGTTTTATTCCAGGATATTCTGCCAGGATTGTTTTATTCCAGGATATTCTGCCAGGATTCTGTTTTTTGCCACAATAATTTTGTTACCAGGATATTTAATTTGTTGCCAGGATTCCTTTGCCAGGATCGTTTTTGTTAGGATATTTTGTTGTTAGGGTTTGCCGTTAAGATTTTTTTATGGAATGTATTGTGATAGCGCTAAGAAGTAAAATTTTTTCTGTTTGCAAATTCTTTCTGGATTGGTGAGGATCTTTTATTTTATTTTATGTAATTAATTGCTATATCGCACAAGGCTGGAAGATCGTTTCATAATTTTTTTTGCGTAATGTCCGTAGTAACTAGGTCACAGTCGAAAAGTGTAGCCACCATGGAGAATAGCGATTCTGGGGTGGACGTAGCAGTGCAGCAGGAAGTAGCTGTTGACCATGGGTTAATGAGCGAGAAAGACAAACGCTCCGAAGGGGCTGTATTGTTCAGTGGACCGCTGCAAGGGGAACCTTTATGCGGCGGGCTTTGTCCACAAACGCGGGCTTTTCCCGACGACGCGGGCGAGCCGAGACTAGGCCACGTGTGCGGCGAAAGTGCAGCTACCCTTAGCGAAGCTACGGTTTCTCAGTCGAACGAGGTGAGCGCGTCGAAAGTAGGAAATAACGATGTGATACTGCAGTTTTTACAAGCGATGAGTAGGGAGACTAAGGAAAGATTTGAAGCAACTAACGAAAGATTAGAAGCAATCAATAGAGATAATAAGGAGAGAGATAGGGAGAATAAGGAGAGAGATAGGGAGGCTAAGGAGAGAGATAGGGAGACTAAGGAGAGATTGGAAGCAATGGATAGGGAGACTAAGGAGAGATTGGAAGCAAATAAGGAAAGATTGGAGGCAATTGATAAGGGAAATAGAGGCAATGAGGAAGCTACACACAGTTATCGATGAGCGTCTGTCCGCAGTTAATAATCGGTTAGATGAGGGGGAGAAGAATCTGGATGCGGTGCAGCAAGAATGTGATGCTCTGAAAAAAAAGCCAATAATTTGGAGGTACGAATAAGTGCAATAGAAAGCGATATTACAGAACATAGGGGCGTGTGGCCGGATGAGCGAATCAAAGAGATAGTGGAGGACTTACTTGCAGATAAACAAGGGGCATTAGACAGCGTGGAAGCTCAAGTCACACGGCAGGAAATGGCGCTAAATAAACACAGGGATGAAGTTGCGGAGGTAGTGGTCAGAATGAATACGATTAGCGCAAATGTAGAAAAGATCAGTATAAGAGGCGAAACAGGCTCTGACAGTACGCAGCGAGAGGTTTATGCCGACCAGGAGGAGATACAATCATTATTACAGTTTAAAGAGGCACAATTAGAAACAAATAGGAAACATAGGGAAGAACTAGCACAGTTGCAATTAGCGTGCAGAAGCGAAGGTGAAACACCACCAGGTAGACTGCGGAGAGAGAGTGAGATAAATTCAAAAATCGAAAATAGGCAGAAAGAGGATGACGAACTCAGAGAGTTAGAAGAACGGTTGTGTCGGATAAAACAGGTGGCAAACCCAACTGGGTATAGCCCAAGGTCGGAAAACATAAATGCGGAAGAAGAATGTAGGAGACACTTCGTGTCGGTACAAACGTACACTTGTTTTCCGGATCCTGATAATTACCAACATCCATGCCTGTGGCTGTCTCAATTTCAAGATTCATTACCTTCATCGTGGGGACCGCTCCTAAAAATGAAGTTTGTGTGTAACCATTTGAGGGACGAGGCTAGAGCGAAAATGCAGGAAGTTATTAAAGACTGTAGTAGCTACAAGATGTTTTGTGACAAATTTTTAAATGAATTCTGGTCGAAAAGTAAGCAGGACCAGGTTAAGCAAAGCATATTGATGATGCCAAATTGTAACGAAGGTGGTATAAGAGATCCAGTGTCGTGTTATCAGGAAATGCTGAGACGAAACAGGTATTTGGATGTGCCATACGAAACTGGGGAGCTCATTAGGATCTGTATAACGAAGTTGCCAGTGAGATTGCGCAGAGATATAGTGATAGCAGGCAGAGGCTTGAACGATTCTGCGTCATTTCAGCACCTCTTACAGGAACTGGGTAACGAGAGCAACATTGTGAACGGCGACATGACTCTTAGGTCAGACAGAGTTGAGGATAGGAACGGTAGAAACTATCAGAATGACAGGAGAGCATGGAATCAGAGGAATGTCGGAAATGGAAGATGGCGAGGAAATAGGGGGCAGAATTCATGGGGATATCGACCAGCAAACCGGGAAGATAGAAGATGGGACAGAGATGGAAGAAGAAGGGAAAATGAAAATGATGGGCGAAGAGAGGATAGGCAATTATTGGGTTCACGACAGGACAATCATTGTCACAATGACGGAGGGACAAGAAGGTGACTACTTGATAGACGGGTACAAACCAGGACTATTAATGATGTAAATATTAGGTATATCGATTACGGAAAACTAAGGGAGAATCTGTTAGAGGAGGTAGGAGATGTGGGGAGTGAAGTCCACCCAATAATTAGCGTAGAAATAAATAATATAATCGTACCTTGTGTCATCGACACAGGCAGTGTAATGAGTGTTTTGAGGGAAGATGTGTTCAAGTGTTGTAGTCTTACAAAACCATGGCCAACGTTGCCATTGCAAAGGACAACAGTGAGAGGGGCAATTACAGGAAAGGGAATTGAGGTGAAGTTACAAGCGCAGGTAGACTTCGTGTGCCAGGCGAAGAGGTTTAGTACAGTGTTCATGATTGTGTCATCTCTATCTGTTGAAGGGGTATTAGGGGTTAATTTTTTGAACCAATATAAAGCAGTCGTTAACATGAGAAATGGTTCGATGGAGTTGAAACGAGATTCGGAGGAAATTACATTAAGATTCGACGATTGCTTACATGGTAAAGATAACGCACACTTAGCATTATGTCTGGCGGTAAAGTCCGGTAAACAGGCACAGAATACGGGGCTCGAACAAGAGAAGAAGGAAATTCATAAATGTTTGGAGGAGGAGATCAGGGAGAAAATCTGGCATTTACGAGGGACCACGGTCTACGGGGAATTGCAGAAAATTTTATACGAGAATAGAAAGGTATTTAAACATGCTGCGGGTACAATAAGAAATTTTGTGTATAGATTCAAGGTCAAGCCACATAAACAGTTTAGGGCCCAAGTGTACCCGATACCTGTTGTGTACAAAGAAAGAGTGGAAGCTGAGATCGAAAGCATGCTACAACAAGGGATTATCGAACCAGCATCCAGTCTGTACAACAGTCCTTTAGTTTGTGTTGAAAAAAAGGATGGGTCAATTAGATTAGTTTTGGACGCAAGAAGGATTAATAAGATAATAGAGCCAGAGACAGATCGGCCGCTGACACTTGACGAATTGCTACAAAAGTTCCACGGGATCAGAGTTCTCAGCTCAGTTGATTTGAGAATGAGTTTCTGGCAGGTGGAGTTAGACAGGGGGTGTAGAAAATACACTGCTTTCTTGTGCTACGGGAAATCGTATCAGTTCCGGAAACTACCATTTGGGTTAAATGTATCATCCGCGGCATTTATCAGAGCGCTAAATACTGTCATTCCTAATGAAATAAAAGATAAGGTAACACAGTACGTGGATGATGTCCTGATAGCCGAAAGAAACTGGGAAGACCACAATAGAACGTTAGGCATATTGCTCGGTGCACTGGAGAGACATGGGGTGACCGTGAATTTGGGAAAGTCAGAATTTGGACGAAAAGAAATCGAGTTTCTAGGTCACATTGTGACACCAGAGGGAATAAGACCAAATCCAGACAAACTCGAAGCAATCAGAGATTTTCCGGTGCCAAGAACAAAACGTCAGCTACGGGGTTATTTAGGATTAATCAATTTTTACAGGAGGTTCATTAAGATTGGGGGTGCAGCGACACCCAGACTATGTCAGCTGACTGGAAAGAAAACGGTATGGAATTGGGACCCTGTTGCGCAGGAAGAGTATGAGGCGTTAAAGAAGGCACTGCTATCGGCACCTCTTCTCGGGCATCCAGACATAGGGAAAGAGTTTTGTATGGCCACGGACAGTTCCCGTAGTGGACTTGGGGTAACATTGTTCCAAGAGCAAGAGCAAGGAGGAGAAGTAATACAACAACCTATTGCATTTGCGAGCCGAGTGCTTAGCAAAGCTGAGAGAAATTACACGGTAACTGAGCTTGAAGCTTTGGCAATAGTATGGGGTTTTAGTAAGTTTAGATACTATTTGTATGGAAGGCATACTAAAATCTATACTGACCACAAGTCACTACAGTTTCTGATGTCGGCCAAACTTAACCATAGACGACTCGCTAGGTGGGCACTCTATTTACAGGAGTTTCAGTTTTCGGTCATGTATATTCCTGGGCCACAGAATATAGTGGCAGATGCGTTGTCAAGGAATCCAGTAGGTCACGGTAAATGCTTTGATGAGGAGGTAAACGAGAACAGATATGATATATTGTATATGCAGGGCGTGCCGTTCGAGAAATACATAGGGACGGTACTCACAAATATCGCGAAAGAGCAGGATAAAGACGCGTCATGGAGAATGGTGAAGGACAGAGTTACAGCGAACTTAGATGCCAATATAGCACGTTTTTATACAATTCAGAACGGGGTCCTTTTCTACCGTAGAAATCCGAACACACAGGACTGGGTGTTGTGTATACCAAATGAAATAGTCAACAAGCTGATCTGGTACACTCACCTAAGTTACGGGCATTACGGGGCAAGGAAATGCTGTGAGAAGTTAAGGGAATCAGTTTATTTCATTAGTATGGAGAGGAGGATCAAGAACGTGCTTGGTAGTTGCAAATTGTGCCAGAAGGCAAAATCGTTAACTATCTCATGCAAAGCACCGCTTTTTCCGATAGTGCCAGGTAGATTGAGGGAATTCGGAGCAACAGATTTGTTTGGCCCGCTACCTAAGTCAGTGCAGGGATATAGATATGTTTTAGTAGCAGTGGAATTGGTGTCAAAGTATGTGACTTTTACCGCATTAAAACGTGCGACGGGAAGGACAGTGGCAGCAGCGATCGTTAAAAACTTTTTGCGAGAAGTAGGAACTGTAGAAAAGTTCATAGCTGACAATGGACCGCAATATAGATCCAGACAATGGCTAACCACACTGAAGAGAAGAAGGATAAAACCGGTGTTCATATCCCGATACCATGCTGCAAGTAACCCCAGTGAAAGAGTGGTAAAAGAACTGGGAAAATTGTGTAAGATCTATTGCCATAGGCAACACAGAAGTTGGAGTATTTTTCTCAAAGATTTTCAGGACATCCTCAATGAGCTACCACATGGAGCAACTGGATTATCACCAATTACGGTACTAAAGAATGAACCACCACCAGATCGAGTCAGGGAGCTGGTAGATTTTCCGCGATCAGGAAAGCAGAGGCACACAGAAATTGTCAAGGTTGCGATAGAGCGTATTAAGAAAGCAGCTAAGGATAGGCAGGAGAAGCAGAAAGGAAAGATCCGTAAGATCGAATTGGCAGTAGGAGACAAGGTTCTAATTAAAACTCATCGATTATCAAAGAAGCACAGATTCCTAACTAGCAAATTCTTTACTGTGTATAGTGGACCATTCAGAGTGAGGCGGATTGTCCATGAAAATGCTGTACTGATTGAGACGATCAAGGGAAAACAGTCTCGTGGGCTTCATCACATTTCTAACATCAAATTATGGAAAAGTTAAGGATAGATCTAAAGTAGGCAATTTATGGTAGATAGTCAGTGTATTTATTTGTGGTGTGTAACGTTGTGCAGGGTCAAATCGAACATAAGAATTTTCAGGCGGGATGTCAGGAAGTATGACGGAATAGACTGGTCAAATGAGTCATGAACAGGAGTCGACAGAGTGGTGTATGTACGTATTTTTTGTCGTATGAATAAGGATCAAGCAGAAACGACGTGATGATTTATGAGGGAATAAAGATGGTAGATAGAGGAGCGACGTGATAAATAGTAGTGGATAAAGGTGATAGGTAAGGGAAGAAGCGACGTGAAGCAGTGTGATTAATAAATAGAGATTCGACGTGATGAAACAGTGGTAAATAAAGGTGAGTAGAATTGAATAATGTGGAGATGTCTTAGATGTATGTTACAGAGAGACCTGTGTATGCTGCAATAGAGATTGATGCGAATGGCGAAGGAAGACCAGGAAATGATGGAGTAATGGACGGACGGAGAGCCGAAATACGAATGAAGAGATGAGGACAACTGCACAATGTGAAAGGACATAAAGGGAGTATGAGATCCAGATGGTGAACGTTGTGGAACACTGACGTAAGATGTAATATAAGTGTAAGATCTAATTCTTAGCATAACATTTGCGATTTGGCAAAAATAATATTTATTGTTGTTGTTGTTGAAGCCTGGTACCAGGATAACTAATCAAAACGGTACCAAGAATGTGTACAGTTATTTTGCAGGTTGAATAATTTGTGTATTTTTGTTTCTTAGATGAAATGTCGCAATTCTAAGTTGATATTTAGCATGAAGTGAATGCGGAGGTAAGCCGATGGAGAGAGGTGCCAGAGTGAAAGGACGAATTCGGAGACTGGAAAGCTATCTCCGGAACAGCTTCATGTGTTATGTGGTTGAGTATAAGGGAGCAAAGGTATGGTATGTTGTCGTGAGTGTGGTGGTGTTATAAGTATAAGGGAGCAAAGGTATGGTATGTTGTCGTGAGTGTGGTGGTGTTAAGGTTAGCTGACTTCTAGACCTATTCTGTTAGTGCATTAATGGATTGAATGAGAAGGAAAATGTGATGTCTGGTGAGTGAGAGTTGTAGAGTAGTGTGATCAATGCGCACACTCCTCTAAAGGGGATGCTACCGATCCATAACTAAAACATTATTGTGTATTGTTTGATTTGGATGAACCTCGATGGCAGGTCAGGATTAGACATCATGTGGATGGTTCATACATGTCCTAGAAATGTTGTTATATATAATAAAATGTAAAATGTATAAAGAGATACTAATTTCAGTCTGTCACAAACACAAAGGTGCATTGTATGTTGTAGATTTAGAGTCACCAGTTTCTAAAATGTTTATTGTGTTAGGGTGTTAAAGTAGTTTAATAACCTGTGGTAGGTAATTGTGAGCTGTATAGATTATTTCTTATTTTTTTGTTAGAACACTTTCAAGTGGTATTAATTTCAATCTGTCACAAGCACAAAGGTGCATTGTATGTTGTAGATTTAGAGTCAACAGTTTCTAAAATGTTTGTTGTGTTAGGATGTTAAAGTAGTTTAATATTTAATAACCAGTGGTAGGTAATTGTGAGCTGTGTAGATTATTTCTTATTTTTTTGTTAGAACACTTTCAAGGGGTATTAATTTCAGTGTGTCACAAGCACAAAAGTTCATTGTATATTGTAGTTTTAGGATAAAGTTTCTAATATTTTCACTGTGATAGGATGTTAGAGTAGCCTACTATTTGATATTGTAATTATGAGCTGTATAGATTGTTTATTATTCCTTTTGTTTTTTTTTTACACTTTCATGTTTTGTATGAGGGACGACAGGTACAATGAATAGAACGAGTGTGGGCTGTCTATAGAAAAGAGATAAATGTTGATGTTGTATGTGTAGAAAACTAGGGTGTATAATTTTAATGTAAGAATTTCCTTTTGTCTGTAATGTTGCGAGATGCACGGAAGGCTAACTGATTGGGTGTCGTAACGCCCATACCGCTAGCGGGCCGAGCTGACGATGCCATGGCGACAGGCGACAGAGCCGCGGCACTCCCCACTCCACTGTCGGACGGGGTACACTCCACGCGCCCGCTACAGCAGGTCAACGGCCTGGGGCGACACGCAGGTACCACTGGCCATTCATGAGTTCCGCCACCCTTACGACTGGGGAAGGTATCCCGCGGAGGCAACAGCGGGTGGTTTCTTCTGCTCAACGGCGCGCGCAGCGGCGCTACTGCAGAATGGACGAGGCGCGGCAGAGCCCGGCGAGCATTTTTTTTACCAGCAGCTAATAACTAGTACTGGACTGTGGAGCCGTGAAACAGGATGACTGCGACTTTACATAATGTGGAAAGTGAAGGACTGGTGTTTCCACGTTGTGAGTGGTGGAAAAGATTTTGTCTTTAGCAGACAGGACGATCGTTTTGTTTTGTCTTGACCACTGAATGGTGGGATCCATAAACTTTTGGGAGTGACTTGTTAAGTGTGCTTTGTGAATTGCATGTGGGACACTTGGTATACTTAGAGGACAGTTGTCGTTTGGTGAACAATTATTGTATGAAGGCAAGAAACTAGAGTGGGACATTGACATTTGCGTCTGTAGTAGGAGACATTTCTTGAACTGGTGCGGGAATAAGTGCTGTTTGTTGAAACTTACGACTTTTAATTACACCATGAACTGAAAGGACAGAACCGTGGGTAATAGTAGTTGTAGGGCCATTTTTTTTGGACGAACAGATTCGTGTGGATGGTACTCTGACAGTGACTATGACATTTGTGTTTAATGTCAGATACAGTTTACTGTTCAGTGCGAGTTCAAAATGCCGATTTGAGTGACTCAAAGACTTTCGTCCGGGTAACCATGGGAGAGCTTTGACACCGAGACAGTGGTTCTAGGAAAACTATCAGCAACTTTTTGACCCCAAGAAAATCACAGAATGAAAGGTTTCCGTGTGACTCGCAAGATAGGGAATAATGTATTTGTAATTGTGTAAATGTTTTTTTTTATGTGTTTCATTCCTGAAGGGACAGCAAGTGTAATTGTATTTCATCAACATTTGTATTTAGAATAGTTAGTGTTTGTTTTTTGTCTGTTCTGGGTTATCAAGTTCACGTAGCATGTTTATTAGAATATTTGGTACAATGATGCTCTAATTATAAGCCAGTGGCGTAATACTAACGTAGCGGTTCATGTAGCATTGATCAGTAAGATTGTCACAGGGGACAAGAGTTTGCATTGCACAACAAATATCGGAATTAACTGAGGTATTTTGATGTCGTCCATAGTAATAATCTTGTTGGTGTTTTGACTGAAGCCACTTATTTTTATTATCACAGTGGTGACATTTCACATTAAAGTGTAACGAAGGCTAGTCGAAATGCAAGTTCTTGTCGTCTATATGTGTGACAACAGAGAAAGTATTTTTTATTTGTTTTAGAATTATTGAAATTTGGATTACTCATAAAAATAACGAAGATCCCAGTAACTAAAGCAAAATTTTATCTCAAGATTATTTTTTCATTTCTATGATGTGATGTTTTATTTGTCATGTAGATTGTTGTAAATTTGTATGTGTACGTTACTCCGGATTGTGGAGAGTACAATAATGCAACAACTGCCAATTTGGTAAAGTAACAACATTTGGTCGTCAATTTGAGGTCACCAGGGGCTAAGGTCTCCTCCTGGTTATTTTGATGAATTGCTACGTTTGTTTTAATACAATTTTCTTCAAAAAAAAAATGTTCGGAACTACCCTCGCATTGCAAGGATAGTACCGTGCCATTTTTTTCTGCATGGGTAGCCGGTGGTGAAAGGGTACAGTACCGCCCAACATTGAAAATAGGTACGAAATTCTTGTCAGAACAACACATTTTTTGTGTAAAAGTAACTCAATTTCAATTAATACAGCGAAGCCGGATACCAGTGTGGGAAAGAATGACAATTTATTTATTTAATTGATCACATGTGCACTCCCTCAAAATAAATCCCTACATCCAGTTTGGTGAGATCTGTGAAAGGAATGAATGTATGGTCGTCTGCTAACCACAGATAGTGAATCGGAATATATGATCATCTTTGAGTCGATCCTTTGGCTACCTTTGGTGAGACCAAAGAGATGGAAGTTACCAGAGCTTTGAGCGTCTGAAATGTGGCTGACCAATAAGGTAGCAGGGTGCTTCTCCCACTTCGAGAGAGGTGCGAGAGAATCGGAATACGGCCATGTTTCAGGTACTCTGCCGCTGAACCTTCTGCTGTAAAGACCTGTTTTTTTGTTGTGCTCCGGAATGAAAGAGTGGAGGCATGGTATGGATGTGGAATATTTAAGAGTAGTTAGAATTAATAATTTCTCTTTCACAGGACCTTTTGTGGGGAAAATTACAAAGTGAGGCAGGTAATTTTAAGGGGATTGTAGTAAACCAACGGTCACAAAGAGCCCACGTGTAGATATAAGTTGAGATACTTCCGTGAGCTTAAGCTGAAATATTTAAGAATTAATAGCGTGTGTACAATAAGCTGAAATATTTAAGAATTAATAGCGTGTGTACAATAAGCTGAAATATTTAAGAAATAGCGTGTGTATCATAAGTTGAAGTATTTAAGAAATATCATTCCGTGTGACGCTGAATTTAAACTCTGAGAGAGAATCAAGGTGAGTCGGCCGTTTTTCCAGCAACGCCACATGGCTTGCATTGCACAGGAAGACGTGCGTTTATCTCCAGAGTTCACATTAGGAAAGTAGAAATTACAAAGTGGGGCAGTGTCGTGTGAAACTGGGATAAGTTGTAACCGTTCTTTGTGTAATATTTCATATTGTTGTGTTGTGTATGTCTTGTAATTTGGGTATGTGTGTTTTGCATGGGAGTAGCAAGGTAGTTTCGAAAGATTTGTGGGTATGCCTGTTCCTTCTGTATCGCCCGATCTGGAGGAAAGTTTCGTGAGGATTATTGTGAGAGGCGAAGTGTGAGGTATAATAAAAGATCCACCATCCGATCCAGGGAGTGCACTGTTGCGGTAAATAGATTACGAGACCATAGTATAGAGATTCACTAACGTAAAGCCATGCCCACTGGGCGGAATTTCTCATGTGATTTTGTTGTAGGTTGTAGAATTTGTGTGTTTAGGAATAAACCAAATAGTGAAAAGAAAGAGATTGGTGGCCTTTTTTCATTAAATTGTATGTTATTGTAATGTCCCGAATTTATATAAAAGCCGTTGAATCAAAGACAAAAGGTAAATGTGGTATTGCCAGTGCGTAGTGTACAGTCAGAGTTCTATAAATCACTGATAGTCAGATGCGTGTTTCCGTTGCGTATTATTCATACAAGAGGATAATTTGTAACTAAATAGTAAGATACGAGAATTCATGTTGCTCGATAAATTAAGGAAGAATCCACTCGCTTGGCAAACCACTCATCTTGCAGGCCTGACTGCTTGATGCCACAGTATGAGAAAGGCAAGTGGGTGCCTCTCAAGGTACCGTCTTGAACCATTCGACATGTCCAAATAAGCTACCGATAATCCTTACGGCATTATACCACAAAACGAGGAGATTATCGGCCTGATAAAGAACGAGGAAAACCATTCACAGATTGTGGACTTTGTGAGGCTCAGATCGTAAATGTACAGATACAGGCGCCACGTGAAGACTGGCTAAGGGCGTGCATCGTGCAGCCTCAAGGGCTCTCTCGATCGAAGGATAGAAGAAGTTCCTGCTGGAAGGCTTTGAGGCAGCTGCCCACTTTGTGCATAAAGTACTCATTAGTTCGCGAGGCCGAGGTGGACACTACACTGCAGCTGAAAGTTGGGCTGTCGCATAGTGACGACAAACGGTTCTTCTGTGGGGAGGGGATTGGCACCCTCCTGTGGTCACACTATTCAGTGAGTGATTGAGTGTGTGGCTGTGTATTTATTTGTAAATAGTGGATGTATGTGCGGAATAGTTGGTTGAACCGCTTGTCATAGTTTTCTGTGTGAGTATCCTTGTTTGACAGTGCACACGAGGGTCGTTCAATAAGTAACGCAATACATTTTTTTTTTGTCCTCGGCGATTTTCGGTTGAAAAAATGCGCAGTTTCCTGCGTCAGCCCCTACAGTTTCATGAACTTCCGATAGATGGCGGCGCGATGCGAAGCCTTGAAAATGACGTCTGTAACGGAGGTGGTCTCCAAGCAGAGAGCTGTCATTGAGTTTCTTTTGGCAGAAAGCCAGATCATCCCAGATATTCACAGGAGGTTGCAGAGCATCTACGGGGACCTGGCAGTGAGCAAAAGCAAGGTGACTCGTTAGACGAGACGTCTGCCATCTTCGCAACAAAGTTGCCCAAACCTGTCCGATTTTCCGTGTGCCGGCGGGCCGCACAGAACTGCGACTACTGCAGTGCTGGAACGTGCGGACACTCTCATTCGAGGTGGTTCACGGATCACAATTAGACACCTCGCTGCTCAACTGGATCTCTGAGTTGGTAGTGCTGACATGCTCGTCCAGCAGTTTGGGATACTCGACGGTGTGTGCCCGCTGGGGTAAAAAAAATGGTTCAAATGGCTCTAAGCACTATGGGAATTAACATCTGAGGTCGTCAGTCCCCTAGACTAAGAACTACTTAAACCTGACTAACCTAAGGACATCACATACATCCACCCCCGACGCAGCCTTAGAACCTGCGATCGTAGCAGCAGCGCTCGGCCACAGCGGCCGGCCCCGCTGGGATCCTTGCCGCCTAACAGAAGACCATAAGCAACGTAGGACCATCGGCGCGGAATTGCTTGTTCGTTACGAGGTTTATGGTGTCAATTTTTTGTCACAGACGATGAAACATGGTTTCATCACTTCGAACCAGAAACAAAACGGAAATCCGTGGAGTGGCGTCACATCTCTTCCGAAGAGAAGGTTCAACGACGAGCCCTCAGCCGGTAAAGTCACGGTGACTGTCTTCTGTGACTCTGAAGGGGTTATTCTGTTTGATGTCCTCCCTCATAGTGCATAAGTCTGCTCTGAAGTGTATTGCTAGCCTCGGGAAATTGAAGCAGCGACTTCAGCGTGGTCGTCGCCACAAAAATGCAAACGAATTTTCCTTCATTACAACGCAAGTTTGTGCACCCTGCAGGAGCTGACATCATTCAATTGGTTTGTTCTTCCTCATCCACCACAGAGCCCAAATCTCGCACCTTCGCTTCTGTCAGTTTGGCGCAATGAGAGGATGAACGTGTACGGGTATGGAGACAACCTCATGAATCCATGGACCCTGCCTGTAAGCAGGGGACTGTTCAAGCTGGTGGTGGCTCTGTAGTGGTGTGGGCCGTGTGCAAAGTGGAATGATATCGGACCCCTGATAGGTCCAGATACGACTCTGACAGGTGACACGTACGTAAGAATCCTCTCCACACGCATCCGTTCATGTCCAGAGTGCGTTCCAACGGACTTGGGCAATTCCAGAAGGACAATGCGACATAACACAGGTCGAGAACTGCTACGAGTGGCTCCAGAAATTCTCGTCTGATTTTAAGCACTTCCACTGGCCACCAAACTCCCCCGGATATGAACATTATTGAGCATATCTGGGATGCCCTGCAACGTGCTGTTCAGAAAACATCTCCACAGCCTCGTACTTTTCTTGGTTTATGGGCAGCCCTGCAGGATTCATGCTGTCAGTTGGCTCCAGCACTATTTCAGACATTAGTCGAGTCGACACCACGTCGTGTTGCGGCACTTCCGCGTGCTCTAGGCGGCCCTACTCGATGTTAGGCAGTTGCACCAGTTTCTTTGGCTCCTCAGTGTGTATTACGTACACTATGTATATATTGTATGTATTTGACGGTGTGGTTTTTCTTCACCTGCTGCCTCGTACTTATTAGTCTCGCTTTCTGCCGTATATTGTGTAAAACTATGTAAATAGCCAATGGCAAACGCAGTAATATATCGCTGATGCATGTGTGTTTTGTGTAAATTTGTGTTAAAGTGAAAATAATAATTGTAAAGTATGAAACTTCCTGGCAGATTAAAATTGTGTGCCGGACCGAGACTCGAAACGCGACCTTAGCCTTTCGAGGGAAAGTGCTCCACCATCTGAGCCACCCAAGCACGACTCACGACTCGGCCTCGCAGCTTCAATTCTGCCATTACCTCGTCTCCTACCTTCAAAACTTCACAGAAGCTCTATTGTAAAGTAAGTTCGAAAAAGTTATTCTGTAAAAAAAAAAAAAAATTATACTTAACGAATCAAAATTTCGTTATATACTCGTTATTATTTAGAAAGAGCCTGATCCATCCACTACCGAGTACAGACTTCGAACGAATGGCAATGAATGCAACGAATGATGAAACTCACACAGCTCTGATAACAGAAAGAGGGGAGGGGCACTTGATCCCTATTGACACCGGGACCTCGGCATACGAGAGCAGGGGCCCCTTGTCTCGAGACAGCTACGTGGTTCGATGCCCTCGCCTCGCGCCTGGTGGGTGGTGGTGGGTGGTGGTGGGGTGGGAGAGGGGGGGAGGGGGGAATGGTGGGATAGGGGAGGGGGAGGGTCCACGGTCAGAGACTGAGGCGTCAGTTTCTTTCCAGCCATCTTGCCGACTGGTCGCGCTTGGGCAGCGGAGAACTACTGCACACACATTTTGTTTAAATACAGTGCGCTCCCCTACCGTTTCCTATCTCGTACTATGGCGGCGAGATACAGTGGCTACAGCGATGCACCAGGCAGCGCGGCGTTTCACGGCCACAGAGTACGGATTTACTTCCGTGACAAGGGGCTGGGAGGTGCAGGGGGGCGCACGAAATGTGTTACCATTTTGTTTTTGAATATAAACTTTATTGTCAATACAATCTGAAAGGAACATATACTACTGCGAAGAGCCGTCCATGGAGATTTGTTCTAACTCAGTACATGCTCAATATGTCCACCATTTCGTTTCCTAACTTCCTTCGAACGAACACTGAAGTTAGTGATTACGCTACGGCACGTGTCTTCCGTAATTTCACTGCAAGCTTGAAGAATAAATCTTCTGAGCTCCATTAAACCACGTGGACGTTTCGGGAAAATCTTTTCCTTTAGGTACCCCCAAAGAAAAAAGTCACATGGATTGAGGTCTGGACTATGGGGCGGCCAATTTTGTCCGTCATTGAAGCGACCTGGAAACCTGAGTGAAATGATCCGCATGTCGAAATGCTCGTGTAAAAACTCCAACACAGTGTTTGCAGTATGTGACCTTGCTCCATCTTGCATGAACCACTGTGTGCTGAAGGGCAAGGCAGTAGCAAGAAGCCGTGGAATGAAGCTATTGCGAAGAACGCTCACTGTTCACAGTTTCTTCAAAGAAAAAGGGTCCAATAAGTCCGTGACGGGAAATTGCTGCCCATGCTGTAATCCTCGGCGCATAATGTTGTCGTTCATGAAGCACATGTGGGTTTTCAGTGGCCCAAAAGCGTACATTTGGTTTGTTAACCACACCGTCTAAATGAAAATGCGCCTCGTCTGAAAACCAAACGTTGTTGAGAGTTTCTTCTGAGAAAACAGTAGTCTCTGCTGCTTGTGTTCTTCAGTGAGCTTCTGTGCACAGGTCATCTTGTATGGGTACATATGGAGGTCACTTTTAAGAATGCGTTGAACGCAGCGTTTGGACATTCCCAGTTGCAGTGCTGCCTTTCTACACGATTTCCCGGGACTTCTCTGTACAGCAACTCGCACCGCTTCAATATTCTCCGGCGAACAAACAGGCTTAGGCCGAGGTCGCTTCGCTTCCAATACTGTTCCTTCCTGTACAAATTTGTCGCCCAACCTGTGGATGGTCTTCTTGCAAGGGACCCATCGTGTGTTAAACTGTTGTCGAAAATGCCTCTGAGTCACAACAAGGCTTTTCGTTTCATGAAAAAGTAACACAATTGCCGATCGTTGCTGTGTCGTCAGTCTTCCATTGTCAGCCATTGCTACTTACTAGTCTCCTAGCGGCAGTATCGTGAATTACACGTCATTTCGTAACTCATTTGTTTTTCCAAGCTCTGCTGGTTCTGCTGTAGAGATCCCAGCGGGATACCTAATATGCGTCGTAAATTGTGAAAGAAACAATTGGTAACACATTTGGTGCGCCACCCTGTACCTCGTTTGCAGGTCTTTGGCAGCTGTGGCAGTGCCCAGAGAGACACGCGGCCTGCAGCTGGGCCTAGGCAGAGGTGGTGGCTTATAGATCCCGAGAGGCCTTGTTCGGTGAAGGGTCATGCTTCTGTGACTAATTTCAGTTTACCGGTGCATTTTGTTAGACTCATACACTCTTATTCTGGCTAAACGTATCTTTTCTTAGAATGGAGGCTAGGGTATTTGTGGAAATTACAGCAGTACCAAAGAGAGGTGAGAAAATGTAATATAGTATTTCAGAATCCCAAAGTGGCTTATCTCTATTTTACCACCATTTTCTAAGTAAGTTACCTCTGCTACTGATGTTGCATTTCACTATAGTTTCGACTGACGAGGAGGATGGGAGGGGTTGAGAAACGTTTCACATGTGGCTGAACGCTTCCTGTTTCCGTGAATAACGTAACTATCCGGCGAACGGTCCGGACACTTGGATCATGTCGTCCATGATACCGAGCAGCATACATAGCACACGCCCGTTGGGCATTTTGATCACAACAGCCATACATCAACACGATATCGACCTTTTCCGCAATTGGTAAACGGTTCATTTTAACACGGATAATGTATCACAAAGCAAATATCGTCGGCATTGGCCGAATGTTACGTGATACCACGTACTTATACGTTTGTGACTATTACAGCGCCATCTACCACAAAACGAAAAAAGTGGTCCAACTAAAACATTCATATTTCTTTGCCTTCTACACGAATATGTAATAAAGAATGGAGGTTCCTATTTTAAAAAAAACGCAGCTGATATCCGTTTGACCTACGGCAGCGCCATCTAGCGGGTCAACCATAGCGCCATCTGGTTTCCCCATTCAAGCTAGACAAGTTTCGTACTTTTTAGTTTTTTCATTTGACGCTTATTTCGTGAGATATTTGGCCCAGTTATGATAAATGGACCACCCTGTATATTATAAGAAATGCCTCCCTAAGCAAACATGCTCCTGTCACTGCAGACTACAAATGTATAACGAAACTCACACAATTGGAACAGTATAAAAGGGGGAGTGAAGGAGGAAACTTATTCCTGTCAGCCCAGGGGACAAGGGAGGGGATCAGTGGTCTTGGCATATATGAACAATAACCCTCTTCCTGTTACTTCAGTATACGGAAAAGATATTCTTTTTTCCGCTGACAGCCACGTTGTTCAATGACCTCGCCACGTGCTCAGAATCATCGCTAAGATAACAAGCAAATATACTACACAGAGGTGAGAAAGTCATAGAATACCTTCTAATACCGTGTCGGACCACTTTTGCCTAGGCGCTACAGTCTGGAACCGAGCGACCGCTACGGTCGCAGGTTCGAAGCCTGCCTCGGGCATGGGTGTGTGTGATGTCCTTAGGTTAGTTAGGTTTAAGTAGTTCTAAGTTCTAGGGGACTGGTGACCTCAGATGATAAGTCCCATAGTGCTCAGAGCCATTTGAACAACTTTTGCCTGGCTTAGTGAGGCAGCTGGACGTGGCATGGATTCAAAACATCGTTGGAAATCCCCTACAAAGATACTGAGGCATGCTGCCTCTGCCAAAGAGTTGCCGCAGCTGCATTTGGTGCATGAATTGACTTCTCGATCACGTCCCATAACTGGGATTCGTTTCGGGCGACCTAGCTGGACAAATTATTCCCTCGCATTGCCTACATCTATCTATATCGTACTCCGCAAAGCCATCTAATGGTGTGTGCTGGAGGCTACTTTCGGTACTACTGTCTGATCCTTCGAACCCTCTTCCATACTCAAATAGTGCGTGGGAAGAATGAAACGTCCCCTTTGAAAAATTACTGACTGTGCTTAAACTGACACACAATATTTTTTAGCGCAACGCAATCTGACTTTCAATAATCCCTACAAAAAAATGGCCCTGACTAACATTAACCTATACCTTTCACAAATCACTTACCCCACAAAAATCTTCGTTACTCGAACTACTGCAATACAGCGAGCGCCACTACTGCCAGCTAAATAAAAGATTCAAACTACGGAAGGCACTAACTACTGATAGGCATAGTTAGCAAATGAAAGATTTTAATAGAGAACAAGCAATGTATTTACCTTAATAGTCATAATATATATATATATATATAGCAGTTCATGACATCCAGTCTTACAAATTTCAAAACTCCGCCATCTCTCTCCCCACATCCACCACTGCTGGCGGCTCACCTCGAACTGCGCAACGCTACGCGCTGTTAACATCCAGCTGCCCAACGCTACAATGGCGAATATTACAACAATGCAAAGCAGCCACAGACTGCACACAGCACAGCCAGTGATTTTCATACAGAGCGCTACGTGGCGTTACCAATAAGAAAACCTAAACAGCCTACTTACATCTGTATTGGCTTTCATTTCTCGAATTTTCTCCTCGTGCTCAACACGCAATATGTATGTGTGGGGTAGTAGTGTGTTGTCCGACTCCCCCTGAAGAGTGCTGTCCGTGATGCACAAAGCCTCTCTTGTAACATCTGCCAGTGGAGTTTATTTAGCATCTCGGTATCGCTCCGTCGCCAACTAAACAATCCCGTGAAGAAACGCGCCGCTCCTCGTTGGATCTTCTCTATTTCCTCAATCAGTCCTACCTGATAGGCATCCCAGATAGATGAACAATACTCAAGAATCGGCGAACAATCGCCTTAAAAGCCACTTCTTTCGTGGATGACTTACGCTTCCTTAAGATTCTTCCGATGAATCTGAGTCTGGTATCTGCTTTTCCCACTATCGGTTTTATGTGGTCATTCCACTTAAGGTTGCTCTGGATAGTTACGCCCATATATTTTACGGCAGACACTGTCTCCAGCTGTTTGTCATCGGTAGCGTAGCTGTACAGTAGTGGATTTCTTTTCCTATGTGTGTGCAATATGTTACATTTATTTACGTTCAGGGGCAACTGCCAGAGCCTGCACCATTTTTCACTTCTCTACAGGTCGTTCCGCAAATTCTTACTATTTTCTGACTTTGCTACTTTCGTATAGACAACTGCATCATCTGCGAATAACCCTAAAGAGTATCCGACGCTTTCAACTAGATTAAAAAAAAAATGGTTCAAATGGCTCTGAGCACTATGGGACTTAACTTCTGAGGTCATCAGTCCCCTAGAACTGAGAACTACTTAAACCTAACTAACCTAAGGACATCACACACATCCATGCCCGAGGCAGGATTCGAACCTGCGACCGTAGCGGTCTCGCGGTTCCAGACTGTAGCGCCTAGAACCGCTCGGCCACTCAGGCCGCCTCTACTAGATCATTTATATATATTGTTCACAGCAGCGGTCCTATCACACTTCCCTGTGCTACTCCGGATATGACCTTTACATCTGTCGATTTAGTTCCGTTAAGCGCGACGTGTTGAGTTAAGTAAGACTTGAATCCAAATGCAAGTCTGGTCCGACACTCCGTAAGCTCGTATTTTTTTCATTAGATGGCAATGTGGGACGGTGTCAAATGCCTCACTGAAATCGAGGAACACGGCATCAACCTGGGCACCGTTGTCCACTGCGATGTGCATTTCATTGAGGAACAGAGCAAGCTGAGTTTCGCAAGATCCCTGTTTGCGAAGTCCTTGTTCATTTTCCAAAAACGTAGTTCGTGAGCATAAAACATGTTCCATAATTCTGTAATAGATTGACGTCAACGATATAACTCTATAATTGTGTGAATCTGTTGAAACTTCCCCTTTGAACAATTTCTACATGACTGTGCTTAAATTGACACACAATGTTTTTAGCGCAACGCAATCTGACTTTCAAAATTCCCTACAAAAGAATGGCCCTGACTAACATTAAACTATACCTTTCACAAATCACTTACCTCACAAAAATCTTCGCTGCTCAAGCTACTGCAATACAGCGAGCGCCACTACTGCCAGCTAAATAAAAGATTCAAACTATGGAAGGCACTAACTACTGATAGGGATAGTTAGCAAATGAAAGATATTAATAGAGAACAAACAATGTATTTACCTTAATATCATCAAAAGTCATAATATATATAGCAGTCCATCACAAATTACAAAACTCCGCCATCTCTCTCCCCACATCCACCACTGCTGGCGGCTCACCTCCAACTGCGCAACGCTACGCGCTGTTCACAGCCAGCTGCCTAACGCTACAATGGCGAGTATTACAACAATGCAAAGCAGACACAGACTGCACACAGCACAGCCAGTGATTTTCATACAGAGGTGGCGTTACCAATAAAAAAACCTAAACAGCCTACTTACATAGCCCCCATGCTCCCCACAAAAAATTTTATAAATTGGATTGGGCAGTGGCCAATACAGATTTGAAAATTTTTTTTATAATTACAATAACAAAGAAATCAAATGCACACACTTATTGATACAATGTTGGTCAAAAGCTAAAAATTTCTCACAGTCCATAAAGACAGTCCAGATTGTTCATCACAGTAAAAACGCAGAGTTTTTCTCAAAGTCTGAGCAGTAAAAGAAAATGCACACAGAAGTAGTGGATTTCCATGCAGTCTTGAAGAAGTAGTGTTGTTCTTCCAACGAAAAGACAATGCTGACTCTTGACATGCAGACAGGTAATGGGCCACAACAGAGCAAACCCACCGCAGAGTCAGTCGAAGTTTTGAAGAATATTGGTAGGTAGGTCATCACAGAGTAGATCCACTGTAGTCCTGGTAGAGATCACGGTATTGGTGGGCCACCAGAGGTGCAGACCCACTGCAGTCCTTGTAGAAATAATGGTATTGATGGATCATCAAAGATGTAGACCCACTGTAGTCCTTGTAGAGATAATGGTACTGGTGGGGCATCAAAGATGCAGACCCACTGTAGTCCTTGTAGAAATAATGGTATTGGTGAGTCATCAATGATGTAGACCCACTGTAGTCCTTGAAGAGATGGCCAGCAGCCATCTGTTGCGACTGTGCAGGTGCACAATCACCATCGAACAGTCTTGCGGAGAATATAGCAAGTCCATAAACCACCACTTGTCCACTCACAAAAAATTTTTTTTGAAATGTCCTTAGAACCAACAATGCTGTTATCCAGTCCCTTGCTGAATTATTAACACACGTGCAAACACTAACAGTCCCTACTTCTCACATATTGTCCATATACTATGACCAACAGAAACGTGTGCAGTGAAATGGAACTTACAAGTTACTTAATTTGATAAACTGGTGTCAATTACAATGTTATAACATGAGAATACAATAACAAAGGTACAGAATACATCATGAAAAACATAACAATACAGATAACATTTGTAGTAAAACAGGCATTACAAAAGAATAGAAATAGACATATACGTCAGTGTTACAGGAATTATGAGATAAGTAGATACATAAAAGATCACAATAACTTTTGAAACATCAACTACACACATGAGCATTTAACAGAACAGAATTAATAATGTCTCAACATCTTTACAAAGCAAATAACATAGTATTAGAAAAATTCTACAACATAGCTCTCATCAGCTAAACACATAAAGACAGGAAAAACACAAATACACAAGGGTACACAAACATATAGAGGGATGACACAAAAGGAAAGGACAGGGTTTGTTTTACTGCAGTATTTTGCATGGAGATCTCCCTTTGTTCATCATTATTCCCAAAAGTACTATCTAAGCCTGCTTTCTGTATTCTGTTCACATCCTCTTTCAAAATAGTTTTTCTCCACTGTACACAACTTTTTTTTCTTTGCCAAACCATTTTCTTATTTCTTCTTAATGCATTTCTTCCAATTCATCATAGTTAGTTTCTTATATAGTCTACCCCCTCTTAAGCTAACTTAAATCTACTGAGCTCAGATGCTAAACTAAGGGACGAGGCAATGCAGCATCACATAAAACAATTAATATAAACAGCAATGAAAAAAAACGCAGATTTGCAAAGCAAGCAGCATTAAGAAATTAGCAATGCAATTGTAATATTACAACTAATCTAAGGCAATGTGCAGCAAACAATAAAAATAAATCATTAGTAAAACTGGCTTAACAGAATAATGTAAAGTCAAATTCAATAACACTATGCCTGGCAAACAGCAGCAACTTATACCTAAACATGACATAGCTCAAGCAGAAAAAATATTACAGTAAAAACAACAGTGCAGATAAGGGAAATGTATATTCACATCTTAATGTCTATGTAATTAAAGTGGTGCACCACAAAAACTAATTCTACAAAAAATTGCCAAGTACTTGAAAAGAAAATTATGAATGCAGTTCCTGTGAAGGTAAATGTCGTTTTGTGCTCCCTCATTTTTTTGAAAAAAATTATTATTTACTCGATCTGTAGACAGATAATATTTATATGAGTACATCTATAAAATTTTATTTTAATCAATGCTGCAGTGCAGCTAGAAACTAGATATCAAATGAAATAAGCAACTATGTACAAAGCAAAGCATAAGAACATCGTTCAATAGTCATGTGGCATTTAATAAGTAGTAAAAAAATCTCTCATCTAGAAAGACAGTAGTGATAGCCAGGTGTGTAGACAAACTATTTCTTGTCATTTCATTAGGCATTTCAGTAAATATCAGAAAGTACGATATGTTTCCAAGTAATTAATGTGTCGTATTTGCGATGCTTTCTCTAAAGGAACGACAATGGCGAGGATAATGGCCTCCCCTTTCCTTTTTTTTTTTTTTTACCTGTGCTTCTGATGAGGCACTCACTAATGACTTGTTCTCCCGGCGTCTGACACAGCTGCGTGCCCAAGACGCATTACGTGCAGGTGGTCACTTAACTTTCTTACGGAAATATTTACGACAGCAGTTTTCGCTACTGCGACAGTCTCATATACAAAATTTCACGGGTCGAGAATTTGCGTTGCAAATGTGTAGATACAAAATCCTATGAATATAACAGTGTGCAAAACGTTTTCGTCGGCATTGTGATACATTCATGCATTTACACACATGTCATAACTCTTAAAGTACGATTCTTGGTTTCCAACATACTTCTTATTCCTCATATACGGTAGCATCATCTTATTGATCATAAACATATCTCAACAGCATAGTACACATCGTCGTCGTAATAATAACATCATAACACCTCAGTCAAATCTCAAAAACGTCGTAGATTTCTGCAATAATTTCAAAACCTAAAAAAAATTCTCTGCTCATTTCAATAGTGTCATCTACCTCAAACGTACTTTAAAATCATGCTCCCTTACCAAATACATCATTCAAAGCTCTCATAGTATCACAATGATTCCGAAAAAATATGAACAGTTTACGAAGTACGGACAAAATACAGTTTCATAAGTGTGAAGTTACCCAACTGTGTATTGCGTAAACATGTGTCACTGATGTAGTAAAAAAAATGTTTATCTCTCAGTTAAATGATCAGATAGCTGTGTAATTTGTGTGTTAGAGAAATATGGTACCGATGTGTAAAGTTGTATAAGCAAATACCATATTAGCTAGGGTTCCTTGTGGTTGCCACACATATGGTACACAAAGTAAGCGTGTACCCCCCTGAGGATTAGTGTAATTATACCCTCAGGTATTATAGATTACAGCAATGGAATGAAATGTATCACAGAAAACTTTCTTTGTAATTCAAAGATCTTGAAAAATAAATGGTTTAAGTACAAAATTAATCACTGAAATGCGTGTCCTGTAGCGCTAAATGTGCATCTTGTTGTAAGATAATCTCTGTGGAAGTGTCGTAGTTATTTTCCTCCGAAAGCCAAGTTCTGCAGAAGCCAATGTACTTACCTCATGATAAACAAAAGTGAAATGCTTTGCGTAGAGATATCTTAGTTATTACGCTTATTGTTGTGATGATGAAAGTACTGTGCTGTAACGTATTGTTGTGCTATGGAAAAGGCTGTTTCCTTGTAGCTATACCACAAAAGTTACTAATAAAACATGTTTTGCTTTCCCGAAGAATTCAGAAAAACTGTGCAGATATAAAACAAATACACTGCAAAAGCAACATTGTAAATTGTCACTCATTAGTAGCGTCGTGATAAAAATCGTGTAACTGTCACATAAACTAACCTCTGTGTCATCTGGTATCTCTCAGAAAGCACTTTAAATTCAGAATGTATTTTCAAATAAACCAAAATGTTGCATTAAAATCTCATTAGCAGTACTGGTAAATGTTCTAAGTATGTGAGCCTTATAGTCGTTATGTATTCGTGCAACAAACAAGCAAGAATGTACACACACAATAACACTGTGACGTCTGTTCACTATAACAATGCATTCGTCATTTCTGTTTAAATAAGTTCTCTTGGTTCTTGATTGGATATTTAACTTCAAACATTGTTGTATGTTAACAGTTTCTTAAGTCTGACACAGCATACTAGTAATGTAAAGTGAAAAGTTATATGGCAAAGACAAAGTTAAAAAGCAGATTATCTTTCAATAAACGGTTTTACATGTGAAATGTGGTGTAAACCTTTACTCTTCCTAGTACGCAGAGTTTCAACTTCAACGCAATTATCATGTGGTATACGTCAGTAAGGAATGCTAAAATGTTTCTCAAGGTTAGCGTGTATGCTATTTTTTCCTGAGCCAGCCAGCGCAGGTGGCTGCCTGCGGTGCGAGTCATTGTCTGTTTCTTTGTTGGCGCGCGCCGTTATTGGGATTAGGAGACCGAACTTCTACAAATTCACCTCCTCCAGAGGGCCCTGCTCTGTTTGAATCCCGCCAGTTCTGATGCAATTCAGGTCTGTCGTTACGATCATATCGTCTGTCGTAATGTCGGTAGATGCCATAGTTTCTTTCTTGTCGGTCACGTGGTGGAGAATTTCTCCCTGAGTCGTAACTGCGCGCTGGACCGTTGCGTCTAAAGTTATTCTGTCTCCCTTGATAATAATTGTTTTGGTTCCCATATTGTCTGTTTCTCTGATTGTCTCTGTAATAGTCATTACCGCGGAGAGGTGATCTTTCCCTGTAATTATTACTACTCTGCCAACGGTTGTAATACGGGTGGTGTCTGTTTCGGTCACGATTTGTGTTGTGGGAATAGCCTTGTCGCGTCCAGTTATTATTTCTTTCATCGCGGAATTGCGACTGATGTGATCTGTAATTGTTGTGCCCCTGCGTTCTGCGATTGTCAGTGTCACTTTCCAGTTCTTGTAACAGTCCCTGAAAAGCTTCAATGTCGTCTTTGCAACGTCCTGCCAAAATAATATGTCGTAAATGTTCAGGTAATTTGATTAAGCAAATGCGGATGAGTTCTGAGGGGCTGTATGGGTTTGACAGGTACTAATTCTCGTGCAATATCTCTTCAAAATATTTCACAAGACTGGAGAATTCAGATTGTTCGAAATGTTTCATCATTATGATGCCATGTTTTACTCGGTCTTGTGTGGCTTGAGACCAATATGCTGAGAGGAAGGCATGGTAAAATTCTCCTTCACTGTGACAATCGTGAATGACCGATCACATTCTTACAGCTGGTTCATTCTCTAAATAGCCACACATAAATTCTAACCTGTGCTCCAATGACCAGTTGGGAGGAAAACAATGAGAGAATTGATGGAGCCACACTTGTGGATGAATGTCGTTGCCGGAATTCTTAAAGGTTTTGAATTTACGTGTAGTAATGAACAGCTTATAATCAAAATCATCATGTCGGCGAGTCGCATGTCGGTCATTGTTACATCGTTTCGGCGGTTCCATCTCAAAATTCGGTGTACCTTGCCAATTTCTTTCATAATTTCCGAAGTGCCTTGTGTTATTAATTTGTGGCTGTTCCGTATTTCTATGTCCCTCTTCCCGTATTGGAACGCGAGTGTCCTCTGAAATACGTAATTCTTGTATTACCTGTGTCAGCTGATCTTGTACTTCCCGGATTTCTCTTTGATGTTGCATATCAATTTGATCCAGATTTTGTTTCAGTTTCCTAATTTGTTCGCTCTCTTCTGTGTCATTAAAGACTATCGGTTTTGCGTCATTCAGATTATCATATACCTTTGTAGATAAATTATTTAGCTGATCCGAAAGTTCAACTACTTTCTCTGATAATGAGCACATTTCCTCAGTGTGTTTTTCTGAACCAAGCTTCAGAGTGTCCATTTGTGTTGAAATCGAATCTACTGTGTCGTTTAAGTTTTCCTGAGTTTTTGCAAGTTGTGTAACCGAATCCGTAGATGCAACTGACTCAATTTTAGCTTGCAAGGTCTCATGATTTTCATGAACAATAGTTTGCAGTTCTTTTATGGCTGCTTCGTGATTCTGTAATGCATTTTCACGCCGCGAAAAAATAGGTTGAAAATGCTCACAAATTTGAGTTTTTACGTCATTACAGACTTTTTGACATTTCGATTCAATGTTATGTAACTCAGTAGTTAAATCTTCACGCGTTTAATCAAGAGTTTGTTCCAATGAGTCTAACTTTTGAAGCTGTTGCTGTGTTTGTCTCTGATTTTGTTCCAGTGTGTCTAACTTTTTGAGATTTTGTTCCACTGTGTCTAAATGTTGCTGTGTTTGTCTCTGGTGTTGTTCCATTGTGTCTAACTTTTTGAGATTTTGTTCCACTGTGTCTAACTGTTGCTGTGTTTGTCTCTGGTGTTGTTCCATTGTGTCTAACTTTTCAAGCTTTTGTCCCATTTGTTGCATTAATTGTAATAACAATGCACTGGTGTCTGAAACATGTTCCTCAGTGCTTTTCGGCAGTGAAGTTGCACCGGCAACATTCACATTTTGACAAGCGGAAAATGTGTCTTGACTCATTTGAGAAAACGGTGAGAACCCAAAACCTGAGTCTACAGTATTTGCAATATTGTGTTCTGTCATTCCCGATTCCTGAGGCGAGCTGTTGCCGACCAATCGATCGATAACGCTTCCCTGTTCACTACCTGTTTCACTGTCTACACCATTGTTTGCCGCCCGCTCCATTTCCCTATGCGCAATTACCAAATTACTACTTTGAACATTAGTTAATTCATTACTCTGCGGCGCTAACACACTGCCTTCGTCTTCACTGTCATTTCTCAGTTTACTTTGGAGCCTAGTATTACGTTTTTCACACGCCATTATTGTCACAATATTTCACACGACAACACAGAAAAGCACAATTTGAAGAGCAAAAATAAGAGAACACATTAACATAACACTGAAAATAATATCTAGTTAATTGCAGCTGCAAAATACTTGGTGCAAATCTACATGCATGCCACAACTGTTTTACTGTACAACAATGACAGACTGCAACTACAAAGGAGATTTTCTCTACAATTACGCGCTAGCAATAAACAATAGTTACACTAACTACACAAACTACAAGAAAAAAAATCAGAAGACTTCAGTGAGGTATCCTCGGCTAAGGGTCGACATATGAAACTTCCCCTTTGAACAATTATTCATGACTGTGCTTAAATTGACACACAATGTTTTTAGCGCAACGCAATCTGACTTTCAAAATTCCCTACAAAAGAATGGCCATGACTAACATTAAACTATACCTTTCACAAATCACTTACCTCACAAAAATCTTCGCTGCTCAAGCTACTGCAATACAGCGAGCGCCACTACTGCCAGCTAAATAAAAGATTCAAACTATGGAAGGCACTAACTACTGATAGGAATAGTTAGCAAATGAAAGATATTAATAGAGAACAAACAATGTATTTACCTTAATATCATCAAAAGTCATAATATATATAGCAGTTCATCACAAATTACAAAACTCCGCCATCTCTCTCCCCACATCCACCACTGCTGGCGGCTCACCTCCAACTGCGCAACGCTACGCGCTGTTCACAGCCAGCTGCCTAACGCTACAATGGCGAGTATTACAACAATGCAAAGCAGACACAGACTGCACACAGCACAGCCAGTGATTTTCATACAGAGGTGGCGTTACCAATAAAAAAACCTAAACAGCCTACTTACACTGTCTTACGGCCTTTCTTAAAAACGGGAATGACCTGCGCTTTTTTCCAGCCGTTATGTACCTTTCGTTGCTCAAGCGATGTACGATAAATTACTGCCAGAAGGGGAGCAATTTCTTTCGCATAATCTTTATAGAATCTTATAGGTATCTCATTTGGTCCTGACGCCTTTCCACTACTAAGCGATTGTAGCTGCTTTTCAGTTCCGCGAACGGTTATCTTAATATCTGCCATCTCGACGTTCGTACGACGATTGAAAGGAGGAACAGTGTTACGATCTTCCGCGGTGAGACAACTTAGGAAGACCGAATTCAATATTTCGGCCTCTCTGTTATCTTCCGTTTCGGTCCCGGTGTGGTCGCTGAGAGAATGAATAGATGATTTTGACCCACTTACTGATTGTACTTATTACCAAAATCTCTCAGGGTTTTTGCTCATGTTGGTTGGCAACGTCTTGCTTTCAAAATCATTGAACGTTTCTCTCATTGCTCTCCGTACACTTATTTTCGCTTCATTTGGCTGTTATTCGTCAGCTAGGTTTGTACTTCTCTTAAATCTGAGATGGAGTGATCTTTGTATACGTAGCACTTTTCTAATACGGCTATTAATCCATTGTGGATCTTTCTCATCCCTTAAAACCTTACTCGGAACGTACTTCCCTAAAGCATATTGAACGATGCCTTTGAATTTTTTCCATTTGTTCTCCACATCTTCGTCCTCATCACCGAATGTTTGATGCTGACTGCTGAATTATTCTGAAATTTGTACCCTGTCACCCTTGCTGAGCAAATATATCTTCCTACCTTTCTTAACATTCTTTGTAGGATCTGTCGGCATAGATGCTGTCACAATCTTATGATCACTGATACCCTCCCCTACGTTAACTGATTCGATAAGTTCAGGTCTGTTTGTTGCCAGGAGGTCTAAGACGTTACCCTCACGAGTTGGATCTCTATCTGCTCAAGGTAATTTTATGACAAGATATACAGAGCAATGTCACACGAATCCCTGTATCTGGCACCAATTTTGATTGTGTAACTCTGTCAATCTATACCTGGCAAGCTGAAGTCATCCGCTATTCTTCAAACCAATCGCCAGCAATTGTGGGCCGGTGACATGGTGCGTTGTAACCCAGAAAAAGTGGGCTGGAATAGTCTCCAAACAGCCGAACAAAGAAATTTCCAATCAATGATAGGTTCAGTTGACCAGCACTATTATGGTGCCACCACAGTGCCTTGTTGACAACTCAGATCCATGGTTTCGTGGGGTCTGCGCCACACGAACCCTGCCATCAGCGCTTACCGACTGAAATCTGGACTTACGTGACCAGGCCACGGTTTTTTAGTCGTCTAGGATCCAACCGGTATGGTCACGAGTCCAGGAGAGGCACTGAACGCGATGTCGTGCTGTTTGCAAAGGAACTCCAATCGCTCGTCTACTGCCATAGCCCACTTACACCCAATTTCGTCGCACAATCTTAATGGATACGTTCGTCGTACGACCCATATTGATTTCTGCGGTTATTTTACGCAGTGTTGCGTGTCTGCTAGCACTGACAACTCAACACAAACGCCGCTGCTCTCGGTCTTAAGTGAAGGCCGTCGGCCGTTGCGTTGTTCGTAGTGAGAGGTAAAGCCTGAAATGTGGTGCTCTCGGCGCACTCTTAACACAATGGGTCACAAAAATTTATTCACTAATGATTTCCAAAATGGAATGTCCTTTGCGTCTAGCTCTCATGAATCGCTGGAGTACAAATGGCAGGACCGCCAACGCACTGCCCTTTTATGCTTTGTGTACGTGATACTACCGCCATCTGTAGCTGTGCGTATCACTATTCCGTGAGTTTTGCCACCGCAGTATATGTGAATAGCTATGGGAGTACAGAAAATGTCATATCGTAATATTTCGGAAATCCAGAGTAGCATATGTCGGTAACATTTATCGCATTTTTCTAAGTAACGTAGGAGTTCGAGTCTCGGTCGGGCACACAGTTTTAATCTGCCAGGAAGTTTAATATCAGCGCACACTCCGCTGCAGAGTGAAAATATCATTCTGGAAACATCCCCTAGGCTGTGGCTAAGCCATGTCTCCGCAATATCCTTTCTTTCAGGAGTGCTAGTTCTGCTAGGTTCGCAGGAGAGCTTCTGTTAAGTTTGGAAGGTAGGAGACGAGGTACTGGCAGAAGTAAAGCTGTTAGGACCGGGCGCGAGTCGTGCTTCGGTAGCTCAGATGGTAGAGCACTTGCCCGCGAAAGGCAAAGGTCCCGAGTTCGAGTCTCGGTCGGTGTAGTGGGACGAAATTAAGCGTCACCCATCCACCAATGTCAGCCCGTTTGCAGGTGACTATAAGTTTAATTTAGTTTGTTTATGTGTTTTCTTATTATTTGTAATAGATGTGAATTATCTAAAAGTTTTGTATTTTTTTTATGTGTTTCATGTACGGAGAGGGCGGCGCAACGAACGGAGACAGCATCTTCGTTGCCGCGACCAGAGAGGAAATTGCTGGCCGCTATACGTCGCGGGTCGACAGCCAAGGAGCAACAGAAGATCCTGGAACCGAGTTGTTGCGTCGTGCTTCTAAAAAATTAAAAATGAATTTTTTATACTCTTTTTGTACAACAATGACGTCATATAGAGCTTAATCTTATTGAAAAGTCAGTCCTATCTTGTCAAGGCTCAGGTCCACGTCTATATGTATGAAGCTAATAAAGTAGTGTATACTACTATACGTGTTCCGAGAATTTATTTATGAAGAATTATGTGAATGAATTAATAATCTGTTTGACAAGATCATTAATTTTGACAACGTTCATCGCGAGTTTGAGTCTTGAAAGTTTATGCAATGTGGTTCTAATATTTATTAAATCAGATGACTTGCGTCAATATAATTTCTGAGGAGAAACAAACGAAATTTAAAATCGAAAAAGTTACAAAAACCAATTAGTCCAAGTGATGTAATTCTTTGCATACGACTCAACTGATGTTTTACAGTTTCGTTCAAGAACCATTCTATGACAATTTAAAAAGAATATAAATCATTTTGAAGTGGGTTGTAACTGACATAGGTGACGAAGTCTGCACATGGCCATATATCAAATGAAAATCAGTTATAAAAAACTTACGTCGTTACACTACACCGTGGCGACCGTGACAGGACGTGTGTGCAGCTAAGGCACACAGGTACGAAATACAACATCAAGAGTCCTTCGGAAGTCAACGCGAGTTTTCGTGGAGCCTTCACCAGACAGCGGCGACTTCGTGGGTGTGGGCATCTGATGGAGCGCAGCCAAGCAGTACGGTCACGCAGTTGTTCCACGAGAAGGCGCATTTGTTGGGCAGCAGCTGAACGCTGCAAACCCCGACAACCTTTTTTCTCCCTAAACTAATAGGCCCAGTACGTCAGCTGCGGGGCGTTCCTCCGGCTGGTATTAGAGATGTTGCTGAGGGCTTCGTCTGTCTACGGCGGTGCCGGGCGTGGTTGCAGCCAGTGACGTTTCCGGTGTTCGACTCAGCGTCCTGCCGGTTGCGGAAGCGGGGTCGCAGCATCTCAGCGGCTGCATCGACGGCTGTTACATCTGCAGCCCATAGCAGCACACTGATCATCGAGAACTACAAATCACAATATTAAGTGTCCGGTGAGTTTGTTTCAAGTTGGAAGTGGAGTGTTGTATATAGGGAGTGTGCTTTTATAGGATTGTTGATTACAAGTCTGCGTGTGTAAATAGTTAATATCTTACAATAATGTCGGGAAGTGAAATGTCAGACGAAGAGCAATCTATGTCCGATAGGAGCATGAGATCCCTTTTTAGGGCGATCGCCAAATTAAAACAATCTAACGGGGATTTTCTAGCTGAATTAAAGCAGTCTAACGAAGAATCTGCTGCTAGATTAAAAGAGGAACTAAAACAGGAATTAAAACAGTCTAACGAAGAATGTGTGGCTAGATTAAAACAATCTAACGAAGAATCTACTGCTAGATTAAAACAGGAACTAAAACAGGAACTAAAACAGGAATTAAAACAGTCTAACGAAGAATCTACTGCTAGATTAAAACAGTCTAACGAAAAATCTACTGCTAGACTAAAACAGGAACTAAAACAGGAATTAAAACAGTCTAACGAAGAATCTACTGCTAGATTAAAAGAGGAGCTAAGAAAATCTACAGACAGGTTACAGGAATATCTTAATGAAACCAGTCGAGAATTAAGTGATAAAATAGAGTCTTCTAAAGTTGAAATGCAGGAAAAATTAGTAGGACTTAGTAATAAGATTGCTGATAATTGTAAAAGGTTAGAAGAACATATCCAGGAATCGCGCGAGGAAAAAGCTCGCATGCGAAACGATATTACTGACTTAACCGAGAGACTAGATAGTGTCAATATCTTAGTTGTAAATGAAATACAGAAAAATAACGATATGTTACGAGATGAATTTTCTATGCAAACAGAAACTGTTCGCAGAGGATTATTGAAATCTATTAAAGAGGTCTCTACCAAACCTGTAGAGATTTCTTCAATAGATAATGTAGAATTAGAGACATTAACTCATCAAGTAGAAAAAGATCATACCGAAATCGAAAACATGAAATTTTTAATTACTGAAATATGCAGTAACCTTGAGACTGCCAAAGATAATAACATTGATGAAGGTACAGAGCGTTCACATCGTGAACACAGTGAAGAATCGATATTAGCTAATCGTGTATCCAATACAGAAATGCGAATACAGGAAATTACTAAACGGTTATCGGAATTAGATAATAATGAAAACATTTCAAGTAGTAGAAGTAATAACGTAATCAGAGACAGCAGTCGCAGCGAATTTGCTAGCTCGAACGACAACAATATGAATGAAGAAATCACGGCAAGCCAATCCGATGTAACTCCGTCTTTGCAATCTAAAAAAAATCCGACTATTTCTCTCGCAGAATGTTTGGATGACATAACGACAAATTCAAATGTAGCAAGTCGATTTCCTGTATTCAAACCAGGAGGCGAACTTCACCCCATAATCTTTATAAAAGCTTTTGAAACATCATTATCTCCTAAATGGAGTAATGAAAAACGCATTCAATTTGTAATAGGACATTTAGAAGCAGAAGCTGCGGAATGGGCAGTACTGCATAGAACTGAATTTAGGGACTGGGATGATTTTGTTAAGCAGTTTAAACAAAATTATTGTTCAAGAGGAAAACAACAACACTTAACTTTAGAGTTGTTAGACCCTCCTCCATATTCTAAACGGTGGGGAGGTTATAGGAATTATTTCAAATGGCATTTAAACCGTGCTAAGTTAATTGAAGAACCAATTATTGAAAGTCATCTAATACGAGTCCTAATTAGTAGGTTACCGTATTACATAAAGGAAAGAAAAATGTTATTCTACGAATTGTCTATCCAGACGAAAAAGTTTGCGAACAGATTGTTAAAATCGCCGAACGGAGAATTAAAAGTTATAATCAACATGCTATAGAACCCTCAATTCAGGTGGGAGATCTTGTGTTAGTACGATCTCATCCTAAAAGTTCTAAGATAGGTAAGGAATGTAGAAAATTCTTCTTTATCTTTGAAGGTCCATATGTTGTACATAAGATTGTACATCCCAAAGCATTACTTCTTATGGAACCTTCATCAGGTGTAATTAAAGGATTATATAGTGTTGACCAAATGAAACCCTTCATTCCTAAATAAGTTAATATTTAGTATATGTTACACACGGAAGAGCGTTCATAGTTTATTCATGTGAAGTTTTCGTGATAGTTACGTATTATTTTAAAGAATGAAACAGAAAGCTTAAACAAGTGTTCTACTATAATCTAATGGTACTTCGAAAGGAGAAAGATAACCAAAAGGGGGATTTATATAGAAGAAATTTTACTCTTAGGTCAAAAGGAATTTAGCGTATTTTAAATTTACTCGGATAGTAAGAACCAAAGGGGATGGTTAATAGTTTAGGGACCATGGGCGTCCAGAGCTATATGGCTCACGAGAACATAGCAGAGTGCCTTTAATAGAGCTTTGTAATAGTGTTAATATAGAACACACCAAACGGGGCTCTCTCGCTTGTTTCTCCTAAATAAATTGCCATTACCCAACAAGGTGTCCGAAGGTAAAGAAGGCCGTGCCGAGATTCTAAAGAAAGTTTTGCTTGATTTCTTCTTGACCTCAGGCATAAATAAGGCATTAGGGAAAAGAATGACGTAAAGTAAATAGTACTATTAGTTATTGAGAGAAACTTATGAGTAATATACATTTTTGGAAAGAATAACTCTAGTAAATAAATGAAACTGAAACTAATCTATCACAATTTGAACGCTCTGTCCTAATGTAACAACGTTAAAGAACGTACTAAATTAGTATTTATTAGCAACTATTAAATGAAGAGGAGTAATCTACCTATATTCGGTTACGAATGACCATAATAGCACAATTAAGAGTAAATGTCAAATAGTCACAACAATATCGTATTAAAAGGATTAAATCTATCTAAGAGCAAGGACTCTAGATTACGTAAAATGTGAGGAAAATGTATTAACATTTAAATGTTGTATATTGAAAAGTTTTATTTTCAGTTAAAACCTGACAAACTGAGCTTGTGGGTGGGGTATGTAGTGGGACGAAATTAAGCGTCACCCATCCACCAATGTCAGCCCAGTTTGCAGGTGACTATAAGTTTAATTTAGTTTGTTTATGTGTTTTCTTATTATTTGTAATAGATGTGAATTATCTAAAAGTTTTGTATTTTTTTTTATGTGTTTCATGTACGGAGAGGGCGGCGCAACGAACGGAGACAGCATCTTCGTTGCCGCGACCAGAGAGGAAATTGCTGGCCGCTATACGTCGCGGGTCGACAGCCAAGGAGCAACAGAAGATCCTGGAACCGAGTTGTTGCGTCGTGCTTCTAAAAAATTAAAAATGAATTTTTTATACTCTTTTTGTACAACAATGACGTCATATAGAGCTTAATCTTATTGAAAAGTCAGTCCTATCTTGTCAAGGCTCAGGTCCACGTCTATATGTATGAAGCTAATAAAGTAGTGTATACTACTATACGTGTTCCGAGAATTTATTTATGAAGAATTATGTGAATGAATTAATAATCTGTTTGACAAGATCATTAATTTTGACAACGTTCATCGCGAGTTTGAGTTTTGAAAGTTTATGCAATGTGGTTCTAATATTTATTAAATCAGATAACTTGCGTCAATATAATTTCTGAGGAGAAACAAACGAAATTTAAAATCGAAAAAGTTACAAAAACCAATTGGTCCAAGTGATGTAATTCTTTGCATACGACTCAACTGATGTTTTACAGTTTCGTTCAAGAACCATTCTATGACAATTTAAAAAGAATATAAATCATTTTGAAGTGGGTTGTAACTGACGTAGGTGACGAAGTCTGCACATGGTCATATATCAAACGAAAATCAGTTATAAAAAATTTACGTCGTTACACTACATCGGGCACACAGTTTTAATCAGCCAGGAAGTTTCAAGGTAGCTCTGTCGCTACTGTTCCATCTCACTACGGTATATAGATGTCGAATTACGAAGGGGAAGGGACGGGTTGAGAGAAATTATTGTTAATAATAAACCTGACGTTAATTTGTTATTATCTTTTGTGAGAAATACCTCCCAAAACAAATATGCACTACAGGGTACAAATGGAAGACTCACACGGTTGGGACGACAAAAAAGGGGGAGAGGAGGGGGAATTCCTATCAGCTCAGGGGGACAGGGGAAGTGGTACAGTGACCTCAGCATGCGAGGACGATAACCCTCTCCCAGCGTCCTCGGCATGCAATAGCCCTTTTTCTCAATACCAGTGATGTAGTTCAGCGATCTCGCCACGTGCTGAGAATCAGCGGAAAAGTAACAAGCAAACATCGTAATCAAATCTCTTAGAAAGAACATTGCTGACGAGGTCTGCTCTGAGAGCGTCGCATGCAGGCCGCAACCAATAGGAACGCGAGAGAAATGTGACGCGTGTCTCTGGGGGCTGCGGGCAGCGCGTGGCTTCCAAACTTGTCGTTCACTCTGCTATCAGCCTCCGACGTGACAACATGCAACCTTCCTCCGATCCTGTAACATCGTTCCTCTTTGCACTTTTGGTTACCTTCCCTAGGTGCTCTTCGTGCATCCCGAATCATGAAACACGCTATCCTGCCCAACTAACATATTCTTCTGTTATTATTGAAAGATACTATTTGAATGCTCGCTCCATAATGCTTCCCTCTGTCCCTGTACATTTTCAAAAGTGATTAGTCTCAGCTATTTCTATTTCTGGTCCGTTAATACACAGTCACAATGTTCTACAATATTGATAAAGCCCTGCGGCTCTAGGCGCTACAGTCTGCAAGCGAGCGACCGCTACGGTAGCAGGTTCGATCCTGCCTCGGGCATGGATGTGTGTTATGTCCTTAGGTTAGTTAGGTTTAATTAGTTCTAAGTTCTAAGCGACTGATGGCCTCAGAAGTTAAGTCGCATAGTGCTCAGAGCCATTTGAACCATTGATAAAGGAAAAGCTTAATCTGATAATAGAATGTTTTCAAGCTGCTATGAATTTTACACAGCTCCTTGCGTTTTACTTCCAAAAATTAAGAAATTGTACGCTTCTGGCTTGTTTGCATTAGCATTCTTATTGGCGCCCTTACAAGATGGAAAGTGGCAACATTTGTGCGATGCTTATCTCTCGTCTCGAGCTATCGTTATGTCCTCGATTCATCAGACACCGCGTTTCATTAACACACTGCTGACATATTTACGGCTGACAACTCACCACGTTCGTATATCACTTGATTTACTCTGTTGGCTGCAGTTACTCATTTGGACAGCGATAGGAGAGAAAGACCGACCTTGAATGATTATTCCTAAACGTTGCACTAAGGGGGGTAAGGATATGAAAATGGATAAAAATACGATTTTTCAGTTTTGAATATATGTTGTAGGGAATTCTTTTCTTAATCGAATGATGTGTAATGCATACACATGCTTTTTTTTGCCTGTAAAGTTGATTGAAATAAGACCTTACACTGTAACTTCATCCACTTCAGATATCAACAAACCGTGACAAGAACTAACTTTTATATTTTTCATTTGTCCAAATTTCCACGTTGGCAGCAGTGCAGAGTAGTGCAGTGTTGACACTTCAGAAGGAGCCTTCAGCTGCCTGTAGAATTACTTTCATTGCCCTGTTGTGGTTACTTGCTTACTGCTGTACAGTTGCAGCGTAGCTATAGTTCGGAAGCGGTTTTATCACACAGTATGCCTAGGATATTCTTCTTCAGTCGCAGCGGCCCCTTTCTGGCAACACATACGCCACACAATGTCCAACAATATCACCAAGCCGGCCGGTGTGACCGAGCGGTTCTAGGCGCTTCAGTCTGGAACCACGCGACGGCTACGGTCGCAGGTTCGAATCCTGCCTCGGGCATGGATGTGTGTGATGTCCTTAGGTTAGTTAGGTTTAAGTAGTTCTAAGTTCCAGGGGACTGATGACCTCAGGTGTTAAGTCCCATAGTGGCCAGAGCCATTTGAACCAGTATCACCAATCTGAATCTGCCAACATTTCGCTAATATCTCCTGTCTCGATGGCATCGAAGAGAAAATTGGATTACATGATAATGCGTGTGTTTGGCTGATTTGCATATACTGAGTAACTGTATCATGTGTAGTGTCAAATGCAAGTACTGTGACATTACAGACTGTGTGGAACTTGGTGAAGATGCAAATAGGAGAAGAGGTTTTGCTTTGAAATGTAGATTCAGCCAAGAGAATAACTCTTGTATGACTTCAAAATTCATTTAGAAGAAGAAGATTTTTGAAATTAATCTCAGTTTAGAATACGCTATGTGGTCGATAGGAAAGAGTGATAAAGGAAGTAGAACATTTGCTGTTTTGATAAATTTTTCAGCACCTCTGCATAGATATGTAGACATAACAGTATAATCGTACAGGCTCTGAAAGAAATTTGTGAAACTTCTACCATAAAAGCTTCAGGCGAGCGCATTTCAGCTGATAATAGATGTAAAGACATTGTTGCTGCTTTTGATGGGACTTGGCAAAAGAGAGGTCATTCGTCACTCAGTGGCATAGTAAGGTTTGAAGCTCCTCTTTTTGTTCTTCCATGTTTGCGATTTAAAAATTGGGTTGTTTTGGAAATCAGCCTTATGCAAACACAATTAGTTTATTTTTATATGCACGCAGACGTGTTTCGACACTGGTGTGTCATCTTCTGTGGATCGAATTTTTATTTCTGTAAAGCACAATATCACATTTGTAATAATTTAACTGCTGTAGACCTACGAAATACAATATTTGCAATTTGCTTCGTTTTGTTTAGACACTCGCCTTAAAATTACAGCCATAACTGAATTGTATTATTATACATTATACATTACATTTTAGTGCTCGTTTTCGTCATTTTTTGACAGCATGTCATCCGCAAACTAGCCATGAAGAAAATTATTGTGTATTTATGCAGAGTTGTCTAGAGGGTAGAGGTTACGTACGTTTCTGTACTTACATTTTCCGTCTTGTTGCGTGTCCCTCGTTTGTGTCTCAATCAGCTGCTATTTAGTGCATTGCTTTCACTCAGTTTTTCACAAATTTACGGTCACTACTTCCCCTCACATGCACTTACACAAAATGTGGGTAAATGTGATCTGAGCAGACACTTCTGACAACACACTCAGTGAGAGGTGTCATGTTAGTGTCGTTGCTCACTTGTTCATCGTTGGTCTTGTGTTTGTTATGGCGCTGATTTTGAATGTGTGTGTGTGCGTGTGTGTGTGTGTGTGTGTGTGTGTGTGTGTGTGAGAGAGAGAGAGAGAGAGAGAGAGAGAGAGAGAGAGAGAGAGAGAGAGAGATATGGAATGACGGATGGGGAGAGAACCAAGAAAACAGAAGTATCGTATCTGCAACATCGTTTGATACAGGTAAGATGACAGATGTCGATTTGTTTATAAAATAAAGCCATGGTTGTGTGAATGGAAGCCCATCTCACAAGTGTACTAAAAAGTATGATTGCGCTAGTGGAGGCATGGAAGTGAGTGGAGTAGTGAACATGTTTATGCAGTTGAAAGGTCACGTGGGCTTCGGTGTACAAAATGTCTAGGTGATGGTGACGCTAAAGCTTTTCTGGAAGTAAGAGTAGCTGGACGCTATGTAGACAATGTAAAATTGAAAAACTTGAATGTGTAGGTCACGTACAGAAAGCCTGTGATCTAGACTTCAAAAACTGTGACAAAAGCTGTCAGGGAAGAAACTGTCAGATGGGAAAACCATCAAAAGAGTGGGGAGGCTAACAGGTGGGAAATAGATAAGCTTCAGGCGTATTATGGCAAGGCCATATGAGCTAATTCTGGAGACCTAAAAAAGATGAAGAAGGCAGTGTGGGCCACTTATTTCCATAAGTTGTCCACAGAAGAGGAATTGGGAAGGGCTACCAAAAAAGTGTCTGGAGATGAAAATACTTTAAAACTTGGCGTGCTTGATGTTGTTATTTGCTTCAATGAATGAGTTCAAAAACCAGCAAACAATTTGCTCTTTGACCGAGAACATTTCATGAAATCTAGAAGTACCTAAAGTAGCAAGAATGTCAAACATATTAAATAAAAAGAGGAAGCAGGACGAGGAATCAGAAGTACATAGGACTGTGAGCCTAGAGCATTTTAGCTGTATGTGATGTGATCGCTGCATTTAACTTTAGAATGATATTCGCGAAAGCAAAAATTGAAAATATAGTCTTATAAGGCTGCAATTTTCAGCAGTTGTTGTATATGAGAAAATGAATCCAAAACTCTAGATTTATATGTTTTGATGAAGTATTTTAAGAAGTACGCCTAACTGTATCACATAAAATCAGTATTTTCAGTGTAGTTCAAAATGCTGTTACAGACTCATTTATATACCAAATGAAAAACTTGAAGAGTTTAAATTTGGTATGCATGACCTACATGTTCCCAGCAAAGTATATTGAAATCTAATGAATAATATTAACGGAATATGTACTGAGAAAAGAAATGTAGATGTTTCTCCATCAGAAATACGTTAAAAGCTTAGCAACTGTTTCATTTTTCTTTCAATAGGTAGCTGACCTCTCATCTATAAGTGTTCAAATTTTCACAGTTTTGGCATTAATTTGAGAAAAATATAATAAAAAAGTGAGATCACGTCTTACCTGAATTCTCCTAGCGATGCTGTCCTTACCCTCTTTTCAATACTCACTAAAGACTGCGAGGCAGTATTGTCCCATACCTACGTTTTAATACGGTCCTTTCAATTTTTTATTGCATTGTATTCTTGACTTAGCCTGCATCGTTCAATTCAAAATTTATTAGCACATATATTTTCTGGACACTAAGAGACAGGTTGTACGCATATGTTATGAGAAATGCACCAAAACTGTTCATAATCCACTTACTTGAGAAAATACATTATTAACCACCAGATGTTTATTATAATGCTACATGTATATTGTTTTCGGTCATATGCCATCATCACAGGACGTCTGTCAACACTAAAACGGAATACGTGTAATGTAAATGAAAATAATGTTATATGACGACAATATGGGTATACTATACATATTCATGCTTACAAGGTGAAAATAGATCGGGTGAAAGCGTATATCATGTTCCTTATGGGCTCGTATGACATTAAATTTATCAAGGTCTTCATAGTTGGCTACGGCCTTGCCGCAGTGGTAACACCAGTTCCCGTCAGATCACCAAAGTTAAGCGCTGTCGGGCTGAGCTAGCACTTGGATGGGTGACCATCTGGGCTGTCGAGCGCTGTTGGCAAGCGGGTTGCACTCAGCCCTTGTGAGGCAAACTGAGCAGCTACTTGATTGGGAAGTAGCGGTTCCGGTCTCGGAAACTGACACACGGTCGGAGAGCGATGTGCTGACCACATGCCCCTCCATATCCGCATCCAGTGACGCCTATGGGCTGAGGATGACACTGCGGCTGGTCAATACCGTTGGGCCTTCATGGCCTGTTCGGGAAGAGTTTAGGTTTTTCATAGTTGACTGCATTCTACCCATACTTCACTAGGGATATATCTTCGTGTGTTTTCACCTTATGTCATTATAACATTGACTTTCTGATGAAGTGTGGAGTCGCGGCGGCTGGATTGATGCTTATGCTTACTTATCTATTGCGTGCCACTGCGTACACCGTCTTATCTGGTGTTCTGAATACTCACAATTTCCCTATATAATTCGGCCGCAGATTGCAGTAGTGGATCGAACCCACTACTCGGTTCCGGTTTGCCGTGTTAAACATTCTTCTTCGTCTGGCAGCTATACGAGGAGCTGTAAGCGAGGCTCCTTCGCTATTTTCAACAGTCTCAACGCAAGGGTAAATTTTTGATTCAGGGACTGTACAAACGAGGTTTTGAGGCGAAGAACTCGTCGAGCTATATTGGGAGGTCATTTTCACCCAGAAGGGAAGTTGCTTGAAGTTTGTTCGATGGAGAGCGGAAAAGGTGAAAATCTGAAGGCGCAAAATTGGGTGATTGAGGAGAGTGCGGAATGACTTCCGAACCCAACTCCTGTGTAGTGTTTTTTGTCAGTCTAGCAGAATGCGGGCGGGCGTTATCATGAAGAAGCATCACATCACGCAGTCTTTCTGGTCCTCTTCTTGGATTTCATATGCAAGACGCCTCGTTTGTTGGCAATAAATGACAGCAGTGACCGTTCAAAATGGCTCTGAGCACTATGGGACTTAACATCTGTGGTCATCAGTCCCTTAGAACTTAGAACTACTTAAACCTAACTAACCTAAGGACATCACACACATCCATGCCCGAGGCAGGACTCGAACCTGCGACCGTAGCAGTCGCGCGGTTCCGGACTGAGCGCCTTAACCGCGAGACCACCGCGGCCGGCAGCGACCGTTCACCAGGAGTCAAGTCGTACTTCACCACACAATTGCTGTTCCAGATGATGAGGTTATCGGCACCCGTTCCCAAAATAAATATTGACGAATGCAGCCAAGATCTTTTAAACAAGGATCAGTTCAGAGCCGATCTTTGCGAGAATCGTAAATGCTCAAATCTCAAGATTGGACACAGCACATCAAAACAGGTAGATAAAACTAAAAATAAAATATCAGTACAAAACATGTACAAATAATTAGCTGTGGCTGGGTGACCACTTACAAATAATGGGTGACCAAACCACTTCACAGCACATTAAGATCTCAATCCCAATATTTTGGGAAGAAGTCCAGACATCACACAAAAGCGTAAAACTCTAGCCACTCTCGCCTCATTATGAGTTAAAAGAGAGGGCAGGTCTGGTGGGAAACTTAAATCTTCCCTCAAAACCGCATATAAAACACACTGACAAGGGGAGGCCGCCAATTGTGAAATTCAGATTCGATTCATACTGCGCATAATAAAAGCTCATGGCCAGAGGTGTAATGTGGCAAAGCACCAAGATGCACTTCTCAGTCATTAGCGAGAAAATTGACAGTTAAAAGAAACCGTTGCGGTGAAATACTCTCTACGATTAATTATTTTCTACAGCTTCGAGGCGCAGCGGTAAGCTCTCGGGTTCGTAATCCGAAGGTCGCCGGATCGAATCTCGCGCCATGCAACTTTTTTTTATTATTTGTTTTTTTTGTAATTCATATATATATATATATATATATATATTTAATTCCCGGCAATCAGTTGCAGCAATTATGCATATAACAAGTTGTTGAAAGTCGTTAGTCGTGGAAAAATAGAACTTGAAATAAAACACAATATCACAAATAATATTCAAGTGGATACAATTTATTGATAAGTTCTATATACACTCGCACATAATTAACAATTAGTGACGAGAAGTAGCTGGAATATCGCACGAACCAGAGTGATAGTTATCATAGAAACATGGAGAGCAGAAAACAGCACGACATCGAGCACATCTGATAAACGATGCGTTTTTACAAGAACAATTGTTTTTTAAATTATCTGTTCGGAAACACACGTGATTGACATTCTGAAAAATTGTGCTATCGTTCGTCAGGTTTGATGCATACCACGCGTATCGTATCATATCGGCAAAAAT
This sequence comes from Schistocerca serialis cubense, assembly GCF_023864345.2. Taxonomy (NCBI): domain Eukaryota; kingdom Metazoa; phylum Arthropoda; class Insecta; order Orthoptera; family Acrididae; genus Schistocerca; species Schistocerca serialis. The sequence goes on along the minus strand of NC_064638.1, from coordinate 1,203,780,587 downwards.
CAGAGAAAACAATTGGTGGTGGACGATGGATTGGGTTTATTTTATATATATATATATATATATATATATATATATATATATATATATATTTGAATTACAAAAAAACAAATAATCAAAAAAAGTTGCATGGCGCGAGATTCGATCCGGCGACCTTCGGATTACGAACCCGAGAGCTTACCGCTGCGCCACGAAGCTGTAGAAAACTGTTAATCGTAGAAAGTATTTCACCGCAACGGTTTCTTTTAACTGTCGATTTTCTCGACAATGGCTGAGAAGTGCATCTTGGTGCTTTGCCACATTACACCTCTGGCCATGAGCTTTTATTATGCGCAGTATGAATGGAATCTGGATTTCACAATTGGCGGCCTCCCCTTGTCAGTTAGAATATGTCGTATTGACAGCTGTGTCCCACATGTCTGACACGTTGGTGGCTCCTCACGACGTAACAGAAAACTATGTGTCAGTGGACAATGTCCTATTCTAAGCCGTGTGAGGGCTACTTCCTCAGCTCGTCGGTGTCGGAAGGAGGTGAGCCACGGCCGGACAGAATCCTTCACCGCTCGCAACTTATTATCCCTCACGTCCAGCCACTGAGCCTCCCACCAACGCATGACCTTACGAGTCACGAATGATGTTATTGCCTGCAGGGGGACGGAACAGCGAGCAGGAGGTGGGATGGAGCAAGCCTTTCATGCAAATGTCGCATAATGGTGGAACTATCACATTTCATCACATTGACCAGTTCTCGGGTACAGTGCCGTGGGTCGTTGTAGATTGACGCGATTAAACAAAATTCATAAAACCCCGACGGACTTCCTGAACGTGGAGAGTCACTAATGTCAAAACGATTCTCTTTACAAAGAGAAAACCACTTACTTGCCGACCTGTGGCCAACGGCATTACCCCCCCACAAGGCACAAATGTTTCTGGCTGGCTCTACTGCTGTCATCCCTCTATTGAACTCAAAGAGAAGAATATGTCGGAAATGTTCCGATTTCTCTACTTGGCACTCCATTATCTAGCGTCCACTGCTCCTCTCACTATCTACAAATCACAAAATGACGATACGTAAAATGGTTCAAATGGCTCTGAGCACTATGGGACGTAACATCTGAGGTCATCAGTCCCCTAGAACTTAGAACTACTTAAACCTAACTAACCTAAGGACATCACACACATCCATGCCCGAAGCAGGAGTCGAACATGCGACCGTAGCGGTCACGCGGTTCCAGACTGTAGCGCCTAGAATCGTAAAATGGTTCAAAAGGCTTTGAGCACTATGGGACTTAACATCTGAGGTCATCAGTCCCCAAGAACTTAGAACTACTTAAACCTAACTAACCTAAGGACATCACACACATCCATGCCCGAGGTAGGATTCGAACCTGCGACCGTAGCGGTCGCGCGGTTCCAGACTGAAGCGCCTAGAACTGCTCGGCCACACCGGCCGTAAACTCACATGGAAACAGTGAACCACAAACAAAAAATGACAATAGATAAATAAATGCATAGCAACCGGAATACCAATAATCAAAACAAAAATGTTACGAACACATTCTTTAACACCATAAATTACATTTGACATTAACATCTTGCCCAACTCCAGATTAATATTACAAATGTGATATTGCGCTTTACAGAAATAAAAATTTGACCCACAGGAGATGACACATCGGTGTCGAAACATGTCTGGATAAATATAAAAGTAAACTAATTGTGTTTGCATAAGGCTGACTTCCAAAGCAACCCAGTTTTATTATTGCAAGCATGGAAGAACAAAAAGAGGAGCTTCAAACCTTACTAAAATGAGATGCTATGCCACTGAGTGACGAATGACCTCTCTTCTGTCACGTCCCATCAAAAGCTGCAACAATGTCTTTACGTCCATTATCAGCTGAAATGCGCTCCCCTGAAGCTTTTATGGTAGAAGTTTCACAAATTTCTTTCAGAGCCTGTACGATTATACTGTTATGTCTACATATCTATGCAGAGGTGCTGAAAAATTTATCAAAACAGCAAATGTTCTACTTCCTTTATCACTCTTTCCTATCGACCACATAGCGTATTGTAAACTGAGATTAATTTAAAAAATCTTCTTCCTCTAAATGAATTTTGAAGTCATACAAGAGTTATTCTCTTGGCTGAATCTACATTTCAAAGCAAAACCTCTTCTCCTATTTGCATCTTCACCAAGTTCCACACAGTCTGTAATGTCACAGTACTTGCATTTGACACTACACATGATACAGTTACTCAGTATATGCAAATCAGCCAAACACACGCATTATCATGTAATTGAATTTTTCTCTTCGATGCAGTCGAGGCAGGAGATATTAGCGAAATGTTGGCAGAATCAGATTGGTGATATTGGTTCAAATGGCTCTGGCCACTATGGGACTTAACACCTGAGGTTGGTTCTGAGCACTATGCGACTTAACTTCTGAGGTCATCAGTCGCCCAGAACTTAGAACTAATTAAACCTAACTAACCTAAGGACATCACACACATCCATGCCCGAGGCAGGATTCGAACCTGCGACCGTAGCGGTCACGCGGTTCCAGACTGAAGCGCCTTTAACCGCACGGCCACACCGGCCGGCCCCAACCTGAGGTCATCAGTCCCCTGGAACTTAGAACTACTTAAACCTAACTAACCTAAGGACATCACACACATCCATGCCCGAGGCAGGATTCGAACCTGCGACCATAGCGGTCACGCGGTTCCAGACTGAAGCGCCTTTAACCGCACGGCCACACCGGCCGGCCCCACCTGAGGTCATCAGTCCCCTGGAACTTAGAACTACTTAAACCTAACTAACCTAAGGACATCACACACATCCATGCCCGAGACAGGATTCGAACCTGCGACCGTAGCGGTCGCGCTGTTCCAGACTGAAGCGCCTAGAACCGCTCGGCCACACCGGCCGGCGACGATAAGTAAAGTCACACGGAAACAGTGAACCACAAACAAAAAATGACAATCGATAAATAAATGCATAGCAACAGGAATACCAATATGCAAAACAAAAATGTTACGAACACATTCTTCAACACCATAAATTACATTTCACATTAACATCTTGCCCAACTCCAGATTAATATTACAAATGGCAGAGCATACAATTTTTTCTGTGTGACAGATAGTCACCGAAGCTGCAGATCAACAATTTTTTTTATCTCTGCACAGAGAAGAAACCGGTTGTGCATGGTCGACCGAGGCACTGTTCTATGGGCCGAGCTCATCTGTGGTTCGACACCAGCACAGAGTAAGCAGCGCCATACCACAGCAGGTGGTGATGTTTTAACACTCGTACTGCTCCACAGACATATGGCACCCATGGATTACTACGCCTCCGCTCAGATTTTCCCACATTTCCCGCACAGTGGGTTGTGTGGTCTCTTTACCTAACACCTTAAGAAATCTTCCGGCATACTTAATCGGCCAAGTTAAACCTAGAGTGTGACATGCTGTTTCCTGCAAAATAGCCTGTTGTACTACCGCATGTGATAATTACACATTCGCATTCAGTAAAAGATTACTGAGCTCATTTTATTCTTTTAACTTCGCTCTTAATTATGTAGCACTGTGTTTATAACATTATGTTAGTTACAACTGTAATATCATGATGGTTCATGTACTTCTTCTTCACAGTTGAGGACCTATATGCTGAGTACGAATGATCTGTAGCCTGAGGTCTGCATAGATGATGGCCTTGTATCCATACTTCACTAAAGATTACATTTTCCTGTCTTACTACCTCATGGCATAATAACACTGTCTTTGTGGTACCTATGTGTGACAATCGCACATTTGCATCCGCAATACGATATAATTACACTATGAATGCCATTATTGTTTTAATTGACACTCTGCCATCTACAGCTGCATAGATACTCTGCAAGCCATGATACGGCGCTCGACGGAGGGTACCCCGTACCATTATTAGTCATTTCCTTTCCTTTTCCACTCGCAAATGAAGTGAGGGGAAAACGACTATCTACATACCTCCGTATGAGTCCTAACTTCTCGTATCCTCTCTTCGTGGTCCTTTCACGCAGTTATGTTGGAGGCAATAGAGTCGTTCTGCAGCCAGCCTCAAATGCTGGTTCCCCAAATTTTGTCAATGGTGTTCCTCGAAAAGAACATTGCCTTGCCTCCAGGGATTCCCATTTGAGTTCCCAAAGCATCTCCGTAACACTTGTGTGTTGTTCGAACCTACTGGTAACAAATCTAGCAGTCCGCCTTCGATGTCTTCCTTTGATCCACCCCAAAACCGATCCCAAACACTAGGGAAGCACTCAAGAATATTTCGCACTAGCAGTCTCCTTTATAGATGAACCACACTTTCCTAAAATTCTCCCAATAAACCGAAGTCTGCGAATTGCCTTCCCTACCACAGTCCTCACATACTCTTTCCATTTCATACTGCTTTGCAACGTTACGCCAAGACATTTAAAGGCCAGGGCGCTTCTAATGCTGTACCCAAACATTACGGGTTTGGTTTTCCTACATGTCCACATTAACTTCCATTTTTCTACATTTAGAGGTAGCTGCCATTCATCACACAAATCTTTTCCTATGTCATCTTGTATCCTCCCACAGTCAGTCAACTTCGGGACCTTACCGTACACCACACCACCATCAGTAAACAACCACAGATTGCTGTCCACCCTGTCCGCCAGATATACAGGGTGAGTTACCTAACATTACCGCTGGATATATTTCGTAAACCACATCAAATACTGACGAATCGATTCCACAGACCGAACGTGAGGAGAGGGGCTAGTGTAATTGGTTAATACAAACCATAAAAAAATGCACGGAAGTATGTTTTTTAACACAAACCTACGTTTTTTTAAATGGAACCCCGTTAGTTTTGTTAGCACGTCTGAACATATAAACAAATACGTAATCAGTGCCGTTTGTTTCATTGTAAAATGTTAATTACATCCGGAGATATTGTAACCTAAAGTTGACGCTTGAGTACCACTCCTCCGCTGTTCGATCGTGTGTATCGGAGAGCACCGAATTACGTAGGGATCCAAAGGGAACGGTGATGGACCTTAGGTACAGAAGAGACTGGAACACCACATTACGACCACATGCTAACACCTTTTTATTGGTCTTTTTCACTGACGCACATGTACATTACCAAGAGGGGTCAGGTACACGTACACACGTGGTTTCCGTTATCAATTACGGAGTGGAATAAAGTGTGTCCCGACATGTCAGGCCAATAGATGTTCAATGTGGTGGCCATCATTTACTGCACACAGTTGCAATCTCTGGCGTAATGAATGTCGTATACGCCGCAGTACATCTGGTGTAATGTCGCCGCAGGCTGCCACAATACGTTGTTTCATATCCTCTGGGTTTGTAGGCACATCACGGTACACATTCTCCTTTAACGTACCCCACAGAAAGAAGTCCAGAGGTGTAAGATCAGGAGAACGGGATAGCCAATTTATGCGTCCTCCACGTCCTATGAATCGCCCGTCGAACATCCTGTCAAGGGTCAGCCTAGTGTTAATTGCGGAATGTGCAGGTGCACCATCATACTGACACCACATACGTCGACGCGTTTCCAGTGGGACATTTTCGAGCAAGGTTGGCAGATTATTCTGTAGAAACGCGATGTATGTTGCAACTGTTTGGGCCCCTGCAATGAAGTGAAGACCAATGAGGTGGTCGCCAATGATTCCGCACCATACATTTACACTCCACGGTCGCTGTCGCTCTACCTGTCTGAGCCAGCGAGGATTGCCCACGGACCAGTAATGCATGTTCCGTAGATTCACTGCCCCGTGGTTTGTGTAACCCGCTTCTTCAGTAAACAGGTAGAACTGCAACGCATTCTCTGTTAATGCCCATTGACAGAATTGTACTCGATGATTATAGTCATCACCATGTAATTGCTGATGTAGCGACACATGAAACGGGTGAAAGCGGTGACGATGCAGTATGCGCATGACACTACTTTGACTCAGTCCACCGGCTCTCGCAATGTCCCGTGTACTCATGTGTGGGTTAATGGCAACAGCAGCTAACACACCAACTGCACCCGCTTCTCCTGTGACGGGCCTGTTACGAACCCGTTTGCGTGCTACGACCATACCTGTTGCATACAGTTGGCGGTAGATGTTTTGCAATATGCGGCACGTTGGATGCTCTCTGTCCGGGTACCGTTCTGCATGCACCCTGCGGGCTTCAGCTGCATTTCGTCGACACTCGCCATAGATGAGTATCATCTCCGCCTTTTCAGAGTTCGAATACACCATGGTCACAGTTCCTACAACACTACACTATCACAGACGTCTGGTAACACGGTGTACTACAGTTGGTCTGCGTGCGGAGACGAAGCGCAGAATAACAATAGTAGCAAGCGCTACAAGCAGACACCGCGACAGCTAAACCAAACCACAACAGTGCACTACAGCAACAGTCGTAGACACGGTCGTCATCGTAAACATGTCCCTGCAGATGCTGCTCGCCGACCGTGGCCCGTGTTTGTTACAACACGCAACTGAACGTCGAAGGTTTCAAGCGACAACTTTAGGTTACAATATCTCCGGATGTAATTAACATTTTACAATGCAACAAACGGCACTGATTACGTATTTGCTTACATGTTCAGATGTGCTAACAAAACTAACGTGGTTCCATTTAAAAAAACGTAGGTTTGTGTTAAAAAAGATACTTCCGTGCATTATTTTATGGTTTGTATCAAACAATTACACTAGCCACTCTCCTCACGTTCGGTCTGTGGAATCGGTTCGTCAGTATTTGATGTGGTTTACGATATATATCCAGCGGTAACGTTAGGTGACTCACCCTGTGTATATCAGCGGTCCTGTGACACATTCCTGGGGTACTCCTGACGATACCCTCGTCTCCGATGAACACTCGCCATCGAGGACAACATACAGTGTTCTATAACTTAACAAGTCTTCAGGCCACTCACATGTCTGTGAACCTGTTCCATACGCTCGTACCTTCGTTAACAGTCTGCAATGGGCACCGTGTCAAATCGTTTCCGGAAATCTAGAAAAACAAAATGTGCCTGCTGCCCTTCATCCATTGTTCGTAGTACATCATGGGAGAAAAGGTGCGAGGTGCCAGGGCAAGCAGTGTATTTAACACTAAATTCTAGAATCTACATATGTAAATGATGCTCTAAGCCCCCCCCCCTATTCTAACTCCGACTTTTGCTGTTGCACAAGGATTAAAAAATATACGCGAACTGACTGTAATCGACCCTGCAAGTGGAGTAGAAAAGAGTTTGGCACCTGCAATAATTTAATTTGATAAATAAGTTAAATAAAGGAAGGTTTCATTAACGTAGTGAGAAATGATGGGTTGCTCTACGGATTAACAGAATGAAAGCTCTGTGCAAAATAACAATATGATTTATTAAGACTAAACACAAAATAATAAACAAAAACGCATGAAACATTTATAATACATCAAATTGGCTCAAATTGGATACTCAAACAAACGCTGTGAAGGTGAAGTTGTCCCTAAACTAGATTGTGAGGTTTATGACGAAGTGGTATGTGGAGCCAATTCCTTGCCACTCAAATCTTAAGAGAGACACACAGCTAACCCAACATTAATTGCTGCTACTCAAGACAGGACAAAGTTAGAAAAAGACGAACAGGCGCGCTCTGCTGAGCTCTGATTATCACCTAGGAAAATCCCTATCTGCCGGTGCTGCGGACATACATTGCCAAACTGTCTTCTTAACTGCCAGAACACGATCTGGCGTACCGGAGGTGATGGTTGGTTGCTTCGACGTCCTCGACCGAACGGCGAGACCCGACTACCCCTGAGCACCCATACGGGCCGAACGCAGAACATTCCCACCCCCACGACAGTGTCTGTGGTTAAACGTTCCAATCAGCAACTCGAAAACCGGCGGAAAATTCCACTACATTGCCGGAGCACTACCATTCCACCAATGGAGATTCTTAGCGGCAATTTCTGGGCTGATTTTGCTACGTCATGGAGCTATGCCCTGAGCAAGCCAATCACAGTTACTATTTTGCAGAAAGCGCGGGAATTTTCCCGCCACAACTGCCTGGGTACACAAGTCATTCCCACGCCTCGCTGGTAGCTCGCCAGAAAGTGTTTTCGCTAAGTTTCTGTGAAGTAACGGAACCTCTAGCCCAGCCGCTACTTCAGGCCCCTCCGGGTGTGTCTTTTCACAATGTCGGCATCTGGAAAGCATTCACTCGACTCCCTCACACACGTTGGCTTAACCCTCTCGAGATCAGTGTAGCCCGCCTGTCACCGGGCCACCTGGGTGACGAGAGACGCTGCGTGGGAAGTCCGCATGTGAAGGAATAGCAACTTTTCACTGCATGCAATTAGAGACGAAAATCGTAAGATAGAAATATGAGAGGGGGCTCATGCCACCTCTCAAAGGACAAGCTGAATTTCGAACGCACGATGCTTTCTAAAACCATGTTGATTCGTGGATATAGGCTCCTCGGTCTAAAGAAAATTTATTATATGCTAACTGAGAATATGTCGAAGGATTCTGCAGCAAAGAGATATGATGGATATTGGTCTGTAATTATGACGTTTCGTTCTTTTACCCATCTTATATCAAGGAGTCACCTGCGCTTTTTTTCCCAGTCGTTTGGGATTTCATGCTGGACAAGAAATTTGCGATATATGCAAGCGAGGTCAGAGTCCAATGCTGTACAGTACTCTTTGTGAAACCGAATTGGGATTCCTTCCAGACCTGGTGACTCATTTGCTTTCAAATCGTTCAGTTGTTTCTCTATGACAGGCATGGTTATTACTATGTCGTCCATATGGGAGTCCGCCCGACGGTATGACTGTACGATTCTCCTGCAGAATTTAAAACCTTGGCTTTTGTTTCGCAACCTCCAACTGCCACACCGGACTGGTCAACAAGTAGCCTTAGACCCACGTAGCGATTTTATATAGGACCAGAATTTTCTCGGGTTCTCTGCCAGATCTTTTGCTAAGTATGCTTCACGCATAGATCTTTTCACAGACGTACGAATCTTTACTAACCTTTAGTTGTCGCCATTTGCGCGTTCTTTTTGAAAGGAGAGTGCAACGGCCTTTGCTTCTTCAGAATTGTCCGAGTTTCGTTGTTGAACCACGGTGGGTGTTCCCTGTCCTTAACCCAGTTACTAGGCACATACTTGTGCAGACTACGATTTACAGTCTGGTCAGTTGATTGTACAGTTTTAATTAACTGTAAGTAAAAAACTTCAGAAGTTTTTTCTTTAAAGTCAATTTCCCGCAAACTTAAATTTTCAGCACATGTGCCCCATTATATCAGAAACTATGATAGATGTTGAATGAAATTTTCAGATTCTCTGTATAACATAAAAAGCCACCTCTAGTACTACATTCATTAATATTCCCCACTAGGAAGCACACAAAAAAATATTTTACGCAGAAAAAACTTAATATTTTTTGTTAATAAATTTAAAAAAGTATTTCTTAAAAACTATAAAATGGATAAAGTAGATTTTAGTACAGTTGACTCTATTAGCATCATGTAACATACAGTAAAAATATTAAGGTCATGCATCAAGCAGTTTTTTTCAGAAATGGGTCAAATATTTGCCCAAATTAACATGGGTTAGATAGGCAGAGTATGGTCCCCTTAAGTCTTCCAAAACCCATTCATTCATACCAATACATCAACTACCACATGTAGCACGTTCGTGTTCCTTACTAGTGTATTTGTGAGTCGGAAAGCCACACACAGCGCTGCCCCATGGGACCGGCGGCGGCGATGCAGGTGGCCAGCCGGGAGTGTCTTGTCGCGTCGTTATCGAGACAGTGTTCTCGGAACACGATAATCTCGCACGCAGAATTCTGGCTAGTCAGTCACGCTTATGAGAACGAGCGATAACACGGCGACATCTGACTGCCTCTACCCATGGTCCCAAGTTCAGGAGCAAAGAACTATCGAATACTTCTCAGAATTATATTTCCCGTTGTGCAGATCTTAAATTAATCATCCCGTATATTGAGTGACTGTTTCTTACTCATCCATTTCATTCTGTACTTATTTTATTTTATTTTCAGAAATTTCTAAAGTACATTACTAGCCATTAAAATTGCTGCACCAAGAAGAAATGCAGATGATAAACGGGTATTCGTAGGACAAATATATTATACTAGAACTGACATGTGATTACATTTTCACGCAATTTGGGTGCATAGATCCTGAGAAGTCAGTACCCAGAACAACCATCTCTGGCCGTAATAACGGCCTTGATACGCCTGGGCATTGAGTCAAACAGAGCTTTTATGGCGTGTACAGGTACAGCTGCCCATGCAGCTTCAACACGATACCACAGTTCATCAAGAGTAGTGACTGGCGTATTGTGACGAGCCAGTTGCTCGGCCACCATTGACCAGACGTTTTCAATTGGTGAGAGATGTGCTGGCCAGGGCAGCAGTCGAACATTTTCTGTATCCAGAAAGGCCAGTACAGGACCTGCAACATGCGGTCGTGCATTGTCCTGATGAAATGTAGGATTTCGCAGAGATCGAATGAAGGGTCGAGCCACGGGTCGTAACACATCTGAAATGTAACGTCCACTGTTCAAAGTGCCGTCAATGCGAACAAGAGGTGACCGAGACGTGTAAACAATGGCACCCCGTACCATGACGTCGGGTGATACGCCAGTATGGCGATAACGAATACACGCTTCCAATGTGCGTTCGCCGCAGTGTCGCCAAACACATATGCGACCATCATGATGCTGTAAACAGAACCTGGATTCATCCGAAAAATGAGGTTTTGCCATTCGCGCACCCAGGTTCGTCGTCGAGTGCACCGCCGCAGGCGCTCCTGTCTGTGATTTAGCGTCAAGGGTAACCGCAGCCATAGTCTCTGAGGTGATAGTCCATACTGCTGCAAACGTCGTCGAACTGTTCGAACTGTTCGTGCAGATGGTTGTTGTCTTGCAAACGTCCCAGTCTGTTGAATCAGGGATCAGGACGTGGCTGCACGATCCGTTACAGCCATGCGGATATGATGCATGTCATCTAGGCTGCTAGTGATACGAGGCCGTTAGTATCCAGCACGGCGTTCCGTATTACCCTCCTGAGCCCACCGATTCTATATTCTGCTAACAGTCATTGGATCTCGACCAACGTGAACACTAATGTGGGGATCCAATAAACCGCAATCGCGATAGGCTGCAATCCGACCTTTATCAAAGTCGGAAACGTGATGGTACGCATTTCTCCTCCCTACACGAGGCATCACAACAACGTTTCTCCAGGCAACGCCGGTCAACTACTGAGAAATCGGTTGGAAACTTTCCTCATGTCAGCACGTTGTAGGTGTCGCCACCGACGCCAACCTTGTGTGAATGCTCTGAAAAGCTAATCATTTGCATATCACAGCATCTTCTTCCTGTCGGTTAAATTTCGCGTCTGTAGCACGTCATCTTCGTGGTGTAGCAATTTTAATAGCCAGTAGTGTATATATATGGTGTAAATTTTAAGTTGACGAACCAGAGGAACTCGAAAAGTAAGCTTCACACGAAAAAATGTGTAGAATCCATAGTTGATTATTTTCGAGGGGGACATCTGCTGGTGCTAAAATTAGCCCGTCACCCCAGCTCCCTGTGTGGGGCGGGAGGCAACTTTAAAATTTCAAATGGGAACCCCCATTTTTTTATTGCAGAATCAGACTCTACATAAAAAACTACGTACATTTTGTCTTAAAGATTTGTTTTCATTCTTGGTAGTTTGTGCTGTAATTAAAGAAAATCCATGTTCTCATTTTGGCGTGGAAAATGGCTACAGATAAATAAAAAATACTTATTTACTCCGTAAATTTTGATTCACTAAAACTAATACTCTCCCTCTTTTCCCATAGGGTGGAGTTTGAAACAGAGGAATTAGAGTTTTACAAATGTTTACCCAAATATTAATTTTTTCCGCAGACTCGGGTACGTTTTGTTTGTTTCGTGGTAAACACATTCCAGAAATGGAATGTCCCATGCGTCTAACTGCAACTACGATTCCTCGTTTAAAATCCGCTAATTCTCGCCGTGCGACCGTAATCACGTCGGAGAATTTTCCATGTGACTCACTTGAGTACAAATGAGAGCTCTGCCAACGATACTACGTGATACTCACCATCATCATCATCAGTTATCTGCTATATTAGCAGGTCCTTTGCCTCTCCATTTTCTGCGTGACACTACCTCCGTCGTAATACTGAGGCGACCAAAGTCATGGGACAGCAATATGCTGGTGGTCAGCAACTGGTGGTCAGCAGGCCACAACTGTTCGCAATTGATTTGAAGAGCATTCTAGACAATTCGAGTGAGTGACTTTGCCACCCACATCGCCCCGCATGAATCCCATCGAACATTTATGGTACGTAATCGAGAGACCAGTTCGTGCACAAAGTCCTGCAGTGGTAACAGTTTCACAGTTAGGAACGGCTTTTGAGGCAGCGTGGCTCAGCTTTCTCCGGGGACGTTGGAACGACTTGTTGAGTCCATGCCACATCGAGTTGCTGCTCTATGCCAGGAAGAGGGCTATTCAACACGATACTTGGAGGTCTCCCATGACTTGTGACACCTCAGTGTGATTATGGAATAAATGTGACTGAACTGATGTAGTCGAGGGACATGAAAGGGAAGCAGTGGTTGGGAAGGGAGTAAGACAGGGTTGTAGCCTCTCCCCGATGTTATTCAATCTGTATATTCAGCAAGCAGTAAAGGAAACAAAAGAAAAATTCGGAGTAAGTATTAAAATCCATGGAGAAGAAATAAAAACTTTGAAGTTCGCCGATGACATTTTAATTCTGTCAGAGACAGCAAAGGACTTGGAAGAGCAGTTGAACGGAATGGATGGTGTCTTGAAGGGAGGATATAAGATGAACATCAACAAAGGCAAAACGAGGATAATGGAATGTAGTCGAATTAAGTCGGGTGATGCTGAGGGAATTAGATTAGGAAATGAGACACTTAAAGTAGTAAAGGAGTTTTGCTATTTGGGGAGCAAAATAACTGATGATGGTCGAAGTAGAGAGGATATAAAATGTAGACTGCCAATGGCAAGGAAAGCGTTTCTGAAGAAGAGAAATTTGTTAACATCGAGTATAGGTTTAAGTGTGAGGAAGTCATTTCTGAAAGTATTACTATGGAGTGTAGCCATGTATGGAAGTGAAACATGGACGATAAATAGTTTGGACAAGAAGAGAATAGAAGCTTTCGAAATGTGGTGCTACAGAACAATGCTGAAGATTAGATGGGTAGATCACATAACTAATGAGGAGGTACTGAATAGGATTGGGGAGAAGAGGAGTTTGTGGCACAACTTGACCAGAAGAAGGGATCGGTTGGTAGGACATGTTCTGAGGCATCAAGGGATCACCAATTTAGTATTGGAGGGCGGCGTGGAGGGTAAAAATCGTAGGGGGAAACCAAGAGATGAATACACTAAGCAGATTCAGAAGGATGTAGGTTGCAGTAGGTACTGGGAGATGAAGAAGCTTGCACGGGATAGAATAGCATGGAGAGCTGCATCAAACCAGTCTCAGGACTGAAGACCACAACAACAACAACTGATATAGGAGTCTGAAGCGATTTGTACCGATCGTGTAACATCACCTCCTTGTTCCCCCCAAAAAATGAACAGTGCTTACTGCCATTGCCGAAAAACTGACTGGTCCTAGAAAACTGCAAGAGAAAGTGAAATCTACCAGTCTTCCTACTGGACAGAGATACTGGCGAAACGTTTTATGGCTAATGCGATTTTCACAGTTAGATCGAAGAAAAAATTTCTGTAAGCTATTTCTTGTGTTTACATAAATAACAAAAACAAAGTAATTCTAAGATACATTGAAATCTTCAGTCCCATACAAAGTTGAAAAGAACAATAGGTTGTCTGCCTGCCTGGTTTGATAGCTGAGGCTTGATTTAACGCAAATATTGACAAATGAATGAAGATCTAAGAAATTTATCTGTGGTTCCAAAGTTCTTGGTGTTACATACAAATCATTGCTAACACGTATTCCCCTATCTTGTGTATGTAAATATGATAATTTTAAATACAAAAATATTTGTATCACATGAAAAAGTATGTCAGTGAATACTTATACCTAGACATAATTCACTTTGTGCAAGCACAACTTTTTCAGAAATTAATTACAGCATTGCAACAGGAATTTCTTTCTTTTCTGGTTACTGAAGGTAACAAAGTGATATGCCAATACAGTGGAAAATGGTAAAAACTTACATCTAAAATTTACAAGATGATTAATGGAAAAGGTGTTTATACAAAAAAAATTACAATCAAATATAAAACATTTCAAAAAGTAATTGTTTATCAAAATTACATGCCAGCACAATGGCACACAGTTAAGTTTATATTTAAGATTTACACTTTTTGATTGCACGTAAAGGAGTATGCCCAAGAAAAAATTACAATATTATGTTATACAATTCTGACAAAATTTATTTGCTTAGCAGAATGCCATAGCAGAGTAATGGCAAAATGGAAAAAAAAACTTTACATTTAAGATCTTAATTGTATGAGAAATGACAAACGTGTTTGTGCAGGAAAAGACTAACATCCAAATATATAGGTTTGTCAAAAGAAATTATTTGTTTAACAAAAGTCATGTGCCAGGATAATCGCAAACTAGGAAGTCTTTAGTTCAAATATCTAACATTATGAAAACGACAAAAGCGTTCATCCAAAAAAGAAAAGATTATAAGAATACAAATAATATATACTTTAATTAATATACCAGCGAAATGACAAGTGAATATGTTTTTGTTTAAAAATTTGAGTTAGTGAGTGTCCATGCCAGCAAAAATTGATTCTAACACAGCGACCTGTTCTCTTATCTCTTTTTATCATTGTGATGACAGACTCATCTGCATAGAAGGGAACTTACCCTAAGAGTAAACATGTGACACTAGGTATCATATAAACTACTCTGTAGTCTTTGCTAAAAACAGTATTAATACTTCTTTTTATCATAACTAAAACACAGTGAAATATTGTTTTTTTTTGTCGTATTTTCAGGTGGCTAGTGCCAAAGAGGCCACTACAGCTTTTGGTGGTTGTCTGTTAACGACTTGGTCGACATTGTGGTAACGATCCCCTCCTCCCCCCCCTCCACCCTCCCCCCCCCCCCCCCCCTGCTGTCTGGGGTGCTGATAAGCTATTCATCTTCGATTGCCCTCTCTTCCCATATGCTCCCTTCATGCATCACAAATCCGCTTCACTCCAAGATGGAAACAGATTCCTATTAAAATATTTTTTACTGAAATACCGTTTTGTACAACCAGTTAGTAGCCCTTTCTAATAATTTAATAACAGTTGATTTGAAAGTAAACGAAATGTGTGTAACCATGAAATTTAAAGGCAAAATTGTAGTAATTAATCCTACAGTTAGTTTATTTAATCGAAATTGCAACATGATCAACATGGTTACTACAAGTCGGGAGAGCGTGGAGGCCATGACGTGAATTGCTGATCATGACCTCCATCACGACCGATCCATCGGTTTTCCAATCTCCTGTTGAAAGATGAAGTCGGCGCTGTCGGTCTCCAGTTGTGGCATGAGCCAATTTTCCAGCATGTCCAGATACACGTGTCCTGTAACGTTTTTTTCGCAGAAGAAAAAAGGGCCGTAAACTTTAAACCGAGAGATTGCACAAAACACGTAAACTTTTGGTGAATTGCGAATTTGCTGCACGAATGCGTGAGGATTCTCTACCACCCAGATTCGCACATTGTGTCTGTTCACTTCACCATTAAGAAAAATGTTGCTTCATCACTGAAAACAAGTTTCGCACTGAACGCATCCTCTTCCATGAGCTGTTGCAACCGCGCCGAAAATTCAAAGCGTTTGACTTTGTCATCGGGTGTCAGGGCTTGTGGCAATTGTAAACGGTAAGGCTTCTGCTTTAGCCTTTTCCGTAAGATTTTCCAAACCGTCGGCTGTGGTACGTTTAGCTCCCTGCTTGCTTTATTCGTCGACTTCCGCGGGCTACGCGTGAAACTTGCCCGCACGCGTTCAACCGTTTCTTCGCTCACTGCAGGCCGACCCGTTGATTTCCCCTTACAGAGGCATCCAGAAGCTTTAAGCTGCGCATACCATCGCCGAATGGAGTTAGCAGTTGGTGGATCTTTGTTGAAGTTCGTCCTGAAGTGTCGTTGCACTGTTATGACTGACTGATGTGAGTGCATTTCAAGCACGACATACGCTTTCTCGGCTCCTGTCGCCATTTTGTCTTACTGCGCTCTCGAGCGCTCTGGCGGCAGAAACCTGAAGTGCGGCTTCAGCCGAACAAAACTTTATGAGATTTTCTACGTATCTGTAGTGTGTCGTGACCATATGTCAATGAATGGAGCTACAGTGAATTTATGAAATCGCTTCAATCATTTGTAATAACCCTGTATTCTCTGCAGTACATCCTACTGACCACGCAGATTATCTGAGAACAATCCATAAATGTTTTGTGTTTACCTCAAACTAACACCACATAGATAATTTATACAAGTAAAGGAAACCATCATCTCCAAAGAATTTAACTAATATTTTCAATGTAATAGGACTCGACGCAAATTAAATGGGATACCATTTCACAATTTCAGAAGTTAAAGAGGAATGACAACATTACATTATGTTTTCTCGTCACAGCTTAACAGAGCCGAAA
The DNA here is from genome assembly GCF_023864345.2 of Schistocerca serialis cubense. Classification (NCBI taxonomy): domain Eukaryota; kingdom Metazoa; phylum Arthropoda; class Insecta; order Orthoptera; family Acrididae; genus Schistocerca; species Schistocerca serialis. The sequence goes on along the minus strand of NC_064638.1, from coordinate 1,203,763,890 downwards.
GAAAGGGAAATGTCTACAGACAGGTCCCAGTTACATTTCTCATTTAACGCTGCTGTAGCACTTCACATCAAACATTTGAGAAAACAAGCATTACATATTTGTACTATAGGGTTATCGATCCATTCGCTTACTGGTCGATAAAAACAAAAACGTTTATAAAACACAGGCAACTTAGTAATAAAATATTATACATAGCACCATAAGAAATCATAGGACTGACATATATACTGGGGCATTGTGCCTATCTCCCGCACCCGACACTTTCGTAACACAAATAAATCTAAATACTTAGTCGCTAGTTTTATGATTATCATAAGTCAGGTTGCCACTTCAACGTTGCCCATCTTGGCCGAAAGGTCATCTCTGGTCTCTGAATGATTCAACATAATTTAGGGTCTAAACGTGGCCCTCGTTCACACCAATTTCTCGGTCGTACATACCTTGATCCTGATGATTCCTGTCTCGGACTGGACTCCGAATTTCTAGTTTTTCCACCCCTTTCTTTTTACCACTCTCTTCATTTGCTTTATGCCAAATCTGGTGGACAGAATCTGTTGTCATCATTCCGTTCCCTCTGGTGGGGCCAGTTTCTCTGTGGGTTTGGCATTCGTTACAGCCGTTTCTCTCCACAAAATTTTCGTTTGCAGCGTCATCTGTACTTGATATTTCCTCAAAGTATGTTTTGAATTAGGCGCAGACCTCGGCGTGGCTTTGATGTCCATTCTTACTGTTTCCCTCCGAGCTTGATCAGTAAAATTTTACATTTGTTGCTTCACAGTCATTGAAAGTTCAAATTAATGCAATTAATTCACTGTTCCTATGGCTGCTCATGAATTTAATTTTGCATTGAATCGGCCAGAAATTTGGCAAACTGTCTCTGGACTGACCTATCCACGTCTGTACGTTTGTGCACATTACCACCTGTTGTGTAGGTGAGAAACTCGCATAACGGAAAGGAATGCTTTTCTTCAAAATCTTGTCTGGCGACTATGGTGTGGCACCCACCTCTCTCACAATGAGTCTTTCTCGTATACATGAGAACAAATCATCTGATACCATTCAGAAATGCGTCGCTCAGTGCTTGCCGACGGAATCTCTTCTGTGTCTTAGGCTTTGTGGTATCTGGCTTTCCTGATTTTATTCGCTAACGTCTTTTCTAATTGTGACAAAGTCCTCATATTTGGAGAACTGCTTCATTTATTTCTGGCACAGTCCTCTCACAGAATGCCTGAACCTTACATGTTAGAGAGTGGATTTTATTTGTATTCCATCTGCGTTCGTTTCTGGCGTGTCCAAGTTGGATTCAGCCTTTTCGAGCATAGAAACATCCTCTTTACGCGATTTGGTCACATTGTCCACTTCTTAATTAGTTAATTTTAACTAGGAATCAAAACTTATGAGCAACGTTTCCATACTTAACCTACACGCTTTCCACCACCTTTGCTCTTTCCAATGCTTCCGTTATATCGCCTTCTGCTTCCTTATCTCTTTTTTCTTTTGTCTGGTTTCTTCTTTCCTTCTTTGCTCACTGCTCCTTCAGGATGTCATGTGCTGAGAATAATGACTCTTATTCTCCTTCCCTACGAACACTGTCAGCGTGCACCTGGTTTTTCAATCTTCTATAAGATAATGGTGAAATGTAAGTTAGAATTTGTTTTCTTCACACAGTTGAGCAGTTTTCGATGAATCTTTTTCATTGTCCCCACTAGTGATGCTTCCTTCTGTTGAAGGGCACTCTCACTTTTGATATGGTGTCATGCTGCTTAATGTTAATAGAAAGGCGATCTTTATTACTTGGTTGCTACATTTGATACGATCTGACTTCATACGTATGATGAAATGGTTGGCAGTAGTTAACGCTCTTGCTTGTGTGTTCTAGTGAAGGCATAGCAGTAGGCTTTACCTGTGTTTGAAGGAAGAGGATACCGAGTAAACTGACAGCAGTAAAAGCGTACGGCGGTTGAGACCCGAGGGGAGCTTTTTTCTGCAGAACCTGAGTGGAAACGTTTGCTCACAGCCAAGTCCACAATCTCTTTGTGCAGCAAATTGGGTGGCGCCCGTCGGTCGGTGGCCGGGTCCAGGTGGGCTGACTAGAGCCGAGGAGTTGCTGCACCTTTCACTGACGCATTGAACGACCTGAGGGCCGGCAATAAAACAGAGTATGGGCGCATGTTAGGTAGAAAGTGGATGAGACGGCTGAGAGTTTTTGCGAATTCCGTGGGACAGGGCAGTGGCGCCCAGGCGTCCAGACTCTGCTACAAAACATATTTGTGAAGGGACGTGGCTTTTAATGAGTTTATGGCCGTCATTTAGGAACTTCGATATGGACGGAACAGGGGAGATAACAATCTTTTTATGGAGGGTTGTGGTTCCATCCAACTCATGCTTTTAGAAAAGACACTGCCTAAAATCATGAGAAAGAGGGAGTGAAGCCGAATCTTTTTTCCTTTTCTCCCAATTAATTTTTAAAGTCCCTGGTTCGTCAAATCTGTGTATACAGAGCAGTGGGGCGGTCTCCCAGCTTCGAATGCCGAGCTCCAGCTCATAATTGGCTTGTGCTAAAGTGGCTGTATTATAAGCATGCAAACGTGCTATGCTACCACGCTGAGGAGGAAAGCTGTAGAGAAGGAGAAGAAGACTCTTTGTACTGGTGCTTCGCAGGAAAGAATGGCAGGTCTTTACATAGACAGTAAGATGTGTCCTTTTGCTAGTGTGCCACTTAGAGCCTGTGCCAATCACCTTCTGAACCGTCAGAAGTACTGCTTATCGCATCAGGCACACAACGAGTTATGCGTGGATGTACAGGGCTATTACAAATGATTGAAGCGATTTCATAAATTCACTGTAGCTCCATTCATTGACATATGGTCACGACACACTGCAGATACGTAGAAAAACTCATAAAGTTTTGTTCGGCTGAAGCCGCACATCAGGTTTCTGCCGCCAGAGCGCTCGAGAGCGCAGTGAGACAAAATGGCGACAGGAGCCGTGAAAGCGTATGTCGTGCTTGAAATGCACTCACATCAGTCAGTCATAACAGTGCAACGACACTTCAGGACGAACTTCAACAAAGATCCACCAACTGCTAACTCCATTCGGCGATGGTATACGCAGTTTAAAGCTTCTGGATGCCTCTGTAAGGGGAAATCAACAGTTCGGCCTGCAGTGAGCGAAGAAACAGTTGAACGCGTGCGGGCAAGTTTCACGCGTAGCCCGCGGAAGTCGACGAATGAAGCCGACAGTTTGGAAAATCTTACGGAAAAGGCTAAAGCAGAAGCCTTACCGTTTACAATTGCTACAAGCCCCGATACCCGATGACAAAGTCAAAGGCTTTGAATTTTCGGCGCGGTTGCAACAGCTCATGGAAGAGAATGCGTTCAGTGCAAAACTTGTTTTCAGTGATGAAGCAACATTTTTTCTTAATGGTGAAGTGAACAGACACAATGTGCGAATCTGGCCGGTAGAGAATCCTCACGCATTCGTGCAACAAATTCGCAATTCACCAAAAGTTAACGTGTTTTGTGCAATCTCACAGTTTAAAGTTTACGGCCACTTTTTCTTCTGCAAAAAAAAACGTTACAGGACACGTGTATCTGGACATGCTGGAAAATTAGCTCATGCCACAACTGGAGACCGACAGCGCCGACTTCATCTTTCAACAGGATGGTGCTCCACCGCACTTCCATCATGATGTTCGGCATTTCTTAAACAGGAGATTGGAAAACCGATAGATCGGTCGTGGTGGAGATCACGATCAGCAATTCGTGTCATGGCCTCCACGCTCTCCCGACTTAACCCCATGCGATTTCTTTCTGTGGGGTTATGTGAAAGATTCAGTGTTTAAACCTCCTCTACCAAGAAACGTGCCAGAACTGCGAGCTCGCATCAACGATGCTTTCGAACTCACTGATGGGGACATGCTGAGCCGAGTGTGCGAGGAACTTGATTATCGGCTTGATGTCTGCCGAATCACTAAAGGGGCGCATGTATAACATTTGTGAATACCTAAAAAAACTTTTTGAGTTTTTGTATGTGTGTGCAAAGCATTGTGAAAATATCTCAAATAATAAAGTTATTGTAGAGCTGTGAAATCGCTTCAATCATTTGCAATAACCCTGTACTTATTTGTTTTGAGTTGGCCATCTAAATATTTGACATATTCCATCACACATAGTCATGTCATGGAGTCAAATTGGTTTGGAAGACCAGCGAACAGGTGCACCTGCACACTTTAATCCACAGAGGTTACTGAGCTTATAGTGAAGTATCTACATCTACATCTACATCTACATTGATACTCCGCAAGCCACCCAACGGTGTGTGGCGGAGGGCACTTTACGTGCCACTGTCATTACCTCCCTTTCCTGTTCCAGTCGCTTATGGTTCGCGGGAAGAACGACTGTCTGAAAGCCTCTGTGCGCGCTCTAATCTCTCTAATTTTACATTCGTGATCTCCTCGGGAGGTATAAGTAGGGGGAAGCAATATATTCGATACCTCATCCAGAAACGCACCCTCTCGAAACCTGGCGAGCAAGCTACACCGCGATGCAGAGCGCCTCCCTTGCAGAGTCTACCACTTGAGTTTATTAAACATCTCCGTAACGCTATCACGGTTACCAAATAACCCTGTGACGAAACGCGCCGCTCTTCTTTGGATCTTCTCTATCTCCTCCGTCAGACCAATCTGGTACGGATCCCACACCGATGAGCAATACTCAAGTATAGGTCGAATCAGCCGTACGCGAGACCGCGTACTTGCATATTACTGGACGTGCGCCGTTAATAACAGATTGCCGCTGTGCGTAACTGCTCTCGTTGAGCACATCGCGGTGTGTCGCCCTCACCTGCAGAAGAGTAAGGTATTCGCTGCTACGGCGTAGGGCTTCAATGAATGCTTCTCATCACCCTTTTCTTTGGAACCATATTTTTCTTTATGGAATAGCAGAGTACAGATGCTTGATAGTAGCGTAGCTTTTGGGCTGTACCACAGATTTTCCAAAGCTGTTTCACAGAGGAAGACTGCACTGTAGTTCCTTCTCTAGATTGTCGCACAGATGACAAAATGGTAGATATCGAAACAGATGACAGGGGGTGGAAAAATAATTAAAATCGCTCAAAACAGGAAAGGTCGCTGGACCTGGTGGGATACCAGTTCTATTTTACACCCAGTACGCGAAGGAACTTGCCCCCCTTCTTGCAGCGGTGTTCCGTAGGTCTCTAGAACGTAGCGTTCCAAAAGACTGCAAAAGGCCTCAGGTTATCCCCGTATTCAAGAAGGGATGTCGAACAGATGTGCAGAACTATTGACCTGTATCTCTAACGTCGATCAGTTGTAGAATTTTGGAACACGTATTATGTTCGAGTACAAGGACTTTCCTGGAGTCTACAAATCCACTCTGTAGGAATCAACATGCGTTTCGAAAAAGACGATCGTGTGAAACCCAGCTCGCGCTATTCGTCCACGAGACTCAGAGGGCCATAGACACGGGTTCCCAGGTAGATGTCGTGTTTCTTGACTTCGGCAAGGCGTTTGGTACAGTTCCCCACAGTCGTTTAATGAACGAAGTAAGAGCATATGGACTATCGGACCAATTGTGTGATTGGATTGAGGAGTTCCTAGATAACAGAACGCAGCATGTCATTCTCAATGAAGAGAAGTCTTTCGAAGCAAGAGTGATTTCAGTTGTGCCGCAGGGGAGTGACGTGGGACCGTTACTATTCACAATATATATGAATGACCTTGTGGATAACATCAGAAGTCCACTGAGGCTTTTTGCAGATGATGCTGTAGTATATCGAGAGGTTGTAACAATGGAAAATTGTAGTGAAATGCAGGAGGATCTGCAACGTATTGACGCATGGTGCAGGGAATGGCAATTGAATCTCAATGTAGACAAGTGTAATGTGCTGCGAATGCACAGAAAGAAATATCCTTTATCATTTAGCTACAATATAGCAGGTCAGCGACTGGAAGCAGTTAATTCCGTAAATTATGTGAGAGTACGCATTAGGAGTGATTTAAAACGGAATGACCATATAAAATTAATCGTCAGTATAGCAGATGCCGGACTGAGATTCATTGGTAGAATCCTAAAGAAATGTAATCCAAAAAAGAAAGGAAGTAGGTTACAGTACACTTGTTCTCCCACTGCTTGAGTACTGCTTACCGGTGAAGGATCCGTACCAGATAGGGTTGATAGAAGAGGTAGAGAAGATCCAACGGGGAGCAGCGCGCTTCTTTACAGTATCATTTAGTAATCGAGAAAGCGTTACGGAGATGACAGATAAACTCCAGTGGAAGACTCTGCAAGAGAGGCGCTCAGTAGCTTGGTACGGGCTTTTGTTGAAGTTTCGAGAATGTACCTTCACCGAGGAGTCAAGCAGTATATTGCTCCCTCATACGTATATCTCGCGAAGAGACCATGAGGATAAGATCAGAGAGATTAGAGCCCACACAGAGGCATACCGAGAATCTTTCTTTCCACGAACAATAAGAGACTGGAATAGAAGATAGAAACGATAGAAGTACTCAAGGTACCCCCCGCCACGCACCTTCAGCTGGCTTGAGGAGTATGGATGTAGATGTTTTAAAGTCAGATAAAGCTATTAGTTCTCGTTAGGGTGGTTCGTTGATCCCCAGTTTATCACTTTGTTAACCATAGACCGCATATTATTGAAAGCGATTGTCAGGTAAGTTGTTTGTGTGGCATTTCTTTAGCCATCATTTGTCATGTGATGTTAAGAAAGAATAAATCAACTGCTATTTAGACCACAACTCCTCCCAGTGTTCTGATTTACATTACCTTTGCCATTTTATTAAAATCTTGGTTGTAATTGAAAGAGCACGGAAGCCTGCAAAGTTTCTTGGCAAACTAAAGGCGTGTGCTTCCCTGTCACGCTCCTGCCTTGTTTAGAAATGGCTCCATAAGGGAAAAGAACGACTTAATCTCCCAATGGTTGGTTGAGCGATAGGCTTCTTCCTCGATCAACTGCAATAGGCAGTCCGTGTTTATGATATTTGTTTTGCATAACCTTGGTAAACTTGCACCAAGTTATGCCTGGAAATAACCAGTTAGCATAAGCAACATTTTCATCAGGGCATGAACTTGTTCAGTATTTCAGAAATAAGAGTGAACTCCTCAGCAGGATTGTGTTGAGATCGGATGACTTCTCATCAAAGTGGAGGAATCTCATAAATTCACGGCATCTGTCACTTGCCATTTTATCCTTAATAAAATTAGGCCCTTAAGTACATGACCGAAAGTCACCTAAGGAAACATCTTCAGCAGAAAAAGTACCTTTGCTGTACATAATACCAATCATTGCCTCCATTCCTCCAATGAGATGGTACATGTGGGGTCTTTTATTTCATTCCAAGTATTTAATTCTGTGAGTTTTTCTATAAAACGAGAACTGATTCATCAAAAACTAATCGGAAAGAACTGATGAAGGGGTCATCCGCCCGGACACAGGCGTTATCGGTGGTTGGATGACCGTCTCTCCTTCACGACATTCAAAGCAGCCCTTCTTCCTGGCGACGGCGCGTTAGTGACCATCCATTTCGTTCTCTCTCCAGCTATCATCTTACTATGGCCCGTAGCAAATCTACATCTACATCCATACTCCGCGAGACACCTGACGGTGTGTGGCGGAGGGTACTTTGAGTACCTCTATCGGTTCTCCCTTCTATTCCAGTCTTGCATTGTTCGTGGAAAGAAAGATTGTCGGTATGCCTCTGTGTGGGCTCTAATCTCTCTGATTTTATCCTCATGGTCTCTTCGCGAGATATACGTATGAGGGAGCAATATACTGCTTGACTCCTCGGTGAAGGTACATTCTCGAAACTTCAACAAAAGCCCGTACCGAGCTGCTGAGCGTCTCTCCTGCAGAGTCTTCCACTGGAGTTTATCTATCATCTCCGTAACGCTTTCGCAATTACTAAATGATCCTGTAACAAATCGCGCTGCTCTCCGTTGGATCTTCTCTACCTCTTCTATCAACCCTATCTGGTACGGATCCTACACCGGTAAGCAGTACTCAAGCAGTGGGAGAACAACTGTAATGTAACCTACTTGCTTTCTTTTTAGATTACATTTCTTTAGGATTCTACCAATGAATCTCAGTCCGGCATCTGCTATACTGACGATTAATTTTATATGGTCATTCCGTTTTAAATCACTCCTAATGCGTACTCTCAGATAATTTATGGAATTAACTTATTCTAGTTGCTGACCTGCTATATTGTAGCTAAATGACAAAGGATATTTCTTTCTGTGTATTCACAGCACATTACACTTGTCTACATTGAGATTCAATTGCCATTCGCTGCACCATGCGTCAATTCGTTGCAGATCCTCCTGCATTTCAGTACAATTTTCCATTGTTACAACCTCTCGATATACTACAGCATCATCCGCAAAAAGCCTCAGTGAACTTCCGATGTCACCCACAAGGTCATTTATGTATATCGTGAATAGCAACGGTCCTACGACGCTCCCCTGCGGCACACCTGAAATCACTCTTACTTCGGAAGACTTCTTTCCATTGGGAATGACATGCTGCGATCTGTTATCTAGGAACTCTTGAATCCAATCACACAATTGGTCTGATAGTCCATATGCTCCTACATTGTTCATTAAACGACTGCGGGAAACTGTACCAAACGCCTTGCGGAAGTCAAGATACACGGCATCTACCTGGGAACCCGTGTCTATGGCCCTCTAAGTCTTGTGGACGAATAGCGCAAGCTGGGTTTCACACGATCGTCTTTTTCGAAACCCATGCTGATTCCTACAGAGTAGATTTCTAGTGTGCAGAAAAGTCATTATACTCGAACATAGGCTAAGAACAGCCCTGGCATTAGTATATAAAGTAGCTGATGATTTAAAAAAATTAGTAAGTCTCCACTTAATTTGGGCAAATTTAGGTGCGGTCGTTTAGGCGTTCCTGTCCCGTGGGTATTTCTTCACTCATTTCCACTGTAGCTGGTGATCATCAAAGACAAGTAAATGCATAAGCTTATTTCTGCACTTTATAAACAGGATTCAAATGAATTTTCCATTGAAAGTTTTAAAAGTGCACCTCCAGGGGTTCGTGCTTTTTGCTATCAGTAGCAGCAGTCTCATCTGTTTTGAGCAGCTCAGCATCCTGCACCAGTACGTCAACTAGACTTTCTTCCAAATCGTGCAGTTAAGCACTGACGATAACTGGATTTCTTTGCAAGATGTATTCTGCTTTTAAGGACGTAATACACTAGTCACTTGATGGTACGCTTCAATAAGTTTAGCTAACGCAGACGGCGCATTATCAGTTATGACAGTCAGCACCTGAATTTAAGTGTTGCCCAAGGGTTTGATATCCTCCAAATCATCGAATGTAGCACAGCCGCTGAAATAGCCGTCCTTTATACTTCACATGCGTCGTATTGAAGTCTGTCCTTAGATTCTTCACAGTCAGTCAACACTTTGACTTCTTTAAAATCTGTAAATGTCGAACGCATTGCTTGAATGTAACCAGATAACGATCAATAAAAAATTTATCCCGTTTTATGGTCTTCATCATAAAACTGCAGCAAACTACTAGTCGCTTGCAAGCGTTCTAGAGTTTCGTTCCGAACAGGCTCACTAAAAGCTGTACAAACTATGTATTTGCCTTGCAGTGGTCCAAGCCCGATAATCCGTTTTCTCGGATAGTTATCGTCATACAAACACTTAAAGCGTATATTCTTTTCGCGCCATGAGAAAATACCTACGCAAGCTTACTACAATCGCATTTTTTATACAGATTCACTTAATTAAATTTGTGCAAAATAACAAAGTTAATGCAAACGAGGCATTCAAGGATCAGAAATTAAATTTAAGAAGACGAATATATTTAAAACCAAATTAAACGATTCAAAATGAAGACCACAATAATTATGATAAGGATTTTAAAAAAAGTTTCCTTTCTGTAAGTGTTGAACACGTGACCTTCAGTTTACGAACATACAACGTTACTCATTGTGCTGCGTAGTTCCTGTATAATCTTATTTTTAATGGCTAATTGTCTCACGACAAACTATTTTCGTCATATTTACAGAAACGGCGGTCCCACAGGGCGGATGGCTGCACGGTGTGAAACCTGGAACCCAATCCTACACCACTGTATCGGTGATTTCAAAAACTCAGTCCCACCCCTGGCGTCTCAGTGGCAAATAAATGTTTACTGTACAAGAAACTAAATAATTTATAATGATAACATTTCAGTATCAGATCAGACGCAAGTAATTGATACCTATATTGTTATATACGTTGCATATACGTGGAATGCACATATATAAACAAAACAAGTATGCTTATTTTTTTTTTTAGCCCCTTCGGCAGGACATCTCAGTATCCTGTCCTGTTGGTTTCCATGTGAACTCAATGGTTACGTAATGTTGCAACACACTGTTTCGGCCTGTTGACCCTTGCCGCTGATAGAACGCCGTCAGCGCACGCGTAACGGGTCATCCGGGTTAACACATTTAGCAGCTGCTGAAATCTGTTATCTCTGATTTACGTCATCCAACTGGCGTGTTGCTATATAAGTAACAGCACTGCCGCTTGTTACTCATTCGACGAGATGCTTTGCCGCCGTACGCATCGTGTGTTTCTTTGGCGTCCGAGTGCTTCTCGTTTTCTTGTCGACAAATTTCGCAATCGCTAGATAACTTTATATTTCACTCTCTTAACGTGTTCTACTGTGGCAACATTCACTCTGGACGGCTCATATCAAAAGTACTTCAAGGAAAGTAAATACACTATAGAAAGAATGAACGACAGTAACAGCAGGCTATAAATACAGCATCCATTAACTACTTTCTAATTGGAAATCAATAGAACTCAAACGAATGAAACAACTAGTTTACTGTTACCAGTCACTGTGGGTGACACAAGCTACGACATCGTCTCGAATAAAACAGTGACCCGAATATAGAATAAATTTCCTTTACTTTACGTCTGTAGTCACAAACTTTTTGTCAGCAGATTACCGGTTTCGGTCTATAATGACCATCTTCAGATGTGCAGCAAAATGTGAGAAAACATAAATACACTAGCAGATTGTCTACAGCCTAAAACAATTAAACAGACCATAATGAAAAGTGCTACCGACATTCATATGCATTTGTACGCTTTAAGTATGAAGATGTATACCTGTTTTATAAAAAGAATGTCGTAATGTACTGCAGCCATAGTGGTAGCGTCAAATATTAAATGCAAAATCAGCACCAGCATCGTCAAATATACAGGGTTTACATAAAGCCCGGGAACACTTTCAATTATTTGTATCACAAGGACCAAACATTGTACAGATATCATACATATGCCATTTTGAAGACAAACGCTGAAAGTTTTTTTTTTCATGTATACCGCCACAGCGTAGTTTGGTAATTTGCCAATAGTCAGTACAAATCGCAAACATGGCGAGTTCAGATACGGAGTGAGCTTTCTGTGTGTTGGAGTTCGACAAAAACAAGTGTGCTACAACTGTTCAACGGATGTTTAGAACCAAGTACGGTAAGGAGCCACCAACAAGGAAGGCCATTTACCACTGGCACAACAAATTCGTTACGACGGGTTGCTTGTGGCCGGCAAAGAGAAGCGGACGTCCCAGTGTGAGTAAAGTGAATGTGGAGTGCGTGCCAGGGACATTGATAAGTAGTCCAAAGAAATTGGCGCGTCGTTCATCCCGTGAACTCGAAATGGCTCCAATGACACTGTGGAAAGTCCTACGACAGACGCTGTCTACGAAACCGTTCAAATTGGAGATAGTGGAGAAGCTCAATGACGACAAAGACAAGCGTTTTGAGTTTTGTTCACAGTTGCAACAACTGAATGAGGATGGGGATGGATGGCATTGTTGATCGCTCAATTTTTAGCGACAAAGCAACTTTTCACACTAATGGGGAAGTGAACAGGCATAATTGTCGAATCTGGGATACAAAGCATCCACACGAATGCACTGAATTTGAGCGTGATTCCCCAAAGGTAAATGTTTTTTGTGTCGTGTCACGTCGAAAACTGGACGGCCCATTCTTCTTCGCCGAAAGCACTGTCATTGGATATTCCTACTTGGACATGTTGCAGCAATGGCTGATGGCTCAAAGGCAATCGGACTCTCCGTTCATCTTTCACCAGGATGGGGCTCCACCCCATTTTCAACGTGAAGTTCGTGGGTACATAAACAGGGAGCTGCCGCATCTATGACAGGCCGTGCTACAGAATGGGACAGCTGTTTCATGAAATGGCGTCCCCGGTCACCAGATCTCACTCCGTGTGACTTTTTTCTGTGGGGACTCATTAAAGATCTGGTGTATGTACCGCCTCTACCACGTGATGTAGCAGAGCTCCAGGAGAGAATACGGGAAGTGACTGCCACAGTCGACGATGCCATTCTGGGACGGGAATGGCAAGAACTCAATTACTGTACTGACGTCTTCTGGGTCACTAATGATTCACATATAGAATGTTTGTAAAAAGAACTTTCAGAGATTCTCTTCAAAATGCAATATGTATGATATCTGTACAATGTTTAGCTCTTGTACAATAGATAATTGAAAGAGTTCCCAGGCTTTATGTACGCCCTGTATATAAATATCAGCATACACATGAGTCATCTTGTCAGCAGCACTACTGTTCAAAACAAACTGCCATTGAACAACGTAAAATAAAGAGGGGGATACAATCGGTAATGTCTGTAATGGGCTTATAAGGTATAAAAGGCATTACAGTAATAAAAAGCGATAAAATAAAACACGACAAATGTTAGGTTGTTAAAAGGAGAGAGAGTTAAGAGACAGTAATTGACATATGCTCAAGTGCCAATATTATAGATGACATAAATAATAAACTTCTTTCATAGTGCACAGAATAATATAGAACTATAACTAGTGACAGTATGGTGGCTGTTCGCAACACTTAGAAAAGGGGATGCACAACACTAAACATTCACGTAAACACTGCACGATAGGGTAGACATGAAGGCAGATGGGAGGGGGGGGAGGTCCCAGACAGATGAGGGGGAAGAAGGTGGGAGGAGAGGAAAATCAAAAAGGGGGGAGACGATGGAAGCAGGGGACACATAAAAGAGGGGGGGCAGGGCAGATACGAGAAGGAGTGGGGACGGCAGGTGGAGGGGAAAGCAAAAGGACTCAGGGGAGAAAATGGAGTCAAAGAAAGGGTAAGCAGGGAAAAACAGGATGGAAGGAGGGAAGAGGGAGCCCAGGAAAAGGACAGAGGGAGAGAGGGAGAGGTGAGGATCAGAGTTGATAGGAGGGATAAATGGAAGGAGAGAGGGCGTCATCCTGGAGTTGACAGAAGCCATCTTGGGAAAGGAGATGAAGGGTGTAGAGGTGGAGGGTGGGAGGGACACAACGGTGAAGGCATGGCAGTGGGTGGGGGTTGGAGAGGAGAGGAGCAACTGGGGGATGGAGGGGGAGTATTCAATTCGGCAGGAAGTGTAGAGGACTCGGATATGTTTGAGGAAAAGGAGCAGATGGGGGAAAGGAATCAGGTCATAAAGGATCTGCGTGGGGGACGGGAGGTGTATATGGAAGGCGAGGCAGAGTGCATGGCGCTCGAGGATCTAGACGGACTTATAGAATTTCGAGGGGGCGGATATCTAGGCGGGATTGACATAACAGAGGATGGGACGCATTAAGGACCTGTAGATGTGGAGGATGGTAGAGGGGTTCAACCCCCATGTCTGGCCAGAGAGGAGTTTAAGGGGATGGAGGCAGTTGTGGGATTTGGATTGAGTAGAGTGGAGACGAGGTATCCAGGTGAGGTGAAGGTCAATGGTGAGTCCTAGGAGGTGACGGTGGGGGAGAGGTGGACAGGACAGGTGCAGATGCTAAGGGAAAAATCAAGAAGCCGGAAGGAGCGAGTGGTACGACCTACGATGATTGACTAGGTCTTGGAAGGAATGACTTTCAGGAGCCACTGATTACATCATGTACTTTAATCACTGAACGCCTTTGTTATATATAACTTGTTGATAGTTTCACCTAGTATAGAGTGCTACACGGAGCAGCCGCGCGGTTTGAGGCGCCGTGTCATGGATTGCGCAGCCCCTCCCGCCGGGTGGTTCGAGTCCTCCCTCGGGCATGGGTATGTGTGTTGTTCTTAGCATACGTCAGCTTAAGTAGTGTGTAAGTCAAGGGACCGATGACCTCAGCAGTTTCGTCCCTTAGGAGATCACACACGTTTGAACATTTCTTTTTGTTTACTTCGTTTTCTTATGATGTACACATAACTCTAGTACTTTCTTTTTCCTTCTCTGTTTATATAATATACTGCATTAACTATGTAATGTTGTTCATGCACTGGTACGGAATTTCATCATTCTTTTCTTGCAACGGCGTGCCGCTAGGTATGAGGGGCCTTCTAACCACTTCTCGCGTATGCGTAATTCTGGCGTTACCGATAACAGAGAGCGCTGATTATGTGCAGCAGTATGTTTTCTTTCATTGTGGCTTCTTTATCTATTTGTTTTATGGTTTTTATATCATTCTGTGCACTATGAAAGCTGTTTATTACTTACGTCATTATCTATAATATTGGCACTTGAGCATATGTCAATTATTGTCTCTTAACTCTCTCTCTTTTTAACAGTCTAACTTTTGTCGTGTTTTATTTCATCGCATTTTATTATTGTAATGCCTGTTATACGTTATAAGCCATTACAGACTTTGCCGACTCTATTCCCTATTTATTTTACGTTGTACAATTAATCATTGAAGACTTGTGTCTGCCTACAGTAGCGACATCTGGCGAACTTAATAACACAAACTTCTTGTGGATACTGTACGGCAGTTTGTTTTGAACGGAAGTGCTGCTGACAAGATGACTCTTGCATATGCTATTATTTATATATATTTGACGATGCTGGTGCTGATTTTGCGTTTAACGTTTGACGATGCCACTATGGCTGCAGTACATTAAGACATTGTTTTTATAAAACAGGTATGCCTCTTCATAGTTAAAGCGCACAAATGTATATGTATGTCAGTAGCACTTTTCATTATGGTCTATTTTATTGTTTTAAGCTGTAGACAATCTGCTAGCGTATTTATGTTTTCCCATGTTTTGCTGCAGATCTGAAGATGGTCATTTTAGACCGAAACCGGTACTCTGTTGACAAAAAGTTCGTGACCATAGACGTAAAGTAAAGAAAACTTACACTGTGAGTGAGTTAAACTAGAATATTCGCATTTAAAAAACAGAAGTTATACAGTGTTATCAACTTATTACACTTGATGTACGATGTGGCCAGCGTTCAGTTTTAGAAATGAGCTGAAATTGTTATTACTCATTGTAGATTTGAACGCCACTGCCTTTCTGTTGGGTAATACCGGTATGTGTGGTGGTCATTTCAGAAGTTCTACAAACTGTCAGATGAAACGGAATAAAATAATATATTTTACAAAGAAGCTTTTGCACGCCGTCACTATAATCTCCTCTCCTGCTTATGACAGATTCCAACGTTTTGTCAACTTCTGTGTTCTGTATAGATGTCTAATTACTTGGGTCACCTCACTGGAGGCTTCATCAGTTGTGTCAAAATGGATTCCACTAAGTTGTTGCTTCAGTATGGGAAACAAATCAGCGTCTTGTGGGTTCATATCAGGATTGTGCGGTTGCTGGGCAAGTATTTCCCATCGATGCTTGACGAACTTTTCACTATAAGGCAATATGCAGTCTTGTATTACCGTTCAAAATGACACCATCTGCAAGCAAGTCAGGTCTTCTTTGAGGAATTTCCGAGCGCGAAACACTTTGCAGAAACAGCTTGTAGTACGCGCCTGTTACAGACGATTCCAGGGGTACTGTGTTTGTAGCCGTGACCCCTTTCACGTCATACCCAATCATCATCACCAATTTCAACTTTGATTGTTGACGGCGGAATTTTTTCAGGCATGGACGGTCGGAAGTTTTCCATTTTGACAACTGACATTTCAGTCCTGGCTCAAAATGTCGTACCCAGGTATCATTACGTACATAAATCCTTTTCAGAAACTATTCTGCTTTTGTTCGATTAAGTTGAAGCAATTCTTCTGCTATACTCTTGCGTCTTCTTGTAGCTCTTTACTCATATCTTGCGGAATCCACATGGCAACAACTTTTCTCATCTTTAACTTTTCAGTTATAATTATCTAAACTAAAGTAACAGACATTCTGGCCTCATATGCAATTTCATCTACATCTACATAGATATTTCGCAAAATACCGTACGGTGCGTGGCGGAGGGTACCCTGTATCACTACTTGTCATTCCCCTTTCTGTTCCATTCGCGAACTGAACGAGGGAAAAACGACTGTCTGTATGCCTCCGCATCAGCTCTATTTTCTCGTATCTTATCGTCCTGATCCTTACGTGCAATGTATGTTGGCGGCAGCAGAATCCTTCTCCAGTCAGCCTCAAATACTGGTTCTCTAAATTTTCTCAATATTGTGACTCGAAAGGAACGTCGCCATCCCTCCAGCAGCACTTTGGGGACCACATTCTGGCTCTGGGGTACCGAGAGGTCATTGGCATGGGCCTCGATTGGCCGCCATATTCTCCCGATCTGAACAGCTGCGACTCCTTCTCGTGTGGCTACACTAAAGACAAGGTGTACGGCAATAACCCCAAAACCATTGCTGAGCTGAAAGCAGCGATTCAGTAGATCATCAACAGCATCGATGTTCCGACACTTCAGCGGGTTATGCAGAACTTCACTATTCGTCTGCACCACATCATGGCCAATGACAGCAGACATATCGACCATGTCGTAACCTAAATTCGAATATCTACAGTGACATTTACATGTTGAATAAAGTGTGTACACGCCGTATTTTGTAACTAATTTACGTTTTTTTCTTATAGTTCAATAATTGTCACTCAATAATACCATAAACTTTGTGATCAAAAGCTTCCGGACAACCCAAAACAATTACGTTTTTCATATTAGGTGCACTGTGCTGCTACCTAGTGCCAGGTACTCCGAATCAGCGACCTCAGTAGTCATTAGACATCGTGATAGTGCAGACTGGGGCGCTCCGCGGAACTCACGGACTTCGCACGTAGTCACATGATTGGGTGTCACCTGTGTCATACGTCTGCACGCCAGATTTTCACGCTCCTAAACATCTCTAGATCCACTGTTTCCGATGCGATAGTGAAGTGGATACGTGAAGGGACACGTACAGCACAAAAGCGTGCAGTCCGACCTCCTCTGTTGACTGAAGAGACCGCCGACAGTTGAAGAGGGTCGTAATGTGTAATAGGCAGACATCTATCCTCCAGGAATTCCAAACAGCATCAGGATCCACTGCAAGTACTATGACAGTTGGGCGGGAGGGGAGAAAACTTGGATTTCTTGGTCGAGCGGCTGCTCATAAGCCACACATCAAGCCGGTAAATGCCAAACGACGCCTCACTTGGTGTAAGGAGCGTAAACATTGGACGATTTAACAGTGGAAAAACGTTGTGTGGAGTGACGAATCGCAGTACACAATGTGGCGATCCGATGGCAGGGAGTGGGTATGGCGAATTCCCGGTGAACGTCATCTGCCAGCGTGTGTAGTGCCAACAGTAAAATTCGGAGGCGGTAGTGTTGTGGTGTGGCGGTGTTTTTTCATGGAGGGGGCTTGCACCCCTTGTTGTTTTGCGTGGCACTATCACAGCACATGCCTACACTGATGTTTTAAACACCTTCGTGCTTCCCATTGTTGAAGAGCTATTCGGGGATGGCGACTGCATCTTTCAGCACGATCGAGCACCTGTTCATAATGCATGGCATGTGGCGGAGTGGTTACACGGCAATAAAATCGCTGTAATGGACCGGCCTGCACAGGGTCCTGCCTTAATCCTATAGAACACCTTCGGGGATGTTTTGGAACGCCGACTTTGTGCCAGGCCTCACCGACCGACATCGATACCTCCCCTCAGTGCAGCACTCCGTGAAGAATGGGCTGCCATTCCCCCAAGAAACCTTCCAGCACCTGACTGAACGTATGCCGGCGAGAGTGGAAGCCATCAAGAATAAGGGTGGGCCAACACCATATTGAATTCCAAATTCCAGCATTACCGGTGGAAGGCGATACGAACTTACAAGTCATTTTCAGCCAGGTGTCCGGCTACTTTTGATCACATAGTGTAAGAACAGCTAAGTCTAAAAAACTGGCTCCTCCCTCCTTTCTACGTATATATTTCAAGACATTTCTATGAAAACATGAAAGTTCACGAAATTGCAGTACACTAGTCCAAAAAGTAGAAGAGATGAGAAAAAGTCAGGTTTGAAGGAAACATCTACATCTTCATTTACATCAGGGTCTCGGAAGCCACCTTACGTTGTGTGGTGGAGGCTACTTTGTGCACCACAGTGTAACTTCCCCCTTTTTCTGTTCTAGTCACGAATGATTCGGGGGAAGAACCGATCGCTGATAAGCCTCCTTGTGGGCCGAATCTCTCTAATTTTAACTTGCTGGTCTTTCCGCGAGATATACGAAGGTAGGAGGAGGTAATATATTGGTTGGATGTTCTAGGAACACAGGCTCTTGGATCTTTAACAGTAGATCACACCGTGGCTCAGAACGCCTCACCTACTGCGTCTGCTACCGGAGTTGTGTGAGCGTCTCCATGACGCTTTCACGCTTACTAAATGATACTGTAACGAAACGTGCTGCTCTTCTTTGGTTCTTCTCTGTTTCCCCTATCATCTCAACTGGTACGGATCCCACACTGACGAGCTTTATCCAAGTATTGGTCGAACGAGTGTTTTCCAAATTACCAGCTGGTCCCGGCGGTGGTTCGAGTCCCCCCTCGGGCATGGGTGTGTGTGTTTGTCCTTAGGATAATTTAGGTTAAGTAGTGTGTAAGCCTAGGGACTGAGACCTTAGCAGTTAAGTCCCATAAGATTTCACACACATTTGAACATTTTCCAAACTACTTCAATTGTAGATGGGCTACATTTCCTGAGGACCCTTCCAATGAACCTCAGTCTGACAGCCTCCTTACTGGCGATTAACTTTATGTGGTCGTTCCCCTTACAATCGCTCCACACGCATACTCCTAGACACTTTGTGGAAGTAACTGCTTCCAATGACTGTTCTGCAATTTTGTAATAATACAGTAACGGGTTTTTCTGTTTGTGTATTCGCAATACGTTATATTTGTTTACGGTGAGGGCTCGTTGTTTCTCCCTGCACCAAGCGACGATCTGCTGCAGGTCGTCCTGCATTTCGCTACAGTTTGCTAGCTTTGTGACTTCTCTGTACAAAACGCATCGTCTGCAAAACGCCTCATGGAACTTACGCCGTTATCTACTAGGTCATTTATTTATTTTGTGAGAAATAATGGTCTTATAACACTCACCTTGGGAATGTTCGAAGGGGAGTTCTTTCCCTTCAGAATCACATGCAGTGTTCTGTTTCCTAGAAATTCTTCAGTTGGTCTGACATTCCATACGGTCATATTTTGTTCACTAGGTGGCACTGAGGAAGTCATGGAATAAGGCATCTAATTGGGCGCCTGTACCTACTGCTTTCTGGATCTCGTGGACGAACAGAGCAAATTGGGGTTCTCACAATCGTTATTTTCGGGACCGATATCCCAAAATTCTACAACAGACCGACGTGAGAGATGTATGCCTATAGTTTAGTGCGTTTGTTCTACGACCATTCTTGAAAAGGGGCAATGACCTGTAGTTTTTTCCAATCATCAGGAACGCTTTACTCTTCTAGAGATCTACGGCACACTGCTGCTAAAAGAGAGGCCAGTTTCTTCACACACTGTGTGTTGAATCGAACTGGTATCCAGTCAGTTCCTGCGGCCTTTCCACTGTTGAGAAATTTTAATTGCTTTACTATCCTTTGGCCACTTATTCCGATTTCTGCCCCTTAGTTGTTCGTGCGATGGTTTAGAGCAACACCAACAGTGTTGAAACCTAAATTCGCTGTTGTAACAAATTTGAAAGGTGTCTTATAGTCTCTTTCGCATTATTTTTGATAGCGCTGTGTGATGCAAAATCCCGTAAACAAATTGCGACGGACTATTAATACGACGATAAATGTAAATACCTGCGCGAGGGATAAATACTCTGTGGAATGTTGCCATCTCCGTGCAAAATAGATAACAAAGATATACAGACGGTATTAAGCTACGGCAAAGAGATAATTATTCCGCACAGAACACCAATATAGCAGAAGTGCAAAGACCACGTTATTATACGGAAACACAGAACGACACCAGCGCTACTTGTGGCCTGGCTGTGAACTTCAATACGAAAAAAATATGGCGCGAAAATCTCTTATGTTTATTTCTAAATACGCGAATTAGATGACAATATTTTTCATTTAATCTTTGAATGTGGGCCGCATAATGCAGTAATAAAGGTTTTTGAGATCTTGCAAAGTAATATATAAAAGAAATCTCAATCAAAAACACACATTAACTACTCGTAGCTGCAGTTTACATTGTGAAAATTTTCGTAAATTACGACGTCACCTTTCGACTGAAATTTTTTTGTAAAACTCAATATTGCGATTTTGGCCGTGTGGCCGTTATCATGTGGAAATAAACGAGCTTTAGCACATATCAGACTAAAAAATCATCTGACATTGCATGCATATATAAATGATTTTTACGTTTCCACATATCCTAAAGCACATTATGTCCACTCGCATGATCGAAAGTGGAGTAGTAGGTTACACAAATAAATAACTACACAGCTAATGGATAACCAAGAGGTCATTTACAAAAAAATCTGTGCTACAAACCAAGGATGTACTGTAAAGTCTACAAAATCCGATTTATTATTTTTTCTGTTGATTGTTATTTATGGATATTCAGTCATCTGAAATTGAACTTCTGCACAGTTCAAATAAATTTATGAAACACACAAAATGCTACTTTACATCAACTGAAAAACAAATTGGGAGCAGAGCAGGTAGACACTCCATGAATGTAGCCAAAAGACATACAAAGAAAATTAACTGCAACACACAAATTTTTTTTTTCTTTTTTCCCCAACTTGGATGTTATTTTGGCAACACCCATCATGTTTAAATAATGAAAGAAGACACTGGTACAACGTATATTTTTAACGTTTTTATTTATTTACTTCCTCTTTGAAAACACTGTTTGGTACACTACTGACAATTAACACAAATTCCCCTTGACAGCACTTTATTCATTACACTTTTAGAATCCAATCATCACATCTAGAAAGTGTTAAGTTATGTGCCTGCTGAATTACCAGGTTTTGTCATAACAAGTCATAACAAGTCAAAGGCATGATTTTGATACAAGAACATTTGTATATGTATAGGGAGCTTACTCTCATTGTACACATAATAAACAAAATACAAAGTCTTTCAACATGATTTGAACTTCTTTTTAAGTTGTAGCATACACAATTTCCTCTTGTTTGTAAATTTCTTTTCTTTTACATACTTGTATATTATAAATGGAATACTTGTCTTCAGAAGTCTCTCTTCAATGTCATGTTTATAACAAATTGTTTCAGACAGAACAAATGTTTTTTTTTAAAATTATCATGTAGTTTTGTTGTGTGACCATGACTATTTAGATACTCATACAGCTGATCATGGAGTGCTCTTAGGAAAATCATGACTCTTTCACTTGCATATTTCAAATGAGAATGCTCCTCACTATTGTCTTTAAATGAGGTAAACAAATGATTTTCAGTCACAACAGAGGAGTAGAGACTGGTATTACATGTTTCACAATCATCTGGTACATCTATGGCTTTTAGTACATAGCCTGCTACATAGGCTAAGGATTGTTGATCTTCTACAGACTCGATGATACCATCTGAGTAAGAATAAATTTGCTCAGGTGTATCAGTGTCTTTCATCTCACATTCACTTAAATGTTCACTCCTACCACTAGCTACCAAAAAGTGACACAAACTGCTCAAGGGAGTGTAATCATCATTTTCACAGTAACTTACACTCATGGCTTTGAAAGGCAAAGTCATATGATTGACAACACAAGTCTTCAGAGCTTGTACAAACTCAAAACAAGTTGGGTTTGTATTAGCAATACCATGTTGTCTTATGCAACAAAAGAAATTTTCTAAAGCATCTTGATTGAACGCCTTTAAATTTAAGTACTTAAAGTCAACCACTTTCAAGGTCTTCCACAAGAAAATAATAGACTGTAATGTAATCTGCCAACCTTTTATGAAGCTAAACATATTAGTCTTGTTTCTTCCCGTTTTTAAATCTATTATTTGCCAGCTGCCTATTTCCCTCAATATGCTATACCACATTTCTAAATGTGGCGAATTTTCTGATAAAGCACACCTAAATTGTTTTCCATCCCTGGGATATTGCTCATTACTGTTGAGTGAATCAAAGAGATTATCTACCTTTTCCACAAACTCAGCTGTGTGTATAGCTTCAGATGGCAATGTGTGAGTAGGAACATATGTTTCAATTGCAGCTGCAACAGTATGGCTCATTCGTGCAGCAGCAACTTTTACCTTCATTTTGACATGGGAATCAGAAAAGTTAAAGTGTTGTGCTTTTAATGTGGGCAGAGTTTTGAACCGTTTTTTTTATCCAAAAAGAACACTGTACTGATGTACTCAAACTTTGCTGCTTTGTGAGGTTCAAATTGAATTTTATTATCTATCAAAGCATTTCTAGTGTTTTTGAGCAGATGTGGTACATCATAAATGGTAACAATTGGTTGATTATTGACGACAAAATGAAATATACTGGGCTTCAACAAATTTGCTTCACACAGTTGCTTAAGGGCCTTTTGGTTTGTTGCATTCTGGTCACATACAGAACAAACCACTTTGAACCCAATATTCTGTAGTTCACTTATGATGTGAACAATGAGTGATTTCAAATGGGTGTAGTGGAAAGTGGTTGCAGTCAAGTAATATGCTAGAACTTGTTTCCAAGTTCTCTGAATGCCTTTCAGCATAAAAACCAATGCTTGACTAGCAGCTACAGGTGAACGTCCTAAATGACCCAAGTCCTGATACCCATAGATTAGCTGTTTGTATGCATCATAGTACGTATCATCATCCAGAGACATTTCATCAAAAAGTAGAGCACAATACTTGTCATTTTCATGCATATTACTTACTTCCCTCGCTAAAAAGTTTAATAAAGCTGGATTAAGTCCTGTATCAAATGGTATGTGGTAAAGCACTCCCTTGAGCAGCCTGACAGATGGAAGGGAGAAGTATGTGGCCAAATATCTGTACAACCGGGGACTACGCTTATAAATAGATAAAGCAAATGCCTTATCTTGTATAGACCACTGTACTGCTGTGGGCTGCATATTGGCATTTCTTAACTGACTATTAATAAAAGTTTTAGTCACATCATTCAACTCTTCTTCAATTAACTGAAATTTCCTGTCATCATACAACTCTTTTAGAATTTTCAATTTATTCCTCTAATTCTGTAGCTGTTTTTTCAATTTACACACTCTGGAAACTGTAATTCTATGCAATTTATACATTTTGTGTTTTCTTGGAGTTAAATCACGTTTAGAAACGCCAGATCCCATTACACCTGCACTACTTTCAACATCATAAACAGGTGAGGATAAAAAGCTGTACTCACCATCATCTGTGCTCTGTAAAGGGGGACTGCTTCGTTGTATTACTGTAGATTTTGCATTGTGACCTGTCCCGTGCACACTTATATTGGAACCCATTGTGGTGAAACCGCCACCACCACCACCACCAGTGTAACACAGATGGGTGGGGGGAGGATGATACAACACCAATTCCATGTGCTTTGGCATAACACCAGGATTTAGCCTGTGTCTAGTAAAGTTCACAAAATCTGCTTCATAAAAATGATCCTCACACACTTAATAATAACTACAGTTGACACCATCTACACTCCTGGAAATGGAAAAAAGAACACATTGACACCGGTGTGTCAGACCCACCATACTCGCTCCGGACACTGCGAGAGGGCTGTACAAGCAATGATCACACGCACGGCACAGCGGACACACCAGGAACCGCGGTGTTGTCCGTCGAATGGCGCTAGCTGCGCAGCATTTGTGCACCGCCGCCGTCAGTGTCAGCCAGTTTGCCGTGGCATACGGAGCTCCATCGCAGTCTTTAACACTGGTAGCATGCCACGACAGCGTGGACATGAACCGTATGTGCAGTTGACGGACTTTGAGCGAGGGCGTATAGTGGGCATGCGGGAGGCCGGGTGGACGTACCGCCGAATTGCTCAACACGTGGGGCGTGAGGTCTCCACAGTACATCGATGTTGTCGCCAGTGGTCGGCGGAAGGTGCACGTGCCCGTCGACCTGGGACCGGACCGCAGCGACGCACGGATGCACGCCAAG
This sequence comes from Schistocerca serialis cubense, assembly GCF_023864345.2. NCBI lineage: Eukaryota > Metazoa > Arthropoda > Insecta > Orthoptera > Acrididae > Schistocerca > Schistocerca serialis. Next base: position 1,203,739,530 of record NC_064638.1, on the reverse strand, counting down.
ACCTTAGGATCCTACGCAGTGCCGTAGGGGACCGCACCGCCACTTCCCAGCAAATTAGGGACACTGTTACTCCTGGGGTATCGGCGAGGACCATTCGCAACCGTCTCCATGAAGCTGCGCTACGGTCCCGCACACCGTTAGGCCGTCTTCCGCTCACGCCCCAACATCGTGCAGCCCGCCTCCAGTGGTGTCGCGACAGGCGTGAATGGAGGGACGAATGGAGACGTGTCGTCTTCAGCGATGAGAGTCGCTTCTGCCTTGGTGCCAATGATGGTCGTATGCGTGTTTGGCGCCGTGCAGGTGAGCGCCACAATCAGGACTGCATACGACCGAGGCACACAGGGCCAACACCCGGCATCATGGTGTGGGGAGCGATCTCCTACACTGGCCGTACACCACTGGTGATCGTCGAGGGGACACTGAATAGTGCACGGTACATCCAAACCGTCATCGAACCCATCGTTCTACCATTCCTAGACCGGCAAGGGAACTTGCTGTTCCAACAGGACAATGCACGTCCGCATGTATCCCGTGCCACCCAACGTGCTCTAGAAGGTGTAAGTCAGCTACCCTGGCCAGCAAGATCTCCGGATCTGTCCCCCATTGAGCATGTTTGGGACTGGATGAAGCGTCGTCTCACGCGGTCTGCACGTCCAGCACGAACGCTGGTCCAACTGAGGCGCCAGGTGGAAATGACATGGAAAGCCGTTCCACAGGACTACATCCAGCATCTCTACGATCGTCTCCATGGGAGAATAGCAGCCTGCATTGCTGCGAAAGGTGGATATACACTGTACTAGTGCCGACATTGTGCATGCTCTTTTGCCTGTGTCTATGTGCCTGTGGTTCTGTCAGTGTGATCATGTGATGTATCTGACCCCAGGAATGTGTCAATAAAGTTTCCCCTTCCTGGGACAATGAATTCACGGTGTTCTTATTTCAATTTCCAGGAGTGTATATTACAGATCAAATTTCCACTTCTTTAAAGTCTCACTTTTTGATGCAGCTGTAAATGTATAGAAATGTTTATTCTTGTGTTTGGAATTTATTTTTACATAATAACTACTCCTGCATCCAGGAAACTTGCACGAGTATTTCAATTTCAATCTCAAACTGGATTCTTCTCTTCCTGTATGATCCATCCTCATGTGTCTGAAATGTTATTCAAACCAAAAATTATGAACGAGAAAGAAGATCAGGTATGGTTTACATTGATTAATGTTAAAGAAAACTCAATGTGAAATTAATTTCACTATCAAAAATCATATTAGCTTATGTCTAAATGCAGCTAGCCTGTACTGAAATATTGATAACTGCTATCATGGCTTGTAATCTGATGTATTATTGTTACAAAATAGTGAAAAAACGAAACAAATTCTCATTTCTACTACGGATATGCACATCACTCTGTATATAACTGCGCGAGCGTAGTTGCACTATATTCTATATTCAACACTACTTAGTTAACAGTGCTAAACAGTGCTATCAGGCGGTAGAAACACTGCTTATTGTACCATTTCAGTATATTTCAGCATCTAGATACCATGGTAGATACCAAATTCAACTGTACATTATCAGTAACAGTTACAGCTGTAAATATGTATTACATTGTGTTGAGCATTAAAGTGCGAGAAGATTTCTACTGCATTGGATATTGCCACAATAATAAGTGTAAATGTTCAACTGCTTGAAGGACCTGCTTTGTGTGACTTCGAAACAAATGTCTTATTATGTGAGAACACAACCTTTGTCGATACAACAGCTACAAATACTTTTTACCTGGATAGAGTGTTATGTACTGTACAGAATATTTACTGTCGAAAACGGGAAATAGAACACACTCAAGGCATTACGAATCAATTGTAACACGTCCAATATTTGGTATGTAGTAAACGGCACAATAAATGATACTTATTATGTCACTAAGAGTACTTCGTGGCAAAAAGGAAGACGAATCAAAGCCAGAATTATACTCCATTACAGGATTCGGAAAGTTGAATACAAACTATGTCAAAAGCTGCTAGCATGGGATTCTCTGTGAAATACAAGGAAATATTAACAGAAATAAGAAATATACTTACCCTTTAAGTAAACTGAGCAACGGAAATTGTATTTCTTTGCAGGAACAAATATACAAGAGTCCACAGAACGTAATGTGATGATACAACCACGTGTTTTATATGAAACAAAAGTAAAAAAGTAAGTACTGAATCATCACACCATCAAATATTACGAATGCATCCAGAAATTAAGCAGAATAATAGCCACATACTTACACTGCAATTTAAACGAAAAATCACGATCACGTTGCTACGATACCAAAACAATTATGAAAGACTACGTCATCCAACAGGAACACGAGACTATAAATTGCTAAACTTGCAGCGCTCCAAGTGGCCTGGGACCAAACCAACGTCGTGTTACCGGAAATCCCTATATGAGTTTCACCCCCCTGTTATTCCATGTTGGACATAGGAAGAGAGATGTTCTATTTCGGACTGAGAGGAGATTGTTGGAAGCCGCCGTTAAGGCAGTGATCTATGTTTTAAGGTATTGAAGAAAATAAATACATATAAAAGCACAAAAGGAGTATCGAGTGTGTAGAGTTCATAACCCTTAATCATTTCAAAATAAATATTCAGTGATTATAAAGACGCAATCCTTTCGGAAGTATTGTGTGTTTTGATGGTGCGAACCTGCAGTTTTACACGGTTTTGGGATTCGTCGAGAATATTTCTCCGAAGACCTAAATAATTTCACGAACTGACGTTGGACGCCACATTCCATACATATGACACACCATAGCACCTGGCTGTACCGATCGGTTTCCGTAGAGCGATAAATTATCTTTAGTGATTCCAGGTGGAAAAGTTCCAGCAAGGAAACTCAACGAAATCTGCTACTGCGAAACGCATATGGTATTACCGTATTCTTTAACTTACGGAGAACAGTAAGACATATAGATTTCATAACCACTGCAAACATAATTAAAAGGACTAAAATTAAAAAAAAGAAAACTACTACAATACCTCCTAAAATCCAAAGTCAGACTTGTCATGAATCAGACACATGACCACATGGATTCGACCCGTGTCCGACAAGGTAATGTGCTTCGTGTTAAGGTGTATGAACAGGTCAGCTTCACGTCTCGTGTAACGTAAATTATAACTTCTTCGAAGGAGTTCAGATGTTTGTGTCCTTGACAACAGTAGTCAGTTGACAAGGTCAAGTAGGACAGTCCTACGTAGGTCTCCTAGAGGGCAGGGGGCGCCGAGGGACATGCACTTGCTCTAAATAAATAACTGCGCGTAATTTGAAAACGTGGAAGGCGAACTTGCAGCGCTGTCGTTAGGGCAGCACTTGGTTCATTGTTGAGTTCAGTTGGAGGAAGGCCGCTAATGTCGATGGTAGCAAATTATGTGTAATTGTTTCATGTCGATACGTGTGCAAGTTGACATTCCTTTGGCGACAATTGTCTATTATCATCATAGTGCGTGTTAAAAAAGTAGTCTGCCCGACACAATGAGCTTCTTGAGAAAGTTAGACGGTGCGGGAAATAGCAAACCAAGAAAAAATTTAGAAATTTGTGGTAAGTCCGTAGCCCAGCACAAGTGTTAAGAAAAAAAAAAAAAAAAAAAAAAAAAAAAAAACGACTTCTGAGGTCAACAGTCCCTAGGCTTACACACTACTTAATCTAAATTATACTAACTTACGCTAAGGACAACACACACACACACACCCATGCCCAAGGCAGGACTCGAACCTCCGACGTGGGAGCCTTAGACCGCACGGAGCAAACCAAGTACTGAACGAAAAATGCAGGATGCCATAGAGGGAAAATAGACTGGCGACTATTTTTCTAACCGTAAAATTAATTTTGAACCACCCTATTAGCTGCAGTAACAGGAAATCTGAAAACTGAAAACCATTTACTGAAATTGTTGATGGCTGTGAAATGAGAGTCGATAGTGACGGTGGAATTAGACTGTGGCCAAACGTCCCAGAAAATCAAGATTAGCCCGATTTTTCAGCGTTAACATACAGTGTCGCGGAAAACTGTTTCGGGACATTCAATTCTCCCAAAATTCAGTTTTTAATGGTATTATATAAAATTCTGTACGTTTTTACAGGTACGACACGATAAACTAATACATTTTAGCTTATTTCTCTAACTTCCGTTGTCCCACAGTAAATCATAGTATTAGTATTACACTGAAATAATAATTTTGTTTGAGCAGTGCTATGGCGATAGAATGCTGAAATGGGAATATGCTGAAGTGATAGTTTGCCGGCCGAAGTGGCCGAGCGGTTCTAGGCGCTACAGTCTGGAACCGCGCGACCGCTACAGTCGCAGGTTCGAATCCTGCCTCGGGCATGGATGTTTGTGATGTACTTACGTTAGTTAGGTTTATGTTGTTCTAAGTTCTAGGGGACTCATGACCACAGCAGTTAAGTCCCATAGTGCTCAGAGCCATCTGAACCAATTTGAAGAGATAGATGCTTATCTGAAGGGGTAAACAACTGAAATCGATTACTCAGAATCTTCACAAATGGAGTGATGCAAACGAAACACTATTGCAGTGTCATGAGAACTTATGCACCAACCTAACATTAATTAATTACTTTATTTATCAAATGTTTTTGTGACAAACTGCCTATTGGCTTCTGTCTCGGGTTCTTCGGCCGACGTTCATCTAATGATTTTTCTGACGTTTCGCCAGCACGAGTGGCTGGCATTGCCAAAGCTTCACCCTCCATTGCCGGTGGTGAACTGGAGCCGAGCTCGCGGCCGCAGACTACACTCCTGGAAATTGAAATAAGAACACCGTGAATTCATTGTCCCAGGAAGGGGAAACTTTATTGACACATTCCTGGGGTCAGATACATCACATGATCACACTGACAGAACCACAGGCACATAGACACAGGCAACAGAGCATGCACAATGTCGGCACTAGTACAGTGTATATCCACCTTTCGCAGCAATGCAGGCTGCTATTCTCCCATGGAGACGATCGTAGAGATGCTGGATGTAGTCCTGTGGAACGGCTTGCCATGCCATTTCCACCTGGCGCCTCAGTTGGACCAGCGTTCGTGCTGGACGTGCAGACCGCGTGAGACGACGCTTCATCCAGTCCCAAACATGCTCAATGGGGGACAGATCCGGAGATCTTGCTGGCCAGGGTAGTTGACTTACACCTTCTAGAGCACGTTGGGTGGCACGGGATACATGCGGACGTGCATTGTCCTGTTGGAACAGCAAGTTCCCTTGCCGGTCTAGGAATGGTAGAACGATGGGTTCGATGACGGTTTGGATGTACCGTGCACTATTCAGTGTCCCCTCGACGATCACCAGTGGTGTACGGCCAGTGTAGGAGATCGCTCCCCACACCATGATGCCGGGTGTTGGCCCTGTGTGCCTCGGTCGTATGCAGTCCTGATTGTGGCGCTCACCTGCACGGCGCCAAACACGCATACGACCATTATTGGCACCAAGGCAGAAGCGACTCTCATCGCTGAAGACGACACGTCTCCATTCGTCCCTCCATTCACGCCTGTCGCGACACCACTGGAGGCGGGCTGCACGATGTTGGGGCGTGAGCGGAAGACGGCCTAACGGTGTGCGGGACCGTAGCCCAGCTTCATGGAGACGGTTGCGAATGGTCCTCGCCGATACCCCAGGAGCAACAGTGTCCCTAATTTGCTGGGAAGTGGCGGTGCGGTCCCCTACGGCACTGCGTAGGATCGTACGGTCTTGGCGTGCATCCGTGCGTCGCTGCGGTCCGGTCCCAGGTCGACGGGCACGTGCACCTTCCGCCGACCACTGGCGACAACATCGATGTACTGTGGAGACCTCACGCCCCACGTGTTGAGCAATTCGGCGGTACGTCCACCCGGCCTCCCGCATGCCCACTATACACCCTCGCTCAGAGTCCGTCAACTGCACATACGGTTCACGTCCACGCTGTCGCGGCATGCTACCAGTGTTAAAGACTGCGATGGAGCTCCGTATGCCACGGCAAACTGGCTGACACTGACGGCGGCGGTGCACAAATGCTGCGCCGCTAGCGCCATTCGACGGCCAACACCGCGGTTCCTGGTGTGTCCGCTGTGCCGTGCGTGTGATCATTGCTTGTACAGCCCTTTCGCAGTGTCCGGAGCAAGTATGGTGGGTCTGACACACCGGTGTCAATGTGTTCTTTTTTCTATTTCCAGGAGTGTATATGTACCTGGCGCGCCAACGTCCGAGGGTTTCTCCGCGGTCATTTCCGGTGCGGTTCTCCTGTTGCTACCTGCGACGGTCGTTCGCTGCAGTACGGGAAGCCAGGATCCGTTTACCTTAAGGCTTTCCTCTTTCTTGTTGAAACTGTTCGCGTGTTTTTGTATTTCTACAGCTTCTCTAAACAAGCGCGTGTGATGGTGCTTCTCTACAGCCAGAACTTCCGTGTTGGCGAATTTTATTACGTGGTCGGTCTCATTCAGTGCGTGCTCTGCCACGGCCGATTTCTCCACCTGCCCCAACCTGCAATGTCGCTTATGCTCTTTGATCCTGGTGTTAATGGATCGTCCAGTCATTCCGACATAAACTTTTCCGCATGTGCATGGTATACGGTATTTTCCCGACATTGCAAGTGGGTCTCTTTTCTCCTTCGCCGATCTAAGACACTCTTTGATCTTCCTTGTTGGATTGAAAATCGTCTTTACGTCATGTTTGCGCAATATACGGCCGATTCTGTCCGTCACTCTGGGAATGTATGGCAGAAAGGCCGTACCCGACATTTCTTCTTCTGGTTCCTTACTTCGCCGAGTGTTTGGCTCTGTTACACTTCTAATGTAATTTGTGGAGTACCCATTGCTCCTCAGAACAGTTTCCAGGTGTTGCATTTCTCGTTTGAGGTGTTGCGGCACACATATTCGTCCTGCTCTCGTTACGAGCGTACTAATCATCCCTATTTTCTGGCTCGGGTGGCGGTTTGACAGTTTGTGCAGGTATCGGTCCATGTGTGTCGGTTTTCGATACACGCTGTGTCCCAGGTTTTCGCCGTCCCTTGTGACCAGCACATCTAGAAATGGCAGTTTCTTGTCTTTTTCTACTTCCATGGTAAATGTTATGTTGGCATGGAGGCTGTTCAAGTGCCTTAGGAAGTCACCGAGCTGTTCTTCACCATGGCTCCACACCACGAAAGTATCATCGACGTACCTGTACCAAACTTTAGGTTTGCAAGTCACCGAGTCCAGTGCCTGTGCTTCGAATTGTTCCATGAAGAAGTTGGCCACCACTGAACTGGGAGGACTACCCATGGCGACGCCTTCCAGCTGTTCGTAGAAATCACTTTTCCACTTGAAATAGCTCGTGGTGAGACATGCATGGAAGAGCTTTTTGATGTCTTGCGGGAACATGGAACCGATGTGCTCCAGAGCGTCACTGAGTGGCACTTTCGTAAATAACGAAACAACATCAAAGCTGACCAGTATGTCGTTTGGTGCAAGTTTCAGTTTCTTCAGCTTCTCAATGAAATGTCCTGAGTCCTTAATGTATGTGTCGGTCTTCCCCACGTGTGGCTGGAGCAGAGAGGCCAAGTGTTTTGCCAGTTTATACGTTGGTGAGCCAGGAGCGCTAACGATCGGTCTCAGTGGAACGTTGTTCTTATGGATCTTGGGTAATCCACACAGCCGAGGTGGTAGGGCTTCTGTGTTGCACAGGTTTCTCTGTATGTCCGCCGGCAGAGAAGACGCCTTGATTAATCGATTCGTATTCCGAGTGATACGCTGCGTCGGATCTGCACTTAGTTTTCGGTACGTCGTCGGATCTAATAGGTCTCGGATCTTTTGCTCATAATCCTCGGTCTTCATTACGACGGTCGCATTCCCCTTATCGACAGGCAGACACTTCCTCTTCGGTCAATTGTCGTTCAGTGAGGTTGACCACTGTGTGTGACATGTCGGGAATCGCCTTGTCGGTCTGCTTCCGGCATCTTTCAAACTTTTTCTTCTGCCGCTCGGTGCAGCGTGACAGAAAGGCGAGAGAGGACATCAGTCGCGCTTTCGTCTTCCGTCGTTGGTCAAGGCGTCGGTACAATCTACAAATCTCCTCCCCGTAGAGGCGTAATACAAAATTGTTAAGGCTTTCGTGGCCACTTGTTGAGAAGCTGCCTATTGGCTTCTGTCTCAGGTTCTTCGGCCGACGTTCATCTAATGATTTTTCTGACGTCTGATGTCCTCTCTCGCCTTTCCGTCACGATGCCAAGATGAATGTGCTACACCGAAGTTCTTGAGATGTAAGCGCCTATTCACCACCGCCCAAGCACATCGTATCTACGACAGAATGGAACGAGCTTTTCTTCGTGAGCGAATACATACAACACGGAGAGACTTGGCAAGAACGGATCAGGAACTTCTGGACATTTTCTATCAACTGAGTAGCAGAATGCATCGAGACGACTAGGACAAGATCGACAGCATCACTCACAGGAGCATGCAGAACGAACTCGAGCGCTGCACCGAGCGGCAGAAGAAAAAGTTTGAAAGATGCCGGAAGCAGACCGACAAGACGATTCCCGACATGTCACACACAGTGGTCAACCTCACTGAACGACAATTGACCGAAGAGGAAGTGTCTGTTCTTCAAAAAGGAGGGAATTTCGCTATCGTCCCGAGAACTATACCTATGGAGGACATAATTGCCAACACCGAAGCAGCCATTCTGACCCTTCCTTGTGAAAGGGCAGAGGAAATACGCACTGAAACAGCCAGGATACTGCACCGAGCAAAACCACCAGCTTGCAACCTGAAGAAAGAAGAGGTACAAGCCATTAAGAATCTCAACGCCGACAAGAGTATATTGGCACTGCCTGCCGATAAGGGGAATGCGACCGTCGTAATGAAGACCGAAGATTATGAGCAAAAGATCCGAGACCTATTAGGTCCATAAGAACAACGTTCCACTGAGACCGATCGTTAGCGCTCCTGGATCACCGACTTATAAGCTGGCAAAACACTTGGCCTCTCTGCTCCAGCCATACGTGGGGAAGACCGACACATACATTAAGGACTCAGGACATTTAATTGAGAAGCTGAAGGAACTGAAACTTGCACCAAACGACATCTTGGTCAGCTTTGGTGTTGTTTTGTTATTTACGAAAGTGCCACTCAGTGACGCTCTAGAGCACATCGGTTCCATGTTCCCGCAAGACATCAAAAAGCTCTTCCATGCATGTCTCACCACGAGCTATTTCAAGTGGAAAGGTGATTTCTACGAACAGCTGGAAGGCGTCGCCATGGGTAGTCCTCTCAGTCCAGTGCTGGCCAACTTCTTCATGGAACAATTCGAAGCACAGGCACTGGACTCGGCGACTTGCAAACCTAAGGTGTGGTACAGGTACGTCGATGATGCTTTCGTGGTGTGGAGCCATGGTGAAGAACAGCTCGGTGACTTCCTAAGGCACTTGAACAGCCTCCATGCCAACATAACATTTACCATGGAAGTAGAAAAAGACAAGAAACTGCCATTTCTAGATGTGCTAGTCACAAGGGACGGCGAAAACCTGGGACACAGCGTGTATCGAAAACCGACACACACGGACCGATACCTGCACAAACTGTCAAACCACCACCCGAGCCAGAAAAGAGGCATGATTAGTACGCTCGTAACGAGAGCAGGACGAATATGTGTGCCGCAACACCTCAAACGAGAAATGCAACACCTGGAAACTGTTCTGAGGAGCAATGGGTACTCCACAAATTACATTAGAAGTGTAACAGAGCCAAACACTCGGCGAAGTAAGGAACCAGAAGAAGAAATGTCGGGTACGGCCTTTCTGCCATACATTCCCAGAGTGACGGACAGAATCGGCCGTATATTGCGCAAACATGGCGTAAAGACGATTTTCAAACCGACAAGGAAGATCAAAGAGTGTCTTAGATCGGCGAAGGAGAAAAGAGACCCACTTGCAATGTCGGGAATATACCGTATACCATGCACATGCGGAAAAGTTTATGTCGGAATGACTGGACGATCCATTAACACCAGGATCAAAGAGCATAAGCGACATTGCAGGTTGGGGCAGGTGGAGAAATCGGCCATGGCAGAGCACGCACTGAATGAGACCGACCACGTAATAAAATTCGCCGACACGGAAGTTCTGGCTGTAGAGAAGCACTATCACACGCGCTTGTTTAGAGAAGCTGTAGAAATACAAAAACACGCGAACAGTTTCAACAAGAAAGAGGAAAGCCTTAAGGTAAACGGATCCTGGCTTCCCGTACTGCAGCGAACGACCGTCGCGGGTAGCACGAGGAGAACCGCACCGGAAATGACCGCGGAGAAGCCCTTGGACGTTGGCGCGCCAGGTACCTATAGTCTGCGGTCGCGAGCTCGGCTCCAGTCCACCACCGGCAATGGAGGGTGAAGCTTTGGCAATGCCAGCCACTCGTGCTGGCGAAACGTCAGAAAAATCATTAGATGAACGTCGGCCGAAGAACCCGAGACAGAAGCCAATAGGCAGTTTGTCAACAAGTGGCCACGAAATCCTTAACAATTTTGTAAATGTTTTTGTATTATGGAATCTTCATTTTGCATAAAAAACTTAAAACGGGGAAAGTCGAAAACAGCAGGGGATGAGAGTGGGCCGCGGATTATATAGTCTGCGGCTATTGTCTATAACGGCCATCTAAACCGCAAAACCGTTAAAAAATACTACTAAATGTTGTTGACTATCAGGAGTTTGCGTTTTCATAGAACGTGACGAAACTATTCTATTAAACAGGGACGGAAGTATCCGACAACAGAAAGAAAACAAAGAAAATGTTTCTCGTTAATGCTTTGATTGAAGCTGCCGCGCCGGCCGTTGTGGCCGAGTGGTTCTAGGCGCTACACTCTGGAACCGCGCGACCGCTACGGTCGCAGGTTCGAATCCTGCCTTGGGCACGGTCGTGTATGATGTCGTTAGGTTAGTTAGGTTCAAGTAGTTCTAAGTTCTAGGGGACTGATGACCTCAGAAGTTAAGTCCCATAGTGCTCAGAGCCATTTGAACCATTTGAACTGATGACCTCAGAAGTTAAGTCACATAGTGCTCAGAGCTATTTGAACCATTTGATGCTGCCGCCATTTGACTGTAATAAATTTTGTTTTGTTATTACACAGTACGTTCCACATTTCGGCCTTAGGCTATTTTCAAGTGTAAGTTTTTGTACTTGAAAATGGCCTAATGCCGAAATCTGGATCGTATAATAAGAAAATAAAAATTATTGCATTCAAATGGTTGCAGTAGAATTTAAAAAAGTAAAATAATATAAAAAACATATATTTGCTATGAAATTTAAGAACAAAGGAAGGAATAAAAATTATGATATATATTTCTCGCGACAGCAAATCCCCATGCGTCGGGACGCTCATGTTTGTACGCAGAGTTTTGTTAGAATGCCAAAGGAAGTACTAGGGTAGTTCCCTACCCTTCCTCGATGTTATACGCACAAGAACAATAATCTTCTACTTGGAAGAGTACTAGGACATATCCCTTCTGACGAAATGCCGGATACAGTTTCCGGACACCACGAAATTTGCACACCGATTGACATTATCGATTATCATAGTGATTGCGTTGTATGAACGTCCCCCAAGTAGTAATATTTTATCCCGAGAATCTCTTCCGATAAGAAGTATTGCGGCCCATCAATTTTAGCGAGATAATACTCCAGCAACCCGCTGCTGTCCCGGTAATAAACTGAGCAGTGTCAACGCTACCGCTTGCTGGGCGACAACACTTGGGAGCTGCTTCGCGCGTCACGGGTAAAGTACGAAACAGCGCTAGTAACAGTTAACAATAACAGTCGTTTTTTTCAACAGTGGATCAGTTTTACTACGGTACTGTACATGTAATGGTACTGCAGTTGGAGAAACGAAGAAAAGGTACATACAAGCAATTAATTAGGCCCATACTATTATAGGTCTAATTTGACAAGAATGGAACAGGTAATCGGGCGTGAAATAATTCCGGATTTCTTCTACGAAACAATGAAGGGATTAGGAGAAAACCTTTGAATGGTCGAATGGAATCCTTTCGAATAAAATCGCAGTCTAAAACAGCACAGCCTCATTCGGATTACGCCTGGTTTACGATGATTGTTTACACATTCTTTGAAAGGAGGTATTTCATAACGTGAACAGCTGATGCAGCGATGTTAATCCATTTCTCAACACTAGTCTTGTGTACACTACACACAAGTTATAATCATCACGCTGATGCTACAGCGAAAGACTAATTAAGCGTCCCCCATAACGAGTGAGATGGTGGCTCCGAAATAGGGTATGACTGCCAGTTGCAAAGCTTTGGTGTGCGGATTTTCAGAAAAATATAGTGCAAACGTATGTTATGAGATTACACAGCTGTTTTATCGTTAATTACGTGTGTTACATTTTTATCAGATCCTTACTGCGTGTTAACTACGTAATCCTTCACTATAAAAAAGCGTTAACAAGTAGATTTTAACAGTTTAAAAAAAAAAAAAAACGTTCGTTTTAGCAATATGTTTTAACATTTGGGTTGTCTATGGTACAGTATTACTCCTTGGCAAAAACCTCTGTTTTGAGTTTTATGCGTACTCATTCTTGGTAAATGCAAGTTAAGTCCAGATTTATTTCGTTGTCTGTGTGGGTAAATAATTAGAAAACGTAGTACAGCTAAAATTACTAATGTGTCGAACAGATCTCTCAATGAGCCCGATTATGATTTTCAGTCATTCTTACAGCCATTTTCCTGTAGTTTCAAAACTGTGTTAATGTTTTCTGCGTATGTTGCCTAGAAAAGAATTCCATAGCTAGCAGTTGCGTCGATGTATGAATAATATGTAACTAAAATTCGCTGTCTTTTACACACTGATGACACGACTCGAAGCGCGTAACTTGCTTAAGACATCCAGCTTAAAAATATCTTTTTGCTCTTAAAACAACTTCAACTAACAATCAGTATTCACTGCTATATATTGTTGTAACCGCAGGAACAAGCCAAGTATAACTGCAGTACCTTGAGAATAGTACGTAGGAAGAAGTTAAAGTTGTAGCGCTGGACGCCAGGCGTGGCCGAAGGGTCAGCCGAGGCGGCAGTCAAACTGCTGGACAGCGGCGCTTGATAAGAAAGCAAACAGCCAGCAGATACAAACGAAGGTCTGTGTAGGGACTCATGATAAGCAATCAATTAAAAAGTATCAACAGTAAGCATTCCTGGCTAGAGACAGAGGTCTGGGAGTGGAGAGAGAAAGAAAGAGGGCCCTTGGTGGGGACCGCACTACGTCATGAGGAGCCAATGAAGGGCTCAGGACGCACAGGCGCCTCTATCCCTCCACTCAGCCTCTGAAGAACAATAGCAACAACAATGTTTTAACGATACCGAATAAGGACACGTTGCCTTCGACGCTACGTCAGGCCAAGCGCTGGCGGGGTCGAAGGGGAAACGCTAACAAAACCCGAGAGCACGCCGCTTTGTCGGGTCTTGTCTGGTGAGGGCGAAGAGTTAGATAGCAGCAGCCGACTTGGGCTGGGGAACGGGCTGTAGGCAGGCAGCTGGAGCGCGTCAGGGCGTAGCCGCGGGACTCTAACGTAGGGTGTTAAGAAACGTTGCAGAACTTCTAGTAGGCAGTCGGAACGGTGGAGTCAGTCACCGTCTCTGTGTTAGACTTGGCCTTCCTGTGAATGCAATCACCGCGCAGTTAGGGTGAGCTGTATTCAGTTAGAATAAACTGCAATTTGTTAAAGTTATCAAGACTTTAATTTCTACCACCTTCATTGCCTTGTGAAAACCAGGGATTTCTACATCTTAGCCAGATCAAAAAGTCTCCCTCTCACTAAGGTCAACCGGCTAAAATCCCATCCACGAACCGTGTCGCTCAATGCCTCGCAGTACCCACGCTTGGGACGCGACAATATTTTATGTGTATTTTAGAGTCTACAGAGTTACCATCTTCGTTTAATTTAGCAGTCTCATTTTTTATCCTCAAACTGAAACTGATGGCATGTTTTCTGTATGCTGAACGTATTTTTTTTGGTATATTTTCCACTTTAAACTTCCTTGAGAATTTAATTTCCTTTTTCTGCGTTGGCCGTTTACGTTTTGTGGCGTAACTCGTTAGCCACATATCGCTATGCAACGATAAATAAATTCACTGCCGTCGTACTACGCCATATTTTCTGAATGGAGGAAGGAACAGGTCTTACGAAATTTAGAGTTTGAACCAGTAACATTCCAGTTGCTGCAAAGTGGTGAAAAAGACCAGCTACAGGTTTTATGCGTAGGGTGGTCGAGAAGAGGATGATCGGGAGGTTTCCCTGAATTCCCCCAAGGATGGAATAGCCGCATTTTAACCAACGGTTATACCAGGACGGGGTACCGCAAAGGGCGCAGCCCCGAATCCTCCCACGGTCAGAAAAATGGTACTGAATCGTCCCCAGCCCGCAAGGGTCTGAAAAACGATGGGACCGAATTCTCCCGTTTGAAGCAGGTAGCAGTTGTAAACGCTATGAATACTCCAAACAGGCAAAGGAAAGCATATGAAGTTGCGGTAGAAGATGTAAAAATTTTTCGTGCGTATTGTATGTTTAAAAGTTTTATCTTTTATCTTATTTAGATATTTATTTTTAGAAACTGGAATCACTTATAGCCTTGATTTCTTCATAATTAATTGATTAAAACAGCAAATCATGATTTCGCAACACGTATTCTATCCCTGTGTTCATTTTATGAATTATGGTCACATTCCCAGCAAATCTATACATACAACAAATTGATAAGTGTCCGATGTCTGAATATAGGAGATGGTTAAGAAAAGTTAATTTGAATGGTCTATAGAAGCGCAATAGACGGTAAAAAATATTTTTATAATTTTTTCTGCGTGCCTGTTTGTACTTGCAATATTCAAAAAGAAATGCACGAAGTTGGATGCTGTTTTCACACTTATATTGTTGCGGGTCTAATGTAATATCTGGTTCATATTTCTTCTTTATACGCAGCCTAAAGGCAGAGTTATAACAGTTTTACCATAAGACCGTGCGTGGATGCCAGTGTCGTAGCTAGAGGTTGGCCAGACGGTCGGCACTTGGCAACCACAGCCAGCACACCGCTTTTAAGTTCTGGTAAATTATTTTTGACGGTCTCTCACGAAATCTTCTATGGCTTTTCTCTTTAGGTCAGAAATGATTTCTTGAATCTGAATTTTGTTATGAGGCATTTCTTCATGATTGTGAACTTCTTGACACTCCACGACATCCAGTTCCTCAATAGAAATAGTTTTAACAAAACTTCTGCGGCCATTAATGTTGCACGTCCATCGCGCTGGACCACCTTACATCAGTTTTTGAAAACCGAAGGTGTTACCTTTCAAAACCAACATTTTCCTTCCCTCCCTACTTACTGACACTGTAACCTCGTCTGAGGACACGTTCACTCTACAACGATCTGCCGCGAATTGCGAAGAGGCAGCAGGCAGCTGTGGTCAATAGCGCACACAGTGGTCTGTCGCATTGCGTCAGTTTGGGAGGATTCGGTCCTGTTACCCGCCTTACCTACCTGGTTTCGGGAGGATTCGGGGCTACGCCCACCGCAAATGTGCCGTTTCAGAGCTGTGCGAACTACAAGTGGACCCTTGGAATGGAAGGGGAGGGAGGGGGGGGGATGACGTAGCCAGAAATGCACACTGATTTCCCTAGAAGCTTATGCAGGTAATGAACAGCGTGGGAAACGAGCTCCATTTCGCGCCCAGACGAATTTTCAGCCAATCAAGGTGAGAAGAGTTACAAAAGTCAGAATCTTCTGGGTTGTTAGGCCGCGTCATATTTCCTTCTAAGATAACCGACGTTTCCACCGCTCTGCTGGGATCTTCTTTGGAATGTTTCGGTGTCCACTACTGCTAGAACACTGTCACAGACCAGTGTCGCGTTCTCTTATAAAGGAGAGTTTTCCCGCGTTTGTGCTGGAGAAGTGGGAGTACTGGTTAAAATTCTTGCAGCTACCATTGGTGGGCCATCGTCATGAGCTAATATTCCCGCGCTGATGCAGAAGAAGGGGCGTTATTGGTTAAACTCTTGTGGGTACTATACTACAGGTACACCTTGCCTCCCCTATTGCGTGAACTCAAAATCCAGAAGAGCCGCTACCACAGGTGGTGGAAGCAGTTTCGTGGTCCTCAGGATAAGCATCGCATGAAGTGTATCCAACGTGAATTCTGCCATCGCCTCGCCGTTTGGAAAACAGGACAGTGGGAGGAGAACATGTCTGCATTTCTCCTCTAACATAAATCAGAATGGGCTGTTGTTCGAGCCCTAAGGCTCTCCGCAGTATAGATCAACCATTCAATCCACACAGTGGATGGCTTATGATGCCCTCCATGTGGTAGAAAACCTGGGCGATGCGTTTTTGGCCCGGAACCAATTGCTCGTCCAGGACCTTACACCTAAAGAACTCCAGGATGAAAGCGATATTCTGGCGGCCGTTGCCGCTTTCAGACAAAGACCACCTCTGACTGCGCCTCACCTTACGTCCCTGGCGGAAATCCAACGGATCCTCTGGCAGAAACGTCGGCAGTCGGCCCCAGGTTTGGATGGCATCTGAAACGAACACCTCCTCCGGCTCCCACGCAAGACACTGGTCTTATTTACCAGCATCCTGAACCGCTGTCTCACAACTGACCTTTTTCCCCCACAGTGGAAGCAGGCCAAATTGATTGCCACCCCAGCCTTCAAAGGTTCCTACAGTCCCTACTAACAGGCCCATTAGACTTCCGAATACCATAATAAAGGCTTTAGAATCTTTGATCTTCCACCACATTTCCCAGTCTCTGGCTGTGGCTGGTACAATCCATCTGGAACAGTTCGAATTCCCTTCCCAACTGTCGACTGAACTCCAAGTTCTTAGGATCACAGAAAATGTCAGCTAGGGCTTTAACTCCACCAAGTCGACACCAGCGGTTTTCCTGGACCTGCAACATGGGTGTGACAATGTTTGGCAGGATAGTCTTGTATACAAAATGCTGACACAGATGACAATCCACGACATTTATGTCAAGATCGTGGATAAAATCCGCCACGACAGAACGTTCTTGGTTACTCAGCAATGAAAACGCTCAGGCTTAGTCACATGTGGTTAGGTACCCCTCAAGGCTCGGTGTTGCGTCCCATCCTCTTTAACATTTATGTTAATGATATGTCAGTGATCCCGCACTGCCAACTGGCGCAACACGCCGACGATACAGGGTCCTATACGACCGATCGCAACACGGACCAGCTCAATGCTCATCTCTAGTGGTCGCGACAGTGACCTGGTGTCGCTCAGACGAGATTGCCCTCAATGCCGCCAAAACTACGTCTCTGACGCCGCCCAGTCCTCCAACACAACATCACTATTTCAGGCGTCCAGGTCCCATGGTCCCCTGATACCAATATCTAGGTGTCCAGATGGATAAAAAACTGCTCTTTCATCAAAATGCAGAATACGTCACCCAAAAAGGATAGAAGCTGATAAAACCGTTGTTCAACAGCAGGGAACTGTACCTAGAAACCAAGTTGCAACTGCACTGGATGGTTGTCCACGATTCCCTCAGCTTTGGCTCCACCGCGTGGGCCACGGTTAGTGCCTCCTGGATGCGGACTCTCCAGTGCCTGCAGAAGTAGGTGCTTCGGTAGAGCCTGCATGCCCCTCCCCTTACGACGGTAGTTTCACTCTATGAAGAAACAAACATGGTCACTCTGAAGACATTCATTCGAGAGGAGGCAAGGAATCTCTATGACAAAGTGGATGCCCTGCACGACACAGTCGCTGGCTTACAAAACAAGGGCACCATGACTTCCCGACCATGGCACCACCACACTGTTCCTCTCACCATCCTTGAGGAACCAGATTCGGACCAAGGTTAACGATAGCCCTGTTATGGCCACTACTGAAGTATCAGTGTTGATACGACCACCCGATATGTGTCGTCCATCATATGCCACCAATGTCAGTACCTAGTGTAGTTGTGTTACCTTCCGCCTGCACCTTGAACTTCCACCGTCGGAGGGTGGTATGGGACTTCCAAGTCCCACCGCCAGACCTTCAACGTCCACTCCAATGATGTCCTCGGAAAGACGTCTTTATAGGATAGAACAGTTTTACCTTTCCACCAAGTCAGTAAGAGCGAGATCCACCGGTTGCGCTATACTTCAACCTACCACAAAAAAAAAAAAAAAAAAAAACAAAAGAAAAAAAAACAAAAAAAAAACGATGTACTAGTGGGATGGGTTCCTGGATGGAAGTAGTTGGAAAAAGATACTGTGAATACGTGCCTGAAAAAGCATCGTTGCGCGGTAGACTGCTCTTACGAATGACAGTTTCTCTAATCACGGTCGTGTGTTCCTTGTGTGCTCCAGGTTGTGTGACTGTCGCAGCGTACTGTAAGCAGTAGAATGATCCGGCATTCATGTCGGGGACAAGCCATGTGGTGTTTGTGTACGGCCAAGCAGATGGAAACTGTCGAGAGGCAGCAAGGATGTACCAAGACAAGTACCCTTACCGACACCAACCACATCACACAACATTTCAAGACCTTTTTGAGCGTTTGTCTGTTCATTGGTGCTTTCAGACAGACGAACGTGCGGGGAGGCGGCGGATTGTGTGTATACAAGATTTGGAGCAGGAGGTTCTACCGGGTGTTGGGACGAATCCTAGTGCAAGGTCCAAATTCGCTATCGCAGTTACTGCAATCAATCCTGTACACTCAAGAGCTATCAGATTTGTCATACACCCTTTCCAGTTTATGTATTACTCGCAATTTGAGGGTGTTTTTAACTTAAAAGCCAAATCTAACATTAGGTTTTCTGAAACACTTCTCTATTTGCTAGGACATTTTGCCGTGAATTTTTTATTGATTCTATTTCCTGGGTGAGTGTGCGTCTCCCTGCTGTTTATTACAGGTTTCGTAAGCCTACTGTAAGGGCACGTGACGTCATTTACAGAAAACCGTTAGCTATTGCAATTTGCTTTAAACTGCTGAGTGCTTTACGTATTTCACTTTCGGCCAAAGGTAGACGAAGGAGCCGGTGAATCATTGAGATGAAGAAGGCTTCTTTATATCGTAGAGGACGGCATGAACTAAGATTGATGAGACTATCTGTAGATGTAGGTTCTGAAAATCGAAAATTTATGTTTGTTATAAACTTTCTTAATAGTAAGATTAAGGTAGTTAATGGAGTTCTCTTTTTCAACTTCCGTTGTAAAAGTTACTTTTGGGTGCATGCTGCCTACTGCTTGGGCAAATGGGTTAACCTCACTGATGTCACTCTCTATCAGTAATGGTTCAAATGGCTCTGAGCACTATGGGACTTAACATCTGAGGTCATCAGTCCCCTAGAACTTAGAACTACTTAAACCAAACTAACCTAAGGACATCACACACATCCATGCCCGAGGCAGGATTCGAACCTGCGACCGTAGCGGTCGCGCGGTTCCGGACTGAAGCGCCTAGAACCGCACGGCCACTCCGGCCGGCTCTCTATCAGTAACAAAATGTCGTCACAATACAGTTTATAATAAACCGATTTTTTTTCTTTTGGTTGTGGAAACAAGGCAAAAAATCTACGTTCTAAATCGTTCACAAAAGTACCTTCTAAAGTACCAGCTAGACTCTTGTTGTTGTTGTTGTGGTCTTCAGTCCTGAGACTGGTTTGATGCAGCTCTCCATGCTACTCTATCCTGTGCAAGCTTTTTCATCTCCCAGTACCTACTGCAACCTACTTCCTTCTGAATCTGCTTAGTGTATTCATCTCTTGGTCTCCCCCTACGATTTTTACCCTCCACGCTGCCCTCCAACACTAAATTGGTGATCCCTTGATGCCTCAGAACATGTCCTACCAACCGATCCCTTCTTCTGGTCAAGTTGTGCCACAAACTTCTCTTCTCCCCAATCCTATTCAACACCTCCTCATTAGTTATGTGATCTACCCATCTAATCTTCAGCATTCTTCTGTAGCACCACATTTCGAAAGCTTCTATTCTCTTCTTGCCCAAACTATTTATCGTCCATGTTTCACTTCCATACACGGCTACACTCCATACGAATACTTTCAGAAATGACTTCCTGACACTTAAATCAATACTGGATGTTAACAAATTTCTCTTCTTCAGAAACGCTTTCCTTGCCATTGCCAGCCTACATTTTATATCCTCTCTACTTCGACCATCATCAGTTATTTTGCTCCCCAAATAGCAAAACTCCTTTACTACTTTAAGTGCCTCATTTCCTAATCTAATTCCCTCAGCATCACCCGACTTAATTAGACTACATTCCATTATCCTTGTTTTGCTTTTGTTGATGTTCATCTTATATCCTCCTTTCAAGACACTGTCCATTCCATTCAACTGCTCTTCCAAGTCCTTTGCTGTCTCTGATAGAATTACAATGTCATCGGCGAACCTCAAAGTTTTTATTTCTTCTCCATGAATTTTAATACCTACTCCGAATTTTTCTTTTGTTTCCTTTACTGCTTGCTCAATATACAGATTGAACAACATCGGGGAGAGGCTACAACCCTGTCTTACTCCCTTCCCAACCACTGCTTCCCTTTCATGTCCCTCGACTCTTATAACTGCCATCTGGTTTCTGTACAAATTGTAAATAGCCTTTCGCTCCCTGTATTTTACCCCTGCCACCTTTAGAATTTGAAAGAGAGTATTCCAGTCAACATTGTCAAAAGCTTTCTCTAAGTCTACAAATGCTAGAAACGTAGGTTTGCCTTTCCTTAATCTTTCTTCTAAGATAAGTCGTAAGGTGAGTATTGCCTCACGTGTTCCAGTGTTTCTACGGAATCCAAACTGATCTTCCCCGAGGTTGGCTTCTACTAGTTTTTCCATTCGTCTGTAAAGAATTCGTGTTAGTATTTTGCAGCTGTGACTTATTAAGCTGATAGTTCGGTAATTTTCACATCTGTCAACACCTGCTTTCTTTGGGATTGGAATTATTATATTCTTCTTGAAGTCTGAGGGTATTTCGCCTGTTTCATACATCTTGCTCACCAGATGGTAGAGTTTTGTCAGGACTGGCTCTCCCACGGCCGTCAGTAGTTCCAATGGAATATTGTCTACTCCGGGGGCCTTGTTTCGACTCAGGTCTTTCAGTGCTCTGTCAAACTCTTCACGCAGTATCGTATCTCCCATTTCATCTTCATCTACATCCTCTTCCATTTCCATAATATTGTCCTCAAGTACATCGCCCTTGTATAGACCCTCTATATACTCCTTCCACCTTTCTGCTTTCCCTTCTTTGCTTAGAACTGGGTTTCCATCTGAGCTCTTGATATTCATACAAGTCGTTCTCTTATCTCCAAAGGTCTCTTTAATTTTCCTGTAGGCGGTATCTATCTTACCCCTAGTGAGATAGGCCTCTACATCCTTACATTTGTCCTCTAGCCATCCCTGCTTAGCCATTTTGCACTTCCTGTCGATCTCATTTTTGAGACGTTTGTATTCCTTTTTGCCTGTTTCACTTACTGAATTTTTATATTTTCTCCTTTCATCAATTAAATTCAATATTTCTTCTGTTACCCAAGGATTTCTACTAGCCCTCGTCTTTTTACCTACTTGATCCTCTGCTGCCTTCACTACTTCATCCCTCAAAGCTACCCATTCTTCTTCTACTGTATTTATTTCCCCCATTCCTGTCAATTGCTCCCTTATGCTCTCCCTGAATCTCTGTACAACCTCTGGTTCTTTTAGTTTATCCAGGTCCCATCTCCTTAAATTCCCACCTTTTTGCAGTTTCTTCAGTTTTAATCTACAGGTCATAACCAATAGATTGTGGTCAGAGTCCACATCTGCCCCTGGAAATGTCTTACAATTTAAAACCTGGTTCCTAAATCTCTGTCTTACCATTATATAATCTATCTGATACCTTTTAGTATCTCCAGGGTTCTTCCATGTAGACAACCTTCTTTCATGGTTCTTAAACCAAGTGTTAGCTATGATTATGTTGTGCTCTGTGCAAAATTCTACCAGGCGGCTTCCTCTTTCATTTCTGTCCCCCAATCCATATTCACCTACTATGTTTCCTTCTCTCCCTTTTCCTACACTCGAATTCCAGTCACCCATGACTATTAAATTTTCGCCTCCCTTCACAATCTGAATAATTTCATTTATTTCATCATACATTTCTTCAATTTCTTCGTCATCTGCAGAGCTAGTTGGCATATAAACTTGTACTACTGTAGTAGGTGTGGGCTTCGTATCTATCTTGGCCACAATAATGCGTTCACTATGCTGTTTGTAGTAGCTTACCCGCATTCCTATTTTCCTATTCATTATTAAACCTACTCCTGCATTACCCCTATTTGATTTTGTGTTTATAACCCTGTAGTCACCTGACCAGAAGTCTTGTTCCTCCTGCCACCGAACTTCACTAATTCCCACTATATCTAACTTCAACCTATCCATTTCCCTTTTTAAATTTTCTAACCTACCTGCCCGATTAAGGGATCTGACATTCCACGCTCCGATCCGTAGAACGCCGGTTTTCTTTCTCCTGATAACGACATCCTCTTGAGTAGTCCCCGCCCGGAGATCCGAATGGGGGACTATTTTACCTCCGGAATATTTTACCCAAGAGGACGCCATCATCATGTAATCATACAGTAAAGCTGCATGCCCTCGGGAAAAATTACGGCTGTAGTTTCCCCTTGCTTTCAGCCGTTCGCAGTACCAGCACAGCAAGGCCGTTTTGGTTATTGTTACAAGGCCAGATCAGTCAATCATCCAGACTCTTACCCATTCCAAACCCATCTTTTACGTAATATATTTTGATACTGAAGGCAAAAAATAAGTAAGCTAAAATAAAATCTAGAAACTGCATTAGTTCTGTACGCTCTGCAGTACTGCTCTTGTTGCGTGTCAGCAGATTACATCTAATAATTTCAATAATTTCTTTTATCTAGACATTATATGAGGACATGGAGACGTGCGTGACTCGTGTTCCCGCCATCATGTATTTCACACCATGTTTTTAACGTACTTCCACCTCACTTCGTTAATTTAAGTTACTGCTGTCACAGTTACTGCTTTGCCTAACCGCAAAGAGAGCTTCACTCCAAGTTTAAACGCAGCCAAAACCTCTCTGACAAACAGAAGCTAAACGATGTCAAAGTTAGCATAAGGAGGGCTATGCGTGAAGCGTTCAGTGAATTCGAAAGTAAAATTCTATGTACCGACTTGACAGAAAATCCTAGGAAGTTCTGGTCTTACGTTAAATCAGTAAGTGGCGCGAAACAGCATATCCAGACACTCCGGGATGATGATGGCATTGAAACAGAGGATGACACGCGTAAAGTTGAAATACTAAACACCTTTCTCCAAAGCTGTTTCACAGAGGAAGACCGTACTGCAGTTCCTTCTCTAAATCCTCGCACAAACGAAAAAATGGCTGACATCGAAATAAGTGTCCAAGGAACAGAAAAACTACTGGAATCACTCAACAGAGGAAAGTCCACTGGACCTGACGGGATACCAATTCGATTCTACACAGAGTACGCGAAAGAACGTGCCCCCTTCTAACAGCCGTGTACCGCAAGTCTCTAGAGGAACGGAAGGTTCCAAATGATTGGAAAAGAGCACAGGTAGTCCCAGTCTTCATGAAGGGTCGTCGAGCAGATGCGCAAAACTATAGACCTATATCTCTGACGTCGATCTGTTGAAGAATTTTAGAACATGATTTTTGCTCGAGTAGCATGTCGTTTTTGGAAACCCAGAATCTACTCTGTAGGAATCAACATGGATTCCGGAAACAGCGATCGTGTGAGACCAAACTTGCTTTATTTGTTCATGAGACCCAGGAAATATTAGATACAGGCTCCCAGGTAGATGCTATTTTCCTTGAATTCTGGAAGGCGTTCGATACAGTTCCGCTTTGTCGCTTGATGAACAAAGTAAGAGCCTACGGATTATCAGACTAGCTGTGTGGCTGGATTGAAGAATTTTCAGCAAACAGAACACAGCATGTTGTTATCAATGGAGAGACGTCTACAGACGTTAAAGTAACCTCTGGCGTGCCACAGGGCAGTGTTATGGGACCATTGCCTTTCACAATATATGTAAATGACCTAGTAGATAGTGTCGGAAGTTCCATGCGGCTTTTTGCGGATGATACTGTAGTATACAGAGAAGTTACAGCATTAGAAAATTGTAGCGAAATGCAGGAAGATCTGCAGCGGATAGGCACTTGGTGCAGGGAGTGGCAACTGACCCTTAACATAGACAAATGTAATGTATTGCGAATACATAGAAAGAAGGATCCTTTATTGTATGATTATATGATAGCGGAACAAACACTGGTAGCAGTTACTTCTGTAAAATGTCTGGGAGTATGCGTGCGGAACGATTTGAAGTGGAATGATCATATAAAATTAATTGTTGGTAAGGCGGGTGCCAGGTTGAGATTCATTGGGAGAGTGCTTAGAAAATGTAGTCCATCAACAAAGGAGGTGGCTTACAAAACACTCGTTCGACCTATACTTGAGTATTGCTCATGAGTGTGGGATCCGTACCAGATCGGTCTGACGGAGGAGATAGAGAAGATCCAAAGAACAGCGGCGCGTTTCGTCACAGGGTTATTTGGCAACCGTGATAGTGTTACGGAGATGTTTAGCAAACTCAAGTGGCAGACTCTGCAAGAGAGGCGCTCTGCATCGCGGTGTAGCTTGCTGTCCAGGTTTCGAGAGGGTGCGTTTCTGGATGAGGTATCGAATATATTGCTTCCCCCTACTTATACCTCCTGAGGAGATCACGAATGTAAAATTAGAGAGATTAGAGCGCGCACGGAGGCTTTCAGACAGTCGTTCTTCCCGCGAACCATACGCGACTGGAACAGAAAAGGGAGGTTATGACAGTGGCACGTAAAGTGCCCTCCGCTACACACCGTTGGGTGGCTTGCGGAGTATAAATGTAGATGTAGATGTAGACCGGCGCTAGCAGCGCGTATCGATATACTCCCTCTCGTAGTATCTTTGCTCGACTGCTATTACTTCCCAGTCGTTTCGTGTCGTGAGTGAGTTCGGGTCGCGAGTGCGGTTCTGCCAGTCAGTTGGAACGTGTCTGGAGCGCAGTCCGGACCTGCCAGTCGGGGAGTTGCAATGCGGCACTAGTGCAGTCGGGTTGGAGCAGTGATGTCTGCGCCGACATGGCTCGCCTGACCATTGCCTCCACGCATCACTTGAGCCAGCCACGGTCTTGGTGGATCGTCGGTCGCTCGTCCCACCGGACGACACGTGTTGGCTCGCCGATCGTTCATGAGTCGGCTGTGTGTGTGTGCATCGATTCCCGATTTGTCTTTGTGCATGCTTAGCTGCTGTTGTATCGTTCTGGTCTTCGTGCAAGTGTCTGTCAGGTTATGTGTGTAGTTGACGTTAGTTCCACTGACGATTATTTTAAATGTTGTCGGCGTACCGGCTGTGAGAGGTCGGTCGTCTCATCGAGAGACGTGTAACTGGTTCACTGAGTGCTTCTGGATCCCTTCAATTACCATCTTGTGGAACTTGGGTCGGTCCTTTCCTGGTGCAGGGATGTCGCTTAGCCAGTGGGCGTGTTTCCCCTGCATGGTTGGGTCCGAGCTAGTATTTCCGCTGTCGTGTGTATGGAAGTAACTGGGAGATGGACCAGCGATGCAGTCGCGACGGATCAGCAGTCGCGGACGGACCAGCAGGAGTCGGTTGGTTGCTGCACCAAGGGAAGTTATCTCCGCGTTGTGCAGTCCGCTGGGTCCGCTGGCGGTCCCTGCGCAGTGTAGGAGTGTGTGTGGAGCTGTCCGATCGCTATGAGCTTCGTGGTTCACCAACCCAGGACGTGAAAATTGAGTAGTGTTTTCAACTACCCAAGCCATCTCCATTCACGTTGTGTGGTTCGTTTCGGTGGTTCGCTGTTGGGAAGGTTTCCCTGTGAGCTACACCGAGTGTTTCTATTGCTGAAATTTAGCCACCATGCGGTGCAATTAACTATATTGGTTGACTACAATTCAAGTGCACCAGTGGAATTTTCTGCCTTGTGGCCGTTAGTGTTTTGGTTACCTGCCCTGGCCACTGACGTAACTTCAGGCAGTGTTCCTTTTGGGTGAAGTTAACTATATTACCGTGTTTCAAATTCAAGTGTATCAGCGGAATTTTCTGCCTTGTGGCAGTTAGTGTTCTGGTTACCTGCCCTGGCCACTAACGTAATTTCAGGCAGCGTCCTTTCCTCACCTGTTGTCGCTGTCCAACATGGTGTGTAGTTTTGACAGCTAATACATATTTCATTGTGGATAATCACGTTCGTAACTTCTGGTGTTTGAGTTCTCATGTACTGATTGGTAGCAAGCAAGTCGTTTGGTCGGTCGGTCCGTGGCTGTCCCCTGGTTGGGTTCCGACAGATCAAGTGTAGATGGACTCACCACCTGTCTCACCTAAGTGAATGAGGGCAGACCGACCTTCCTGGAGGCTTCTGAGTGCCGTTTCCTTTATGGTCCTTCTCACTGGTGTTTAAGTGTCTGTTTATAATCTATCATAGCCAGTGATTTGAAAAATTCTTGCTTTTACTGGATTTTATGTATCTTGAATTTTGGAAATTCAAATGGGGGCCTTCAGCCAATCAAATCCTTAAAGAAAAAAAAAAACAAAACATTGCGACCTTCTGTCTTTGAAAGGTTACGGTAATTTATTTTAAAATCTTGAAAATTTTACTGTGGTTCATCAGCCGTTTGTATTGCATCCTATTTATGTTTGTCTATTCACCCTTGCCTTGAGACTCTCAGCCTCGCTATATATATATATATATATATATATATATATATATATATATATATATATATATATATATATATATATATGTTAATTATTTTATTTGCAGTTTCAAATGCGTGTTTTTATCACTTGAGATTGCCGAGCGGTTCTAGGCGCTTCAGTTCGGAACCGCGCGACTGCTACGGTCGCAGGTTCGAATCCTGCCTCGAGAATGGACGTGTGTGATGTCCTTAGGTTAGTTAGGTTTAAGTAGTTCTAAGTTTTATGGGACTGATGACCTCCGATGTTAAGTCCCATAGTGCTCAGAGCCATTTGAACCATTTTTTTATCACTTGAGATTAATCTTGTTGCTTTAAGGTTTCTTGTTTGGAGACCTCCAGTCGTGACATAATCGCGATTTTGAAACTCGTAGTTGTAAAGGTTCGGCTATGTGCCGTTTTGGTTTAAAGGTGTTATTAAATAACAGTAAATTACGGTTTTGAGTGAACCCGACCGACACCTTATTTGGCCCTTTCCACAATCCTAATCACCTGTTCTCACCAACGGGTTTAGCGGACGTTTCAGACATGTTTACAAACAAGTACGCCTCGTCATATTTAAAGCGCATAATTTTCACATGTGTGTCAGTAATAAGTTTCATCGCGGTCTGTTTTATTGTATTAACTTGTAGACAATCCACTAGTTACATCTGTGTTTTTTTTCTCATTTGTTTCTGCAGATCTGAAGATGGTCATTACTGTCCGAAACCAGTAGTCTGAGGACGTAAAAAGTTTGTGATCGTAGACGGAAATGAAGACATTTATTCTACACTTTCTGATCCACTGTTCGATTCGCGGCCATTTCGCAGCTTGTGAAAGTAGCACAGACTCCCAGCGCTCGCGCACACACACACACACACACACACACACACACACACACGGACATAAAAGCCGGCTTTGGCTCGCGGGAGGCACCCGCAGATTGGAAAATAGCACTCACGCCATACGGACCCTTGGAGCCCGCCCGGGACAAGCGCGTCTCGCGTTGAGTGGAGTGTGATGGGACTGGTTGGGTGGTGGGGGAGAGGGGGGGAGGCAGTGTGACCCAGCAGGTAGTCGGACCAGGTAGTCGGAGTAGCAAACTATGTTTCTCGTTTGTCGTAAACAACAAGGAAAAGCACTTCTAGTTTATTCTATACTGCCAGGCCAAAAGAAAATTAGCTTCTAATGCTTTACTGTGAATCAGTGCTTTTTGGTTTTCGTTTACCATTGCCGAGGGTGCACCACCAGGAAGTGAACTGTCTCTCACCGCAAGAGTATTTACAAAATTTACGTATATTTTACTTTTGAATATATTTACATACTTGCCGGCCGAAGTGGCCGTGCGGTTAAAGGCGCTGCAGTCTGGAACCGCAAGACCGCTATGGTCGCAGGTTCGAATTCTGCCTCGGGCATGGATGTGTGTGATGTCCTTAGGTTAGTTAGGTTTAACTAGTTCTAAGTTCTAGGGGACTAATGACCTCAGCAGTTGAGTCCCATAGTGCTCAGAGCCATATTTACATACTTCTTACAAATTAGCTTGGCCGGCCGAAGTGGCCGTGCGGTTAAAGGTGCTGCAGTCTGGAACCGCAAGACCGCTACGGTCGCAGGTTCGAATCCTGCCTCGGGCATGGATGTTTGTGATGTCCTTAGGTTAGTTAGGTTTAACTAGTTCTAAGTTCTAGGGGCTAATGACCTCAGCAGTTGAGTCCCGTAGTGCTCAGAGCCATTTGAACCATTTTGAACAAATTAGCTTACTATCTTTGCCCATCTTTAGATTGGGGATTGCCGGCCGTGGTGGCCGTGCGGTTCTAGGCACTTCAGTCCGGAACCGTGTGACTGCTACGGTCGCAGGTTCGAATCCTGCCTCGGGCATGGATGTGTGTGATGTCCTTAGGTTAGTTAGGTTTAAGTGGTTCTAAGTTCTATGGGACTGATGACCTCAGATGTTGAGTCCCACAGTGCTCAGAGCCATTTGAACCATTTAAATTGGGGATTATTTTTCATTTCTGTTTCTACTTTCAGGTTTCCTTTTATGGGGAACTGACTTCACACATTGCATTCTTGTAATTTTTCCGCCTTCTAAACTCGCCCCTTGCTGCACCATGAATTGTAAAGCCGGACTAAGGCTCTCCTTTTCTCTGTTTCTTGAGGAATTGATTGCACTTATGGTGTAAAGTTGAATTTGGTTCAGTACCTCAAGAAATCGGTATTTACCTGGTCAGCAGGAGCAGAATGACTACTGTACCTGCTCGGGAAACGTCCGCAAGCATCGGTGGTTTTCTGTCCATTGTAACTTAGTTCTGCAGTTGGCAGCAAAGTGACGCAATGAACTGTTACAAATAGATTGTTTCCAGAACAAACCCGGGAAAGACGCCCTGTACCGTGCATCCACTGACCCCCAAGCCCCGCTATCTCCGACTTCAGTGGTGCTAGGCGAGAGCTTATTGAGAGGCAAGGTGGAGAGCTGTTGTTTTCTGATGAAAGATTGTTTTGCCTCTGTGCCAGTGATGGCTGTGTGTTGGTTAGAAGGAGGTCAGTTGACGGCCAACAACCAAAGTCTTTATGTGCTGGACTCACTGGTCCTACAAATATACGCTGCTGGCCATGAAAACTGCTACATCACGAAGATGACGTGCTACAGACTCGAAATTTAACCGAGAGGAAGAAGAGGCTGTGATATGCAAATGATTAGCTTTTCAGAGAATTCACACAAGGTTGGCGCCAGTGGCGACAACTACAACGTGCTGACATGAGGAAAGTTTCCAACCGATTTCTCATACACAAACAGCAGTTGACCGGCGTTGCCTGGTGAAACGTTGTTGGGATGCCTCGTGTAAGGAGGAGAAATGCGTACCATCACGTTTCCGACTTTGATAAAGGTCGGATTGTAGCCTATTGCGACTGCGGTTTATCGTATCGCGACATTACTGCTCGCGTTGGTCGAGATCCAATGATTGTTAGCAGAATAGTGAATCAGTGGGTTCAGGAGGGTAATACGGAACGCCGTGCTGGATCCCAAAGGCCTCGTATGACCAGCAGTCGAGATGACAGGCATCTTATCCGCATGGCTGTAATGGATCGTGCAGCCACATCTAGATCACTGAGTCAACAGATGGGGACGTTTTCAAGACAACAACCATCTGCACGAACAGTTCGAGGACGTTTGCAGGAGCATGGACTATCAGCTCGGAGACCATGGATGCGGATACGCTTGACGCTGCATCACAGATAGGAGCGCCTGCGATGGTGTACTCAATGACGAACCTTGGTGCACGAATGGCAAAACGTCAATTTTTCGGATGAATCCAGGTTCTGTTTACATCATCATGATGGTCGGATCCGTGTTTGGTGACATCGCGGTGAACGCACATTCGAAGCGTTTATTCGCCATCGCCATACTGGGGTGTCAACCTGCGTGATGGTATGGGGTGCCATTGGTTACACGTCTCGGTCATCTCTTGTCTGCATTGACAGCACTTTGAGCAGTGGACGCTACATTTCAGATGTGTTACGACCTGTGGCTCTTCCCTCCATTCCATCTCTGCGAATCCCTACATTTCAGCAGGATAGTGCACGACCGCATGCTGAAGGTCCTGTACGGGTCTTTCTGGATACAGAAAATGTTCAACTGCTGCCCTGGCCAGCACATTCTCCAGATCTCTCACCAACTGAAAACGTCTGGTCAATGGTCGCGGAGCAACTGGCTCGTCACAATACGCCAGCCACTACTCTTGATGAGCTGTGGTATCGTGTTGAAGCTGCATGGGCAGCTGTATCTGTATATGCCAGCCAAGCTCAGTTTGACTCAATGCCCAGGCGTATCAAGGCCGTTATTACGGCCAGAGGTGATTGTTCTGGGTACTGATTCCTCAGGATCTATGCACCCAAATTGCGTGAAAATGT
Source organism: Schistocerca serialis cubense (assembly GCF_023864345.2). Taxonomy (NCBI): domain Eukaryota; kingdom Metazoa; phylum Arthropoda; class Insecta; order Orthoptera; family Acrididae; genus Schistocerca; species Schistocerca serialis. Next base: position 1,203,708,837 of record NC_064638.1, on the reverse strand, counting down.
AATCACATGTCAGTTCTAGTATAATATATTGGTTGAATGAATACCCGTTTATCAACTGCTTTTCTTCTTGGTGTAGCAATTTTAATGGCCAGTAGTGTACATATTTCATTGTGTGAAATTCATGTACTGATTGGTGGCAAACAAATCGTTTGGTCAGTTGGTCCGTGGCTGTCCCTTGGTTGGGTTCCGACAGATCAAGTGTAGTTGGGCTCACCACTTGTCTCACCTAAGTGAACGAGGGCAGACAGACCTCCCTGGAAGTATTTTGAATTGTGGAAAATCAATTGTGGGTCTTCAGCCACTTAAATCCTTATAAAAAAAAAGAAAAGAGAAACAATTGCGGCGTTCTGCCTATGAAACCTTATGTTAATCTATTTTAAAATCTTGAATATTTTATTGTGCGCCTTCAGCCGTTTGTATTGTTTGTTTATGTTTGTCTATTCACCCTTGCTTTGAGGCTCTCAGCTTCACTGTGTATATATATTTTAATTATTTTATTTGCAATTTTAACTGCATGTTTTTATCACTTGAAATTTATCTTGTTGCTTTAAGATTTTTTGTTTGGAGGCCTCCAGCCGTGAAATAACTGCGATTTTGAAACTCGTAGTTGTAAAGGTTCGGCTATGTGCCGTTTTGGTTTAAAGGTGTTATTAAATTACAATAAATCACAATTGTGAGTGAACCTGACCGAAACCTTATTTGGCCCTTTCCACAATGCTATTCACCTGTTCTGCCCAGCGGGTTTAGCGGACGTTTCAGACATGTTTACAAACAGGTACGCCTCGTCATATTTAAAGTGCATAATTTTCACACGTGTGTCACTAGTAAGTTTCATTGCCTCCTGTTTTATTGTACGAGGCGTGTTTTTCAAGTAAGTACTGTTTTGAAATTAAAAAAAGATGTGCTAAGACATCTCAATAATTTTGTTTTTACATGAAAGCCTGTACCTTAATCCACTTTTCTACATACTTTCTGTCAATATTGAGGCACTTGTCATAACGTTGTGCCAGTTTTTAATACACTCCTCACAGAAGTCTGCCGCCTGGCTTGTTAACCACTGCATCACCACTGTTTTGACTTCGTCACCGTCTTGAAGACGCTGACCGCCCGGGTGTTTCTTCAAGTGCAGGAACAGATGGTAATCACTGGGCGCAAGATCAGGGCTGTACGGAGGATGATCTAGAGTTTCCCATCGAAAAGATGTGATGAGACCTTTGGTCTAATTCGCCACATGCGGACGGGCATTGTCTTGCAGCAAAACGATGCCCTTGCTCAACTTCCATGGACTGTTGCTTTGATTCTCGTGTGACGTAGGCCACCCATGTTTCATCGCCCATAACAATTTGGCTTAAGAAATCATCACCGTCGTTGCTCTGCCGCTGAAGGAAAGTCACTGCACTGTCTAAACGTTTGGTTTTGTGCACATCCGTCAACTTTTCGGTACCCAACGTGCGCACAATTTTCTGTAATTCAAGTGCTCGGTCACAATGCCATACAAAACGCTAAGAGAAACATTAGGAAAGTCATCCCGCAAGGAGGAAATCGTAAAGCATCGGTTTTCTCCCAGCTTATTGCCCAATTCCTGCACCAAACTTTCATTAACGATTGAAGGACGCCCACTCCGTTGTTCATCGTGCATATTTGTGCAACCATCTTTAAATGCTCTCACCCACTTTCTTACCATTCCATCACTCATAATGTTGTTTCCGTAAACTGCGCAGATCTCACATTCGGTTTTAGGTCTTTAGCACTAAGAAATCTTATAACAGCTCGTACTTCACAGTCGGCAGGACTCACGATTATCGGAGGCATCTTAAACACTCAGTACACAACGTACACAAGGAAAAATCAGACTGTAATGGCGTCAGTGCGTATATTAATGTACAGGCTTTCATGCAAAATTAAATTATTGAGATATGTTAGCACGTTTTTTTTTTTTTAAATTTCAAAATGTTACTTACTTAAAAAATGCGCCTCATATAAACCTGTAGACAATCCACTAGTTATATCTGTGTTTTTTTTTCTCATGTCTTCCTGCAGATCTGAAGGTAGTCATTACTGTCCAAAACCAGTAGTCTGAGGATGTAAAAAATTTGTGATCGTAGACGGAAATGAAGACATTTATTCTACACTTTCTGAACCACGATTCGATTCATGACCATTTCGCAGCTTGTGAAAGGAGCTCAGACCCCCAAATTACCGATGGGCACAGGAGTTAATTATGCCATAGTGCGCACATGCGCGCGCACACACACACACACACACACACACACACACACACACACACCTAAAAGGCCAGTCGGAGTGGCCGTGCGGTTCTAGGCGCTACAGTCTGGAACCACGAGACCGCTACGGTCGCAGGTTCGAATCCTGCCTCGGGCGTGGATGTGTGTGATGTCCTTAGCTTAGTTAGGTTTAAGTAGTTCTACGTTCTGGGGGACTGATGACCTCAGATGTTGAGTCCAATAGTGCTCAGAGCCACACATAAATTCTGGCCTTGGCTCGCGGGAAACGCCTCCCGCAGATTGGAAAATAGCACTCACGCCACATGGACCCTTGGACCACAGGACAAACGTGTCTGGCGTTGAGTGGTGTGTGATGGGATGGGGCGGGTAGAGGGGTGGGGTGGGAGGAGGAGAGTCAGTGTGACCCAGCAGGTAGTCGGAGCAGGTAGTCAGAGTAGCAAATTATGTTTCTCCTTTGTCGTAAACATCACTATGGAGAGGGAATACCATCGTGTTCGGTGTACGGCACGCGTGTATCATGTAGTATCTGCAGCAGAAACTTGAGCTGCAGTTGGCAGCAAAGTGACGCAATGAACTGTTACAAATCGATTGTTTCAAGGGCAGCTCCGAGACATACGCCCTGTACCGTGCATCCACTGACCCCCAAGCCCCACTATCTGCAACTTCAGTGGTGTCAAGCGAGAGCTTACTGAAGGGCAAGGTTGTGTTTTCTGATGAAAGATATTAAATTCACAGTTGAACATGAAACTAATAAAAGCATTAACTTTCTTGACCTGAAAATTTTCAATAGTAACAATAAACATCAGTTTAGTATTTACAGAAAATCTACCACCACAGATATCAGTATTGACAACTCATCTTGCCATCCCCACCAACAAAAAATGGCATATTTCTGAACGATGCTACACCGAATTAAAAGAGTACCAATGAGTGACACAGACCAACAAAATGAAATCATTATATTTAAAACAGTTGCTCATAATAATGGATATAAACCCACAATAATAGAAAAACTCCACAACAAAATGCAGACAAAAACCACAGATCCACTTCACAGCAGTCACTTCAAGCCAAATCAGTGTGCCACAGAAGCCAAACCTAAATATGCTACTCTTCCATACATAGGCCCACTTTCATACCAAATAGAAAACTTATTTAAAAAGAAAAATATCACAATCAACTTTTCCACAAGTAATGAATTACAACAAAAATGAATCCATGATGTAAATAGCTCCAAGAGTCCCTACCGTAAATCAGGAATATACAAACTCAAATGCGATACATACCCAAAATTCTACATTCGACAGACAGACAGAGGTTTTGAAATTAGATAAAAAGAACACATTGATGCTTTAAGACTTGGTAACTTGAACAAATCCGCATTTGTAGTCCATATTGCTGAAGAAAACTATTCAGTGGGAAACACTGAGGACAACTTAAAAATTTTACATCTAGCAGAATAAAGAACCACTATGAATATATTAGAAGAAATAGAAATAAACACACACAAAAAGAGCACTCCAGACTGTATCCTTAATGAACAAACAGAGTTAACTAACACCGCTTTCCTGAAAAATTTCCGAAAGTTATTTTCCAGCCTCCAATGTAAATAATATTAGTACTCTTATCTGTAGACCAAGTAGCAAATTTATATGTTACTATTATTCTCATGATGCTAAATGTAATTAAAGAATGTACTACTTTACCTATACAATACTATATATATATATATATATATATATATATATATATATATATATATGAGGAAGTATTGAATAGGATTGGGGAGAAGAGAAGTTTGTGGCACAACTTGACCAGAAGAAGGGATCGGTTGGTAGGACATGTTCTGAGGCATCAAGGGATCACCAATTTAGTATTGGAGGGCAGCGTGGAGGGTAAAAATCGTAGAGGGAGACCAAGAGATGAATACACTAAGCAGATTCAGAAGGATGTAGGTTGCAGTAGGTACTGGGAGATGAAAAAGCTTGCACAGGATAGAGTAGCATGGAGAGCTGCATCAAACCAGTCTCAGGACTGAAGACCACAACAACAACAATATATATATATATATATATATATATATATATATATATATATATATATATATATATAAATTAATGTAACAATATCAACTCAAAAAAAAGTTCAATGTCTCTGTACTAGTGTAAAAGGCATTACAGTTGCGTAAATGAATATATGATCCTTTCCAAACATAGGACATCATTGTCAAATGTTACGATATACCATATCATCTTTGATACTCATATGTTTGTAAGCTCTTTGTATGTATCAAAACATGTGGTACGTGGTAGAAATCTTCTCAGTGACAAATCTAAAGCGTACAGTGAGAAAAATTTACGTGTGCAACAATAAGAATGCAGTGGGAATGTATTCACATCTGTTGGACGAATATTATGAAAACGAACACTACTAGCCGACATTTCACGTAAGTCACATGCAACGAAAATCTGTAACGCAACCAACTGTGTGTGTCGTGTTCATAGTTATGTATGATTTATATTTTAGGACAATTAATTTGTAAAAAACACACCACATATCATAAAGAAAGCGTGTAAACCGTCTTAGGATGAATCACAACGATTTGAAACCGGTAACGATACCCTTTGAATAAAGTAACTGAAAGTAAATTTGTGGCTGGTTACTGTCCCAACACATCAACATTTGTCTTGAAACAACAGCCACGGTCTCCATCATGTCATCATATGACAAAATTGCATTAACCAAAGTGTTTATGTGCTGGACTCACTGGTCCTACGAATATAGTTATTGTCTGGGATGAGATATCGTACGATAGCAAGAACACTTTCGAGCTCTCCTGAGGGTGATTTCCAACAGGATAACGTTCGCTGCACATCACTGTTGTAACGCAAGTCGAGAACATGTGGGATATCATCGGGCGACAAGTCCAGCGTCATCCAAAAGCAGCTCTAACAGTCCCTGTATTGACGACCAAGTGCTGCAGGCATGAAACTCAAACACACAAATTGACATCCGGCACTTGTGCAACACAACGCATGCGCCCCTGCCTGCTTCCATTCAACTTTCTGGCTGTTACACCTGTTATTGACATACCAGCATTTCAGATTTGCAATGGTTTATCTCGCGTTTACATTAACCTGTGATCTTGCAGTGTTAATCACTTAAATACGCTACCTAGACGCATGTATTCCCGATGTTACATTACTTTAATTATCTTTTGGTGTTGTGATTTTTTCCATCAGTGTATATCTTCCGTAGTTTTCTTCTTTATATCACAAACTATTTTCTGCCTGTGAATTTTGTCAGCAGCTGTTTCTGTGTGGTTGTGTTCGTCGTGACTCTCAAGCAGATCTGTGCCTTCACCGGAGGCACTTTTAATAAAAAATTTACAGCTTTTAATGTTACACGTTAATCACACTACGTCATCGTTTAGTAATTTTTAGAATCGGAAAGCGTAATCTTTTTGAAGAAGCATTTTTCCTTCCATTCTCCTCAATGGAACTGCAGTTGCGTTGGGGGATATCTTCACTGTGAAATGAACTGCTGTAGATTGAACCGTGAGCCCACAAACTACCGCACTAAGGAGGTTGGGAGAGTTTGAGGCTATCACTTGATGATAATCAGCTAGACTCGTTAGAGAGGCATGGTTCCTCCTATCTGATTAACCTATCTGCTTACAGGAGTTGACAGTTCTGCACCCCGCTTCGCATCCCTCAGCGGATAACGTGGCATACTTAAAAGGCAGAGTTCCACAGGGAAGAACTGTTATACCAAAATATTGTTTGGCTGTGTGCTAAAAATCCCGTTCTATAACATCTGGAACAGTTCATTAATAGTGGTTGTTTAGTTAACACTTACTACTGGCTGTGACCGGTTTGTCACAAGTGGACCCCTTCTCTTGGTGGATGTATGCAAGTACGTGTAGTTGTGAACAGTAATTAGTTTGATTCCGCGTTTTCTATTCCTAGTACTTTACTATCCACAATTTTTTTGCTTTTAAATATGCTCTAACACAAAAATGACACACCGGGAAGACTTATCCGAATGGGACGGAAATCGGTAGATATGAAATACATGTAGATGAAAACACATGATCACAATTTCAGAAAAGAGTTGATGGTTTATTCAAGCGAAAGAGCATCACAAAGTGTTCAAATTAATAAAGTCTTGGTTCGCGTTTGGCTCTTATGAAAGCAGTTATTCCGCTTGGCACTGAATGATAGAGTTGTTGGGTGTCCTCCTGAGGGATATCGTGCCAAATTCTGCCCGACTGGCGCGTTATGTCGTTAACATCCCAAGCTGGTTGGAAGGCCCTGCCCAAAGTACTCCCAATGTTCTCAATCGGGTGACCTTGATGGCCCAGGTTAGAAGCAGTAAAATAATAAACTCACTTACAGAATTGATGGCATTTCCAGCAAGGTACTTAAAGCTTGTTCCCCACAGATAAGAAGGATTCTCAGCCACGTATGTAATAGCTCTTTGGAGCAGGGTGCTTTCCCCGATAGACTGAAATATGCCATTGTAAAACCATTGCATAAAAAGGGGGATACGTCGGATGTCAACAGCTACCGCCCAATCTCTCTTCTGACAGCTCTATCATAAAATTTTTGAGAAAGTAATATATTCAGGAATAGCCTCCCATATTTGTAAAAATAAAGTACCAACAAAATGTCAGTTTGGTTTTCAGAAAGGCTTTTCAACAGAAAAGCTATATACGCTTTCACCGATCAAATATTAAATGCTCTGAATAACCGGACATCACCCATTGGTATTTTTTGTGAACTCTCAAAGACCTTTGATTGTGTAAATCATGGAATTCTTTTAGATAAGGTAAATCATTATGGTTTGAGGGGGGCAGTTCACAAATGGTTTAATTCATACTTAACTGGAAAAATGCAGAAAGTTGAAATAAGTGGTTCATGTAATGTTAAAACAACAGCTGATTCCTCAAACTGGGGGGCTATCAAGTATGGGGTCCCACAGGGTTGGTCTTAGGTCCTTTACTGTTCTTGATATACATTAATGACTTACCATTCCACATTGATGAAGATGCAAAGTTAGTTCTTTTTGCTGATGATACAAGTATAGTAATAACATCCAAAAACCAAGAACTAAGTGATGTAATTGTAAATGATGTTTTTCACAAAATTATTAAGTGGTTCTCAGCAAACGGACTCTCTTTAAATTTTGATAAAACGCAATATATACAGTTCCGTACAGTAAATGGCACAACTCCAGAAATAAATATAGACTTTGAGCAGAAGTCTGTAGCTAAGGTAGAATTTTCAAAATTTTTAGGTATGTCCATTGATGAGAGGTTAAACTGGAAGCAACACATTGATGGTCTGCTGAAACGTCTGAGTTCAGCTACGTATGCTATTAGGGTTATTGCAAATTTTGGTGATAAGAATCTCAGTAAATTAACTTACTATGCCTACTTTCATTCACTGCTTTCGTATGACATCATATTCTGGGGTAATTCATCGTTGAGTAGAAAAGTATTCATTGCTCAAAAACGTGTAGTCAGAATAATTGCTGGAGCCCACCCACTGTCATCCTGCAGACATCTATTTAAGGATCTAGGGATCCTCACAGTAACCTCACAGTATATATATTCACTTATGCAATTTGTTGTTAATAATCCAACCCAGTTCAAAAGTAATAGCAGTGTGCATAGCTATAACACCAGGAGAAAGGATGATCTTCACTATGCAGGGTTAAATCTGACTTTGGCACAGAAAGGGGTAAATTATGCTGCCACAAAAGTCTTTGGTCACCTACCAAACAGCATCAAAAGCCTGACAGATAGCCAACTAACATTTAAAAATAAATGAAAGAATTTCTAGATGACAACTCCTTCTACTCATTGGCTGATTTTTTAGATATAAATTAAGGGAAAAAAACAACTTAAACATTAGTGTCATGCAAATTTTGTGTAATGTAATATCTTGTACAGACATCTTTTATTAACCTGACACGTTCCACATCATTACGAAGTGTCGTATTCATGATCTATGCAACAAGTATTAATCTAATCTAATCTAATCTAATCAAGCAGTAGAAACTCTTGTCGTGTCGTGTGCAGGCGGGCATTATCTTGATGGAGTATAAGCGCAGGATACTTGTCATGAAGGGCAACAAGACGGGGCGGAGGATACCGTCGACGTACCGTTGTGCTGTAAAGGCGCAGCGGATGACAATCAAAGGGGTTCTTCTATGAAAAGAAATGGCAGGCCAGACCACCACTCCAGGATGTCGGGCCGTCTGGGCGACAGTCAGGTTGGTCTCTTGCTGCTGTCTGAGATGTCTCCAGACGTGTCCCTGGTCACTGGAGTTCAGTTCAAAGTCGGACTCGTCACTGGAGACTATTCTACTCCAGTCAATCACATTCCTGGCCGAAGAAGTGTCTGGAACATCCCAGACATTGAGGGGACACCAAACCTGACTGTCGCCCATCATATGGACTGGCAACCATGAGTGATGGTGTGGGTTGCCATTTCTTTTCATAACCTGATACCTGTCGTTGTCATCTTTGGCACCCTTACAGTACAGGGGTTCATCGACAACATTCTACGCCCTGGTTTGTTATCCTTCATGGCAAGCCATCCTGAGCTTACGTATCAGAAAGACAATGCCCACTAGCTCACGACGAGAGTTCTACTACTGGTCTTCATGCTTGACAACCTCTACATTGGCCAGTAAGGTCGCCGAATCTACCCCAAGAGTGGGAACGTTTGGAGCATTAAGGACAGGATCTGCCAATCAGCTAGGGATTTTGTGACATATCGCGGCAGTGGGACAGAATTTGGTACGATGTGCTTCAGGAGGACATCAAGCAGAGTCAATCAACGCCAAGCCGAATAACTGCTCTCATAAGGCCAGACGTGGACCAAGGCGTTATTTATTAGGTCAGTTTGTGAAGCTCTTTCTTGAATGAACCATCAAACCTTTCTGAGAAATTGCTACTATTTGTTCGTCTGTACATGGCTAAAAAGTGAAAACCAATTATAACACCATTAGTATGATTTGGGGCTAAAATATACAGGGTGTAAATTTTAAGTTGACAAACCAGAATAACTCGAAAAATAAGCTTCACACGAAAAATGTGTATAATCCAAAGTTGATTATTTTCGAGGGGGACATCTGCTGGTGCTAAAATTAGCCCGTCACCCCAGACCCCTGGGGTCGGGGCGGGAGGGACTTTAAAATTTCAAATGGGAACTCCTATTTTTTATTGCAGAATCAGACTTTACATAAAAAAACTACGTACATTTTGTCTTAAACATTTGTTTAATTCAAGAAAATGCATGTTCCCATTTTTTCGTGGAAAATGGTTACGCATAGACAAAAATACTTATTTACTTCGTAAATTTTGATTCGATGAAACTAAACTTCGAGTTTCACCACGAAACAAACAAAACTTAGCCGAATTTGCTGAAAATATTAATATTGGGGTAAACATTTGTAAAACTCTAATTCCTCTCTCTCAAACTCCACCCTATGGGGAGAGAGGGAGAGTTTTAGTTTTAGCGAATCAAAATTTACGAAGTAAATAAGTATTTCTTATGTATCCGTAACCATTTTTCACGCAAAAATGAGTACATGGATTTTCTTGAATTACAGCGCCAACTACCAAGAATCAAAACAAATGTTTAAGACAAAATGTACGTAGTTTTTTATGTAGAGTCTGATTCTGCAATAAAAAAAATGGGGGTTCCCATTTGAAATTTTAAAGTTGCCTCCCGCCCCACACAGGGAGCTGGGGTGACGGGCTAATTTTAGCACCAGCAGATGTCCCCCTCGAAAATAATCATCTTTGGATTCTACACATTTTTTCGTGTGAAGCTTATTTTTCGAGTTATTCTGGTTTGTCAACTTAAAATTTGCGCCCTGTATAATAAAAATATTTAGAAAAACAAATCTACGGGGCATGTCAGAGTTAAGATCATTACAGACAGAGCACATAGTTACAGAATTGGTGAAGTATGTTGTGGGTCATACTCACTATTGTTGTACCATGTCAGTCAAACGAAAGATGCACACAGTCTCAATTCCAAATTTGTGTATGGTATACAAGCATTCCACAAGTGTGGGTTGGAGTGTGGAATGTCAGAAGTTTGAACATGATAGGGAAGCTAAAAAAGAACCTAAAAACGGAAATACGAAGGTTGAATGTAGGTGTAATGGGGGTCTGCGAAGTGCAATGGAAAGCAGACGAGGATATTTCGCCGCACAGATAAAGGGTAATGTCATCAGTGGCAGCAAACGGTACACCGGGAGTAGGATTGAGTATGAACAAGAAAGTAAGGCAGAGCTTGAGCTAATGTGAATAGTTAAGCGATAGGGTTGTTCTCAGCAGAATTGACAGTAAACAAATGCCAGCAACTACAGTTCAGGTATACATGCCAACGTCAGAAGCAGAAGAAGAAGAAGTAGATAAAGTAAATAACGATACCAATAGAGTAATTCAGTATCTAAAGGGAGATGTATCTAATAACCATGGCGGATTGGAACGCGGTAGTTCAGGACAGAATAGAAGGAACAGTTATGTGAGAGTGTTAGCTTGATAGCAGAAATGTGAGAAGAAGAAACCTAATTAAGTTTTGGAGTAAATTTCAACTAATACTTGGGAACACAATATTCAAAAATCACAAGAAAGGAGGTATACTTGAAAAATGCCCAGAGACACGGGAAGATTATATCATGGTCAGACAGAGTACCCGAAATCCCTGCATGCGAAAAGCTAGCCAGTCTCACGTCCTGTGCTGTTTGTGGCAATAGAATTTGCACAAATTCCCAAGTCTTCTTATTATATGTTATGCGGGATTCGAACTTAGATGGTAGGCTTAGATATATGTAGGTTGCATCTCGTGCCTCCTCGGAGTCGCCTTCCACCGCTCCAATTTAAACTGAGGTCCATTATCTGAGATTATTCTATCGACACATCCTACTTGCGCCAAGAAGTCCTTGGTTCCATTAAGTCTGCTGCAGCGAGGTGACGCAACTTAATGGGTGCAATAGAGCGGTAGTTGTATCGTCTGTGTAATTTGTTTCGCCTTTTGGCGTGCTTGTCGGGCAGAGTGGACCTTCCTTATCCTCCGCTACATGTTACTAAAGTGTCATAAGTTCCTCAATTGCAGACAACATTTCTTCAGGTCAGAATACATGTAACTGAGGTGTGTATGCAAGTTACTTTATTTATTAGTTGACCCCGAATATAAAGCGGGCAGAGTGTCAGTGATATTGGCTTCTCTATTTCACCGTTTCTCCTTTAGCCTTTTGAATGTCGGATCGTAGTCCTATTTCTTGACTACATTCTGCAGTGGCACGATGAAGTCCTCAACGACCATGTTTGTCACATAGAATATATAGAATATACTGAACTAAGTGTCTTGAGTGTCCTCTCCTAACTCTCCCATCTGTCCCACTGTTTTTTTTTTAGCCAGGCATATAAGTGATTGTGAAGTTGAATTACTGTAGGAATATGACACATCACGTCAATCTATCGTAGACTCACTTGGTTGTCAGCAGAAATTATAGGCTCGGTGGTCCATATATGATGGTCTGTATACATCGACTTGTGTCCTAAGAGGACATAGTAGAACTTTGTAAATCCTCAAACTATGGATAAAACATCAGGCTTGGTCATTGAGTGATTCTTTTCACACACTGACAGTGCATGACTACCAGCTGCTGTTGTGTTTTTCATTATCTCTCCATTCTCCTCAATCTCCTGACTATCATGACTCTGATTCTCGTGTTCGCCAGATTAGTAGCTAAGCAAAAATCTGCTGATTAATTGGTATGTGACCAGTGTATGCCTGTATCTGAAATTCTCTATCGGCATTCGCATCCTGTGCCCACGGTGTCTTTTTCATTTTTAATGTGCAGAGTCTAAAATATGTTAACGTGTCTATTGTAATACATTTTTTTGTAAAAATTGCTGATTCCACGAATTCATCTTAAATTCCTTCTGGTACGAGGTATTGGGAACTATTCGATCACCTCTGACTCGTCTGGATACGATGTATTCCGTCCACTGAAAGAATATGACCAAAAAATTCCACCTTTCGTTTGCCAAAACAAGATTTCGCTAAATTAATTGGTTCTTCAGAACACTGAACACAGCCTGTAGGGTTCTGTTGTGATCCATCCAAGTTTCGTTTGCAATTAACAGGTCATCCACTTAGCAGGTAAAGTCATTCACTGATTCAACGAGGATACCGTTAATCGCACGAATAAACGCAGCTGAAGGTACGTTTAGGTTGAAGGTGACTCGTTGGAGTTGATAACATCGACCGAATGCTAGAAATACCGTGTATTTGCGGCAAGACGGATGCAGTTCTATCTGCCAGAACCTCGATCTGAGATCGGATGATGAGAAGACTTTGGCCCTGTGAAATATCCGTAATAGTTCTTCTAGTTTCAGCAGTCCCTGGGATGATGATGTCTGGAGTCCAGTACAAGGCATATGTATCCGACATTCTTCTCAACAACTCAACGCACGTTCAATCACATCCTCACTTAACATGCGTCCTATTTCTTGCCCTAATTTTCCTCTGTGTGCAAGTGGTATTGCATAAGGCGGTACAAAGAAGTTGTTGTCCTCCCTCACGCTGAATGTGTACTAAAAATAGTTGATTGCTCCTGTCTTCGCTAGAAATACCTTACAACTGCGGATGAATATCGCCATCAACTTCTGTCTATCGTCTGCATTCATATTCAAGGTTTCACTTCTTATCATTTTGTCATCATCTGCTGAATCCTCTTCGTCTTCATCCGCCTAGGTCTCATTGCTTTTCTTACAATAATCTAGGTCCCTACTCAATTTCAATCACCTTGCACATGTTTGTGCACGAACGGCTTATTCCACGAACCGAAGCTGAATGTCTTCTTCTTATTCAAAATGGTTTCGACGCGCCACAGATCTAACACTGCGTTGTTTTTGCTAAGCATTCCATCGCGACTATTAAGTCTGTCTCCATTTTCGGGACCACAAGAAAATTTCCTGTAAGCATGTGTCCTTAGCACGCTAATTCGAGTTGCGCCAGTCTGCTTACTTTAGTAATTTCCACTAAGATGGCACCTTTAAGTCCAGTTTTCTTCAGTGACAACTCTGGCTAAGTACAGTTCACTCTGCGTCTATTAAAGGTGGTTCCCACTATCGCCGAAATCTAGCTACTGCTATCCAAAAATCCCACATAATTTTACAAGTTCCATTGCGACCCTTATCGGCGGTAGTTGTCACTTTTTTTCATCTAGTAAAGCTCCAGAAACGTCGCCAGATTTGATTACGTTTATGAGGTTGGTTCTGATTAGTGTTGCGAGCGTGAATCTGCAAAATGCCGTGTATGTATGAAGTTGACTATCTCGTTCAGATATCTGCACTCAAGCCTGCATAATCCACCAACGGCAACTAATTAATGCACTCAGTACAACTCAGTAACACTATCTGAAAACCCCTAAAGGTATCAGTGTCACAAGCAATGAGTCATAAAGTCTGATCTAATGTCAGTGATAGGTGCTAAATGTAAACGCTGAATAATTAAACATTAATTTATTAACATGCAAAGTCGATATTGATATAATACATAAATAAAACGTATAACGAGCAAACAATGTTCAAATACAAAGCGACTGTGTGTTCACTGGCTCATAGAGTTATCCCATTGTTGAATAATTAGTCTCTGGCAACGCAATCCTCACTCCCTTCAAACCCTGTTAACTTTAGTTCAACTGCACGAAACATGAGGACTAAATACAGTAACTGGATATCAGACGAATTATCGACAAACCACATGCATCCAACAAAGCTACCGTGGGTTTGCGATAGGAACTTGTGTGTCACATAAAACTCAATGGAACACTCAGGGTTTCTCTGCTCGCTGGTGCTGCGAATTACGCTCACCGTGTGGTGGAATAACGCCGCTGATGTGCTGCTGGCCCTGTCACTGAAGACGACGCCACTGTCGCGTCTCCAACACTGGACGCCTCTACAGGTGCAGTCTCAAGTCTTCGTTTCAAAAGGATCCGAAGTCTTTCTGACAAGACACAGTGAAAGAGCTATCCCGAAAGTCCAACTTAACTCCCCAAGGCTAAGCTAAACCGCACACCACAAAGCTCGGCGGCACTCCACCAATCACTAAAAGTGGATTTTGCCCTCAAAATTCAACAGTCTCCACGCAGTCTCTCTTTCAATCTCCTCCTCCGTTATTCTGCCCAAATCGTTCTACATAGATGTTGTTCCCATAACTTATCATACAATGAAGGCTTTCACGACCGGATGTTTCAGCTGCTGAGAATTTTTTCGGGTTGTATGGCCGTGGTCCATGGAACTCTTCTATCCCTGACGTTTCGTCCAAGGCTACGTTGGACATCTTCGGAGGTGGTCCCGGTTGGGCTGAGTCTTGCCGACTCGGCACAACAGCACAACCAGGAGCACATCCGAAGATGTCCAACAAAGCCTTGGACGAAACGTCAGGGATAGAAGAGTTCCATGGATCACGGCCATACAACCCGGAGGAATTCTCAGCGGCTGTTCCCATAACTGTTTCATCCGTCATTTTGTGGCCCATTAGGCTGGTCTAATGTCAGTGATAGTTGCTAAATGTAAACACTGAGTAATTAAACATTAATTTATTCATGTACAAAGACAATAATGATATAATACATAAATAAAATCTATAATTAGCAAACAATGTTCAACTACAAAGTGAGTGTGCGTTCACTGGCTCACAGAGTTACCCATTGTTGACTAATTGGGCTCTGACAACGCAGCCCCCACTCCCTACGACCCCTTCACTCGTTGTTCCACTGTCTGTTTCGCGACCTGTAATTGTTGCTTCTCTCATTGCAGCCTCCGTTTTGTGGCCCATGACACCGTTCAAAATCACCTGCTTCTGATGGACCTGGGGAGTAGTGTCTATTGCCAGGGTGTCCAGTCCTGTTATCGTAGTTTTCTTAGTTCTTGACTCCTGTAGTGCTTGTCAGTATTGCGCCTACCTTCTTGACTGTGGCTGCGTCTTAAATACGAACTCTACCTTATGCAGCGTGTTTAGATCCATCTGACATCTTCCTGCCAACACTTGCAGATAATTAAACAGAAGTTTCAAGTAGCAGTGTCTGATGATCTCTCCCGTCAAGCGCAGTTCACCTACAAACTGGTTTCTCTCAATCATTGCATCAAGGGAATTCACCGTGCTTTTTTACATTGTTACCCTTAGTGAGAATCACTTGTTTGATTCTTTCCTGAGTTTGCTTCGACCGTTAGTTCTTCAGGAGCCTTAATTCTTCATAGGACCAGCACGTATTTGCTAACCCTCACATTTTCTTCGCTCCCATTCCCTACATGTGTCTGTAAATAAATTCGAGCTTGTGTGACAATGGGAAAGGCAGTGGTAATGACAAATAAAATCGCGAAATCGATGTTTTCGGATGTGGCGTGATTCACTCAGCTTTGCAGTTTTGAAATGTCCTAAAATGTCCTAACTTACAAGAAGTGCTTCTAATCGAACGGTACCTCACCTGCCACCCTGCTTATCTTTGAAAGTGAGTAGTCCTTCTGTTTCGGCCGTCGGTGTTGAATTCATTAAAGTACATCCTTTTCTAAGATTCCGAAGTTCACTTTCGATTTTGTCAAGAGTCTCATTCCCTAAATGATTCATAACGTGTAGCAGTTTCTCGTCTATTCGCTTCTTTATGTTCTCTTGTCGTGTCTCCACGGTTTCATTTCTCTTTCCTGTTTTGAAGATTGCTTCCTGACAATTCTTGTCCATATTCTCACTCTCTCCTTTCACTTCTCTTGCTACCTTTTTCGCTTCCTGGGCTACGACTTTCATCTCTTGAGCAATTATCTTTGTTTCCTCGGCTAGCTAGGCCATTTTCTTCGTATCCCCCTTTATTTCACGAATTTCACCTCGAAGGGTCTCGCCAATGTCCTTATTTTCAAAAATGGTTTAAATGGCTCTGAGCAGTATGGGACTTAACTTCTGAGGTCATTAGTCCCCTAGAACTTAGAACTACTTAAACCTAACTAACCTAAGGACATCACACACATCCATGCCCGAGGCAGGATTCGAACCTGCGACCGTAGCAGTCGCGCGGTTCCGGACTGAAGCGCCTAGAACCGCTCGGCCACCGCGCCGGCCCTTATTTTCCTTTCACGTCCCATTCAGAACTTTTACAATAAGGAACTGGTCATCTTTCGTTTTCCTAGTTCTGTGTGATGAAGCCACACATAATCCTGCTATAGTACCATCTATCGTTTACCTATTCAATCTCCTGCATTGATTCACTGTATTCACGATTGCTCTCTACCGGACTTGGCTGTTCTGCGAAATATTTCTCACGCTCCTCTGCTGATTCACAAAGACATGCGGCTCTGTCTTGCTCCATCATGCTACCTGTTTTGAAACTATCGAGACTTAATAGGTGACGCACTTTACTTTGTGTTAACTTTCAATCTCGACTAAACACTAATACGTGAAACACAAACTGACATGCTAATGTGCCCACTTACATATCTACTGACTGCAACCTGACATGCTCGCTCAACATAAAATAATCATATCGAAAATTTTCCAACGTTGGTTTCAACTGAGATATATCAACAGATGTGGAGCAAACCCCCCACCCCCCACCCCCACCCCAAAAAAAGGAAGAAAAACCATGAACATGAACCTAGTGGAAAAAAAATTGAATGAATTATTAGTTCGCACCAGCAAATACTAGAGACTACCGCAGTACAATGTTTGTCTCTTATCCAGTTGTAAGGTGGCTATAATTTCGCTCCTTACAAGCACCCATCCACATACTTTGCCATGATCTACAAACACAATTAGGTATCATACAATAGGTTGTACACCGTATATATGAATATATAAGGGAGACTGACATTGTCACATACGCCTTCTAAATAATTGTTAACGCTTATTGCATGAAAAGTGACAGAGTGTCTTTATTATTATACTAGCACAGGTTGGAGCGACAGTGGAAATGAAACGGAAGGCGGAACTAAAGCCCTGGGTGGAAGGCCCACACAGGTGTGTTGGTCCTGCTTAAACACAGAAAGTAGCAAGACGGACGTTGGGACACCTGAGCTCTGGGGCACAATAGAGTCGCGACCAGCTGATATTGTAGCCGGACAGGAAGGAGTATACTTCGGAAACTACGCTAATCTTCGACGCAGCTGAGAGGAACGAGAAAGCATGACCTCGGAAACCACAGAGATTGGGTTATTTCAAGGATTTTTACTCAGAAGCGTGCCATTGTACGAGTATAGGTTTTTCCTGGCAGACTTTCCGTGCTGGACGACAAAAGATTAAAATATGGTTGGTCAGCGTTCAGAAGAACCTGTAGAGAGGGAGAATATTCCGTGGTTTCGGGAATATGATTCGTTTTCGGAATTACGATGGTGAGGAGCTGAGCCTTGCTGGGAAGTCAGCGGTGTAGAGACGTGGTCTTCCGTTGTGAGCGCCCTTGTGTGATGATCGCTCGCTATCAGCTTTGTTGGTACAGACGGACTTGCTGCCTTTGCTCTCAGGAGAGTTTATAGTTAGAACAGTTAGGCTCTGTACTGTTGCGAACCTATACGATTCTGTACTTCACCTCTGGGTTGAAAGTCGTCGTTGAGGACGCAGCGTTCAGTAATTGAGAGCACTTCCACTGCCTATACTTACGTTGAGACGTTATCTGAACTCCGTCCTTGTCTGTAGGACACAGAGAGAAGAAGACAGTATTAGAGTATATTAGTCAGAGGACCGCCTTCTGCCGTCCTAGTGTCTGAAAGAGTTTTATTTCGTGGCTGAAGTTCTTCTATCGTCGCAGACGAGTACGAGAACCAGCACGCCGACGCACCAGACGCAGTACACACGGTGATATCGCAAATTGCTTTGACTTATTAGGGCTATAAAGCTAAACAGCTGTGATCACATTAGTTTTTTTTCCACTGAGGTACCACACCACCGTAGATTATCTTTGAAAGTAGTGTCTTCTAGTCTTTGGTACGTAGATGACGTCAGTCATTTCACGTTATTGATATTAGATCGCGGTCATAATAAGGGGCAGAGTTGGGCAGTTGATTAGTAGTTTTAATTAGGGACTGTAAACTTTGTAATATAAAGGTTTTTTTTAATCTACATTAAAAATATAAGCAGGAACAACGTTTATCATTTAGTAGGATTAGTTGCCTTCATCATTCATTTATGTTTAGATTGTAATTTATAGAATTAAGAGATCCTAAGATCTGATTCAGGGGTAGTCAGAAAGGACCAAATCTTACTTTTAGCGTTTATTATTCTCCGTTGCGCACATTCATTTTACACCCGCCTGGAGTAGCATCTTGGACTATATATCAAGAGGCTTCACTCGATTTCTATCACAGGCACAACTTTCTTTTAGCTGCAGCCCAGTAACATCTTGCATAGTTTATTTTGTGGCTGGCAGCAAGTAATTCTATTCGCTCTGAGAGTTGGGGACATGTAGCTTCTCTGTTTTACTTGCTGTTAGGAAAGAGTGGGAGTTCTAAGAGAGTTACAGAGGCGAGGTCAAACCTTATGTGTCTCAGTATAAAGAAGATAAGAAAGTTCATTGAAGAACATAAATACTGAGGCTAGATTAAAACTTCTTGTCAAAGTGTAAAGAAGATAGGAACATTTATTAAAGAATAATAATATTGAAGCTAGATTGAACCTTATTTGTCAAAGTGTAAAGAAGGTCGAATGATTATTAAAGAATGTGAAAAAGCCTTTTCACTTTTAATTTATATAGGTATGTCCTTTCAATATCACAACAGGGGATAACCTTAGGAAACCTACGGATTAAATACCTGCCTTTTGCAGACAATTTGGCGATTGTCACGAAAGGTATAAACGAAACAAAAGAAGCTATTGGAAAACTACACGAAATCGCCTCCAAAACTGGACTACAGATCTCTTACGATAAGACAGATTACGAGCACAAAGAAACTCTCATCTCTGAACACAAAGTACGGCACGATTTACAAAACGGTAAACTTCAAATACCTCGGTGAAACACTACAAATGAGCGGACATAACATAGCCTCAAACGAAGAAAGAAGAACTAAACTGGACAAGGCATACAAAGTGGTGTGGAATCATTACAACAAGAAGTCTATCTCACAAAAAGCCAAATTACGCCACTACGACACGGTGGCGCTCCCAGAAGCACTGTATGCAACAGAGACCACACTAATCCTAGGGCATACACGTATCAGACAACTAAAAAAAGTAGAACGGAAAATACTTAGGAAAATATTTGGAGCAACTAACAACAATGGAATATGGATCAAGAAACCTACAGAGGAACTATACAATCATATGGAGACAATCACAGAAAAGATTAGAAAACGCAGACTACAATTCTATGGACACCTATACAGAATGCCATCACACAGACTGACCAAACAGATCTTTGACTATGTAACCACTAGAAACAACAAATGGGTGGCAGAGGTAAAAACGACCTGAACCAACTCAACATCACACCAGACACAATAAACGACAGAATAAAATTCAAAAACATCATTAAGAAAAGTAAACTACATGGGATACACTGTGACAAACGAACAGGCGTAAAAATGGACCGAAGAACGCAAACAAGATCACAGCCGGAAGATGAAAGAAATATGGGCAACCAAAAAGGCAACCAAAATGAAGCCGAAGACACGAAGCCGACAAGAAGCATGGACAGAGGACCGGAAACAGAAACATAGAGAGCGAATGAGGGAAGTTTGGGCAGCAAGGAAGGCAGCAAAAGGAATTGGCCATGTAGTTTAGTCTGACTGCGCTATTTAAGGGCAAAACACCAATAATAATAATAATAATAATAATAATAATGTCCTTTCAACAACTACCCTTTTCACCACAAAGTTCTTTTAGGTCATATATTCTGTCATTTCATTTTCAGTGCCCGCCGTAATCATTGCGCGTGGTAGTCTGATTTTATATATAGTTGTCGGTCTTCGTGCGTTGATTTCCGTAACTTCCGCTACTATTTTGGAGTTGAGCTGTACAATAGCAATACTTCACTGATGCCACAGTGTGTCTAAGTTACTTGTTAACTTACATTATGCACTTACTCGTTGTCACTGTTACTTGCGTATCACACCAGAGCAGTTACTCCCTCACCATCGGCACTGGTGACGTCTATCCACACTTCCTCCACCTTCAGCGACTTCACAGTTACGCACCCCCTCGAGTTTGTTAACATCTCACACAACTACGTTTGTATCTCTGTTGTTAATATCTATATGCAAAGTCTTTATTTTCTTCATTCCTAGATACCGGCCGCGGTGGCCGAGCGGTTCTAGGAGCTTCAGTCTGGAACCGCGCTGCTGCTACGGTCGCAGGTTCGAATCCTGCCTCGGGCATGGATGTGTGTTAGGTTTAAGTAGTTCTAAGTCTAGGGGACTGATGACCTCAGATGTTAAGTCCCATAGTGCTCAGAGCCATTTTGAACCATTCATATATATTTGGTTATTTATAAGGTTTGGTAACATAGAGGTATTTACAATTTCCAATAAACAATCCTGAGCAGGTTCATGCTTCCATCTCGAGGAGGCTTGTAGGCATTACATGCTCTGGGGATCCCAAACCACCGGTCACACAGTGTTGATGGTCTCTTTCCTGCTGTATAAAAGAATGGTGAGTGTGGACCGTGCCTTATTACAAAATGAACTATACCCGTTCTGGAGATGATAGACTACGCTTTAATTATAGTCTCTCTTGATATTCGCACAAAGCTATTTCTCGGTGGCATGTATTTCCACTACCTCACTATCATTTTCGTCTTTCTATGTCCCATTCGAGAATGATGCTAGAGAAGAAGGACCGTCAGTAAGAGAAACCACAGAAGTACTAAACCGAGACGACCGGGCATAAGTTACAAACCTACCTCTGTTGAACGCGAGTGAAATGTGTTACACGCTGTATGAGCTTCAAAGCATTTTCACATCACATCTGCTTAAGGTCAACAAGAATCACATACAAGTCCATCAAAGATATTGAATTTGTTTGGGGGACGTTTCCTTAGGGATCTCTCTAGGAAAAAAATGGAGCCATTATCTATGTCCCTTTTCGTGGTAGTGTTATTTAACTAAACGCCAATAGTGAATGGTGAAACGACGTCATTTTATTCCAGTATGATGAACATAGAGAAATTATGGCCAAGCTTAAAGTGATTTTAAATCGCGATGTGGTGAAGTATGTATTGAAGAAGTGGACTGAGGACGGAGAAGAGCCACCATGGTTTTGTAAGAAAATTCGAAAAATGACGAAACAGAGGTTGTTACACTCTCGGTGCAGGAAAGGACGAGAAAATGTTATTAGGCAAAAGTAAGTAGAAATCATTGCGTCTGTAGACCGATTGATGCGTGAAGCACATAACAACGTCCACCGTAATACATTAGCGATAGATATTGCCGAGAATGAGACATATGAGCAATAAAGTCATTGCTTGCCTAATGCGACTTTTACTACTGCGACCTAGCCAGCGTGAATGCAGAGCCACTGATTATTATAATAATGATCGCTTGCCTCCTGGATGACTTTCCCTCAGATTTATTATTTAAATTAAAACATTTTCGAAAATCTTGGAACCGCTGGGACAGATATATTTCCAGTACCATGTCGATAATAGGTAGCAATGGTCGAGTTTCTCGATTCCCGAAGTGAGTGAAGTGCCTGCAATGAATCGCCAAAGAAACTGGTAATGGCATGCGAACCGTTCAACGAAACATCATCGACATGGGCTTTCGGGACCGAAGGACCACTTGTGTACCCTTGGTGGCTGGGCCTGTCAACACAGACGTTGGACCGTTGATGACTCGAAACATGTTTACTGGTCAGACGAGTCTCATTTCATATTGTGTCGAGGGGATGGACGTGTACGGGTATGGAGAAAAGCTCATGAATCCATGGACCCTGCAAGTCAGTAGGGGACAGTAAAAGCTGGTGGAAGCTCCATAATGGTGTGGGGCGTGTGTAGTTGAAGTAATATGGTACCTCTGATAGATATAGATACAACTCTGACAGGTGACACGTACGTAAGCATCCTGTCTGATCACCTGCGTCCATTCATGTGCATTGTGCATTTCGACGGACTTCTGCAAATACAGCAGGACAATGCGACACCCCCCACGTCCAGAATTGGTACAGTGTGGCTCCAGGATCACTATTCTGAGTTTAAACACTTCCGCTGGCGACCGCGCGACTGCTACGGTCGCAGGTTCGTATCCTGCCTCGGGCATGGATGTGTGTGATGTCCTTAGGTTAGTTAGGTTTAAGTAGTTCTGAGTTCTAGGGGACTGATGACCACAGATGTTAAGTCCCATCGTGCTCAGAGCCATTTGAACCATTTTGAACTTCACGCAATTGTTAAGGTTCTTCTCCTCAAAATCAATACATCCGGTCGTATTCTCCCCTCCTCTTTTCATTCTTATATTTGTTTTTGAGGCCAGTCTTAGATGCTAACTGAAATGCCAGCTCAATATGCTCTACAAATACACTACTGGCCATTAAAATTGCTACACCAAGAAGAAATGCAGATGATAATCGGGTATTCATCGGACAAATATATTATACTAGAACTGATATGTGATTACATTTTCACGCAATTTGGGTGCATAGATCCTGAGAAATCAGTACCCAGAACAACCACCTCTTGCCGTAATAACGGCCTTGATACAGCTGAGTCAAACAGAGCTTGGATGGCTTGTACAGGTACAGCTGCCCATGCAGCTTCAATACGATGCCCCAGTTCATCAAGAGTAGTGACTGGCGTATTGTGACGAGCCAGTTGCTCGGCCACCATTGACCAGACGTTTTCCATTGGTGAGAGATCTGGAGAATGTGCTGGCCAGGGTAGCAGTCGAACATTTTCTGTGCGTTCACCGCATTGTCACCAAACACGAATGCGACCATCTTGATGTTGTAAACAGAACCTGGATTCATCCGAAAATATGACGTTTTGCCATTCGTGCACCCAGGTTCGTCGTTGAGTACACCATCGCAGGCGCTCCTGTCTGATGCAGCGTCAAGGGTAACCGCAGCCATGGTCTCAAAGCTGATAGTCCATGCTGCTGCAAACGTCGTCGAACTGTCCGTGCAGATGTTTGTTGTCTTGCAAACGTCCCCATCTGTTGACTCAGGGATCGAGACGTGGCCATGCGGATAAACGCAATCGCGATAGGCTATAATCCGACCTTTATCAAAGTCGGAAACGTGCTGGTACGCATTTTTCCTCCTTACGCGAGGCATCACAACAACGTTTCACCAGGCAACGCTGGTCAACTGCTGTATGTGTATGAGAAATCGGTTGGAAACTTTCCTCATGTCAGCACGTTGTAGGTGTCGCCACCGGCGCCAACCTTGTGTGAATGCTCTAAAAGCAAATCATTTGCATATCACAGCATCTTCTTCCCGTCGGTTAAATTTCGCGTCTGTAGCACGTCATCTTCGTGGTGTAGCAATTTTAATGGCCAGTAGTGCATTACAGGAAAGCATAAAAGGAAAAAAGGCGGACTGACGGGATCGTCCATAGGTGTGTCTGCGCATTTACGTATTTCTTTGTTTTCTGAAATCTCTGTGGTGAACTTAGAACGCAGGATGGTACTTGGTATGTCGAATCATTTCACACTTGAAACTACTGATACGAATAAAACATTTGTAACCTCGCAATAAAATCTGACTAACCTCTCAAGAAAATTGTGACTCATATACACTCCTGGAAATTGAAATAAGAACACCGTGAATTCATTGTCCCAGGAAGGGGGAAACTTTATTGACACATTCCTGGGGTCAGATCCATCACATGATCACACTGACAGAACCACAGGCACATAGACACAGGCAACAGAGCATGCACAATGTCGGCACTAGTACAGTGTATATCCGCCTTTCGCAGCAATGCAGGCTGCTATTCTCCCATGGAGACGATCGTAGAGATGCTGGATGTAGTCCTGTGGAACGGCTTGCCATGCCATTTCCACCTGGCGCCTCAGTTGGACCAGCGTTCGTGCTGGACGTGCAGACCGCGTGAGAGGACGCTTCATCCAGTCCCAAACATGCTCAATGGGGGACAGATCCGGAGATCTTGCTGGCCAGGGTAGTTGACTTACACCTTCTAGAGCACGTTTGGTGGCCGGGATACATGCGGACGTGCATTGTCCTGTTGGAACAGCAAGTTCCCTTGCCGGTCTAGGAATGGTAGAACGATGGGTTCGATGACGGTTTGGATGTACCGTGCACTATTCAGTGTCCCCTCGACGATCACCAGTGGTGTACGGCCAGTGTAGGAGATCGCTCCCCACACCATGATGCCGGGTGTTGGCCCTATGTGCCTCGGTCGTATGCATTCCTGATTGTGGCGCTCACCTGCACGGCGCCAAACACGCATACGACCATCATTGGCACCAAGCCAGAAGCGACTCTCATCGCTGAAGACGACACGTCTCCATTCATCCCTCCATTCACGCCTGTCGCGACAC
The DNA here is from genome assembly GCF_023864345.2 of Schistocerca serialis cubense. Taxonomy (NCBI): domain Eukaryota; kingdom Metazoa; phylum Arthropoda; class Insecta; order Orthoptera; family Acrididae; genus Schistocerca; species Schistocerca serialis. The sequence goes on along the minus strand of NC_064638.1, from coordinate 1,203,684,087 downwards.
CACTGGAGGCGGGCTGCACGATGTTGGGGCGTGAGCGGAAGACGGCCTAACGGTGTGCGGGACCGTAGCCCAGCTTCATGGAGACGGTTGCGAATGGTCCTCGCCGATACCCCAGGAGCAACAGTGTCCCTAATTTGCTGGGAAGTGGCGGTGCGGTCCCCTACGGCACTGCGTAGGATCCTACGGTCTTGGCGTGCATCCGTGCGTCGCTGCGGTCCGGTCCCAGGTCGACGGGCACGTGCACCTTCCGCCGACCACTGGCGACAACATCGATGTACTGTGGAGACCTCACGCCCCACGTGTTGAGCAATTCGGCGGTACGTCCACCCGGCCTCCCGCATGCCCACTATACGCCCTCGCTCAAAGTCCGTCAACTGCACATACGGTTCACGTCCACGCTGTCGCGGCATGCTACCAGTGTTAAAGACTGCGATGGAGCTCCGTATGCCACGGCAAACTGGCTGACACTGATGGCGGCGGTGCACAAATGCTGCGCAGCTAGCGCCATTCGACGGCCAACACCGCGGTTTCTGGTGTGTCCGCTGTGCCGTGCGTGTGATCATTGCTTGTACAGCCCTCTCGCAGTGTCCGGAGCAAGTATGGTGGGTCTGACACACCGGTGTCAATGTGTTCTTTTTTCCATTTCCAGGAGTGTATAACCTTTCATTAATTAAGTGACTGTGAAAATAAACTGGTAAATCTGGACGTCAGAAATGCTGCGTCATGGCCATGAAAAGTCATTCTGAATAAACTGAAAATTCTCACCTCAATTATGTCGCCGGATAACGCGTATATATCTGCTCCTATAAGAAATGTTTCTGGCACAGCCCAGTGCAATGCTGGCCACTAGATTTATTATGTATAAAAAGTAACAACTGAATTTTCTTTACGATAATCGGGATTGCCATGGATAGGAGAAATTAGTAAAATCTTTGAATTCGATAAATCATTGTCAAAAGTTATTTTATAAGAAAGATTATTATTAAAAGATTTTTTAAAGGCATTTACATGGGACTTGATATAACAATAGCACAAAATCAGTTGTTACAAATTACATACGCGCGCGGCTATGAATAGTAATTTTTGGTTTTACCTCATACTACATCGCTCGGGCACCGCCATCGCTCACCCCGACCTGCCCAACCGCCCAACTGCCACCTACTACTACTAGGCTACTACTGCATACCAACACCTCTCTCTGGTCTGCGATTCTATTGCAGCTTACATATCGCAGGCAGCGCGTGAGCAATCCATCGAAGTTGCATCTGCTCGAGTGCGCTAGCAATAAATTCCTTAGTCATCGACCTCTTACACATTCTATTTATGCAGCATTGCCGCACCGCACTATCCAAGAATACTGGCATAACAGAATTTACAACAGAAAATCTATACTAATAATAAAGCTCTAAAGCCGTCGTGTCTGTCCGTTTTATCTGTTTGAACACGCTAATCTGCAAACCTACTAGACGAATTTCCATGGGGTTTTCACAGGTAATTTGAGCGTAGACTGGGACAGTATACAGTAATTTAAGGTTTTAGCAGACTGCTCAGCTTATCAGGTCGTATGTATGCTTAGTGACGGCGTAGTACACCAAAGATGGCGTTGTAAGTGTCGTAGAACACTGAAGAACCAATAAATGGTGCTGTAGGGGCCTTTTTTTTTTTTTTTTTTTTTTTAAATATAAAACTCAATGAAAGAAGTGTTTTTGGAAGTTTAGGACAGTGACAGAATTAAGCGTCACAATCTCATCTGTATGAACACAAACTGACATTGGATTTAAAAAGTGGTTGAAATGGCTCTGAGCACTATGCGACTTAACTTCTGAGGTCATCAGTCGCCTAGAACTTAGAACTAAGTAAACCTAACTAACCTAAGGACATCACACACATCCATGCCCGAGGCAGGATTCGAACCTGCGACCGTAGCGGTCGCTCGGTTCCAGACTGTAGCGCCTAGAACCGCACGGCCACTCCGGCCGGCCCACTGAATTTACTTGGCTAAGATATGCGGATGTAATGATTTCGCTTTGTGTATTAAAACTTGCCGTAATTGCTTTGTTTCTTTCCATATGTTTCATTTAGATTTGAGTTGTTGGCTAGGAAAAACGAATCCATTGACAAAGTAATTTTTTAAGCGTTCCGTTTCTACCAGCAAAGTTCCTTCTTCCGTTGCAAAATATGGGGCATAGCTAGCAGTCATTAGAATGACATACATAAGAGAGAATGAGACGCTCCAGGTATACCCACACGCACGGCAAAAACCTCTGTGACTTGAATAACAGCCGTCCTCAATAAATGACTCTATCGGTGCGTTGCAAATTTCTCCCAGTCGCTGTACTAGTCCGCAAGTTTAATAACCTCTAAAGAATACAAAGAATCTACATAGACACACAGTACCGTGGACACAGATCTTAAAATACACTCCTGGAAATTGAAATAAGAACACCGTGAATTCATTGTCCCAGGAAGGGGAAACTTTATTGACACATTCCTGGGGTCAGATACATCACATGATCACACTGACAGAACCACAGGCACATAGACACAGGCAACAGAGCATGCACAATGTCGGCACTAGTACAGTGTATATCCACCTTTCGCAGCAATGCAGGCTGCTATTCTCCCATGGAGACGATCGTAGAGATGCTGGATGTAGTCCTGTGGAACGGCTTGCCATGCCATTTCCACCTGGCGCCTCAGTTGGACCAGCGTTCGTGCTGGACGTGCAGACCGCGTGAGACGACGCTTCATCCAGTCCCAAACATGCTCAATGGGGGACAGATCCGGAGATCTTGCTGACCAGGGTAGTTGACTTACACCTTCTAGAGCACGTTGGGTGGCACGGGAGACATGCGGACGTGCATTGTCCTGTTGGAACAGCAAGTTCCCTTGCCGGTCTAGGAATGGTAGAACGATGGGTTCGATGACGGTTTGGATGTACCGTGCACTATTCAGTGTACCCTCGACGATCACCAGTGGTGTACGGCCAGTGTAGGAGATCGCTCCCCACACCATGATGCCGGGTGTTGGCCCTGTGTGCCTCGGTCGTATGCAGTCCTGATTGTGGCGCTCACCTGCACGGCGCCAAACACGCATACGACCATCATTGGCACCAAGCCAGAAGCGACTCTCATCGCTGAAGACGACACGTCTCCATTCGTCCCTCCATTCACGCCTGTCGCGACACCACTGGAGGCGGGCTGCACGATGTTGGGGCGTGAGCGGAAGACGGCCTAACGGTGTGCGGGACCGTAGCCCAGCTTCATGGAGACGGTTGCGAATGGTCCTCGCCGATACCCCAGGAGCAACAGTGTCCCTAATTTGCTGGGAAGTGGCGGTGCGGTCCCCTACGGCACTGCGTAGGATCCTACGGTCTTGGCGTGCATCCGTGCGTCGCTGCGGTCCGGTCCCAGGTCGACGGGCACGTGCACCTTCCGCCGACCACTGGCGACAACATCGATGTACTGTGGAGACCTCACGCCCCACGTGTTGAGCAATTCGGCGGTACGTCCACCCGGCCTCCCGCATGCCCACTATACGCCCTCGCTCAAAGTCCGTCAACTGCACATACGGTTCACGTCCACGCTGTCGCGGCATGCTACCAGTGTTAAAGACTGCGATGGAGCTCCGTATGCCACGGCAAACTGGCTGACACTGATGGCGGCGGTGCACAAATGCTGCGCAGCTAGCGCCATTCGACGGCCAACACCGCGGTTTCTGGTGTGTCCGCTGTGCCGTGCGTGTGATCATTGCTTGTACAGCCCTCTCGCAGTGTCCGGAGCAAGTATGGTGGGTCTGACACACCGGTGTCAATGTGTTGTTTTTTCCATTTCCAGGAGTGTACGATAAATTACTTGCAGAAGAATAAAATACCGCCTATAAATCTTGTATTCTACTCATTTGTGCCTGATAACTGATGTTTCACAGTTTATATTACACTTCAAATCGATATGTCTTCGATGTTCTATAAGCAACATTCACTGTTGGGCCAAATGACTGTGACCTGAATAATAGTGTGTTTGCCCATCTTTAGCATGAAATGCAACAGCATTTCTGCGAGGCATTGTTGCAACTAGTTCATCGTGGGTTTCCGGAGGTACATTTCAACAAATGTGTGCACACAGGTCATGCGATTCTCTTAAATTACGAGCCTGTGATCTCGGGACACAGAATTGATGCCAGATAGCGTACAAGATATGTTCCATCGGGTTCACGTCAGAAGAATTAGGTAGCCAAGACATCAATGTGAGTTAATTATTATGCTCCTCAGACAACTGGAGTATGAGTCTTGCTTTTTAACACCAGACTGTTGTCCTGTTGGAAGATGTCATCGCCGTTGGGGAAGACATCAAGTAGGTGGTCCGCAATCTGCTCCCGTCTCCCACAGATCAAGAACGAAGTTCTCAGTTTAAAAAGGGTGTAAGACAGGGATGGAGTCTTTCGCCTCTACTGTTCAGTCTATACATCGAGGAAGCAATGACGGAAACAAAGTGAACGTATGAGTGGAATTAAAATTCAGGGTGAAAGGATATCACTGATAAGATTCGACGATGGTATTGGTAACCTGAGTGGAAAAGAAGAAGAATTGTTGGACTTGTTGAATGTGCTAAGCGTCTACTGAGTTGGCTTGATAGTAAACCGAAGGCCGACCGGGGTGGCCGAGCGGTTCTAGGCGCTGCAGCCTGGAACCGCGCTGCGCTACGGTCGCAGGTTCGAATCCTGCCTCGGGCATGGATATGTGTGATGTCCTTAGGTTGTTTAGGTTTAAATAGTTCTAAGTTCTAGGGGACTGATGACCTCAGAAATTAAGTCCCATACTGCTCAGAGCCATTTGAACCAGTAAGACACATGAGAGTAATGATGAGTAACAGAAATGAGATTAGCGATGAACTTAACATCAGAATTGGGAAACACGGAGTAGAAGAAATTACCGAATTCTGCTAGTTTGGAAGCAAAATAACGCATGATGGACGAAGTCAGCAGGACATAAAAAAGCGGAGTAGGTTGGGCAACGGGGGATTGCTGGGCAAGAAAGTTTCCTCGTATGAAACATCGGCCTTAATTTGAGGAAGACATTTCTGAGAATTAACGTTTGGAGCGCGGCATTGTACAGTAGAGAATCATCAACTGCGAGAAAACCAAGAAAGAAGTGAATAGGAGTTCTTGAGGAATGGGTGATTTCTCAGTAGAATCAGCGAAGAAGTAACATATTGTTGTGATCTCAGGAAATTATTTTGTGACATCAAATACCATGAAAGTCACTAATCAGGTCGCCCCACGTTGGGCGCCAAACATGTGGTGAACTGAGATTTTCTTCTCTTTGCTGTCGAACATGAAATGACGAGCAGATGACTGATGAGATTGGCCCACGATAAGCGCCAACAATTAATTGATATCAATAATTAAATGAAATGAAGCTCAAAGGGTACAAAATTAAGGGTGTTCATGTATGAATGTAAAAGGTTGCTTATATGATCAAACCACGAAAAAACGTATTTCAATAGTGCTGTTTATGCAAACCAAAACCAGACTATATATTTATTGATTTCAAGTTTCTGCTACCAGTCACTTTTTATTTTATGTTTAATGTAACATAATGCAACGCGTTTCGAACATGTTCTGTTCATTTTCAAGCGTTTGTACATACATATATACAGGGTGTTTCAAAAATGACCGGTATATTTGAAACGGCAATAAAAACTAAACGAGCAGTGATAGAAATACACCGTTTGTTGCAATATGCTTGGGACAACAGTACATTTTCAGGCAGACAAACTTTCGAAATTACAGTAGTTACAATTTTCAACAACAGATGGCGCTGCGGTCTGGGAAACTCTATAGTACGATATTTTCCACATATCCACCATGCGTAGCAATAATATGACGTAGTCTCTGAATGAAATTACCCGAAACCTTTGACAACGTGTCTGGCGGAATGGCTTCACATGCAGATGAGATGTACTGCTTCAGCTGTTCAATTGTTTCTGGATTCTGGCGGTACACCTGGTCTTTCAAGTGTCCCCACAGAAAGAAGTCACAGGGGTTCATGTCTGGCGAATAGGGAGGCCAATCCACGCCGCCTCCTGTATGTTTCCGATAGCCCAAAGCAATCACACGATCATCGAAATGTTCATTCAGGAAATTAAAGACGTCGGCCGTGCGATGTGGCCGGGCACCATCTTGCATAAACCACGAGGTGTTCGCAGTGTCGTCTAAGGCAGTTTGTACCGCCACAAATTCACGAAGAATGTCCAGATAGCGTGATGCAGTAATCGTTTCGGATCTGAAAAATGGGCCAATGATTCCTTTGGAAGAAATGGCGGCCCAGACCAGTACTTTTTGAGGATGCAGGGACGATGGGACTGCAACATGGGGCTTTTCAGTTCCCCATATGCGCCAATTCTGTTTATTGACGAAGCCGTCCAGGTAAAAATACGCTTCGTCAGTAAACCAAATGCTGCCCACATGCATATCGCCGTCATCAATCCTGTGCACTATATCGTTAGCGAATGTCTCTCGTGCAGCAATGGTAGCGGCGCTGAGGGGTTGCCGCGTTTGAATTTTGTATGGATAGAGGTGTAAACTCTGGCGCATGAGACGATACGTGGACTTTGGCGTCATTTGGACCGCAGCTGCAACACGGCGAACGGAAACCCGAGGCCGCTGTTGGATCACCTGCTGCACTAGCTGCGCGTTGCCCTCTGTGGTTGCTGTACGCGGTCGCCCTACCTTTCCAGCACGTTCATCCGTCACGTTCCCAGTCCGTTGAAATTTTTCAAACAGATCCTTTATTGTATCGCTTTTCGGTCCTTTGGTGACATTAAACCTCCGTTGAAAACTTCGTCTTGTTGCAACAACACTGTGTTCTAGGCGGTGGAATTCCAACACCAGAAAAATCCTCTGTTCTAAGGAATAAACCATGTTGTCTGCAGCACACTTGCATGTTGTGAACAGCACACGCTTACAGCAGAAAGACGACGTACAGAATGGCGCACCCACAGACTGCGTTGTCTTCTATATCTTTCACATCACTTGCAGCGCCATCTGTTGTTGAAAATTGTAACTACTGTAATTTCGAAAGTTTGTCCGCCTGAAAATGTACTGTTGTCCCAAGCATATTGCAACAAACGGTGTATTTCTATCGCTGCTCGTTTAGTTTTTATTGCCGTTTCAAATATACCGGTCATTTTTGAAACACCCTTTAGATACATAGAGAAATGTTACTTAAAAATAAACAGTCTTAAACTATGATTCTTCAGTTTCTCCCGGCGTATTTGTTGCTCGAACAGTCCACGGGTATGTTGCCGGTTCATAGTGTCCAGCGGGCACAATATTTCGACGATCAGACTTGTCGCCATCGTCAGGTGCGCTGACGAACTGAGCTCCCAAGGGCGGGCGGCCGATTTAAATCCCCTCTCCCCGCGGGCCGTTCTCTTCGCCGTCCGCGCCCACGCGCCGGCGGTCGCGAAGACGTGGGCGTCGGAATCTGTCGTAGCGTCGATGTGCTTGCTACGACCGCCCTGGTCGCCTGTTCGTACTTCTTGCTGAGAGTCTTCTTAATTACATTCAATGCCGGGTCCCAAACCTTGCTGAAGATAGCGGCCCGCGGGGGGAGGGGATTCAAATCGGCCGCCCGCCCTCAGGAGATCAGTTCGTCAGCGCACCTGACGATGGCGACATGTCTGATCGCCGAAATATTGTGCCCGTTGGACACTATGAACCGGCAGCATACCCGTGGACTGTTCGAGCAGTCCTAAACTAGATTAATCTAGAACACTTTGTATCTCAGGACCGATTGACTGGGCGTGGACACGACCCAGTTATTAAAGGGACGGAGCCGGCCGCGGTGGTATCGCGGTTCTAGGCGCGCAGTCCGGAACCGCGCGACTGCTACGGTCGCAGGTTCGAATCCTACCTCGGGCATGATTGTGTGTGATGTCCTTAGGTTAGTTAGGTTTAAGTAGTTCTAAGTTCTAGGGGACTGATGACCACAGCTGTTAAGTCCCATAGTGCTCAGAGCCATTTGAAACATTTTTGAACCATTAAAGGGACGGAGGACGGGACGAATCGTCTCACCACGATTTGTTATTGTTCCGTCGTGTAGTGTTGTCGGCGGCACGCGCTGCGTCGGTTTGGCCTCATCGGCAATCGCGCCCTTGCGGCGGGGCCCAGGCACGATCTCCGCGTTGTCTGACAGTTGTTGGTTGCGTGGCCGAAGCTGTGCTATCACAGTGTCGGAAGGCGGATGGTGGCGACGGGTGGAAGAGCGCCCATGTCCTTTCACTTCCGCGGTGTCTCCAAGACTCCCCTTTCTCGCTTCTCCTCCATCTCTCAGCTCAACTCCTCTTCGAAATATTCTTCCTTTCGGCATTGTCACTGGCGGACAAAATTTTCAATCCAGCCTAATGACAGATCGCCGTTTCATAGCCACGCCTCTCCCTGCGGGGATATTTCATATCTGACGCGGCCTGGCGTGTGCCTCGTGTATCAGCATCTTTCTCACGATTTCACATTATTGAGATGTTTTCCTGCATTCCGAGGCTGTTGTGAGAGCAGCTGCACGATACTTCTTTTAACCGCTCCTTCTGCGCGAGGGCTGGACAATGTTTGGGCTCTGTCTCAAAATCTGCCGGTGTCAGTGATTTATAAGGAATGCCCTCTCTGTAGAGAAAAACATCTTAAGAACGCTGACCTCTTTCACACGCCTCCCGCACTTTGTGTACGCTCCTCGCTGTGCCCGTGGGGTGTCGGAATTGTCGGCACATTCCTGCTTCCTAAGGCAGGTAAAAGTGACTGCCGCCTGGCCAGAATAACTCAGATGCTTTTGCGCGTACATTCTTGGCGTTCCGTCCAAATGGCTCCAGGTGTCCATCAGTTCTGGGCACGCTTCTCGTTGTCAGACGGGCCCTTCGCAACGTGTCCCTCTTTGAGCGGGGCGATGGCGCCTCCCGGTTTCCCGCTGTGTCCCTGCAGAATAACTACACTGTTCTCTCCTCGGGGACCAACTCGCGGCGAATTGGCGAAAGTTGTCGCCGTCGGAAATATTACAATATGGAAAACATTGAGAAGCAGAAGGGACACGATAAGAGCACATTTGATAAGACATCAAGGAATAACTTCCATGACACCAGAGGGAGGTGTAGGCGGTAAAAATTGTAGGGGAAGAATGGATATATCCAGCAAATAACTGAGGACGCAGGGTGCAAGTTCAACTCTGAGATAATAGATTGTCGAGTGTATGGCTAATTGACAACTTTGCTCTCTTCGCGTTGCTCAGATGTTTCTGATTTAAATCATGGAACAGCGCAGCCGTTATGTATTTTTTTCATGCTTAGCACTAAACGTTTCGAGAATTTTTTGTCATTGACAAGTGCAAATATTTATGTACATATTTTTTGAGCTGTTTGTGTGAGTATTGTCCCTCTCTTGCACTGTACTGTGTCGTCTTTTTGAGGTTACAAAGTACCGTACTATGTCTCCTACTCTTTCCAGACAAACACACACACACACACACACACACACACACACACACACACACACACACACGCACACACTGTGAAACTTCACAAGCAGTACGAGTGATGGTTGGCATGTGTGATTTTTTTTTTTTTTTTGCATAGTGGAACTGCCCCAATAATACCGTATAACCTCATAAAGACGCACAGTGTAACACAGCACAACATAGAAAGTACTAACGTAAATATTTGATCACGACAATGAGAAATTCTCAGAACGTGTCATGATAAACATGAAAAAATACGTAAGTGATGCACTGATTTATTATTTAAAGAATGAATGGCAATTGCAGGCTTTCCAAAATCATCGATTACGAAGAATCAAATTGAGACGAACGTTTCTCCTTCCCACTTGTTATCAGCGCATCTTGGAGGAGCCGTGATACAAAATGTTAACTGAAGAGCTTAATTATTCCTGACACTAACTTCCTCATCAACATTCTGTTTCCTTTCACATATTTGTCATTTATGAACGAGGGCTACTCAGAAAGTAGGGAACGTTTCCGTCTGACGCCGCTAACGTGGATTTTGGTAACTGCGTGTTCGGCAGCTCAGTCGGCATCCATCCGTGACAGCGGGAACGTCACTGCGCGTCTGAGTTTTTCGATGTTCGAATTTGAAATGTGAGCTGCAATCGAAAATCCCGTCAGTTGTGAGGTTCAGTCTGTGATGCGGTTTTTGTTGGCAAAAAACCTAAAACCTAAAGAAATTTATCGTGAGCTGTGCGAAGTGTACGGAAACAGCGTAATGAGTGAATGTTCTGTCCGGAAATGGTGCATTATGTTTAAAAAATGGCCGAACCAACGATCATGATGAAGAGAAGAGTGGACGCCCGAGAATGTGGCAAACGATCTTGTTGCTAAAGTTGATGAAACGATTCGTGAAAACCGTGGCTTCACAATAACGGAGCTTTCGCTTTCTTTTCCACAAGTTTCACGGACTTTGTTTTTTGAAGTTGTCACTCAAAAGCTAGGCTACCACAAATTTTGAACACGGTGGGTACCCATAATGCTTACAGAGCACCATACAGAACAGCGAATGGGAGCAATATTGACATTTCTGGAGGCCTACCACAAATATGGTAATTCATTACTGGATGGAATTGTAATTGGTGACAAGATTTGGGTGAAACACGTCAATTGCGAGACAGAATTACGGTCTGTGGAGTGGGAGCTCACAAGGTCCCCCCAAAAACCAAGAAAATGTTGCAAACCTTGTCAACAAGGAAGTTGATGGCGACAGTGTTTTGGGATAGGCAAGGCGTGTTTCTTATTGATTTCCTCGAACGTGGAGCAACCATAAATTCAGCGCGGTACTGTCAAACTTTGTACAGCCTTAGAAGAGCAGTTCAAAGCAAACGCCGAGGAAAGGTGACGTCCAAAATTTTGTTTTTGCACGACAATGCCCAACCTCACACGGCGAACCGCCCTAAAGAACTCTTTAATTCATTCAAATGGGAAATTTTCCCTCATCCACCCTACAGCCCTGATCTTGCACCAAGCGACTTCCACTTGTTTCCCAAGATGAAGAACTGGCGTGCAACGCAGCGCTTTGATGACGACGCGGAACTCCAGGCGGGCGTGACTCACTGGCTGCAGTCACAGGCGGTAGAAAAATCTCCGACGTAGGTATTTCTAATTATGCGAAAACGTTCCCTACCTTCTGAATAGCCCTCGTATACGATAAAAACTTTGATAATCTCGTCTCATTGATTTTGGTAACAAATTTTGTTGCTGACTGGCAATCATTACAGAAAATTAGTACCAATATTAATTAACTACAATGTAGTAATGGCCAAATATTAGAAATGCTGAAAATTATATAATTTGAAGAAAAATGATCGTTGGTTAGGTTGTAGGGAGTACTACAATGTGTCCATTCGTTATGAATCTGTTACGTGGTCGACTTTAACTAATAAATATGTGTAACAGTTTAGCATGCTTATTTCCAGCCGTTCTGCGCATCCCCCATCATTAACTGCTAGCAGCCAATAAGATTCATTCTCTTTCCGAGCGGCCAGTCGCGAGTTGCAACTGGAATGCGAGAATCTGTCTACCATAAGCTGCGCTGTTGTGTGCGACTAATTTCGTGGTTTCCTGCCAGAAAGCTCACTGTATGTAGTATGTTGTTGGTTCAAACGGCTCTGAGCACTATTGCTGTGGTCATCAGACTGCAGCGCCTAGAACCGCTTGGCCACTCCGGCCAGCAGTATGTTGTTGTTGTGGTCTTCAGTCCTGAGACTGGTTTGATGCAGCTCTCCATGCTACTCTGTCCTGAGCAAGCATTTTCGTCTCCCAGTACCTACTGCAATCTACGTCCTTCTGAATCTGCTTAGTGTTCTTCTGGTCAAGTTGTGCCACAATTTTCTCTTCTCCCCAATTCTGTTCTGTACCTCCTCATTAGTTATGTGGTCTACCCACCTAATCTTCAGCATTCTTATGTAGCATCTCATTTCGAAAGATTCTATTCTCTTCTTGTCTCAACTATTTATCGTCCACGTTTCACTTCCATACATGGCTACACTCCACAAAAATACTTTCAGAAACGATTTCCTAAAATTTAAATCTATACTCGATGTTAACAAATTTCTCTTCTTCAGAAACGCTTTCCTTGCCATTGCCAGTCTACATTTTATATCCTCTCTACTTCGACCATCATCAGTTATTTTGCTCCCCAAATAGCAAAACTCCTTTACTACTTTAAGTGTCTCATTTCCTAATCTAATTCCCTCAGCATCACCTGATTTAATTCGCCTACATTCCATTATCGTCGTTTTGCTTTTGTTGGTGTTCATCTTATACCCTCCTTTCAAGACACTGTCCATTCCGTTCAACGAGCGAGGTGGCGCAGTGGCTAGCACACTGGACTCGCATTCGGGAGGACGACGGTTCAATCCCGCGTCCGGCCATCCTGATTTAGGTTTTCCGTGATTTCCCTAAATCACTCCAGGCAAATGCCGGGATGGTTCCTTTGAAAGGGCACGGCCGACTTCCTCCTCTGTCCTTCCCTAACCGGATGAGACCGATGACCTCGCTGTTTGGTCTCTTCCCCCAAACCAACCAACCAACCAACCATTCCGTTCAGTTGCTCTTCCAAGTCCTTTGCTGTCTCTGACAGTATTGCAATGTCATCGGCGAACCTCAAAGTTTTTATTTCTTTTCCATGGATTTTAATTCCTACTCCAAATGTTTCTTTTGTTTCCTTTACTGCTTGCTCAATATACAGAATGAATAACATTGGGGAGGGGCTACAACCCTGTCTCACTCCCTTCCCAATCACTGCTTCCCTTTCATGCCCCTTGACTCTTATAACTGCCATCTGGTTTCTGTACAGATTGTAAATACATTTTCGCTCCCTGTACCTTCAGAATTTGCTGTAATCGACGGAAAATCAACTAGTAAAACAGAATTGATATCTAGCATTTGCAAGGAAGTGTTATAGGCGCCCCTCTGTTCCTGATCTGATAAACGATTTAGGAGACAATCTCAGCAGTCCCCTTACACTTTCTGCATGTGATGCTGTGATTTACCGTCTTATGCAGTCATCAGAGATTAAAGCTAATTAGGTAACGACTTAGACAAGATATCTGTATGGTAAGAAAAGTTGGAGTTGACTCTAAATAATGAAAAGCCTGAAGTCATCCACATGAGTACTAAAAGGAATCCGCTAAATTCGGTTTACAGGATAAAGCACACGGTTCTAAAGGATGTAAATTCAATTAAATACTTAGGGATTACAATAACGAAAAACTTAAAATGTAGCTATCACATGGATAACATTGTGTGGAAAGCAAACCAAAGACTGAGATTTACTGGTAGAACACTTAGAAAATGCAACAGGTCCTCTAGAGAGACTACTTACACTATGTGCAATTTTGTCATATGATGACATGTTGGAGACCGTGGCTGTTTTTGAAGACAAATGTTGTTGGTGTTAGGACAGCAACCAGCCACAAATTTAAAGTGTACAGTGAGAACTAATTACGTGTGCAACAACGAGGATGCAGTGGGAATGCATTTACATCGATTGGACGAACGTTATGAAAACAATCACTCGAAACCGACGTTTCACGACAATTAATCTATAAAAACACACCAAATGTCAGAAAGAAAGCGAGTAAACCGTCTGATGATGAATCGCAACGATTCGAAACCGGTAACGGTTTCCTTTGAATAAAGGAACTCAAAGTAAATTTGTGGCTGGTTGCTGTCCTAACACCATCTACATTTACTTACACTATGCCCTTCTGCCCTCTTCTGGAGTACTGCTGCCGGGTGTGGGATCCACAGCAGATAGAATTGATCGAAAAAGTTCAAAGAAAGGCAGCTCGTTTTTTATTTTCGCGAAATAGGGGACAGAATTCCAGGGATGTGATACCCGAATTGGGGTGTCAATCATCAAAACAAAGGCGTTTTTCGTTGTGCCAGGAATTTCTCACGAAATTTTAGCCGCCAATTTTCTCCTCAGAGTGTGAAAATACTTTTTTGGCGCCATCCTACATACGGAGCAACGTTCATCTTAATAAAGTAAGAGAAATTAGAGCTAGCAAGAAAAGATAAAGGCGTTCATGTTACCTGAACGCTGTTCAATAGGGGAACAGTAGAGAAATAGCTTGGGGTGGTCCTATGAACGCTCTGTTAGACACTTAATTGTGAATTGCAGAGTAATCACGTAGATGTAGATGCTTCACAAGCATTCGAGAACGTTTCTGTCCCGCATTTATAAGTTCAAATGTGACTCTGAAAGCGATACTTCTATTTTTGACACTTTGAAGACGCAAGAACGAACTGCAGAGGCACGTGTCGGCAAGAGAACTGTACAGAGAATAGTAAACAGAAGTGTCAAGGCCGTAGAAACATCAGGAAAATTTATTTTCGTATCACCTGAAAATTATTGAAATTACAAGAAACCTGTAACACAAATAGATGGTTTTGACAACGATGTTTTAAAGCGCTCCGTGTTTGAAATGTGTATAAGAGGGGAATACCCAACACCACAAAAACTTGCTACAGTTGTGCCTGAGAAAATCGGCTTGGAAGGTAGCGATTCGTCATTGTAAAGAATTTTAAAATACATTGCTTTTAAACATGTTAAGAAGAGAGTTTTTAATTGAAAGAAGTGACATAGAAGCAGCACGAAGCACATCCGTTATAAAGATGCTCGATACAAGAGGAGGTAGTTATACAGTGTTTTACCTCGATGAAACATGGGTGACTCAGAATCATTCCATTCAAAAATAAAATAACTGATGGAAAAGAGTGATGGTACTGGCGGTTTTAATGTCCCCTTAGGAAAAGGTTCTCGGTTACCCGTTCTGCAGGCTGGCTCTTCTTCTGGTTTGGTTCCTGACAGTAAACTTGTATTTAGATGTAAGAAAAATAGTATTGACTACCATTCGGAAATGAACGCTGCTTGTTTCAAGAAATGATTCACTGAAAAATTCTTGCTATGTAATTACCGTACCAGTTATCATTCAGCTGTTACAGAGAAGTGATCAAGTACAGATATTGTGCTCTGGCTGAAAAATAAAAATATTCCGGACAATACAAGCCAGATTCGTGCTGAACTCCTGCAGCTCGTTAATTTATAAAAGTAAAAAATTACAAAATTTGACTTTCTCGCATATGAATGGGGTCACACAGTTTTGCGTTTACCCACATATCACTGTCAGTATAGTCTGATAGAGTTAATTTGCTCACGGGCTACTAGCTATGTGGAAAAAAAACAAAAGAGTCAAGATAACAGACACTGAAAGACTTGTGCATTAAGCAACAGACAGCATCCCTCTTCAGCTTGGGCACACTTTGTGTGTCACGCTGAAAAGTTTCAAAAATAAGACTTTCACAGGGAGGAGAAGAGGGATAAAATTTTGAACGTATCATCCTACATTTACAATCAGATGGTTCGGACATGGACTCAGGTAGCAGATGGCTTTGAAACAAAGTAAATTAGTTCGTGGTGAGACATGCATGCACGAGCTATTTCACGTGGAATGACGATTTCTACGAACAGCTCTAAGGCGTCGCCATGGGTAGTCCTCTCAGTCCAGTGGTGGCCAACTTCTTCATGGAACAATTCGAAGCACAGGCACTGGACTCGGCGACTTGCAAACCTAAGGTGTGGTACAGGTACGTCGATGATATTTTCGTGGTGTGGAGCCATGGTGAAGAACAGCTCGGTGACTTCCTAAGACACTTGAACAGCCTCCATGCCAACATAACATTTACCATGGAAGTAGAAAAGGACAAGAAACTGCCATTTCTAGATGCGCTGGTCACAAGGGACGGCGAAACCCTGGGACACAGCGTGTATCGAAAACCGACACACACGGACCGATACCTGCACAAACTGTCAAACCACCACCCGAGCCAGAAAAGAGGCATGATTAGTACACTCGTAACGAGAGCGGGACAATATGTGAGCCGCAACACCTCAAACGAGAAATGCAACGCCTGGAAACTGTTCTGAGTAGCAATGGGTACGCCACAAATTATATTAGAAGTGTAACAGAGCCAAACACTCGGCGAAGTAAGGAACCAAAAAAAGAAATGTCGGGTACGGCCTTTCTGCCATACATTCCCAGAGTGACGGACAGAATCTGCCGTATATTGTGCAAACACGGCGTAAAGACGATTTTCAAACCGACAAGGAAGATCAAAGAGTGTCTTATATTCGCGAAGGAGAAATAAGACCCACTTGCAATGTCGGGAATATACCGTATACCATGCACATGCGGAAAAGTTTATGTCGGAATGACTGGACGATCAATTGACACCAGGATCAAAGAGCATAAGCGACATTGCAGGTTGGGGCAGGTGGAGAAATCGGCCGTGGCAGAGCACGCACTGAATGAGACCGACCACGTAATAAAATTCGCCGACACGGAAGTTCTGGCTGTAGAGAAGCACTATCATACGCGCTTGTTCAGAGAAGCTGTAGAAATACAAAAACACGCGAACAGTTTCAGCAAGAAAGAGGAAAGCCTTAAGC
Organism: Schistocerca serialis cubense; assembly: GCF_023864345.2. Classification (NCBI taxonomy): domain Eukaryota; kingdom Metazoa; phylum Arthropoda; class Insecta; order Orthoptera; family Acrididae; genus Schistocerca; species Schistocerca serialis. The sequence goes on along the minus strand of NC_064638.1, from coordinate 1,203,667,582 downwards.
TAAACGGATCCTGGCTTCCCGTACTGCAGCGAACGACCGTCGCAGGTAGCAAGAGGAGAACCGCACCGGAAATGACCGCGGAGAAGCCCTCGGACGTTGGCGCGCCAGGTACATATAGTCTGCGGCCGCGAGCTCGGCTCCAGTTCACCACCAGCAATGGAGAGTGAAGCTTTGACAATGCCAGCCACTCGTGCTGGCGAAACGTCAGAAAAATCATTAGATGAACGTCGGCTGAAGAACCCGAGACAGAAGCCAATAGTCAGTTTGTCAACAAGTGGCCACGAAAGCCTTAACAATTTTGTATTCAGACTATAATGTTCAACACATTGCCCAAGGAGAAGTTAAGCTTTTTCTAGCCTGTTGCATTACTTGCGAGAAGGCGGCTGGATAATTTCGTTCAAAAACTCGAGTATTTCGACACTCTCGTCACTTTCAAGGCACGAATTGGAAAATGCCGTAAAATGAAAGCGAGGGTTACCTGTCGAGATATCGGTGGTTTTCGACATTATCGGTCAGCATTCCGTCGAGTTATTCACAGAAGTTGGTTAATTGTTAGCTTGTTCGATGGATCATAAATGTGTTCACCCACTGTAATGTCGTACGAGTTAGTTTAAACTCATAACGCCTGTTGACACCGAAAAATATGATAACATACTGACTATTTTTACGATAGTCTTTGACACTGATGTATGCTACGAGAAATTCTTTTTTGCACATAGTGGTTTACATCGAACGGCAGTGAAACACACCGACATACGCGCATTATACACATTTAAAAAATTATAGAGTAGAATCAGTTGTCAAACAGATATAATGATTTCGGTTTGAGTTTGAAGTTTATTTTGTTATGTATTACAAAAATGGTTGAAATGGCTCTAAGCACTATGGGACTAAACATCTGAGGTCATCAGTCCCCTAGACTTAGAACTACTTAAACCTAACTAACCTAAGGACATCAGACACATCCTTGCCCGAGGCAATGACTGTATTTATAATACAGTCCAAATCGCGATAAATGGCAATTATTGCATCTACTTTCGATGATTTGGTCGTTAGACATTCGTCGCTTTGAGAAAAATTGTCCTTGACGTCTTCACAAAGCTATATCAGCTGTTCTAGCCCTCCGACGTCACACAGACAATTGCAATGGATCAGTGGACATAACCTCTAGACTCACAGGTAAGATTTCTCTCGTGTAAATGAATGATCGTAATCGGTTTTAAAATGTATTAATCCGTCATAGATCTGAACGTATAATACGATGTACCGAAGGCAAATGAACATGATTGCTGTCCGCAACAACACAGTTCGGCAACACGGACGTCGTTTGCCCGCTCTCTGCGGCGACGCATGCGCGAACCTCATTCCCTCCACACCTCCATATCGCTCCGCCTATGCGCGGAAGCGCCGTCCTACGTGAAACAATTCTTTCTTTCTTTCGCTTACGCCATAGCGATCGCAGGGTCAGCGTGGTTACAACGGATTTGGCAATGTTAGTGTTTTTAGGAATGGCCAGATGCCCTTCCTGCCGCCATCCCGTACCCCCCAGGACGGAATCAGTGTACCACAACTGTCTGCGTCTAGTGTAAGTTGTGAAATAGTGTGGACGTGTTTCAAATGTCTGCGACGCGTGTAACTGAGGCGGAACGTGGGGACCAGCCCGGTATTCACCTAACGGCATGTGGAAAACCGCCTAAAAACCACACCCAGGCTGGCCGGCTCACCGGTCATCGTCGTTAATCCGCCGGGCGATTCGATCCGGGGCCGGCGCGCCTACCCGAGTCCAGGAAGCAGCGCGTTAGCGCTTTCGGCTACCCTGGCGGGTCCTATGTGAAGCATGTGCATGTCATTTATAGCCGGCCGTTGTGGTCGAGCGGTTCTAGACGCTTCAGTCTGGAGCCGCGCGACCGCTACTGTCGCAGGTTCGAATCCTGCCTCGGGTATGGATGTGTGAAATGTCCTTAGGTTAGTTAGGTTTAAGTAGTTCTAAGTTCTATGGGACTGATGACCTCAGATGTTAAGTCCCGTAGTGCTCAGGGCCAATTGAACCATTCGTCATTTTTTATCAATGAGTATAGTATGTGACATCCAGTTATGGGTTCTTGTGATCGGATCCTTACGTGGAAGAGAGAAAATTTATTCATTTTTGAAAGAGAAGTTGACAGACATTGTGAGATCGTACTGCTTTTTATTTATGTAACACATTTCTGCAGAAAAATCCATCAAGGGAGTAAAATTACACTATGATGTACTAAATTTTCAAAAGGTTGAGATGTACTGTTCATTTAAAAGGCTAGCAGGAACCTAGTACTTATTTTCTTCAGCGAGACTGATCACTATGCCCATACGCATACTGATCGCTTTGGAGAAGTGCTATTAAAAGCTTTGCAGCCAAGAATTTCCTCTGATCAGTCGAAACCAGCTGCAACCGTCCATTGGCCGCCTCTTCAACAGCTTTCACCAAGTTACAAACCACGGACAGTGGGAGAATACCTGCGTCGAGCGCATTTGCGTAGTTCCAGCGGTTGCAGCTGTTTGTCGAACGGACCTGCTGCCTCTGCATCCCGGCTCCGACTGCCGCCTCGGCCTCTCCCGTGAGTGTAATCCGTTTCCCCCACCATCCTCCCTGGCGGCTTTTTCTGGTCGCAGTCTGGGAGGCGCGGCCATTGCAGGAGTGCCCTAGTTCTTCTCTGGAGGAGAGGTTGCTTTCTTGTGGGCGCCATCTCCTCGTCTCCTCTGCGCCCACAGTAGCAATGGGAAAAACCGACCGGTTAAAACCTATACCTGCGTTTTTCGGTATTTGTTTGGTCTCGGTTATAACAGGTGTTTTTATTTTCTACTAACAACCTGGTAAAAAACTAAAATATCGGTTAACCATAGCGGCAGTATTAATATTTTTCGCTTTTAAATAAAACTATTTTAAAGAATGAGTAATTTTTACTCGAAAATTTGCATTGCTTTGAAATATTCCTTTATTATACGAGGGTCGTTCAATAAGTAATGCACCACATTTTTTCAAAAAGCCACTAATATACATAGGCAAACGTCCTTGTTGGTGCTTCACATTTGATGTGTTTTCTGTGCGCCGGCGAGGTTTCGGACCGTTCTGGCAGAAGGCAGAGCCATGGTATAGCGTCAAAATGGCGTGTACATACGACTCACGTTACAAGCAGCTTGCTGTTATTGAATTGTGTGCAGAAAAATAAACCGTGCTGAACATCCATAAATGTTTGTGTACAGTGTATGGCGACGCTGCAGTTGATAGTTGGGTAAAGAAAGTTACAGGCTCATGAAATGCAGAAACAGAGCTCGATGATCAGCCACGCTCGGGACGTCCTGTCACAGCCACTGCTCCAGACATGCTGAATCGTGCGGATGCCGTTATTCGTGACGGCCGGCGCATCACAACTTGGCTGTACAGTTGTCGGTCGACACTGGAAGTGCGTCTGCAGTGATCGAGACTCTCGGATATTGAAAGAGGTGCTCACGATGGGTTCCACGAATGCTCACAGCGGACCACGAGATTCAAAGGAAGGCCATTTCATCTGAATTGTTGAAGTGTTCTGGGACCGACGGAGAGGCCTTTCTCTCATGGATCGTTATGGGGGACGAAAGCTGGGTGCACCACTGTGCGCCGGAAACAAAAAGGCAGTCCATGGAGTGTTATCATCCTCATTCACCACAAAAGAAGATTTTCAAGGCAACCCCCTCTGCCGGAAAAGTCATGGCGAGAGTCTTCTGGTATCATGATGGCGTGATTCTCTTGGATGTGATGCCAAGAGGGTCAACCATCAATTCAAAGGCATACATGAGGACTCAAACTCAAGAATCGTTTCCGACATGTTCGATCGGAGTAGAATCCAGCAGAAATCTTGCTCCAACACGATAATGCACGCCCGCACACTAGTGTGACAACCCAGGAACACATCACCAAATTGGGTTGGACATCATTTTTTCATCCACCCCTACAGTCCAGACCTGGCACCCTCGGACTTCCGTCTATTTGGGCCGCTTAAAGATTCTCTTCGGGGAACACACTTTGAAGATGACGAGAGTGCCAGTCATGCAGTGAAAACATGGCTACGCCTACAGGACAAGAGCTTTTACCAGCAGGGAATACATGCTCTTCGACAACATTGGCGTATGGCCATAGAACGTGATGGAGACTATGTAGAAAAATATGACATGGACAAGACATATTGATGTATATTGTCACCAAATTCTGACTATTAACAATAAATATGTTCTGAGCCCGCAAGAGGTAACAGTGGTATCAGACTAAAACCGTAGTTTTCACAGTGTAGATACGAAACAAGTTGCGCCGTCTAGTAACAATCGAAGATACCAACTACTTGATTTAAGAAAAACGTTTTAAATGGCATATAAGTATTCATCACACATATCAATAGCCAATACTATGTTGCTGTGGTCTTCAGTCCAAGGACTCGTTCGATGGAGGTCTCCTTGCAACTCTATTCTGTGCAAGCCTCTTCACCTCCGAGAAACTACTGCAACCTACATCCCTCTGAATCTGCTTACTGTATTCATCTCTTGGTCTCCCTCCATGATTTTTACTTCCCACGCTTCGCTCCAGTATTAAATTGGTGATCTCTTGACGCCTCAGAATGTGTCCTAACAAGCGATCCCTTCTTTTAGTCTGTTCAGTACCACTCATTAGTTACGTGATCTACCCATCTAATCTTCAGCGTTCTTCTTTAGAACCACATTTCAAACGCTTCTATTCGCTTCTTGTCTAAACTGTTTGTCGTCCATGTTTCACTTCCATACATGGCGACATTCCATACATAACTTTCAGATTGGACTTCCTGACACTTAAATCTAATCTCGATGTTAACAAATTCTCTTTTTGAAGAACGCCTTTCTAGTCATTGCCAGTCTAATTTTATATCGTCCCTTCTTCGACCATTATCAGTTATTTTACTTCCCAAATATCAAAACTCATTTAGTAGTCATTTCCTAATATAATTCCCTCAGCATCACCTGATTCAATTTGACTGTATTCCAAAATTCAAAATTATGTAGGACAGTGCAACCATAAATGTTAGGCACATTTTATACAAAACAATAACAATGTAATAAATGAAAAAAGAGAGATGAAAAACATATTTTAGAGTCTACTCTGTGGAAAAAGAGGAAATATCTTCAGGTATTTCCAAGTAACGACTTTATAAAAAAAATTAAATTTTTTTTATAAGTAACTGCAATTGTTCCGTAAGAACGTAACCACCGTTAAAAGAAAGATATTTGAAAATTTCTAGCTCTTCAAGAATATTAACTCTGAAGCCTTTCCTCTCTGTGATAGGAATACTAACTTCATGAACATTTTCTGATCAGTTTCATGACATTACAGACGCATCTTCAGGTAACAACCTGTTGGTCTTTCAGCACCGTCCGCAGCTCGTGGTCGTGCGATAGCGTTCTCGCTTCCCGCGCCCGGGTTCCCGGGTTCGATTCCCGGCGGGGTCAGGGATTTTCTCTGCCTCGTGATGACTAGGTGTTGTGTGATGTCCTTAGGTTAGTTAGGTTTAAGTAGTTCTAAGTTCTAGGGGACTGATGACCATAGATGTTAAGTCCCATAGTGCTCACAGCCATTTGAATCATCTTTCAGTACGTAATGTCCTTAAAAGTCCATAATGCTACATAATAGTGTAGCTGGCCGCTGCTTGAGAAAATATCCAAAGTATATCTGGGATATGTCTTTCTTTGGTTATTTTATTCATGACTGTTGCGTACTTTGTGACGCCAATTTCGTGCAGGATGATAGGGGCTTCTGTTCTATACCCTCACGGAGTTTTAAGCTCATTGTGTGTTGGAAGGTCATCAGTTTGTCAGCCGAAGATGTTTCTATAATGTCACGAAACTAGTTTGATTAATAAATTATTTTGACGCAGCTGTTTGAGTTTCAATCAGCTGAGATGTGCATCACAATGAGGTTGCCCCTCATACTAAGTCATTTGTAATGGCGTAACAGTTTGGCTGTCGCAAATCTCCCACCAGAGGCTGAGAACAACTTCAATGAACTGGTACGCCATCCCCCTGTCTTATAAACTATGGGCTCAAACACTACATCCTTTCCGCATCACAAAATTTCCCCCAGTTTGCGTTCTATAGGGCGACCAGCGTGGTTTTCTCCGACTGTGGGAAGGGAAAAAAGAAAAATAGTTCAGTTCGCTGGCGTCGGCCTCCTTGTTATTGTTGTTGCGGTCTTCAGCCCAGAGACTGGTTTGAAACAGCTCTCCATGCTTCTCTATGCTGTGCAAGCTTCTTCATCTCCCAGTACCTACTGGAACCTACATCCTTCTGAATCTGCTTAGTGTATTCATCTCTTGGTCTCTCTCTACGATTTTTACCCTCCATGCTGCCCTCCAATACTAAATTGGTGCCCACCAAAGTAACAACTATAATACATCACCAAGAGCCACTCTCTCCATGATATTGCGCACGATTTTCATATATTACATAAAACGGACAAGGGACACCAAATGAACTTATATGAAGAACTGAAAATATTCATTCATATCACAGTTCATGGGGACATATTACTAAACGATGACCCGGCCGCAGTGGCCGAGCTGTTCTAGGTGTTTCTGTCCGGAACCGCGCTGCTGCTCCGGTCGCAGGTTCGAATCCTGCATCGCGCATGGATGTGTGTGATGTTCTTAGGTTAGTTAGGTTTAAGTAGTTCTAAGTCTAGAGGACTGATGACTTCAGATGTTAAGTCCTATAGTGCGTAGAGCCATTTGAACTAAGTGATGAACTTGAAAGTAATAATATTAACTTTTTTATAAACTTCTCCAATACTGAATACCTATTACGTTAAAAAAATTGTCAATACCAACAACTCACCTAATAATTGCCATGACATAAATACATCTAGATATAAACGCTTCATCTTCACTGTATAAACTACTTTACCTTAGCTTTTAATACTCTTTGGATTGATGCAAACAAATGATTTTGATAGTGAAAAATTGTGATGTTACTGTCGTCTGTGTACCAGACAAAGAAATTATCACCAAAAATATAAGCAAATGCACTAAAATATGACTAATCATGGTTACCACATAATGTACATTCTATAAGATGTCTATCTTCCTGAATAGGGCTCTTTTTCGTCAAATAACCTCAGTGCCACACACAGCAATCTCACTTCATGTTAATTACAGTGTAAAGGTAACTGTAAATGCTCCTCATGAGGGCCGCATGCTGCCAAAAGGCGTCGTGTTTTAAAATATTAGTAACAAGAGACTGTTGCAGTATATATTGTTTCACAGAAAAAAGCACATAGCTGATAAATGTATGGTAACTATTACGTCCAATGTTGTTGTTGTTTTGGTCTTCAGTTCTGAGACTGGTTTGATGCAGCTCTCAATGGTACTCTATCCTGTGCAGGCTTCTTCATCTCCGAATACCTACTGAAACCTACATCCTCCTGAATCTGCTTAGTGCATTCATCTCTTGGTCTCCCACTACGATTTTTACCCTCCTCCAATACTAAATTGGTGATCCCTTGATGCCTCAGAACATGTCCTACCAACCGATCCCTTCTTCTAGTCAAGATGTGCCACAAACTCTTTTTCTCCCCAATTCTCTTGAATACCTCCTCATTAGTTATGTGATCTACCCAGCATTCATCTGTAGCACCACATTTCGAAAGCTTCTATTCTCTTCTTGTCTAAACTATTTATCGTCCTTGTTTCACTTCCAGACATGGCTACACTCCATACAAATACTTTCAGAAACGACTTCCTGACACTTAATTCTATACTCGATGTTATCAAATTTCTCTACTTCAGAAACGCTTTCCTTGCCATTGCCAGTCTACATTTTATATCTTCTCTACTTTGACCATCATCAGCTATTTTGCTCCCCAAATAGCAAAACTCCTTTACTACTTTAAGTGTCTCATTTCCTAATCTAATTCCCTCAGCATCACCCGACTTAATTCGACTAAATTCCATTATCCGTGTTTTGCTTTTGTTGATGTTCATCTTATATCCTCCTTTCAAGACACAGTCCATTCCGTTCAATTCCTCTTCCAGGTCCTTTGCTGTCTCTTACAGAATTACAATGGCATCGGCGAACCTCAAAGTTTTTGTTCCTTCGCCATGGATTTTAATTCCTACTCCAAATTTTTCTTTTGTTTCCGTTACTGCTTGCTCAGTGTATATATTGAATAACATTTGGGATAGGCTACAATTCTGTCTCACTCCCTTCCCAACCACTGATTCCCTTTCATGTCCCTCGACTCTTATAACTGCCATCTGGTTTCTGTACAAATTGCAAATAGCCTTTCGCTCCCTGTGTCTGACACCTGCCACCTTCAGAATTTGAAAGAGAGTTTTCCAATCAACATTGTCAAAAGCCTTCTCTATGTCTACAAATGCTAGAAACATAGGTTTGTCAGCTTCTAAAAGTTTTTCCATTGCCTGTAAGAAATTCGTGTTAGTATTTTGCAGACGTGACTTACACTCCTGGAAATTGAAATAAGAACACCGTGAATTCATTGTCCCAGGAAGGGGAAACTTTATTGACACATTCCTGGGGTCAGATACATCACATGATCACACTGACAGAACCACAGGCACATAGACACAGGCAACAGAGCATGCACAATGTCGGCACTAGTACAGTGTATATCCACCTTTCGCAGCAATGCAGGCTGCTATTCTCCCATGGAGACGATCGTAGAGATGCTGGATGTAGTCCTGTGGAACGGCTTGCCATGCCATTTCCACCTGGCGCCTCAGTTGGACCAGCGTTCGTGCTGGACGTGCAGACCACGTGAGACGACGCTTCATCCAGTCCCAAACATGCTCAATGGGGGACAGATCCGGAGATCTTGCTGGCCAGGGTAGTTGACTTACACCTTCTAGAGCACGTTGGGTGGCACGGGATACATGCGGACGTGCATTGTCCTGTTGGAACAGCAAGTTCCCTTGCCGGTCTAGGAATGGTAGAACGATGGGTTCGATGACGGTTTGGATGTACCGTGCACTATTCAGTGTCCCCTCGACGATCACTAGTGGTGTACGGCCAGTGTAGGAGATCGCTCCCCACACCATGATGTCGGGTGTTGGCCCTGTGTGCCTCGGTCGTGTGCAGTCCTGATTGTGGCGCTCACCTGCACGGCGCCAAACACGCATACGACCATCATTGGCACCAAGGCAGAAGCGACTCTCATCGCTGAAGACGACACGTCTCCATTTGTCCTTCCATTCACGCCTGTCGCGACACCACTGGAGGCGGGCTGCACGATGTTGGGGCGTGAGCAGAAGACGGCCTAACGGTGTGCGGGACCGTAGCCCAGCTTCATGGAGACGGTTGCGAATGGTCCTCGCCGATACCCCAGGAGCAACAGTGTCCCTAATTTGCTGGGAAGTGGCGGTGCGGTCCCCTACGGCACTGCGTAGGATCCTACGGTCTTGGCGTGCATCCGTGAGTCGCTGCGGTCCGGTCCCAGGTCGACGGGCACGTGCACCTTCCGCCGACCACTGGCGACAACATCGATGTACTGTGGAGACCTCACGCCCCACGTGTTGAGCAATTCGGCGGTACGTCCACCCGGCCTCCCGCATGCCCACTATACGCCCTCGCTCAAAGTCCGTCAACTGCACATACGGTTCACGTCCACGCTGTCGCGGCATGCTACCAGTGTTAAAGACTGCGATGGAGCTCCGTATGCCACGGCAAACTGGCTGACACTGACGGCGGCGGTGCACAAATGCTGCGCAGCTAGCGCCATTCGACGGCCAACACCGCGGTTCCTGGTGTGTCCGCTGTGCCGTGCGTGTGATCATTGCTTGTACAGCCCTCTCGCAGTGTCCGGAGCAAGTATGGTGGGTCTGACACACCGGTGTCAATGTGTTCTTTTTTCCATTTCCAGGAGTGTATTAAACTGTTTGGTAATTTTCTCCCCTGCCATCACCTACTTTCTTTGGGAATGGAACTATCATATTCTTCTTGAAGTCTGAGGGCATTTCGCCTGTCTTATACATATTGCACACCAGACGGCAGAGTTTTGTCAGGGGTGGCTCTCCCAAGGCTATCAGAAGTTCTAATGGTATGCTGTCTGCTCCCAGGGCCTTATTTCGTCTTAGATGTTTCAGTGCTCTGTCAAATTCTTCACGCAGTATCATATCTCCCATTTCATCTTCACTTTTGTCCTCTTCCATCTCCACAATATTGCTCTCAAGTAAATCGCCCTTCTATAGACCCTCTATGTACTCCTTCCACCTTTATGTTTTCCTTTTTTTGCTTAGTATTGGTTTTCCATCTGAGCTCTTGATATTCATACAACTGGTTCTCTTTTCTGCAAAGGTGTTTTTAGTTTTTCCGTAGGCAGTACCTATCTTACCCCTAGTGATATATGCCTCTACATTCTTACATTTGTCCTCTAGCCGTCCCTGCTTAGCCATTTTGCCCTGCCTGTCGATCTCATTTTTGAGACGTTTGTATTCCTTTTCGCCTGCTTCATTTACTGCATTTTTATATTTTCTCCTTTCATCAATTAAACTGAATATCTATTCTGTTTCCCAAGGATTTCTACTAGCCCTCATCTTTTTACCTACTTGATCCTCTGCTGTCTTCACTATTTCATCTCTCAAATCTACCCATTCTTCTTCTACTGTATTTCTTTCCCTTGTTATTGCCACCCATTCCTGATGCTCTCTCTGAAACTCTCTACAACCTCTGGTTCTTTTAGTTCGTTCGGGTCCCATCTCCTTAAGTACCCGCCTTTTTGCAGTTTCTTCATTTTTAATCTGTAGTTCATAAGCAATAGATCGTGGTCAGAATCCACATCTGCCCCTGGAAATCTCTTACATTTTAAAACGTGGTTCCTAAATCTCTGTCTTACCATTATATAATCTATCTGAAACCTTCCAGCGTCTCCAGGCTCTTCCGCATATACATCCTTCTTGCATAATTCTTAACCTAAGTATTACCTATGATTAAGTTATGCTCTGTGCAGAATTCTTCCTCTTTCATTCCTTACTCCCATTCCATATTCACCGACAACTTTTCCCTCTCTTCCTTTTCCTACTATCGAATTCCAGTCCCCCATGATTATTAAATTTTCGTCTCCCTTCAGTATCTGTATAATTTCTTTTATCTCATCATACATTTCTTCAATCTCTTCGTTGTCTGCGGTGCTAGTTGACATATTAACTTGTACTACTGTGGTAGGCGTGGGGTTCGTGTCTATCTCGACTACAATAATGCGTTCTCGGTGCTGTTCGTAGTAGCCTACCCGCGCCCCTATCTTTTTATTCATTATTAAACCCACTGCTGCGTTACCCTATTTGATTTTGTATTTATAAACCTGTATTCACCTGACCAGAAGTCTTGTTCCCCCTGCCACCGAACTTCACTAATTCCCACTATATCTAACTTTAACCTATCTATTCCCGTTTATAAATTTTCTAACCTACCTGCCCGATTAAGGGAGCTGACATTCTACGCCCCGATCCGTAGAACGTCAGTTTTGTTTCTCCTGATAACGGAGTCCTCCTGATTAGCCCCCCGTCCAGAGATCCGAATGGGGGACTATTTTACCTCCGGAATATTTTACCCAAGAGGACGCCATCATTATTTAACCATACACTAAAGCTGCATGTCGTCGAGAAAAATTACGACTGTAGTTTCCCCTTGCTTACAGCCTTTCGCAGTACCAGCACAGAAAGGCCGTTTTGGTAAAGTAACGAGGTCAGATCAATGAATCATCTAGACTGTTGCCCCTGCAACCACTGAAAAGGCTGCTGCCCCTCTTCAGGAAGCACACGTTTGTCTGGCCTTGCAACAGATACCCCTCCGTTGTGGTTGCACCTGTGGTATGGCTATCTATATTGCTGAGGCACGTAAGCCTCCCCACCAACGGCAAGGTCCATGGTCCATGGGGGGAACACATGTTATTACAAGAGTAATTAGTAACTTCGATCCGTTACGGAAAAAAAGGAAACTGTTAGAAAATTCGAAAATAAGGAAAATCTATTGACTGTATGACCTCCATAATATAACAGTGCCCGAGAAATTGAAAAAAATCGTAATTTCGACCATTGCAGCTATATTTGAGGAGAAAAACTGAAGGTTGAGTGGGAACCATGTGTTACAAGACCTGCATCCAAATCAATCACAGTCAGTTTTCAGTGCGCTTGAGTTCACTTTTTGCAATATATTTCACTCTTTGGCAAGAGAATTGAAGTTACCGAGAAATTTATGTCTTGTTATTTTAAATTAAAATATTTTTTTGTGAACAAGGAAAAAACTGTCTGCATATATACCCACGAACTTCGACGACATGTATTTGATCGTCTGTGTAGATTGTAGTTTTATTTATTCCTGCGTCATGAAAGAAGTGAATTAGATATTAAGGTGGTGCAAGCTAAAACCAAACCCAATGGTGAAAGAAGTCGTAGGATTCTACCTGACCAGCAGACGTGAAAAATAGTGTTAATATCCAGAGATAGTAAATTAGAATGCAAGAGCAATTAAAAATACCTGGGCGTCATACTGACCCTTACAAATGATTTTGCAACCATTGCTCGAATTTTCGTGTGGAATTAGTGTGTGCCATCACGTTTGAATTGAGTTCAGCACTATAAATTCCATTTCTGTCCAAGAAAATGAGCAAACACAAAATACTTAGTTATGTTCTCTGTGAGTTCGTGGAATTCGAAACTCCATAGTTAGTATATCCAGGCTCACAGTCTCATAACTGCAGAACTTGCATAATGGATTTAACCGCTATAAATAAGAAACTGGTCGTTAGTTTAAATAATCTTCATGATTTATTAAGGTTTCTTGATCCCACGTACATCTCAAAAACATTAAATCTGCAACATAAGCGCTAATATTACGTAACAGTTTAACATAGGGAGAGTTTTCACAATCCGTCTGTATCATAACTAGACCACGGATCATTAGGTTAAAACGTATTCTTTTCCTGAGATCCTAGTTGCAAATAAACTTGTGATTATGCGTTTCATGGCTAATTAAGCTCGTGACCGTTAATTTTACAGCACTTAAAACAGCCTATTTTGACGTTTAACACCTATATTTGCCTGTTTTTGCTTTAAAACCCTAAAAACAATCTGTTTCTTTAATGTAACATAAAATTCTTGTATTTTCGAAAGATTAGAAGTGCTTACAAAAATCGAAGGTGCGTGAACTGAAGGCGATATTTGGAAAGAAACAAAGATAATGGGGGAGCTTGAACTGACCTGCGATTGTAGTTAAAAAAAAGACCTACCTGTCTTCTTGGTCAGACACGGACTCTTCTTGTAGGAAAGCTAGGCTATTGTCGAATTTTTTATATCCACCCGCTAAACTCCGTAAACCAGTACATAGTGTACCGATAGATGTATAAAGTGTAAGATGTTAGTTAGTTATTTACATGTTCACTGGTCAAACTCTACTCTAGTTACAATACACATGTAGTCAATAGGAGCCTTGTCATATTGGAATGTGGCTGCCCGAGTTTCCGCACTGTGCCACCGATCGAAAAACAAAGAAGTTCGTTGTTATGTTTGTATGCTGCTTAGTTTTTCCTGGCATTTCGGAATTGCGAATTTTCTTCTCCCATCTTTTTCAGCAGAACTTTGTGAAGCAGATTATTTTTTAAACATTGTTTAAAATTATACTACGAGAGCCCTTGGACTCAGTTGTTTACTTTTATTGTAATTATTAAGTTGTTGAGTTTAATTGTTATGCAAAAGACCAGCAAGCAATGTGAAAATCACATTCCTACAGGGCAAATTTGAGTCGCAACAAACATCAGATCAGTAACAGGACAGTTGGGAAACTAAAACTGCAAAACTGTATTTTAGGATTTTTTATTTTATTTTTTATTTTGCTAAAATTAAGTACCGATGTCCCTTAACAATACCAAATAATTTTTACACGAAATTCTTTATAGCATCTCGTTTCTTCCTTGTATTAGGTTTCAGGTCATAAAAAGTCCAACTTAGATGGAGCGTTACAATAGGCAAATGTTGAACGAAAATCAAAATTGAAGCAAATGTTTTTGACAAAGGCACCTGATGAATCCACCGAAAAGAACCATTTCTGCAGTAACTTGTGTCATGCTATTGTGACAGAAAACATCCCTAAACTAGAAAGTCCTGTTTTCAAAGTTTTTATTGAGAAGTACTGTCATCAGTCTGTTTCGGCAGAGTCAAAGTTGAATAAAAATTATGAGGATTCAACTTACACTGACGAACTGCACAGAATCCGAGAAGATATTGGAGAGTCTTGCGAATGGGTTTCTATTGATGAAAATACTGACAGTTTTGGCTGGTACATAGCAAATCTGATCGTTAGAACGTTGTACCCGTACGTGCTATTCAGAGCTTACTTGATTTGTTCAAAACAACGCCCAAAGACTAACCAGCAAACAATTGCACACTTTGTCAACAATGGGGTGAATGGCCTATATTCAGGTGGCGTGGCTGGAAACAAGGTGCTTCTGGTCTTCTTCACAGATACCGCAGCATTTATGGCTGCAGAGTTTAAATTGCTTCAAGTATTCTAACCTTTGATGCTGCATGTAACTTGTGTAGCACATGGTATCATCTGTGTAGCAGAGCATCTACATCTACATCTACATCTATACTGCGCAAGCCACCTGACGGTGTGTGGCGGAGGGTACCCTGAGTACCTCTATCGGTTCACCCTTCTATTCCAATCTCGTATTGCTCGTGGAAAGAAGGATTGTCGGTATGCTTCTGTGTGGGCTCTAATCTCTCTGATTTTATCCTCATGGTCTCTTCGCGAGATATACGTAGGAGGGAGCAATACACTGCTTGACTCCTCGGTGAAGGTATGTTCTCGAAACTTCAACAAAAGCCCGTACCGAGCTACTGAGCGTCTCTCCTGCAGAGTCTTCCACTGGAGTTTATCTATCATCTCCGTAACGCTTTCGCAATTACTAAATGATCCTGTAACGAAGCGCGCTGCTCTCCGTTGGATCTTTTCTATCTCTTCTATCAACCCTATCTGCTACGGATCCCACACTGGTGAGCAATATTCAAGCAGTGGGCGAACAAGTGTACTGTAACCTACTTCCTTTGTTTTCGGATTGCATTTCCTTAGGATTCTTCCAATGAATCTCAGTCTGGCATCTGCTTTACCGACGATCAACTTTATATGATCATTCCATTTTAAATCACTCCTAATGCGTACTCCCAGATAATTTATGGAATTAACTGCTTCCAGTTGCTGACCTGCTATTTTGTAGCTATATGATAAGGGATCTATCTTTCTATGTATTCGCAGTACATTACACTTGTCTACATTGAAATTCAATTGCCATTCCCTGCGCCATGCGTCAATTCGTTGCAGATCCTCCTGCATTTCAGTACAATTTTCCATTGTTACAACCTCTCGATACACCACAGCATCATCTGCAAAAAGCCTCAGTGAACTTCCGCTGTCATAAACAGGGTCATTTATGTATATTGTGAATAGCAACGGTCCTATGACACTCCCCTGCGGCACACCTGAAATCACTCTTACTTCGGAAGACTTCTCTCCATTGAGAATGACATGCTGCGTTCTGTTATCTAGGAACTCTTCAATCCAATCACACAATTGGTCAGATAGTCCATATCCTCTTACTTTGTTCATTAAACGACTGTGGGGAACTGTATCGAACGTCTTGCGGAAGTCAAGAAACACGGCATCTACCTGTGAACCCGGTCTATGGCCCTCTGAGTCTCGTGGACGAATAGCGCGAGCTGGGTTTCACACGACCGTCTTTTTCGAAACCCATGCTGATTCCTACAGAGTACATATCTAGTCTCCAGAAAAGTCATTATACTCGAACATAATACGTGTTCCAAAATTCTACAACTGATCGACGTTAGAGATATAGGTCTATAGTTCTGCACATCTGTTCGACGTCCCTTCTTGAAAACGGGGATGACCTGTGCCCTTTTCCAATCCTTTGGAACGCTACGCTCTACTAGAGACCTACGGTACACCGCTGCAAGAAGGGGGACAAGTTCCTTCGCGCACTCTGTGTAAAATTGAACTGGTATCCCATCAGGTCCAGCGGCCTTTCCTCTTTTGAGCAATTTTAATTGGTTCTCTATCCCTCTGTTGTCTATTTCGATATCTACCATTTTGTCATCTGTGCGACAATCTAGAGAAGGAACTACAGTGCAGTCTTCCTCTGTGAAGCCGCTTTGGAAAAAGACATTTAGTATTTCGGCCTTTAGTCTGTCATCCTCTGTTTCAGTACCATTTTGGTCACAGAGTGTCTGGACATTTTGTTTTGATCCACCTACCGCTAATGGGGTAGAATTCTTTAACGTAAATAAATTAATCTCCACAGTAAAAAGGTTTTATATACACCATCAAAGATACAGACATTCAAGCAACTACTTATAGATGTCCCCTTGCCTCCTGAACCTGTTGTTCTGGGGCACATGGTTAGCAGCAGCAGAATACTAAAGTACTCATTTCCCAGCAGCCCAGATGGTACTGAATCTACGGAGAATGCCGCCTCTGTAACTTCAGCAAAACAATATTATTCAAAGAACCTAACGATATTTGGCCTATCCTAGAGCGAACTACACAGTTATGGCTAGAATTATTTCCGATTTAGACGGCTCAGGGAGACCTGTCTATGAGTACATTTTTTGCTGGGCGAAGTTAAAAAGAAATTAATGTAGTGACAGGTAAAGTGAGAGAAATAAAGGGAAAAAATTCCAAAGATTTTACAGAAGAACACCGACCTGAAGGACTTGTGTACGGCAACATACATACTTAGCGGAAAATCCAGCTCCCCTAATCGCAGCATTTCTGTCCAACATGTGCCGGAACTGAAGTACGCCCCTGTCACATCTGTTCGTCTAGAACATTCTTTCCCGCCGTATAAATTAATACTGACTGACAGGCGCTATAGTTTTTCTTTGGAAGACCTACACTATTGGCCATTAAAACTGCACCAAGAAGAAATGCAGATGATAAACGGGTATTCATTGGACAAATATATTATACTAGAACTGACATGTGATTACATTTTCATGCAGTTTGGGTGCATAGATACTGAGAAATCAGTATCCAGAACAACCACCTCTCGCCGTAATAACGGCCTTGATACGCCAGGGCATTGAGTCAAACAGAGCTTGGATGGCGTGTACAGGTACAGCTGCCTATGCAGCTTTAACACGATACCACAGTTCATGAAGAGTAGTGACTGGCGTATTGTGACGAGCCAGTTGCTCGGCCACCATTGACCAGAAGTTTTCAGTTGGTGAGAGATCTGGAGAATATGCTGGCCAGGGCAGCAGTCGAACATTTTCTGTATCCAGTATGGCCCGTACAGGACCTGCAACATACGTTAGTGCATTATCCTGCTGAAATGTAGGGTTTCGCAGGGATCAAATGAAGGGTAGATCCACGGGTCGTAACACATCTGAAATGTAACGTTCACTGTTCAAAGTGCTGTTAATGCGAACAAGTGGTGACCGAGACGTGTAACCAATGGCACCGCATACCATCACGCCGGGTGATACGCCAGTATGGCGATGACGAATACACCCTTGCAATGTGCGTTCACCGCGATGTCGCCAAACACGGATGCGACCATCATGATGCCGTAAACAGAACCTGGATACATCCGAAAAAATGACGTTTCGCCATTCGTGCACCCAGGTTCGTCGTTGAGTACACCATCGCAGGCGCTCCTGTCTGTGATGCAGCGTCAAGGGTAACCGCAGCCATGGTCTCCGAGATGACAGTCCATGCTGCTGCAAACGTCGTCGAGCTGTTCGTGCAGATGGTTGTTGTCTTGCAAACGTCCCCATCTGTTGACTCAGGGATCGAGACGTGGCTGCACGATGCGTTACAGCCATGCGGATAAGATACCTCTCATCTCGACTGCTAGTGATACGAGGCCGTTGGGATCCAGCACGGCGTCCCGTATTACCCTCCTGAACCCACCGATTCCATATTCCGCTAACAGTCATTGGATCTCGACCAACGCGAGCAGCAATACGATAAACCGCAATCGCGATAGGCTACAATCCGACCTTTATCAATGTCGGAAACGTGATGGTACGCATTTCTCCTCTTTACACGAGGCATCACAACAACGTTTCACCAGGCAACGCCGGCAACTGCTGTTTGTGTATGAGGAATTGGTTGGAAACTTCCCTCTTGTCAGCACGTTGTAGGTGTCGCCACCTGCGCCAAACTTGTGTGAAATCTCTGAAAAGCTAATCATTTGCATATCACAGCATCTTCTTCCTGTCGGTTAAATTTCGCGTCTGTAGCACGTGATCTTCGTTGTGTAGCAAATTTTAATGGCCAGTAGTGTAGAAAAGATTTGAATTATTTACTATTAAGTCAACTATGATCAGAATGTTTGAAAGCACTGGTTATCTGGGGTTTATTATATTGCATGTTGTACGTATTTCATCATACCGCTATACGTCTTTCATACTGTATTCTTATCTTGGAAAAACTAAAAAGGTTTCTGATGAGTGTGAACATTAAAATAGTATATTGTTGGTTGGTTGGTTGTTTTGGGGAAGGAGACCAGACAGCGTGGTCATCGGTCTCATCGGATTAGGGAAGGATTGGGAAGGAAGTCGGCCGAGCCTTTTCAGAGGAACCATCCCGGCATCTGCCTGGAGTGATTTAGGGAAATCACGGAAAACCTAAATCAGGATGGCCGGACGCGGAATTGAAGCGTCGTCCTCCCGAATGCGAGTCCAGTGTCTAACCACTGCGCCACCTCGCTCGGTGTATATTGTTGGCTGTGTTGTGAAACAGTACATATTTTCATTTTTCTTGTTTTTAATAAACAATAAATGGCCATACGCCGTCACTGTGAATTTTATATTATGTTTAATTTTTCTGCAGAACACTTTTGAAAGCCTATTTTAGGTTTTATATAGCCTAAATGAGGTACTGAAAGAGCCTATTTCAGGACCCTAAAGTGCACTCTTTACGACCTTAAGCCTCGCGTATTGATCACAACACATCTCAATGGCAAGTCTCCACTTGTACTTCTCGTGACAAACGTTTCGCACTTGATTCAAAGTAAACATAACTTTTACATTTAATTTTATAACGCGTATTACTAATAATTGCTCAGAATATGTAAGTATTAAACAGTTGTTAGTAATTTTAATGTAATATTTCTGCTTTTCTACAATGACCGAAACCATAAAAATATAATTTATCGTTCCTGTTCTTAGCAGTTCCAGGTACTTGAACCCGGTAACTATCGTTCATACTCGTAGAGCCAACATGGCACTTAAATATTATCTTCCTTCCACACATGACTTCTCTGAATATATTTATTGTTTCGTTGTTACAAAAATGCTAATATGATGTTAACATCAGTATTTTTGAGGATTAAATATGTCTTAGAATGTTTCGTCAGACTATGTATCAATTTGCATTCTCTAAGAATTTAGTTGACTTCTAGATTTTTTTTTCAGAAGATGTGGTCATCGTCGAAGTGAAACAAGTATTGGTCACAGTTTAATTGCTTCTCAATATATTATCTTTAGACATGCAGAAGTTACATAAGTGGTTTAGTTAATGTTAGTCAAAAAACTTTCTCTTTCTTTTTGTTAAACCGTGAGAATATGGATTGGACATTATGGAAACGAGCGTTTGGCGTCATTGGCCGGGAGGCCCCTTACGGGGTAGGTCCGGCCGCCATGGTGCAGGTATTTTTAGATCCGACGCCGCATTGGGCGACCTGCGCGCCGCAGGGGGATGAATTGATGATGAAGACAACACAACACCCTAAGAGGAGAAAAATGCCCGACCCCCCAGGGAATCGAACCCGGGCCCCTTAGGAAGGCAGTCTGTCACGCTGACCATTCAGCTATCGGGGCGGACATTGGACATAATGGAATTATGTAAGCATAAATATCAAAGATAGTATTCTCATGTATGTTTCTCTGTCTACACGTATTTTTGCCGATATCTGAGCGTGCGAACTCCTATTGTAATACCCGATACAAGATAACAGTATTGCAGTATCCGCTGCACGACATAATTCAGTGTTGTAGCATCCGATACAAGCTCTGAAATATACGTGTGCACTCCCCCGGCTTATATGCCGGAGCTCGTCGAAATCGGTTGAACCAAGGGTCTGGCGTCATCATATCAGATGAGTCATGGGGAGCGGGTTGTCTGTGTTGTGAGAGAACGCACCTGCAAGGGTAGGAATAATACTGAAGCTGTCGTCTCAAATATGAATTATAGAAAGAAAGCAATGGACGGCGATGAGAGGGACTGAATAAACGACGCCCATACCGCGATAATAGCTTCATATTTCAGAGCCGTCTAATGACAGCTAACAACATAGAGACGGTGTGGGGCAGAACTGGAAGCAACCCAAGGCAGCGGAAGCGGTGTGTCAGCACTCGACACTCCCCGCGATCGAAAATAGCTTTACGCTGAAGCCGTGCTCACAGTGTCAGCGTGGATGTGAAGTGTGATGTGTTTTGTGAAGTTACAATGCGTTCACGTTGCGGAGCATGTACAGGCCCGAAGGAAAGAAAATATATCGTCGAATTTTCTCATCATCCACGGGCCGTGAACCAATGTGCAGAGAAATCGCGTTCTACGTCACAAGTCGAATCGAGCAGACGCCATACTGGAACACGTTTCAAAAATGCCGTATTTTTTGGTTTTGTGTTAAAATACTCATTCCCCCCCCCCCCCCCCCCCTCCCCCCGATATGATACTTTCAGGACCGCAGCAATGAAGATCTATTAAAGACTCTTCATACTTGTCAGGATACAATAAACGGAAAATGGCACATCGGTGATTAGAAGTGTTACGATAGCTCTAAGGGCATTTCTGAACGAAGAGGCATTTATTGACAGCTGTTGTTGTGGTCTTCAGTCCGAAGACTTGTTTCATGCAGCTCTCCATGGTACTTTATCCCGTGCGAGCCTCTTCATCCCCGAATAACTACTGTGCTACCTGCATCCTTATGAATCTGCTCACTATATACATCGCTTGATCTCTCTCAACGATATTTACTTCTCCAGCACTAATTTGATGTTCCCTTGATGCCCCAGTCAATGTCCCACCAACTGATCCCTTCTTTTAGGTAGGTTGCACCACGAATTTCTTTTCTCCCCAGTTCTGTTCAGTACCTCCTCGTTAGTTAAACTTTCCCATCTAATCTTCAGCATTCTTCTGTAGCACTTTCTTCTAGTCTGTTCATATTTTACTTCCATAGGTGCCTACACGCTACACAGATGCTTTCAGGGAAGACTTCCTAACACTTAAACTTATATTAGTTGCTATTAAATTTCTCTACTTGAGAAACACTTTTCTTGCCATTTTCAGTTTACATTTATATCCTCTCCACTTCCTCCATCATCAGTTACTTCGCTGCAGAAATGACAAAACTCATCTACTACTATGTACCTAATCTAATTCCTTCAACACCTAGTTTCATTCGACTACACTCCAATTTCCAGTTTCAGTTTCAGTTTCCTTGTTGATCATCTTGCATCCTCCTTTCAACAGACTGTCCACTGAGCTCTTCCAAGTCCTTTTCTGTCTCTCGCAGAACTATCATGTTATTGGCAAACGTTGAAGTTTTTGTTTCTTCTCCTTGAACTTTAATTCTATTCCAAATTTTTCTTTGGTTTCCTTTATTGCTTGCTCTGTGTACAGAATGCATAGCTTCGGCGATAGGCTACAACCCTGTCTCACTCCCCTCTCAACCACTGCCTCTCTTTCATGTCCCTCGACTCTTACAACTGCCGCCTGGTTTCTGTACAAGTTGTAAATAGCCTTTCGCCCCTACTATGAATGCCATCTACATATTTACCCACCAAATAGTACAAGCCCTAAATATCAAATTATCGCCTGTTGGTATTTTTTGTGATCTTGCCAAGGCATTTGACTGTGTGGATCATGTTACACTCTTAGAAAAACTAAGATTTTATGGAATTGAAGGCTATACACACAGCTGGTTTGAATCAGACTTAACGAACAGAAAGCAAAAAGTTGTGCTGAATAACACAAATAATGTTGGTGGTGAATTCTAATGAATGGGGAGTTATCACAAAGGGAGACCCACACGGTTCAATTTTGGGTCCTCTGCTATTTCTTATTCATGTCAATGACATCTCGCTTAATCTTCAGCAAGCAGAGTTAGTATTTTTTGCAGATGCCACGAGTGTTATAAATCATCTAATTCCAGAAAAAGCAGGTGAAGATATTGTTAAGGACATCTTTCAAAGAATTATTAAGTGGTTCTCAGAAAATGGACTCTCCCTTAATTTTGAAGGAACTCACTATACGCAGTTCTGTACACCGAATAGAGTCATACCGTCAATTGATGTATCATATGAACAGGGCTCAGTTAAGAGGGTAGATTTCTCCAAATTTTTGGGTCTTCACATTGATGACAACCTGAACTGGAAGAAGCATATTACTGAGCTTCTCAAACACTTAAGTTCAGCTTCTTTCTATCTTCGTATAATCGCTAGTCTCGGTAATAAACAGATCAGCTTCCTAACGTACTTTGCATATTTCCACTCAATAATGTCTTATGGAATAGTTTTCTTGGGTAACTCACCACTTAGACATAGCACAAAAGAGAGCAGTGAGAATAATCAGTGGTGTTCACCCAAGGACGTCATGTAGGCACCTATTCAAGGAATTAAGTATTTTAACTTCACCAGTGCTAATGAAACTCGTTATAAATAATCCCTCTCAATTCACGAAGAACAGTGATGTTCATACGTACAACACTAGAGGGAAAAATGAGCTTTCCTGTCCGTTATTGAAGCTGTCAGTTGCTCAAAAAGGAGTACATTATTCAGCAACAAAAATCTTTGATCATTTGCCCAACAACATAAAGCGTCTGGCAGGTAGCAGAGCAAGTTTTAAATCTAGCTTAAAATCATTTTTTTTGGGCAACTCCTTCTATTCCAAGGACGAGTCTCTGTTTTAGAACTGGTAAAAAAAGTACCTCTAAATGTAGTTGCATGTGTAGAACTAAAAATTTCAGTAATATTAATATTAGCACTATTCATGTGTGTATATACAGTATATCTTGTAATCTTACTTGTTCCACATCATATCGATAAAATATTCGTAAAAATTATCTTACATAATATTACATGACTAAACTAAACTAAAGCCAACTTCATAATTTCAGACAGAATACTCCAGTCAACATTGTCAAAAGCTTTCTCTAAGTCTACAGATACTATAAATGTAGGTTTGCCTTTCCGTAACCTGTCTTCTAAGATAAATAGTAGGGCCAAAATCTAATATAAATTTCATTGTTAGGAAGTCTTTCCTGAACGTATTTACGTGGAGTAAAGATTCTGGCGTAAGTGAAACGCGGACTATAAGCAGTTTCGTCAAGAAGAGAATGGTGTCCCGAGATATGTCGATTGGGAGATTTGCGAACACAACCGTGTCCCGGAAGGATTCACCAGATCTGTAGGGGCGGGTACTAACACTGTCACCTCTTTCGGCCACTGGACGACAACAGTTCGCCACTGGTACTGTGTAAAATGACGCCAGTCTTTCGAAATCATCACAAATGATTAGGGAATCCCGACTATACAACTGTGGCAGTACGTAGTTACATCCTGATCAAATTCTAAATCTGTATATATTTAAGACTTTTATACCTACTTGTTTATATTTACGTATTAATCTACAGTAGCACTCATCTTCGTGCCGTACTTTCTATTTTATAATATTTTTATTTTTTACGTATTTAATTTTTTCTTTTATTTTGCGTTAGGGTGCAAAAACAACTTAGGTCACAAGCGACCCTGTCACAACCTTAGAGCACCAACAAGTAAAAGAATTTAAAAGCGTCTATACGCAAGGAAAGAACTAAAAACAAAGACTTCCTCTTGGTGAAAGGTTTTTAAAATGCTCCATCGAGATAGTGGAGGTCGCTGACCAAAGATTAAATGTCCTTCGCCGTATTGCTACGACGGATAAAAAGTAAAACACTTTTGAGACTATACCACACAAGCGGCTCGTAGTGAAACTGCGTGCTTACGGAACATCGTCTCAGTTATGTGACTGGATTTGTGATTTCCTGTCAGAGAGGTCACAGTTCGTAGTAATTGACGGAAAGTCATCGAGTAAAACAGAAGTGATTTCTGGCGTTCCCCAAGGTAGTGTTATAGGCCCTTTGCTGTTCCTTATCTATATAAACGATTTTGGAGACAATCTGAGCATCCGTCTTCGGTTGTTTGCAGATGACGCTGTCGTTTATTGACTAATAAAGTCATCAGAAGATCAAAACAAACTGCAAAAAGATTTGGAAAAGATATCTGAATGGTGCGAAAAGTAGCAGTTGACCCTAAATAACGAAAACAGTGAGGTCATCCACATGAGTGCTAAAAGGCACTCGTTAAACTTCGGTTACACGATAAATCAGTCTAATGTAAAAGCCGTAAATTCGCCTAAATACCTAGGTATTACAATTACGAACAACATAAATTGGAAGGAGATACAGAAAATGTTGTGGGGAAGGATGACCAAAGACTGCGTTTTATTGGCAGAACACTTAGAAAATGAAACAGAAATACTAAGGAGACTGCCTACATTACGCTTGTCCGTCCTCTTTTGGAATACTGCTGCGCGGTGTGGGATCCTTACCAGATAGGACTGACGGAGTACATCGAAAAAGTTCAAAGAAAGGCAGCACGTTTTGTACTATCGCGAAATATGGGAGAGAGTGCCACAGAAATGATACAGAATTTGGGCTGGAAATCATTAAAAGAAAGGCGTTTTTTCACGAAATTCCAATCATCAACTTTCTCCTCCATATGCGAAAATATTATGTTGACACCGACCTACATAGGGAGGAACGATCACCACGATAAAATAAGGGAAATCGCAGCTCATACGGAAAGATATAGGTGTTTATTCTTTCCGGGCGCCATACGAGATTGGAATAATAGAGAATTGTGAAGGTGGTTTGATGAACCCTCTGCCAGGCACTTAAATGTGATTTGCAGAGTGTCCATGTAGATGTAAATGTAGATGTAGGTGTAGGCGTAAAAGGCGAACGTCAGCCCACGCGTTGTCTGCCAAAATGACCCATAACTGAGACAACAAACATACTCTGGAAGGTAAGCAGTTAAAAAAAGGTCATTCGGTCAGGAAATGGCGAACCGTTAAAGTTTGGTGATGATGAGCACAAAGTGGTTAGGGATTATCTCTTAACAAATGACGCTGGCTAAAAAGACAATGCCCAATAATGACCTAGCTGAAACGATCTTGCGACAAGTTTAATTCCCCGGAGCTTGTTCCCGTGAGGAGGAAGACCGGTGGTGATGCCAAAGCGACATCATGTGCCAGCAGACGGCAACAAAGAATCATCCAAAGTAATGGAAGAGCTACCAGGCTGAGGTAGGAGGACTGCAGCCTTGGCAGCAGCAGCATCAGCAGCCTCATTTCCCGCCAGACCTACGTGACCAGGAGCCCGTATGATCATCACGGTGTCCCCTCAATAGCGAGCAAGTGAAAGCATTCTTGGACCCGTTGTACTAAGGGATGAACTGTGTGCGGCACACTGACGCTCTAAAGGGCACTGAAAGAATCAGAACATATTACATAGGTGTGTGTTGCCGGGTGTACTATACTGGGTGATTAACAGAAAGCGAAAAGCTCTGCTGTGAACATCGAGCACTGTTCTGGAACCCGGTACAGAAAGTGGTCATTGCCAATGACGAAGGCATACCCGACACCACGGTCGCTCTTAGAACCATCAGAGTACTTCAGGTCGCTATCGCTACGTTGCGTGCGAAGCCCGAGAAACTTACAGTGGTAGATCGAATCCGAAGTAGTGTCCTTTGTGTAAAGAAGAGTACTGTATGTAGAAACACTGGTCCGATGTAACAGAGGACACTATAGCCCTAATCATATCAGGTTAAATAAATAAATAACTAAAGAATTAACTGAAACCATTATTGTACCATAGATATAATTGCTTTGCAGTGTTTCATGATAGTTTTATTGCGAGAGTTTGCTGATATTACACAACTAAACATAGCTCAAATGATCCTCCTATCACAAGAAATTTCAGTTACTTCTATTCTCTTTTCAGCCGAAATTTACTCTCTGGTAACAATATTTTCCTTCTTTATTCTACCCCATGATAATATTAATAATTTTTCATGTTGTGACTTGGCAAGACAGCCAAGTCACTATGCGAGGATGCCGAAAGGCACGCGTTAAGCTCACGCAACTGGCGTGAAGTCTGGAACAGTTAAGGGAATTAATAGTAGCAAATAAAGTACGTAGTTGATGTAATACTTAACTTTAATCCATAATTGGTGTACATCGCTCTTGTTTATACATGTTTTATAATCTCAATATAAACTGGTAATGGCGCCTCGCTATGTCGTAGCAAATGACGTAGCTGAAGGCTATGCTAACTATCGTCTCGGCAAATGAGAGCGTATTTGTCAGTGAACCATTCCTAGCAACGTCGGCTGTACAACTGGGGCGAGTGCTAGGACGTCTCTCTAGACCTGCCGTGTGGCGGCGCTCGGTCTGGAATCACTGAGAGTGGCGACACGCGGGTCCGACGTATACTAATGGACCGCGGCCGATTTAAAGGCTACCACCTAGCAAGTGTGGTGTCTGGCGGTGACACCACATTTCATAAGCGAAAAGGGAAAAAGACATATCATTACAGCGAGCAAATTGACAAGTACTAAGTTGCACTTTTCTCTCAGTCATTAAGCACTCCGTCTTCCGCCCACAAGTGATCCATCAGGACCATCCGACCGCCGTGTCATCCTCAGTTGAGGATGCAGATAGGAGGGGCGTGTGGCCAGCACACCGCTTTCTCGGTCGTTATGATGGTTTTCTTTGACCGGAGCCGTTGCTATTCGGTCGAGTAGCTCCTCAATTGGCGCCATGAGGCTAAGTGCACCTCAAAAAATTGCAGCAGTGCATGGCGGCCTGGGTGGTGACGCATCCAAGTGCCGGCCATGCCTGACAGAGCTTAACTTCTGTGATCTCACGGGAACCGGTGTATCCACAGCGGCAAGGCCGTTGCTCTCAGTCATTAACGTACACATTTTTTCTCTTGTTATTGTTTTTTTTGACAGTTGTAATTAATAAAACAGCAATAAACGCTTAATCGTCCTCAGACACTTTCGTATCTTGAAATCGCCTTGTCAGATGAATATCCCTGACGTAACTATTGACGGTGTGATGGTGGCTTTAACACATTCAAAAAAGGACGCACCACGAAGACATCTGAATGGCACGGAGGTTGGTATATGTGATGTACATGAACAGATAAACAAATGATTTTTACAAAAAAATTGGATGATTTATTCAAGAGAACGAGCTTCACAAACTGAGCAAGTCAGTATCACATTGGTTCCCGATTGGCCGTTGTGGCTGTCCTCCTGAGGGATATCTTGCCAAATTCTGTCCATTTGGCTCGTTAGATCTTCAAAATCCCGAGCTGGCCATAATGCTCTAAACATTCTCAACCGGGGAGAGATCCGGTGACTTTCCTGGCCAAGATAGGGTTTGGCAAGCACGAAGAAAAGCGGTATAACTGTCACCATGTGCGGTCGGGCGTTATCTTGCTGAAATGAAAACCCATGATGACTTGTTATGAAGGGCAACAAAACGGTACGTGAAATACCGTCGACGTACCTCAATACGAGAAACTGTACGGGCACCGCAGATGATAACCAAAGGTGTCCTGCTTTGAGAAGAAAAGCCATCTCAGACCACCGCTCCTGGCTGCTGGGCCATATAGCGGGCGACAGTCATTTTGTTACCCCACAGCAGTCCCAGGCGTCTCCAGACACGTCTCCGGCCTGGAATCTCATTGACTGGAGCAGAATCGTCTTCAGTGATGAGTCCCACTTCGGAATGAATCCCGATGACCACCGCTGTTGCGCATTCGACATTTTTCGTGGTATGAAGGACGTTCACACCTTCAGTGCATGTTTGCACAAAAAGAGATAGTCTACCGATCTATTGCCAAAGGCTTTTAAAAATAATTGGGTATGACAGAAGATTGGGATGGGAACTGTCAATACTTGTTATGCAGTCGCATAAGGGACGCGTACGGCAAATTTGCTTTGAAACGGTCTTACAATACCGTGCAGGAAGAATTTAAAGATTTAGTTGACAACGATAGAGCAAGAAATTAGAACGTTCGACAGACGAGATTCATTGTTCAGTACATCAAGAAGCACTTTGTGCTAAATTTGCAAATATGGAGCAAATGAAGAAACTGGTGGTATGAATAGTAAAATTTAAGAAGTTACATACATTACTCCACTGATCTGAACGAATAATGTGGAGACTTAATGTATTACTGCAAAATCAAGGGGCATCCCCGGAACGATATTTCGATTTAAAACCTTCCATTTTTTAATTTACGAAAGAAAAAGAAGAGCAGGAGTGACAATTAGAACCTCTGGAAAGGATTGCAGACCATGCTTTCCAAGTGGACTTCATTGTACACTACCCACAGTAAGACATTCAAAGATGAAAAACAAATTCTTTCTGATGTGTTGGGGATACATTTACAAATGAAGCCGCTTTATAGAAGGCACACATGCTGCGAACGCGATCCGGTCCCTAAGCTCAGTGCTGTTAAAGAAAACAGGAAGTTTGAAGAATTCATTGTCACCTTGAAAGAATTACGAGGGTAGTCTCCTAAGAGTTTTGAGGACACTGTCAATCTTACATCTGTTTTCGAGCTGTGTGCAATACCGATCGCCTCTGAGCATGGACAGACGTAACCGATTGACTTGCAAGGTAATTCCCATTTTAATGCCAAATCCGATTACTTGAAACCGTTCAGGTCGTCTACAATGCGTTCCTCTCGTAGAGTTTCCAAGTCTCCAGGAAGCGCTTTCGAAGTTGCTATTCATATTTCGCTCAACATTTTTGTGTGAGAGACCTTTTTCGATTACGAAACTAAATAAGTCACAATAACGCGGCAACTTGAGTGCGGAAATCTGTGAAACTTTCTGCGTTTGTCTGTACGCCGACAGTTTGTAACAGATGAAAATTGTATTTCTTCTCCAACACGTCAAAAATAGAAACAGAATACTGAAACTTTCTTTTGTTTGGGACCTGTGTTGTTGAGAAATGGGAAATATAAAACTAAGTCATATGCAGTGCAAATGCGCTTTCATTTAAACGCGGCATGTACGCAGTTTTCCCCTCTTTCCCTTCCTCACACCCAGGCAGCTTGGCGTAGTGGTGGGGGAAATGTGCAGTGAGAGTGAGCGCTGTGCTATTATTGCTCAGTAACGGGCTGCGAGCCGAAATGTTGGCCACCCTTAATCTACGAGGGCCGTTCAGAAAGTAACCTCCGGTTGATTTAAAAAAATACACCAAGTTAAATAAAAATATTTTAATATATACATCTTACAACTACATCTTTGCACTATTTTTCTACATAGTCTCCATAGCGATTGAGGCACTTATCGTATCTCTTCACAAGCTTTGAAATTCCTTCTGCATAAAAATCACCCGCTTGTGCCTGGAGCCAGCCTGTGACCGCATCTTTGAGCTCTTCGTCTTCATCAAACCGCTGTGACCCGAGCCATTTCTTCAAATGCATGAAGAGGTGATAATCACTTGGCGCCAGGTCTGGGCTGTAAGGTGGATGGTTGATAACGTCCCACTTGAAGGACTCAAGAAGGGCCGTTGTTCTGCGAGCAGAGTGAGGACGGGCGTTATCGTGCAAAAAAACGATACCGGAAGTCAGCATACCACGGCGTTTGTTCTGTATAGCCCGTCGTAACTTTTTTATTGTTTCACAGTACACGTCTTGATTAATGGTCGTACCACGTTCCATGAATTCAACCAACAACACCCCTTTGGCATCCCAAAACACCGTTGCCATCAGTTTTCTGGCAGAAAAATCTTGCGAGGCTTTTCTTGGTTTGGTAGGCGAATTTGAATGTGCCCACATCTTTGATTGTTCTTTTGTCTCAGGGTTCACGTACTTAATCCAGGTTTCGTCACCAGTCACGATTCTGTTTAACAATGGTTCTCCTTCGTCCTCATAACGTGACAGAAAGTCTAATGCAGAGGCCATTCTTTGAGTTTTGTGGTGGTCGGCAAGAATTTTGGGCACCCATCGTGCACAGAACTTACGGTAACCCAATCTTGCTGTCACTATCTCGTACAAGAGAGTCTTAGAAATCTGTGGAAAACCAGTAGACAACTCCGACATTGAGAAACGTCGATTTTCACGAACTTTTGCATCAACTGTCTGAACGAGTTCGTCAGTCACCAATGATGGTCTACCACTCCTCTCTTCATCATGAACGTTTTCTCGTCAACTTTTAAATAAACGTACCCATTCATGGACAACTCCTTCACTCATAACTCTTGGTCCGTACACGGCACAAAGCTCACGATGAATAGCTGCTGCAGAATATCCTTTGGCTGTAAAAAAACCTTATGACAGCACGCACTTCATATTTAGCGGGGTTTTCTATTCCAGCACACATTTCAAACTGCCACAAAAACTAAACTAGTGCAGGTACGACGTTCACTCGACCACGGCTTGATGCCGACTGACCTGTTGAGTGCGTGAACGCACAGATGGCGTCGCTATTCCCCCCACAACCCGCACTGTGACCAATCGGAGGTTACTTTCTGAACCGCCCTCGTATATACACACATCAAAAAAAGTTATGCATCACTTCTGTTTTGAGAGTTCTGGAACCTGTACAGAAAACTGGATTAGAGATCAACATAAACATCATTTCTGACCTGTTTATCACTCATGAAAACCACACATTGGGTGTTGTACTACCATACAGCGAGACCTTCAGAGGTGGTGGTCCAGATTGCTGTACACACTGGTAAGTCTAATACCCTGTAACACATCCTCTTGCATTGGGGCATGCCTGTATTCTTCGTGGCATACTATCCACACGTCCATCAAGGCACTGTTGGTCCAAATTGTACAACTACTCAACGACGATTTGGCGTAGATCCATCGGAGTGGTTGGTGGGTCATGTAATCCATAAACAGCCCTTTTCAATCTGTCCCAGGCATGTTCGATACGGCTGATGTCTGGACAACATGCTGTCCACTCTAGTCGAGTGATGTCATTATCCTGAAGGAAATCATTCACAAGAAGTGCGCGATGGGGGTGCGAATTCTCGTTTATGAAGACAAATGCCTCGCCAATGTGCTGGCGATATGATTGCACTATCGGTCGGAGGATGGCATTCAGATATCGTACAGCCATTACGGCGCCTTCCATGACTACCAGCAGCGTACGTCGGCCCCACATAATGACACCCCAGAACAGCAGGGAACCTCCACCTTGCTGCACTCGCTGGACAGTGCGTCTAAGGCGTTCAACCTGACCGGGTTGGCTCCAAACACGTCTCCGACGATTGTCTCGTTGAACACATATGCGACACTCATTGGTGAAGAGGACGTGATGCCAATATTAATCAGTCCAGTTTTTGTGCCCATCTGTACCGCTCTGCATGGCGTCGTGGTTGCGAAGATGGACCTCGCCATGGACGTCGGGAGTGAAGTTGCGCATCATGCAGCCTACTGCGCACAGTTTGAGCCCTAACACGACGTCCTGTGGCTGCACGAGAAGCATTATTCAAAATGGTGGCGTTGCTGTCAGGGTTCCTCCGATCCATAATCCGTAGGTAACGGTCACTCACAACAGTAGTAGGCATTTGGCGGCCTGAGCGAGGTATGTCATCTACAGTTCCTGTCTCTCTGTATCTCTTCCATGTCTGAACAACATTGCCTGGACACTTCCCTTGTTGAGAGCCCTGCTGGCACAAAGTAACAATGTGGGCGCGATCTAACCGCGGTATTGACCATCTAGGGATGGTTGAACTACAGACGAGACGTGTACCTCCTTCCTGGTGGAATGACTGGAACTGATTGGCTGTCGGACCCCCTCTGACCTAATAGGCGCTGGTCATTCATGGTTGTTTACATCTTTGGTCGGGTTTAATGACACCTCTGAACAGTCAAAGGGACTATGTCTGTGATATAATGTCCACAGTCAACGTTTATCTCCAGGAGTTCTGGGAACTGGGGTGATGCAAAACTTGTTTTGATGTGTGTACATCTGGACAGCAGTGGAGGACTTGCACCATGAGCAGGGATACTTGGTACATGTCAGTGGCAAATTAGATTGAATAGAGGCTTAACCTCAGTGGTACATAGGATGACTGAATGGAATGGGAGTGAAAAGAAACTTTTGGCTGGCTTGATTAAAATCGGCTAAGGGTTGATAGGAAGGACTTTGAGGCATCAAGGAATACTCAGCTTGGTGATGGAGGGTAATTAGTAGGCTATACACTGTAAAGGGAGACCATAGCATGACCACAATATGGAGGTAGCAATGGATGAAATTTGTAGTGTGCCAGACAGCATGCGGTTGGCGTTTGCTCATGAAAGGCTAAGGTTCTGGCTTTGAATCTGTGTCTGATAGAGTTTCAAGCTACCAAAAGTCATACTGGAAGTCGCAGTAGTTACGCATATATGAAGTGCCTTTCACAGAATAAATCAGACTGGTGATTGGCATGACACCATTTCTCAGACTGAAGGCAACAACCACTAGATTAAAATATGAATGCCTGTTTTCTTGGCGATAAGTACTGATGAAATTCTCTCGATCTTCCAGCAATATCAAACTGTATAAATCCACGAGCTTTCATCCAATACCCCTCGGCCATTGTCAAATGGTGACTGTGTTTTGGTTGCAGCTCATGCCCATATACAGCCCCACTGCCTTCTGTGACATCACTGGTGCTTGCTCCATCGCCATAATATAATGTTAATCTTCTAGGATCTTTGGTCATGTCAGTTCATCTTCAGTTCCCTGGATATTCTTCTATACGATCATACATCGAGGCCTCTGCCTGGATTTTCAGTTGTTGACTGCTAGCTGAACATCAGAAGATCCCGAAGAAGATAATGGCAGAGAGGTCGAAGCGTCGATCGTCTAGAAGGAATTTAAGAGGAACTGATACGGCCTAAAAAACATAGCAGACTTCACCTTCAGTTTATACAGGGTGTCTTAGAAATACTTTCACAAACATTTGGGACGGGTTCCTTCTGAAAAATAAGAAAAAAGTTCGCATAAAAATATGTCCGAAAATCCTTCTTTTTCGAGTTATTAATGAAAGTTGACGATCAGCGACCTTCTAGGTACAACCCCACCCCTTCACTTACCTACATATGTATCCGGTTGGCTTATCGTATCCCACCAGAAGGTGTTGTGTTGCCCGGAAGTCATTCTTCTGTCTTCAGCATCCACTTTGTACTTTCACTAAAGGTAGTGAATTAACTGAAAGTGCTTCATTCAAACAGGGCAGGATCTTCATTTCGTGAGCGAGCAGACATCATTTTTATGTACGGCCCCGGGGTCACTAGGTTTCACGGCTGTATAAGACGGCGTTTCCAGACCAAAGACTGCCGAATCAGCCAACATTTGGTGCTGTACATCGTTGTGATGCTGACGCAGGGTTCCTAGCACCACGGGCTATGAATCGAGAAGGCTAACGGTTGCTCCTACACCTGACCAGGAAGAACATTCTATGGCCTATCAAGGAAGAGGCACGTATCAAAAAATGGCTCTGAGCACTATGGGACGTAACTTCTGAGGTCATCAGTCCCCTAGAACTTAGAACCACTTAAACCTAACTAACCTAAGGACATCTCACACATCCATGCCCGAGGCAGGATTCGAACCTGCGACCGGAGCGGTCGCGCGGTTCCAGACTGTAGCGCCTAGAACCGCTCGGCCACCCTGCCGGCGGCACGTATCAGAGCAAGACAAGTAGCCCTGACATGTCGTACATCACCAAGTTCAGCATGGAGGATATCTCACGAGCAACTGATGTATCGGTATCATCTTCAAGAGTACAAGGCTTTACGGCTGCCGATCAGCTACCATGGGTTGATCGATTGTTGAACAGACTGTCAGTCCAATCTTTGTCTCTTCAGTTTTATTTTCAGACGAGACAACGTTTGGAAGAGACGGAAAACCAATTTCCACAACCAACACATGTGGGTCGATAGCAGTCCTCATGCTACAGTAGAGGCTACAGGCTTGACATCAGCATCAATTAACGATTAATGTTTGGGCTGGAATTGTAGGTGACTGGTAGGACCATGCGTTCACCCAGCACGTTTTACAGGTGCCGCGTACAGGACCTTTATTCAGGACGCTCTCCAAGACCTGCTAGGAGATGTGCTCATGGAAATATGAATTACGGAGCTACAGCACATTGCAGTCTCAGTGTTCGAGATACACTGGCTGCTATGTAGGATGACAGACAGATAGGTAGACCAATTCTATGGCCTGCACTTCCCCCCGACTTCAATCTTATTGATTATTATCTCTGGGGGGATCTTAACAACTGACTGATGCGGCAGGCCACCTGGATGCAGAAACTCTTCATTAACGTTTCATGGAGTCCTGCGAAACTATTGGAAACCGCCTGGGAGTATTTGAAATGGTGCGAAAGTTCATGATTCGACGAGTGCACAGGTGTTCAGAAGAAAGGGGAGGGCATTTCGAGCATTTATTATGAGTTTGTGTGTTGCTGAGTACAAGGCACCTACGTCCTCAAAAATGGAGCATTTTCAGACATATGTTTATGTGTTTTTTCTTGTTTTAATGTAAGGAAACTGTCTGCAAAATTTGCAAAAGTATTTTTGAAACACCCTATAAACTCTCAAGCATTGTTCTTATCACATTTGTATATGTATCTCTTGGGTGCAGTATATAAGAGATACAGGTTGAACCCGAACTCTAAAGATTATGTACGTCTGGCTCTGCAGAGGTCTTAGGTCATCGGTACGCAGTACGGTGATTAGGGGCTGTGGCATATGGCTCCACTACGGATTTCGATGATAACCACTGATCGGTCAGAAAACTGAAAAGAACAGATGCTATAACCCACGTCACGTTCTTTTTTCTTTGCTTTCCTTATGTTGTTGTTGTTGTGGTCTTCAGTCCTGAGACTGGTTTGATGCAGCTCACCATGCTAATCTATCCTGTGCAAGCTGCTTCATTTCCCAGTACGTACTGCAGCCTACATCCTTCTGAATCTGCTTAGTGTATTCATCTCTAGGCCCCCCTCTACGATTGTTACCCTACACGCTGCCCTCCAATACTAAATTGGTGATCCCTTGATGCCTCAGAACATGTCCTACCGACCGATCCCTTCTTCTAGTCAAGTTGTGCCGCATATTTCTCTTCTCCCCAACTCTATTCAATACCTCCTCATTAGTTATGTGACCTACCCATCTAATCTTCAGAATTCTTCTGTAGCACCACATTTCGAAAGCTTCTATTCACTTCTTGTCCAAACTATTAATCGTCCATGTTTCACTTCCATACATGGCTACACTCCACACAAATATTTTCAGAAACGATTTCCTGACACTTAAATCTATACTCGATGTTAACAAATTTCTCTTCTTCAGAAACGCTTTCCTTGCCATTGCTCATCAGTTATTTTGGTCCCCAAATAGCAAAACTCCTTTACTACTTTAAGTGTCTCATTTCCTTATCTAACTCCCTCAGCATCACCCGATTTAATGTGACTACATTCCATCACCCTCGTTTTACTTTTGTTGATGTTCATCTTATACCCTCCTTTCAAGACACGCTTTCCTTATAGCACTTTTTAAACAGGCAAAACCCAAGCTCTACCGACTGCTTGTCGGAGGTTGTTCCGGGATATTACTGAGTATTCTGGTACACTGGGACCCGCGGTCCCAGATGGCTTGTTACGGGCAGCTTGCATTTTGTTTGATATCTTACATCTACGACTACATGGCTGCTCTACAATCCACACTTAAGTGCCTGTCAGAGCGTTCTTCGAAACCCCTTCAGACTATTTCGATACCAAATTAAACTTTTATCCATTCTGGATTTGAAACACTGCTATTGTCTTGTTAAAGGTTTCAGGAATTACTGTAACCAATCGCCGTTTTTTCTTCAATTGTTATTTATTCATGGCCGGTTTCGAATCACCTAGTGATTTATCATCGATGATACAATTTAGTTTGGAGTATTGTGGGGGTCGTGCAGTGCCTGCCACAAGAATAAAAACGATCATGAATAAATAAAAATAGAAGAAAAAACGGCGATTGGTTGCAGTAATTCCTGAAACCTATTTCGATACCGTTCCACTCTCCAATAGCAAGTGGGGAAAAATGTACACTGAAATCTTTCCATATGAGCTCTGATTTCTGTTATTTTACTACGATGATAATTTCTGCCTATGTATACTGCTGACAATAAAACATTTTTACATTTAGAGGAGAAAGTGGTGCCCGAAATTTCGTAGAAGGATCTCGCCGCAATGAAAAGCACCTTTGTTTTCATGACTGCCAACCTTACCCACTTATCACATCCGTGACACACTCTGCCACATTTCGCAAGCTGGCCTTCCCTTGGACTTTTTCGATGTCTTCCGTCAATGCTGTCTGGTAAGTATCCCACATCACACAGCAGTACTCTAATAGACGACAGACTAGTGTAGGCAATCTCTTTAGTAGACCTGTTGAATCTTCTAAGTGTTCTGCCAACAAAACGCAGTCTTTCGTTTGCTTTCCCCACAACATTAGCTACGTGATCGTTCCAATTATAGTTATTCGTAATTGTAATTCCTAGATACTTAGTTGAATTAATTTCAAATGGCTCTGAGCACTATGGGACTTAACATCTGAGGTCATCAGTCCCATAGAACTTAGAACTACTTAAACCGAACTAACCTAAGGACATCACACACATCCATGCCCGAGGCAAGGTTCGAACCTGCGACCGTAGCGGTCGCGCGGTTCCAGACTGAAGCGCCTAGAGCCGCTCGGCCACAACGGCCGGCTACTTAGTTGAATTAACAGCCTTTAAAATTGCGTTATTTATCGTGTAAACGAAATTTAACGGCAGATTTCTTTTCATACCCATATGGATAATCAACGCCTTTCCTTATTCAGTGACAAATGCCACTTCTCGCATCAGACAGAAATCATGTCTAAGTCATTTTGCAATTGGTTTTTAATCTTTTGGTGACTTTATTAGACGGTAAATGACAGCGTCATCTGCAAAAATCTGAGAGGGCTGCTCCCAAATCGTTTTTCCTTGAGGAACGCCACTTATCACGTCTGTTCATTGACTTCTACTTTTCCGGCGATTATTACGTAATGTGACTTTTTGGACAGGAAATCATGAATCCAATCGGACAAGAGAGGTGATGCTGCATGGGCACGAAGTTTGATTAGAGTCTCTACTGAGGAACGATGTCAAAAGCCCTCTGGAAATCTAGAAATATGGAATAAATTTGAGACCCCCTGTCAATAGTACTAATTACTTCGTGAGAATAGAGAGCTAGTTGTGTTTCACAAGAACGATTCTTCCTGAATCCGCGCTAACTGTGTGTTAATAGACCACTAACTTCGAAGTTCTAACAAAATACACTACAGGCCATTAAAATTGCTACACCACGAAGATGACGTGCTACAGACGCGAAATTTAACCGACAGGAAGAAGATGCTGTGATATGCAAATGATTAGCTTTTCAGGGCATTCACCAAAGGTTGGCGCCGGTGGAGACACCTACAACGTGCTGACAAGAGGAAAGTTTCCAACCGATTTCTCATACACAAACAGCAGTTGATCGGCGTTGCCTGGTGAAACGTTGCTGTCATGCCTCATGTAAGGAGGAAAAATGCGTACCATCACGTTTCCGACTTTGATAAAGGTCGGATTGTAGTATACCGCGACTGCGGTTTATCGTATCGCGGCATTGCTGCTCGCGTTGGTCGAGATCCAATGACTGTAAGATGAATATGGAATCGGTGGGTTCAGGAGGGTAATACGGAACACCGTGCTTGATCCCAACGGCCTCGTATCACTAGCAGTCGAAATGACAAGCATCTTATCCGCATGGCTGTAACGGATCGTGCAGCCACGTCTCGATCGCTGAGTCAGCAGATAGGGACGTTTGCAAGACAACAACCATCTGCACGAACAGTTCGACGACGTTTGCAGCAGCATGGACTCTCAGCTCGGAGACCGTGGCTGCGGTTACCCTTGACGCTGCATCACAGACAGGAGCGCCTGCGATGGTGTACTCAACGACGAACCTGGGTGCACGAATGGCAAAACGTAATTTCTTTGGATGAATTCAGGTGCTGTTTACAGCATCATGATGGTCGCATCCGTGTTTGGCGACATCGCGGTGAACGCACATTGGAAGCGTGTATTCGTCATCGCCATACTGGCGTATCACCCGGCGTGATGGTATGGGGTGCCATGGGTTACACGTCTCGGTCACCTCTGGTTCGCATTGACGGCAGTTTGAACAGTGGACGTTACATTTCAGATGTGTTACGATCCGTGGATCTACCCTTCATTCGATCCCTGCGAAACCCTTCATTTCAGCAGTATAATGCACGACCGCATGTTGCAGGTCCTGTACGGACCTTTCTGGATACAGAAAATGTTCGACTGTTGCCCTGGTCAGCACATTCTCCAGATCTCTCACCAACTGAAAACGTCTGGTCAATGATGGCCGAGCAACTGGCTCGTGACAATACGCCAGTTACTACTTTTGATGAACTGTGGTATCGTGTTGAAGCTGCGTGGGCAGCTGTACCTGTACACGCCATCCAAGCTCTGTTTGACTCAATGTCCAGGCGTATGAAGACCGTTATTACGGCGAGAAGAGGTTGTTCTGGGTACTGATTTCGCAGGATCTATGCACCCAAACTGTGTGAAAATGTAATCACATGTCAGTTCTAGTATAATATATTTGTCCTACGAATAAGCGTTTGTCATCTGCATTTCCTCTTGGTGTAGCAATTTTAATGGCCAGTAGTGTATATGTCCTAAAATTCCCCTGCACATCGACATCAGTGATACGTATATGTAATTCTTCGAATTACTCCTGGTTTCTTTCTTGCGTTTTGATGTGATCCGTGCAACTTTCCAGTCGTTTGGGACGGATATTTCGTCGAGCGAGCTGTTGCACATAATATCTAAGTACAAGGCTATTGTATCTGCATACGCTGAAAGAAACCTAACTGGTATACTAACAGGACCGGAAGACTTGCCTTTATTAAGTGAGTTAAGCTACACTACTGGCCATATTAATTGCAACACCACGAAGATGACGTGCTACAGACGCGAAATTTAACCGACAGGAAGAAGATGCTGTGATATGCAAATGATTAGCTTTTCAGAGCATTCACACAAGGTTGGCGCCGGTTACGTCACCTACAACGTGCTGACATGAGGAAAGATTCCAACCGATTTCTCATACACAAACAGCAGTTGACCGGCGTTGCTTCGTGAAACGTTCTTGTGATGCCTCGTGTAAGGAGGAGAAATGCGTACCATCACGTTTCCGACTTTGATAAAGGTCGGATTGTAGCCTATCGCGATTGCGGTTTACCGTATCGCGTCATTTCTGCTCGCGTTGGTCGAGATCCAATGGCTGTTAGCAGAATATGGAATCGGTGGGTTCAGGAGGGTAATACGGAACGCCGTGCTGGATCCCAACGGCCTCGTATCACTAGCAGTCGAGATGACATGCATCTTATCCTCATGGCTTTAACGTATTGTGCAGCCACGTCTCGATCCCTGAGTCAACATATGGGGACGTTTGAAAGACAATAACCATCTGCACGAACAGTTCGGCGACGTTTGCAGCAGCGTGGACTATCAGCTCGGAGACCATGGCTGCAGTTACCCTTGACGCTAAATCACAGACAGATGCGCCTGCGATGGTGTACTCAACGACGAACCTGGGTGCAGGAATGGCAAAACGTCATTTTTTCGGTTGAATCCAGGTTCTGTTTCCAGCATCATGATGGTCGCATGCATGTTTGGCGACCACGCGGTGAACGCACATTGGAAGCGTGTATTCGTCATCGCCATACTGGCGTATCACCTGGCGTGATGGTATGGGGTGCCATTGGTTACACGTCTCGGTCACCTCTTGTTCGCATTGACGGCAGTTTGAACAGTGGACGTTACATTTCAGATGTGGTACGACCCGTGGCTCTACCCTTCATTCGATCCCTGCGAAACCCTGCATTTCAGGAGGATAATGCACGACCGCATGTTGCAGTTCCTGTACGGGCCTTTCTGTATACAGAAAATGTTCGACTGCTGCCCAGGCCAGCGCATTCTCCAGATCTCTCACCAATCGAAAATGTCTGGTCAGTAATGGCGGAGCAACTGGCTCGTCCCAATACGACAGTCACTACTTTTGATGAACTGTGGTATCGTGTTGAAGCTGCATGGGCAAGCTCTGTTTGACTCAATGCCCAGGCGTATCAAGGCCGTTATTACGAACAGAGATGGTTGTTCTGGGTACTGATTTCTCAGAATCTATGCACCCAAATTATGTGAAAATGTATCCACATGTCAGTTCTAGTATAATACATTTGTCCAATGAATACCCGTTTGTCATCTGCATTTCTTCTTGGTGTAGCAATTTTAGTGGCCAGTAGTGTAGATTGTTACTCCGAGTACCGTATATCTACTTCTAAGTTACTCATATTGGCAGCTGTTGTTGAGTCGAATCCTGCAATGTTTGCTTCGTCGTCTTTGGTGAAGGAATTTCGGAAAACTGAGTTTAGTGGGACTATCATCGATATCATTACCATTGGTATACCGAATTATATTTGAGCGTGCATTGCAGTGAAAATATCCGCACAGCACTGCAGATGTCGACGGTATGCACTGTGTTTTGCTTGGGAGCAGATTTTTTCCATTCTTCGTGGTACTTTCTGTTGACATCAGCAATGCCCACTTCTATTCTACGCCTTCAAGCTTACATTCAGCACTACCCAGTTCCGCCTTACGTTAGATATATTCCGGCAATGTTGATTGCACGTTAATAGTAACACACACCAGTATGTACAGGTTGGGCGAAGAAAACTGGCGAAAGTGAACGTATCTACGGGTTTGTTTAATGCAAATTGAAAAGCTACACAATCGGTTCTGCTAAGCTGCTCCCGCAACGACGGCAACTACACAGTACGCAGTATTTACGTGCTCTGTGGTCTGCATGTTTTAGTAATTGTAAATGACAAGCTTTCTTAATGTAGTGATAGTATTTGGACAAAAGCATCTGGGGAACGAACCGAATAAATCTGTAAC
Organism: Schistocerca serialis cubense; assembly: GCF_023864345.2. Taxonomy (NCBI): domain Eukaryota; kingdom Metazoa; phylum Arthropoda; class Insecta; order Orthoptera; family Acrididae; genus Schistocerca; species Schistocerca serialis. The sequence goes on along the minus strand of NC_064638.1, from coordinate 1,203,626,405 downwards.
GAGCTACCTGGGACCAAGAATCACGGACACCAAAATACACAGAAAACACCCTGGGACAACACCTGAAAATTTTTGGCTTATTTTCGATCCACACTGTATTTTCCGAGGCCAGCGAGGACCAGAAAGAAGTAAGCTAGTGAAGCTGCGGGAAACAGACATCCTTGTGTGTCATTATTCCTGCTATAAAGGGACTGCAGAGCCCTAGAGAAAGCGGTGCCTTGCCTGTGGCGCCGATCAGGCGGCCCCAGTCCGACAGCCTTTTGTTTCCTTGCGGCAAGTAGTGGGCCCTGTCAGAGGGTGGGGGAGCTGCTGAACAGGGGCACAGAGTAACATATCTTTGTCTGTGACAGGGGCACGTCTGTGGCAGGGGACAGGGCCCCAGAGGATGGCTTCTCCGAGTCTCCCAGTGGTCACTGTTATCTGCTGCATCCTCTGGTAAAGCCCACAATCGGCAACTTACTCCATGCGTCCCTTCTCAGAAGCTGTAAATGTCTCACACTGACCGCTGGGAGGTTTACAACTTCTAGGAAGGACTACCGCAGGCGGACCTGTACAGTGATGCCCTCATGGAGGTAAAAATAAGGGGAGATGGCGCTACGTATCCCGGCCGTACTACGTTTTGAAGCCATGGGGGCGTAGCTCGCCGCCATGACACTCTGACCAAAACATTGCCAGTGTGCTATAGCGCTGCGTGTATTACAGTCGCTAATTGCACCATATACGCATGTAACGTCATCAGATTGGTTGTTTCAAAGTTTTTGTTTAAAATAAAATCTCGTAAAGGCGAAATTTCGCGTTTCTTCTGATTAAAAATAGTTTTTAATGTAATATTACGAATAGCTAGCCTTCAATGTAAACGATACAATTTTGTTAATTCAGTAATAAACGTGTATCACAAACTAAGTAATAGAAACTGAAAACCAAGTTAGCTATACCCTCCCTCCAAAGCCCCATAAATACTTCTTGTTTGTAATACGTACTGGGACATTTCAGTTACGTTACACTACTGGGAAACACTGTTCATTACCACCAATATTTACTGAAATACGGTACATAGAATGGCAAATCTACACAGTGTCCTGTTTAGGTCTATACTTTACGCCAGTTAATGTAGTGCTAGCTTTTAATTTGGTACATGATGGAGACAAAGTGAGTTACTCAACACTTCGATTATCGACGATACGTACGTATTATACTGAAACGTGAACTTGAAAACTAAGAATTTAATTATTTGAATTAACATACCTTTTGCAAATGTTTTGGGTGTGTAGGGAAAACTGATGGTACAGCATTTGCTCGGAGCCTTACTGTTGAAAGGGAAGTTCGGTCTATGTCCTCTTCTCGGAAATGCTGAGAACATACAGTGCTCCATTTAGACGCACGCCAATTCTTCCTCCTCACGGAATTCTCCCACAGAGCTTTCCGACTTTCATTTTTAGGAAATCTAAAATCATACAGGAGAAAAACACGCTATAGTACAAGTACCGATGTAGCACACGTTCATTCACAATGAAGTTGTAAAATCACACTTAACGAGACAACTTACACATGAAATGTTATTCCCTTCGATTTCGCATCACAATCAGAACGATTCGTACATCCGAACACCATACAAGTCACCATAATAGCGGAAAATCCTTCCAAAAGCGAGCGAGAAGCCTATGCACACAAGCTTACAGCAGCAATGTTTTGGTCGGATTGAGATGGCTACCCTCGGCTTCACATAGCTTCACAGCTGTGACGTCACGGCGTCTCCCTCTGTTCTTACCTCCATGGATTCCCTAAGGCTGCGTTTCCATTAGGTCTGAAAAATATTTCTGTTCGCAACATTGTTCCACTAAAGACAGCAAAATGTTGGCACAAATGTTGGTTTTACGCGTCTCGGTCCACACTTGCGACAAACATTTCTACAGATGTATACGAATCGTCTGCTACTCTGAACGTGGAGTAAACATTTCATATTGGGTGTTCTCATCGAGAGCTACTATGACAAGCGAAGATGAAGAATTAGTGGTAGAGCACTTGCCCGCGAAAAGCAAAGGTCCCGAGTTCGAGTCTCTGTCCAGCACACAGTTTTAATCTGCCAGGGAGATTCATATCAGCGCACACTCCGCTGCAGAGTGAAAATGTAATTTTGGAATATGTGCTGCTGATAATACTCAACAAGAAACAGAAGAAAATAAAAGACGTAGTCGCCATTGGTGGAATAAGAGCATTTAATGACTTCCAACGAACCTTACACATATTTCGAGCCGTCACGGAGTTTTTTCTCGCTGATGCCCCCACAAAACGGTAGAAGAGAAAAGTAACTAACTAACTTACCACGTTTCCACTGTTGCTGTTCATGTAGTGAAACTTCAGCATTTGAAGTGGCTTTTAAGGTATTACATCTTTCCTATTGACTCCACATTTCTTTGGGTGGCGGGGGGGGGGGGGGGGGGGAGGGGAGAACAGTGCAGTCGTTGTCGTACTATGTAAACGCAGCAGTTTGTCTGACGTCCTAAAGTTGTCGGGCCAAGGGTGGAAGCATTTCCGAAACTGCTAAGTTTGTGAACTGCTCTCGTGCCGTGGGCGCAGCCCCGAATCCTCCCACGGTCAGAAAAATTGTACCGAATCCTCCGAGGCCCTCAAGTGTCTGAAAAACGATGGAACCGAATCCTCTCGATTGAAGCAGGTAGCAGTTCTAAACGTTATGAATACTCCAAGCAGTCAAAGGAAAGCATATGAAGTTACAGTAGAAGATGTAAAAATTTTTCGCGTGTGTTGTGAGTATGTTTAAAAGTTTTATCTTTTACCGTATTGAGATAAAGTCCATCCGGCACAGAGCCAGCGACTAAGTCCTGCTGAAGATCACTCGCAAAGAGCGCGTAAGTGAATCAATATTTTTTTGTTTAAAACATGGGAGGGGTGGGGGAAGGAGGTAACGAATATGGCAGAGATAATTATATTATTGTCTATAATACAACACACAATGTGTTAATTTGGGAGGATTCGGTCCTGTTATGTGCTTACCTACCTGGTTTCAGGAGCATTTGGGGCTGCGCCCCGTGCCACTATGGTTAAAGTGTACTGTGCATGGCAAAATGGCCCTGTCCCCACACAGCACAATATCTACCAGTGGCGCGATGCAACGTGTCAGATAGTTTTCAATGTACGTGCGTGGTTCAAAGCACACCAGGATGAGTGTACCATACTCCCTTGGCCACCTAACTCTCTGGATTTAGACCCAATCGAGAATTTGTGGGACCACCTGGGTTGGGATGTTCGCGCCATGGATCCTCAATCGAGAAACAGTGCGGCTGGCCACAGGACTGGAGTCGGCATGACTCCACATCAACGTCAGTACCTTACAGAACCTCGTTGACTCCTCACGCAAGTCTCGCTGCAGTTGGTGCTGGAAAAGATGATTAACCATCCGGCTTTTGACAGGTACTCACATTGCTGTGACTGGACTGTGTACACCACTGAACGTACCTGCACAATTATATCATTGTGCGATGCAAAAGGCAGTTCAGGAGATATGGCATCACAAACATTTACATGCATGGAAACTCTGTGTTTGGCCGGCCGAAGTGGCCGTGCGGTTAAAGGCGCTGCAGTCTGGAACCGCAAGACCGCTACGGTCGCAGGTTCGAATCCTGCCTCGGGCATGGATGTTTGTGATGTCCTTAGGTTAGTTAGGTTTAACTAGTTCTAAGTTCTAGGGGACTAATGACCTCAGCAGTTGAGTCCCATAGTGCTCAGAGCCATTTGAAACTCTGTGTTTACTCAAAGTGGAGTGCGAATTACCCTATCCATGTTCACCCAGTGTTTCATAATGACAGGACTTAGCGACTTCCAACAAACTTTAAGCATGATTTGAAACCTTTTCTATACATTGTCTCACTTACATGCTCAACGTCGTCATATATGTAATCCATTAACTCATTTGTAAAGTAATCAGACGTTCGAAGTTGTTTTATATGTAGGAGTTCTATTCCCCCTCATGAACCATGGACCTTGCCGTTGGTGGGGAGGATTGCATGCCTCAAAGATGCAGATAGCTGTACAGTAGGATCAACCACAATGGATGGATATCTGTTGAGAGGCCAGATAAATGCGTGGTTCCTGAAGAGAGACAGCAGCCTTTTCAATAGTTGCATGGGCAACATTCTGGATGATTGACTGATCTGGCTCCGTAACACTAACCAAATCGACCTTGCTGTTTTGGTACTACGAACGGCTGAAAGCTAGGGGAAACTACAGCCGTAAATTTTCCCGAGGGCATGCAGCTTTACTGTATGATTAAATGATGATGGCGTCCTCTTGGGTAAAATATTTCGGAGGTAAAATAGTCCCCCATTCGGGTCTCTAGGCGGGGACTACTCAAGAGGACGTCATTATCAGGAGAAAGAAAACTGGCGTTCTACGGATCGGAGCGTGGAATGTCAGATCCCTTAATCGGGCAGGTAGGTTAGAAAATTTAAAAGGGGTAATGGATAGGTTAAAGATAGATATAGTGCGAATTAGTGAAGTTCAGTGGCAGGAGGAGCAAGACTTTTGGTCAGGGGAATACAGGGTTATAAATACAAAATCAAATAGGGGTAATGCAGGAGTAAGTTTAATAATGAATAAAAAAAATAGGAGTGCGGGTAAGCTACTACAAACAGCATAGTGAACGCATTATTGTGGCCAAGATAGACACAAAGCCCACGCCTACTACAGTGGTACAAGTTTATATGCCAACCAGCTCTGCAGATGATGAAGAAGTTGATGAAATATATGATGAGATAAAAGAAATTATTCAGGTAGTGAAGGGAGCTGAAAATTTAGTAGTCATGGGTGACTGGAATTCGATACTAGGAAAAGGAAGCGAAGAAAACGTAGTAGGAGAATATGGATTGGGGCTAAGAAACGAAAGAAGAAGCCGCCTGGTAGAATTTTTCACAGAGCATAACTTAATCATAGCTAACACTTGGTTGAAGAATCATGAGAGAAGGTTGTATAGATGGAAGAACCCTGGAGATACTAAAAGGTTTCAGATAGATTATATAATGGTAAGGCAGAGATTTAGAAACCAGATTTTAAATTGTAAGAAATTTCCAGGGGCAGATGTGGACTTTGACCACAATCTATTGGTTATGAACTGTAGATTAAAACTGAAGCAACTGCAAAAAGGTGGGAATTTAAGGAGATGGGACCTGGATAAACTGACTAAACCAGAGGTTGTAGAGAGTTTCAGGGAGAGCATAAGGGAAGAATTGACAGGAATGGGGGAAAGAAATACGGTAGAAGAAGAATGGGTAGCTTTGAGGAATGAAATAGTGAAGGCAGCAGAGGATCAAGTAGGTAAAAAGACGAGGGCTAGTAGAAATCCTTGGGTAAGAGATACTGAATTTAATTAATGAAAGGAGAAAATACAACAATGCAGCAAGTGAAGCAGGCAAAAAGGAATATAAACGTCTCAAAAATGAGATCGACAGGAAGTGCAAAATGGCTAAGCAAGGATGGCTATAGGACAAATGTAAGGATGTAGAGGCTTATCTCATGAGGGGTAAGATAGATACTGCCTACAGGAAAATTAAAGAGACCTTTGGAGAAAAGAGAACCACTTGCATGAATATCAAGATCTCAGATGGAAACCCAGATCTAAGCAAAGAAGAGAAAGCAGAAAGGTGGATGGAGTATATAGAGCGTCTATACAGGGGCGATGTTCTTGAGGACAATATTATGGAAATGGAAGAGGAGATAGATGAAGATGAAATGGGAGATATACTGCGTCAATAGTTTGACAGAACACTGAAAGACGTAAGTCGGAACAAGGCCCCAGGAGTAGACAACATTCCATTAGAACTACTGACAGCCTTGGGAGAGCCAGTCCTGACAAAACTCTACCATCTGGTGAGCAAGATGAATGATACAAGCGAAATTCCCTCAGACTTCGAGAAGAATATAATAATTCCAATCCCAAAGAAAGCAGGTGTTGACAGATGTGAAAATTACCGAACTATCAGTTTAATAAGTCACAGTTGCACAATACTTACGCGAATTCTTTACAGACAAATGGAAAAACTGGTAGAAGCCGACCTCGGGCAAGATCAGTTTGGATTCCGTAGAAATGTTGGAACACGTAAGGCAATACTGACCCTACGAGTTATCTTAGAAGAAAGATTAAGGAAAGACAAACCTACGTTTCTAGCATTTGTAGACTTAGAGAAAGCTTTTAACAATGTTGACTGGAATACCCTCTTTCAAATTCTGAAGGTGGCAGGGGTAAAATACAGGGAGCGAAATGCTATTTACAATTTGTTCAGAAACCAGATGGCAGTTGTAAGAGTCGAGGGAATTGAAAGTGAAGCAGTGGTTGGGAAGGGAGTGAGACAGGGTTGTAGCCTCTCCCCGATGCTATTCACTCTGTATATTGAGCAAGCAGTAAAGGAAACGAAAGAAAAGTTCGGAATAGGTATTAAAATCCAGGGAGAAGAAATAAAAACTTTGAGGTTCGCTGATGACATTCTAATTCGGTCAGAGGCAGCAAAGGACTTGGAAGAGCAGTTGAACGGAATGGACAGTGTCCTGAAAGGACGGTATAAGATGAACATCAACAAAAGCAAAACGAGGATAATGGAATGTATTCGAATTAAGTCGGGTGATGCTGAGGGAATGAGATTAGGAAATGGGACACTTAAAGTAGTAAATGAGGCTTGTTACTTGGGGAGCAAAATAACTGATGATGGTCGAAGTAGAGAGGATATAAAATGTAGACTGGCAATCGCAAGGAAAGCATTTCTGAACAAGAGAAATTTGTTAACATTTAAGTGGCAGGAAGTCGTTTCTGAAAGTATTTGTATGGAGTGTAACCATGTATGGAAGTAAAACATGGACGTTAAATAGTTTAGACAAGAAGTTAATAGAAGGTTTCGAAATGTGGTACTACAGAAGAATGCTGAAGATTAGATGGGTAGATCACATATCTAGTGAGGGGGTATTGAATAGAATTGGGGAGAAGAGAAGTTTGTGGCACAACTTGACTGTAAGAAGGGATCGGTTGTGTAGGAAATGTTCTGAAGCATCAAGGGATCACCAATTTAGTACTGGAGGGCAGCGTGGAGGGTAAAAATCGTAGAGGGAGACCAAGAGATGAATACACTAAGGAGATTCAGAAGGAAGTAGGTTGCAGCAGGTACTGGGATGTGAAGAGGCTTGCACAGGATAGTGTAGCATGGAGAGCTGTATCAAACCAGTCTCAGGACTGAAGACCACAACAACAACAACAACGAAACAATAACAGTTCTATTCTTTAAAGAACCTTATAGAAGACATTGCAGGAATGACATGCTGTGTGAGCTGAAGTTGGAAGATGATTATGGTGTTTGTATCTTCATTAAGATGTCGCCGTTCGATTTCGAAATTGTAATGGATGTGTTGGGGCAGTTGTTCGATGGAAAGACACAAATTTCTGAAAATCAATTCGTGTGTTTCTTATCGGTTTTTGGCAACAGAAGATTCCTACCAATCTTTTGCATATTTATTCCAAATTTAAAGCCAGCCATACCTCAAATGCCTTCAGTTTGTGAACGAAAGAGTAGAAACAAACATTAGCGCTCGATTGTGGCATTAATTGGAGACAGACCAGAAACAGTGTTCCGAAACCTATACTCACTCAGCCGTTAGCAATATGAACACGAATAGTCCAGTATTTGCCATGAACAATCTTGCCAACATTGTTGCAGACCATGTTTTGTAATTCATTGTGAATACGCCGTAAGGTCGATTCAGACTGGACGTCACTTAACGGAATGTCAAATCGTTGCACAATGTTTTTAAAACGGCGGTAGTCACAAAAATGAAGGAAAACAGTGGTTAGATATTCACATACGCGCGACGGCGGGGGTTGGGGGGGGGGGGGGGTACTGGCGTCGTCTGTTAACATTTGAAATAAACCTACTCTTACTCAAGTTATCGTAGTGGATATTATGTATTTGCGTTTTTTAATTTTTATTTTATTATTTACTTTGCGACATTCTTTGACTTTTCGATCAGGACTTGGATACTTTTTCTATGGGTGTTATTTCTCAAAAGAGGCCAAGTAATGATTTAGGTCTTACAATACCTTGACCACAAATGTCTACAGTGTGCATACATAAGATCATAAATGTATCCTCTCAAAAGTTGATATATTGAGAAACATGGTTGTAGTACAATTGTAAGCTTCATAATTGAAACAGCAACCAGCCACAAGTATAATTTTAAAAAGTTTATTTACGTCGGAACATTAGCAGTTTGGTGCATGAAATAAACAAAAGGTTTTTCCTTCACAATTCGATATACTTAAGAGATAATTTTTTTTTTCTTATTTACCCTCATAAATCCATTCATGAATTGATTTTTAAAATTAACAATATTTGAAGTGTAGTGAAAACTTAGGTGGTGTATATTCCTGTGCGACGAATTTATCCCATATTTATGTTATACTTTCTAAATTTACACATATTTGCAAATGGATGAGTGAGTGTTGTTGAATTCTCTGAAAACTGCTTTAACGCACACTATCGTACGTTTTATAGCAACACACATGCTCAACATGTAAAAAATTTGTGCTTCACGTGAGTACAGAAATATAATAGCTTCAGAGATATTAGAGTAGTAAAGATGTTACGTTACAGATTCTGTATTGAGTGTATGGGCACACTAAATAATGTGTTATCTGGAGCGATGAAATTGTTTGGAAAGTGTAAAAGAGGAATAAAACTGTTTATAATAAATTCTGATATGGCATTCTATTGTATAACAAAGATTGCATAAATTAATAATATAAATGCCTGAAGGTTCATAGATTTGAGTTACTGAACCAGGTCTAATGTGAGTAATATTGTGAACAGCCAAGATATTTGTACATTGAATATAACGAGTACTATGTAAAATGCAAGTGCTCAATAACCACTTTTTTCCTCGTCTGTTGCTGCAGTGATAAAAATCAGTATAAACATTGAATATAAAGTTGGATTCTTCATTTTAAATAGTATTATAATATTTTTACACATTCATTAGACAATTATAATGTAAACGATATTCTGTAATGTCAGTACATCAAACGGAACGATCACTGAAAACTGTCATTGGATGATCGACACCACGTACAGTACAAAAGCACAATAATTTGTGTTTTATTGTTACACTGACAAAACTGAATTTGACCAAGGAATATAAAGCTACATTCTACATTATAAATAGTTATTGTTGTTGTTGTGGTCTTCAGTCCTGAGACTGGTTTGATGCAGCTCTCCATGCTACTCTATCCTGTGCAAGCTTCTATATCTCCCAGTACCTACTGCAACCTAAATCCTTCTGAATCTCCTTAGTGTATTCATCTCTTGGTCTCCCTCTACGACTTTTACCCTCCACACTGCCCTCCAATACTAAAATTGTGATCCTTTGATGCTTCAGAACATGTTCTACCAACCGATCCTTTCTTCTTGTCAAGTTGTGCCACAAACTCCTCTTGTCCCCAATTCTGTTCAATACCCCCTCATTAGTTATGTGATCTACCCATCTAATCTTCAGCATTCTTCTGTAGCACCACATTTCGAAAGCTTCTATTCTCTTCTTGGCCAAACTACTTATCGTCCATGTTTCACTTCCATACATGGCTACACTCCATACAAATACTTTCAGAAACGACTTCCTGACACTTAAATCTATACTTCATGTTAACAAATTTCTCTTCTTCGGAAATGCTTTCCTTGCCATTTCCAGGCTACATTTTATATCCTCTCTACTTCGACCATCATCAGTTATTTTGCTCCCCAAGTAGCAAGCTTCATTTACTACTTTAAGTGTCTCATTTCCTAATCTAATTCCCTTGCCATCACCTGATTTAATTCGAATACATTCCATTATCCTCGTTTTGCTATTGTAGATGTTCATCTTATACCCTCCTTTCAGGACACTGTCCATTACATTCAACTCATCTTCCAGGTTCTTAGCTGTCTCTGACAGAATTACAATGTCATCAGCGAACCTCAAAATTTTTATTTCTTCTCCCTGGATTGTAATACCATCCCATATTTATCTTTTGTTTCCTTTACTGCTTGCTCAATATATAGATTGAGTAGCATCAGGGATAGGCCACAACCCTGTCTCACTCGCTTTCCAACGACTGCTTCCCTTAGATGCCCCTCGACTCTTATAACTGCCATCTGGTTTCTGAACAAATTGTAAATAGCTTTTCGATCCCTGTATTTTACCCCTGCCACCTTCAGAATTTGAAAGAGGGTATTCCAGTCAATATTGTCAAAAGCTTTCTCTAAGTCTACAAATGCTAGAAACATAGGTTTTGCCTTTCCTTAATCAATATTCTAAGATACGTTATAGGGTCAGTATTGCCTCACGTGTTCCAATATTTCTACGGAATCCAAACTGATCTTCCTCGTGGTCACCTTCTACCAGTTTTTCCATTCGCCTGTAAAGAATTCGTGTTAGTATTTTGGAGCCGTGACTTATTAAACTGATAGTTCGGCAATTTTCACATCTGTCAACACCTACTTTCTTTGGGATTGGAATTATTATATTCTTCTTGAAGTCTGAGGGTATTTCGGCTGTTTCATGCATCTTGCTCACCAGATGGTAGAGTTTTGTCAGGACTGGCTCTCCCAAGGCTGTTAGTATTTCTAATGGAATGTTGTCTACTCCCGGGGTCTTGTTTCGACTCAGGTCTTACAGTGCTCTGTCAAACTCTTCACGCAGTATCATATCTCCCATTTCATCTTCATCTACATCCTCTTCCATTTCTATAGTACTGTCCTCAAGTACATCGCCCTTGTGTAGACCCTCTATATACTCCTTCCAACTTTCTGCTTTCCCTTCTTTGCTTAGATCTGGGTTTCCATCTGAGCTCTTGATATTCACACAAGTGATTCTCTGACAAACTGCCTATTGGCTTCTGTCTCGGGTTCTTCGGCCGACGTTCATCTAATGATTTTTCTGACGTTTCGCCAGCACGAGTGGCTGGCATTGTCAAAGCTTCACCCTCCATTGCCGGTGGTGAACAATGGAGGGAGAAGCTTTGACAATGCCAGCCACTCGTGCTTTCGAAACGTCAGAAAAATCATTAGATGAACGTCGGCCGAAGAACCCGAGACAGAAGCCAAGAGGCAGTTTGTCAACAAGTGGCCACGAAAGCCTTAACAATTTTGTAAGTGGTTCTCTTTTCTCCAAAGGTCTCTTTAATTTTCCTGTAGGCAGTATCTATCTTACCCATCATGAGATAAGCCTCTACATCCTTACATTTGTCCTCTAGCCATCCCTGCTTAGCCATTTCGCACTTCCTGTCGATCTCATTTTTGAGACGTTTATATTCCTTTTTGCCTGCTTCACTTGCTGCATTATTGTATTTTCTTCTTTCATCAATTAAATTCAGTATCTCTTCTGTTACCCAAGGATTTCTACTAGCCCTCGTCTTTTTACCTACTTGATCTTCTGCTGCCTTCACTACTTCATCCCTCAAAGCTACCCATTCTTCTTCTACTGTATTTCTTTCCCCCATTCCTGTCAATTGTTCCCTTACGCTCTCCCTGAAACTCTGTACAACCTCTGGTTTAGTCAGTTTATCCACATCCCATCTCCTTAAATTCCCACCTTTTTGCAGTTTCTTCAGTTTTAATCTACAATTCATAACCAATAGATTGTGCTCAGAGTCTACAACTGCCCCTGGAAATTTCTTACAATTTAAAGCCTGGTTCCTAAATCTCTGTCTTACTATTATATAATCTATCTGATACCTTTTAGTATCTCGAGGCTTCTTCCATGTATACAAGCTACTTTCATGATTCTTCAACCAAATGTTAGCTATGATTAAGTTATGCTGTGTGAAAAATTCTACCATACAGCTTCCTCTTTCATTTCTTACCCCCGATCCATATTCACCAACTACGTTTCCTTTTCTCCCTTTTCCTATTATCGAATTCCAGTCACCCATGACTATTAAATTTTCGTCTCCCTTCACTATCTGAATAATTTCTTTTTTTTTTTCATCATACATTTTTTGCATTTCTTCGTCATTTGCAGAATTAGTTGGCATATAAAGTTGTACTACTGTAGTAGGCATGGGCTTTGTGTCTATCTTGGCCACAATAATGTGTTCACTATGCTGTTTGTAGTAGCTTACCCGCACTCCTATTTTTTTATTCATTATTAAACCTACTCCTGCATTACCCCTATATGATTTTGTATTTATAACCCTGTATTCACCCTGTAGTATCATTGCCACAGATACTACTACAACGCCGCGTCAACACAAGGTTGGCAGCCCGTCGTCTGTAGAGCACAGCGCACTCTAGCGGGCTGTGCAGCTCGACGGAACTGGAGTGTGCCTCGTTCACTTCTCAGCTAGATTTCAACCTAGGCAGACACACTTTCATAATCGGCCCTCAGCCAGGTCTGTAATGTTTGCATTGATTCTCTGAGGTAGGCCCATCAGGCTTAGTCCCAGAGAATATGTTGTATTCATGGTATTCCATGTTATGAGATTGTCAGTTCATAGCCGCAGCTGCAGTCCTACAAACTACTGAAGATAAGTAATTTCATTGTACTATGCTTTGCTTGAATAATAATCCTTCTCTCTAACAGTGTGTCGTACGGCATATTTTTGCAACCTGGACTCCTTCAGCTTCTATCAACTCGGCGTCCTAGTTATTTGCATTTAGTAACGAGCTGAAAACACGCACGCGTTTTGTGCCTCTAAACAGTGAGACAAAATACACCCGACCAAAAATCTTGTTCCTCCTGCCACCGAACTTCACTAATTCCCACTATATCTAACTTTAACCTATCCATTTCCCTTTTTAAAGTTTCTAACCTACCTGCCCGGCCGGCTCGAGTGGCCGTGCGGTTCTAGGCACTACAGTCTGGAACCGAGCGACCGCTACGGCCGCAGGTTCGAATCCTGCCTCGGACATGGATGTGTGTGATGTCGTTAGGCTAGTTACGTTTAATTAGTTCTAAGATCTAGGCGAATGATGACCTCAGAAGTTAAGTCGCATAGTGCTCAGAGCCATTTGAACCATTTTGAACTACCTGCCCGATTAAGGGATCTGACATTCCACGCTCCGATCCGTAGAACGCCAGTTTTCTTTCTCCTGATAACGACGTCCTCTTGAGTAGTCCCCGCCCGGAGATCCGAAGGGGGGACTATTTTACCTCTGGAATATTTTACCCAAGAGGACGTCATCATCATTTAACTATACAGTAAAGCTGCATACCCTCGGTAAAAATTACGGCTGTAGTTTCCCCTTGCTTTCAGCCGTTCGCAGTACCAGCACAGCAAGCCCGTTTTGGTTAGTGTTACAAGGCCACATCAGTAAATCATCCAGACTGTTGCCCCTGCAACTACTGCAAAGGCTGCTGCCCCTCTTCAGGAACCACACGTTTGTCTGGCCTCTCAACAGATACCCCTCCGTTGTGGTTGCACCTACGGTACGGCTATCTGTATCGCTGAGGCACGCAAGCCTCCCCACCAACGGCAAGGTCCATGGTTCGTAGTAGCAGAATATATCTTACAGATTAGCAAGTTATGATGTAAAAAAAAATGAGCTGTAATATTTGTACATTCCAGGCTATGAATATCATATAATTGTGTACATAGTCTTCACGGGTTTACCGCCGGATCACGTTGTGCAAATTCCACAATATTTTCTCGGAGAAAGTATTAGACATCTTCAGGTGGTTCAACCTTACTGGGGCTAGGTATCCCCAGGTCGACGCCCCGTTTCTAGAACACGCGCGCGAAGAATGCGTAGGAGCGGAAATCACGCGTGCGCAATTGACTTGCAGATGGATGGTGCCATATTCAAACGCCCCCTGCAGAAATCGCAGAGCGGCCCTCCTGCGCGTCAGCTGTACGCTGCGTTTACGAACAGTGCGGCCAGACGTTACTCACCAAAGATCGTACTACACAAATGTTACGAGTGGTCTGTTATTGAAGAATCTTGATTTTCGCGTCGTGATTTAATGGCAGCCAATGCAGGGTTCCAGGCTGTGCTGGGTTGAAATCCCACATCCCTGCTGGCGAGAATATCCGCTGTACGTATATGTATAGCTTCCTTAATGACGCAGTCCCAGGAAAATGATGCTGGGGATAAGACTTCCGTCTTTTCATAAATCATGCGATGTCATGTACAATTATACAAGACTGTGCTTTAACTGACACACAATATTTTTTAACGCAACGCAATCTGACTTTCAATAATCCCTACAAAAGAATGGCCCTGTCTAATATTAACTTATACGTTTCACAAATCACTTACCTCACAAAAATCTTCGTTACTCGAACTACTGCAATACAGCGAGCGCCACTACTGCCAGCTAAATAAAAGATTCAAACTAAGGAAGGCACTAACTACTGATAGGCATAGTTAGCAAATGAAAGATTTTAATAGAGAACAAACAATGTATTTACCTTAATAATCATCAAAAGTCAAAATATATACAGCAGTTCACGACATCCATTTTAACAAATTTCAAAACTCCGCCATTTCTCTCCCCACATCCACCACTGCTGGCGGCTCACCTCCAACTGCGCAAAGCTACGCGCTGTTCACATCCAGCTGCCGCTGTCCAACACTACAATGGCAGACAACAATGCAAACTAGACACAGACTGCACACAGCACAGCCAGTGATTTCTATACAGAGGTGGCGTTACCAATAAAAAAACCTAAACAGCCTACTTACAGTATATGTATTGCTTCCTTAATGACGCAGTCCCAGGAAAATGATGCTGGGGATAAGACTTCCGTCTTTTCATAGATCATGCGATGTCCTGTATTTAAACCGTGTTCCGCAATTGCCGACTTTTCCGGTTGGCGTAGGCGTGTATGACGCTGACGTTCATCGCAACGTTCTTGTACTGGTGCGGCATGTCTGGACTATGTACGCTGCCCCACACTGACAAGGAATGTCGTACACACGATATTTCCCCAGGCCAAAGTCATCCTTAACCGAACCCAACAGGTTTCTCAGCTTTGCAGGTGGCTGCAAAGCACACTTAATGCCATATCTTCCGAGGACTCTTCCGATTCTTGACGACATGACAGCAAAATACTGCAAAAGGGCGAAAGCGGTGGGTGTCTTCGTATCTTCATTCTGCTCCACCGGTTGAACTCGCCTGGGCCTGAATGAATTACGTATCAGTTTCCCAGAATAACCGTTTTGTCGGAACACTGTCCTCAAATGTTGTACGACGCGTGTTTTTTAAGTAAGTACCGTTTTGGAAGGAGAATCAGCATTGGTCGTATTTTTGTTGTTTTATTATCCGCAAAATCGTTTTTCGGTCTCCTTCCAATTCTATCCACTATTTGGTCGTGGTGCACAGAACACTCCATGGAGTCGCCAATCAAGTACCGTTTCGAAATTTAAAAAATGAAGTGCTAAGATATCTCAATAGTTTTATTTTTACATGAAAGCCTGTACCATAATCTACTTTCCTACACAATTTTCGTCAATATTGAGGCACTTGTCATAACGTTGTACCAGTTTTTGAATACCCTCCTCATAGAAGTCTGCCGCCTGACTTGTTAACCACTGCATCACCACTGTTTTGACTTCGTCATCGTCTTGAAGACGCTGGTCGCCCAGGTGTTTCTTCAAGTGCAGGAACAGATGGTAGTCACTGGGCGCAAAATCGGGGCTGTACGAAGGATGATCTAGAGTTTCCCATCGAAAAGATGTGATGAGATCTTTGGTCTGATTCGCCAGATGCGGACGGGCATTGTCTTGCAGCAAAACGATGCCCTTGTTCAACTTGCCACGTCTTTTGTTCTGAATTGAACGGCGCATATTGTGCAATGTCTTACAGTAAGCTGCTGCATTGATTGTCTCATTACGAGGCAGAAACTCCACAAGCAATACTCCTTTTCCGTCCCACAAAACTGTGCACATGATTTTGCGCGCAGAAATTGTTTGCTTAAACTTCACTTTTCTGGGTGAATCTGAATGCCGCCTTTCCATGGACTGGTGTGACGTGGGCCACCTATGTTTCATCGCACGTAACAATTTGGCTTAAGAAATCATCACCGTCGTTGTGGTACCGCTCAAGGAAAGTCAAAGCACTGTCTAAACGTTTGGTTTTGTGCACATCCGTCAACATTTTCGGTACCCAACGTGCGCACAATTTTCGGTAATTCAAGTGCTCGGGCACAAGGCCATACAAAACACTACGAGAAATATTAGGAAAGTCATCCCGCAAGGACGAAATCTTAAATGGTCTGTTTTCTGTCACCTTATTGTCCACTTCCTGCACCAAACTTTCATTAACGATCGAAGGCCCCCCCTCCGTTCTTCATCATGCACATACGTGCGGCCATCTTTAAACGCTCTCACCCACTTTCTTACCATTCCATCACTCATAATGTTTTCTCCGTAAACTGCACAGATCTCACGATGAATATCGATCGCTTTAAGGCCTTCAGCACTAAGAAATCTTATAACAACCCGTACTTCACAGTCGGCGGGACTCACGATTATCGGAGGCATCTTGAATACTCAGTACACAACGTTAACAAGGAAGAATCAGACTGTAATGACGTCGGTGCATAGACAACAGATGTAGGTACCCAGTGCGCATGCGTAGAACGCCGACCGCAGCGCTGCGGTCGCGGTGTGGCAAAACGGTACTTATTTAAAAAAAAATAAAAACGCCTCATACATCATTTGACAGGCTTTCAGGATCAGATACCACATTTGCTCTATGAAGACTATTTACAACATACCCACCGTGAAAGCTTGAAGAGTCACATCATATAATTGTGCTAATACAAAATAGATAAAAAATTTAATCGGAACAACAGCCCATCCTCAGGTGCAACTGATCCTACAGTTCTTGGTTACGTTCACTGAGTATGTAAACATCATCAGCGAATCATATCATTGAAATCATTTCACTCTGAAATTTAATCTAACTGATTAATATTTATTTTATTTCCTTCACTACTTCTTCGATAAACTCATGGAACAGTAGAGGCGAAAGAGTACTTCTCTGCTTTATATCCTTTTCAATCCGAGCTCTTTGTTCTTGGTCTTCCATTTCCTTTTCTTTTCTTTTTGCCTCTTGGTTCGATGCACATTTGTATAACCCACCTTCCCCTACAGAGTACATCTACTTTATTGAGATCTTCATACACCTTGCACCTCTTTACATTGTTGGACGCTTTTTATGAGTCGACAAACCGTATCTACGTGTCTTGTGTTATCTTTTAAGTCTTGCTTCCACTACCAAGTGCAACGTCATAACTGATGCCTTTATCTTTCGTCAAGCGAAACTGATTGACATCTGACAGATAATCAATTTTCTTTTCCATTCTTCTATGTATTATCAGCAACTTAAATGCATAAGCCGTTAAGGTGATTGTGCGATAATATTCAGACCTATCTGCTCTTGCTATCTTCAGGATAGTGTGTGTGATACTTTTCCAGAAGTCTGATGGTGTTCATAGGTTTTACAAACGAGTCTGAATAGTCGTCTGGTTGCCACTTCTGCCACTAATTTCGCAATTTCCGAAGGAATTTTGTCTGTAATTTCCACCTCATCAGATCCCAATTCCTGACTCTAATTCTGGATCCAATAGGTCTTCTATATGGACCCCTATTAATCTGCTTTTTATCTTTGAGTTATTTGACTTTTCTGCGTACTGAATTAATCCTTTTCGGATTCCTCTAACGTTTCCTGTTTTCCTGTAGCCATTTCACGTTGGCTTCCCTACATGTCTTATTTTTGTTTACTTCCTAAATGACTTGTATTGCTGTATTCACTTTTCCCGAACATTTTTCTGCTTCCTTCTTCAGATGGTCAGCTGAATTAATCTATATGTTACCTGAGGTTTCTAAGCAGATACCTTCCTTGTTGTTGTCAGTCCAACTTCTGTGATTGCTGTTTTCAGAGATGCCCATTCTTCTTCAAATTAACTGCCTATAGTAATATACATTAGTGTAGTATCTGTACCATTAGCGAACGTCAAACACAGCTCAACATTCCTAAATACTTCAGTCTCATACTCCTTTCCACACTGCTTCTTCTGGGTGATTCTCTTCAACTTTAATCTACTCTTCACCATTACTAAATTGTATCTACTCACAGGCACGCCTCACAAACCAATTTCTGATTTCGAAATCTGTGTCCGATCATGGGCAATCTAGCTGGTATCTTTGTGGCCACATCCCACTGCCAAAAATACGTATCCTCATCGTATTGTAATTTCTGAACAGTGTTTTCGATATTATTAGCCAAATTCATTTCAGAACTTAGCCCCTCTCTCCTATTTTACCCCGAGCACATATTATCCCGTAACTGTTATATTGCTGTCCCTGCAACAGGGTTTCAATCACCTTTGCTTGTTAGATTTTCTGGCCCTTAACGTACAGAATTACACGTTCAGTATCATCACATGCTTGCTGTTCCTTTCGTCTTATGTCTCTCTTCTGCTTGTGACGTCGGCTTGTATGTCTCAACTATTGTTATTGGCGTTGGTTGCTGTCGATTGTAATGAGAATAATCCGATCACTGAACTGTTCAAAGTAAATTACTGAATTTCTAGCCTACTACACTCCTGGAAATTGAAATAAGAACACCGTGAATTCATTGTCCCAGGAAGGGGAAACTTTATTGACACCTTCCTGGGGTCAGATACATCACATGACCACACTGACAGAACCACAGGCACATAGACACAGGCAACAGAGCATGCACAATGTCGGCACTAGTACAGTGTATATCCACCTTTCGCAGCAATGCAGGCTGCTATTCTCCCATGGAGACGATCGTAGAGATGCTGGATGTAGTCCTGTGGAACGGCTTGCCATGCCATTTCCACCTGGCGCCTCAGTTGGACCAGCGTTCGTGCTGGACGTGCAGACCGCGTGAGACGACGCTTCATCCAGTCCCAAACATGCTCAATGGGGGACAGATCCGGAGATTTTGCTGGCCAGGGTAGTTGATTTACACCTTCTAGAGCACGTTGGGTGGCACGGGATACATGCGGACGTGCATTGTCCTGTTGGAACAGCAAGTTCCCTTGCCGGTCTAGGAATGGTAGAACGATGGGTTCGATGACGGTTTGGATGTACCGTGCACTATTCAGTGTCCCCTCGACGATCACCAGTGGTGTACGGCCAGTGTAGGAGATCGCTCCCCACACCATGATGCCGGGTGTTGGCCCTGTGTGCCTCGGTCGTATGCAGTCCTGATTGTGGCGCTCACCTGCACGGCGCCAAACACGCATACGACCATCATTGGCACCAAGGCAGAAGCGACTCTCATCGCTGAAGACGACACGTCTCCATTCGTCCCTCCATTCACGCCTGTCGCGACACCACTGGAGGCGGGCTGCACGATGTTGGGGCGTGAGCGGAAGACGGCCTAACGGTGTGCGGGACCGTAGCCCAGCTTCATGGAGACGGTTGCGAATGGTCCTCGCCGATACCCCAGGAGCAACAGTGTCCCTAATTTGCTGGGAAGTGGCGGTGCGGTCCCCTACGGCACTGCGTAAGATCCTACGGTCTTGGCGTGCATCCGTGCGTCGCTGCGGTCCGGTCCCAGGTCGACGGGCACGTGCACCTTCCGCCGACCACTGGCGACAACATCGATGTACTGTGGAGACCTCACGCCCCACGTGTTGAGCAATTCGGCGGTACGTCCACCCGGCCTCCCGCATGCCCACTATACGCCCTCGCTCAACGTCCGTCAACTGCACATACGGTTCACGTCCACGCTGTCGCGGCATGCTACCAGTGTTAAAGACTGCGATGGAGCTCCGTATGCCACGGCAAACTGGCTGACACTGACGGCGGCGGTGCACAAATGCTGCGCAGCTAGCGCCACTCAACGGCCAACACCGCGGTTCCTGGTGTGTCCGCTGTGCCGTGCGTTTGATCATTGCTTGTACAGCCCTCTCGCAGTGTCCGGAGCAAGTATGGTGGGTCTGACACACCGGTGTCAATGTGTTCTTTTTTCCATTTCCAGGAGTGTATTTGTCACGAACTTTACTTCCATTACGTCACTTCTACTGTTGAGGATATTATCCTATATTTGTGTAACTAGAAGTCCTTATCTTTTTTCCATTTCACTTCACTAACTCCCATTATACAGTATCTCGAGTGTGTATACAGCTTTTTTTTGGTGAGTCTTCTGACTGGTTTGATGCGACCCGCCACGAATTTCTCTCCTGTGTCAAACTCTTCACCTCAGAGTAGCATTTGCAACCTACATCCTCAGTTATTTGCTGGCTGTATTCCAGTCTCTGTCTTCCTCTACAGTTTCTGTCCTCTACAGCTCCCTCTAGTACCATGGGAGTCTCTCCTTGATGTCTTAACAGATGTCCTACCACCCTGTCCCTTCTCATTGTTAGTGTTTTACAAATATTCCATTTCCCTGCGATTCTGCACAGAACCTTCTCATTTCGTACCTTAACAGTCCACCTAATTTTCAGCATTCGTCTGCAGCACCACATCTCAAATGCTTCGATTTTCTTCTGTTCCAGTTTGTCCTCAGTCCATGTTTCACTATCATACAATGCTATGCTCCAAACGCATATTCGCAGAAATTTCTTCTTCAAATTAAAGCCTACGTTTGATACTAGTAGATTTCTCTTGGCCAAAAATGCCCTTTTATACAGGGGTAGACTGCCTTTGATGTCCTCCTTGCTCCATCCGTCATTGGTTATTTTGCATCCTACTTAGCAGAATAGCAGAATTCCTTAACTTCATCTACTTCATGACCATCAATCCTGATGTTAGTTTCTAGCTATTCTCGTTTCTGCTATGTCTCATTACCTTCCCCATTCTTCGATTTACTCCTAATCCATATTCTGAGTAGGGGGGTTACAGGGAAACAGCCCCACTCTCCATTGTTGCCAGATGTATCCAAGATGGCGGCGATGACGTCATCCAAGATGGCGGCCTGTAGACTTGGCAACAGTGCCCTGACGTCATCCAAGATGGCAGCTGTGATGTAAGCTTATGACATCATCCAAGATGGCGGATTTTGGCGGGAAGATAGGTCAATTGGGCTACTTCCACTAACCTAACCCCCCTCCCCCAGGAAATGGCGCGACATTCAAATTCCATCAGAACAATGCAACACACCTAAGGTAACGGTGGGAAGATAGGTCACTTGGACTGCCTCCACTAACCTAAGGCACCTGTCCAACAGCTCTTCCTAGTGATTGGTGGGGAGAGGACTCAACCTGCACTGGGCTCCTGGAGAGTGTAATTTATTTATTTTGGAACAATTTATTTAGGGATGGATTTTGAAAGAGAGTATATTTATCACAGTGATACAGAACACACGCTCTGACATGCTTTGGGTCATGCCACACAGCATACAGACCTGCAAACTACTCCTAAAAAATCCATGTATAATGCTCTGCAGACACACTTGCTAGTTGTAAACACCCAAAATAATGCATTGCACATCCTACAGAACTGCAAACCACTCGTAAAATAGTGAAACGTATTTATATCCAGAGATCCAAACAAATCTAATTCGTCAAAATAATAATCCATCTAAAAGAATCTGCAAACACGCTTGCTAGTCGTCAACTTTATTTAAACAATTTGATGCAGTACACCCATCCAGTGTGTGCACCATGAGGTCCAGAGTCCAACTGACCTAGTACACAGTACTGCAACCAGAGGGCACTGTCATGCATTCTGTGACGTAATCCAAGATGTCTGCCATGATGTCAGCTGATAACGCAAGTACCATTATACAAGATGGCGGGAAACAGTGTGTTCCCCATAGGTCTGGACTAGTACACAGTACTGGCACCAGAGGGCGCTGTCATCGGTTCCATGACATAATCCAAGATTGGGGGGGGGGGGGGAATTATCGAAATAATTCAGTACAGATGTGCAGACTCCTCCTAAAGAATGCAGTACACTGATGTGCAGACTCGAAATATGACTCATAAACTGTCCAAATAACGCATAGTACAGCCTACAGACCCGCTCATGAAATAATCCAACAGACACATAAACAACATGCACAGTTACTGCCTGCCACTCCCTGTCCACTGGATCGCACAGGAGACTACCACACCCGCTTCCAGAAGTCAGAACGTGGTCATCAGCTGCCGAGCCACACACAGGTGCCCATAAGCATGAGGCTGTGGCATCCCTTTCGTACTTGACACTTGAGAAATTCCTCCCAAAATACGTGATCACCTAGACACTGTTGCTGTGCGACCAGATGGGGGCACAGACCTGTTTGCAGCCAGTATCTGTAATTCCTTTGTGTCTCAATATTTTCTCTGCTAACTTCGACCAGTATGCCTTTTTGTCTCACTTACTGATTCCTCTTCTTCATAAACATGTAATACACATGCGTGAATATCATCATTAACATCAGGAAAGTTACTAACTTTCGCTGAACTGGATGACTGTCTTATTTTGTATGAGTAGACAGACGAATATATTTCCATCTGATACTGGAATCCATGGACGAGAGTGTATAGTGATGTATGAAGCCTTGACGTTCAATACAAATCAATACACAGCTGCAGTCGTGCACATTTTTCAGAACAAAGCAAATGATATGCACCTCAGCAGTAAGTTGTACAAGCCAGCCTTTTCTTCTTCAACTATGCGTTCATGAACCAGGTTTGCACTTACGTCATGCTTTGTGCAAATATCCTGGAGTTTGCTTGTAAGTTTTCCCCTTTTCAGAATAATGAGCCTTTCTTGCAATATGTCGCTAATGAAGCTCATAATGCATGAATGTATTTGTTTAGACGTTCGACATTTTCACCACACACACACACACACACACACACACACACACATATATATATATATATATATATATATATATATATATATATATATATATATATATAATTGTTTGGTGCATTCTGTAAATACGTATGTTCTTGTTGACACCACCGTAGGCTCTGTTTTCTAGCACCTGGTGCTTTTAGAATATGTTCTTGGAGGTAAAACCAAAACACAGTTGTAACAAGATCTGACATCAGTCGCTCCAGAGTCTTTACCAAACTCCTCAAGCTTATAAATTTCATCTTGCCTTTCCTTCGATTTGATTTTAGCACACATATTTTACTTCCATGCCCTGTCAGTGTGAGATGAGCAGTACAGTATTCTCACAGATTCTTCCATCCTTGAATGCCAGACATTATATGAGTAAAACAATTAAGTCTAATCTGACATAAACACCTGAGGACGTATTTTTTATTTTAGTTTTTATTTCACCAAATGTAATAATAGCACCTCTTGATAAGACCTGTTTGAAATTAGAAAAACGCATGGAAAACCTTGCCTCATGTCGTCAAGTACAAGAGGTGTAATTAACTAATAACCGTAACCATCAGTACCAGGAGTTATACCGAGGTAAATGCAGTCACCGCCGTACGTCTTCAGAATTTCACACTGAGCATTATTTATAATGGTGAGTACAAAGTGGCCGGCCGGAGTGGCCGTGCGGTTCTAGGCGCTACAGTCTGGAGCCGAGCGACCGCTCCGGTCGCAGGTTCGAATCCTGCCTCGGGGATGGACGTGTGTGATGTCCTTAGGTTAGTTAGGTTTAATTAGTTCTAAGTTCTAGGCGACTGATGACCTTAGAAGTTAAGTCGCATAGTGCTCAGAGCCATTTGAACCATTTTTGAGGGCAAAGTATTGAATGTTGTGGTCTGTAGAACAACGCACAGGGGCCGTTGCAAGCATTGACTTCGTTTACCCACGCTTCTGCGCTGATATCGTCATCTGTATGCCACATGACCCCGAAAGGTAAATTATTACACTGTTCACTGTTGTATAAATATTTTTTTTTTTTGAACAGATGGATTCGCTCTAGCTGGGAATCAGATTAAATGTCTCTTATGTTGTCGTGTATCGTTTCCTTCGTGGCACACTGAACCGCGCTTATGGTTGAACTGTTTGCCACATAATCTACACACATATTTACAAACCTTTTGCACTTTAATCGTGGAGCGATATCACTTAACTTTCCTGGATGTGCCTGTGATACGTATTTTCTCAGGTTCTTGTTATAGTCATAGCTTCTTGCATACTCTGAACAAGTGCAATTCTTTTCTTGGCTGAATATATTTATGATGGCACTGTCCTAATTCAAGAACGAGAAAATCTTTACACTTTCACAACACCTCAAGAATTTCACACGACAACAACGAAAAACTACACATTGATACATACACAATATACCAAGTGGTCTACTAGGAGTCAGACAAGTACGCGCTTTACATCGTGTACTGTATTTTCCGACTGCTACCTAGCATGGCTTCGGTTTTTTCCGTGAGAGATCGGCTCTGGTGTCACAGTTGCAACACAGGTTCTAGACAAATGCGGTGGCAACTTGCACCTGCCCAGTGCAGTTAAAACGTCCCCTTGGAGAAACTATGAATGACTGTGCTGAACAACCTCTTACGTTATTTGATTTTCAAACAGCTGAGCAAAACTGAACGTACTCAGACATTTCAACCTTTACTTATTCTGATCAACAGTAAACTGAGACACAATATTTTTTTAGCGCAACGCAATCTGACTTTCAATAATCCCTAAAAAAGAATGGCCCTGACTAACAATAACCTACACCTTTCATGAATCACTTACCTCACAAAAATCTTCGTTACTCAAACTACTGCAATACAGCGTGCGCCAATACTGCCAGCTAAATAAAAGATTCTAACTACCGAAGACACTAACTACTGATAGGCATATCGAGCAAATGAAGTATTTTGATGGAGAACAAACAATGTATTTACCTTAATAGTGTTCAAAAGCCATAATATATATATCAGTTCATGACATCCAATCTTACAAATTTCCTTTTTCTGACGGACACATGTCCAGATCGACCGCTCTCAAAACTCTGCTATCTCCTTCCCCACATCCACCACTGGTGGCGGCTCACCTCCAACTGCGCAGCTCTACGCGCTGTTCACAGCCAACTGACCAACACTACAATAGCAAATATTCCAACAATGCAAACCAGGCACAGACTTCACACAGCACAGTCATTTTCACACAGAGCCCTACATGGCATTACCAACATAAAAACCTAAACAGCCTACTTACACAGTTTACACGTTACGCCTCATAAAGCTGACGCAACTGGAAAACTGAGCGACGTGCGAGATGCTGTTCTCCGTACATATCTTTCACCCGCGATAAATGAAGCCTCTGTGGTGGTCAGGAGGAATCTATGGCCCAACGAATTGCGGAAACATTACTCTAGAAATGAAAATATTACTGCGAAGCCCTCATTTCCCCTCGTGCAGCTCGTAATACCGCCATACCATCTTTCGACAATTACATTTACCCACTGGGATTTCATACAATGCCGCTACAGCGAAGATATCCTTTTCAATTGCGCAAAACTTATAATTCTATGCTATATGTCCATTCCTAAGTGATCTTTCGAGTCCTCGTGTTAGCCGTAAAACTCGCGAAGTAAATTAACGTAAGAAAGTTTCCGTCTGTTAAGGAACCACTGTCTTTACCATTTATACCGTTCACTTCACCTCTGACTATTCGCAACTTTTCACATATAAAGCACTAGCTCGGATACAAGTACGGCGAAGGAAATCGGCCGTGTCGTTTTTGAAGGAACCATACCGGTATGCACTCTAATCGAATTAGGGAAAACAAAGAAAACGTAAATTTCCGCGAAGAACTAGTAGCTCTACACCACTCATTATGAATACATTCGTAGTACCTTATCTAGTGAAAAGCTTCTCTCCCTCCCTCTCTTTGACTCTCTCTCTCTCTTTCTCTCTCTCTCTCTCTCTCTGTCAGTTTATAGTGCATGAATAGTTTCTGGGAGGGAACTATTATCAAAGCTCTCCCAGTATGTGACGGTAAAGCAAACCACTGATCCAGAATGAATTATTGATCGATGTACACTTACGCGACGAGCGAGAGAACCATAGATGGCAAAGTTAATCAAAAAAATATGAGAAAACGAATTTAATTGTTACTGATAACAGGTGCGAACTGAGCATCCGTTTACGTCGCCGTCCAATAACATCGTGGGGCAGTATTTGACTGATCAACTGAACATTATTTTTACGTAAAGATATACGCAAGAAACGAAAATAAATGGTCGGAAATTCGATCACAGGCTGATTCAACTCGGAGATATTCAAATAAGTAACGAAAGAACACATAAAGTGTCCGGTCGTCCTATCCTCGAACAGTTGATCATCAGTCATTTCTTATTGGCTATGAACAGAAAGACATATTCATGTATAGTAACAGTTGTTATCAATGAGATGTGCTTTTCTAAATGAACTCGACTCACACATTTCAATTAAATAGCGTATATTTAACTAAATACAGAGGTACACAGAAGCAGTTCCTTACACTTTGTGGTATCCAACAGAGAAAATCGTCACAGGCTGGCGAGAATGAATGAAGAACATAATCATTGCTTGCTTCTTTACCAATGTTATACTTTGTTCATTTCTGCTTTGGTCTCTTATCAAATATCTCTAGCCAAGCGATATCATTATAACTTTAATTAAAAAAACTTATTTCCTTTTATAGAACAAACAGAAATGTTATTTTGTACAAATTACAGTATTAAAACGTTTCTATAAATACGAGGCTGAAATCACTTTTGGGGCAAGCCACAAATGTCTTTAATAAATAACGATCGTATTTAACGATTTACTAGGTTTAACCAACACGCTTAGTATCCGCTGAATAGATGTAGGCGTACGAGGCATTCACACATTACCTATACAGGGTGTTACAAAAAGGTACGGCCAAACTTTCAGGAAACATTCCTCACACACAAACAAAGAAAAGATGTTATGTGGACATGTGTCCGGAAACGCTTAATTTCCATGTTAGAGCTCATTTTAGTTTCGTCAGTATGTACTGCACTTCCTCGATTCTCCGCCCAATTGAAGGAAGGTAATGTTGACTTCGGTGCTTGTGTTGACATGCGACTCATTGCTCTACAGTACTAGCATTAACCACATCAGTACGTAGCATCAACAGGTTAGTGTTCATCACGAACGTGGTTTTGCAGTCAGTGCAATGTTTACAAATGCGGAGTTGGCAGATGCCCATTTGATGTATGGATTAGCACTGGGCAATAGCCGTGCCGCGGTACGTTTGTATCGAGACATATTTCCAGAAAGTTGTCCCGACAGGAAGACGTTTGAAGCAATTGATCGGCGTCTTAGGGAGCACGGAACATTCCAGCCTATGACTCGCGACTGGGGAAGACCTAGAACGACGAGGACACCTGCAATGGACGAGGCAATTCTTCGTGCAGTTGACGATAAACCTAATGTCAGCGTCAGAGACGTTGCTGCTGTACAAGGTAACGCAGACCACGTCACTGTATGGAGAGTGCTAGGGGAGAACCAGTTGTTTCCGTAGCATGTACAGCGTGTGCAGCCACTATCAGCAGCTGATTGGCCTCCACGGGTACACTTCTGCGAATGGTTCATCCAACAATGTGTCAATCCTCATTTCAGTGCAAATGTTCTCTTTACGGATGAGGCTTCATTCCTACGTGGTCAAATTGTAAATTTTCACAATCAACATGTGTGGGCTGACGAGAATCCGCACGCAATTGTGCAATCACGTCATCAACACAGATTTTCTGTGAACGTTTGGGCAGGCATTGTTGGTGATGTCTTGATTGGGCCCCATGTTCTTCCATCTACGCTCAGTGGAGCACGTTATCATGATTTAATACCTGTGCTGCTAGAACATGTGCGTTTACAGGTACGACACAACATGTGGTTCATGCACGATGGAGCTCCTGCACATTTCTCTCGAAGTCTTCGTACGCTTCTCAACTACAGATTCGGTGACCGATGGATTGGTAGAGGCGGACCAGTTCCATGGCCTCCACGCTCTCCTGACCTCAACCCTCTTGACTTTCATTTATGGGGGCATTTGAAAGCTCTTGTCTACGCAACCCCGGTATCAAACCTAGAGACTCTTCGTGCTCGTATTGTGGACGGCTGTGATACAATACGCCATTCTCCAGGGCTGCATCAGAGCATCAGGGATTCCATGCGACGGAGGGTGGATGCTCGCTAACGGAGGACATTTTGAACATTTCCTGTAACAAAGTGTTTGAAGTCACGCTGGTACGTTCTGTTGCTGTGTGTTTCCATTCCATGATTAATGTGATTTGAAGAGAAGTAATAAAATGAGCTCTAACATGGAAAGTAAGCGTTTCCGGACACATGTCCACATAACATATTTTCTTTCTTTGTGTGTGAGGAATGTTTCCCGAAAGTTTGGCCGTACCTTTTTGTAGCACCCTGTAGAACCTTCCACGATATAAATGGCAAAAGACTATTTCGAAATGCGAGGACTGTTTGGAAAATGTGTAGAGACAGAAGAACAATTCACATATCTGGCGATCGCTTACGGCTATGCATGGCGTGGCACGAGTTTATCTCCTGGACAGATACGGAGCCCAGGTGGATGACCGCTATCCACCGCTACAAGAAGGCACACGACGTTCCGCCTCTTCTGCGCCAATTAGGATATTATAACGAAATAAATGACTGGATAGTGAATGTCCTGTTTGTCTATAAAAATGGACTCAGTCTCTTCTTGGCCACTCTTGAATCAAGTTCACTTTTATGAAATGGGTTAAGACTCTTTATTACATGGTCTGCCCTTGAGTCTGAACGAGATCGTGTCATAGGGTTACGAAAAACTGGCTGTTCCTTCGGCGATATTGCAGAAAGACTTGGCTAGAATGTTCTGTGGGTAATTGCTGGTAGCTGTGGTCACGGGAAGGTACGGTCGCAAGAAGACCGGGCTCCAGACGGCCAGGTGGCTCTGCCGAGAGGGAAGACATTTGTGTTCGGCGTATAGCTGTGGCGCATCATACAGCTGCTGCAGCTGCAATCTGGACAGCAGCCGCCACCAATGAAACAACGAAATGTTATAAATCGCTTATTTCAAGATCAGCTCCGAGACTATTCTGTATTATTGTTACATATTATTGGTCCTTTTTACATCTTACTTTTACCGGTCAGTTCTTGGTTCATTGCAGTGCACATAAAGCTTTTCATATTACTGCATATTTTATAGCTAATACGAACAAAACTTGATGTATTTGTTTTTCTCGGCTCCTAAATTGGAGCCGGCCGCTGTGGCCGAGCGGTTCTATGCGCTTCAGTCCGGAACCGCGCTGCTGCTACGGTCGCAGGTCCAAATCCTCCCTTGGGCATGGATGTGAGTGATGTCTTAGGTTAGCTAGATTTAAGTAGTTCTCTAAGTCTAGGGGACTGATGACCTCATATGTTAAGTCCCATAGCGCTCAGAGCCATTTGAACTATTTGAACCTAAGTGGGAATAATTAGAACGCTCAATGAATCACATATGGACCAAGGGTTTATGCCAAACGATGAATAAATAAATTAAAACACCTGGTTATACGCATACGAAAAAGTTCTTAAAATGTGAAAATTGCTAAAAGTCAGAACTATATCTTTAGTTTATAGTACACTAACGGAAACAAATTGCAACACCAAAAATACAGAATAATTAAATTTCGGGAGCACATTTGCCTAGGTAAACTACTGGCCATTAAAATTGAGACACCAAGAAAAAATGCAGATGATAAACGGGTATCCACTGGACAAATATATTATACTAGAACTGACATGTGATTACATTTTCACGCAGTTTGGGTGCATAGATCCTGAGAAATCAGTACCCAGAACAACCATCTCTGGCCGGCCGGAGTGGCCGAGCGGTTCTAGGCGCTACAGTCTGGAACAGCACGACTGCTACGGTCGCTGGTTCGAATCCTGCCTCGGGCATGGATGTGTGTGATGTCCTTAGGTTAGTTAGGTTTAAGTAGTTCTAAGTTCTAGGGGACTAATGACCACGGCAGTTAAGTTCCATAGTGCTCAGAGCCATTTGAACCATTTGAACAACCATCTCTGGCCGTAATAACGGCCTTGATACGCCTGGGCATTGAGTCAAACAGAACTTGGATGGAGTGTACAGGTACAACTGCCCATGCAGCTTCAACACGATACCACAGTTCATCAAGAGTAGTGACTGGCGTATTGTGACGAGCCAGTTGCTCGGCCACCATTGACCAGACGTTTTCAATTGGTGAGAGATCTGGAGAATGTGCTGGCCATGGCAGCAGTCGAACATTTTCTGTATCCAGAAAGGCCCGTACAGGACCTGCAACATGTGGTCGTGTATTATCCTGCTGAAATGTAGAGTTTCGCAGGGAATGAATGAAGGGTAGAGCCACGGGTCGTAACACATCTGAAATGTAACGTCCACTGTTCAAAGTGCCGTCAACGCGAACAAGAGGTGACCGAGACGTGTAACCAATGGCATCCCATACCATCACGCCGGGTGATGCGCCAGTATGGCGATGACGAATACACGCTTCCAATGTGCGTTCACCGCGTGGTCGCCAAACATGTATGCGACCATCATGATGCTGTAAACTGAACCGGGATTTATCCGAAAAAATGACGTTTTGCCATTCGTGCATCCATGTTCGTCGTTGAGTACACCACCGCAGGCCCTCCTGTCTGTGATGCAGCGTCAAGGGTAACCGCCGCCATGGTCTCCGAGCTGATAATCCATGCTGCTGCATCCGTCGTCGAACTGTTCGTGCAGATGGTTGTTGTCTTGCAAATGTCCCCATTTGTTGACTCAGGGATCGAGACGTGGCTGCACGATCCGTTACAGCCATGCGGATAAGATGCCTGTCATCTCGACTGCTAGTGATTCGAGGCCGTTGGGATCCAGCACGGTGTTTCGTACTACCCTCCTGAACCCACCGATTCCATGCTGTCATTGGATCTCGACCAATGCGAGCAGCAATGTCGCGATACGAAAAACCGCAATCGCGATAGGCCTTTATCAAAGTCGGAAACGTGATGGTACGCATTTCTCCTCCTTACACGAGCCATCACTACAGCGTTTCACCAGGCAACGACGGTCAACTGCTGTTTGTGTATGAGAAATCGGTTGGAAACTTTCTTCATGTCAGCACGTTGTAGGTGTCGCCACCGGCGCCAACCTTGCGTGAATGGTCTGAGACGCTAATCATTTGCGTATCACAGCATCTTCTTCCTGTCAGTTAAATTTCGCGTCTGTAGCACGTCATCTTCGTGTGTAGCAATTTTAATGGCCAGTAGTGTAGTTTATTTAAGTGATTAACTTTGCAAGATCACAGGTTAATGTAAGTGCGAGATAAGTCATTGCAAATGTAAAACACTCGTAAATTAATAACTTGTGTAAGTGCAAGAATGTTGAATGCATGCACGCAAACGTGCATGCGTTGTGTTGTACAGGCGCCGGATGTCAGTTTGTGGAATGCATTTCTGTGCTCTTTGCACTTCGTTGGGTTAATGCTGTTTGTGGATGACGCTGGAGTTGTCGTCCGGTGATGTCCCATATGTGCTCAACTGGAGACATATCTGGTAATCGAGCAGAGGTAAGCAACATATCGGCACTCAGCAGAGCACATCGGTTACAACAGCGGTATGTAGGCGAGCGTTATCCTGTTGGAAAACGCCCCCTATAATGCTGTTTCTTGAATGGCAGCAGAACAGGCCGAATCACGAGATTGCAGTACAAGTTTGCAGTAATAGGGTGTGTGGGATAAACGCGGGAATTTTGCTGCTGTCACACGAAATCGCACCCCAGAGCGTAACTCAAGGTGTAGCACCTTGTGTCTAGCAAGCAAACAGGTTGGTTGCTGTCCCTTTGCTGGCCCTCAACTGGCCTACTTCTAACCATCACACGGCCATCACTGGCAGCGAGGCAGAACCAGCTTTCATCAGAAAGCACAACAGACCTCCACTTTGGCCTCTAATGATTTCTCCCTCGACTCTACTGCAGTCGCAAATGACGATGGTTTTGCGCGCTACAGGACGTCTGCCTGGGAGCAGTCCTGGAAGTAACCGTTTCGTAACAGTTCGTCGTCTCACCGTCGTGCCAATCACAGCTTAAATTGCTACTGCAGATGCAGTAACATTAGGCACAGCCGTACACCGAACACCATCGTCATACGTCACAGCAATATCACGAGGCCGTCTGGAGCCCGGCCTTCTTGCAACCGTACATTACCCATTCCTGTGACCACCGCTGTCACGTACAGCCCTGCCAAGTCTTTCTGCAGTATCGCAGAAACAAGATCCAGCTTCTCGTAGCCCTATTGCACGAATCCGTTCGAACTCAGTGAGGTGTTGGTAATGGCGTCTTTGTCACCTTAAAGGCGTTCTGGACCAGCATCAACTCACCACATCCAATCTCAAAGATAATTAACGCTCACGACCGTTACAGCGTGTACTTAAAGCAAACTTATTTGGATCTTCACAGTGGCGCTACCAACTTCCGTTTATGTCTCACAACTCATTCTTGGCGCTGCGATTTTTTCCCGTCTGTGAAGTTGATGGCAAGTATTAATGAAATAATATTTTAATATTTCAGGGATCGGAAAGAGCTTTAAACTGCATGTTAGCGCAGAGTACACTGCCTAGGAAATAATCCTCAGATATATTAATGTTGGAAAGTATTTATTTCAAGTATAACTTCGAGCCTAGAAACCAATGATTCACCGATATTTTTTAACAAACTACGTCGTTGATCGCCTAGGCAACGAAGAAAATAAATAACTGAATATTACGAGATCTGAAAGTGTAGCAAAGAATTTTCCTTTCTTAACCATAATCTTGCGCATACGCGTTGAACCTGCAGGAATTCACGAAACTAACAATAAATAGTCAGACAGTATAAGTATCAGACGAAGCTGTGGTGGTGCCGTTTCAAACAGATCTACACCCCCACTACCCCCCCCCCCCAAAAAAAAAATAATTAAAAAATAGCCCAGATCACAGCCGGCTTCTGTGGCCGAGCGGTTCGAGGCGCTTCAGTCCGGAACCGCGTTGCTGCTACGGTCGCATGTTCGAATCCTGTCTCGGGCATGGATGTGTGTGATGTCCTTAGGTTTAAGTAGTTCTGAGTCTAGGGGACTGTTGACATCAGATGTTAAGTTCAAATGGTTCAAATGGCTCTGAGCACTATGGGACTTAACATCTATGGTCATCAGTCCCCTAGAACTTAGAACTACTTAAACCTAACTATCCTAAGGACATCACACAACACCCAGTCATCACGAGGCAGAGAAAATGCCTGACCCCTCCGGGAATCGAACCCGGGAACCCGGGCGTGGAGATGTTAAGTCCCTTAGTGCTTAGAGCCATTTGATCCTAGATCAGATGAAGCTTTGATGGTCCCGTTTCAAACACATTTACACCCCTCCCAAAAGATTATAATAAAAAAAAACCCTAGGTTTGTACAACGACCTTATGTCGAAAGGAACACAAAACACTCACATCTCTAACTCTTCAAGCACAATATGTCTTGACCCAGACAACACACATGTTCATCTTCATTTCTGTGAAACACGTGTCTACTGAAAAAGAGCCCAAAGGTTGTAATGTATGGAACTCGTACTTACTGAAGTTTTTTTTTTTTTGTTTTGGTCGAGACTACCATGTCAAAAAAAATGTGGAAATAAAGAACTTGCAATGAAACAGATTTGTTTTACGTCACGAAGATGAAAGTTTGCTCACAGCTGCTAAGATGTGCATTTTAGAGGCCATGTTTACGAGATATTATTTTGGTGCGTACTGTCATCTCTGAAGCTGCCTGTTCTACAGTCTTAGCAACAGTCTTAACTTCCTACAGGGTTGTTTCCGGACCAGAGACCCTTATCTCAAATTGATACTCATACCCTTCCCCATCATCCTTGGAAACGTCAGCACAGCATCACCGTGTATAACGCTGACATTCCTAACAACCCTCGCAAGCAATAAGGCAAGTAAAATGAACACAAGGCAATACACATCATTACGCTGACTACTGAAGATAACAAAAATGTCAAAATTTACACAAAATTGTAATTATCGTATTGTGAGAAACAGGATGAATGATATTTCATGTTATCAACATAATTCTAGTAATATTATAAATCTTATAATATAATACCAACTATTCATTGACAGCCTCGTCCGCCCCGATAGCTCAATGGTCAGCGTGACGGACTACCGTCCTAAGGGGCCCGGGTTCGATTCCCGGCGGGGTCGGGGACTTTCTCCGCTCAGTGACTGGGTGTTGTGTTGTCTTCTTCATCATTTCATTTCAACGCCATCCGGCGCGCAGGTCGCCAATGTGGCGCCGAATGTAATAAGACCAAGGCGGGCGGATCTGCCCCGTAGGGGGCCTGCCGGCCAATGACACCAAACGCTCATTTCCATTTACAGCCTCCAAATAACACCTTTAACTTTAAGAACGTACCAACTTATCACCCAGACAAATTAATTAAATTCTGTACCTCCATATTATACGACAACTTCACTGTAAAATGTAATCCTTATACAAACAATCCTGTTGGGAAAGCATTCGCAACTGAGCATTATAGCAGAGGTTAAAAATACCGCTTCAGATGTAAATTACTTTATTTTCAGACGATCGGTTTGAGCATACCGCGCCTGGTATGCGCGGCGTTCGGGGACCATAGCACAGCTACGACACCTGAGGATGGGCTTATAACCGTCCGAAACCTTTCGTGTGAAAAGAAAGTAATTTACAACTGAAGCGGTATTTTCAACATCTGTTGTATCCTTATCATTGTTTCATAAACAGGGGGGACCTGCTTCACCCTTACAGACAAAAAGCTACATCGAGGAAAAGAAATTCAAATGTAACCCATTGATCCGGCTGAAGATGAGGATGTAAACCCTGTAAAAGGATCACGGAAGAAAATAAAAGTGACTAATGACACGATATTGTTTTAATTTGAAAGCTGCCTGACCAGAGCACGAGACCAGGTGCCTGATATTCGCCCTTAGCTCACCGAGTTAGGTAGCGTCTGTGAGCGGAGCTAGCTAGCGTCTTGCAGCGGCCGGCCGCCTGCTGACACGGCCGTCTGCGCTGACACCCGAGGATGCGACGTCGCGCTGACTCGGGCTGACAGCGCGCTGAGCGGCGCCGTGGGTGCCATTGTCTGACTTCTTTTCCGTGGGACTTGCCGACGATGAAAATCTGTTTCCGGGGCTGACGTCTGTTCACGTGAAGGCACGCGAGCACTCTGCTGGCTACGGTAACAAGATTTTCCACCCGTTCAGCACATAACGGCCATTCCCCAGCTAAGCAAGCCCACAGCACTGCACAGCCGTGTGCAGTTTTACAACCGAGCTCACACCCCGGTTCTTATGTATTGTTAAAACGTGGCTGCGAGCACAAAGATAAGTTCGCTGAAAATTTAAATGAAGCCAAAACAAACGCAAATGGAGCAATGCGAGAAGCATTCACTTCTGTTTCTAAAACGGAAGTGTATCTCTCCCACCTCTCTAATCGTCCAACATCGCCAAAGATCAGTCCAAGGTTGGTCAAATAGAACGATAAGCCAAAATACAATGGTTGACAATTGCTAAGGAACAGAGACACCGTTGGCGGGAATAATCACAGGCAATGATGGACGACATGAAACACAATAAATAAGTAATATAGGCAAATGTAAGGATGTAGAGGCACATATCACTAGGGGTAAGATCCGATGTTATTCAAACTGTATATTGAGCAAGCAGTAAAGAAAAATTCGGAGTAGGAATTAAAATCCATGGAGAAGAAATAAAAACTTTGAGGTTCGCCGATGACATTGTAATTCTGTCAGAGACAGCAAAGGAGCTGGAAGAGCAGTTGAACGGAATGGACAGTGTCTTGAAAGTAGGATATAAGATAAACATCAACAAAAGCAGAACGAGAATAATGGAATGTAGTCGAATTAAATCGGAAGATGCTGCGGGAATTAGATTAGGAAATCAGACGCTTAAAGTAATAAATGAGTTTTGCCATTTGGGGAGCAAAAGAACTGATGATGGTCAAAGTAGAGAAGATATAAAATGTAGACTGGCAATGGCAAGGAAAGCGTTTCTGAAGAAGGGAAATTTGTTAACATCGAGTATAGATTTAAGTGTCAGGATGTCGTTTCTGAAAGTATTTGTATGGAGTGTAGCCATGTGTGGAGGTGAGACATGGACGATAAATAGTTTGGACAGGAAGAGAATAGAAGCTTTGGATATGTGTTGCTACAGAAGAATGCTGAAGATTAGGTGGGTAGTTCAAATAACTAATGAGGAGGTATTGAATAGGATTGGGAGAAGAGAATTTTGTGGCACAACTTGACTAGAAGAAGGGATCGGTTGGTAGGGCATATTCTGAGGCATCAAGGGATCACCAATTTAGTACTGGCGGGCAGCGTGGACGGTAAAAATCACAGAGGGAGACCAAGAGATGAATAGACTAAGCAGATTCAGAAGGATGTAGGTTGCAGAAGGTACTGGGAGATGAAGAAGCTTGCACAGGATAAAGTAGCATGGAGAGCTGATCAAACCAGTCTCTGGACTGAAGACCACAACAACAACATAGACAGAGTATTATATTTATAACAAGAAAATGGTACATGTTTTACCACATGAGAAAGCAAGGTAACGTACATAACGGTCGTATTTGACACAGGTCAGTCTCCCAGCATAAAAGTTGATATCGGACTCTGAGTGAGAAGTATGACCTCCTCAGGCACTAAATCACATTTTGCTCCTGTAATTCATTTTAGCTACCATACTGTTGAGGAGTCCGTGGGGGATTCTTGCACAGTCAGAGTAGCAAACTTTCGTTGAGAAACACGTCTGCCAAGAGCTTTACAGGTATGCTCATTACGATTTAGGTCCGGGGAGAACGCAGGCCTTTCAACTCGTTCAGTATCTTCACTTCCAGTGTGTCCGACGTTCAGCATTCTGTATGGGCGCGCATTGTCGTCCACAAATAGAAAGTCGGGATCTACAGCTCCCTAAACAGACCAGGAACGATTCAGAATAATCTCCTTGCAATAAAGCTGTGCTTTAACAGTACTACGCACAAAGATACGCAGCATTTTTGGGCCGTTGTGCATAATTCCTGCCAACACTGTAAAGCCTAGACCATACCAACCACACGGAGCTAGATGGCGGAGCATTTAGCACACTGGACTCGCATTCGGGAGTACGATGGTTCAAATCCCAGGCCGGCCATCCTGATTTAGGCTTTCCGTGATTTCCCTAAATCGCTTAAGGCTAATGCCGGAATGGTTCGTTCGAAAGAATACGGCTAAATTCCTTCCCCATCCTTTCATAATCTGAGTTTCTGCTCCGTCTCTAATGATCTAGCGGTCGACGAGACGTTAAACCCTAATCTTACTTCTTGTTTTCGTCCCGATGACGTTCATGAATATTCTCTGGGGTGTAACGTGTTCTCTCTCCCCACACTAACTAGTGGCCATAATCACTTGCCACAGTGAAACAGGATTCGTCGGAGAACATAACTCTAGACCACTTTTGATGACCCCAACCAACATGCTCCCTACAGCAATAACTTCTTCTCGACGATGACCTTCCGAGCAAACAAACTATCCTAATTTAATCGCTCGAAATGATTCTGGAAGACACGTGCTTCGGTAGGGTTTGCAAGGTCTGCAGCGATCTGTATAGGAGTGAGATGCCGGTTCCTTTTCGCCACTAAGAATTACGTATCGATCCTGCTGCAGTGTGGTGGTCCATTTACGACCACCGGTATGCTTCCCCGAAGCATTCTCACCTTCAGCGAGCTATTTCGACCGCTAGATCACACTTTTGAAAATACCTGTCACAGTAGTAACACTTTGACCGGCTTCAAGACGTCGAATTGCTATTCCACGATTATAAGCATTCAAATAATGTAGCACTAATCGGTTCCCCAACAGCCTTCGACAAATACGGTACTGCTTGAGCCGTCGAATGCATACAGAGCATCTGCGCACACGCTCCGCTGCACTCAACACGTTCCGCCCTCTACGGTCAATTTTGCTATCACTGGTCGGGTGTCACGTAGTAATCGTTGTTTCGTAGCAACTGGCAGTTGTTCCTTAGCATGTGTCAGTTGTTCCTTACCAACTGTCAAGCAGTGTTCCCCGGTGGCACATTAGACGGACAGACCTTTGTAACACAAGAAATAGGGTACACACACTACTGAACCTCTTAAGGGAACCGGTAGCTAGTTCAAATGGCTCTGAGCACTGTGGGACTTAACATCTGAGGTCATCAGTCCCCTAGAACTTAGAACTACTTAAACCTAACTAACCTAAGGACATCACACACATCTATGCCAGAGGCAGGATTCGAACCTGCGACCGTAGCGGTCGCGCGGTTCCAGACTGAAGAGCCTAGAACCGCTCGGCCACAGTGGCCTGCCGGTAGATAGTACATGTGCAGCAATTATACTAGTTCTTCTCAAAACATCCCTTGCGACGTATCTTCTGCAGCAGACCACTGAGCACCAGTTTGTATCCGAAACACTCTTGTGAAGACAGTTGACGCAATAACAATAAATAAAATGGCCTCAGGCGATGTGATGGATAACGAAGGAAACAGACGTAGCATTTGAATGCGGCTACGTGAACAAGTGGTAGCACAGTCAAATCTTTACTTACATTCTGGCTACCAATGCAGTCAAACATCTGTCCGGCTCACCTTCGTCGAAAGGCGGCTCTATACAAAATTTGTCGGGAAGTTACTAAAAGTGAATCAATCTCTCTTCACGAAGATTTACCCTCGTTGCTCAGGAAATAGCTCAAATACAGAAGACAGCATATGAAGAGGAAATTGATCGTAATGGAATTTTAAGAAATGCTCCTGTGCTTGCAGAAAATGATAGTGAATTAAATTTTGTTTTGTTTAATCCCCAAATACGTTTCACCACGGTTTTACCACCTTAGTGGGTTCAAACGGTTCAAATGGCTCTGAGCACTATGGGACTTCACATCTGAGGTCACTAGTCCCCTAGACTTAGAACTACTTAAACCTAACTAACCTAAGGACATCACACACATCCATGCCCGAGGCAGGATTCGGACCTGCGACTGTAGCAGCAGAGCGGTTCCGGACTGAAGCGCCTGAAACCGCTCGGCCACATCGGCCGGCTCTTCAGTGGGTTGTTTATTTTAGTGTGCCTGAATATACCCACTATTCACAAAATTTGTGTAGGTTAGGAATATCTTCACATCAGATTTGCTGCGCGAGCTAGCCGCGCGGTCTGAGGAGTCTTGTCACAGTCCGCGCGGCTGCCCCCGTCGGAGGTTCGAGTCCTCCCTCGGGCATGGGTGTGTGTGTGTGTGTGTGTGTGTCGTCCTTAGCGTAAGTCAGTTTAAATTAGATTACATAGTGTGTAAGCTTTAGGACGATGACTTCAGCAGTTTGGTCCCATAACACCTTACCACAAATTTCTGACTTCCACATCAGATTTTGGTGTTGTTTACACTTCATACATACCTTACCTGTTTTTACATTATGTGTGCCCTGTGGCTGCCAACATAAATCAACCACAAGTATGTATCAGTACAGCATATCATCTGCAACAGAGGGATGATAGGACAGCATCTGAATCGAATTTTTGTCTAGATTATAACCTCTAAAGTTTAAACTATGTATTCCGCTAAAATAGAGGAATATACATTTGCAGACTACCTCAATGAAAAAACTGCCATCCTAGTGGCACAGCAGTGGCCGAGAGGTTCTTGGCGCTTCAGTCAGGTTCGAATCCTGCCTCGGGCATGAATGTGTGTGACGTCCTTAGGTTAGTTAGGTTTAAGGAGTTTTAAGTGCTAGAG
This sequence comes from Schistocerca serialis cubense, assembly GCF_023864345.2. Taxonomy (NCBI): domain Eukaryota; kingdom Metazoa; phylum Arthropoda; class Insecta; order Orthoptera; family Acrididae; genus Schistocerca; species Schistocerca serialis. The sequence continues at coordinate 1,203,586,700 of NC_064638.1, read as the reverse complement.
GCCTGAGGACTTCAGATGTTAAGTCCCATAGTGCTCAGAGCCATTTGAACCTAGTGGCACAGAAACAAACCTCAGGGCTTAAAAAGCAAAGGTCACTCTTACCATTTATTAACAACACAAGAAAATTATCATGCAAGACGCAACAAACAGGGCAAAAAACTCGTCTCTGCAAGAGAACATTATTGAACGCTCTAAGCAAGCTGTCAGAATGCAACTAGTAAACTCCCACACAAACACACACACACACACACACACACACACACACACACACACACACACACACACAAAATGAAGACACATATGAACAAATTCACGCTTCGTAGCCGCCAACCGAAAACAGAACAGTCAAAAATGGTTCAAATGGCTCTGAGCACTATGCGACTTAACTTCTGAGGTCATCAGTCGCCTAGAACTTAGAACCAATTAAACCTAACAAACCTAAGGACATCACACACATCCCTGCCAGAGGCAGGATTCGAACCTGCGATCGTAGCGGTCGCTCGGCTCCAAACTGTAGCGCCTAGAACCGCACGGCCACTCCGACCGGCAGAACAGTCAAACAAACGACTGTCAACGCCATATCTGCAACATAAGTGTGCAGTGAAAAGTACGTGTAAGCCGCAGCAGCACAGGAACATCCTGAATTTGCAATGAGCACGACAAAATATAAATAAACGCTGTTATAAATCTGCGAAACTATTTGTACATAGCAAATCACAACAAATAATTCTACACACCAAAACCTCGTGAAATTTCTCCGATGCCCACAGGCCATTTTAAAAGAAAAACACATTTAGCAGGTAAATAATAACAAAACTGCAGTTCAGGACAGGTGAACTAGGCAATAGTAAACGTCAAAAAGAGGTACATGCCACTATTTTAATGGAATTCATAGTTTAGGGGTTATATTCTAAACGCAAATTGAATTCAGACTTTGCCCTAACATCCCTGTGTTGCAGATAACATGCTGTATTAATTCATGTTTGTGTCTGAATTCTGTTGGTAGCCATAGGACACGTGTAAATTAAAAAGGGCAAAGCACTTTTGTAATCTACACAACGACAAAATCTAATGCCAATAGATCTCCAACCGACATGAAATTTAAATTTATATATTCAGAAACAACAAAAGAAAAAGTCACTAACGATGCCACAACCGTGGTGAAACACGTTTCGGGATTAAACACAACAAAACAAAAATTGTGTTCTTCCAAGAAAGTGAACCCTCTTTAATTCTTTATTAGCATTCAGTTTACTGACAAGTTAAATTTTGTCAACTGATCTGACAGGAAATTTCGGAACTTTTATTCTAATGTAGAGTCGTATCGGAGTTACCTTCCGTACTGTAGTTAGTCAGCTTGCACCGAAACGAGAGAAAGATGATAGAGAGAAGATAGAAAAACTGCATTGTTGACATAGCAACAGCTACGTCCTGCGTTGGTGATACAAATGAATATGCACCTTATATTACGACTATGGAGATTAAGCTACGGCCTTCGCGAGGTTAGTATTTTAAAGTGTTCAGCTGAAGTCGGGAACTGGTGATCCTTTGTGATCGACGAAGTCGCTTTCAAATACGGAAAGATTGTGAGACTCGGGTTTTCCCGTGTGCGTGTGTATAAGTCCAGTAATCTTTTTTTCCGTTTTTCAGTGCTATTGTTGCGTTTTAGTGGGGCTGCTATACTTGACAGCAATTTGAATCGTCTATAAGAGTTATCAGCCACTGGCTGAAGGAAGCAGATTTAGCGTGGTTTAATTTAAGGGAATAAATTCAATTTGTTTCCGTATAAATTCGAGTGTTGTTTTTTTGCTTGTTTACGACATACTGACGTTGAACTAAATTCCTGTTTTGCTGAGTGATGTTTATTAGCTGAGGATGTCAGGAGCGACTGTTGGAGACGCTCCAGGAGCTATTAGTAGTCCACTTATTCCGGTCCAGTGCTCGGATCTTGGAATCTTCCTGATTGTAGTTGGATAGCCGCAGGCTCTCAATAATAGACGTTAGAGTACTGAGAAGTTTAATGCTCTCTCCAGGATTAAAGCAAGAGTGGCGACCTTTATGTAGATAGATGTTTAAGTGTAGCAGTGCGCAGGACTAACCAATTTATTACATCTTCCATTAAAAGCTAGAGACACACGAAACCTATTTTAAGAAACGGTGCTGTACTCCATAGGCAAATACTTCGTGCATTTCCCGTTTTATAAAGGCGGTCAAATAAAAACGAGACGGATGGAAAAAGTAAATAGAATGTTTATTATTTCAAAAGTAATCGTTGTATCTGTTAATACATGTACCACACTGTGAGACAAAACGGCCAGTGGAAGTAGATATTCTCGGTGTAGCGAAGCAGCTTAAATCATTTAAAAAAGGCAAGTCTTCTGGTCCAGTTTGGTGCCTCCAGAGTCTCCTGATACAATGGCCACATATTTAACAATCATACGCAGCCGCTCACTCGACGAAAGATCCGTACCAAAAGATTGGAAAGTTGCACAGCTCACACAACTTCTACTCAAAGGGAATAGAAGTCATACGATGAATTACAGACCATCTATTTGACATCGGTTTGCAGTAGATTAGGGAACATACACTGTGTTCGAATATTACGAATCAAATTGAAGGAAACGGCCTACTGACACTAATTCAGCAAGGATTCAGAAAATACCGCTGTAGTGGAACACAAGGACGTAATGAGCACTATCGCCAGGAGATTTCAAATACATTCCACATTTCTAGATTTCCAGAAGACTTCTAATCAAATTGCTTGGCTATGGGGTATTGTTTCAGTCATGGAAACTGATTCGTGACTTCCTTCCAGATAGGTCATAGTACGTAGTAATCGACGGAAAGTCATCTGGTAAAACAGAAATAATGTATGGCGTTTCCCAAGGAAGTGTTTTAAGTCCTCTGATGTTCCTGGTATATATAAACGATTTTGGAGACAAGCTGAACAGCCCTCTAAGATAGTTTACAGACGATGCTGTCAGTTAGCGTCTTGTAAATTACCAAAACCAACTGCAAAATGACTTAGACTCGATACGTGTATGATGCGAAAAGTGGCAACTGACTCTGAATAAGGCAAAGTATGTGGTCATCCACAGAAGTATGAAAAGAAATGAGTTAAATTTTCGATTGATGATACACCTCACAAATCTAAAGTCTGTGGAGCCAAATAAATACCTAGGAATTACAAACATGAAAGACTTGAATTGGAATGATCACATAGATATTGTTGTGTGCAAGGCAAACCAAAGACTGCGTTTAATTGGCAGAACACTTGTCGATAGCAACAGGTCTATTAAAGAGGCTGCCTACACTACGCTTTCTTTCATCTCCTACGGCCTGTGCGGTGTGGTATATTTACCAGATGGGACTGATGGCAGGTACCAAGAAAGTTCAAAGAAGGGCACCTCGTTTTGCATTATCGCGAAATAGATAACAGAATGATCAACAAGTTGGGATGGATATCATTAAAACAAAGACGATTTTCGTTGCGGCGAAATCTTTTCACGGAATTTCAATCACCAGCTTTCTCCTCTGAATGCGAAAATATTTTACTGTCGCCAACCTACATAGGGAGAGATGGTCATTGTAGGAAAATAAGAGAAAGCTGAACTTCTACGGAATGATTTAAGTGTTCATTTTTTCACGTGTGCTTAGAGAGTGGAACGGGAGAGACATAGTCTGAAACTGGTTCGAAGAACCCTCTGCCAGGCACTTACCTGCCTTCGGAGAAGTCAGGTATATGTGTGCCTTCATGGTAAAATGTTTGTGGTTGCTTACGGCACCATCATTGTACCTCTTAGTCCCAAGAAGGACTGCAAGACGCATTGTTCATCGACTTTCTGGAACACGGTGCCACAGTGATACGTGGACACTGCAAAAACTGAAGCGTGTCATAAATTCCAGGAATGCTGAAGGACGGCATGTTTCTGTTGCAGGACAATGCTTACCCACTACGCTGCAAAATTCGTCGATTTGCTTCGTACGAAGAGGTGAACGCCTGGGTACAATCAAGGCTCTGTAGACAACCGCAAAACTTTTTCCATGCAGGCGCTGATCGTCTTGTCTCACAGTGGGATAAATAAAGTAATCATTTTGGTGATTGCTCTTGAAATAATAAACAGTTTGCTCACCTTTTTCCATCTGTTTCATTTCCTTTTGACTACCTCTTATGTTGTTGTGTTCTTCAATCCAGAGACTGGTTTGATACAGCTCTCCATACTACTCTATCCTGTGCAAGCTTCTTCATCTCTAAGTACCTACTATGCCCTACATATTTCTGAATCTGTTTAGTGTATTCATCTCTTGGTCTCCCTCTACGATTTTTACCCTCCACGCTGCTCTCCAATACTTAATTGGTGAGCCCTTGATGAATCAGAACATGTGTTACCTACCGATCCCTTCCTCTAGTCAAGATGTGCCACAAATTCTTCTTCTCCCCAGTTCTAGCACCACATTTCGAAAGCTTCTATTCTCTTCTTGTCCAAACTATTTATCGTCCACGTTTCACTTCCATACATGGCTACACTCCATACAAATACTTTCAGAAACGACTTCCTGACACTTAAATATATACTCGATGTTAACAAATTTCACTTCTTCAGAAACTCTTTCCTTGCCATTGCCAGTCTACATTTTATACCCTCTCTACTTCGACCATCATCAGTTATTTTGCTCCCCAAACAGCAAAAACTCCTTTACTACTTTAAGTGTCTCGTTTCCTAACCTAATTGCCTCAGCATCACCCGACTTAATTCGACTACATTCCATTATCCTCGTTTTGCTTTTGTTGATGTTCATCTTATACCCTCCTTTCAAGACACTGTCCATTCCGTTCAACTGCTCTTCCAAGTCCTTTGCTGTCTCATCTTATACCCTCCTTTCAAGACACTGTCCATTCCGTTCAACTGCTCTTCCAAGTCCTTTGCTGTCTCTGACAAAGTTTTTATTTCTTCTCCATGGATTTTAATACCTACTCCGAATTTTTCTTTTGTTTCCTTTACTGCTTGCCCAATATATAGATTGAATAACATCGAGGATAGGCTACAACCATGTCTCACTCCCTTCCCAACCACTGCTTCCCTTTCATACCCCTCGACTCTTGTAGCTGCCGTCTGGTTTTTGTACAAATTGTAAATAGCCTTTCGCTCCCTGTATTTTACCCCTGCCACATTCAGAATTTGAAAGGGAGCATTCCAGTCAACATTGTCAAAAGCTTTCTCTAAGTGTACAACGTCTAGAAACGTAGATTTGCCTTTCCTTAATCTATCTTCTAAGGTAAGTCGTAGGGTCAGTATTGCCTCCCGTGTTCCAACATTTCTACGGCTTCTATCAGTCTTTCCATTCGTGTACAAAGAATTCGTGTTAGTATTTTGCAACCGTGACTTATTGACTTATACAGTGTAAATAATAAGATACTCGTTTTAGTTTTTAGCAGAATTATTACAATAATAACTACTATCGGTTATTTAACGTTTTAAAAAAGTTCTTTCTTATTTCCATAAATGCGTTATGATCCACCAAGTTTCTGAAACTGAGACCTTGAACAGTGATTTAGTGTTGAGAATTTAAGATATTCAGGATTTGTAGTGGAATGCCGTGTCTGTCATGGGGAGAAATGGCTGCTCGTATTATAATTGCAAATAAGTGTGAAAATGACGGAGTTTATTTCCGTCGATATCCACCGATTGTACCAAGTGGGCCTTAATGCAGTCTGCCAAGAAGTGACCGCGAAAAAGAATTCTTGAGGATGTCCTGCGTCGTCCGGCTTCAAAGATGCAAAACTTTCTTTTGATGTAGTACATCCACGTGTGGGAGGTGCATACCTTTTATGGGTTTGCTGATAGTCATCTGCCAACTGTTTCTCCGAAAGACAGTCTGTCCCTTGTTATAAGCCGCACTTAAGTTTACGGCTTTGCGACACTGCCGCGCAAAACGCATTTCAAAAGGTTCGCTTATGGAAGAGAAGACCCCTTGTGATGGCTCTTGCGGCTTCCTTTATTGCTCCATCAGCCTACTGACGTCATTCTGCGAAAGAAAATAAACTCTGCAGCGAGTTTGAAAGCAGGTCGCCGTAATTTCTTTATACCTCTTGGCCTAGCAAACAGCGCTGCGATGCGACTATTAAGAAATTGCCTATCTCTCCTCCATCTGTTGTATGTCCCGTTGTAAGTACATTGTCTGGTCAAAAGCATAGTAAGAAGAAGACGTTACATCCAAACTTAAAGCTTACTACTTTTATTTCGTTTGTGTCTTGCATTTAAAATCATTTAATTATCATAAATTTTTTTCTCTCAAAGCAATTGCAGTACAAAGTACCTAATGCTCCATTTCAGCGATAGCTACAAGATGTAACTCTTAAAACGGACAGCTTTTGTGGTAGCACAACTGGTTCTGCCTGCTATAAATTTCTATAGTAATTTTATCTTTTTCTATCAATAACCACAAAGGTGGAGTTACATTTTGAGTACTCAGTGCCTGCCTGCTATAAATTTCTATAGTAATTTTATCTTTTGCTATCAATAACCACAAAGTTGGAGTTACATTTTGAGTACTCAGAGATCTTACGAGTTTCTGGCAGTTCTTATACAGTGATTGTTTTATATCCTAAACCTTCATTATTTTCTACATCTACATCTACATGTACGAGGATGTTCTGCAAATCACACATAAGTATCTGGCAGAGGGAAATAGGTTATGGGTTTAGTTTAAGTATTATTTGCTGAAAACAGCAGATTTAAATTATTTATTTAAAAGCTGCCGTAAACCACTTTGGATTAGGAGAAATCTGTCTTCAGATGTCTGCAGTCGACTCTATCTCTTTCATTTTCTTGTGGACTTATTATGATCCTCACTGTGTTTTGATAATATGAGATGAAGAGAAGTTTGTGCATTTTAAATTTTAAAACGTGGTGTTTACTACATGAGGATTTCTGCACAGTCATAACTGCACAAATAAGTGGACCACGCCTGTCGGTATAAACTAACCCTTTTGTGTCAGCGCAACCACACTTCAACAGCTGGCCTGCTGCCCAGGGGAAAATAAACAGTAATTGCTTGCTCTTCTCACATGTACTTGGAGGTACCAACCAACCTAAAAACTTATTACTCCTAATAGCTGTAAACTGACATACGGCCGGGAGAGCGGTGTGCTCACCACTTGTCCCTTCATACCTGCATCCATTGACGCCTGTGCCCTGCGGATGACACGGCGGCCGGTCGGTGCTGTTGGGCCTTCTTGGCCTTTTCGGGCGGAGTTTAGTTTAGTTTCTCAATAGCTACAATTATTAGTCTGCAAATGAAGTAAATACTGACGTAATGCTGTTCAGTACACTCTCATCAGTTACACCGCTAACACCCTATATACAATGTGTGACCAAAAGTATCCGGACACCCCCAAAAAAATACGTTTTTCATATTAGGTGCATTGTGCTGTCACCTACTCCCAGGTACTCCAGTAGTACCTCAGCAGTCATTAGACATCGTGAGAGAGCAGAATGGGGCGCTCTGCGGAACGCAAGGTCTTCGAACGTGCTCAGGTGATTGGGTGTCACTTGTGTCACACGTCTGTACGCGAGAGTTCCACACTCCTAAACATCCCTAGATCCACTGTTTCCGATGTGATAGTGAAGCCGAAACGTGAAGGGACACGTACAACACAGGCCGACCTCCTCTGTTGACTGACAGAGACCGCCGATAGTTGAAGAGGGTCGTAAAGTGTAATAGGCAGACATGTATCCAGACCATCACAAAGGAATTCCTAACTGCATCAGGATCCACTGCAAGTACTATGACAGTCTCATCTACATTTAAATCTACATCCATACTCCGCAAGCCACCTGAGTGTGTGGCAGAGGGTACTTTGAGTACCTATATCGTTTCTCCCTTCTATTCCAGTCTCGTACTGTTCGTGGGAATAAAGATTTTCGGTATTCCTCTGTGTGGGCTCTAATCTCTATAATTTTATCCTTCTGGTCTCTTCGCGAGATATACGTAGGAGGGAGAAATATACTGCTTGACTCCTCGGTGAAGATATGTTCTCGAAACTTCAATAAAAGCCCGAACCGAGCTACTGAGCGTCTCTCTTGCAGAGTCTTCCACTGAAGTTTATCTATCATCTCCGTAACGCTTTCGCGACTACTAAATGATCCTGTAACGAAGCGAGCTGCTCTCCGTTGGATCTTCTCTACCTCTTCTATCAACCCTATCTGGTACGGATCCCACACCGGTGGGCAGTATTCAAGCAGTGGGCGAACAGGTGTAATGTAACCTGCTTCCTTTGTTTTCGGGTTGCATTTCCTTAGGATTCTTCCAATGAATCTCAGTTTGGCATCTGCTTTACCGACGATTAATTTTATATTGTCATTCCATTTTAAATCACTCCTAACGCCTACTCCCAGATAATTTACGGAATTAAACGCTTCCAGTTGCTGACTTGCTAAATTGTATCTAAATGATAAACGATCTTTCTTTCTATGTATTCGCAGCACATTACACTTGTCTACATTGAGATTCAATTTCCATTCCCTGCGCCATGCGTCAATTCGTTGCAGATCCTCCTGCAATTCAGTACAATTATCCATTGTTACAACCTCTCGATATACTACACCATCATCCGCAAAAAGCCTCAGTGAACTTCAGACGTTATCCACAAGGTCATTTATAAATATTGTGAATAGCAACGGTCCTACGACACTCCCCTGCGGCACACCTGAAATCACTCTTACTTCGGAAGACTTCTCTCCATTGAGAATGACATGCATTGTTCTGTTCTGTACGAACTGTTCAATCCAGTCACACAATTGGTCTGATAGTCCATATGCTCTTAGTTTGTTCATTAAACGACTGTGGGGAACTGTATCGAACGCCTTGCGGAAGTCAAGAAACACGGCATCTAACTGGGAACCAGTGTCTATGGCCCTCTGAGTCTCGTGGACAAATAGCGCGAACTGGGATTCACACGATCGTCTTTTTCGAAACCCATGCTGATTCCTACAGAGCAGATTTCTAATCTCCAGAAAAGTCATTATACTCGATTATAATACGTGTTCCAAAATTCTACAACTGATCGACGTTAGAGATATAGGTCTATAGTTCTGCACATCTGTTCGACGTCCCTTCTTGAAAACGGGGATGACCTGTGCCCTTTTCCAATCTTTTGGAACGCTACGCTTTTCTAGGGACCTACGCTACACCGCTGCAAGAAGGGGAACAAGTTCCTTCGCGTACTCTGTGTAAAATCGAACTGGTATCCCATCAGGTCCAGCGGCCTTTCCTCTTTTGAGCGATTTTAATTGTTTTTCTATCGCTCTGTCATCTATTTCGATATCTACCATTTTGTCATCTGTGCGACAATCTAGACAAGGAACTACAGTGCAGTCTTTCTCTGTGAAACCAGTTAGGCGAGAGATGAGAAAACTTTTATTTCATGGTCGAGCGACTGCTCGTAAGCCACACAACACGCCAGTAAACGCCAAATGATGGCTCGCTTGTTATAATGAGCGTAAACATAGGACTATTGGACAGTTGGGAAACGTAGTGTGGAGTGACGAATCACGGTACACAATATGCCGATCCGATGGAAGTCATCTGCCAGCATGTGTAGTGGAAACAATAAAATTCGGAGGCGATGGTGTTATGGTGTGGTCGTGTTTGTCATGGAGGGATCTTGCACCCCTTGTTATGCGTGGCACAATCACAGCAGCATTGATGTTTTAAGCACCTTCTTGTTTCCCACTGTTAAAGAGCAATTCGGGGATGGCGACTGCATCTTTCAACACGATCGAGCACCTGTTCATAATGCACGGCCTATGGCGGAGTGGTTATATGACAATAACATGCCTGTAATGGACTGGCCTGCAGAGAGTCCTGACCTGAACCCTACAGAACACCTTTGGGATGTTTTGGAAGGCCGATTTCGTGCCAGGTCTCACCGACCGACATCGATACCTCTCCTCAGTGCAACACTCCGTGAAGAATGGGCTGCCATTCCCCAAGGAACGTTCCAGCACCTGACTGAACGTATGCCTGCGAGAGTGGAGGATGTCATCAAGGTCACGTGTGGGCCAACACCATACTGAATTCCAACATTACCGATGGAGGGCTCCACGAAATTGTAAGTCATTTTCAGCCAGGTGTCCTGATATTTTTGATGGCATAGAGCACACACACACACACACACACACACACACACACACACACACACACACACACACAAAATTCTAGCTTTATATGTACTCACTTCACTGTGTTGCTTGAGTTTTTTTGTGTAGTGAACAGTCTCCCCTCAAACATCTCACGTAATTTTGTGTCTAATATTTTCTGCACAGTTGTAACTGCAACGCGAAATGGACAACTCCTGTCAGTATAGATTACCCGTTTTTCATCCACGTGTGCACATCTCAATATCTGACTTGTTGTACAAGGGAAAATATATATTAATGGATTATTTATGCCATTTGTACTGCGAGGTGCTACACAACCTACAAATCTCCTACACATAGTAGCTGTAATTATTAGTATGCAAATGAAGTAAATACTGATTAATGTAGTTTAGTATACTGCCATCAGTAATCAGTAGAAATATGCGCCCTTATACGCCTAACACCCTATATATGAACTTCCAGTGTGGAACGTACTGTCTTCGACAACTTGGAATCTTTAATTCCCATTGTGATGTTGAATCGAGGCAGTGAGAACTACAAGCGCTTAAAGAGCAGACACAATGTTTAGAGAAAAGTAGATATTTGTAGGCAAATTACCAGTCTCACAGATTCGCTTTTTTTTAAAAAAAAAAAACTTAAGTCTTAACGTCCTATATTCCCTATCAAAAAATAACATACCCTTCTTATGTTATGAAAGTTTATTTAATGTTTATTATTATTAACTCTAATTTTCAAAATTTTAATGTGTAAGCTTGTGACAATAGTGTCTTTTTGGCAGTTGCAAGATTTGTAATTTTATGAAGCTAGAATCAGAATGTAAGAACAGATACTAAATGCATCATACACACAGTGATGACCTTTTTGAACTCTTCATCGTCCTCGTCACCGCCATTTTCATTAAGCACTTTCTGTGTGCTGGAGCTAAGGTAAAACTGTCTGTCCACTTCAGGTACGAAATCTAGTAGCTTTGTCAAATGTCTCTTTTTCAGGATTTACATTTGCCTTCCACCTACGTATTTGGGCATTAGATTTTTCAAGGCATCTTCCAGCTGTGGGGAAAATGGCAGCCTCCCAAGGCTCAAATGAAGAATATATCATTTTGAAGGACTGTTCCCGACACTCATCTAAAAACTTCACAACTCTATAAGTGCTGAAATGAACATTTTTATCAGTTAGATCAATTTTGGTTTGGTAGTGCGACCCGTAACAATCTTAAAGGTCCTGAAATCCACAGCTAACACTTTTCAGACTATAAAAGGTTAAGCTAGCCTTCAGGTGGAAAAAACTGAAAAAGATTTCTCTTCACTTTTTCGATATTACCGAAGTCAGCAAGACTGGGTATCGCCTTGTTTATAGTATACACATAGTCTTCACCACAGTTTCTTTTCTGCTTTATGACCTTTCCCCCCTTGCTTTTGATTTCGCACACGTTTTTATTTTTACCTTTAGTTTGCGCTATTCCGTTATTACAAAGCTACAACTTCCATCTTCAAAAATGGTTCAAACGGCTCAGAGCACTATGGGACTTAACTTCTGAGGTCATCAGTCCCCAGGAACTTAGAACTACTTAAACCTAACTAACCTAAGGACATCACACACAGCCATGCCCGAGGCAGGATCGAACCTGCACCCGTAGCGGTCGCGCGGTTCCAGACTCTAACGCCTAGAACCGCTCGGCCACCCCGGCCGGTCTCCCACCTTCAACCTGTACCTAAAACAAACGGTATTTCTAATCTACCTTCGATTACAAAGTGCTACCATGTACGTGATGTAGACACTAAATTATGTTGGCAACCCTAGTTTACAACTGCGCAGCGCGGAGCAATAAAATTGTGCTTTGATCCAATATGGGGGTGAATATAGGACAAGCCCTGAGACAGCTTATTGCGAATGTTCACATACACATTGTCGGCATCCAGTATAGATCAAGACAGATCACTATATGTCGGAGGCAAGCACACGAGCAACAGTCTCAAAACTGATTACCTTGTGCCTTAGGCCCTTATGATTCTCAGAGCCTCAATTACATATTTTGAATCTTTTTAATGAGATGCGTAAAAAAAGGAAAATTGTGCCTTTTAAAATCATTTTAAGCGAATTTAGAAGCTACAGATTTAGTTCATGAACATCGAACTCTCTTATTAATGTACGATGATTACAATATTTGTGTTTATATGCTGCGTAGTTAACTGCCACGTTCATTACTGAAAAAGCACAATATCTTTTGCGATGGATGTCCTCACTTTACAGCAGCGCGTTTCACTTCATTTTTAATTTAAAACGCAAAACAATCCTCTCTTCATATGAGTCATATCGTTCCAGTAATATATCATAAATCGTTGTGTCAAACAAGAAACACATATCAGCCAATGAGAAGTTTTTTTCTGCCTTAGGCTGTGATGCCTTTTAAATAAACTACTCAAACTTTACGTGAACTGTTTGAAGCTTCTAAGCTATGGTCCTCATAAAGTTATTCAGTTATGTATCGGTGTGATAATAAGATGACAGATATTCTAAAATAATTTCGCGTAGCAGCGCTCAAGTACTTCGAAGTGTTACTTTTAGAATACGATGTTTGGAGAGCACGAATTCTGTTCTGCTGTGTCGCAGTTTTCGCCATCACTGCTGTTAGGTCTCGCATTTGTGAACACTGAATGGAGTATTGATAGGAGGCAAACAAGGGAATTATTGTCATCTATGCTACCGAAGATAGAAATACTTTAGCAGTGGTTAGTTGGTTATAGTTCCGTTTTCACTTGTAGATCTGTTTTCTCGTTGCTCAATCTGACTCGCAGCCGCGCCTAATGTTCGACAACCAGGCACACAGCACCGTCGGGCAAGTAGAGAACTGGCTAGGAGGTTCTCTCTAAAGCGGGCCTTAGACGGTCTATATTATTGTATATATACTAAGATGCCATCGGTGACCATGCAGCTCGTTAGAATGAAATTACAATGAAATGAACACCCTTAGCTGCTACAGGCGTTGACATACGTCAACGGGGACATATGAAAATGTGTGCCCCGACCGAGACTCGAACCCGGGATCTCCTGCTTACATGGCAGACACTCTAACCATCTGAGCCACCGAGGACACAGAGGATAGCGCGACCTCTGGGATTTATCTCTGGCACGCCTCCTGCGAAACCCACATTCTCAACGTATTGTCCCGCACTACATTCGTAGTGCCCCCGCCCATTATACTCATTACTCGCGGTGCGTTGCCGATTCTCGTAAGAGTTCAGGCACTGTTTGTGCATTCGCACAGAAGAAGACGGTCAAGTGGCAGGTGTGCCTTAACTATATATATATATATATATATATATATATATATATATATATATATATATATGAATATATATATATATATATATATTGATTGTAACTGTATTATTGCTGAATATTTCCGAATGTGTAGTTATGTTGAACGGGTGAGGGTTAGATTGAGAGATTGCGCAATAATATCGTACACTTCACAACTTTCGCAGCATACTGGGCTGCTTGAAGTACCGTGTCTCCGCGGGCAGTATTGAAATATACTCGCCAGTGTCGCTTGTACTAGAGTCATTAGCCTTCTTCGTGTTCGCTGTTCGTTATTGTCGTTGTACTGAGTTCAGAACAAAACGGAAAAGCGTTTTATTGGAGTGCATCGAAATGTATAAATCATTGCCAAGATTGTGGGATGCTAGGGCAGATGAGTACAAATACAGAAATAATGAGTCGTATCAGCTGTTGCTCTGGTACGGTTCCGAACAGTCACGGAGGAAGATTTGCCTGAAAAAATTTAATTAATGCGAAGTTTTGAAAAACGTCCACTTCCATGATTGAGAGAGAAACGCATGCTTGGACATAAATGCAGGTCCTGTGTGCATGTCTCGTTCTTCAAGTGGTTTCTGGAACGTCTTTGGTGTGCACAGCATATAGCAGGGCTTGAAGCCATCTGAAATGCGTACTGGAACTAGTCAATAGTTCATCTTTTGTTGCGTGTAAGGTCCGCCAGTTATGCAAAACGCAGGGCTTTCAAAGTTTCCAAACATATTTCAGCACTTCTGTGCCATCATCAGTGGGTTTACGTTTTATTTAATCTATCATGTGAACATTTTACTGAACGATTACAAAATTACGGAAATATTAAGTTCAAACAACTATTTGTTCCTGTTAGTTAACACCTTTACATTCGGTTTGCACGGTTCTGCAGGACCACTTGCGTATTTTTTCGTACTGGTAGCTTGTCATCTGCAACCAAACAATGTTGATGAGAAATTTTGTTGGGAGTTAACCTAACACTTTATGCTATAAAGTTAATTTAGTTTGTCGCGATATTTCGCGTATATATTCGTTTTTACATACATTGTCGTGTGGCAAGCCCTTTTTTCTCAGCATCCTGTGAGGTGTTGTGAACCACATCTAAGTATAACACATACTTTCAGAAATTTGGTAGTAAAAAAGCACTTTACACTCCACCAAAACACAATGTAATAGCGGTTGTTGTGTTTCCCAGCCCAGTCAGTGTTCATTTGTTCACCAGTGAGTTTGGCGCCAAATTTGAATTTTGTTCACATTTTATCTTTCCTCTTCGCTGTTTGTGTTTTCTTTTACGTGGTGTTCCTTTAGTGTGTAAAATGTTGAGCCATTGAAGAGTGTAGTGTATTCATTTATCATGTTTGTATGTGTGTGTGTGTGCGTGTGTATGTGTGTGTGTGTATGTATGTGTGTGTGTGTGTATGTGTGTGTTGTCGTTTTTGTAAAGTTCCTTTAGCGTGTTAAATAGTGTAGCTCATATTTCGTTTCGTACTGAATTACTCCATACAGTTCATAAATGTACCTTACAATACAGAGAATCTCAAAATTCCAGAATGAGATTTTCACTCTGCAGCGGAGTGTGCGCTGATATGAAACTTCCTGGCAGATTAAAACTGTGTGCCCGACCGAGACTCGAACTCGGGACCTTTGCCTTTCGCGGGCAAGTGCTCTACCAGCTGAGCTACCGAAGCACGACTCACGCCCGGTACTCACAGCTTTACTTCTGCCAGTACCTCGTCTCCTACCTTCCAAACTTTACAGAAGCTCAGAATCTCAAAATTTCTCAGTTTTAATGCCATAAATAAAATATTTTCGTACAATTATAAAGACAATATTTGTTCAAACATGAATGTAACGTAAATAATGTTAATTTAATTATTTTTCAGAAAAATTTAATTATTTTTCACGTATTGGATGTATCTCAGAATTTGGCTGTCCTTCTTTTAACTTCATTTAAAGTCATAGACGCTAGAATTGTAAGCAATACAGTTTCAAAAAGGAAACTAGGTCATCCGGTAATGTAATCATAGAGAGGGATCAACAGGTGACTTCACGATTAAGCATTCTGGAATGGGGTCAGGAATATAAAGGTGTACTATCTTCCGTTCGAGGTCCCTGTCGAAGAAATCGCAACACGCTGCAGACTGTACGGAAATGTATTCGGTATCAGAGACAACTGCTCAAGTTCATACCAGGTGTTCGCAATGTAAAAGTGGATTTAAAGAAACACACAGGACAGCCTCAGACGTGTTCTGTTTGCAACGCCACGGACCATATGAGGAACGAATGCCCGCGAAAACGACCAGTACAGTTGGCAAGGGGAAACACTTAAGTAGGCGACTTCCTTCCAGTCGCACTCCTCAATGCCTGTTATAAGTTAGCAACCAAATGTTTTGTAAATAATATAAAACCTGCCGTGACGAAAGTGTGAAGCCCGTGGCAGACTTGTGTTATGCCATTTAGCACCATCTTTAACGCCACCTGCACGTATCACTCCGTCTTCAGGCCACAAGTGGCCCATCGGGACCATCCGACCGCCGAGTCATCCTCAGTTGAGGATGAGGATAGGAGGGGCGTGGGGTCAGCACACCGCTCTCCCGGTCGTTATGATGGTTTTCTGTGACCGGAGCCGCTACTAGTCGGTCGAGTAGCTCCTCAATTGGCATCACGAGGCTGAGTGAACCCGAAAAATGTGGCAACAGAGCATGACGGCCCGGATGGTCACCCATCCAAGTGCCGGCCACGCCCGACAGTGCTTGACTTCGGTGATCTGACTGGAACCGGTGTATCCACTGCGGCAAGGCCGTTGCACCTGCACGTATAGAAGCGTGACAACAGATGCAACGACTGCTAGAAATCCAGCAGCCGTAATATCTGTAGGCTTTCATAAGGCTTTCGATAGAATCGACCACAATTACTGGATGAAAACATTAAGCCCGTGGCAGACCTGTGCAGTGACAGGTAAAAGCATCTTTAAAGCCACCTGTACATAAAGAGACCGGATAGCACTTGCAGCGGCTACTAGAAAGCCTGCAGCCACCATGTCTGTGGACTTTCATAAGGCTTTCGATAGCATCGATCACAGTCACTTGATGAAGACATTAACCAGACTAGGTTTAGGATTGAAATGTAAAAGCATTGTCGACAAACTACTAAAGAATGCCAAATCCAAAACATCTACAACGGCTGGATATCCAAATATATAACATTAAACATATGAGTGAGTAAAGGCTGCCCCCTATAAATGTAAATGTCGTGTGACTAGGGTCTCCCATCGGATAGACCGTTCGCTGGGTGCAAGCCTTTCGATTTGACGCCACTTCGGCGACTTGCCCTTCGGTGGGGATGAAATGATGATGATTAGTACAGCATAACACCCAGTCCCTGAGCGGAGAAAAATCTCCGACCCAGCCGGGAGTCGAAACCGGACCGTAGGACTGACATTCTGTCGCGCTGACCAATCAGCTACCGGGGTCGGCCTGCTCCCTGTCAATAGCCCGCTTCGCTGTAGAACTAGACACACTACTGAGGATGTTCTCCTATAGTATGACAGGCTACTCTGTGGGAGACAAAACAGTGGCCTGCATAGCCTACATGGGTGACATGGGAATCGTCATCAAACAACAAGAAGACGTAACAACAGTAGAAGAAAGGTTGAAGACCTTTGAAGAAGCGTCACGCGCGAAGATAAACAAAACGAAAACAGCGCTACTGCCAATTGGCATTCACCAACTAAATGCAGCAAGCCAGTAGTATGGAGTAGTCGAGACCCACAAAGTACTCGGCATCTTCATACAGTCTTCCCCCCTGAGAATAGCAATATACAACTGGAGAAACGTGCTACGTACCATACAGGGCCTCACAAGAATAAACGCAACTAGGAAATTATCCCTCCATCAAAGAGCAGAACTTATGAGTACAATGATCCCGTCGAACGGTTTTTACCTGGCACAGACACTCAGCATACCTGCGGAAATAGCCACAACAATAACGGGTACTACGTACTACCGCGTTTGGTGCAGATAATTATTCGGAGTTGCGCAGGGAACATGCTCGCTACCGGTGGAAGGAGGAGGACTGGGCTTGGTGGAAGTCAAAACGAAATGTGCGGCGGTGTTTCTAAAAAGGACGCTCGAAATAAAGGACAAGAACCCGAGAGCATCACTGCAGCGTTGCTGGAAAGAATGTAACCATGTTGACATAAATTTGTTTCACAGAGTCCGCTTAATATTTGACTATGCATGTACGACTTACAGCCAGACCCCAAACTTCCATATGTCGTCAACCATACGTCCAAACATGTACTCGTACATCTATTATGTATATTCCCGTACAGGTGGGACAGTTGCTTGCCCAGTGTCGTTGGATATATACCAACATTTCATGCATACATATCCAAAGGGACATTGCATCGTGAATCAGAAGAACACTGGGACTCTGGCACTGCAATATCGCATGCTGTAATTAACTGAATCCTTTTTTTGTTTTGGTCAGTTTCTTTTTCAGGATATGGAGCTTGTTATTGTATGTTCCGCAACTGTAGTTTTTTTTTTTTTGTTGTTGAGAAAATGACAGCTCCACTTCCTGAGAGACAGTGGGATTCTCTCACGCCTCTCAGGAGGCATCTGACATATAACCACTGGTTAATGGCTTTGAGGAACGAAACCGGTCGTGGTTTTTAAAACTAAATAGAAACGAGCAACTGGTACTGGCATTGTCTTCAAAATAAACTAATCCTATACTCTCGATCCCTATGAGAGCAAAATATAGATGGTTGTTGTAAATTTCTAGATTCATCAATTACAGTTTGTTTTGAAACTTAGTAACTAGGCTTTCTCGGGGCAGCTTGCGTCTGTCTTCATGTGTTAGCCAATTCAGTTTCTTTGGCATCTCTGTGGCACTTTCACATGTGTCATACAAACTTTTCACCACCCACGCTTCCCTTTTCTGCGTACATTCACGTGAATCCAGGTTATGGCATCAAACTACGCCACCACGAAGCATCTATATTCTACCATACAAAAAAAAAAAAGGAAAAATATGGTTCGAAAGAACAGGGTGCTGAGAAATAGATATTATAGCCCTACGTCGCAGCAGCGAATACTTTACTATCCTACTAGTCAAGCCGGCACACTACGATGCGTTCAGCGACTGAAGTCATGGATGGCGGAAATCTGTTATTAAATGCACGTTCCCGAAAAATGCAAGTACGAGGTCTCGCGTTCGGTTAATTCAGAATGCAGGTACTTCCCTAAGAGCCTCTGAAACCCCGACGGATTCCAGTGTGCAGGTGGACCCGTTTGCTGGTCTGCCAAACCAATTTGACACTGTGCCACGACTGTGCATGTCGGAATACGTCAAATGTTTAGACGGCCGACTCAAGACAAATAAGTGCACCCACGTGTCACTCGTTGTGACCGTGATGATATAAGGAGTACCTCTGATGCTTCATAAGCTGACTGGCACAGGCTCTTAGTCGCGCCCTAGTAATGGACACAAGTCTCACCATTTAGGCAGAGACCTGCAGTTCTTTACTAGCGAAGCGCCAGTACAAGAGACTTGTACAAGAGAGTGACGATCTCCCCTTCTCTGTGTTGCATCTTCAGCTCTGTTCCAAAAGCACATTTCTCTTTTTTGATTTCCCCCAATTTCGCACAAGCCAATCACGAGCTGGAGCCCAGCATTCTAAGCTCGGTGAATGGTCTTTGCACTGCAAACTGATTTGACCAATCAGAGACTTAAAGTTAATTGGCAGAAAATGGATAAAAATTCAGCTCGTGGCCTCTTTCCCACACGTTTACCATGTCTTTTGCTAACACAATACAGGGTGGAAGCACAGCCCTCCATAAATAGCTTGTTATCTCCCCTGTTGCATCCATTTCAAAGTTTGCAGGGAACGGCCATAAAATCGCATAGACAAAACACGTTTTGAAACAGAGTCTGCATATCTGGGTGCCAGTTTTCCTGTCCCACGAACATTTGCAGAATGTTTACATTTCTTTTCGCGGCTTGCTCGCTAACAAGGCCTACAATGCGCTGTCGGCGACTTTTCGGTGCTGGGCCATATACCTGGACGTCTGCCCCTGTCTGTGGCGCCAAGCTTAATGTGTTTCTGCACAATACAACCACGGCATGGAGCCATCTGGAAATGTCTCTTCATGCAAAATTAGCGTCGTTACAAAACGTTACGAAAACGACATTACATTGTACTGTTTAGTTCCACATGCTGTATTGTGGAATAGTTGTATAACAGAAAACTACGTTTTTTAGTTTCCTGAAGTGCACAGTTTTATATTTTCGAACATTTAAAGCAAGTGGCCAACCTTTTCACCACTTTGAAATTCTGTAAAGGATCGACTGAATATTTATGCAGCTGTTATTTGATGTTGCTCCATTGTAGTTACGTAACTGCATAATCTGGGGGAAGTCTGCGGTTACTATTAATATTGTCTGTAAAGTTACTAATACACAACATGAGGAGATAGAGTCCCAAAAGATATCCCAGGGGCACAAATGAAGTTACTTCTTCATCTGTCGATGATATCATTATTGGACAGGTGTAATAGAAGACATAAGCCATCAATCGAGTGCAGTGTATCTGACAGAGTTCGTGAATGCAGAAATCTATGCAGGAGGGGGCAATATTTCACAACTGCGATTTTTAATACCATAAAATTGGAGCAATTCCTGTTGTTTATTATGTCACGTGCTGATGGATTTATTGTGTTATTTTCATTCCTTCTATTTTTTGAAGCTGACTGGTATAATTAAAGCTAAATAATATGCGGTTTTAAAGCTATATTCTTGCGTTATGTGGTTAAAGGGTAAATATTTGACGAGAGGACTATGGTATACCTCCCACAACAATCAAATTTCCAGTTACAATCGCCTGCCGGGGTGGCCAAGCGGTTAAAGGCGCTACAGTCCGGAACCGCGTGACCACTACAGTCGCAGGTTCGAATCCTGCCTCGGGCATGGATGTGTGTGATGTCCTTAGGTTAGATAGGTTTAAGTACTTCTAAGTTCTAGGGGACTGATGACCTTAGAAGTTAAGTCCCATAGTGCTCAGAGCCATTTGAACCATTTTGAACCAGTTACAATCGACTATTAATAGACTGGGACAGAACCAACGTGACAGCATACTGCATTGTGTTGGACTCCATAGAGTCTGAGAAGCTCCAATCTCAAGTGAAAATCTTCTCCATCATGATTCTTCTCAATTTTTCGCTCCCTTCTAGTGAAGAAATTGGTATTTTCTATTTCCAAGTGAGGCTTTTGGGTCCTTAGATGAAGAACAGTGGAGCACATCTGCGGTACAGTAAGACCGCGTTCATTAGAGTCCACTACAGTCGTCCTGCGACTATAGGACTGAATGTTGTTTCAGCAAGTCGTGACGGGTTTCCATTGACCACAGACAAATGATAAACAACTGCTGTGATTAATTTGCTCAGCAGTAGGAGGAGATGGTGTCCTTGTCAGAACTTGGGGGCTGATGTTGGCCAGTTATACTGTGGACACGTTAGTTTGTGCTGGGAATAGGGACCGGAAATAGTACGTAGTTGTGTTGGAACGGTCCCTTTCTCGGCTCGGTAAGGTGAGAGGCATCCACATGCTTGCTCATACTGTGACATCAAGCAGTCAGGCCTGCAAGGTGAATGGTCTGCCAAGCGAGTGGATTTGTTGTTACTTCTCGTGTAACATCAATGACTGATTATGAGCTCTAGTACCCACAATTAAGCTACAAATTATTCTCCTGTTTGAATATTACGCAACGGAAACGGATAGCGCACATCTGAATATTAGTAATTTACACAACTCTGATTGTTCACTACGCTCTGGCAATACCACATTTTCTTTCTTACCCAACGGCTTTGACCAACACGTGGCCATCGCACTGAATATGAATGGCGCACACGTTATAAATTCTGGGTATCATGACTACACGCTATTTGAAGAACAAGGCCACCAATCTTTTTCTTTTCACTATCTTTTTTATTCCGATAAATTCTATTATGGTTCAAAGATAACCTAAACACACCATTACATTTTATACAACAATTTCACATGAGAAACTCCGCCCAGTGGGCATGGCTTTACATTGGTGATTCTCTATCCTATGGTCTCGTAATTATCTAGCGCTACAGTGCACTTTCTGCATAGGATGGTGGATCTTTTGCTATATCTCACACTTCGACTCTCACACCCATCATCACGAAAATTTACTCCAGACCGATCGGTACAAAAAGGAACATGCATAACCCACTGCCTCTGAACCTATCTTGCTACTCTCCCATGCAAACCACACATACTTAAATTACATGAAATACATCACACTGGCAACATTCATCACAAAGAATAGTCACAACGTTAGAATCACTTCACTTTCAGCTTTCCCACTTCAATTAGTATTCATCCCAGTTTCACACGACACTGCACCACTTCGTAACTTTTCTTTCCTACTACGAACTCTGGAGGATATATGCACGTCTTCCTGTGCAATGCAAACCAAGTGGCGTTGCTGGATAGACTGCTGACTCACCTTGCTTATCTTTCAGAGTGTTAGAGTTTGAAACCAGCGTCACACGGAAACATAACACGCAAAGTAATATTAAGAACATATTCGTCACACATGCGAGTCCTCAACTGATACCATGGACGAGTACTTCTCTTTATCCTTTGTCTCATACACAGATTGAGACTCACACACTACTCACCACGTGGAAATACCCGTCTCTAATGTCAAATCTTGCACACGCCATTTCTTAACTATTTCCAACTTATAGTACACACGCCAGTAATTCAGCTTAACTTTGGCACTCGGAAGTATTTCAACTTAGTACTAGCACTCGCAAGTATTCCAACTTAGTACTAGCGCTCGCAAGTATTTCAGCTTATTGCTACACGTGGTTTCACTGTGACCGTTGGTCACTTCCGAAGATTACTACAATCCCCTTAATATTACATGCCTGTCATTTAATTCTCCCCCCAAAAGTTCCTGAAAGGGAGAAATAATTATTACAAACTACTCTTAAGTATTTCACGTGCATACCATTTCCTCCACTCATTTGTCTTTACGGAGCACGCCTAAGACAGGTCTTACCAACACAAGATCCAGCGCCAGAGTGCTGAAAAAATGACCGTTCTTCAGGACATCTCGCACCTCTGACGAGGTGGGGGGAGCACCAAGCTACCGTATTGGCCAGCCACATTTCAGGCGCACAAAACTCAGGTAAATTTCATCTCTTTGGTTCCAGGTGATCAAAGGACCGTCTCAAAGATGATCATAAATTGCACATTCACTATCTGCGGTTAGCAGACGACCATACATTCGTTCATTTCGCAGATCTCACCAAATTGGATGTAGGGGTTTATTTTGTGGGAGTGAACATGTGATCGATTAAATAAATAAATTGTCATTCTTTCCTACACTGATATCCGGCTTCGGTATATTAAGTGAAATTGAGTTATTACCCACACAAAATATGTTGTTCTGACAAGAATAACGAAGAATGTTGTACCTATTTTCAATGTAGGGCGGTACTGTGCCCTTCCAAAGGAATGTATGAGGAAGGGACAAAGAAGGATTTCGGGGCTACGGCTCTGAGCACTATGGGACTTAACATCTGAGGTCATCAGTCCCCTAGAACGTAGAACTACTTAAACCTAACTAACCTAAGGACATCACACACATCCATGCCCGAGGCAGGATTCGAACCTGACATTGTTGAATGGAGTACTCTCTATGAAATTCTGAAGGTAGCAGGGGTAAAATACAGGGAGCGAAGGGCTATTTACAACTTGTACAGAAGTGAGACGGCAGTTATAAGAGTTGAAGGGTATGAACGGGAGGCAGTGGTTGAGACGGGAACGAGACAGGGTTGTTGCCTATCCCCCATGTTGTTCAATCTGTACCCTGAAGAAGGAGTAGAGGAAACCAAAGAAAAATTTCGTGTAGGTTTTTTTTGTTTTGTATTTTTTTTTAATTTAGGAAGAAGAAGTAAAAGCTTTGAGATTTGCCTGCCGGCCGCTGGTGGTCTAGTGGTTCTAGGCGCTTCAGTCTGGAACCGCGCGACCGCTACGGTCGCAGGTTCGAATCCTGCCTCGGGCATGGATGTGTGTGATGTCCTTAGGTTAGTTAGGTTTAAGTAGTTCTAAGTTCTAGGGAACTGATGACCTGAGATATTAAGTTCCATAGTGCTCAGAGACATTTGAACCATTTTGAGATTTGCCGATGACATTGTAATTCTATCAGAGACAGCAAAGGACTTGGAAGAGCACTTGAACGGAATGGACAGTGTCTTAGAAAGTGGGTATAACATGGACATCAACGAAAGCTAAACAAAGATAATGGAATATAGTTGAATTGAATCAGGTGATGCTTAGGGAATGAGATTAGGAAACGAGACACTTAAAGCAGTAGATGAGTTTTGATATGTGGACAGTAAAATAACTGACGGTGACCGAAGTAGAGAGGATATAAAATGTAGACTGGCAATTACAAGAATTGCGTTTCTGAAGAAAAGAAATTTGGTAGCATCGTTTATAAATTTAAGTGTTAGGAAGTCTTTTCTGAAAGTATTTACGAGGGTTGGAACTTAAATAGTGACAACTATTTATTCACAACCGATATAAAAGAATTGCATGTTTGCACCTGTTACTGTCCTTCAAAGTAATCACGAGCGTTGTGTAGAACCCGTTGCCAGCGAAGTGGAAGATGTAGTATACCGTTAGCAGAGCCTGTCCTGTTGATGGTGAGAATGAAGCGTCTACTGCCTGTCGAATCTCTGGAACATTTCTGAAGCGAATGCCACGAAGTGGTTCCTTCATCTTCGGAATCAAATCAAAGTCACAAGGACTTAAGTTCGGGGAGTATGGTGGATGATACAGTACCTCCCAGTCCCATCGGCCGAATAGAGCAGCCACAGCTTGCGCTGTATGCGCCCGCGCATTGTTGTGCAAAATGATGGGTGGGTTGCGCAGAAAGTGTCGCCACTTCTTTCGCAAAGCTGGTCGCAGTTGATGCTCCAAAGCGGACAGTAATACTATGCATTGAGGGTCTGCCGTGGTGGAACGTAATGTGTTAGGATAACACCATCACAGTCGCACACGAGAATCACCATGCCGGCCGCGGTGGTCTAGCGGTTCTAGGCGCGCAGTCCGGAACCGCGCGACTGCTACGGTCGCAGGTTCGAATCCTGCCTCGGGCATGGATGTGCGTGATGTCCTTAGGTTAGTTAGGTTTAAGTAGTTCTAAGTTCTAGGGGACTGATGACCACAGATGTTAAGTCCCATAGTGCTCAGAGCGATTTGAACCATTTTGAATCACCATAACGTTCAACATACTGGGGCTCTGACGCACTTTCGACATTCGCGGCGACCCATAATGATGCCATTCGTTGGATTGGCGTTCCAGTTTTGGCTCGTACGATGTGGCCCATGTCTCATCCAGTGTTGCGATACGGCGTAAGAATGCCTCTCCTTCGCGTTCATAGCGCTCCAAGTGCGTCTGAGTAGCGTCGTAACGCATCCATTTCTGCATTTCCGTCAAGTTATGCGGAACCCGTCGTGATGCAATTTTTCGCATTCCCAGGCGTTCCTTCAGGATGCGAAGCACAGTCGTATGGGCTAATCCGGTTTCATGGGCGAGCTCACGAATCGTATGGCGTCGATCACTGTCCACCAACGCGGCAACGGCATGCACTTCTTCTTCAAAGACGCTAGGACGACCTGCCCGATGCATGTTTGCCACAGTTTGCCGACCTTCGTTGAAGGCTTTTACCCAACGTGCCACTGTTCAATACGGCAATGCCAATTCCCCGCACGCCTCTTGAAGACCTTGATGACACTGTCGTGCTGTACGACCTCTGGTACATTCAATCTTGATCCAACTCCGTTGTTCCTGTTTCAAAAACATAGTGACACCGTTACGTTAGACCGCTCGCTCACAAGTGACTGTGTTTCCCTCGACTGTGCGCACACCGGTGACGTGGGACGGGCGAGTCTATTTGCTCGGAGGTATTGTGAGTGTGTCAACAACGTGTGCTATCAGCGACAATAGTAGATCCCACTGTATATTGTCTCCATAGCAGTGGTACCACTATTTAAGATGGAACCTACGTATATGGAATGTAGCCGTGTACGGAAGTGAAATATGGACGATAAAGATTTTAGACAAGAAGGGAATACAAGATTTTGAAATGTGGTGCTACAGAAGAATGTTGAAGATTAGATGGATGGATCACATTACTATTGAGGAGGTGATGAATGGAATTTGGGGGAAAAGAAATTTGTGGTACATCTCAACTAGAAGAAGGGACAGGTTGATAGGAGACATTCTGAGACATCAAGGGATCACCAATTTAGTTCAAATGTGTGTGAATTCCTAAGGGACCAAACTGCTTAGGTCATCGGTCCCTAGACTTACACACTACTTAAACTAACTTATGCTATGAACAACACACACATCCATGCTCGAGGGAGGACTCGAACCTCCGTCGGGAGGGCCGCGCAGACCGTGACATGACGCCTCAAACTGCGCGGCCACTCCGCGCAGCACCAATCTAGTATTGGAGGGAAAGATGGCGGATAAAAATCGTAAAGATCAATTGAGGAATGCTGTAATCAGATTTAGAAGGATGTAAGCTGCAGTAGTTATTCGGGGACGAAGAGGCTTGTACAGGATAGAGTTGCATCAAAACAGTCTTCGGACTGAAGAAGACAACAACAACACGTTAGATTTGAGACACCTTGTATATTCCTGGTAACTGCTGTTTCGTTCGTGCCTCTTGTCGATGAGCGCAGGTGAACGCAAGGCGGGAGCTGTTGGCAGCAGAGGAGAGACCTGTGTGGCCATCGTGTTGATGGAGAAGCACACTGCGCACAAAAGCGCCCTCTGTGGGCCGCGGCGGAGTCAGCAGCGCTCGCCCGCATATCACACTTCGCATCGTCACTTCTCTCACGCACAAGAACGCCGCCACGCAACGTTCTCACTGTGTTGCAGGATCGCCGGGGAAAATGGTACAGCTGTCGCGCCGACGTTAATTTACTGTAGAATTACGAATCAGTTCTTTTTGTTCCTGTGTGATATCTTCTATGGAACCCTAAGCACACCGGTCAACCTCAGAAAACGTCTCGCTAACACCGCCTTTGACTTGGCTTAGTTTCGATGAGGACCAGAATCTACAGGTTTCTCGAAGTGTACTATATCTAGCTGAAGCCACTCAGTAATAATTAGCTACCGTAGAACTGCCAAACTGCAGGAAATTTGATTTGCACTCTGTTCCAAATACTTTCAAAGGATTTCTGTGGGACTGAGATTCCATGGTTTAGCCACCAACACCACATGTGACGCGACTCGAGAGCTGAGTAAAGCAAGACAGGCAAAACCGGAAGGGAAAGATCGTCGACGAAGGAAAAAAATAACCGAAAGACTCACTTCCCAAACTGTTGGAAGAAACATTTCAGCTGCAAAGTGTACAACTTTGCTTCCAACGTTTTTTCCTCAACATTTGAGGCTTTAATGAAACAAATTGGTTACACATGTATCATTCAAAGTATTTCCATCGCTGGCCCCTACTTTCTCCCATCTTTCGGGCAGGGTAAGAAACCCGCTTCGAAAAAATTGTTCATCATTTGAAGCGATCCACGAATCGATCCAATTTGTGACTTCTTCATGAGATCGTAAGTGTTGGTCAGCCAGGCCATGCGCCATTGATCTGAACAGGTGATAGAGGGAGCAGTGTCTGGAGAACACGGCGGGTGGGGTAGGACTTCCCTTTTTAACGTTTCCAAGTACGTTTTGACCTCTTCTGCAACGTTTGGTTGAGCGTTGTCGTGCTGCAAAATCACATTATCGTGCCTCTCTCTGTATTGTGGCCGTTTGTCTTCATGCTCTGCTCAAACGCATTAACTGCGTTCGATAACGGGCACTTGTGATTGTTTCACTTGGTTTTAACACCTCTTGGAACCGTGAATATTCGGTTTGGCCGCCGATATGGAAGCATGGCCGGGATATCACCAAGATTTTTTACTTTTAGGGTTATCGTAATGAACCCATTTTTCATCCCCAGGCACAATGCGATGCAGAAATCCCTTCCGTTTTTGGCTCTGAAGCAACTGTTCACAAACACACAAACGCCTTTCAACGTCTCTTGGTTTCAGCTCAGATGGGACCCAAGTTCGCTTTTGCTGAATCATGTCTGTAACCTTGAAACGTTTTGAAATGACTTGCTGTGTCACTCCCACTAATCGCGCCAGTTCTTGAGTTTGACGTGAGTCTTCACTCAGCAATGTCTCCAGTTCTACATCTTCGAAAACATTCTCTCTTCCACCACTATGCCGGTCTATGATGTTAAAATCACCGTTGCTCCCGTTCTTGAAGCGTTGAAACCACTAACGACACGTTCTTTCACTAATAGCGTCCTTACCATACGTACTTGAGAGTATTCGATGAGACTCAGCCGCTGTTTTCTCCATATTGATACAAAACAGTAACACCTCCCGCAAATGACGAGAATTAGGCTCGTAAAGCGACATTTTCAATCAAGAACAACTTTATGGTGCAGACACAAATCGACTAATGTTTGAATGAGGTTATGTTGACCAAGGTCCAAGCTAACTGCCTGACGTTTGCCATCTGTTTCTTTCGACTGCTCCTTACCGATGTCGCCACCTATCGGCAATTGGCAGAAGCAAAGTTGTATGTACACGCTCACACTGTCATATGTAGCCTTGGTTATGAAGCTAAGTGAAACGCTGGTAATACCTTGGTAACACTGTGATTTTAACCCGAGTAAATTATCACAATTTCTGATTTTTGAGAGCTAGTTTCTATTATAGTTCTTAGTTTCTCGGTACAAGTATGAGGGGTTGTTGTGACCGTAGAAAATTTTAATTTTTATTCTTGCTTTTGTGACCATAATAAGAGTCCAGGCTACATAGGCAAACAGCCAGCCAACATTAAGAAATAGTCCACCAGGATGTAGGGTCAAAATAAGCGGCAGAGGCTGCCAAATATGGCTTGTTGATCAAATAACTTAGTTACAATGAAATAAACACCCTTAGCTGCTTACAGGCGTTGACATACGCCAACGGGGACAGATGAAAATGTGTGCCCCGACCGTGACTCGAATCCGGGATCTCCTGCTTAGACGGCAGACGCTCTATCCATCTAAGCCACTGAGGACACAGAGAATAGCGCGACTTCAGGGATTTCTCTCTGGCACGCCTCCCGCGAAACCCACATTCTCAACGTATTGTCCCGCACTATATTCGTAGTGCCCCCGCCCATTATACTCATTACTCGCGGCGCGTTGCCGATTCCCGTAAGAGTTCGGGCACTGTTTGTGCATTCGCACAAGAAGAAGAAGATGGTCAAGTGGCCGGTGAGCCTTAACTATATGTATACTAAGATGGTATCTGTTCTTTCGGACATGTCCGAAAGAACAGATACCCTCTTAGTATATATTATATAAATAACTTAGTGTTTGACTTCCTGCCAGAGGAAGCAGCATGAATCAAACTTGCGCAATGGAAGACACAAACACCAGGGCGATAATACAGCAAGAGAGAGTGTCAGTCACGTGCGGAAAAGACTCGTGTGGACCCAAATTAAGTTGTGTGCAGCTAGAAACGAAAGGGTCGTGTGGAACCGAAGGCATTCTTGCGCAAGCCGACCAATTATAAACGAGAGTGTCGTGTGGAACCATAGGCATTCTTGTGCAATCCGATCACTTAGAAATGAAATGGTCGTGTGAAACAAATTAACTCTTGTGCAGCCAAGTACATGAGAAACGGAATAAAAGGCCAGGAAGCGGAATAGCTAGAAGCAGAGATTCAGATGCAGATTCAGAGCCAGTGTCAGCAGTTTGGAGATTCCTCAGCGAGACGCCAGCAGGACCGAGTAGGCTCATAGCAGCCGATACAGCTGATAAAGACTTCAACTACGAGAAGACGGTGATAGACTCTGGTGGACACCAGGAACTGCAGGTCAAGTAGGATTTTAGATTTTAATTGGAATAATGTTGAACAGAGGCTGTCAGTCTTTGTCTCAATTACTTAGAGAGATTTCAGTGCTAACCAAGAACAAGTGATTGCTTTGTACTTGTTTCTTATATGTATTGGCAATTAGCTATGAAGTAGCAAGTCCGAATAAATAGACTGAATCTTACTAAGGGGTTTATGGTCCAACACCTCACATAAGTAAATGTGAGAATAAACTTGATAGAAACTAACCAATATTTTCTGCCTATTGCAATTCTGCAACCTATTTTCAGGAAACTTATTTGCTTCAAACCAAGGAGATTCTCTCCGTCTCATCTCTGATATAAAGGTTGACAGCAATTTTTAACTAACCCATTGTCGTCAACGTCCCGATTGCGCTACGCAGTTCGCACTTACTTAATTCTGGTATAGTGAAGCTGTGCCTGGACGCGACAGGGTAGTCAAATGAAACCGCAGAAATGGAAAAAAGTAAGTAAACTGTTTATTATTTCTAAAGTAATCGCAATAACAGCCAATACATTTGTCCCACTGTGTGGCAAGATGGTCAGTGCGTTCATGGGTAAAAGTTTGCCTTTGCCTACGGAACCACGATTGCACCCAGGCTCGTCCAGAGGAAATTGAAAGCTATGAATGTCTTCCGTCAGGACACCAAAGATATGGAAATGTCGTCGGGAGAGATCGGGACTCTATGGAGGATGTGTAAGTGCTTCCCAGAGAAACATCTGCAGTCGAAACAACAAACACGCTAGCTCCGAGAATGTCATGATGACCTTTGCAAGGGCCAATTGCTCAGTGAGTTTCTGGAAAACGGCGCCGCAATTAGCGCCCAACAGTACGTGGGCTCTTTGCGAAAACTGAAGCTCGCACAGGGAAATGTTGACGGACGGCATCATTCTGTTGCAGGATAATGCCTGCCGACATGTTGCCAAAACTGCTTCGACTACATTGCAGAAGTTTCGCTTGAAAGCCCTTAAACATCCTCCACACTGTCACGATCTCTCCGTATGCGATTCCCGTAATTTTGTGGCCCTGAAGAAAGACAGGCGCGGCCGTCGGTTTGTTTAGGACGAAGAGGTACACCTCTGGCAGAATCATGGTCTCGTAGGCAACAGCAGACATTTTTCCATGAAGGCATTGATGGTCTTACCTCACCGCTATGGCGACTACTGTTGAAATAATAAACAGTTTACTAACTTTTTCCCATCTATCTTGTTTTAATTTTACTGTCCCCTATATTTCTCAAAATTTTTGACATATGCTGTTCAGATGCTGTAGTCCTGTGAAATACAGTTTCTTGGATATTATAATAAAGCGATGCACTAAATATTAATAATAATTATTATACTCAACATTTTATAAATATTTTGTTCTAATTAAACTATTTATTATCACTTTATTAAGCTCAGCACGTACCACCGATAGTTGGAGTCAAAGAGATAGCTATGTAGTTCTGTTTGGAATTATATTTCAATATCATTTGGGAACCCTTGACGATCACTATTACGGTTTAACGTAAAATTTCCTTGGCATCATCAATCTAAATTCATCTTCATCTACGTAATTACTGTACAATATAAATTAAGGTTCATCGACCAACCTTAAACCTTTTTCTCTATCGTTCCAATCTCGAAAAGCGCACGGGAAAAACAAACACTTAAATACCAGGGTATTCAGAAAGTAGGGAACGTTTTGGCATTAAAAACAAACTAAGTGCAAGAAATACATTTTATTATATACATCTGAAAGACCGACTGACATACTACTTTTCCACATAGTCACCAAACACATTGAGGCACTTATCCTTTGGAAGACCTTCGTCGTAAAATTCTGCCTCCTGAGACTTCAGCCAGTGTGTCACGCCCGCCTGGATGGTTCAAATGGCTCTGAGCACTGTGAGACTTAACAGCTGAGGTCATCGTTGCTCTAGAACTTAAAACTACTTAAACCTAACTAACCTAAGGACGCCACAAACATCCATGCCCGAGGCAGGATTGGAACCTGCGGCCGTAGCGGTCGCGCGGATCCAGAATGTAGCGCCTAGAACCGCTCGGCCACTCCGGCCGGCGCCCGCCTGGAGTTTCGCGTCGTCATCAAAGCGCTGGGTTGCAAGCCAGGTCTTCATCTTTGGAAATAAGTTCAAGTCACTTGGTGCAAGATCGGGGCTGTAGGGCGGATGAGGGAAAATTTTCCATTTGAATGAATTAAGGAGTTCTTTAGTGCGGTTTGCCGTGTGAGGTCGGGCATTGTCATGCAAAAACAAAATTTTGGACGTCAGCTTTCCTCGGCGGTTGTTTTAAACTGCTCTTCTAAGGCTGTGCAAAGTTCGACAGTACCGGGAATAATTTAAGGTTGCTCCACGTTCGAGAAAAACAACAAGAAGATTCTCCCAAAACACTGTCGCCATCAGCTTCCTTGCTGACAAGGTTTGCAAACATTTTCTTGGTTTTTGGGGGACCTTGTCCACTCCATGAACTGTAATTTTGTCTCGTAATTGACGTGTTTCACCCAAGTCTCGTCACCGGTTACGATTCGATCCAGTAATCAATCACCATGTTTGTGGTAGGCCTCCAGAAATGTCAACGTTGCCCCCATTCGCTGTTCTTCATGGTGCTCTGTAAGCATTTTGGGCTCTCATCGTACACAAAGTTTGTGGTAGCCTAGCTTTTAAGTGACAATTTCAAACAACAAAGTCCGTGAAACTTGTGGAAAAGAAAGCGAAAGCTCCGTTATTGTGAAGCGACGGTTTTAACGAATCATTTCATCAACTTTAGCGACAAGATCGTCAGTCTCAATGCTCGGGCGTCCACTCTTCTCTTCATCATAAACGTTGTTCAGCCATTTTTAAACCGAATGCAACATTTCTGGACGGAACATTCACTCATTACGTTGTTTCCGTACACTTCGCACAGTTCATGATAAGTTTATATTGGTTTTACGTTCTTTGCCAACAAAATCCGTATCACAGATCACACCTCACAACTGATGGGATTTTAGATTGCAGCGCACATTTCAAATTCGAATATCGAAAAAATCAGACGCGCAGAGACGTTCCCGCTGTCACGGATGGATGCCGACTGAGCTGCCGAGAACGCACATACCAAAATATACGCGATCGGCGCGCGCCTAGCGGCGTCAGACGGAAACGTTCGCTACTTTCTGAATAGCGCTCGTATTTCCACGTGAGATCTGATTTCTCTTATTTTATCAAGGTGATTATTTCTCCCTGTGTAGGTGGGCGCCAACAAGATATTTTCGTATTTCGAGGAGAAAGTTGGTAATTGAAAATTCATGAGAAGATCTTGCAACAACGAAAATCGTCTTTGGTTTAATGATTGCCACCCCAATTCGCGGTATATCCGTAGCACTTCGTCCCGTCTTTCGCGATAGTACAGATACAAATACGCTCCTTACATTACCCTACATTGGCAGTACTTGGTTTATTGGTATACTGTTGGGTATCGATATCAAGAGATTTCAGCATTTCTTTTCCCTAGACAAAACTGCAAAACTTTGTGATAGTGAAGGTTCCCCTTCCAACAAGTGTTTCAATATGTTATCAAGATCCTCAAATATACAAAGCCCTTTCTGTTTGAACGACATAGCAACAAGTGCATACGAAATTTGGCGATCTCTCTTTGGTTATATAATCACTCTACTCTCAATGTGCATGCTATCCAATCTCTTACTTAGCTACAAGTATTGAACGTATGGAGAAACAGTAAAATAAATTAAAATCGTTGTTACACAATTCACTTTGTGATTTCGGCGAGTATACGATTATGTATTTGTACCAAGCTGTTGACAGTATTGTTCGATAAAGACGAGACAAACATTTTCAATTTTTAATTGTTATTATTATTGATATCTTAGAAAATAGATTAAGTAATGGCAAACCTACGTTTCTAGCATTTGTTGACTTAGAGGAAGCATTTGACAATGTTGACTGGAATATTCTATTTCAAATTCTGAAGATGTAAAATACAGGGAACGAAATGCTATTTACAATTTGTACAGAAACCAGATGGCAGTTATAAGAGTTGAAGGGCATGAAAGGGAAGCAGTGGTTGCGAAGGGAGTGAGACGGGGTTGTAGACTATCCCCGATGTTATTCAATCTGTATGTTGAGCAAGCAGTGAAGGAAAACAAAAGAAAAATTCGGAGTTGGAATTAAAATCCATAAAGAAGAAATAAAAATTTTGAGGTTCGCCGATGACATTGTAATTCTGTCAGAGACAGCAAAGGACCTGGAAGAGCAACTGAACGGAATGGACAGTGTCTTGAAAGGAGGGTGTAACATGAACATCAACAAAAGCGAAACGAGGATAATGGAATGCAGTCGAATTAAATCGGGTGATGCTGCGGGAATTAGATTAGGAAATGAGACGCTTAAAGTAGTAAATGTGTTTTGCTATTTGGGGAGCAAAATAATTGATGATGGTGGAAGTAGAGAGGATATAAAATGTAGACTGGCAATGGCAAGGAAGAAGAGAAATTTGTTAACGTCTAGTATGGATTTCAGTGTCAGGAAGTCGTTTCTGAAAGTATTTGTATGGAGTGTAGCCTTATATGGAAGTGAAACGTGGACAATAAATAGTTTAGATAAGAAGAGAATAGAAGCTTTCAAAACGTGGTGTTACAGAAGAATGCTGAAGATTAGATGGGTAGATCACATAACTAATGAGGAGGTATTGAATAGAATTGGAGAGAAGAGGAGTTTGTAGCACAACTTGACTAGAAGAAGGGAGCGGTTGGTAGGGCATATTCTGAGACATCAAGGGATCACCAATTTAGTATTGGAGGGAAGCGTGGAGGGTAAAAATCGTAGAGGGAGACCAAGAGATGAATACACCAAACAGATTCAGAAGGATTTAGGTTGTAGTAGGTACTGGGAGATGAAGAAGCTTGCACAGGAGAGAGATGCATCGAGTGCTGCATGAAACCAGTCTCTGGACTGAAGACCACAACAACAACATTATTATTAAAACCGTAGGCACCAGTGTCACGTTAAAAGTTAAAAGAGTTACAGGTGGGGTAGCTGTAAGGGGGAGTGGGAGGGTACGGGGGGGAGAGGGACAGTAAACTAAGACCTACCTTATCAACACACCCCTCCACCACCCGGCAAAAAAAAAAAAAAAAAAAAAAAAAAGACCCGAGACATACGCTTGGAAGAAATTCAGTAATATCTTGTGTTCGATAACTGTCAATAATCTAGTACAACGGGTGACGGACGCTACAGTAAACAGTAAACTGACTGAATTGCGCAAGCAGTAAAAGAGTGAGGAACACAGTCGGCTCGTAAAAGTCGGCAGTAGAGACGAATCCCCGACGCGCGGAGTCGTGGCCGCGTCCTCTGTACACAGACCCGACGGGCTTAATTTCGAGGTTCCCCGGTATCGGCCGTCGGCTGTGTCGCTGTGAAGCAGTAATGAAAACCTCCCACTGTATATATAGCGTCGGTGAGCAGACGTCGACGCCGCAGTCTCTCCGAGGACCCCGCAGGAAGGACCAGACGCAGCAGCTGGTGAGTACCCCACCAGTGGCTACACTTCAGAGGCGACGGCCTTCCACTCTTCATGAACAAGTTGGTTATCCATGTGCCAGTTACGCTTTCTTCATCCAGTATTTTGTATCCACGTCGTACTCCGCAAAACCATCTAACGGTGTGTAGCGAACGGCACGTCTGGTACCACTAACCGATCGTCTCTGCTCCCTCCCTACCCACCATTCCCTGTTCCACTCGCGTTTGGCGCGAGGGAAAGATGACTGTCGGTAAGCCTCTGCATTAGCTCTAATTTCTCGAATTTTCTCGTCGTGGTGATTTCTCGAGATGTGCGTGGGAGGAAGTAATACGCTACTGACCATTAAAATTGCTGTAACACGAAGATGACGTGCTACAGACGCGAAATTTAACCGACGGTAAGAAGATGCTGTGATATGCAAATGATTAGCTTTTCAGAGCATTCACACAAGGTTGGCGCCGGTGGTGACACCTAGAACGTCCTGACATGAGGAAAGTTTCCAACCGATTTCTCATACACAAACAGCAGTTGATCGGCGTTGCCTGGTGAAACGTTGTTGTGATGCCTCGTGTAAGGAGGAGAAATACGTACCGTCACGTTTCCGACTTTGATAAAGTTCGGATTGTAGCCAATCGCGATTGCGGCTTATCGTATCGCGACATTGCTGCTCGCGTTGGTCGAGATCCAATGACTGTTAGCAGAATATGGAATCGGTGGGTTCAGGAGGGGAATACGGGACTCCGTGCTGGATCCCAACGGCCTCGTATCACCAGCACTCGAGATGACAGGCATCTTATCCGTATGGCTGTAACGGATCGTGCAGCCACGTCTCGATCCCTGAGTCAACAGATGGGGACATTTGCAAGACAACAAACATCTGCACGAACAGTTCGACGACGTTTTCAGCAGCATGGACTATCAGCTCGGAGACCGTGGCTGCGGTTACCCTTGACACTGCATCACAGACAGGAGCGGCTGCGATGGTGTACTCAACGACGAACCTGGGTGCACGAAGGGCAAAACGTCATTTTTTCGGATGAATCTAGTTTCTGTTTACAGCATCATGATGGTCGCATCCGTGTTTGGCGACATCGCGGTGAACGCACATTCGAAGCGTGTATTCGTTATCGTCGTACTGGCGTATCACCCGGCGTGATGGTATGGAGTTTCATTGGTTACACGTCTCGGTCACCTCTTGTTTGCATTGACGGCAGTTTGAACAGTGGACGTTACATTTCAGATGTGTTACGACCCGTAGCTCTAGCCTTCATTCGATCCCTGGGAAACCCTACATTTCAGCAGAACAATGCACGACCGCATGTTGCAGGTCGTGTACGGGCCTTTCTGGATACAGAAAATATTCGACTGCTGCCCTGGCCAGCACATTCTCCAGATCTCTCACTAACTGAAAATGTCTGGTCAATGGTGGAGGAGCAACTGGTTCGTCACAATACGCCAGTCACTACTCTTGATGAACTGTGATATCGTGTTGAAGCTGCATGGGCAGCTGTACCTGTACACACCATCCAAGCTCTGTTTGACTCAATGCCCAAACGTATCAAGGCCGTTATTACGGCCAGAGGTGGTTGTTCTGCGTACTGATTTCTCAGGATTTATGCACCCAAAGTGGGTGAAAATGTAATCACATGTCAGTTGCAGTATAATATACACTCCTGGAAATGGAAAAAACAAGACGTGTCGTCTTCAGCGATGAGAGTCGCTTCTGCCTTGGTGCCAATGATGGTCGTATGCGTGTTTGGCGCCGTGCAGGTGAGCGCCACAATCAGGACTCCATACGACCGAGGCACACAGGGCCAACACCCGGCATCATGGTGTGGGGAGCGATCTCCTACACTGGCCGTACACCACTGGTGATCGTCGAGGGGACACTGAATAGTGCACGGTACATCCAAACCGTCATCGAACCCATCGTTCTACCATTCCTAGACCGGCAAGGGAACTTGCTGTTCCAACAGGACAATGCACGTCCGCATGTATCCCGTGCCACCCAACGTGCTCTAGAAGGTGTAAGTCAACTACCCTGTCCAGCAAGATCTCCGGATCTGTCCCCCATTGAGCATGTTTGGGACTGGATGAAGCGTCCTCTCACGCGGTCTGCACGTCCAGCACGAACGCTGGTCCAACTGAGGCGCCAGGTGGAAATGGCATGGCAAGCCGTTCCACAGGACTACATCCAGCATCTCTACGATCGTCTCCATGGGAGAATAGCAGCCTGCATTGCTGCGAAAGGTGTATATACACTGTACTAGTGCCGACATTGTGCATGCTCTGTTGCCTGTGTCTATGTGCCTGTGGTTCTGTCAGTGTGATCATGTGATGTATCTGACCCCAGGAATGTGTCAATAAAGTTTCCCCTTCCTGGGACAATGAATTCACGGTGTTCTTATTTCAATTTCCAGGAGTGTATTTGTCCAATGAATACCCGTTTGTCATGTGCATTTCTTCTTGGTGTAACAATTTTAATGGCCAGTAGTGTATGTTGTCCGACTCTTCCCGGAAACCTTTCTCTCGAAATTTCAATGGCAAGCCTCTCCGTGATGCACAACGCCTCTTTTGTAACGGCTGTCAATGAAGTTTTTTGAGCGGTTCTGTAACGTTCTCGCTCCGACTAAACGACCCCGCGACGAAACTCGCTGTTCTTGATCGAATCTTCTGCATATCTTATATCAGTTCTACCCGGTAAGTGTCCCAAAATGATGAACAACATTCAAGAATCGGTCGAAAATGAGCCTTGTAAGCCAATTCCTTAGTGGATGAGTTAGATTTCCTCAAGATTCTTCCCGTGAATCTGTCTGACACCTACTTTCCGTACTATATATTTTGTGTAGTCATTCCACATAAATTCCTTTTGGATAGTTACTCCTAGATATAGAACGGTAGATACTACGAGGGGCGTTTGAAAAGTCCATGCAAAGTACGAGAGATGGCACCACCGACGCGTTTCGAGGTCATGTTTAGTTAGTAGCATCTTTGGAAAAAACGCACAACGAGTTTCCGCCATATTGATCTATTTCTTTGTGTTTGGCATTCGTGTAAATCATGGAAGTCGAGTGACTGTCAAAAAATGGAGGAAAAAGAATTTCGTATGGTGTTTAAACTTTACTTTATGAAAGGCAAAACGCCTCAGGAGACTAAAGAGAAGCTTGATAAACATTACGGTGACTCTGAACCTTCGATTAGAACAGTTTATAAGTAGTTTTAAAATTTTCGGACTGGCCATATGGGCACAAGTGATGTTGAGCGTTCTGGACGGCCTACAGAGGTTATAACTCCAGAAATCATTGATAAAATCCATGATATGGTGATGGATGACAGAAGAGTTAAACTGCGTGAGATTTCTAGTGCTGTGGACATCTCGAATAAACGGGTACATAATATTTTGCATAAACATTAGGAGATGAGAAAGCTATCCGTAAGATGGGTTCTGCGATTGCTCACGCTTGACCAGAAACGGAATCGTGTGAAGTGTTGCAAGGATGGTTTGCTGCTGTTCAGCTAGAGTCCGCAGGACTTCAAGCATCGTTTCGTCACTGTGGATGAAACATGGATACATTACAGAACTCCTGTGACCAAACAACAATCTAAACATTGGGAATCTGCGCCAAACAAAGGCGAAGACCATTCCTTAGGCCGGAAAGGCTATGGCGACTGTCTTTTCGGATTCGCAAGGGATAATCCTCATCGACTATCTGGAAAGGGGTAAAAATATTACAGTTGCATATTAATTATCGTTATTGGACCTTTTGGAAACCGAGCTGCAAGAAAAACGCTGGCGATTAGACCACAAAAAAGTTCTTTTCTATCACGACAGTGTACCAGCTTACACCTCAGCAGTTGTGGTCGCAACATTAATGGAAATAGGATTTCAACTCGTTTCACATCCCCCCTATTCCCCAGACTTGGCTTCCTCGGAATAATATTTGTTCTCAATTTGAAGGAATGGCTGGTGGGACAAAGATTTTATTCAAACGAGGAGGTGATTGCAGCAGCTAACAGCTATTTGGCAGACTTGGACAGTTCCTATTATTCGGAAGGGACCAACAAATTAGAACATCTTTGGACGAAATGTGTAAGTCTAAAAGGGGACTATGTTGAAAAATGAAAAAAGGTTTACTCCAAACACGTAAGTAGTTTTTATTTTTGCACGGACTTTTCAAACGCCACCCGTATTTCCAGCAATTTGTCATCAATAGTGTAATTGTACAATAATGGATTTCTTTTCCTTTGTATGTGTAGTATGCTAGATGTATTTACGTTCAGGGCCAACTGCCAGAAACTGCACCATTCATCAGTCCTCTGTAGGTCATTCTGCAATGCGATACTGTCTTCTGCTGTTGCTAATTCGTTACAAAACAGCCGCATAATCTGAGAAAAGTGTTAAAGAGCTCCGACGCTTTCTGCTAGACGATTTCTATTCATTGTAAACAGTAATGGTCCTATCAAACTTTATATTTTCGATTTTCTTACGTTAAGGACGACGTGTTGATTTCTATCTGGAAACAATCCTTGAATCCAGCAGCAAATCTGATTCGATACTCACTAGTATCTGTGACATTGTCTCTATTATTTCGCTATAGTACAAGTTGCCATTCTTTCAACTTTTACAGTGTCCTCTATTAATCCTATTAAGGGTCTAGTAGTACTCCAATATTAGAGCTCTATTGGTCTAAACTTCCAAGCTTAATGACTTAGAGATGGAAGCATATACCTGAAGTAAACTGAGTCGTGACCATATCCTCGTCTTTCCGTCTCCTTCTTTTTGTTTGACACTAAAACCTGCGTGTGCCGTGGTTTCCTCAACAGAATGTTGTCTTTGAGAATATGAGAACTTAGGTTCAGATTAGTTTCGGTACAGGATTATTCATAAGTTTCAGAAGATGGCT
This sequence comes from Schistocerca serialis cubense, assembly GCF_023864345.2. NCBI lineage: Eukaryota > Metazoa > Arthropoda > Insecta > Orthoptera > Acrididae > Schistocerca > Schistocerca serialis. Next base: position 1,203,546,812 of record NC_064638.1, on the reverse strand, counting down.
GCAGGAAAACTACCAGACATACAGAAAATAGCGTAACATCGCTTAAGAGACAGGCGACCATGTTGATAATTAAAATTAGTATTACACAAAGGCTGGATTGGTCGCTGATCAAAGGACTATGCTTCAAAACTAGAATGACTTTATTGCTCGTGATATGACACATTTCTTATTATGCTTATCCATTACGGATATATTAGAACCGTGACTGTATATTGAATGTAAATAAGTTACACACTACTGCAACTAGTCACTTTTTTGTATAATAATGCTTTATTCCATGAACCGGTTTTCAAACCTTTTCTGGTTCATCTTCAGATGGTTTCGGGAGGATCCGGGAAGTTACATCATTATGAACGGTTGTAAAGCGCATGCTGGATGCTGGAAAAGTGTCACTGTCAAAGTGTAAACTAACATAGTTTGTGTGAAAGTGTTCTGGACATCAAAATGGAGGCAAACAGATCCGAAAAAAGCCGCCTATACCGTCGCAAACCAGCACCCAGAATTATACTACTACCAGTAATGATGTAACTTCCCGGATCCTCCCGAAACCATCTGAAGATGAACCTGAAAAGGTTCGAAAACCGGTTCATGGAATAAAGCATTATTATTCAAAAAAGTGACTGGTTGCACTTGTGTATAACTTATTTACATTTGACTCATTTATGACTTAGTGATCTTCAGGTAACTAGGAGGAACAAGCTGTAGATATAAAGGTTACAACATGTGCAAGTAACGAGTCCGCGTGTGGTTGTTACGTGCACATCTTCTAACATTTTTATCTACATGCAGCGTGCTGCTCCTAGATATCTGAAGATGGCTAAGACGAAACGCGTCATTTTACGAGCAATAAAGTAACTCTATGCATTTTAGAGTTCATATTTACTAGACTTTTTTTTTGTTTCGAATGACCATTTCTGTCATATTCCTGAAAACTGACCGTTAGCCCTGGGCGCCATGTGTACCTCATATGAAACCTTTGAAACAATAACTACGGAAAAGTACAGTGCAGTAGACATTCCAAGCAGTAACTGGTAGCTGCAGTTTAGTAATACTACGAGGAATAGTACATAGTGAGCTGCTCTGCTTCGACCTCGATGCATTTCATCCACATCTACGTCTAAATAAGTACGCCGGAAGCCACCATAAGGTGAGTGACGGAGGCACCATATCTAATAGTTTCCTTTCCTGTTCAACTCGGAGGTAGAACGGAGGGAAACGACGGTCTATATGCCTGCGTATGAGCGCTAATTTCTTGTACCTTATCTTCGCGGTCCCTATGTGAAATATATGTATGCGGCAGTAGGATCGTTCTGCGGTCAACAACAAATTTCGGTTCTCTAAACTTTGTTAGTTGTGTTCTTCGAAATGAATGTCTTCTTCCCTCCAGAGATTCCCACTTGAGGTGTCGAAGCTTATCCGTAACACTACTATGCTGATCGAACCTATTGGTAACTAATCAAACTGCTCGCCTCTGAATTGCTTCGATGTTTTCTTTCAGTCCAGCCTAGTGCGCATCCCAAACACTCGAGCAGTACTCACGAATAGCCCACCCGGTTGGCCGTGCGGTCTAACGCACGTCTTTCCGGGCGGGGAGGAGCGCCTGGTCCCCGGCACGAATCCGCCCGGTGGATTTGTATGGAGGTCCGGTGAACCGGCCAGTCTGCGGATGGTTTTTAGGCGGTTTGCCATCTGTCTCGGCAAATGCGGGCTGGTTCTCCTTATTCCGCCTCAGCTACACTATGTCGGCGATTGCTGCGCAAACAAGTTCTCCACGTACACGTACACCACCATTACTTTACCACGTGAACATAGGGGTTACACTCGTCTGGTGTGAGACGTTCCCTGAGTGGTCCACCGGGGTCCGAACCGCACAATAATCCTGGGTTCGGTGTGGGGCGGCGGATGGGTGAAGTGGACTGCGGTGGTGGCTCTGAGCACTGTGGGACTTAACTGCTGAGAACATCAGTCCCCTAGAACTTAGAACTACTTGAACCTAACTAACCTAAGGACATCACACACATCCATGCCCGAGGCAACATTCGGACCTGCGACCGCAGCGGTCGCGCGGTTCCATATTGTAGCGCCTAGAACCGCTTGGCCACTCCGGCCGGCTGGACTGCGGTAGTCATCGTGGGGTTGCGGACCACTGCGGCTGCGGCGGGGATGGAGCCTGTCCGTCGTTCCTAGGTTCCCGGTTAACATAACATAACATAACTCAAGATTAGGTCTCGCTAGCGTAATGTATGCGGTTTCCTTTACAGATGAACTACACTTCCATAAAAATCTCCTAGTAACCAGAAGTCGACCATTGCCTTCCCTACCACAATCTTCACATTCTTGTTCCATTTCATATTGCTTCGCAATGTTACTCTCATGATGTGACTGTGGCAAGCAAGACACTACTAATACTGTATCCGAACATTATGGGTTTGTTTTTCCTACTCATCTGCATTAATTTACATTTTACTACTTTAAGAGCCATCTGCCATTCATCACAGCGGCTAGAAATTTTGCCTAGGTTATCTTATATCCATTTACAATCACTTCTTTTAGACACCTTCCTGTACACCACAGCATCATCAGTGAACAGCCGCAGACTGGAAATTGGGAATTTGTTGTAAGATCCTGTGGGACCAAACAGCTGAGGTCATCGGTCCCTAGGCTTACACACTACTTAATCTAACGTAAACTAACTTAGGCTAAGGCAACACACACACCCATGCCCGAGGGAGGACTCCAACCGCCGACGGCGGGAGCCGTGCGAACCGTGACAAGGCGCCTAAGACCGCGCGGCTACCACAGGCGGCAATCGCAGGCTGCTGCCCACTCTGTCTGTCAGATAATTTATGTGTATATAAAATAGCAACCTTCCTATCATGCTTCCCTGGGGCGCTCCTGATGTTCCTCCTGACTCCGATGAACACCCACCGAAGAGGACAAGAAGTTTGACAGTAGAAACAATCGTCAGTTAATACAGTGAAGGATTTTGCCACTGATCATTAATTCAATGAAAACTCTCTGTACTGGTGTTACTTAAAACTTCCGGCCTGAGAGGCCGTAGTCGACGTATAAAACTATTTACTAAGGTTTCATCTCCTTCTACGAAAGACAGTTTCAGAGAGTTGCCACGTTTATCTCCGAAGATCTCTCCCAAAGACGGGGATGAAACGTTAGTAAATACTCTTATATGTCGACTAAGGCTTCTCAGCCTGGAAGTTTTAACTTAAGCAAATCGACATCTGTTAAAAACTATCAAAAGTGACCTACATTTAAGTACAACATTAACTGGGGCAACCAATAGCGCAAAACTACTTTCGAGTCCAGTCTTGTGTCAGGAACTGTTGTTGCAAAACCCTGTTTGTAGGCCTCCACCACGCCTTTGGTGAACATTTGTCTCTTTCATGCATGTCATTAGTTGGTCATACGTATATCTCCTCAGTTTCTCTGCGTGGCATCATCACCGATATCTTAATACTCATGAACTGAGTACCGTATTCCAAGCCTTCCTTAAATTGAAACCACTGTCTTCGTTTATAAGGGTTTTCGAGAATTACGTCATCCTAAAAAATTACAGCGTACAGCACAATATTGTTCGAATAACCAACTATGCAAGGAGATTTTAAACATACACATTTTTTTCTGTTTGAATTCAATTGATAATACACTACTGGCTATTACAATTGCTACACCAAGAAGAAATGCAGATGATAACCGGGTATTCATTGGACAAATGTATTATACTAGAACTGACATGTGATAACATTTTCACGCAGTTTGGGTGCAGAGATCCTGAGAAATCAGTACGCAGAACAACCACCTTGGGCCGTAATAACGGCCTTGATACGCCTGGGAATTGAGTCACACAGAGCTTGGATGGCGTGTACAGGTACAGCAGCCCAGGCAGCTTCAACGCGATACCACAGTTCATCAAGAGTAGTGACTGGCGTGTTGTGACGAGCCAGTTGCTCGGCCACCATTGACCAGACGTTTTCAATTGGTGAGAGATCTGGAGGATGTGCTGGTCTGAGCAGCAGTCGAACATTTTCTGTATCCAGAAGGGCCCGTACAGGACCTGCAACATTCGGTCATGCATTATCCTGCTGAAATGTAGGGTTTCGCAGGGATCGAATGAAGGGTAGAGCCACGGGTCGTATTACAGCTGAATTGTAACGTCCTCTGTTCAAAGTGCCGTCAATGCGAACAAGAGGTGACCGAGACGTGTAACCAATGGCACCCCATACCATCACGCTGGGTGATACGCCAGTATGGCGATGACGAATACACGCTTCCAATGTGCGTTCACCGCGATGTCGCCAAACACGGATGCGACCATCATGATGCTGTAAAGAGAACCTGAATTCATCCGAAAAAATGACGTTTAGCCATTCGTGCACCCAGGTTCGTCTTTGAGTACACCATCGCAGGCGCTCCTGTCTGTGAAGCAGCTTCAAGGGTAACCGCAGCCATGGTCTCCGAGCTGATCGTCCATGCTGCTGCAAACGTCGTCGAACTGTTCGTACAGATGGTCGTTGTCTTTCAAACGTCCCCATCTGTTGACTCAGGGATCGAGACGTGGCTGCACGATCCGTTACAGCCATGCGGATAAGATGCCTGTCATCTCGACTGCTAGTGATACAAGGCCGTTGGGATCCAGCACGGCGTTTCGTATTACCCTCCTGAACGCACCGATTCCATATTCTGCTAACAGTCGTTGGATCTCGACCAACGCGAGCAGCAATGTCGCGATACGATAAACCGCATTCGCGATTGGCTACAATCCGACCTTTATCAAAGTCGGAAACGTGATGGTACGTATTTCTCCTCCTTACACGGGGCACCACAACAACGTTTCACCAGGCAACGCCGGTCAATTGCTGTTTGTGTATGAGAAATCGGTTGAAAACTTTCCTCATGTCAGCACGTTGTAGGTGTCGCCACCGGCACCAACCTTGTGTGAATGCTCTGAAAAGCTCATCATTTGCATATCACAGCATCTTCTTCCCGTCGGTTAAATTTCCCGTCTGCAGCACGTCATCTTCGTGGTGTAGCAATTTTAATGGCCAGTGGTGTAATAACTATATGGGCCTGAATAATACGGAACATGTCCCGCTTTTTCTCTAGTAATAACTTTAGTGATACAGAACGAAAATAACGACCTGTATGTCAGCGGCTAAGCCTGAAATAAGTTATTATCAGGAAGTCAGTCTTCATAGCACAAAAGAGAACTGTAACTTAAAGCGCTAATTAATTTATAACACGTTCTTCACACAGTGCAAAAATTTACGACAACACGATTTTTCTCCCCTAATCGACCTGTTTTGTTCTTCGATGATTGGGCTAGTAGTGAATAACAGCATAATACGTTCAGATGCCGGATTTTTGTTTGTTGCAGTTCTTGGCAAGGTGATGACGTCAACGGCTGGTGTGCTGACAGCGATGGTGGCAGCGGTCGCACTGGCGACAGGCTCCTGGATCCCGTCCGACGGGGACTCTGCCAGAGACGTGGAGAACAGGTACAGCACCGCTCCGTTACTGTAGGGTGAGTTGGCTCTGAGCACTATGGGACTTAACATCTGAGGTCTTCAGTCCCCTAGACTTCGAACTACTTAAACCTAACTAACCTAAGGACATCACACACATCCATGCCCGAGGCAGAATTCGAACCTGCGAGGTCGCAGCAGCGGGGTTCCGGACTGAAGCGCCTAGAACCGCTCGGCCACAATGGCTGGCCAGCCTGAGTTCACGTTTCTTTTAAAGAAGTGCATTTAGCTTTTCTGTTTTCGTACATTTTCCCCATTTTGCCTCTTCGTGGACTTTCTCATATACTGCCATTTCATGGCAAGCTTGTAAATGCGTAAAGCAGCGTTTCCTAAACTACGATGCACGAAATACTCAGCTTCTACGAAAAACAGTTAACATCCAAGCCCGCAGTAAATTATCCAGGGTAGAAAGGGGGGGATTTGAAGTCCTACCGCTCCAAAAGTAAATTTTGCTTGAAACTTAGATGGGTGACAGTTATCCACTTAATATTTTTTGTAGATAGATGACCTTGATACTTAAATCATATTTAGCCTGGTGGCAAAGGGCGACAGTTGTGCACTTAATATTTTTTTTGTACATAGATTACTTTGATACTCAAATCTTATTTAGCATGGTGGCGAGCAAGAATAAATTTTCTTTTTTAAAGATGACGGAGTCAGAAAATTAAAAATCACTGCCAATCTCAAGCGCTGAGGATCAGTTTTCAGTGGGTCTAGAACCTTTTTTTCTCACTTTCTGCTTCTTTCACCTAAGGCAACGTGGAAAATGCCACGTCGTACCGTGGTTTGGTGGCTACTTTTCACGGCTTTTTCCCCATAACAGGCTGTCGTAGATCAGCTTAAAAGGGGAACGAGGGCAACAGCAAAATGTTGCCAGTAATTTTCTTAATTTTATCCGCAACCGTTTTCGAAGCTTAAAGCTTCACCTTCAGGTAAATTAAGAAAATTACTGGCAACTGAAGCGGATTTTTATTCTATTAGTATGTGCCTCAGCTGCCGATCAAATATTTTGGTATACAATGTTGCTCAAGGATTGGCAGCTATGAAAAAAAAAATTGTAGGGCGAGGGTCACAAGGAAGGCACGACACGCGTTCCGGCAATCTCACAAGACCTGCAGTGTAGCTGCGGCAACCACCCACCACTACCTGAGATTCATCCCCACTGCAACACTTCCTGCTTGCACTATTCTCGACTTTCAGGTCGATTGCTGTTCTGTGGGAACGTTCGTTGGGCGATGAGATCTTGTTTGTTTTCGTTCCAACAGTTGCGGATTTTTAAAAAAATTTTGTTTGTTAGTAGCGAACCCGGCACTGCTGAATATGTTTCGGAACTGGGTATACGTCCTAGTCTGGGGTATCGTTGGGAATTGTGTTAAGACGCAAAGTTCGGCTCCTCGTTGCGATTTCGCCCACTTTGAAGCTACAGAACTAGAAATTACAATATATCATACGCAATATGACTGAAAAAGACCCCCTTGTTTTCGTTTTTGGGTTTTATTGTTTTAAAGGTTTTTTAAAATTTTTTGTGCACATTACAATTACAAAACTTCGGCATATACAACAATTTTAGTTTTTTGTATACTCTGTGGAACGAGTACGAAGTGGTTTTCTGATCTACTAGTTCGTGAAAGGGCAATATACGACTGATCATGTGAAAAATTTGTCTAATTTTTTTAAAGACCCTGCTATCGTATGTAAAACCGACTGCCAGGAAGAAAACAAAACAGCATATTTACACAGAACATCAATACTACTACATACACATTGTTGAGTATACAACTGTTGTTTAAAAATGAATCCTACTTCAAAATGGCTCTGAGCACTATGGGACTCAACTGCTAAGGTCATTAGTCCCCTAGAACTTAGAACTAGTTAAACCTAACTAACCTAAGGACATCACAAACATCCATGCCCGAGGCAGGATTCGAACCTGCGACCGTAGCGGTCTTGCGGTTCCAGACTGCAGCGCCTTTAACCGCACGGCCACTTCGGCCGGCTAATCCTACTTCCTAATAGTGCATAGTTTTAGTTTTTGCGATACAGTACTGCAGGAGTTAGTGAAAGGGAATGCACAATTGGCCATAGTAAAAGCACTCTGATCGTAATTCAATACCAACGTATTTAAATGTCTGACCTTGGACCTTGTTTCTTTTTACTGCAAAATGGAATCTTGATTCGCGTAAAGTGAATGGGTCAATCGGTTGGCATCATTAGTATACAGGGTGTGAAAGAGATCTCTCCAGCTCAGGGTCTCTGAGGATAGTACCTTCAATGAGATTTTCTTGCATACTTTTAATCTAGAAATGGATATCATTACAAGGACGATTCAGAATATGTAGTAGTATTCTATTCGTAAGCCGATAAGCTATAAAGACAGATTTTGTGTTAGAACCGACTACATGAAAGAAAATTGTGTAGACATTTTTTTAAAATAATATATACGCAGAAACCATACCTATGGAAGAAACAATTTTTAACTATTCATTTAACATGGCAAGATTGGTGACATTAGGCCCTCCTTTAGTCAGGCATTCTCTATATTTTACGTTACATGTATTTCAGCAAGCATGTTATTATACATTCAGAAATGAAAAATTACAACACCGCAGATAAACAAAAATATACACGTAAACAGCACACGATGAAGACATCAGAATTGAGAAATTATGGTAAGGTATGTTTTAGTAATGTGAGCTACCAAAAGTGAAGATGAGAGAAAGTGGTGGTGGAGGGAGGCAGAGAAGAATGTGATAGCATACAGCAAAGGACTAGAAGGGGAGAGAAAGCAGCGTGACTCACAGAGGAAGCAAAAGAGAAAGGAGCATAACAATTTGTATCCTGTTTTTAACGTCGTGCTATAGTGGTTAAAGCCGACTGCAAGAAAGAAAACGAACCTTCACATTTTCTAAGCACAGCAATTTCTTTCTCGCAGTCGATTTTTAAAGAAACCATGCACATTTTTGTTTAAAAAAATTTGTAGCAAGTGTCCGTCCAAAATTCTAGTACAGTATCATGCAGTAACTTGAAGTAAATCTGTGTGTTATCAAAGACTGAGCCTGAAAGAAGTTATTCTCAGGACCTCAGTCTTAATCGCACAAAAGAAGACCATCTTGTCGTCTACATTTTAATCGTTGCAGAACTGAGCTTAGAGTATTTCGTGTCGCCATTTTCCTTTCTTCTAGACCGACAGGTTCTCTCATATCGATTAAAGGGGATAATTTTTTTTGTTAAATGACAAATAAGTAGAAAGTTTTGTCACGAAACGTATTATCGAGTGAATTAATAAACATTGCAATCTCTTTCCAGTAACGAAACCAAACGGACGACCGACGAGGTTAAGAAGGGATAAGTCACTCTCTCACTTTTTTAATATTCAGGGCTACTCCTTAATGTTGTTATTACCCCTAGATATCATTTTTGTGAGACGACAGGAGTTATCGGCATGAGCAGGGATTGATGGTAGCATATACAGTCGTACTCAAAAGTATCCGAACGACCTGAATTGCATTTCGCCTGATTCGAATGCAACCCACATAGCGCAACTGTGTAGCAGGTCCTCTAATCGCCCCTCGGTACAGTCGTTTGACGATTGAAAATGGTTCCAACAAGTCACCACTAGAAAACACTGATCTCTGTCGCAATAACTCAAGATGTAAAGTAATACCACGGTACTACAAATATCAGTGAACATCTTATCACAGATAAGACGGTTCTTAAGGCTTGTAAGCTCACAAAAATGACATACATGAAATGTTACCACTCTCATTATTACGTCAGATACGTAATTCACGTAGTAAGTTCGTCGTATTCATGATTTCCTCTTGAAAACAACATACCGTACTTATTATTTAACGCAAAATGACATTAAAAATTTAAGTTGTTCACGAGCAGCTAGTTGAGAATATGTATTAACTTCAAATGACACGACGAACCGTCTCGTTCTGCATATGGATTCAAACCCAGGTCATGCAGACTAAGCTAGGACTTCGTGACTGACGGAAACTAACAGTCATTCCTGACTAGGCATACAGAGAGTGATATACGTCGATTTTAGACAGTATCCGTTAGCAAATATCAACTTTAATTACATAACGTAAACATTTTTAACGTACGCGAATTCCTACCCAGCATCTATTGTCCTTGTTAACGAACTACGAGAGATGTTAAATATTGCTTCTTCACAAGTTAACTTACTTGAAATGCCGTGAGGTAAAGCTTTGTGTTGGACAGTGATTCGAACCCAGAACCAAACTGGATTGTCATCGAAGCACAATCAACTGTGACATATCGGATTTTCTCGGCAGTAGCTAGATGTTTCAGCTGAAATGACGAGACGAAACTTTAATTTTTTCTTTCCCAGGACTCCAACCTGGCACCTATCGCTGTTATATTCTAGAGAAAACGAACGTTAAATATGGATTTGTTGCACCAGCAGCGACATGTGAGCATGTTTGAACTAGAAATAATATGACGAAGAGTTCAGTGCTGACTGGGAATAGAGCCCCACACATATAGTTGTTGACTACACGCAAAGAGACGACAGCTACCGAATTTTTCTCCACCAGCAGCTCGGAGTAAGATCTTGCTGAACTTACAGTGATCTCGCAAATAGTTCTGTTTCTCACTGGGAGTCAAAAACGTCAAATATCGTGGGTGTTGGCAACGAATGAAAAAACATTAAAAATCGAAATTATTATCCACCAGCAGATAGGTGTTATCATACTAGAGCTTGATAATACATAATGAAAGCTTTAGTGCCGGGTCAGGATTCGAACCCTTTCACGCGCAATATGTAGAGATGTTGAGGAATCTGCAGTTTTGAACAAACAACAAATTACAGTCGAGCTGTATTGTCACGAAGGGATCAAATTCCGCGTTAGGGGCGGTCTGAGTTGCATCCCCAGTTCAGAACCAATTTTATCGACATACAGAAGCTCAAATAAAAGATGGAATAAGTGTCCTGTGACCCTACATAGCGTTTGTTTGGTCACTAGAAATAAATAACTAGTATAAGAAAGGTTACTTTTGATAGAGTTTCTACCTGTCGCGACTCCTGACTCTATTGTGGTTCAACCTAACGTCTACTTAGTAGAGAAGGAATATCATGTTTAACATGAATGTCAGACCACAATGCCATTACACCTTCTTCACTTGACGTAGCCAGAAGAGAACAGAATCTGCCTCTCCTTATCAGAAATCACCAGCAGAAGTTGGTATCGAACCCAGACCATAAGTATATGAACCTAGCATCAATCCAAGATACCACCAAATTCTCTTCTCTATCACTCCTTTTTCTATCATAACAATGGTGCGCCACGCTGGATGAGAATTCTGACACACAGGCTCCCTGTAGTGGTTTGCAACGTGTTCAGTACGTTCATTTACTTGGTTGACCGAATCGCCATGAACTAGCTGCCTCGGCTACCCAGTGCATAGATTCGACTCTGTTTTGTAATCACCGGAATAAAATCACGTAACTGACACCTACACAGTACTGCCAACAGTGCAGGATGCAAAAATTTATATAGGAAGTGTTCCTTTCGACTCTGTTGCGCTTGTTTGTCAAAAACGTCGTGCAGTGCAAAAGAAAAGCTGTAACTGTCCGTCTCTCAGAAGTCTAGATCCGGCCATATGCATTATCTTACATTATTGTGCAATGCGGAAGTTCTGGAGGAATTGTTATTGAGTTCTGGAAGTGTTGTAGCTATATGTCAGCTAGTAGCGTAACGGTAAGTGTCGCGCACTGTTGATAAGACGTCGTGTGTTTGGGTACATTCACTGCTACATTTTTTAAAACGCCCTACTGCTGTCTTCTGAAGTTATAGATCTAATGGAACTTTGAACATAATTCCCTTCACTTCTCAACCCAAAATAGTCGCATGTGGAAAAAGGGCTAACTTCTGCGACAGTTTGTTCTTTTCAGGTTTAATAGATGGCCAGGTTGCAGATGCATCTCGAAACTTTTGTATTATGTATGGGGATAGCGCATCGTGCCAAAATACGTCAGAAAAGTATTTTCTACATTACCTGTCGTGTGGCAGTGGCATTTTATTCTTCATCAAATCTTGTTTGACAGCTTTAACTCAGAACAAGTTTTCTACATGCATGTAATCAATAAACTGCGTGTGTATTGTCAGACTGTTATAGATAACATCAGAGAATTCGCATATATCGTTGATGATTAATTTCTCTCTCATGTTAACTAATGTTTTAACAACACTAAAAGAAACCGTACGAAAATTGTGCACTATATTATAATAAATGAAATAAAACTACCCACGATAACCTTACGACGAAAGTCTCTTTCAATAAAACTGAGTATCTGTACACAAGCGTGCCTCTATCGGCACGAATTAGTAAAATACTAATCACTTGGATTTCGATTGGGTCTGTGTTTGATTGCTATGCTGTGTCATACTCACGTGGTATGCAAATGTGGCATTTCATAAAGAAAGTTATGTATTCCTAGAAACCCAAAACTTGCTTGTCAGGAGGGGAAAGAGGCATTACCTGTTGTGCAGCATTGTAAGTTTTTCACCATTGCACTATGAGCCGAAAGTATTTTCTTGCGATTTCCTTATCGATGTATGATCTGACTGCTTGTAGCTCTTTCACAGAAGGGATAAAAACGTAACAGTCAGCAAGACTGGAACCGCAAACCATAACACACGCTATGTCACAGGTTAGCACTTTTACACAGAGCTAGGGAAGAGTCATGCTTCTAGGTTTCCTCTTACAAGACCAGTAGTGGCTAGAACTCGTAAACCGCTATTTAAAGGACGAGATTAGATGCGATTTCCACGTGCAACGACTTTCCTGGGCTGAAAACCGCAAATTTACAATCTTTTGTTACAGCTCAAGCGTTAATAATAACTCAGATTATTCAGTGGAAATGACAGGAAACATCAAGTGAACTTTGAGGCTTAATTCCGTGCACACCAGGAAGTAACTCATCGATCACGGAGTTGCCAAATATACCTTGCCTTGTTGCCAAATCTCAGTTACATTACGAGCAGGAAGAAGACGAACCGATGTGATCCTACAGTGGGCTGGGAAGTGACCATAGCTGACGTCTCAAAGACGCGGCTGCTACGGCCTGGAATACGTAATCCGTCTGATTCATATTTCTGTAACTGGGTTTAGGGACTGGAGCGCAGTTACTAATAATACTCAGAACTGACTACAAACTAAGCTTCATAAATCAGTAACTCGCATAGTTGTTTTTATATATCTTTCGTAAGTGTACTCAACACTAAGAAAATCATTGACGAACGTTTTCGTGCCTCGCCGAAAGTCGAGCGCAACAAACAAATAAAAAAAAAAAGACTGTGTGTGTGTGTGTGAGAGAGAGAGAGAGAGAGAGAGAGAGAGAGAGAGAGAGAGAGAGAGAGAGAAGAGAGAGAGAGAGTGAGGGAGAGAGATAAAAATAAAAAAGAATGAGAGAGAGAGAGTAAAAAATTGTGGCAAAGAAACTGAATCATGGTGTGTAAAGAAATCTTTCATTAAAATGACACGTTCGACATCATTACGAAATGTCGTTTTGATGATCTATGGAACAAGTATCAATCTAATCTAATCTAATCGTATTGCTGACCAGTCATGAAGAGGCACGAATTACAGAAATTTTCGCCAATGTCAGTAACCAAATCTAAACTTGAAAATAAAGGACGACAGTTTTTGTAATAAACCGGGACTCCTGTAAAGACCCTTTCGTCCCTGTTAACTAACCACGAAAGATGTTGTCGCGTCCCAAGCGTGGGTATTGCGAGGGATTGAGCGACACGGTTCGTGGATGGGATTTAGCCGGTTGACCTTAGTGAGAGGGAGACTTTTAGATCTGGCTGAGATGTAGAAATCCCTGGTGTGAAGGTAAAAGGCTAGGAAGCGGGTAGAATTAAAGTCACGATAACTTTAACAAATTGCAGTTTATTCTGAATGAATACAGCTCACCCTAACTGCGTGGTGATTGCATTCACAGGAAGGCCGAGTCTAATACAGAGACGGTGACTGACTCCACCGCTCCGACTGCCTACTAGAAGCTCTGCAATATTTCCTAGCACCCTACGTTAGAGTCCCGCGGCTACGCCCTAACGCTCTCCAGCGACCATCTCCGGCTGCCTGCCTGCAGCCCGTCCCTCAGCCCAAGTCGGCTGCTGCTATCACTCTCGAACTACTCGACAAGAAGAACGCTCAGAGCGGCGTGCTCTCGGGTTTTGTTAGCGTTTCCCCTTCGACCCCGCCAGCGCTTGGCATGACGTAGCGTCGAAGGCAACTTGTCCTTGTTCGGTATCGTTAAAGCATTGTTGTTGCTGTTGTTCTTCAGAGGCTGAGTGGAGGGATAGAGGTGCCTCTCCCTATATGGTCACGCACTGCGTCCTGAGCCCTTCATTGGTTCCTCATGACGTAGTGCGGTCCCCACCAAGGGCCCTCTTTCTTTCTCTCTCCACTCCCAGACCTCCCTCTCTAGCCAGGAATGCTTTCTGTTGATACTTCTTAATTGATTGCTTATCATGAGTCCCTACACAGCCCTTCGTTTGTATCTGCAGGCTGTTTACTTTCTTATCAAGCGCCGCTGCCCAACAGTTTGACCGCCGCCTCGGCTGACCCTTCGGCCACGCCTGGCGTCCAGCGCTACAACTTTAACTTTTTCCTACGTACTATTCTCAAGGTACTGCAGTTATACTTGGCTTGTTCCTGCGGTTACAACAATGTGTGCTATGCCTCCATTCAGAAGGAACAAAGTGTTCATGCATTTAAAGATGAAGCGCATGATGTAAAGTTTCGTGACGGAGAAACGAACCCAACACGCAATCGGATTGTTAACTAAGTAAAATCAGATATTACGTATCGGTTTTTCTTACCAGCTGCTAGATGTTTGAATCTAAAATACGGATACAAATTTTTGTGCCTGAGCGACAATCGAACCGCACACCTACCGTCCTTCTTTATCATCCACGAACATAGCTTAAGTATCAGTTTCTTACTCACGAACAGTAAGATGTGTGCGTGTTTGACCATAAATAACGACACCTATTGCGATTGTTGGCAACACATGGGCAGACATTAAAAATGCACGTTAATTTTCACTGGCAGACTGGTATGCACGTGATAGGGTTTGAAATGAAATTATGAATATTTTTGTACTGGATCAGGATTCGGACCCACATACTTACCTTTGGAGGAGACCTAGGGAAGATTGCAGCCTTGGGAAAAGGAACTAAATGATTGAACTATACTGTTCCGAGAGATTCAGATCCTCGAAAGATGAGATACGAATTCGAATCACAGTCCAGATACAAATTTTTCAACGTCTCTAGTTCAATCAATTACAAGAAAAACAAGAGCCCTGTTCCTTTAAATGGCTATCGTTTGATCAATAAAATAAAATTTTCTAATGTAAGTTTACTGGAGACAGTATTTCTGTTTACCATGACTTCCGCCTATGTCATTTCCCAACGTAAACTGGCTCTGCCCAGTTGGTAATGAAGGAACGTGATGTTTAATGCGGATTCTGTGTTATAACGTCTTTCTCTTGAGGTTACCCGAGGTAAAGTAAATCTGTTTGTGCCTCTTAAAAGTAAATGCCTGACCCCATGCATTGCACCTGTGATAGTTCGTTCCATCAGACCATTGTGGCCACATTTCTCAGCCCCAGTAGTGTGCTTTAACGGATGATGTGCTTAGCTTACAAAATAAGTCAAAGTGGAAAAAATGCGAGTTTATTAAATAGTTAAGTAGAAGCAATCTTCTGACGTGGAGATTATGCTATTCTCATGTCAGCAGGATGTAAAGACTCTTCTAGGCATCATAGCCTCGATGTGAAGCCATTTTGAAATATTCACTAATTCAGCAAATTTCGTAGTTCGAGAAAATAAAGTGTGAAGTTACCGGATAATTCGATTATTACCGTCATTGTTACTATCATTTTCTTCATACCGTTGCTGGAACCATGTGCTTGAAGATCATTTAATGCCTTTTGGTCATTATAGAAGTAGTTGTCCTAGAAGAGGTTCTTTCCCTGTTTACGGAGTCCTTTTCATGTTAATATCAAATATCAGCAATTACTCGCAGATTACATTAAAACTAAAGTAATTGATGAAGACGTTACTTGATAACAAAAACGCACTGACTTTCTTAATTTACTTACGCCAAGAAATGGCTGTCGAATACTGCCAAACTAAAAGCCAAGGGATTTTACTGCCTTCCGTTATACGTCGCTGTCACTTCTTTCACATGATTTGGTCGACGTGACCTGTTTCAAGTTGTGTATGGTAGAAAATGTTTTAGAAAATCAATTGTTTTCCTTTGCAATAAACAGAAAGATTTTCATTGTAAGCTATCCAATTTAAAAATGTTCGCTTTATTAGTTCAAATTTAATATTCACTTCTATAATGTAGGAAAGTATTTCACAGTTGCAAAACCCGCATCCGACTCATTGACCTTATACTTTTTTAGTCGCTGACCATAAGTTCTAGCTCAGAGTGACACCAGTTTAAGTAACCTAATGTAGCGAAGACTGTTTGCCAGTGCTCTTTTTCACCGGAAAATATGCAATTCACTCATTGGGCTCCAATAGTACACTGTAACAGTAATTTCTGTGTGTATGCAATGTATGCGGATTGTGGAATTTAGTGGTGCTCTCTCTTCCACTTCTGTATACAATGTGCCTGACCTAAACGGGCCCTTTATCATTATAGGCCCTGGGCAGTGCAACATCATTCTGACAACAGTAATGTGCTTATACTGACAGCCTCACTGTTCATTTTTAGCTGATTTTGTAATCATTTAAATAAAACAACATGATCTTACAGTGGGAGACATTTCGTCCCACTTTTCCTTGTGTGAAATTTGTCAGTAAGCTTTTTTCCTTCAAACCAGCGAAATGCGGCAGAGTACAGCCAGTAAACGATTCACAAACCATGATTTATTGCCGTTAAGACGATTTCTTTAAACATTGTCGTAGCTGAAGGGTATAGAATAAATCCATCAAACTCTATTCAGCGTTACGTAGTTTCATATTGCTTTATCCATATTTTGAGCCGAGATAAATAGATTGAACAGATAAACATCAGTCTTTGCCGACCAAAAGCCACCCAGTGGAGTGCTACTAATTTGTTGCTTCTACTTGTTGCCAAAAGTTCATGACTTATTGCCATCTCGTTTGACTTGTTTGTCCTATTTTGTGATCAATAAGCTTTTTGCCATTTCTTTTATAGAAGAGTAATTCCTTTTTGATATACACTCCTGGAAATGGAAAAAAGAACACATTGCCACCGGTGTGTCAGACCCACCATACTTGCTCCGGACACTGCGAGAGGGCTGTACAAGCAATGATCACACGCACGGCACAGCGGACACACCAGGAGCCGCGGTGTTGGCCGTCGAATGGCGCTAGCTGCGCAGCATTTGTGCACCGCCGCCGTCAGTGTCAGCCAGTTTGCCGTGGCATACGGAGCTCCATCGCAGTCTTTAACACTGGTAGCATGCCGCGACAGCGTGGACGTGAACCGTATGTGCAGTTGACGGACTTTGAGCGAGGGCGTATAGTGGGCATGCGGGAGGCCGGGTGGACGTACCGCCGAATTGCTCAACACGTGGGGCGTGAGGTCTCCACAGTACATCGATGTTGTCGCCAGTGGTCGGCGGAAGGTGCACGTGCCCGTCGACCTGGGACCAGACCGCAGCGACGCACGGATGCACGCCAAGACCGTAGGATCCTACGCAGTGCCGTAGGGGACCGCACCGCCACTTCCCAGCAAATTAGGGACACTGTTGCTCCTGGGGTATCGGCGAGGACCATTCGCAACCGTCTCCATGAAGCTGGGCTACGGTCCCGCACACCGTTAGGCCGTCTTCCGCTCACGCCCCAACATCGTGCAGCCCGCCTCCAGTGGTGTCGCGACAGGCGTGAATGGAGGGACGAATGGAGACGTGTCGTCTTCAGCGATGAGAGACGCTTCTGCCTTGGTGCCAATGATGGTCGTATGCGTGTTTGGCGCCGTGCAGGTGAGCGCCACAATCAGGACTCCATACGACCGAGGCACACAGGGCCAACACCCGGCATCATGGTGTGGGGAGCGATCTCCTACACTGGCCGTACACCACTGGTGATCGTCGAGGGGACACTGAATAGTGCACGGTACATCCAAACCGTCATCGAACCCATCGTTCTACCATTCCTAGACCGGCAAGGGAACTTGCTGTTCCAACAGGACAATGCACGTCCGCATGTATCCCGTGCCACCCAACGTGCTCTAGAAGGTGTAAGTCAGCTACCCTGGCCAGCAAGATCTCCGGATCTGTCCCCCATTGAGCATGTTTGGGACTGGATGAAGCGTCGTCTCACGCGGTCTGCACGTCCAGCACGAACGCTGGTCCAACTGAGGCGCCAGGTGGAAATGGCATGGCAAGCCGTTCCACAGGACTACATCCAGCACCTCTACGATCGTCTCCATGGGAGAATAGCAGCCTGCATTGCTGCGAAAGGTGGATATACACTGCACTAGTGCCGACATTGTGCATGCCCTTTTGCCTGTGTCTATGTGCCTGTGGTTCTGTCAGTGTGATCATGTGATGTGTCGGACCCCAGGAATGTGTCAATAAAGTTTCCCCTTCCTGGGACAATGAATTCACGGTGTTCTTATTTCAATTTCCAGGAGTGTATACAGGGTTATTACAAATGATTGAAGCGATTTCACAGCTCTACAATAACTTTATTATTTGAGATATTTTCACAATGATTTGCACACACATACAAAAACTCAAAAAGTGTTTTTAGGCATTCACAAATGTTCGATATGTGCCCCTTTAGTGATTCGGCAGACATCAAGCCGATAATCAAGTTCCTCCCACACTCGGCGCAGCATGTCCCCATCAATGAGTTCGAAAGCATCGTTGATGCGAGCTCGCAGTTCTGGCACGTTTCTTGGTAGAAGAGGTTTAAACACTGAATCTTTCACATAACCCCACAGAAAGAAATCGCATGGGGTTAAGTCGGGAGAGCGTGGAGGCCATGACATGAAATGCTGATCATGATCTCCACCACGACCTATCCATCGGTTTTCCAATCTCCTGTTTAAGAAATGCCGAACATCATGATGGAAGTGCGGTGGAGCACCATCCTGTTGAAAGATGAAGTCGGCGCTGTCGGTCTCCAGTTGCGGTATGAGCCAATTTTCCAGCATGTCCAGATACACGTGTCCTGTAACGTTTTTTTCGCAGAAGAAAAAGGGGCCGCAAACTTTAAACCGTGAGATTGCACAAAACACTTTAACTTTTGGTGAATTGTGAATTTGGTGCACGAATGCGTGAGGATTCTCTACCGCCCAGATTCGCAAATTGTGTCTGTTCACTTCACCATTAAGAAAAAATGTTGCTTCATCACTGAAAACAAGTTTCGCACTGAACTCATCCTCTTCCATGAGCTGTTGCAACCGCGCCGAAAATTCAAAGCGTTTGACTTTGTCATCGGGTGTCAGGGCTTGTAGCAATTGTAAACGGTAATGCTTCTGCTTTAGCCTTTTCCGTAAGATTTTCCAAACCGTCGGCTGTGGTACGTTTAGCTCCCTGCTTACTTTATTCGTCGACTTCCGCGGGCTACGCGTGAAACTTGCCCGCACGCGTTCAACCGTTTCTTCGCTCACTGCAGGCCGACCCGTTGATTTCCCCTTACAGAGGCATCCAGAAGCTTTAAACTGCGCATACCACCGCCGAATGGAGTTAGCAGTTGGTGGATCTTTGTTGAACTTCGTCCTGAAGTGTCGTTGCACTGTTATGGCTGACTGATGTGAGTGCATTTCAAGCACGACATACGCTTTCTCGGCTCCTGTCACCATTTTGTCTCACAGCGCTCTCGAGCGCTCTGGCGGCAGAAACGTGAAGTGCGGCTTCAGCCGAACAAAACTTTATGAAACTTCCTGGCAGATTAAAACTGTGTGCCCGACCGAGACTCGAACTCGGGACCTTTGCCTTTCGCGGGCAAGTGCTCTACCAACTGAGCTACCGAAGCACGACTCACGTCCGGTACCCACAGCTTTACTTCTGCCAGTATCTCGTCTCCTACCTTCCAAACTTTACAGAAGCTCTTCTGCGAACCATGCAGAACTAGCACTCCTGAAAGAAAGGATATAGCGGAGACATGGCTTAGCCACAGCCTGGGGGATGTTTCCAGAATGAGATTTCACTCTGCAGCGGAGTGTGCGCTGATATGAAACTTCCTGGCAGATTGTTGTATACCACGGGAATCATCTTCATACATGCCTCTTCTGTATCCCACAGCGGGACGCAAGTGGTACGCCATCCTGCAATGTCCAAAACATAGAATAACCTAGTGAGCCACTGCGCTCGATAATGTAAACATAGTTCGTAGCTGCATTTGCATTGCCATTTCTTCTTCTCCGTACTCAACTTGTGCACAAGCCTATATTTGGTGTTACCCTGACTGGGAGACCTCACTGACCGTGAGGTTGGTAGAGCACTTGCCCGCGAAAGGCAAAGGTCCCAAGTTCGAGTCTCGGTCGGGCACACAGTTTTAATCTGCCAGGAAGTTTCATATCAGCGCACACTCCGCTGCAGAGTGAAAATCTCATTCTGGAAACATCCCCCAGGCTGTGGCTAAGCCATGTCTCCGCTATATCCTTTCTTTCAGGAGTGCTAGTTCTGCATGGTTCGCAGAAGAGCTTCTGTAAAGTTTGGAAGGTAGGAGACGAGATACTGGCAGAAGTAAAGCTGTGGGTACCGGACGTGAGTCGTGCTTCGGTAGCTCAGTTGGTAGAGCACTTGCCCGCGAAAGGCAAAGGTCCCGAGTTCGAGTCTCGGTCGGGCACACAGTTTTAATCTGCCAGGAAGTTTCATATCAGCGCACACTCCGCTGCAGAGTGAAAATCTCATTCTGAAAACTTTATGAGTTTTTCTACGTATCTGTAGTGTGTCGTGACCATATGTAATTGAATGGAGCTACAGTGAATTTATGAAATCGCTTCAATCATTTGTAATAGCCCTGTACAGAAGCGCCAAAGAAGCTGGTATAGGCATGCGTATTCAAATACAGAGATAAGTAAATAGGCAGAATACGGTGCTGCAGTGGGCAATGTCTATAGAGGACAACAAGAGACGGGCGGGATTGATAGATCGGTTACTACTGCTACAATGGCAGTTTATCATGATTTACGTGAGTTTCAGCGTGGTGTTACAGTCGGCGCACAAGCAAAGGGGCACAGTATCTCCGAGGTAGCGATAAGTGGGGATTTTCCCGTACGACCATTTCACGGGTGTGCCGTGCATATCAGGAATCCAGTAAACCTTAAATCTGCGACATCGCTGCGGTCAGAAAAAGATCCGGCAAGAACGGGAGAGACGACGACTGAAGAGAATCGTTCAACGTGACAGAAGTGCAACACTTCCGCAAATTGCTGAAAATGTCAGTGCTGTACCGTCGAAAGTGTCAGCGTGCGAACCATTCAAAGAAACATTACCGATATGAGCTTTCGAAGCCGAAGGCCCACTCGTGTAACCTTGATGACTCCACGACATAAAGCTTAACCCCTCTCCTGGGCCCGTCAACATTGACAGTGGATTGTTGATGACTGGAAGCAAGTTGCCATTTCAAATTGCATCGAGCGGATGGACATGTATGGATATGGAGACGACCTCATGAATCCATGGACCCTGCATGTCAGCAGGGGACTGTTCGTGTTGGTGGAGGCTCTGTAATGGTGTGGGGCGTGTGCAGCTGGATTGATATGGGACCTCTGATACGGCTAGATGCGACTTTGACAGGTGACACACACATAAGCATCCTGTCTGATCACCTGCATCCATTCATGTCCATTGTGCATTCCGACGGACGTGAGCAATTCCGGTATGACAATGTGACACCCCAGATATCCAGAATTGCTGCAGAGTGGCTCCAAGAAAGCTTTTTCGAGTGTTAACACTTCCGCTGGCCACCAAACTCCCCAGACAGAAACATTATTGAATATATCTGGGTGCCTGGCAACGTGCTGCTCAGAAGAGATCTCCAAGTCCCCGTACTCTTACGGATTTATGTACAACCACGCGGGATTCATGGTCTCAGTTCCCTCCAGCACTACTTCAGACATTAGTCGAGTCCATGCCAGGTCGTGTTGCCGCACTTGTGCGTGCTCGCAGCCGCCTTACACGATGTTAGGCAGCTGTACCAGTTTCGGCTCTTCTGTGTATTAATCACCCATCAGCAGTTAACTACAATAATGGCTTGGCCACGATTTCATTCAATTATTTGAGCATTCAAGCTTTATTTAAGATTCTGATAAATGTGATAACTTCTGTAAGTAGGCTGTTTATGTTTTCTCTATGTAAGTAGGCTGTTTATGTTTTCTTATTGGCAACGTTACGTAGCGCTCAATATGAAAATCACTGGCTGTGCTGTGTGCAGTCTGTGGCTGCTTTGCATTGTTGTAATACTCGCCATTGTAGTGTTAGGCAGCTGGCTGTGAACAGCGCGTAGCGTTGCGCAGTTGGAGGTGAGCCGCCAGCAGTGGTGGATGTGGGGAGAGAGATGGTGGAGATTTGTAATTTGTCATGAACTGCTATATTTATACATGATGATATCAAGGTAAATACATTGTTTGTTCTCTACTAATATCTTTCATTTGCTAACTATCCCTATCAGTAGTTAGTGCCTTCCATAGTTTGAATCTTTTATTTAGCTGGCAGTAGTGGCGCTCGCTGTATTGCAGTAGCTTGAGCAGCGAAGATTTTTGTGAGGTAAGTGATTTGTGAAAGGTATAGTTTAATGTTAGTCAGGGCCATTCTTTTGTAGGGATTTTTGAAAGTCAGATTGCGTTGCGCTAAAAAAAAATATTGTGTATCAGTTTAAGGACAGTCGTGTATAATTGTTCAAAGGGGACGTTTCATATGTAACTATACCTTTCACAAATCACTAACCTCACAAAAATCTTCGCTGCTCAAGCTACTGGAATACAGCGAGCGCCACTACTGCCAGCTAAATAAAAGATTCAAACTATGGAAGGCACTAACTACTGATAGGGATAGTTAGCAAATGAAAGATATTAGTAGAGAACAAACAATATATTTACCTTGATATCATCATGTATAAATATAGCAGTTCATGACAAATTACAAATCTCCGCCATCTCTCTCCCCACATCCACCACTGCTGGCGGCTCACCTCCAACTGCGCAACGCTACGCGCTGTTCACAGCCAGCTGCCTAACACTACAATGGCGAGTATTACAACAATGCAAAGCAGCCACAGACTGCATACAGCACAGCCAGTGATTTTCATATTGAGCGCTACGTAACGTTGCCAATAAGAAAACATAAACAGCCTACTTACATAGAGAAAACATAAACAGCCTACTTACACTTCCAATGCAGGCTAGCAACAACAGCCACTGTCAGTGGGCAGAATCATTTTAGCAGATGCATGACCAGTAAGACAAGTGGAAGGCTTACAAGTTAAAGTGAATGCTGTCAGGGTGTAAACTTACAGTTGCCTGTAGCCTTTCAAATCGAATCGCAAGACCAGTGTGGTCTTGCAAGGTTTCCACGCTCAAGTATTGTATCACTTACAACTGAAATCTCGTACTAGAGAGCTCCATCCCTGCACATGTTCCTTTCAAAGTGTCAACCCTAAAGATATTTTAAACAGCCTTAGTTCAACCTCTTATAAACGTTCAGCGTGTAGCTATGTTTATAAATTAATGTGCGCTGTGAATGTAAAATGACTGGTTCTGCCTATTGACTTCTGTCTCGGGTTATTCGGCCGACGTTCATCTAATGATTTTACTGACATTACCGCTGGTGAACTGGAGCCGAGCTCGGGGCCGCAGACTATATGTACCTGGCGCGCAAACGTCCGAGGGCTTCTCCGCAGTCATGTCCGGTGCTGTTCTCCTCTTGCTACCTGCGACGGTCGTTCGCTGCAGTACGGGAAGCCAGGATCCGTTTACCTTAAGGCTTTCCTCTATCTTGTTGAAGCCTTTCGCGTGTTTTCGTATTTCTACAGCTTCTCTGAACAAACCCGTGTGATAGTGCTTCTCTACAGCCAGAACTTCCGTGTCGGCGAATTTTATTACGTGGTCATTCTCAGTGCGTGGTCTGCCACAGCCGATTTCTCCACCTGCCCCAACCTGCAATGTCGCTTATGTTTTTAATCCTGGTGTTGAATGATCGTCCAGCAATTTCGACGTAAACTTTTCCGCATGTGCATGTGTATTTCCGACATTGCAAGTGCGTCCCTTTTCTCCTTTGCCGATCTAAGACATTCTCTGATCTTCCTGTTCGGTTTGAAAATCGTCTTTACGCCATGTTTGCGCAATATACTGCCGAATCTGTCCGTCACTCTGGGAATGTATGGCAGAAAGGCCGTACCCGACATTTCTTCTTCTGGTTCCTTACTTCGCCGAGTGTTTGGCTCTGTTACACTTCTAATGTAATTTGTGGAGTACCCATTGCTCCTCAGAACAGTTTCCAGGTGTTGCATTTCTCGTTTGAGGTGTTGCGGCTCACATATTCGTCCTGCTCTCGTTACGAGCGTACTAATCATGCCTCTTTTCTGGCTCGGGTGGTGGTTTGACAGTTTGTGCAGGTATCGGTCCGTGTGTGTCGGTTTTCGATACACGCTGTGTCCCAGGTTTTCGCCGTCCCTTGTGATCAGCACATCTAGAAATGGCAGTTTCCTGTCTTTTTCTACTTCCATGGTAAATGTTATGTTGGCATGGAGGCTGTTCAAGTGCCTTAGGAAGTCACCGAGCTGTTTTTCACCATGGCTACACACCACGAAAGTATCATCGACGTACCTGTACCACACCTTAGGTTTGCGAGTCGCCGAGTCCAGTGCCTGTGCTTCGAATTGTTCCATGAAGAAGTTGGCCACCACTGAACTGAGAGGACTACCCATGGCGACGCCTTCCAGCTGTTCGTAGAAATCACCTTTCCACGTGAAATAGCTCGTGGTGAGACATGCATGGAAGAGCTTTTTGATGTCTCGCGGGAAAATGGAACCGATGTGGTCCAGAGCGTCACTGAGTGGCACTAAGTGACGCTCTGGAGCACACCACGAGCTATTTCACGTGGAATGGCGATTTCTACGAACAGCTGGAAGGCGTCGCCATGGGTAGTCCTCTCAGTCCAGTGGTGGCCAACTTCTTCATGGAACAATTCGAAGCACAGGCACTGGACTCGGCGACTTGCAAACCTAAGGTGTGGTACAGGTACGTCGATGATACTTTCGGGGTGTGGAGCCATGGTGAAGAAAAGCTCGGTGACTTCCTAAGACAGTTGAACAGCCTCCACACCAATATAAAATTTACTATGGAAGTAGAAAAGGACAAAAAACTGCCATTTCTAGATGTGCTGGTCACAAGGGACGGCGAAAACCTGGGACACAGCGTGTATCGAAAACCGACACGCACGGACCGATACCTGCACAAACTATCAAACCACCACCCGAGCCAGTAAAGAGGCATGATTAGTACGCCCGTAACGCGAGCAGGACGAATATGTGAGCCACAGCACCTCAGAAGCGAAATGCAACACCTGGAAAGAGTTCTGAGGAGCAATGGGTACTCAACAAATTATATTAGAAGTGTAAAAGAGCCAAAAACTCGGCGAAGTAAGGAATCAGGAAAAGAAATGTCGGGTACGGCCTTCCTGCCATACATTCCCAGAGTGATGGACAGAATCGGCCGTATATTGCACAAACATGGTAAAGACGATTTTCAAACCGACAAGGAAGATTAAAGAGTGTCTTAGATCGGCAAAGGAGAAAAGGGACCCACTTGCAATGTCGGGAATATACCGTATACCATGCACATGCGGAAGAGTTCGTATAAAAATGACTCGACGATCATTCAACACCAGGATCAAAGTACATAAGTGACATTGCAGGTTGGGGCAGGTGGAGAAATCGGCCGTGGCAGACCACGTGCTGAGACTGACTACGTAATAAAATTCGCCGACACGGAAGATCTGGCTGTAGTGAAGCACTGTCACACGCACTTCTTCAGAGAAGCTACAGATTCTCTGAAGAAACGCGTGTGATAGTGGAAGTACGAAAACACGTGAACAGCTTCAGCAAGAAAGAGAAAAGTCTTACGGTAAACAGATCCTGGCTTCCTGTACTGCAGCGAACGACCGTCGCAGGTAGCTCTTGGAGAACCGCACCGGAAATGACCGCGGAGAAGCCCTTGGACGTTGGCGCGCCAGGTTCACACAGGCTGCGGCCGCGAGATCGGCTCCATTCACCACCGGCAATGGAGGGTGAAACTTTGACAATGCCAGCCACTCGTGCTAGCGAAATATCAATAAAATCATTAGATGAACGTCAGCCGAAGAACCCAAGGCAGAAGCCAATAGGCAGTTTCACAATGGACGTATTTTAAAACTGATTTTGCTGTGACACACTTTTGATCATTTTCCTAGTTTGTGGCATCAAATTTTGAACACAGATTCTATAAGATTACCCCCTAGTTTCGCCGGTGATAGATATTTGCACTTATTCTGTATTAGTCCACATCAGTAGAGGTATGCCTTTAAAGGAAGTATCGAAAGCGCAAATAGCATGCAGTTAACTGTTTACTGAGGGCATCATGAATTCATACAGGACCACCAGCAGATTTTTCACAAAATGTTATATCGCTGAATTCTCCATTTAAGGCCCCTTCATATGGTGCCACCCGAAAGAAGGCTGACAAGGATACCACACACCAAACGGATTTATGTTAGATGAAATCAAATATCAAGCAACGACTCTCAAAAATTCTCGAGATAATCGACTTTGAAGTTTCCTAATTGTCTTCAATATGGTATATAAATGGGAAACGTTGTTACCGAAAATCTCGAAAAGTTCTTGATAGATTTACTACAAAATTTTTACACAACCCTCTGATGAACTTTCGGATGGACATAGGCTACAATAATATATATATATATATATGTTGTTGTTGTTGTTGTGGTCTTCAGTCCTGAGACTGGTTTGATGCAGCTCTCCATGCTACTATATCCTGTGCAAGCTTCTTCATCTCCCAGTACCAACTGCAGTCTACATCCTTGTGAATCTGCTTAGTGTATTAATCTCTTGTTCTCCCTCTACGATTTTTACCCTCGACGAAGCCCTCCAATACTAAATTGGTGATCCCTTGATGTCTCAGAACATGTCCTACCAACCGATCCCTTCTTCTAGTCAAGTTGTGCCACAAGCTCCTCTTCTCCTCAATTCTATTCGGTACCTCCTCATTAGTTATATGATCTACCCATCTAATCTTCAGCATTCTTCTGTAGCACCACATTTCGAAAGCTTCTATTCTCTTCTTGTCTAAACTATTCATCGTCAATGTTTCACTTCCATACATGGCTACACTCGAACAAACACTTTCAGAAACAACTTCCTGACATTTAAATTTACACTCGATGTTAACAAATTTTTCTTCTTCAGAAACGCTTTCCTTGCCATTTCCATTCTACATTTTATATCCTCTCTACTTCGACCATCATCAGTTATTTTGCTCCCCAAATAGCAAAACTCATTTACTACTTTAAGTGTCTCATTTCCTAATCTAATTCCCTCAGCATCACCCCACTTAATTCGACTACATTCAATTATCCTCGTTTTGCTTTTGTTCATGCTCATCTTATACCCTCCTTTCAAGACACTGTCCATTCCGTTCAACTGCTCTTCCAAGTCCTTTGCTGTCTCTCACAGAATTACAATGTCATCGGCGAACCTCAAAGTTTTTATTTCTTCTCAATGGATTTTAATTCCTAATCCGAACTTTTCTTTTGTTTCCTTTAGTGCTTGCTCAATTTACAGATTGAATAACATCGGAGATAGGCTACATCCCTGTCTCACTCCCTTCCTTTTCATCCCCTTCGACTCTTATAACTGCCATCTGGTTTCTGTACAAATTGTAAATAGACTTTCGCTCCCTGTATTTTACCCCTGCCACCTTAATAATTTGAAAGAGAGTATTCCAATCAACATTCTTAAAAGCTTTCTCTAAGTCTACAAATGCTAGAAACGTAGGTTTGCCTTTCCTTAATCTTTCTTCTAAGATAAGTCATAGGGCCAGTATTGCCTCACGTGTTCCAACATTTCTACGGAATCCAAACTGATCTTCCCCAAGGTCGGCTTCTATCAGTTTTTTCCATTCGTCTGTAAAGAATTGGCGTTAGCATTTTGCAGCTGTGACTTATTAAACTGATAGTTCGGTAATTTTCACATCTGTCAACACCTGCTTTCTTTGGGATTGGAATTATTATATTCTTCTTGACGTCTGAGTGTATTTCGCCTGTCTCATACATCTTGCTCACCAGATGGTAGAGTTTTGTCAGGGCTGGCTCTCCCAAGGCTGTCAGTAGTTCTAATGGAATGTTGTCTACTCCGGGGTCCTTGTTTCGACTCAGGTCTTTCAGTGCTCTGTCAAACTCTTCACGCAGTATCATATCTCCCATTTCATCTTCATCTACATCCTCTTCCATTTCCATAATATTGTCGTCAAGTACATCACCCTTGTATAGACCCTCTATATACTCCTTCCACCTTTCTGCTTTCCCTTCTTTGCTTAGAACTGGGTTTCCATCAAAGGTCTTGATATTCATGCAAGTGGTTCTCCTTTCTCCAAAGGTCTGTTTAATTTTCCTGTAGGCAGTATCTATCTTACCCCTAGTGAGATAAGCCTCTACATCCTTACATTTGTCCTCTAGCCATCCCTGCTTAGCCAATTTGCACTTCCTTCCGATATCATTTTTGAGACGTTTGTATTCCTTTTTGCCTGCTTCATTTACTGAATTTTGATATTTTCTCCATTCATCAATTAAATTCAATATTTCTTCTGATTCCCCAAGGGTTTTTACTAGCCCTCGTCTTTTTACCTATTTGATCCTCTGCTGCCTTCACTATTTCATCCCTCAAAGAAACCCATTCTTCTTCTGCTGTATTTCTTTCCCCCATTCCTATCAATTGTTCCCTTATGCTCTCCCTGAAACTCTGTACAACCTCTGGTTTAGTTTATCCAGGTCCCATCTCCTTAAATTCCCACCTTTTGGCAATTTCTTCAGTTTTAATCTACAGTTCATAACCAATAGAGTGTGGTCAGAGTCCACATCTGCCCCTGGAAATGTCTTACAATTTAAAACCTGGTTCCTAAATCTCTGTCTTACCATTATATAATCTATCTGATACCTTTTAGTATCTCCAGGCTTCTTCCATGCATACAACCTTCTTTTATGATTCTTGAACCAAGTGTTAGCTATGATTAAGTTATGCTCTGTGAAAATTCTACCAGGCGGCTTCCTGTTTCATTTCTTAGCCCCAATCCATATTCACCTACTATGTTTCCTTCTCTCCCTTTTCCTACTCTCGAATTCCAGTCTTCCATGACTATTAAATTTTCGTCTCCCTTCACTACCTGAATAATTTCTTTTATCTCCTCATACATTTCATCAATTTCTTCGTCATCTGCAGAGCTAGTTGGCATAAAAAGTTTTACTACTGTCGTAGACGTGGGTTTCGTGTCTATCTTGGCCACAATAATGCGTTCACTATGCTGTCTGTAGTAGCTTACCCGTACTCCTATTTTTTTATTCATTATTAAAACTACTCCTGCATTACCCCTATTTGATTTTGTAATTGCAACCCTGTATTCACCTGACCAAAAGTCTTGTTCCTTCTGCCACCGAACCTCACTAATTCCCACTATATCTAACTTTAACCTATCCATTTCCCTTTTTAAATTTTCTAGCCTACCTGCCCGATTAAGGGATCTCACATTCCACGCTCCGATCGGTAGAACGCCAGTATTCTTTCTCCTGATAACGACGTCCTCTAGAGTAGTCCCCGCCCGGAGATCCGAATGGGGGACTATTTTACCTCCGGAATATTTTACCCAAGAGGACACCGTCATCATTTAATCATACAGTAAAGCTGATGCCCTCGGGAAAAATTACGGCCTTAGTTTCCCCTTGCTTTCAGCCGTTCGCAGTACCAGAACAGCAAGGCCATTTTGGTTAGTGTTACAAGGCCAGGTCAGTCAATCATCCAGACTGTTGCCCCTGAAACTACTGAAAAGGCTGCTGCCCCTCTTCAGGAACCACACGTTTGTCTGGCCTCTCAACAGATACCCCTCCGTTGTGGTTGCACCTACGGTACGGCTATCTGTATCGTTGAGGCATGCAAGCATCCCCACAAACAGCAAGGTCCATGGTTCATGGGGGGGGGGGGGGGGATTATATATATGTATATAAATGTAATAAAAAAAGGGAAAGCGTAACGCCCACAAATCTGTAAAAGTTCTTGGCCGATTTACTACAGATTTTTACACGATACTCTTTTGAACATTAGAGAGGGTGGAGGAGGAATGGGGAGGTTGTGCGCGGAGAGATGGAGGCAGGAGCAGACGTAGGGAGCTACTAAACATTCAGATGGAAATGGACAGAGAGAGGGGGCAGGAGGAGATGGACAGAGAAAGTGGGAGGCTATGCACAGAGAGACGGGGGAGGATGATATGTTTGGTTGGTGTTACTGAACATTCAGACAAAAATGGACATGGAGGGAGGTGGGTGGAGGAGATCGGCAGAGAGAGGAGGCAGGAGGTTATGCACAGAGAGATGAGAGGGAGAATAGGAAGTGTACAGAGAGAGAGAGAGGGGTATGATAAGATGGGCAGAGAGAAGGGGAACAAGGAATTTATGATGTATAAGAAATTCTCATACATATTTAGCAATCGCGAAACTTTGCTGAGGTCACTAGTCTTTTATAAAAGATTGTTAAAATTAAAAGAAAGGAAATTAACAAATTAACTGTTTTTCATCCTTCTGTATTTTGTGCTTCCCGAAAATGTTCATGGAACACGCAGCTTTGTTTAAAAGTGTACCGTGGTCAGAAATCGAAACCTGACCTCCCACGTAGTCGGCGATCATTGTAACACGGAGCCACGCTATAAACCGGTACAGTGGCCTTGCTGTAGCGTATCAAGCATACTGGGAAAACTTCAAAGTCCATTTTCTCGAGAGTCCTTGGGAGTTGCATAGGGATGCTTTTGGTGATTGATATTTGGGTTTTGAAATTCGTAAATACAAAGAAGTTCAAAATTCCATTTGCCGTGTCGTTTCCTCGTAAGTCGTACTTACCTCGTTGTTGCGAAGGCGGTATGGGATTCGATGATGAAAAATGGCAGGAAACTTCAAACTCTGTCACTGTCGTGTATACCAGTGATAAGGAGCCCGATAGCTGGGCTCAGTGTCGAGGTTTCCAAAAGCTCGAAGTTGGCTGCCTCAGATGGAAAACGTCCTGTATATTGCATGCAGTCCTGTATATTGCATACCGAACAGGTGTGAGCGATAGTAGCTACAGACGAGATAATTGAAACATTCACTCTATCCAGCTGCCACATCCATTTCATGCCTTTCGAGGAATTTTTTAGTTCGATAATTATTATTATTATCATCTTCTTATGGATCAAAGCAAATGAAGCCTCCTGATTCGTCAGTTAAATTGCTCTTCTAGGAAGACAGAAGGACCATTCCGAACTGCAGGAACTATCGATTTGCTTGCTCAGCTGTATGTAGGAGGACATACTGGAGACTAACGAAAGATTCCTACCGTATAGGCTTTGAGTCTTTTATTGTCAGTAAAAACTGATTGTTTTCTCATAACTGTGGTTTTAAACCTCTCGATATATGAATAGCTCCAGCATTTTCAGTTTTCCAGATATATGGAACATTCAGCTTAATAGCATGGTCTGCTCCACAGAATATCATTCTTTGTGTAATATTGTAATGATTGTTTAGTAAGCATCAATCAGGAAAAGTTTTGTTTTTAGACGATGTTCTCGTTCCGAAATGTATCCCACTGGCGATCCTTGCTAAGTACATAATCTGGTTATTTGGTTTTTATTTTCAGCAGCCGTTTCCCAAATCATCCACCTTCCCATGTAATCCACCATGCCTGTTAAAAAATTTGGATTGTCTAGATGTAGCGTCTTTGGCAAGTATTCAAAACTTCTTGCGCCAGAACGCAGCCACTGCTTGAATTCTGTAGGAATGTCATCGGAAATCATTGTTTGATTCCATAGGGAAACAACCGTGCCCAACGGCTGTACTCATTTCAACTAGTAAAGGGTAGAGAAGTCAGTCGTAACTATGTTTATTGCATAACTAGATTTCAGTCACTGAGTGGTCATCTTCAGTGCTGCAAAACATGCGAAGAGCCATTTACAATAAAATAACATCATGTCTCATTAAGTACAGTAGCATAAGCTTTAAATGCAAGTCAGTCATAAAATACATTCGGTAAATAAAGTTAAAACAGTAAAAACACTTGCATATGCACATAGTCCCAACTGCACTATGCCACTAGCTAGTTCACACTAGTGCCACTATGTACAACTGTAAAACATTAGTTTCTTGTACATAAGATTTCAAAAAGTATAAAATAATAAATGAAACATACGACTTGTGAATGTAAAAATAGTTAATACGTGCTGTCATGCTTCATGCATGTATCGAGGGCGCTGTATATGGATATGACCTACAGTGAAGCCAGCTAAGTTTTAACTCAACCTCTGACACTGTACTACCACATCGCATACGCCTTTAGGCAATGAACCTGTATCTACATCTACATCTACATTTATACTCCGCAAGCCACCCAACGGCGTGTGGCGGAGGGCACTTTACGTGCCACTGTCATTACCCCCCTTTCCTGTTCCAGTCGCGTATGGTTCGCGGGAAGAACGACTGTCTGAAAGCCTCCGTGCGCGCTCTAATCTCTCTAATTTTACATTCGTGATCTCCTCGGGAGGTATAAGTAGGGGGAAGCAATATATTCGATACCTCATCCAGAAACGCACCCTCTCGAAACCTGGCGAGCAAGCTACACCGCGATGCAGAGCGCCTCTCTTGCAGAGTCTGCCACTTGAGTTTGCCAAAAATCTCCACAACGCTATAACGCTTACCAAATAACCCTGTGACGAAACGCGCCGCTCTTCTTTGGATCTTCTCTATCTCCTCTGTCAATCCGACCTGGTACGGATCCCACACTGATGAGCAATACTGTATGTATGTATGTAGATGCCCAATCAAGACTGTAAACTATCATGTGTTGCCAAAGGACTTTTTATTAATGCTAAATTATGCCCCTACACACTTCAAAAGGTTGATGGAATAGTGAAACTATAATTTAATTTTGTGGCCAGGTTAGATGGGTATGTAATGAAAATCAAAGTTACCATAAGTTCTATTGTTTATTATAAATCCTCACACAAAAAGAATGCATTAGTTGCACTAAAGTATGACACGAACGTGTTTAATAAAATCCTATTTACCGAGAATTTATCGGAAGAACATGAAACATTTACAAGTGACTAAGGTTGGCGGAGACTCAAAACAAGGAAAGGATAGGTAGGTTACTACATTATTAGCACACTGATCCATTTCCGACATCTGACGACAGTGACTGTAAAAATTTGAGTTCGTAAAAATTGTGCATGCCAGATGAGCCTTTTCCTCTCATTCATTACCACTCTAACGTCTACTGAGTGCATTGAGACCGACACACGCCGAAGCCGATTGCAGATCTTACCTTTTTTTTTAACAGCGTCGTTGTCCGCCAGTGCTGCTGTCCCGAAAAGCTGCCTAACGCAAACTTTAGATCATGCTCCATTTGGAGCCGCAAAGTGAAATGACTACTTTTGACACTGAATTCTGCGAGCGGCCATCCAGTCACAAGACTCAGTTCTCGTGGAGCCTCCTGCCATATCTCAGTAATTTTCCAAACTACTACATCAGACCAGGCTGGCCAATGAAATTCTCGCATTTTCGAGCCCAGAAGCCTACAGCAAAGGAAAGGAATTTGTTTCGGCTCTGTCCTGTAGGTGCCTCAAAGGAGCGGATTAACAATTTTCCTATAACACTCCGAAGATTCCTATCTGCTTCACATATCTGAGGGCCCAGCTACGGGTCTGCAGGTATCTTTGGGATGAGAAAGTTGCAGTCTCACGCTTACAGAATCCTCACACCTTGCCTGCCGTGTTCTGCCGAGAGCCTAGAGTTACAGGTCTATTCGGAAAGTAAGGAACGATAGGTCGCGAAATGGAAACGGCAGCTAAAATCAAAACTGTTTTATTTGCAACAGTTAGCTACAACTTCCAGCTACTTATCTCCATAGTCGCTGAACCGACTTAGACGTTTCTCGTAGCGTTGTACCAATTTTCCAATACCCTCGTTACAGAAGGCAGCCACTGGTGCTTTCCACTAATTCTCTACGCTGGCCTACAGCTCGTTGTCTGTGACAAAATGTTGTCTTCACAGCCAGCGGTTCATGTGAGCAGAGATTAAACTCAGAGAGCGAAAATTACGGGCCGTATTGTGGGTAATTAAACAGTTCCTATTGAAAACGAGGGGGCATCTTCATTGCCCCTGCAGAATGCGGCTGAGAATTGTCTTGAAGAAGAAAACGCGCCACAGTTATGTAATGTTGGCTGCATAGTTGCAGGCGAAATATCTCACCAGTCCCTCGTACTTGGCAGAAGACACTATTGTTCTAGGTATCTTTATGTGCTCCCCTTGTGCTTAGAACTAAAACGAACGACGTAATGCGATCGACGGGCATATTTGAGACACTGCCCAACACACCTGTGCAAAACTTCATCGGAATTTCACTGTGGCATCCATTTCGCGACCGATCGTTCCTTACTTTCCGAATAGCCCTCGTATCCAGAATGAGATTTTCACTCTGCAGCGGAGTGTGCGCTGATATGAAACTTCCTGGCAGATTAAAACTGTGTGCCCGACCGAGACTCCAACTCGGGACCTTTGCCTTTCGCGGGCAAGTGCTCTACCATCTGAGCTACCGAAGCACGACTCACGCCCGGTGCTCACAGCTTTATTTCTGCCAGTATCTCGTCTCCTACCTTCCAAACTTTACAGAAGCTCTTCTGCGAACCTTGCGGAACTAGCACTCCTGAAAGAAAGGATACTGCGGAGACATGGCTTAGCCACAGCCTGGCTACCCTCGTATAATTACCTATAGCTCTGACAGAGCCTGCTTGGTGTCCACCAGTATATTGCTCTCCTATCGGCATACTGGCGCCGCCTTTATTGCTTTCTCCATCCAAGGCTCACTGCTGTCGGCCTTCCGGGACCTTTACTGTATTTTACAACGCTCTCACCGCAGAAAAAAGAGTTAGGAACATGGCAGCGGCCATCATCTCGCGCAGAATTCCAACGACGGCGTCACCTGCTGTCTGCATTGTGTCAGCTCGCGATGGCCAACCGCTCACCCTGTCCAGTGTGCAGAACAGGATTCGCGCAACGCTGTCCTCCCTGGCGTCGGCGTCATCTTCACAACCTGCGTTAAGTTAATGGCGCCCATCGGCCCGCTTTTATCTGATGTCTGTCTGTGAAACTGCCAGCCCAGCCAAACGCATCTTTCAAGAAATAAAACGCCTACAAGTACTTCATGTATTGGCAATTTTATCTGATAATCTTTAATAAAATAAAGGAATGAACTGTTTTCAAATCAAATTAATTCGATCTACATATCACTCTATATAATTTGCAGCTCAAATATCGATAATGTGAAGTCGAAGAAAACAGTCAGTTTCGCCGTCTTTCAGCATGAATAGTCCAGTTGGGACTATGTGCACAAACTCGTGTTTACTTTTACTGGTATGCCTGACGTTCATTTAAAGCTTATGCAACTGTACATTTAATAAGTCATGCATGTTACCTTATTGTAACTGCTTCTTCACTAGTTTTTAGCACTGAAGATGGCCACTCAGTGACCTAAATATAGATATGCAACAAACATTTTTGTGACTGATTGCTGCTCCCTTTTCTACTTGTCATCAACAATGGCGGCCGAAGAAGTCGTCGATATTCTGAGAAAAAGAGGCGTAAGCTACAGGAAAAGACGGATAATATAGCCCACAATACGTAGAAGAATCAAGAGGGAAAAAAAGGAGTGATAGACCAAGAACACAGTGCTGTATTTGAAAAGGGTGTAAGATGGAAATTAGTCTTTCGCCGCTACTCTTCATTCAATAAATCAAAGAAGCAATAAAGGCAATAAAAGGAATGTATAAGAATGGTATTAAAATTCACGCCGAAAGGATATCGCTTATACGACTCAATGATGACATTGCTATTCTTTGATTGAGTGCAAACCGAAGAAAGACGGAGTAGATGAGAAGTAGCTGAAATGAGATTAGAGAAGCTTAACATCAAAACTGGTGATCATGAAAATTAATGAATTCTGATACCTTGGGAGAAAAGCATTTGAGATGCCGTGTTACAGAAGAATGCTGAAAATTAGTTGGACTTATAACTAAGGAAAGAGGAGGTTCTCAACAGAATAAGCGAAGAATTGAACATATGGAAAACATTGACAAGAAAAAGGGACAGGATGGTAGGGAACATGTTAAGGCATCAGGAAATAACTTCAATGATAGTAGAGGAAGACGCAAATTCGAATACACCCAACAACTGATTGAGGACGTAGGGTGCCAGTGCTAGTCTGAGATTAAGAGATTGGCACCGAAGAGGATTATATATATATATACACTGAAGAGACAAAGAAACTGGTACACCTGCCTAATATCGTGTAAGGCACCCGCGAGCACGGAGAAATGTCTCAACACGACGTGGCACATGGACTCGACTAATGTCTGAAGTAGTGCTGGAGGGAATTGTCACCATGAATCCTGCAGAGCTATTCATAAATTCGTAAGAGTAGGAGAAGCTCTCTTCTGAACAACATGTTGCAAGTCATCCCAGATATGCTCAGTAATGTTCACGTCTGGGGAGTTTGGTGGCCAGCGGAAGTGTTTAATCTCAGAAGTGTGTTCCTGGATCCACTCTCTAGCAATTTGGACGTGTGCAGTGTCGTATTGTCCTACTGGAATTGCCCATGTCCGTCGAAATGGACAATGGAAATTAATAGATGCAGGTGATCAGAAAGGATGCTTACGTACGTGTCACCTGTCAGAGTCGTATCTAGACCCATTAGGGGTCCCAATCACTCCAACTGCACACATCTCACATCATTACAGTGCCTCCACAATTTTGAACAGGCCCCTGCTGACATACAGGGTCCATGGATTCATGAGGTTTTCTCCATACCCGTACACGTCCATCCGTTCAAAACAACTTGAAACGAGACTCGTCCGACCAAGCGACATGTTTCCAGTCACCAACAGTCCAGGGTCGGTGTTGACCGGCCCAGGCGTAAAGCTCTGTGTCGTGCAGTCATCAAGGGTACACGAGCGGCCCACCTAACACTGCCACTTCATATATTTTCCAAACGAAACAGAATGTGGAAAATTCAATTGGCCAGTGATGCACCTGTGTCAGTGTCTCAGGGGTTCACACAGTGGCCCAAAACGCAAAATCCAAAAATTATATAAACATCATTTTCAACACAAAGTAACGTTGATTTAAATGGCATATGTGTGTTTTCTTTCCTATAGACATGAAAACTAGAGGTACATTAGTGATGGCAGACTTGTTTTCACTGTTCTAAGCCTAATACCTTCTGAAATACGTAGACTACGTAGACTTTAAAGGACGTCAATGACGCCACAGTTTCCGCTGTAATACGCAGAGCTGGGGTTGCCTATAGCAGGCCCCAGAATAGTGCAGGCAACTCGCGTTACGTATTCCTTGAACTGCATGAAATAGATGTTGCAGCTGGACAGGACGAACATATCCCATAACTGAAAACTGTTCTACTTCTTTATTTTAGCAAGCTTGCCCAATTTGTGCTGCTATCAATGAGTAAGCTTCTTACTGATAAATACTGCATTCTTGAGCCCAGTCCATTTTCTGGTTTGCTTCCATCTGAATATTCTTCAATAGAATAGTGTTTATTTTCTTCCATCTCAGTTACTCTTGTGATGTCTACTGGACGTTGCCAACTTTTGCATCCTGTGTCGATGTCTATTGCCTGTTTGGTGTCTTTATTTTAGATTGTATTATAACATGTGGCCACTTCTTGTCTGTTAATTATTAAGGGCGTCAGCTCTGAAAAAACACATAGTGGTTTAATGGATGTCATCCTGGAAACTTGTGAGTTATTAATTTTAGTGCGGTTGTATTATCAGGCGTTGATGTTTACTTAGTAGAACTAGATCATCTGCAAAAGAAACTATTAGACAATTATGGCTCTGAGCACTATGGGACTTAACATCTGAGGTCATCAGTCCCCTAGAATTTAGAACTACTTAAACCTAACTAACCTAAGGATATCACACACATCCACGCCCAAGGCAGGATTCGAACCTGCGGCCGTAGCAGTCGCGTGGTTCCGGACTGAAGCGCCTAGAACCGCTCGGCCACCGCGGCCCTGCCAGACACTTATGTTCTAACATTAGTTCATGTGAAACTGTCTTGTGCCTAGGGCCTCCTGTCGGGTAGACCGTTCGCCTGGTGCAGGTCTTTCGATTTGAGGCCACTTCGGCGACTTGCGCGCCGATGGGGATGAAATGTTGATGATTAGGACAAAACAACACCTAGTCCCCGAGCGAAAAAAATCTGCGCTCCAGCTGGGAATCGAACCCGCGCCCTTAGGATTGACATTCTGTTGCGCAGACCATTCAGATACCAGGGGTGGACATATGAAACTGTAATAACATGCCTTATTTGTCACCTGATGTGCTCCAGGCTTCTTGAATGATACTAAAATATGTGTGATTCCTACTGAATTGCACTTACAAACGACAAAGAATGTGTAAGAAGTGGTATTATATATGATAAGGGCCTAGTTCATCTAGAAGAAGAAAAAAGAGACACGCTGAAATATTTGCGCAGGCAAACAGTTTAGCGAGTTACCTATTTGGCCACGAAAACCAGCTTATAAAATTACAAGAATACTTTTTTAATATCCAGCCTACGCACATTCCTCCGAATCCTCTACATCGCGTTCGCAGAAACCGTAGAGGAAAAATTACGCTGATTAAACGTCGCACAGAGCCACATAAGCGGAAGTGCCCTATATCAAAAACAACTCTCTGCCACACATTTTCATTGATCTTCGAAATACACGGAAAACAATCATAATAGCAAGAAGGAGTTGTGTAACATAAACGAAAGTTGATGGGTGTGTTTCTACATCTGAAAGATGATGTCTATTCAAATTTCGCGCCAGTCCCGAAAGAGCGGCACTTGTAGCGCCACTATAAGAATGAAAATCAGGATTCCTTTCAGTACACGCTATAACCGTCGTAAGCGTTAGTTACCTTTGAAATAGAACGTGGTGAGTTAATGTCAGTCAATAACGCGTTTAAGACGACAAACACACCATTATTAATACCTCGCTAAGTTTGAACGAGGTCGTTTAACAGGGCTAAGAAAAGCTTGATGATCCTTCTGCGGCGTTGCTGAACGACTGGGCAGGAACGTAACCACTGTATATGATTGCTGGCTGAGGTGGTCACGAGAATGTACGCCCGCAAGAAATGCGGACGACCACGTTCAAATGGCTCTGAGCACTATGGGACATAACTTCTGAGGTCATCAGTCCCCTAGAACTTAAGAACCACTTAAACCTAACTAACCTAAGGACATCACACACATCCATGCCCGAGGCAGGATTCTAACCTGCGGCCGTAGCGGCCGCGCGGTTCCAGACTGTAGCGCCTAGAACAGCTCGGCCACAGCGGCCGGTCCTGACGACCACGTGGCACTATCGAGCGCAAAGACCGTCGTGTTCGGCGTATGGCTAAGTCGTATCGTACTGTACCTGCAACAGCTGTAAGAGCAGCAATTTGCACCACAGTGACACAACGAACTGTTGCAGATCGGTTACTCCAGTGGTGTCAAGCGGCAGCTCATTAGAGGGCAGCTTCATGTTGTCCATTTACAAGTTTTCTAAATAGCTTTTACCAGTTAGTAATTCCTGCACATCAACTTTTACACAATACAATAACGAAAATTCTTTCACGAAACACAAGTGGTTGTCAAGGAGAAACTTTTCAGTTTGTTTTCAAATTTTGTTTTGCTGTCTGTCTGACTCCTTATATCACTGGGTAAGTGATCAGAAATTTTGGTTGTAGAATTATGCACCCTTTCTAGTGCTGCATCTTGCCTTAATATGGAGTAATGAATGTCATTTTTTCTTCTGCTATTGTAATTTTGTTCATCACTGTTCCTTTTGAACTAGATTACTTACAACAAACTTCATGAGGGAATAAATATACTGCGAGACATTGGTCAAAATGCCTGACTCATAGGCAAATGTCTACAAGATGATCGTGGGTGAGCACCACTTATTATTCTTATAGCATGTTTGTTAGAAATGAAGACTTTCTTTGCTAAAAATGATTTACCCAGAACCTTATTCCATATGACATTATCTAATGAAAATATGAAAAATACGTCAGTTTACTGATTTGTCTCTCCCAAGATTTTCTGTGAGTGTAAGTGCAAATGTGGCTGAACTAAGTTGTTTTAGGAGTTCCAAAATGTGCTTCTTTCAGTTTAAATTCTCATTTGTGTGGCCAACTAAATTTTTTTATGTTTAATCACTATTTTTATTGTGGTCTTTAGTCCGAAGATTGATTTTACGCACCTCTTCACGCTACTCTATCCTGTGCAAGTCTTTCCATTTCTGTAAACTACAACCAGTAGAATCTGTTTACTGTAACCAAGCCTTGCCTTCCCTCTATAATTTTACCCCTGACACTCCCTCCATTACCAAATAAAGTATTCCTTGATTCCTCAAGCTGTGTCCTGTCAAAATACGCCTTGTTTCAGTTAAGTTTTGCCACAAATTTCTTTTCTCCTAGACTCGCTTCAGTAACTCTTCAATACTAACTCTATCTATCCATCTAATCTTCAGATTTCTTCTAAGGCATCACATTTCAAAACCTTGGATTCTGTACTTCCCTGACCCATCTATAGCCCACGTTTCACTTCCATGTAAGGCTACACTCCAAGCGAATACTTTCATAAAGGACATCTTAAAACTTAAATTTATATTCGATGTTAAGATATTCCTTTCTTTCAGAAACATACTTTTTGTTATAGCCTGTCTGCATTTTATATTCTCTTTACTTAGGCTATCATCACTTATTTTTGTGTCCAAATTCGTCTGCTACTTACGAATTATTCATCCGTATGGCCACTGCTTATAGTATCTCATTTCCTGATCTAATTTTCTCGGCATCATCTGATTTAATTTTTGATAATGCGTTACTGTTGCACGAAAGTGACAGAAAGTCACTTTTTTTACTATGTAGCTAACTGGAATGCAGTTCTATAAAACATTTGTAGAAAGTGTACATACTTCTTGTTGTGCTTTACGAAAGAAGTAAGAGTTTGATATTTAAATACCAATGCAAGGAGAGGAAGTTTTGAGATGCTTAAACTGGGAAAACCGAGAAAGCGAACGGGAAAATAAAACATTCCTGAACCACCTTCGTTTCGCTGATGACATTATTGTTTGCCCTGCTGCAGCTAACCTGAATATCATACTGGCAACTGACCCTTAACATAGACAAATGTAATGCATTGCGAATACATAGAAAGAAGAATCCTTTATTGTATGACTAGCTGACCCGGCGAACTCTGTTCCGCCTTAAAGCCAATAAATAATCAGATTTTGGATGTTAAGTTCAATTTTTTATTAGGACAAATAAAAATTAAGTATTTTAATGATTCTTTATGTTTTTTGGTGCGTAGCTTCCACTCTTCAATCCAGTACCTTGTGATACACGACATTTTTTGTTTTATTATCAGGCGCAAGAACAAACAACGCATATGGTCTCCCGACCCGTGAACATGCCACATATAATTGACCATTTGAAAAATATGGATATTCCAGATTTAAACCACAAACTTTCAAGGATTGGCCTTGTGATTTGTTAATGGTCATGGCGAATGCAAGACGGATCGGAAATTGGAGTCTTTTAAACTCAAACGGCACATCGGTTGGGACCATCGGGATCCTCTGAATGAGAACTTCCTCACCCTCGAATTTTCCTTTGAGTATCGTCGCGTAAATAACATTGGTCATCAATTTACTTACCTCAAAACGTTTACCATTGCACAGTTTTGGTTGGTTTATGTTTCGAAGCATGATTACTACGGAGCCAACTTTTAGGCGTAAATTGTGCGGTGGTATGTCAGGCACATCCTAAGAGTTTAAAAATTCGATTGCATAGTTGGTGGCTTCATCTTCATTTGTTACACAGTCAATAGATTTGAATAAATGCATTTTACCAATGATCTCATTCTGAATTATGTAGTTTAGGTCATCTACATCTTTATTCTTAGCCGCTAAAATTGGTCGCTCACTCAACCATTCATTACTTTTGTAGTTAGTAATGATGTTTGGGAATACTTTGTTGATAAGTTCGTCTTTCGATGAGACACAGTTACAGAAATTATGAGGAAATGAAATCAATCCGCTCGATTATTCGACAGGTACTCGACCATTACCGATAGTCAGCAATTGCTCAAAGAAATCTTCAGCAGATGTACCATTAAGCAACGCAACTCTCATGTTTGTTGTCAGTTAAAGTTTCTTCACAAAGCGCCATAGATTCGATGATTTGAGGCAAGCATTTATTTCATCTGCAGCCATTGATCTTTTAACTACTGGCAGTGTATGGCGGAATTCGCCAGACAGTAAAATCATTGCTCCTCCAAAACATCTCGAGTCATTGCGTAGATCTTTCAATGTTCGGTTAAGTGCCTCTAATGCACGTTTATGAGCCGTTGTGCATTCGTCCCAGATCTTGGATGCTGATAAAACTTCGGCCACTGCTGAGTTTTTTGTAATATTACATGTTGGTTATTCAATAGCTTCAAGATTTAACGGTAATTTTAATGCTGACTGAGCCGTACGGCATCTTTCTAACAATGTGTCTGCTATTCCGGAAGAACCAACTGCAACCGCAATGTTGGATCTCGCACGAACAGTGGCTAAAACTACTGACATGAGGAATGTCTTGCCAGTTCCACCAGGGGCATCCAGGAAATATAAACCACTATTTCCATCATCAATT
This sequence comes from Schistocerca serialis cubense, assembly GCF_023864345.2. NCBI lineage: Eukaryota > Metazoa > Arthropoda > Insecta > Orthoptera > Acrididae > Schistocerca > Schistocerca serialis. Next base: position 1,203,504,264 of record NC_064638.1, on the reverse strand, counting down.
GCCTTCATTAATGTATCATAAACTTCCTTTTGTTGGGGGTTCAACAGGGGTACATTCGTTTGAACTACTAAATCTAATTTGCGTTTTGTTATTCCACGCCAGATGCGTTTCTGTTATACTACGTTTTATAGCGGTCGAACGGGATAAAAAGTATCCTATGCCCGTCTCCTGGTTCTAAGCTACCTCTCCACCAATTTTCAGCCAAATCGGTCCAGCCGTTCTTCAGTTATAAATAGTGTAACTAACACGACTTTCTTTTATATAAATACATTAAGTATTCATTACACATTTCTGAACGCACGCGTAATATTTTTCAATTTTTTTTAAAAAAAATACACATAATAGTTTATTCATCCATTTTAAATAGTTTATGAACACATGTATAAATGTCAATCATTACTTACAGATTTTGACAAAAAAATTTGTCAGCTCCGAAACTAAAAAGCTTTTAGGGAAAATAACGCATTTTTCAAGTATTCGTCAATTCTTCATTATTTTTAAGATGTATTCTGCTATTCGGGGCGGAGACAAATCCAACAAATCAAAAACCATGAAAATTTTTATTCGTCAATTTTTCATTATTTTTAAGATGTATTCTGCTATTCAGGGCGGAGACAAATCCAACAAATCAAAAACCATGAAAATTTTTATTCGTCAATTTTTCATTATTTTTAAGATGTATTCTGCTATTCGGGGCGGAGACAAATCCAACAAATCAAAAACCATGAAAATTGGTCCAGCAGATCTCGAGTTAATAAGTGTTGTAACAAACCCGACTTTGTTTTATATATATATATGTATTATGTATTCTACTATTCGGGGCGGAGACAAATCCAACAAATCAAAAACCATGAAAATTGGTCCAGCAGATTCGAGTTATAAGTGTTGTAACAAATCCGACTTTGTTTTATATATATAGATTATATGATAGTGGAACAAACATTGGTAGCAGTTACGTCTGTAAAATATCTGGGAGTATGCGTACGGAACGATTTGAAGTAGAATGATCATATAAAATTAATTGTTGGTAAGGCGGGTGCCAGGTTGAGATTCATTGGGAGAGTCCTTAGAAAATGTAGTTCATCAACAAAGGAGGTGGCTTACAAAACACTCGTTCGACCTATACTTGAGTATTGCTCATCAGTGAGGGATCCGTACCACGTCGGGTTGACAGAGGAGATAGAGAAGATCCAAAGAAGAGCGGCGCGTTTCGTCACAGGGTTATTTGGTAAGCGTGATAGCGTTACGGAGATGTTTAGCAAACTCAAGTGGCAGACTCTGCAAGAGAGGCGCTCTGCATCGCGATATAGCTTGCTGTCCAGGTTTCGAGAGGGTGCGTTTCTGGATGAGGTATCGAATATATTGCTTCTCCATAATTATACCTCCCGAGGAGATAACGAATGTAAAATTAGAGAGATTCGAGCGCGCACGGAGGCTTTCGGGCAGTCGTTCTTCCCGCGAACCATACGCGACTGGAACAGGAAACGGAAGTAATGACAGTGGTACGTAAAGTGCCCTTCGTCACACACCGTTGGGTGGATTTCGGAGTATAAATGTAGATGCAGATACGGAAAAACATCAGGTAAAAAATCAGATAGGTGTGAAAATTGATTGGAATGCGACTGAAAGAAAGTATAGCCAACGAACGAAACAGGAATTTGTTCAAATTAACAATCAGCACACAGCACTAGCCGAGAAATTGTATTATTTCAAGTTTTAACGAAAGTAACTGGATGAACATAACACTAAAGAAAGAAACGTAACAGAAAGAATAACGTGGTGAGCAGTTGTAAACTAAATTTCCGATGCGTGGAAAGGAAAATTGAAACCATTTTACCAGTTTTGACATATGACAATAAGACAGCACCATCAATACGAAAATCACTCAAAATCTGAAGGTTTCTGAACGAAGGAAGGAAAGGTGCATGTGGGGAATTGTTAAAAGTTGGAGGAAAACAAACAAATGTATCAGGGAGGAGGCTGGGGGCTGGAGAATCTAATTACGACTGAAATGATGATGTGGGCTTGCTATGTACCTAAGTGAATGGGTGGTAGATGCGCAGAAGTGCTTTGCTAGTTTTTTTTTTTTTTTTTTTTTTTTTTTTTAAAGAACCATACCGTACGACGACCTGATGATGGAAAGTGAGTGGATTACTGACATTTGGAGGCCCATATTATCCTGTGGACTAAATTAGAAAGAAAATTACAGTCTAATGAGTAATGTACAATGTCTGACAAAAAATGACGCGCCCAGAATGAGAGGTGAAGCGAAATGAAACTTTACGGGTGGAGGGGTTATGTAATGTTGTTAGTGATTACAAAATCGAATCAAATTTACATAGAACTTGGCAATATGAACGCACATATCAACATGACGTTGCACACATCTGGCCTCGAAGCGCGCGCTAATTCGTTTGAGAGGGGTATCATATGGCCATTGTATCCTCATCTGAGGCTTCGCAACATTTCGTTGATATCTTGGATACTGGCTCTGGAGCGAGGTTGCCTTCCAATCTGTTCTCACACATAAAGCTGTGGATCTTGATGACCATGACATTACTTCAACAACACGCAGACATTTCATAGATACAGGTCCCGTCTGTGGACGAGCATTGTCATGTTGAAAAATGGCACCACGATACTGTCACGTGAGAGGTAACACACGAGTACATAGGATGTCTGTGACTTACCGTTCTGCTGTCAGAGTTCTCCTCAGTCACTACCAGTCTTGGCTTGAAGTCATAACCGGTGGCTCCCCAACATGACTCTAGGAGTAATACTGCTGTGTCTCTCCGAAACACTGGAAGACTGGGACCTCTCTGCACGTCGCCGCTCTACTCGGTGTCAATGGTCATCTGGGTTAGTGCAGAAATCCAATTCACCTCTCAACACAATGCGATACCATTCACCTGCAGACCATGCTTCCCGTTCACGGCACCGCTCCAAACGCAGCCGTTTGTGTTGTGTCAGTGACAGGCTACGCATGAGATGGTAATTCCCTAGTTTGGCTGCTGATAGTCTCCGACCAATGGTGCGGGATGACACAGAATGTTGTTGGTAGTCCATTACTCCTTCTCGGATAACAAGCGCAGACGTGAAGCGGTTACGATGAGCTTGGTGCGTTCCCATGCAGTCCAACGTTGGATCACTGCCACACCCGAATTCCCCACAAGTCTGCATACTGTACGGTTCTACCAGCTGGCCAAATGGAGACCCACAACGTGGCTCCTATCAAACTGTCAGGTGCTGATAACGCTGTCTCACACGATTATGCGGCATCTCCATGTCCTCCACTGCGATCACACATCTGATGCTTTAACTGCTTTATAAATACCGTAACAGGACTGGTAACAACACTAATACATGCGGGTTGCCTTTCTACCATTCACAGAAACTGCAAGTCTAAACATTTACATACATACTGATGGTGTGTACGTTTACGGAGTTGTAGCGACATCCGACGATGACTTCTGGGCTCATCACTTCCCGTCAGTGTCTATTGGAAACTTGTCAGGTTAAAAGACCATTGTATGGAAGAATACATCACGGTTCGCTATTGATTCTGGTAGCTCTTGCACTATGTACCAATTGTGGATCAGATATCCGCTCTACATCGAAATCTCGCGAATTTTTGTAACAATATGTCTCTCATATATTGCGCTGCTGATAGGAGGAAATAGAGCTAATAGATTGCTTTGAAATATGTTACGCACTGCCTGTCGAGGGCAAGGGCTTAAGCGAAAACGGAACTGAGTCACAAGCAACGGGGAACGGTAGAAAAATTGAGAAAAACGAGCCACGAGGTGGGAGACGTGAGGGTTTTCTATTATAAATGAGGCAGTGAAATAATGAAACGCCTATCAAGGAGGTTATGAGTCAAAACAGAGAGACACTTTTGAAAATAAATTACGGAATTCCCCCCTGAGGCCAGAATGTATTCAATATTTACCAGCTATTAAAGGCAAAGTTTCTAAAGAGCACGCACAAAGTGTAGCATAGTACATAAATAGAACATGAGGTATGGGAAAACCACGCACAAACAAACAGAGAACGTTCTAAATTTAATGCTGTAATTCTATCTTAAAATGAGACGGAGAGTAAAAAAGATATGATTAAATACTAAATTGTACATGCGAGGGGGAAATTGTGAGGGAGGAAATACCACTAGTGGAAGGAACAGGGCGAAGCGACATTAACGGGCCGACGCGTCGCGTCATTAGTCTGATAGCAGGAGGAGGAGAAAGAGGTAAAGGCTGTGGACGCCACGAGTCGAACATGTGGCTCTGGGGAGATCTTTAGATCGTTAATTTAGGCCATCGGTATCCATTTCAGTGACTGGGGACTGCGGCAAATGGTCCCACGTAGAACTTTGATGGTAAGCGCTGCTCGGTCAGAACTGGAAAAAAGGAAAAGGCCTTCTAAAACAGAGTTACTCCTAAACAAAAACATACAAGCCATAATCAATAGAGATGTAATGCTTTCTGTTTTTTCTTTGTTTTCCCTATAGTAATTTTTATGTATAGAGTGAACCCGAAACCATCCGCCGACAAAATTTTGGAAGTTGTTCGCGAATATTGTCTATTTTGCTGTATGGGGCCAGTGATCTCCGGTGGCAAGTTAGAGAGTAGTTGTATTTCGTTTCGTTTCTTATCTTTTTGTCTGTATTACGCTGAAAATATCTGTACAACACTGAAAATGTTGACGTTATGCTCTGTGTGTCTTGTTTGGAAACAAAATTGTTCCATTCACTCCCTGTTCATCGTGACATTCGCATCTAACGTAGCGAAGCAAGACACTACAGGCTTCACCCCGTTCTTCCCGCTTCACAATCCGGGACCGAAACGACAATGGGTACACTGTTCCCGTTTCAACCGGACGGTACTCAGGATGAATACTTGATAAAGTCTGATCAGCAGGACCGAATAAGCAAGAAAGTCGCCTCGTCCCCGGACGCCAGGAGTAGAACCGAGAATGCGGTAACACCAAGCACTTGCCAGCGATATACAGTCCGGGAGATATGGCATAGATATTTATGCCTGTGCGGAATGTGGGCTTGCCGGAGAAGTTACTAAAATGCTACTTTGTACCGTACCGTATTCATCATCGTTTGCGTCACCTCACATACCAGATCGAGAATTATGACCCTTCATTAAGAAGACAAAACGCCAGAGACACCTTCATATGAAGCCCAACTACAGTTCTTAGGTTCAGTTAGACGATTCGGGTTTCTCATTTGAAGAAAATATAAGCCCACTCGATGATCGCAAAGATTCATCACAGTGAAGAGGATGTAGTAACACGACCCGAACGCCGCGCTCCGCCAGCTATGCCATATGGAGGACTATTGACAAGCGCTACACCTAAGATGCTGTAGTCGGCTCGAATGCTACTGAAACAGCGGGTCGCTGTTTCTCCAGGAGATGAAGCAACTGCCTCATGAGCGCTGCGTGCGATCTGGAGCAGCGGACAGCGTCGGTGGCTGGATTACTGCGAGTCGGTAGTTCAAACCCGAGCACCAGCAAATATAACTTTGTAGTATCTATCATTTTTAGAACGTCATCGAAATTTCTTATTTTGGTAATGTCTGAATATTCAGGAATATTCGATGTTTGTGTAAATGGCAATCCCGTCCAGGAGGCAGTTCTGTTCTATTTGTAACTTGCTGTCCGTGATAAACTTGCTTTCAGGGCTAAGTGTTGTATGTCACTGACTACAGATACTGCTTTCGGATTTGGAGTTGACTGTGGTTCGAGTGTACGATCTTCTAGAACGTGGTGGAAACTATGCAATGAGCTCTACTACATAAGTTATGTTGAAAGAACAACAAAGCTCTTTCAACACATCATAGATAGTAGAGTTCATTGCTACAATATTTTTGTGGACAGAACGTGAAGCCTAGACAGTGCACAGCACAGCGCTTTGGTTCTCTTCTTTACACAAATATTCTGTTTTTGCGTGATATATTTTATAGCTGTAAGTTTCTTTTCTCCAAGAGTTGGAAGGGGCAGGTGTTGGCTGAGCGGGTCGTAATATTAGCAACAGACATCGCTACAGTAACTCAGTGCGTGTGAATGTCTGATAGGGGTTTGACTGTGAAACATCTTACCACTTACAGACTTAGATATTGGCAGTTGGCAATTGATGGTTGGAGCGCTGACACATTATCTGAGAATCCAGTAATGCTGGCAACTGATGGGTAATGCATGGGGATCGTATCAACCTGTACCGAATCAAAACAGCCTGAAGATGACGCAATGAAGCGTTGAAACTTGTAGCGACAAAATAAAATCAAATCATAAGGACGGCTGTAGGTGTTTTTGTTTTTTATCACGATAGTAAACGGCCGTCGTTCCAAAGACGTCCTGCTAAAATGATGGACATACAAAAGTTAAATATTGCATGTTACTCGAGATTTCTTTCTTCAGGTCATCAACGGGGTACTACTGCAGTCTCACACACTGCTCATTTTTGATAGTGTCCATTGTTGTATTGTTCCAGCAGTATCCTGGAACCGGTGTTCATACGGCGTCTCACCATAGACGGCCTCCGGCATCGAGACTATGGCACTCGTGGGTGAGTAACGTCTTAATACAGGCACAAAGAAGTGTAAAATAATTTGTTTTAAATCTTGTACTGTTCAGTATCTTCCATTGTTGATTGGGACAAAATTAGAAGCGAGTAGTCTCTATTATATACTCGTTTACTTCTTTATTCGAAGCATAAAAGGTTTCAGACATACGGGTTGATTCAAAAGGATTGCAAAAAAATATACGGAGGTGATAGACGAGTCGAAATTCCGATTTTAATCTTGGAAGGAATCCTCATCATGTGAAAGTTTTGGAATGAGAGGAACAACAACAACGAATTCCCAGTTCCCTTAAGTTCAGCAAGGTTCAAAATGGCTCTGAGCACTATGGGACTCAACTGCTGAGGTCATTAGTCCCCTAGAACTTAGAACTAGTTAAACCTAACTAACCTAAGGACATCACAAACATCCATGCCCGAGGCAGGATTCGAACCTGCGACCGTAGCGGTCTTGCTGTTCCAGACAGCAGCGCCACTTCGGCCGGCTCAGGAAGGTTCATGTAATGTTCGCTCAACAGTGTTATACACCAACATAATACTCCTCAAGCCACCTAATGGTGTCTAGCGAAAGGTACATCTGGTACCATTAACTGATTCCCCTCCTACCCTGTTCCATTCGCGAATGGCACGTGGGAAGAATGATTGTCAGTAAGCCTCTGTACTGGCTCTAATTTTTCGAATTTTCTCTTCGTAGTCATTACGGGAGATGTATGTGGGAGGAAGTAATATGTCATCTGACTTTGGAATGTGCTCTCTCGAAATTTCAATAGCAAACCTCTCCGTGACTCACAACGCCTCTCTTGTAACGTTGAGCATCTCGGAACGCTCTCGCGGCGACTAAACGATCCCGTGACGAAAGGTACCGCTCTTCGTTGGATATTCTGTATTTCTTCTACCAGTCCTACCTGGTAAGGATCCCATAGTGATGAACAATGTTCAGAAGGTGTTCAAAAAGGCGACCACCACATTCAATACTCGAATGACATCTTCGTCGAAAAGTCTGGTGCTCTTTACAGAGGGCATTAGGAATCGCATGGACCTCATCAGACGCTGCAAGTGTCCTGGCGAGAAATGGATCTTCCTCGGGAATTTTTGTCGCATACACGAGGCTTTTAATACGAAAAAGAAAGCTTCACACTAGGAGAGCGAGTTGGTCATGCTGGTGGATCTTACCACCCGATCCAACACCCAGTTGCATCCACTTGAGATGACCACGTTAAGCGCTACATACCGTTGCAGATCTGTAAGGCACACAATAAACTGTGAAGGGTCTTTGTCGCAAATTAATTTATTAACACGTTTTCACACATCATCATCAGATATAGTTGTGGCAGAAACAAAGTAATTCAATATAAAAAAAAACTGCTTCAGGGAAATATGGGCAATGTGGACAACAGTTTCCATCAGTAGTTATAATTAAGTACAGAAACAAGCCCCACACATAAGATACTGAAAATATAGCTCTCATATATGTAGAGCTAGCTGCCAAACTGACCGTACATCTAGGAACGCACTGATATGGAAAACAATATCCGTCAACAGATGGTATTAGCAACCGTGCAGCTTATATTTTGCTCGTATGTGGGCCCATGCCTCCAAGAATTTTGTGACACAAAGCATTATGCGTAGTAGGCTGTATAGTTACCCTTTATTTGTTGTGTAATTGACTCTAAGACATTTTACAGGACCTGTAAAACTGCATGAACATGAATGAGTATTTCATTAACATGTATACGCTGTGCAATGTCATTAACCAAAATTGTAATTGTATTTACACCAAAAGAGGCAGTCTTATCATTCAAAATTGTTGAGGCTTTCGTGGCCACTTGTTGACAAACTGCCTGTTGGCTTCTGTCTCGGGTTCTTCGGCCGACGTTCATCTAATGATTTTACTGACGTTTCGCCAGCACGAGTGGCTGGCGTTGTCAAAGCTTCACCCTCCATTGCCGGAGATGAATGGAGCCAAGGTCGCGGCCGCAGACTATATGTACCTGGCGCGCCAATATCTGAGGGCTTCTCTGCGGTCATTTCCGGTGCGGTTCTCCTCTTGCTACCTGCGACGGTCGTTCGCTGCAGTACAGGAAGCCAGGATCCGTTTACCTTAAGGCTTTCCTCTTTCTTGTTGAAACTGTTCGCGTGTTTTTGTATTTCTACAGCTTCTCTGAACAAGAGCGTGTGATAGTACTTCCCTACAGCCAGAACTTCAGTGTCGGCGAATTGTATTACGTGGTCGGTCTCACCCAGTGCGTGCTCTGCCACGGCCGATTTCTCCACCTTTAATTGAAAGTCGTTTACCCGGTTTCGTTGGATAAATACGATGTTAGAGTGACTGTGTTCTTCAGAGCTGCAACACAAAATTCCTTCGGAGATGCTTGGATAAGCAAGTAAGATTCCCTCTATGGAGTATAAGCACAATGACAGTTATCGTTAATGATATTCCACAGTGTACATATTTTAATGTAATACTCGTACATGTTCATGTATTTATTGTAGGTGCTGGAAAATGACTTATGAGTCGAAACTGGAGAATCTCACCACAAATAGAGAATAGCTATACAGCCTACAAAGGGCAACGTTTTCTTTCATAAAATAAAAGCAACAGTTGGCTATCAAAGAACATAATCAGAAGGAAAGCATGCAAAGAATATATCGATTACGTACTACATGATTTTGAAAGCCATGGAGGAACCATACTGGGGTAAAACTATAAAAACACTAATTGTGTGATACGCAGATTAAAAATAAATAGCTATAAGAAAATTCTCATACTTCGTGTAGGATGTTAGCTGTCAAAGTTTAAAAAACTAAAGTAATTATTAAAGGAAACGTAAATTAATGAAATTAATTTGCGAACAACGCCCTTCACAGTTCACTGTGTGCCATTTCTGAATGGTCGCCTGCCTAACAGCTGAAAGCATTTCGCTATAACCTGAAGAAAAGTTTCGAAGGACTTGTTCGATGAAGACCTTGTATCTGACTTTCGCTCACTCGCTTTCACTGAGCAGGAATTTTTCCGACCATAAGCCCCTACTCTTAAGTTGTATTTCGACTCCTCCTTGCATTTGTGTGCAATCTTTTGAATCAACCTCAAACGCCCATCTGGAGATGGTTTCAGATGGATTGAGATGGCAGCATTTACACATTAGAAGCAGCAATTTCGCAGAATCATGTCGTCTGCTGTTGCGCTGCACGAAAAATATTTCACAGTTAAGGCAACGTTTATTTACACTGAAGCGCCAAAGAAACTGGTACAGGCATGCGAATGCAAATACAGAAATATGTGAACAGGTAACCGCCTATATAACAGGTGTCTGGTGCAGTTATTAGATCTGTTACTGTTCATACAATGGCAGGAGCTTAAACGTGGTGTTATAGTCGGCGTACGAGCGACGGGACACAGCGTCTCCGAGGCAGTGATGAAGTGGATCCTGCAAGAGCGGGACCAACGTCGACTGAAGAGAATCGTTCAACATGACAGAACTGCAACCCTTCGCAAATTGCTGTAAATTTCAGTGCTGGGTCGTCAAAAAGTATCAGAGTGCGAAACATTCAACGAAACATCATCGATATGTGCTTTCGGAGCCGAAGGCCAACTCGTTTACAGTTGATGCCTGAATGACACAAAGGTTTACTCGTCGCCCGGGACATTTCCGTACCGACCTTGGATTGTTGATGACAAGAAACATGTTGCATGGTCGGGCGAATCTCGTTTCAAATTGTATCAAGCGGATGGATGCGTACGTTTATGGAGACAACCTCACGAAGCCGAGGACCATGTATGTCAGCAGGGGACTGATCAAGTTGGTGGAGGCTCTGTAATGGAATGGAGCGTGTGCAGTTGGTGTGATACGGGATCCCTGACACGTCTAGATACGACTCAGACAGGTGGCACGTACGTAAGCATCCTGCCTGATCACCTGCATCCATTCATGTCCATTGTGCATTCCCACAGACTTGGGCAATTCCAGCAGGATAGTGCGACACTCCACACGTCCATAACTGCTACACAGTGGCTCTAGGAGCACATTTCTGAGTTTAAACACGTCTGTTGGCCACCAGACTCCCCAGACATGAACTGTATTGAGCATATTTAGGATACCTTGCAACGTATTGTTCAGAAGAGATATCCACCCCTCGTACTCTTACGGATTTATGGACATCCCTGCAGGATTCAAGATTTCAATTCCGGCCAGCACTACGTCATACATTAGTCGAGTCCATGCCACGTCATGTTGCGGCACTTTTGTGAGCTCGTGGGGCTCCTACACGATATTAGGCAGGTGTACCAGTTTCTTTGGCTCTTCAGTGTAATTTGAATTGACGTATTTAGTAAGAAAGAGCAAATGTATGTATGATCTACTTGGAGCAAATATATTTACGATCTACTTGAAACAATGATAATTGCTATTCAATTTCTATGTACATATTTTCCTGATTTTGAGTCGGAAGTCGCCGTCGCATCATACATCGCGCAGCCACACGGGGACTTCCGACTCAACAAACGCAAACTGGAAACACTCACGCCAATAGCTTAGCGACATTTTGTGTTCAGAAATCGTGCTGTTAGTGGCAGCTATGGGCCTTATTGTGGCGGTTGCAAATGCCTTTGTGTTCAGGAAGCGGCGCGGCAGTGTGGTGTGCACGGACGTGGCCGGAGAACCCCGCAGGTGCTTCTACGAGGAACTCGTGGAGATGCGCCGGCCTGAGGACGTCGTCACCGACCTGTTGTCCGCCAAAAGGGATCGCCAACCGCTGGAGTCTCACGATGTGGGGTAAGTCTGTAAACAAACAAGTCAATAGCCGGCTCCACTATCACTCGCGGAGTAGTTACAAAAACACGCGTCAGTCTTCCTAACATCCGAGGAGGGAGAACAATAGAAACCCACCTGAGTACGCTGATGGGAAGAAGGAGACAGCCGTAAGCCAACCTTACAAGGTACATGAAGCTGGACGTGGAAGTAAACGTAGTTTCTCACGTGGCTGATGAGTGCTCTGGCACGAACAAGTGGAACTTAGTCTCAGCGTAATCTCTAGTGGCATCACTTTCACTAAGGGGAAATGTTTGTTGTTGTGGTCTTCAGTCCAGAGACTGGTTTGATGTACCTCTCCGTGCTACTCTATCCTGTGCAAGTTTCTTCATCTCCCAGTACCTACTGCAACCTACATCCTTCTGAATCTGCTTAGTGTATTCATCTCTTGGTCTCCCTCTACGATTTTTACCCTCCCCGCAGCCCTCGAATACTAAATTGGAGATCCCTTGATGCCTCAGAACATATCTTACCAACCGATCCCTTCTTCTAGTCAAGTTGTGCCACATATTCCTCTTCTCCCCAATTCTATTCAATACCTCCTCATTAGATATGTGATCTACCCATCTAATCTTCAGCATTCTTCTGTAGTAGCACATTTCGAAAGCTTGACTAAACTATTTACTGTCCACATTTCACTTCCATACATGGTTCAAATGGCCGTGAGCACTATGGGACTTAACAGCTGAGGTCATCAGTCTCCTAGAACTTAGAACTACTTAAACCTAACTAACCTAAGGACATCACACACATCCATGCCCGAGGCAGGATTCGAACCTGCGATCGTAGCGGTCGCGCGGTTCCAGACTGAAGCGCCTAGAACCGCTCGGCCACTCCGGCCGGCTTCCATACATGGCTACACTCCATACAACTACTTTCACAAACGACTTCCTGACACTTAAATCTTATCCAGAAACGCTTTCCTTGCCATTGCCAGTCTACATTTTATATCCTCTCTACCTGGACCATCATCAGTTATTTTGCCTCCCAAATAACAAAACTCATTTACTACTTTAAGTGTCTCATTTCCTAATCTAATTCCTTCAACATTACCCGACTTAATTCCACTACATCCCATTATCCTCGTTTTGCATTTGTTGATGTTCATCTTATACCCTCCTTTCATGACACTGTCCATTCCGTTCAACTGCTCTTCCAAGTCCTTTGCTGTCTCTGACAGAATTACAATGTCATCGGCGAACCTCAAAGTTTTTATTTCTTCTCCATGGATTTTAATTCCTTCTCCAAATTTTTCTTTTGCTTCCTGTACTGCTTGCTCAATATACAGATTGAATAACATCGGGGATAGGTTACAACCCTGTCTCACTCCCTTCCCAACCACTGCATCCCTTTCATGTCCCTCGACTCTTATAACTACCATCTGATTTCTGTACAAATTGTAAAGAGCCTTTCGCTCCCTGTATTTTACCCCTGCCACCTTGAGAAGGAGAAATACGTTCTTAAATTTCGTTATCGATTGTTGAAGATCTAAAGAGAAAATCCAAGAGAATATTGTGAATACCTCAAGATCACTCAACATAGTATGAAGGAAGGTTTGAAATCATTCACTCTTCCGCTAGCCAAAAAGACTTGCACAACATATTTGAGAACGTAATTTCTAAGAATTCGAACAGATGGAAATAAAAAAAAAATGTAAAGCAGTCCGTAATTAGAAAAAGCAGTGATCGGTATAAAACGCAAAAAATTTAATAAAGATAAGTTTCGGTCGTTTTTTCAGATTTTTATTCGTTAGCAACCAGTATTGGCCCTTTCCTCAGACCATCTTCGGGCTTTTCCCCGCAATTATGGCTGCTGGTGGCGACATCCATCGATGTAACCAGTGACATCCTCACTTCTATGGATCTCGCTCAGTCTGCCGCCACCAGTAGCCATAATGGGGGGGGGGGGGAAGACCGAAGATGGTCTGAGGAAAGGGCCGAAACTGGTTGCTAACGAATAAAAATTTGAAAACTCGATCGATATTGTTTTTATTGGATTTACAGATAGAAATACATGTCAAGCGAAATATGCGAAAACAGTAAGCTATCAAATACGACTTTGTTACTCATGCACGACTTACCAGTGGCCTCAAAGCATTTGTTTCAAACTTGTTTATAGTGGACAGTGATTATACTAAGGACAAGTTGTTATAAATGATATGTTTTCGCACCCGTGTCGCTACATGAGAAACAGTTTTCTGTCTCTGAGGATGACATAGATTGCGAATATAGACTGATTCCCATATCCTTGTAAGGTACCTAGAGAGTAAGATATTCGGCTATGAATTCGATAACGTGTAAATCTGGCATCAATAAATACAGCTGAAGTGAAAAAGTATCACAGGGAATAATAAAAATTTTTACTTTTGCATCCGTCAATTTGTCAGCTGGCATCCCCACCGTCTTTCATCAACACTGAAGTTTTTACACAATCGATGCAGCTGCACACAGACACTTACTGATGTTTTTATTTCCACCCACACCTTTGCAGTTAAAGAATAGACAGGAAAGTTCAACAGCGACGTACTAGCTCCAGACCGTTCCTCTTTTTAGGGATTTAATGTATTGCCTGTGCCTTAAAACAGCATAATTACGTTTCATTAAAATTTATTAAGAACAAGGAAAATTGTTTCAGACATCTTTCAGCAGCCCACAAAACAGCTCCGACAGTGTAAAACATTAGCAGCAAATGTGAATCGCAGTTCCATTTTACGAAAAGTACTCTACGGCATTGACACCTTACTTAGTTTGCATTTATCGTGGATCTCTCACCCGGCGCAAAGTTCAAGAGACTTGAGGAAAGCGCTGGTGACTCCTTTCTACAAGAACTCGCAAATTACAGACCAGTATCCTTAACATCGGTTTGCTGCAAAATTCTTGAACATAATCTCAGTTCACACGTTATAAATTTCCTTGAGATCAATAAGCTTCTGACCACGAATGACCATGGTTTTAGAAAGCATCGCTCGTACAAAACTCAGTTTGCTCCTTTCTCACATGATATGCTGCGAACTACGGATAAAGGGCAACAGGCAGATCCCATATTTCTAGTTTTCTGTAAAGCATTTGACATGGTGCCCTACTGCAGAGTGTTTACGAATGTACGAGCATATGGAAAAGATTCCCAGACACGTGAGTGGCTTGAAGACTTCTTAAATAGTTGTCCTCGACGTCGAGTCTTCATGAGAGACAAAGGTATCGTCAGGAGGGCCCCAACTGTGATATAACGGCTATTATTTTTATCTACAGAAATAGTCTGCCTTACAGTGTGGGCAGCTATCTGCGGTTGTTTGTTGATGATGCTGTGCTGTACGGGAAGGTGTCGAAATTGAGTGACTGTGAGAGGATACAAGATAAGTGGATAAAATTCCTAGCTGTCGTGATGAATTTAGAATTCAATTTTCTAAATTTAGAAAAATGTAGGTTAATGCCGATGAGTAAGAAAAACAAAACCCATAACGTTCGAGTACAGCATTGGTAGTGCACTGCTTGACACAGTCAAGTCGTTTAAATATCTGGGAGTAACGTTGCAAAGCGATACGGAATGGAACGAGCATTTGAGGATTGTCGTAGGGAAGGTGAATGGTCGACTTTGGTTTATTGGAAGAATTTTGGGAAAGTGTTGTTCATCTACACTCCTGGAAATTGAAATAAGAACACCGTGAATTCATTGTCCCAGGAAGGGGAAACTTTATTGACACATTCCTGGGGTCAGATACATCACATGATCACACTGACAGAACCACAGGCACATAGACACAGGCAACAGAGCATGCACAATGTCGGCACTAGTACAGTGTATATCCACCTTTCGCAGCAATGCAGGCTGCTATTCTCCCATGGAGACGATCGTAGATATGCTGGATGTAGTCCTGTGGAACGGCTTGCCATGCCATTTCCACCTGGCGCCTCAGTTGGACCAGCGTTCGTGCTGGACGTGCAGACTGCGTGAGACGACGCTTCATCCAGTCCCAAACATGCTCAATGGGGGACAGATCCGGAGATCTTGCTGGCCAGGGTAGTTGACTTACACCTTCTAGAGCACGTTGGGTGGCACGGGATACATGCGGACGTGCATTGTCCTGTTGGAACAGCAAGTTCCCTTGCCGGTCTAGGAATGGTAGAACGATGGGTTCGATGACGGTTTGGGTGTACCGTGCGCTATTCAGTGTCCCCTCGACGATCACCAGTGGCGTACGGCCAGTGTAGGAGATCGCTCCCCACACCATGATGCCGGGTGTTGGCCCTGTGTGCCTCGGTCGTATGCAGTCCTGATTGTGGCGCTCACCTGCACGGCGCCAAACACGCATACGACCATCATTGGCACCAAGGCAGAAGCGACTCTCACCGCTGAAGACGACACGTCTCCATTCGTCCCTCCATTCACGCCTGTCGCGACACCACTGGAGGCGGGCTGCACGATGTTGGGGCGTGAGCGGAAGACGGCCTAACGGTGTGCAGGACCGTAGCCCAGCTACGAATGGTCCTCGCCGATACCCCAGGAGCAACAGTGTCCCTAATTTGCTGGGAAGTGGCGGTGCGGTCCCCTACGGCACTGCGTAGGATCCTACGGTCTTGGCGTGCATCCGTGCGTCGCTGCGGTCCGGTCCCAGGTCGACGGGCACGTGCACCTTCCGCCGACCACTGGCGACAACATCGATGTACTGTGGAGACCTCACGCCCCACGTGTTGAGCAATTCGGCGGTACGTCCACCCGGCCTCCCGCATGCCCACTATACGCCCTCGCTCAAAGTCCGTCAACTGCACATACAGTTCACGTCCACGCTGTCGCGGCATGCTACCAGTGTTAAAGACTGCGATGGAGCTCCGTATGCCACGGCAAACTGGCTGACACTGACGGCGGCGGTGCACAAATGCTGCGCAGCTAGCGCCATTCGACGGCCAACACCGCGGTTCCTGGTGTGTCCGCTGTGCCGTGCGTGTGATCATTGCTTGTACAGCCCTCTCGCAGTGTCCGGAGCAAGTATGGTGGGTCTGACACACCGGTGTCAATGTGTTCTTTTTTCCATTTCCAGGAGTGTACAAGGGTTGGAACTTTAATAGTGGCAACTGTTTATTCACAGCTCGTACAAAATGGATACGTGTGTCAAAGTTCTACTGACCTTCAAAGTAGTCACCAACATTGTGTATAACCCGTTGCCAGCGATGTGGAAGTCGTAGGATACTCTTCGCAGTGCCATTTGTGTTGACATTTCGATGGTTGGTTGGTTGTTTTGGGGAAGGAGACCAGACAGCGTGGTCATCGGTCTCATCGGATTAGGGAAGGATGGCGAAGGAAGTCGGCCGTGCCCTTTCAGAGGAACCATCCCGGCATCTGCCCGGAGTGATTTAGGGAAATCACGGAAAACCTAAATCAGGATGGCCGGACGCGGGATTGAACCGTCGTCCTCCCGAATGCGAGTCCAGTGTCTAACCACTGCGCCACCTCGCTCGGTGACATTTCAAGCTGAGCGGTCTATTGCCCAACGAATTTGTAGCAGCTCTGAAGCGAATGCCATGAAGTGTTTCCTTCAGTTTAGAAATCGAGTTGAACTTAAGAGGGCTTAAGACAGGGGAGGAAAGTAGGTGGTGTAGCACATAGCAGCCCCATCACTCATACAAATAAGTAACAGCTAGCAGTGTACGTGCTTGAGCATTGTCCTTGTGCAGAAAGTGTCATCACTTCTGTCACTTCTGTCTCCACGCTGTTCATTTTTGGAACACAACCTACGAGCAGCGTAGAGACAGAAGAGATGACACTTTGTACAGGACCTGACCATCATTTTGCAGGACAATGCTCAAGCACGTACAGTGAAAGCTGTTATGATTAGTTTGAGTGATGGGGCTACTAAGTGTTGACTTAAGGCCTCGTGAGTTCAACTCGATTTCTAAACTGAAGGAAACACTTCACGGCATTCGCTTCAGAACTGCTACAAATTCGTTGGACAGTAGAGCGCGCCGCTCAAACTGTCAACACAACTGGCACTGCTAAGAGTATCCTACAACTTCCACATCGCTGGCAACGGGTTATACACAATGCTGTTGACTACTTTGAAGGTCAGTAAAACTTTGAAACACGTATCTGTTTTGTACGAGCTGTAAATAAATAATTGCCACTATTGAAGCTCCAACTCTCGTATAATGGATTTGTTACATCAACATAAAGTTGTGTAATATTCGAGGAGTGATACCCTTTCATCCCACTAGAAATAAAATTGTTACCGGACATAATTTCTGCAAGAAAGAAGAAACCTGGAAAGCAACCCCACAGAGAAGATGACGAGTAGTATAACATTGTACTTGGAAAAATGCTTCAATAAGATATGTAAATTAACTATCTATTTACATTTCTTCGCCGTCCGCAGTGGCCATGCGGTTCTACGCGCTACAGTCTGAAACCGCGCGACCGCTACAGTCGCAGGTTCGAATACTGCCTCGAGTATGGATGTGTGTGATGTCCTTAGGTTATTTAGGTTTAAGTAGTTCTAAGTTCTAGGGGACTGATGACCAAAGAACTTAAGTCCCATAGTGCTCAGAGCCATTTGGGCCATTTATATTTCTACTAGTAACACTGTGTGCCACCCAACGTGCTCTAGAAGGTGTAAGTCAACTACCCTGGCCAGCAAGATCTCCGGATCTGTCCCCCATTGAGCATGTTTGGGACTGGATGAAGCGTCGTCTCACGCGGTCTGCACCTCCAGCACGAACGCTGGTCCAACTGAGGCGCCAGGTGGAAATGGCATGGCAAGCCGTTCCACAGGACTACATCCAGCATCTCTACGATCGTCTCCATGGGAGAATAGCAGCCTGCGTTGCTGCGAAAGGTGGATATACACTGTACTAGTGCCGACATTGTGCATGCTCTGTTGCCTGTGTCTATGTGCCTGTGGCTCTGTCAGTGTGATCATGTGATGTATCTGACCCCAGGAATGTGTCAATAAAGTTTCCCCTTCCTGGGACAATGAATTCACGGTGTTCTTATTTCAATTTCCAAGAGTGTATATATAAAGCTGAAATATGTACGTATGTGTAAGAACTCCTCCCAGGCCGCTGGGCCCAAGTGGGCCAAATTTGACAAAGGAACACCACGTGCCAAGAGCACCAATGTAGGGCGTTTATAACGCTCTAGCTCTATTATTTATGGAGATATAGATACAGCCCCCGATCGTATAGGCTGTCCTATGTGACAGGTGTACTGTGCAGTAATACTACTGACCTGCCTTAAAGACCTACTTTTCATGGTACCTACACATCAGAGGCTAGAAACGGTTTTCCAGCCCCCAACGTGTGGACTGTCCAACTCAACAGGTGTCTTGTGTTCTAGTAGTAGTATCAACGGGCTTTGTCGGCCTGCTTTGCATGGCAGCCTGCACATTATGTGAAAAAATCAGTTTCCAAACCATTCACATAATGTAGGCTACCTGCATGAGAGGCATATTGTAGGCATAATACCAGCCTACCTCATCAACCTCTTTTGCTGAGGCTACACATGTGGATGGACATACCACACGGACGGTTAACATGGACAGAGGATAGGCTGGGTAGGGAGAGAGGTGGTAGAAGATCATGTACAGAGAGAGAGGGGCAGGAGGAGACAGAGAAAGGGAGTGGAGGAGACAGAGAAAGGGAGTGGAGGAGTTGGACAGAGAGAAAGGAGAATGTGTCCAGAATGAGATTTTTCTCTGCTCGGAGTGTACGCTGATATGAAACTTCCTGGCATATCAAAACTGTGTGCCGAACCGAGGCTCGAACGCGGGATCTTTGACTTTCGGGGACAAGTGCTCTACCATCTGAGCTATCCAAGCACGACTCACGCCCCGTCGTCACAACTTCACTTCTGCCAGTATCCTGGCAGTATTCCTGGCAGAAGTACAGCTGTGAGGACGGGGCGTGAGCCATGCTTGGGTAGCTCAGATGGTAGAGCACTTGTCCCCGAAAGGCAAAGGTCCCGAGTTCGAGTCTCGGTCCGGCACACAGTTCTGATCTGCCAGGAAGATGCAAGGAGAATGTGATTTACAAAGGGAGAGGAATTGACAAACAGAGGGGAGGGGAGAGGCGATGGGCTGCGAGGTGGCAAGAGGAGATAAGCAGATAGGGTGTTGAGGAGATGATGGGCAGACATAGGGGGGAGGAGGAGAGGGATCAAAATGTATTCACATTTTATATGACGTGCGCGCACACAGGCGAAGCCATGGGGGAAAGGCTAATTATTTACTAAAAGTTGCCTTCCTGTACAGGCACTTCTTTTTCACACGCAGATATATGAAAAAAAGATTCAAATTACATATCACTCTTTATTGTACAGATGCCTAATACCAAATTACTGTCAACAGGCGAGTATTTACGTTCTGGTCAAATACGTTAGCTTCTGCAGCAAAAATTTTAATGCCATTTTATTTTTATAGTAGTATTTAAAACAGAACAATATAAACATTCTTTACAATGTTTTATTGTCAAGATCATTGGCTTTCTTTATTTGATTATAGTTCTGTTTCGTAACTTGCAGGCATTGGTTGGCAACCTTTGAACAAATTCCCTGAGTAACCACATTTTGTACTATTTTTAATTAAATCATTTTGGATACACACAAATTATTTTCATGCAATTCATAATAGAGCTGTACAAAGTTGCAAATCAAGTCTTGGCCCAAAAGCTGATAACTCTGCTCCTCAGTTCTTAACAAAAAATGGCCACTTGCATGCTATCCTAATTTTGATGTTTCGAAATGATTCTAATAAAGATTGTGCAAACTGAATTTATTGAAAATATGATAATGAAACAACTGTGTATGTGTATTAAGTTTGACAGTCTTTACTCAGTTAATCAATATCTCAAATATGCGTTATAAATATAATAATTAAATTGATAACAAAATGTTTCACAAGTGTTATACGCCAAAAGAATCAGAGAAATTCACAGCATTTAGGTTCAGTGCTAGAGTTTTAAACAAGTGATTGCTTTAAAAAACTTAGTTTTTGCAATAGTTTAATATTTGTCGCTTCACTAACCTATACGCACCGTAGCACTGTAACCACAGTTTTGCTTTGTTCTGATTTGGGAAACAAACAAATAAATAGTCTGATGATGCAGGTAACCAAATCATACCACAAAGTGTAAGATGTTTAGCCTGGAATGGATGCTGATGACCAAACACAGAGAGAAAAATGACTGCACTTGGCGTTGTTATCATCTGCCCGCCAGTTTTATATGCAAGACGACTTCGAAAGAGCAACGGTAATCAGACCACAAAAAAAGTATGTGCGTGTGTGCGTGGCAACTCGTCGTCATTGCCACCGTTACTCAACTGTCTTGCCTCACTCTCTGCACAAGCAGCGTCTTTTCTAAATCGGGACTACTCGATGCTGTGACTGTAGTGCTACAGATCCTATCTGACGAAAGTATCTGGATACTTGCCTGGTAAAGGCAAAGATCCCAGTTCGAGTCCTGGTATGTCACACAGTTTTAGTCTGCCAGGGAGTTTCAAATCTGAACTCTCTCCTCTCGAGAGCGAAAATTTATTCTGTAAACAGTCCCCCACGCTTTGACTAAGCCATTCTCCTTTCTTCTAGGAGTGCTAGTCCAAGAAGGCAGACAGGAGAAATTCTCTGAAGTTTGGAAGGTAGGAGCCGTACTGGTGGAAGCACAGCTGTGAGAGCGGAATATGAATTGTGTTTGGATGCCTCAGTCGTCAGAGCACTTCCTCTTGTGAAATGATGAAGTTCCACGTTGGAGCCCGAGTTTTAATGTATGAAGACGTTTTAACTGTCTGTGAAGGAATGGCAGGCCAGTCTCTCTCTCTCTCTCTCTCTCTAGAGGCGAAAAAATAGGGTAGTGATGTTAGACACTGGGATCTAGAGCGACGTCGCCTTTCTAATTCATCCCGACGGTACTCCACTAGGTTCAGGTGGGGACACTGAGTAGAGCAGTTCATTTCAGGGATGTTAATATCTACAAATCATAGGCACAGTTGCTGCTGTATGACCGAGTGCATTGTCATGCTAACTCAAATTTTCTCTGAAATTTTCCTCTACAGTAGACAGTGCACAACGCTGTTCAATATGTTCATTCCTGTCAACATTTAGCGTTGTCTTAAGAGCAACAGGGGCACCACACCCAAACCACGAAAAACACCCACATATCATACACCACCTCCTCCGCAATTCACTGTCGGCAATACATATGAAGGCAGGTAACGTTGCACAGGCATTCGCCAAAGCCAAAGCCAAAGCCAAACCCTTCCAACTAATTGACACAGCATCAGTCATCTTCTCAAATCACCCGTTTCCAGTCATCTACTGTCCAGTGGCACCCCTTTTTACACCGCCGCAAGTGTCGCCTAGCACTGACTACAAAAATGTGTGGCTTATGGGGAGCTACTCGACCACAATGCCCCATTCTTTTTTACTCTCTACGCCCAGTCAGTGTGCTAGCTAGATGGCTAGTAGCACTTTGGAACTCACGAATGATTCCTTCCGCCCGTTTCATGCAAGTTTTTACAGTCACCCTCTCTAATGTTCGACGGTTCCTGTCCATCACTGCATGAGTTCTTCACGGTCTTGTTTTAGCCATAATTGTTCCTTCGCGTTTCTAACTCAGTATCACACCATCAACAGTCGACCTGGGCAGCTCTAGAAGGGTTGGAATGTCCCTGACGGATTTATTACTCAGGTAACATGCAGTGGCTGGTCCACAACGAGCTGTTCCTGCTTCCCTACTGACAATACGATACTCTCCGTCTCCTTTTGTACTAGCGGCACCGCCTCCAGCGACATCTAACGGTCAGTTCCGCAATGCATTGCTGATTCCGGATACTTTTGATAATGTCAGGATGTGAGAGGGACCGCTTCACGTTGCCTGTGTGTTTTGCAGCAAGCGGCGGCGCACGCTGGAGTGCTACATCGGCGGCCGGATGGGCGGCTGCGACTACCAGGACATCAAACAGGCCCAGGGCGAGGACCAGCACCTCAACAGCATCGACTCGCCTGGCAAGAGGGACCTCGACTGAACCACAGGACCGGCTCCTCGACCAATCTCCGTTTCCCCACCCCATTTATTGTTTCCGCGCTTCAAAGACACCGTGTGAAATTTGTCAACGACTTTCATTCGTGGCCGTTGGACAGTACTCTCAAGTTTACCTGCACTTAGTTCTTCTACTTTAATGGTTTACTTGTGCCTGCAATTCATGTGTGACACACACTTTAAACTTTTTCCATGGTTTTTTCGCAAGGTTACAGTTGCTTTATGTAAGTGCACGAATTCCTAGATCGACTTTCTTTACACACATGTTCTCGGCCTGATAATAGTTAGCTCGCTAAGAAAGTGTTAACATCAGGAGGCTAAGCGTTTTTTTATGTAACGTTCAGATGTACAATAACAAATAAATAAATAGAGAAGTATGTAATGAATTTTGTGTGATCTCTGTAGCAAATACCCTTTAAGTAATTATATAAATTAAGTAGTGTGGCTCAGTGGGCAAGTGCAAATAACATATCAAGAGGTCTAGTGTGCAATCGACAACTATGTATTACTGTTTTCACCTTTCGCAGTCTTTAGTACATGTGAAAAGTGCCTCGATGCCTCATTGTTCAATGTCCATGTTAAACGGTAGGACCCCCATAACCGGCTGCTCAGGTCACTGTAAAGCTGGCAGGAAGACCAGGGCATACCATTGTAATGTTGATGCATTAAGTTGTTCTGAAAGCGGTGCTGATATTCAAGATAATAAAAGCGGGTTAAAAGCTGTGAGCTATCTGAGGAAGTTATCCATGCATTACGGAGCAACTGTTTCACCACGTATCCTGTCCAGTTTACCAAAGTAGTGACAAAGCAACTAGTGGAAGATATTCTGAACTCCACACTCGAATTACACTGCGTTGCAATTTAAGATAACATAAGATATTTTAGATCTAAATCTGAAACAAAGGTGATTAAATTTTCAGTTAGGCTGAGCTTAAGAAATCCATTGTCCTTCAGACTTAGCAGAGATGTGCTCAGCCGGAGATCTTACCACTTCAGACGCTTGCCGCGGACAGATCGGCGTGGGCCCCTACCGAGGGTGCCTCACATATACAATCGGAAGTGACCAGAGAGGCAGCTTCCTATATAAACATGACAAGGGACGGACAGGACCTTATCAAGAATAGAAAGCGTATCTACCTGTTCCAACGTTGGTCCTACTGTTCTCTAGCAGACAGGCTTGTCTGCTACCATCAAGCGCGCAACTAGAAATACATTTGCTCATTCATCCTTTCACACACAAGGGAAGGGGGATGACAGTATTTTATCATATACACTATATAAAAGAAAGCAGATGAAGGTTCCATATGAGACTGAGTGACATGAATTACATATAAACTGTGTTTTAAAGTGTTGTAGTGTGGCAGATCGTTCTTGTTTATGTGTAAAAGTAACATGTTCCACTGCTCAGTCTCCTTCCAGATTGAGTCAGAAACACCAGTAAATTTAGAAGTGGAATTTATGCCGTAAATGACAACAGATTTAAGAAATTAACATGACAGGAATCCAACAGAGACCTTTCACCATCTCATATAGGACCAATGCTGGTTAAAGCACTGCGGTCTTCAGACTAATGTTCGGGTTCACGACAGCTTTAACTTAAGTTTGGGGATAGTCAATAATGTTTTATTGAATTTATAAAAACACTGACAAAAATGCTATGGTATAGAAATAAAAGCTTAATGAAGTCAGCGAGTACGGGAGTGACAGTCTTTAAATACTGGTTTTTGGGTAGTAGAACAAAGTAAACCACAATAATTACTACAATGTGAATACATCAATACACTAAAAACAGGGTAACTACTGAAAGTTAGCGTGAAATACTAAGACTGACAATACGATTTTTATGGAACATTCCGTCGGTACTAGGAGCAACATAGACACATTACAAACAAATGAATTATTATATTCAACAATAATAATGAGTTTATTGTTCGTTATGAACCGGCTTTCTGCTGTTTAGGCCATCCCCAGGCAATTTAATACTAAACAGATAGTCCACACAACATCAGCGAAGGTTCGCAGTTGTACAAAGATTATTTTGCTTTGACATGTGACATCTTGCGAGAACATATGGGCACTGAAACGCAAGCATAATGAAATTCACAAACAAACTCTGGACAAACAAGTCTTTCACTATTTCATACTCGAAGATTAAAAGTCTAGGAATATATAAGGATAGCCTAGCAAAGCGAAAGTCGGTTCATATCGAATTATTACATAAACATCATTCTGGAGCAACGATACTGTTTGTTTAAGTTTTTAACAGTGAACACAGTTACAACAGTTTAGCAAGTAGAAAGTTACAGCGGCACTGACGAATCAAAGAATAGCTAAGAGTGAAGAGATGGAGGAAAATGTTGATTCCAGCTGCTTATAAATGTTGACAACTTGTGATGGCCTTTCACACACACACACACACACACACACACACATACACACATACACACACACACACACACACACACACACACACACACACACACACACGAGTATGTGTATATGTAGTTTAATGGGTATAGGTGGAGATATTTCTGTTGGCGTCTGAGGAAGGTGTACGAGTACTGAAGGACATTACATCAGTATTTTCTTCATTTGCAGACTAATAATTATAGCTGTTAGGAGAAGTATATTTTTAGGTTGGTTAGTATCTCGAAGTACATGTGGCAAGAATATGTCATTAATGTTTATTTTCCCCGAGGCAGCAGGTCAGGTGTTGAAGTCTGAATACGTGGGCACAAAATGGTTAGTCTATATCGAGAGGCGAAGTCCACTTATTGGTGCTGTTACAGTAACGAAGAAAACTTGAGGTTCTAAAGCTTGTGACGTGTTTGTGGGAAGACTGTTCGACACGGAGAAAAAATAACAAAGATATTGTGTGTACATATTATGGAACCACATACAAAAATATCTGCACCTTTACCTATTACACCCAGTATACGCTAGTAATTTACAGGTTTGTAGTAGATTATTTGTATCAAGAATTTATCTGTGGTGCGGAAGGAGTTTTTAAGGAGAAATAACTTTAATCTACATTTGAAAACACTTCTACTGTCGGATATTTCATTTCAATGGGCAAATTATCGAAGTGTTTTACGGCTGAATATTGTATTCCTTTCTGTGGCAAAGTTGAATTCACTAGAAGGATGTACGGAAAATTTTCACCGTATCTTTATTACCATCAAACCGCAAAGGGCTGTTCACAATAAACGCTGTGAGTGAATGAATATACGTGGGGAGAGTGGTTAATAACCCAGTTACTTAAGCAGATGCCTGCACGATGTATATGTGTGATATACGAGTACACATAACCTTCTAACTATTTTATTTTGTGCAATGAATACTTTTGCGTAAGTGGGGACTTTCGCCATAATATTATCCTGTAAATGGTAATGGTATCCTGTAAATGGTAATGGTCAGAGTATGTTAACTTACTGCTTTCTACAGTCCTAAAGTTGGCTATTATTCTTGTGATAAAAATGCTTGAACCTATATGCTTTAGTACGCCTACTATATGTTTTTCTCCAATTTAAATTTTCGTAAACATGCTCACACAAACTTGGAACTTTTAATACAGTTTATTGTTTTTTGTTGTTAAATTACAAAACTGGATGACCTTTGTTTTTTTTTTCAAGTTTAAAGCAATAATATACTTGTGTAAAAACAAATAATAAGTTTAACAAAAACGTCATTTATTATTTTTCTTGTGGGTTCTTCTGTGATTGGCTTGACAGTAATGTCTGCGCCATATACAAAAATGATCAATTTTGACTCCTGCTTCAAATAAAAAGGAGGATCGTAAACAGAGAGTAAAGTAATGAACCTATGATTGACTCATATGGAGTACCCCTTGTGATTTACCTGGGCTTTACTGAAACATCCTAGTGTAAAATGGTTACACAAGGTACCTGTACATGAGAACAGTGAGAATTTTCACACAACACTTCATGAGTACATTACTCTTGTTACATAACACTTGGGAAGTCACAGTTTTATGGTAACACTGAACGATTTTAGTTAAACCAGTGTTAGAAACAGTATTTATTGATGTGTTTAATTACTACTACAATTTGTCTACAAAATGAATTGTGAAACCACATTTAATTGCAGTACCATTACCTGGAGCATTGCTTGTCAATCACCATTCAGTGGCAGGATTCTCTCAACAGCTACTTTGTATAATGCCTCACATTTTGTAAATTGGAGTATGTTTGAGGAAATAACAAAATTTTGTGTCTCCTAACCTATATTTTGCTTAAGAATTACCATTCACTTTAATATGTAGTATACACTCACCAGCACATTTCTAGCACATTTCAGGCATAAGACAAATACATCATCATAACCTTCACTTTGGAGATATTTGCCAAATACAACGTAAATTATTGTGAAACTATATGTATATTAAGTATTACAACTGTAGTTTCTAGAAAATGAGAAAAGGAAGGTTACTGTAGCTTTTTCACACCAAATGACTCTTTCAGTAGATTCAAACTGTATATTCCCGTTGCCTAGCCAGTTCTACGCCCTTTGCACTTATTTTCAAGGAGCTCTCCCTTACACTGGATTCCTTGGAAATGGCTTCAGCACGTCTTTCTACTTCAACCATTTGCAGAAAATGTATCACAGCAAAGGTTATTAACATGTTACTGCTCTATGGAGTGAAAATTTAACAAACAATACCTCTTTGAAATCATAAGCAAATTGTAATCTCCGTAAAACAAAACAGAACTTTTCAAATTTTTAGGTCATTTTCACGTCTAGATTTCCTTAAACAAGAATTAAACAAATCATGTATCCCACAGAAGCTTAATTTCTCAGGTAGAACATTATGATCGACTCAGTCAAATGCCTTTGATAAGTCACAGTAGATCCCAATTATACATCTACCCCATCTGTACTCTAAAGCTACCCTACGGCGTGCGGCGAAGGATACTTTGTCATTCCCTCCTTTTTCTGTTCCAGTGGCGAATGGTTCACTGGAAGAACGATTGCTAATAAGTCTCAGTGTGAGTACGAATCTCTCTAGACTAACCTTCATGGTCTTTTTGGGAGTAGGTGGAAGCAATATATTGGTTACAGAAAATGTATTTTCAATTGTGAATACGAACAACGGTCAGCTGTATAAGAGAATACCGACAGTGAAAATCTGTGCTGGACTTGGACTCGAACCCGGATTTCCTACTTTACCCTGGTGGTCGGCTTAACTGCTTTGGATATTCGTGCACGTCTCACAGTGAGATCCAAACTTCCATATGTCGTTTTTCCTGTGTCAAAACATATACTAGCCATACAGGAGAGGACATTTTAATCGAATGTCACTGCCTAGTTCCGGAAAATAAATACGATACTGCAGTGCTTGTGTTGTTAAGAAGAACAACGCAAATTTCGTGTTGATATGGCCCGGTATGAGTTCGAGTAGTACTCAAAATCAGTTGAACAAGTGTTACCTATTCTATTAACCTAACCTGGTACGGGTAGTTCTCAAAATTGGTTGAATAAGTGTTTCGTAGACGAATTCTTCGCAGTTGATTTATATCTAAAATACATCCAACGAGTCTGAGGCAGGCATCCGCCTTTTTCCGATATTGTAACCCAAAAATGTGGCAGTCATCTGCGTTTTCGTACACTGACCTATTTTCCTGTACTTTTTGGTCATAACAACGTTAATGTGGTAGAATCACATCAGCTTTTTCCACCATACACGTGAAAGAGCCATTCTGTAAATGGCAAATCGTACTCCACTTACCTATCATGGATAATAAAACTACTCGAGGGAACAGGGCTTAATTTGTCTACCACCACTCCCCTGCTACATGTAAAATGTATGTTTAGCTGTCACAAGTAACAATAATACTCCAGTTTATGAGTATCACACACATGATCGTACTGCTGCCAAATTGTCTTGCTCCGGCAATCATTTCTACCGAAAATATGCGTGGAACGAAATTCTCTAAGTCATCTTCTTACCGTTCGAATGCGGGAAAGATCGATGTGGAATTCGAGTGCACGTATTTCGGTTCATGTACGTATGTTTTCCAGTAGACAGCAACTGTGCACGTCTCACAACAAAACAATTTCACCAGCTCAGCTACCACTTCAGCACATGGGAACTGCATATCGTAGACGATCGATCATCAGAAAGTACTACACAACGTAATCCAATTTCTTTTCTTTCTGTGAGCAAAGTGATCAGTTTTTATGTTAGTTACTAACCATGTATACTCAGATTCCCTATTTTCCGGGATGCTGTCGGAAATACTGTATGTTCGCAACTCAAAGGCTTAATGCTATGTGATTGTTAGTTTAATTTATAGAACCTGATTTTGCTAGCCTCTTCACTCCAATAATGCATTTCTTGACTCGCACGACGTACCTGTAGCTCCGCATCTGCCGTGCTGTCTGTATAATATATGAATGAGTAAACGAATATATCGGACGATTGATACCATATGCACCAAGAGTGTTACTGTATGTTATGCTTCATTAGCAACACGCTTATTTAATCAGTCTTTATGCTTTACGATACACATCGAAAATATTAAGATTTCGTTGCACTGTTGTTACAGTCTGTCTGATTGCCACTAATAGAAAGTACTTTGTAATATTAATTAAACCGTAACAATTGAAACATCTCTTAACATCGGTTTTATGTTTCCATCCCTTCCAATGTTGTGTTCATCTTTCTTCTTCTGTTAGCACTTATCGCATCCCAATATTTGCGACAGTTTCTTCTAGGTTTTTCCTTCTTATTGCTAGTACCTCTAGCATTTCCAGCGCCATAGCAGATAATTCGGCTAGCGTCTCCTTTCATCTGACGTTTTATTTTCTTCCCTATCCTTCCTATTATCTCCTCGTTTCCGGCTACCTCTTCCCACTTATCTGTGCGAAGTGGCGCAATGGATAGGACACAGGACTCGCATTCGGAAGGACTACGGTTCAAACCCGTGTCCTGCCATCATGCTTTAGGTTTTCGGTGATTTTCCTAAATCGTTTCAGGCAAATGCTGGGATTGTTCCCTTGAAAGGGCACGGCCGATTTCCTTCCCCATCCTTCCGTAATCCTAACTTGTTCTCCGTTTCTAATGACGTAGTAGTCAATAGGACGTTAAGCACTAATCTCCACCTCCTCCTCCTCCCAGTTTACTTTTAAAATTGTCTTGCGACGATAGATTTTGCAAGCTTATTAATTTTGTTCTTTTCTGCAACCCAGCGTCAACGCTGTATTCAAAACGTTCAGATTCAGAAAAGTCTTTCTAATCTCCATGTCAGTTTTATAAACCAATAGAGTTTTATTGTAGATTAAAGATTTCTTCACCTCCACTAAAATTTTTCCTCTATATTTTTCGTTCCAGCCATCTCTTGGTTCATAGATAAGGAAATTCAGTCACTTCTCTCATTAAAGGAACTTTCTCTGTTTTACAGTTTACTGAGGTGAGGACCCGTGGTTAGCGTCTTTGACAAGTAATCAAAAGCGTCTGCGGTCCTGGTTTCGAACTCAGGCAATGCTCATATTGTAAATAAAAATCATCGGTAATGGTCGCCGAGCGCTAACGGTACAAGAAGTCTCCCTCGTTCTGGCAAAGGTCTTGTCAAAGAGACCGGAGGAGCGGATTGAAGTTCAGGGCCCTCTCCTGCCCTTGGCATGGGAAACTACCCCTAAAAGCCGGAAGAATCAGTAATGATCGACGGCATGAGGATGCAGAAGGCAGTGGAAATTACTACATTAAAAATACACTGTGTATCCGTAGAACATGTAACATGTAATAGAAAAATTGTTATTATGATCTCTCCATTGCCAAAAGATTCCGACTTAATGCTCCTTTCGGATCTCTGGAAGGGGTTACAAGAGGGAGCTGAACATGAGAAAAAGATAGAAAGATCAACGGAAGCACAACATTTTACGATTCGGAGTGGGGAACGTCAGCACCTGAAACGTTGTAGGGAAGCTAGAGAATCTGAACACGGAAATGCAAAAGCTCAGTCTAGATAAAGTGGGGTCAGTGAAGTGAAATAGAAGAACATAAGGATTTATAGTTAGACGAGTACAGCAGAAAATTTTATAACAGGAGTAGTATTCGTTATGATTAGGAAGATACAGCAGATATTGTGTTGCTATGAACAATTCAATGGTGGGGTTCAGCTCATCAGATTAGACAGCAAATCAATGCTAACAGCAACAGTTTAGAGTTACACTCCGGCGTAGTAGGAAGAAAATGAAGGGATAGAGAATTTATATGAAAAAATTTAGTGGATAATTCAGTATGTAAGAAGAGATAAAAATCTAATAATCACAGGGGACTGGAACACGGTTACTGGGGGAGAAACAGAAAAAAGGCTTATAGGATAATATGGGCTTGGTAGTAGGATTACGTCAGCAGAGAGACCAATTGAGTTCTGCAATAAATTCCAGCCTCTCGGAGAGCCCGCGCGGTTTGAGGCGCCATTCACGGATTGCGCGGCCCCTCCCGCCGGAGGTTCGAGTCCTGCCTTGCATGTGTTGTTCTTACCATAAGTTAGTTTAAGGTAGTTTCAGTTGTATGTAAGTCTAGGGACCGATGACCAGAGCAGTTTGGTCCCTTAGGAATTAACTAAATAAATAAATAAACTCCAGATGCTAACAACGAATACTCTGTTTAAGAATCACAAGAGGAGAAGGCAAGAGGTGTATGAGAAAAGTAGTGAGACTGATTCTTTATCTACCAAAGTTTTCATTTTTTTGGAACACCAATACTGCTCCTTCAAAGCAGTTCGCTTTGGCAGCGATACCATTGGCCGAATCGTTGTTCACAATCCTGGTAGTAACTCTGAAAGGCTTCAACTGCTAGGGCCTTTAACATGTGGGTCACATTCTTTTAAATGTTCTCCAGAATCCCAAAAATCGACGTCCTTTAAAGTCATTTTTCAGTTTAGGGAAAAGAAAAGAGGCACAGATCAAGTGAACAGGAGAGCCGTGGCAAAAGCGGAAAGCGTTTTGAGGTAAAAAATTCCGTGATGGAAGTGGCCGTGTGGCATACGGCGTTGTCATGATGCAACATCCACTTTTCTGCAGTGTGTGGTCCCACCCGATGTACCGTTTTCCTGAACCTTTCAAGGATATCTTTGTAAGTCCCGCAGGAACAAAATCTCTATGCCCGGTATCCATACTGTAATAAAAGGCAAATGAGCATTGCTTCGATCTTTGATTTGCGTTTTTCGATCTCCGCTTTCCAAAAATGATTTGTTCCAGCAAAAAACTTGTGCTTTTTGATACGGAAACTTCCTCATAGGCCTGATTCAACTTTTCGAAGGTCACATTCGCAGATTCCCCAAATTTAACACAAAACGTGATGACTTAACATTGCTCTTAATTCCGCTGTTCTATTTTCGTAACTCACAGGAAAAACACAACTTCACCGATGGCACTCTCAAAAATCACGTGATGGCTGTATGGAGCTGAAATTCGGACGGAGCACGTGGAATGGATGGACACACCTGACTACGCAAGTAGAACAACACGACGTTGTCATATCGCTCACAGTGTTGTCGGCTCGTTACTTTTCTCACACATTTCGTATGCCTGGAAAAAAATCCGAAGTCACAGTAAGATTCCAGCTGTATTACATCATGTTCAGGCAGAGATACCGAAATCAGATACTGGATTATAAGGCATCCTAAGAGCAGATAAAGACTCAGATCGCAATTTAGTAATGGTGTAAACTGAAGTCTAAGAGAGTCGTCTGGGAGAATCAGTGTGGAAGGAAGTGGGAAGCTGAACTTCTGAGCAATGATGAGAGGCGTTTGACGTTCACCAAGGATGTCAGTACTGTGATAAGGAATATCACAACACGTAATGTAGCTGAAGAGGAGTGTACATCTTCAAATAGAGCAATACAAATTTTGGACAGACAAACGTACCTGCAAGGAAGGTAACTTCGAAGAAACCTTGAAACAGAAGAGTTACTTCAAGCCGACCGCTGTGACTGAGCTGTTCTAGGCGCTTCAGTCTAGAACCACGCGACCACTACGGTCGCAGGTTCGAATGTTGCCTCGGGCATGGTTGTGTGTGATGTCCTTAGGTTAGTTAGGTTTAAGTAGTTCTAAGTTCTAGGGGACTGGTGACCTCAGATATTAAGTCCCATAGTGCTCAGAGCCATTTGAACCAATTTAGTTACTTCAATTGGTTGGTGAAAGAAGGAAGTACAAAAATGTCCAGGGAAAGGCAGGAATAAAGCAATATAAATACCTTAGGAACAAAATAAATAGGAAATGCATGACAGCCAAGGCGAAATGGCTGCAGGAAAGATGTGAAGAAATCGAAAAAGGAATTACTGTGTGGAGGACTGACTCAGCACGTAGAAAAGTCAAAACAGTTTTAGATGAAACTAAAATGAAGGGTGGTAACACTGTGGAGGCCACCCCTCGAGTCAGAACATTTAGTGGGAGTGAAGGTTGAGCAGGTGAGGTGGTGTAGGAAGTCGAGCTTGGGAGAAACGCTTAATTTTAAATGATAATAAATGATAGATTGAATAATTCATGCAACGATAACCGTGCCACTATTCTTACTGTATGAAATAGTTTTGGAAAAGAGAAATAATGAATCTTTTCTTTTTTATGTATGTTAAAAAATGGCTCTGAGCACTGTGGGACTTAACGTCTGTGGTCATCAATCCCCTAGAACTTAGAACTACTTAAACCGAACTAACCTAAGGACATCACAAACATCCATGCCCGAGGCAGGATTCGAACCTGCGACCGTAGCAGTTGCGCGGTTCCGGACTGAGCGCCTAGAACCGCTAGACCACCGCGGCCGGCGCTATGTATGTTAAAAGCCACGGCTGATTTTTCTTAGGGTGCTATCACCTGCAATAGCATACATATCCCAACGTGAAGACATCCGTCCTACTCAAGATGGATTAAAATCCTTTTTAACTATTACGCGATAATACATTTAAACTATTCTTTAATTTCTCTTTTTTGAGGGGCTGGATGTTCCAGGATAGCTGCCTATGTGCAATGTCAGCGTAAGCATTTATTGATATTGCTATTAATAAAAACTGTACATCTGGCCTAATATGAATTGAAAAATATTGCAGGACGCCGTTTTCGCATTATTAAAATTATTCTTTTTATACTTTTAGTATTACATGACTCTTGGAAGAACTTACATAAATTTTGTCATTAATGTCGTCACTATAACAATGAGCCTACACAGAAATAGCCAGGGCAACTGTAATTATTACGTACTGAATCATATACAGGATAGGTATTATGTACTCACAAAATTACGCACTGCAATTATTACTCTCATATGTATTCAACAAAATTATATTCCTACCTCAAATAATTGTATCAGTTACAGACTGTGAAAATTTAACGTCCGTCAGTGAGGACAGCAGAATCGACAAGACAATGAAACAAAAAAAAAAAAAAAAAAAAGAAAAAAAAAAGAAACAGATGATAATATTTGTAATTCTGATAGCACAGATAACTCTTCTCCATTGTTAGGTCTCTGTAATTTACTTATACTGTTTTTTACCGGAGACAATGGTATAGGAGCTGGTGTATATTGGCTGTCATACCTCTACAGCGTCATTGAAACGAATCACACTTAATTGTCACCGGTTTAACAGTACAGAATATCTTCTCCAGCAGGGCAGAAGGCACGCTGTTTTGGACAGTCGCGTGGAACGAAGAATGCAGTCACAGTCCTGCGTCGGCTGAGTCTGCTGTGCGGGTCAGAGCGCGGCAGGATGCTGTGCAGGCTGCCTAGTCAGGAGCCTGTAGGCGCAAGCCTTACCGCGGCTTACTATACTCATAAGAATAAACCTGATGTAAACATTACACCACGTATTCTTCCGCGTTTGCCTGAATCTGATTGGATTTCGCTTCACGTGGAGCGGAAGCCAAGATGTGTCCAGTACAGTTAAATATGATCACACAGATACGTTTTGTTCTGTGTTACTCGCACATAGACTGATCGATAATGCGGACGACAACTTTATCGGCGCATTTGCCTCGGACAACGCAGGCCATCCAACCGGTCCAACTAACCTGCAATGATGTGAGCAGTCGCAGTTCGGACATAAAAAGAGACGAGCAGAGTAATAATACTTTTTCGATTGTCATTTAATTTTTAAAGAGAATGAAATAATGTTCGGAAGACTCTAGCAGTACGGCAGACTTCTTAGATGACCAAATGGAAAGCATTAAATTCCCTAGTTTTCATCTACCATAGTAATCTCGTTACAATTCCTAACTTAAACACAGGATAATTTTTCTGTGCGAGCTATGTGTCATGCAAAAGCATACTGCAGGGATTGCAACATATTGTTGAATACTGGAGCCACTGAAGATATTAATCACAATCAGTCGTCTGGTAATCTCTTAGCTCTTTCCTTATCCGAACTCGAGAAATACATTTCGGTTCTGGAACTGTCAACTACAACGTTTATAACGAGTCGGTCAACAACAGAATCCACGAAGCCATCCATGCGCCGCATTTTCCTCCCTTCTTTTATGACTTGCCGTTCTATATCCCGCCAATGTTCAGCAGCGACTTTTGAAAAAGTTGCGTGCGTTAGTCCCAGTACGTCTGGCAGATAACAGTCTTGTTATTTCTCGCGATAAATCTCTTGGTTTGGCTCCAGATCAGTTTTGTTGAGTTCATATTGTAATGGCATGGTGGAAAATGTAAAAATGCAGCATTTGTGTGTTATGCTCGATGGTGTGAAGATGGTTGTTTTTCATGTTTCTACGACGCTTATCACTATGGTTCGTGTGAGAATACATCTGTAGTATAATACGACAGACATAGACCAAATAAAGAGTATTTGGTTTCTCATGTTTGTCCTAAAAAATTAAACTGTTATGTTTTCTTAATTTAAGCAACTTTTATTAACAATCTTTACATCGATAACCAATAATTTCTATTTTAAATGAAAACAGGAATTTCGTGTGCAATATCTAATTAGAGACAAGAATACGTCCATTATTCACCACAAATGATGAATTTTACAATTACTAGATGTACACTCATGCTCATAAATTAAGGATAATGCTGATACATGCTGAAACAACGTTCTGGTAGGCGGTTTGCGGATTTAAATCACATCGGGGTATGACCATGCGGTGGATTTGACATGCGGTCGTCGCGCGGTGACGCTCGCAGCAGTCCACATGCGCAGAGGTGTGTTGGTGCATGTCAGAGTACGGTGCAGCGAGTAAGTGTGCAGACGTTTTCAGACCTGCTAATGGTGACTGGAATGAGCTTTACCATCGCAGTTACTCCTTATATCAGAATGGTGAAGTTGGAGCTTATTCAAGCCTGTCCGTCAAGGGAGACTATATGGTGGTGGACAAGTTGAAGCCAGTCGGTACAGGGTGGACAAGTTAGGAGGTGTGGTGAGGGAAGGCAAGTATTTTGAATTATCTGTTACAGGGGAAAAATAGGTTCTAGGCTAGAAATAGAAGTAACAGTTGGCTGGCATTGTATTTTGGCATCAGGGGTAGAGAGCCACAGATCCTACAGTGGAGCTGTATAATATATTCATTTGCTAGAAGTGGCTTCATATGAGTAATGTTACTTCATAGATCTTAGGAAAATGAACGATACACTGCGCGTGTTCCTTCAATGTAAGTTATTCAGTAGTCGAAATCGCAGGTATGTGGATAGATTCCTGAACCATTCACAACTGGTCAGCACAAATGCCTTAATAAAGGATGCACAGATATATTTTTTCAGAAACCATAATAACAACGTCTTGTCGCACACCTTTTCTGATCTCAAAGAGCTCCAATAACTGTCCGAGGAATTTAATTCTGGATTTGGTGTTTGAACATCCTCACGTTACATAACAATAGAATGATATGAGGACGATTTCTGTTTAATTCTGTAAGTGCTCATATTGTCTCGTTTCCCCTAACACTGATTTCGTTGTGGAACTGTAAGACCAGTGAATCTACGTCTTTCGAGAAATTAGTATTAACTAGTTATTTTTTATATACTATCAGCAATTAGGTGCGATAAGGTACAGATGATGTTTTGTTGACTGCTGTTTGTCTTATATCGTCAAGAGTAATCTCGCACACAACTATGATATCACATAAAAAGTATTTAGTTGCTTACTCAATTTAATTATTTTTGTCTGTCAAACGTATGATTATAATGTAACGAACTACTCTGAGATTCATGTCCAAGTGTTTGGCGTAGGCCTCACAGACTGTTTCTTGGCCATTCTAGTCCTGAATTGCAGGCGTCTTCGTGTATACCATAGTATCTTCCGATGTTATCTGTTCTAGACAATAGCAACCCTCTCACCGACATTCATTTTCACCCCATTAATGGTATGGTTTTCAATGTATAAGCTTGTGTGGCAACCGCTAGAGATGATGTTTAAATAAGTTTTAGATGTTAAACTATTATGTTTATTGACATGGTGTTCTCTGAAATTAAACATGACTGGGCAATTGTGCTGTTAAACATAGTGTGAGATGTCAGTTGAGCACTTAGCATAGCTGTGAAATGCTACATAATCTATCCACGGTGACCTACAGTGATAGATCACGCAAATTAACAGAAAACAAAGTCATGCAATGGAAAGCATCTTGTCTAATTACATTACCAGGGGTGGCCCAAGTAAGTGTGAAATGTAGATACCACATCTCACATAGAGTTACTGATAATAGGTTCCAAAAAACCACAAAAAACTACTAGAAATTGAGGGTCATTATAACAATCTGATTTAGTGCTAAAAGACCTAAAAAGGTTTCATCCACTGTATCAAGAATACAGTTATGGTGGGGAAAAGAGTTGACACAGGTTCATGGACACAGAAGTGAAACGATAGAAAAACTCTCTTCATAGATATGACCAGTGATTGCTGAATATGTTAATGGGCACAGAAAAGTCCCAGAAAAGCAGGAACAAACGCCACTACTCTCACCTAAGTGCAGTGTGGGTGCAGCTAGCTGACTGTGAAAATAATATCAGCAAGACAAGAGCTTGATGCAAGGCATGTGACTTTCCCACTCGTCTCCTCTTGGTGAACACAGATGTAGCCCATGCTTATCACTCTAGTGATTTACGAGTCTGGAGGGTGGCTTCCGTAATGGCTGAGAATTCTAAGTTCAGTCCTGGCTTCTGAGTTCTGCTATAAGCTAGAGACATCTATCTCACTCAGCAGCTCTAAGCTGAAACACACTGCCTCAGGCCCTGTGGAGAAGTCTTTCCTACGACGTCCTAAGGAGAAGAATTTAATAGCTTTGTTTTGACATTGTTATCCTCGACTTATTTTCAATATAACAACGAGTTTTATGAACAAATTGATGGGGTGGCCATGGGTAGCCCTCTGAGCCCTGCTATTGCTAATCTATTTATGGAATTTATCGAACAACAAGTGCTGCAGTCGGCCAAAAAAAGCCCTTTAAAATGGTATCGATACGTGCATGACACCTTTGTGATATGGAATCATGCTGAAGAGGAACTGAGTGATTTTTTGGTGCACATAAACAATTTCAATCCAAAGATACAGTTCACCATGGAGAAAGAGAGTAATGGACAACTAAATTTTTTGGATGTATTGGTTATTAAACGGGCAGATGGGACTTTAGGGCACAAGGTATATAGGAAAGACACACACACCGATCGTTACCTACATAAGGATTCGAATCGTCATCCTAGGCAGTAGAGAGGAGTCATAAAAACTTTAGTGGACAGGGCTAATAACATCTGTGAGCCAATTTATTTGCAAGATGAATTAAGCCGCAAGATGAATTAAGCCATTTGCGAACGGCTTTCAAGAGAAATGGGTACACTGACAACGAAATAGATCGAGCACCCCACGCTAGAAGAAAAACGTCCGAAAATACACAACAACAACCGTCGGCTGGAAATGTTTTTCTTCCATTTATTCATAACATCACGGACCGTATTGAGAAAGTTTTGGCCAAGTTTCAAGTGGAGACAATCTTTCGACCTATCAAGAAAATTAGTGAAAGTTTAAGATCGGTGAAAGACGCACGACACCCCTTCGCTACCCCAGGTGTGTATAAAATTCCGTGAAGCTGTGGCATGGTTTATATTGGAACAACTAAAAGGAGTGTTAATACCCGCCTAACGGAACACAAAAGGAACTGTAGATTGGGACAAATTGACAAATCAGCTGCAGCGGAACACGTTTTCAAAGACGGTGATCACGAGATAAAATTTAGTGAGACAAACGTGATAGCTAGGACCTCACATTATTATACCCGCATGTATAGAGAAGCTATAGAGATCTACAAGCACGAAAATAATTTTAATAAAAAAGAAGAAGGATTAAAACTAGATAAGATATGGCGGTCGACTCTGTACCAACGAAGTGACTATCGATTACCTATGATGGAGAGAGATGGCACTAGCCAGAGATAGTTTTAAAGGAGAAAGCACGTGATGAGTGGTGGCGCCATCTAAGCGCTCTATATAAGCGGGACCTCCAGCGCCTAGCAGCCAGTCACCGACTCACCTCAGAAGATGTTGCCCACAGCAGGCAGCGAAACGTCAGGAAGGAGAAGCAGTCTTATATATGGACCACGGCAATTCAGCCCGGAAGTTTTAATTAATGAAGACGCCGGCCGTGAAAGCTTACATGTTATGAGAAGAATTTAAAATAATGCCCCTGGACCAAGTGTTCTCCCTACTCTCCTCTGCTAAACTTAGAAGGATTTGCTACAACCAGAACCTCGCCGGCCAGTTGCGACCGACCTTGCAAGTTCTGACCAATTACAATGCATTAAACTTGCTAATAAATTTACTAGTGTTATGGATTCCTTTATGGTTAGACAGTGGATTACATTTCTCCCTTGGAGTGAGGTAGAAGGCAGAAAGTCTCCTCAGAACGTGACAGATTTCTCGTTATGCCCAGTGAGACAGCATGCATATACAGGCACGTGAGTTCCCTCCCCTGATACTAAAATAATTGCTTTGAGCCTTGAAAGGTCTCTGTTGGATTCCTTTCATGCTAATTTCTTAAATGTGTTGTCATTTACGGCATAAATTCCCTTCTAAATTTACAGTGGTGTTTCTGACTATCTGGGAGGAGACTGAGCAGTGAAACGTGCTACTTTTACACATAAACAAGAACGATCTGTCACACTACTACACTTTAAGACACAGTTTATATGTAATTCATGTCACACAGTCTCATACAGAACCTACATCCGCTTTCTTTTATATACTGTATATGATAAGATACTGTCATCCCTCTTCCCTTCTGTGTGAGAGGATGAATGAGCAAATGTATTTCTAGTTGCATGCTTGATGGTAGCAGACAAGCCTGTCTCCTAGAGAACAGTAGGACCAACGTCGGAACAGGTAGCTACGCTGTCTAAAAGCAGAGAGGTTTCTATTCTTAGTATGGTCCTGTCCGTCCCTTGTCATGTTAGTATAGGAAGCTGCCTCTCTGGTTACTTCCGTTTGTATTTGGGAAGCACACTCGGTAGGAGCCCAGGTCAGTCTGTCCGTGGCGAGCGTCTGAAGTGGTAAGATCTCCGGCTAAGCGCGTGTCTGCTATGTCCGTAGGACAATGGATTTCATAAGTTCAGCCTAACTGAAAATTTAATCACCTTTATTTCAGGTTTAGATCTAAAATATCTAATGTTATCTTAAATTGCAACGCAGTGTAATTCGAGTGTGAAGTTCAGAATATCTTCCGGTAGTTGCTTTGTCACTACTTTGTGAGTAAAGTGGAACCATGTGTTGATCAGTAACTCTAACTAAGATCATCAATCTTAAATGCGAATGTGCGTGAGATTACAACGTCTCGTCTTGACAATATTATTCAATATAGCAACTTTTCTTTATTTCAACCCACGTGGGGTATACTTTGTGAGACCAGTACCACGTGCTTATACAATTGTTTGACCCATCAGGTTAATAGTAAAACGATAGTAACCAGTTCGAGGTTTTTCTTTTGTAAATTGCGTTTCGATGTAATTTATTTTAATTATCAAAATTATTGTGGAGTTACACTCTTTGTGTAAACCAAGTCGACCACGTGAGGCATGTGGTGTAATCATCAAAGTAGCCCTCAGCTATTCTTTTCAGGAAGATTTCACAGCGAGTTAGTATGAATTTAGTATACCAGTGTGTGGTAATTTCATGACGGACAGGATTGCGCTACGAACGTAACTTCTTTGGGTGAAAATTGAATCGTTTGGTTGTGGTTAATTTCCTCTTGGATATGTTTCAATGTTCTTCGTGTGTTATTTTATGAATGCAGTGTTGTATGTAGTCTCCCAATCTTGGCTCACTATTTGATGTGTTCCGTAAGATTACAAACTCACATTTCCACAATCCTAAATAAGGCACCAGTTTAGTTATGAATCAAGTTTGATATGCTGAAATTTTAACGGAACAATGATCAATGTTAAAATAAATGTCCAAATATAAACTGATTTATTTCTTTTCATTTAAATTGTCTTTTTATATATATATCACCAGTTATCATAAGATGAGTACTAAAAAGTTATAATTAATGTTAGTCTGGTTGGGAATTTGGCAAGCTAGACTGGATACCTGGTGAAACAGTTGCGCAGTAATGCAAGGTTAACTTCCCCAGATAGCTCACAGCTTTTAACCCGTTTTTATTGTCTATCAGCACCGCTTTCATAACAAATGAAAGCAACAATATTACAGCTTCTTATGGACCTCCTTAATTTTTTTTTATCAAAACTGTCTTCTGGTCTTTTTCAGGCTTAACCGCTGGATGCCACACTAAGCAGCATCACTGTTACTTCTTTTCTTCAAATTGTATCTTCATTAAAAGGCATTTTTGGTGCTTCATGCACAATGAAACTTTATAATCGGCTGGGTCGCTTTCACCTATCGCCCCTGCTGCTGAGCATCCTTCTCAACGTGTACATGGCCAAGACTTGGCTTTCAGTAGAAACATTTTTACTGCCCATGCAGTTCTCCATGTGACTCGCGCCTTTCCCCAGGAAGCTAAAAGCCTCAGGCTGGAGCACATTTCTGGAATTCGTCATTGTACCAAAAAGAAAAGAGACAGAGCAAATTAGATTTCCAATCATTGTTATTTGTTATTATTGCTTGGTTTCCATGCAGTATTAGTAATTTGATTTGATTTACTAGTCAGACGTGCACGTTGAATTATTAAAAAGGTTACAGGGCAGTTCCTGGTTTTCACGCAGCATTAGCAATTCGATTTGATTTACTAGACAGTTCTGCACATTGAATTGTTAAATATGTTACAGTACAGTTCCGAAAACAACTGCCATTTAACAATAGCATCTTGCTGTTGTTTTGCTGCCGATCCATTTGTTAACTGTAAATGAGTTTATAAATCACAAGTTGTAGGAGAAATATGAAACAGCAACGCCATTACCCAAAGTTGTCTAAGTGTGATGAAGCTGTCTGGGAGGCAGCTGGGAGCGGGACGATGGCACAAGCAGATACAAGAGCTTACGAGGCTGGCGATGACTTCACAGTAGAATTGAGATTACCATTTTCAGACGGAGCATGCCTTCTCCAGCACAGATGACTTCAAGTGAACGCATGATATTTGCCTAGCGGACAGCACGAGAGAGTGATGCTAACATGCGTAATACATGAACGCCGTAGTATCGTTGTGCCGTTAGTGATGTACTGTACGACCGAGCCCACGACCTGTGGCACGTTTGTTCCTATAAAACGTACCTTGCTTCAGTGATAATTACGTATTGGTACACATCAGGCTACCACAGCTTAATAATATAGTAATTGTGGAGGATGCCAAATTGATGATCCTCCTCCTCTTAAATATACTATAAGTGTACTTAAGTCGCTGCTAAAAGAAGAGAAAGACGACTGCAAGTCACTTAGGTTTTAAAATATATACAAAAATGTACAGCCACTGTAGAGGGTGGATAGGAATGTATTCTGTTTTTCAGTTGCGTTAGTCGCTCAGCTACAATAGCTGCACATCTTTACAAACTTTTACCTCACATCTGGTCTACACTTATGTAGGCAGATTGGAAGGAGTGGAGGTCCTCTGTTACGAAGGTATCTGCTTTTCTAAATAGATGTATTTTGATTTATATTTTGGTGGGTTTGGATGTTACGATATCTAGTTTCGCTACAACATCATTTGGGTCACCAATCCCTGAGCCCGTCATGATCCTCCCTATTTGCTCAGGATTATTTGTTGCTGAAAGGTCAAATATAGCTTCGGAACCATTTACTCTTCGAGAAGGCTCTTGAACGAATTGTTCAAATTTTTTCGCAGCCATTTACACTTCGAGTGTGTTCCTGAATTATGTGATCAAAATAATTTTCTGAAAACGCATTCTGTACTATTTCTGACAACGTTTTATGCATACCAAGTACTTTAAACATGTATTTTCGCCAACATATCGAGGGTAGATTGAAGTCTCCACCAACTATAGTTGTATGGCTGGGGTACCTATTTGAAACGAGAATCAAGTTTTCTTTGAACACTTCAGCTACTGCATCATCTGACAAGGGGCGGTCGGTAAAGGGGGCCACTCATTAATTTATTTATTTATTAATTTCTTACCTCTACCCATATTAACTCAAAGGAACTCTCTACTTCAATTTCACTGCAAGGCAAACTACTTCCGACAGCAATAAATACTCCACCACCATCTGTATTTAATCTATCTTTCTGAACACAGTTAGGTCCTTTGTAAAAATTGCTGCTGAACTTCTTTCTGGCTTTAGCCAGCTTTCCGTACCTATAACGATTCGAGCTTCCGTGCTTTCTACTACCGGTTGGAGCTCTGTTCTTTTCTAATACGGCTACGACATTTTACAACTACAATACCGAGTGTTGCTATATCTACCTTTCTCTGTTTCTCCTGCACCCTTTTAGTTTGATGCTCTTTCTGCAGTTTCCTCTAACCTAAAAGACAGCCCAGTGATCTCCACACATCTCCCGCTACCCTTTTAGCCACGTCCTGTGTGTAGTGGACCCCTGACCTATTAAATGGAAACCGGATACCCGTCACCGTAGGGAGCGATCTGCAGCCTACACGGTCACAGAACCGTCTGAGTCTCTTACGCAGACTCTTCACTCGGTTCTGTACCAAACAACCAGATTTTACAGACGGTATACCTAGACATATACTGTTCCCATAGCTTTGGATGTGACATAGGGAGAATTTAAGGCATGGAAAAAGTTATCGGCAAATTACTGCACTGGCGACGCTGCAGGAAAAACCCTGCTGGCAACAAAACTGTCCCCCATAATACCTGAAACTGCCTTGCATCCAGCGGAAATCTCCAGGATTCGACAAGTCTCAGGCAATTTGTGATACCCTGTACCGCTTCGGAACGGACCATGGAAGACTCTCCCTACAAGTGGGGCAAATCTTTATCACCATGTGTTGCGGAATGACAGACAGTTGCTCATGTCGTATTAACATGCTCCACTCGTACCTACGAGGGTCCTTTTGAAGATTTCATGACAGCGACTAGTGATAAAAATACACAAAAGACTTTGATATCTGTATGTAGCTGTTATCATTTGTGTTATTTTATCGTGGAGAGCTGTGTTTAAATGTTGACATGTAGTAGTTTTGTAATCTTTTTATGTGTATTGCCAAACGACAAATGTTGTTGTTGTGGTCTTCAGTCCTGAGACTGGTGTGATGCAGCTCTCCATGCTACTCTATTCTGTGCAAGCCTCTTCATCTCCCACTACCTACTGCAATCTACATCCTTCTGAATCTGGTTAGTATAAAACAGAAGTAATATCTCGGGTTGCCCAAGGAACTGATCTAGATAAAAGATTTAGGAGACAATCTGAGCAGTCCTCTTAGATGGTTTGCAGACGATGCTATCATTTACCGTCTTGTAAAGTCATCAAATGATCAAATGAAATTGCAAAATGATTTGGGCAAAATATCTATATGGTGTGAAAAGTGGCAATTGACTCTAAATAATGAAAAGTGTGAAGTCATCTATGTGAGTACTGAAAGGTATCGTTAAATTTCGGTTTCATGAAAAAACACAGAAATCTAAAGGCTGTACCTGGACTCACCACACAAATTATGTTTTGGGGAAGGCAAACCAAAGACTGCGTTATATTTTAGAACCAATTACAAGATTGTACTAAAGAGAATGCCTCGCGACGCTTGTCCGTCATCTGCTATAGTGGTGCTGTGCGGTAAAGGTATTCTTATCAGGTAGGGCTGATGGAGGACATGGAAAAAGTCCATAGAAGGGCAACTGGTTTTGTAGTGGGATGGTAATCTTTAAAAGAAAGGCGTTTCTCGTTGCAGCGAGATTTTTCCACGAAATTTCAGTCACCAACATTTTCCTCTGTATGTGAATCTATTTTGTTGTCGCCAACCTATATAGGCAGAAATGAAGATC
This sequence comes from Schistocerca serialis cubense, assembly GCF_023864345.2. NCBI lineage: Eukaryota > Metazoa > Arthropoda > Insecta > Orthoptera > Acrididae > Schistocerca > Schistocerca serialis. Next base: position 1,203,459,506 of record NC_064638.1, on the reverse strand, counting down.
GTAATAAAATAAAAGAAATAGGGGATGGTACAGAAAAATTTAAGAGTTCATTTTGGCAACACGCCATTTGAGAGTATTACTGTAGAGAGGGGTGGTGTGAAAGTGGCCAGGCTCCCAAGAGTGAAATGAGGAGTAATAACGTATACTTAGGTGTAGACACAGACATATCTAATAGAATATTTAAACTTATCCACACTTACCTCGTACATCTTAAGATCTTGATCGTACGAAACGCGTCATTTTTAAATTGATCAGTTTTTAAAGTGGTTAAAAATCTTAGCAGGAATGGAAGATATAAGATGAACATCAACAAAAGCAAAACGAGGATAATTGAATGTAGTCGAATTAAGTCGGGTGATGCTGAGGAAATTATATTAGGAAATGAGACACTTAAAGTAGTAAAGGAGTTTTGCTATTTGGGGAGCAAAAGAACTGATGATGGTCGAAGTAGAGACTGGCAATGGCAAGGAAAGCGTTTCTGAAGAAGAAGAATTTGTTAACGTCGAGTATAGATTTAAGTGTCAGGAAGTCGTTTCTGAAAGTATTTGTATGGAGTGTAGCCATGTATGCAAGTGAAACATGGGCGATAAATAGTTTGGACAAGAAGAGAATAGAAGCTTTCGAAATGTGGTGCTACAGAAGAATGCTGAAGATTAGATGGGTAGATCATATAACTAATGAGGAGGTATTGAATAGAATTGGGGAGAAGAGGAGTTTGTGGCACAACTTGACAAGAAGAAGGGACCGGTTGGTAGGACATGTTCTGAGGCATCAAGGGATCACAAATTTAGCATTGGATGGCAGCTTGGAGGGTAAAAATCGTAGAGGGAGACCAAGAGATGAATACATTAAGCAGATTCAGAAGGATGTAGATTGCAGTAAGTACTGGTAGATAAAGAAGCTTGCACAGGATAGAGTAGCATGGAGAGCTACATCAAACCAGTCTCGGGACTGAAGACAACAACAACAACAGCCCAAACTCTTTTAAGTCTAAACTGAAGAGTTTCCTCATGGCTCACTCCTTCTATTCTGTCGAGGAGCTCCTGGAAGAGCTAAAAAATTAAGCAAATTCCAGTGTTACATTGTTGATTTTCTTTATTTAAACTTAAGACTTATCGCCTGAATATGTTTTTTATATTTCATTTTATCTGTTTCTACTATTGTGTTACACGAGGGCAGTTCAATAAGCAATGCAACACATTTTTTTTTCTGAAACAGGGGTTGTTTTATTCAGCACTGAAATACACCAGGTTATTCCCCAATCTTTAAGCTACACAACACCATTTTTCAACGTAATCTCCATTCAATGCTACGGCCTTACGCCACCTTGAAATGAGGGCCTGCACGGTACCATTCCACTGGTCGATGTCGGAGCCAACGTCGTACTGCATCAATAACTTCTTCATCATCCGCGTAGTGCCTCCCACGGATTGCGTCCTTCATTGGGCCAAACATATGGAAATCCGACGGTGCGAGATCGGGGCTGTAGGGTGCATGAGGAAGAACAGTCCACTGAAGTTTTGTGAGCTCCTCTCGGGTGCGAAGACTTGTGTGAGGTCTTGCGTTGTCATGAAGAAGGAGAAGTTCGTTCAGATTTTTGTGCCTACGAACACGCTGAAGTCGTTTCTTCAATTTCTGAAGAGTAGCACAATACACTTCAGAGTTGATCGTTTGACCATGGGGAAGGACATCGAACAGGATAACCCCTTCAGCGTCCCAGAAGACTGTAACCATGACTTTACCGGCTGAGGGTATGGCTTTAAACTTTTTCTTGGTAGGGGAGTGGGTGTGGCGCCACTCCATTGATTGCCGTTTTGTTTCAGGTTCGAAGTGATGAACCCATGTTTCATCGACTGTAACAATCTTTGACAAGAAATTGTCACCCTCAGCCACATGACGAGCAAGCAATTCCGCACAGATGGTTCTCCTTTGCTCTTTATGGTGTTCGGTTAGACAACGAGGGACCCAGCGGGAACAAACCTTTGAATATCCCAACTGCTGAACAATTGTGACAGCACTACCAACAGAGATGTCAAGTTGGGCACTGAGTTGTTTGATGGTGATCCGTCGATCATCTCGAACGAGTGTGTTCGCACGCTCCGCCATTGCAGGAGTCACAGCTGTGCGCGGCCGGCCCGCACGCGGGAGATCAGACAGTCTTGCTTGACCCTGCGGCGATGATGACACACGCTTTGCCCAACGACTCACCGTGCTTTTGTCCACTGCCAGATCACCGTAGACATTCTGCAAGCGCCTATGAATATCTGAGATGCCCTGGTTTTCCGCCAAAAGAAACTCGATCACTGCCCGTTGTTTGCAACGCACATCCGTTACAGACGCCATTTTAACAGCTCCGTACAGCGCTGCCACCTGTCGGAAGTCAATGAAACTATACGAGACGAAGCGGGAATGTTTGAAAATATTCCACAAGAAATTTCCGGTTTTTTCAACCAAAATTGGCCGAGAAAAAAAATGTGTTGCATTACTTATTGAACTGCCCTCGTAATTCCATGTATTGACTCGTTCCATGACCATGGAGACTTCTCCTTAATTTGGTCCCATGGAACAATAAATAAATAAATAAAATAAAAAATATATATATATATATATATATATATATATATATATATATATATATATATATATATATATATAAGTGAGTCTGAGCCAAAAGATTCTCTGGAAGCGACAAGCGTTTCTCTTTGCTGCTCGTTTCCACGGTAACAGCGTTGGAGCAGAGGATAGGCGGACAGTCTTCGCTGACGTCTTTGGTCACAACGGACATTGAGCGGCACACATGGCTCAGAAGGGCGACGGCGGCGATGCAGCGTCTACTGGTAGCGCAGACGAGGACGTCGTCTTCCTAGGCGGCTGGAGGGTGGATGTCAAGCCCGAGCCGGCGGACGACGCGGTCGCTGAAGGCCACGGACTACCAGGTACCGGAAAGCTAAGAGGCTCTTTACTAGAAGCAGTCTGCTGCAGTTGAGTGTTAGTCCCAATGGAAGGGAGGCTGTTGCGGGTCAACAGGAATTGGCGTTACTTGCCGTTGATGTAATGGTAATGGGTGCTGTGACGTCACTTCCGCTGCAAATTTTGGGTCTAGTTTAGCAGAGGATACAACCCGTCAGCTTTGACCAATGACGTCAGAATAGGCCAGAGCATGTGTTACAAAGATGAAAGAGCTGAGAAGACTGTTCAGAAACAAAGGAATGCAAGAGAGAAAAACTGTACTTCACATATATAAGGGCCAGAAGTATTTTCACGTAAGCAATATGGCGTGTTTGCATCTTAGTATTTCTCCGCAAAATACAATGGAAAGAAATGAATCAAATATATTACTAGCAAAGAATACATCACGTTACATGTATGTCAGTTGTATCTCGAAACTCTTTAGAACAGTATTGCTTAAGTGCAGTCCGGGATACAAGATCAGCGTACGTCGATTTCTTGGTTTCAACTAGCATTGCTGTCCTGTTGTTCACTTGAACTATGCATCCCCTGCGTCACTAAACCGTAAATGAAACACCGGATACAAATTAAAAGCTCACTCGAAGTGTGTTGCTTAATTACAGTACGGAATACGAGAGTGTCGTAAGTCGATTTCTTCGTTTTCACTAGCATTACTGTCCTGTTCTCCGCTTGAACGATGTATCCTCCGTTTCAGTAAACCGTAAGTGGAACACGGGATACAAATTGTAGATGTGTTGTTTATTTCATCTCCGCTATTACTAACAGTCGTTTCTTACGTACATACCAGTACTACTGACGACAGAAGCACCTACGTATGTAATATATGTATACCAGACTTCCGTTGACCTCTATACAGGGTGTTACAAAAAAGTACGGCCAAACTTTGAGGAAACATTCCTCACACACAAAGAAAGAAAATATGTTATGTGGAGATGTGTCCGGAATCGCTTACTTTCCATGTTAGAGCTCATTTTATTACTTCTCTTCAAATCACATTAATCATGGAATGGAAACACACAGCAACAGAACGTACCAGCGTGACTTCAAACACTTTGTTACAGGAAATGTTCAAAATGTCCTCCGTTAGCGAGGATACATGCATCCACCCTCCGTCGCATGGAATCCCTGATGCGCTGATGCAGCCCTGGAGAATGGCGTATTGTACCACAGCCGTCCACAATACGAACACGAAGAGTCTCTACATTTGGTACCGGGGTTGCGTGCACAAGAGCTTTCAAATGCCCCCATAAATGAAAGTCAAGAGGGTTGAGGTCAGGAGAGCGTGGAGGCCATGGAATTGGTCCACCTCTACCAATCCATCGGTCACCGAATCTGTTGTTGAGAAGCATACGAACACTTCGACTGAAATGTGCAGGAGCTCCATCGTGCATGAATCACATGTTGTGCCGTAGTTGTAAAGGTACATGTTCTGGCAGCACAGGTAGAGTATCCCGTATGAAATCATGATAACGTGCTCCACTGAGCGTAGGTGGTAGAACGAAACTAAAATCAGCTCTAACATGTAAATTAAGCGTTTCCGGACACATGTCCACATAACATCTTTTCTTTATTTGTGTGTTAGGAATGTTTCCTGAAAGTTTGGCCGTACCTTTTTGTAACACCCTGTATAAGTATACTGGTAACGAAAAGGTGGAAATAGACGGAAGTTACATTTGTAACCTGTACCACAACTGAACTACACGGAGACAAGAAGACGACACATGTAGAATTTGTATCCCGTACTTCACTATGGGATACAGTTTTCTTGTTGCCTTGGACGCTAATAGTATCCCATTCGTTACTTGAGCTGTATAGCTGTACGCAACATTTGTATCTTGCTTGCCAATTGACGTATATAGTGTCTGTGTAAAGGCGAAGTGAAGGACGGGATACAAATTTTAGTTGTGTCGTCAGTGTGAAGGCGAAGTGAAGCACGGGATACAAATTTTAGTTGTGTCAGGGGTTTCGCCTGTGATATAGCAAGTACTCATTCGAAAATATCATACTGATGCTAGTGCTGGGAAACGAAAGAAGATCGACAGCTGAGAAATTTCTGTTACGTACTTCACAACACGAAAATACACATATTGGTGGAATAAAACAATGAAATATGTCAAAATAGTGAATTACAGTGAAAGAAGCGAATCGAAAAGTGAACTTACCACACGGAAATATCGAGGAATGACCGAAGCTCGCCTAGACAGACAGTAACGAAAATTACAAACCCACAAGTAGACAAATCCATTCCTATAAACGAAAATAAGACAGTATAAATTGTTCTACAATAACAAACTAATATTCCAAATTACCTCAATACCATTGCGAATAATTTTAATGTACAATGATAGCGCTTATCCGGAACACAGAACTGTTTTATTATCTATGCCTCGAAGTGAAGACATTACTATCTATGACTAATGTATGACGTCATTGGTCAAAGCCGACGGGTTGTATCCCCTGCTTCACTAGACCGCGAATTTTGAATGGAGTTATGCGTTATTTTTGAGGGAAATTATTATTATTATTATTTTCGGTAATTTCCAAGAATGATTGCCTATCGAAGTCGCCCAGTCTAAATGATACATATCGAACGTGCGGTTGTAAATCGCTCATGCGACTCTGGTGGCGGTCGTTATGATCAATTATTTGTGATCGTCATTTTTATCAGTTTGCCGTCGTGCCTTCAGTTGCTCTAAATTACATACCTCCGCGAACTATTTGTGAGTTTCTTGGGGAACCCGGACGATTCCTGTCGATAGTGAGTGTGATGTGTGGTGTTCCTGACATTTCTTCGGCGGATTCTCTCACACGGAATAATCTAATTCCATGCTTATCCAGCGTAGAAAATTGTTTGACTTTTTGTCGCAAATATGGAGTACTACCGGATGAGGAAAGATGGGACTGTTTTGACTGTGCTGGTGCGAAGTGAGTAAAACTTCGTGAGAGGAGTTTCGATGCTCAAATACCGTTAGAATTTCATTGCGTACAGTGCGGAAAACGAACGAGTATCGGGAAGAATACGTGGTTCGACTCTTCCAAATTATCCATCCAGACCAGCGTAATTCTTCTATCTTGCTGGATTCAAGGCTGCACCTTGCAAGCAACAGCATCGGAAACTGATTTATCTGCTACTACCGAGTCTGACTATTTCTAGTTTTGCAGAGAAGTGTGTTATGTGGTAGTGACAATCTGTGAAGTCTTCCACTAAAAGAGAAGGACAAAGAGACTAACTGTACTTGTTTCAGTACCTCTATTTCCAGAACTTACTCTTCCAGGGAAAAGTTAACGCGTGTGACTGTCGATATTCTTGAGTGATATTAGCAAAATTTACCCAGGCTATGGCGAAAACGGAACTGTAACTATAGCGCACACGTCACATGAGCTTTCGCATGACGACAGCTCCGACAACGAGCAAGGTAATTCGTCTCCTTTGTAATTAAAAGTATTTTTGTAACGCTCTTCTTTTGTTGCTGCTGTAATGACCACCATAAACATACTCATAATGTCCACCACAAGAGTCGCATGACCGATTTACAGTCGCAAGTTCGATATGTATCGTTTGGACCCAGCGACTTCGATAGGCAATCATTCCTGGAAATTGCCTTATTTTCAGTCTCTGTTTTGTGTTAGAAGTAAGTACTCTCTCTTCTGTCTCCCACATTCTTATATTTCGTCGATTTACCCAGCCTTATTTTCTACGCGGTAAATACACTGGTGCAATTTAGTCATACGATGACATGATGGAGACCGTGGCTGTTGTTTGAAGACAAATGTTGATGGTGTTAGGACAGCAACCAGCCACAAATTTACTTTGAGTTCCTTTATTCAAAGGAAACCGTTACCGGTTTCGAATCGTTGTCATTCATCATCAGTTGAACATGAAACTAACAAAAGCATTAACTTTCTTGACCTGAAAATTTGCAATAGTAACAATAAACATCAATTCAGTATTTACAGAAAACCTACCACCACAGATGTCAGTATTAGCAACTCATCTTCCCACCCCCACCAACAAAAAATGGCATATTTCAGAACGATGCTACACCGAATTAAAAAAGTACCAATGAGTGACACAGACCAACAAAATAAAATCAATACAATTAAAACAGTTGCTCATAATAATGGATATAAACCCACAATAATTAAAAAACTCCACAACAAAATGCAGACAAAAACCACAGATCCACTTCACAGCAGTCACTTCAAGACAAATCAGTGTGCCACTGAAGCCAAACCTAAATATGCTACTCTCCCATACATAGGCCCACTTTCAAACCAAATAGCAAACTTATTTAAAAAGAAGAAAAATATGAGAATCAGCTTTTCCAGAAATAATAAATGACAACAAAAAGTAATCCATGATGTAAATACCTCCAAGAGTCCCTACCGTAAATCAGGAATATACAAACTCAAATGTGATACATGCCCAAAATTCTACATTGGACAGACAGGCAGAAGTTTTGAAATTAGATATAAAGAACATACTGATGCTCTAAGACTTGGTAACTTGAACAAATCAGCATTTGCAGCCCATATTGCTGAAGAAAACCATTCAGTGGGAAACACTGAGGACAACTTAAAAATTTTGCATCTAACAGAAAAAGGAGCCTCTATGAATATATTAGAAGAATTAGAAATACACACACACAAAAACAGCACCCCAGACTATATCCTTAACGAACAAACAGAGTTAGCTAACACCCCATTTCTGAAAAATTTCCAAAAATTACTTTTCAGCCTCCAAAGCAAATAATATTAATACACCTATCTGCAGATCAAGTAGCAAATTTATGTGTTACTATAATTCTCATGATGCCAAATGTAATACAATAAGATACTATTTTACCTATACAGTTCTAAATACATATAAAAAACTTTATAATTAATTTAACAATATCAGCTTAAAAATTCAATGTCTCTGTACTAATGTAAATAGGCATTACAGTTTTGTAAATGAATATATGATCCTTTCCAAACATAGGACATCATCGTCAAATGTTACGATATATCATAGCATCTGTGATACTCATATGTTTGTATGCTCTTTGTATGTATCAAAACATGTCGTACGTGGTTGAAATGATCTCAGCGACAAATCTAAAGCGTACAGTGAGAACTATTTACGTGCGCAACAACGAGGATGCAGTGGGAATGCATTTACATCGGTTGGACGAATGCTATGAAAACAAACGCTCGAAACCGACGCTTCACGTAAGTCACATGCAACGAAAATCTGTAACGCAACCATCTGTGTGCGGCATGTTTATAATTATGTTTTATTTATATTTTAAGACAATTAATCTATAAAAACACACCAAATGTCATAAAGAAAGCGTGTAAACCGTCTGATGATGAATCACAACGATTCGAAACGGTTTCCTTTGAATAAAGGAACTCAAAGTAAATTTGTGGCTGGTTGCAGTCCTAACAGCATCAAAATACACTGGTGTCCAAAATTAAAGCAACAAAGCGAACTTTTCCAAGGTTGCGTTTGTTTTGCCACAAAACAGTATATCAGATGATAGGTCAATATAAAGAATACAGAACGTAAACAACTGCAACACGCATAACGGTAGACAAAAATGTACTCCGTTTTTTCCAACTTAAAGGATTTACACACACATCCCGACAAGTGGTTAACGCGCTCAGTGTGGGGTGTGACCACCTCTGGCAGCAGTACGGGCCTGACAAACGATGAGGCACGCTGTGCATGATGTCATTAATCTTATGTCGAGGCAATAATGCCCATTCTTCCTGCAGCGCTGCTCGCACGTGTTGGAGAGTGGTTGGTGGATGCTGACATGATGCAACCCGTGTCCCTAGTGCATCTCAGACATCCTCTATGTGATTCAAACCGGGATAGCTAGCAGGCCATCCGTGCAACATCTTCCGTTTCCAATAGAACATCAATCGCGCGTGCTCTATGAGTTCGAGCATTATCGCCCAGCAATACGAAGTCTGGGCCCACAGTACCTCGCAACAACCGCACATGGGGTCCTAAGATCTCGTCACGATACCTGACAGCAGTTAAACCTTGCCGATTTAACCACACATTTTCATGAAGATGTGTTCGAGTGGTCAATATAACCCCTGCCCACATCATTAGGCATTATCCTCGATATCGGTCTCTTTCCACAACGTTTGGGCCGCGAAATCATGTTCCACGTTCGCTCCAGATACGAATCCGTCGAGAATCACTGTCCAGACCAAATCGGGACTCATTTGTGGCGGTAAGTTCCTATGGGAGCTAACTACTGAGGTCATCGGTCCCTAGGCTTACACGCTACTTAATCTAACTTACACTAACTTACGCTAAGGTGCGTTTACACTGCGATTTGTATCGGCACATGTATGAGATACATGTTTATGCGACTTTGCGACATGTATCGCGATTTGTATGAGTTGACAAGTATCAACCTCATACATGTATGAGCGTGCGTTTACACAGGTTGATATGTATCACTGTGCGATAGCTTCCGACGACGATTTGGAAGTTTTCACATTTTTATGTGCTGATACACTTGCTCTTTTGGAAGATGATAGGAAGAAAAGGCGGAGGAAGCGTAGATGGTGGTACAGAGAGTTTCTCGCGAATTAACGCTAGAGGATGGCGCATATTTTAGAAATTATGTTAGGATGAGTATGGAGGATTTCCGCGGTTTGTTATCACTTGTGGCTCCTCTTGTGTCCAAAACTAACACAAACTTTCGGGAAGCGATTCCACCAGAGGATCAGTTGGCAGTAACACTCCGTTTTTTAGCCACTGGGGATTCCTCGTAAAACGAAGATTTCATGACAAAACATTTGCATTGTCGCGCGATTGATAATGCCAACGTCTCACACACGATTGTCGGCATCCGTTGGCAACATTATCACGCGAGGCCGCCGGAATAACAGCAAAACATTGATATACGTGCCAGATGCATGAAAAAATTATATAATGTATTACATACTCTGATATATATAAAACTTTTACCTTCACTTCTTGGGATAAAACTTGCACAATGGCTTCGCAAACACGAAGAATAATGTTGCATATGGCACTTTTTGATATTCTATGCAGATACATTAACGTCGAAACGACAGTCGGCACCTTCAAAACTCAAACAGCCGCCAAAGAGCCTGGTACTACGCATGCGCTAATCGTCGAAATAAGCGGCAGGCGACAAGACGACAGGAAATGATAGTACTGCGCATGCTCGAGTTCTTCAAATGTCGCTCATACATGTCACGTATATGGCCAAAAAGCGATATACAAAATGTATACGCGACATGTATGAGCTCGAGGGTCCGCATACAAGTTCCGTGAATTTTTGTATGAGGTGATGTATCGCGACATGTCAAATTGACATGTCGCTCATACATGTCGCGATACATGTATCCCAGTGTAAACGTACCTTATAAGGACAACACACACACCCTTGCCCAAGGGAGGTCCCGAATCATCGGCCGGGGGGGGGGGGGGGAGGAGGGAGAACCGTGGCAAGGCGCCTTGTTAGACTACTCCGCGCGGCGACTCACCGGTGAAAAGGACATTGGCTCACTGTTCGACAGTCCAGGTGCCATGTTAGTGACCCAAATCTAGATGACCCATTCTGTAAAGAAGCACCAGCAGGTTTCCGACGGTAAAGTCCACTCTTCCGAAGCCTTCTGCACTCCGTTTGCCTAAATACAACACGTCCAGTGAATGCAGCGAACTCAGGTGCCAGTAGCCGTGCAGTACTGAGGCGATACCGTCGTGCCATTCCAGCCAAACAACGGTCCTCTGTTTCTGATGTTACACGTGGTTGGCCCCGCTCTAGTCTTCTTGGATACAGTTTCGATCTCCATAAACTGTCGGCATATCCGAGAAACAATAGAACGATTCACGTTGTGCCATCGGCCCACAGCAGTTTGCGACTCTTCCGCCTCCATTCCTCTCAAGGTCCTCCACCGCAGGGAGTCTGGTAGGCGTCTTCTCTGTGCCATACTGCACCGTCTAAGACTGTGTACACAGTGCTTGTGGGTGTGGGCCTTCTCAGCAAACACTATCCCGTTTGATAGGTCCCCTGATGTCATTGTTGGCGTTGTTGTTAGTTGAACAGAATGTCATCTACCGTCCAGGACACGACCGCACGGAAATTTTGTCTGATTATATAGTGAATTAGACAAAGGACGGGGAAACAGTGGATTGCTTCTTTAATTTTGGACACAAGTAAATATAAGCTTTCTAATTCGTACTGTTTATCATGGTCACCACTAAAGCTGTAGGCCTATCGTTTTCTTTCTGATAAACAGCCGAAGTTCTTCTTCTGATAACCGCCTCGATTTAGTCCTGATACACCTACGTCTATCTACATCTACATCCACCGCACAGTGCATGGCGGAGGGTTTCACGTACCATTACTAATCGTTTCCTTTCATATTCCACTTGGAAGGAGCAAAGGAAAACGACTATCTACGAGGGTCACTCCAAAAGAAATGCACACTATTTTTGTAAAAATACAGTTTTCATTCTGCATGTGTGAAAGTTTTACAGTGTGTAGATACATCCCTCCCGCTTGTTTTCAAACTTAGTTCAACCTGTTCCTGTGAGTGGCGCCGTCACAGAATGTCTTCAAGATGGCTACAGCCAGCCGCGGTGGCCGAGCGGTTCTAGGCGCTTCAGTCCGTAACCGCGTGGCTGCTACGGTCTCAGGTTCGAATCCTTCCTCGGGCATGGATGTGTGTGATGTCCTTAGGTTAGTTAGGTTTAAGTAGTTGTAAGTTCTAGGGGACTAATGACCTCAGATGTTAAGTCCCATTGTGCTCAGAGCCATTTGAACCATTCAAGATGGCTGCTACACTTGACGTTCGTCGGAAGAAACGTGCTGTCATAGAATTCCTGTGCTGTGAAAACGAGACAGTGGGAAACATCCACAAGAGGTAGAAAAAGGTGTATGGAGATGCTGCTGTCGATCGCAGTACAGTTAGTCGGTGGGCAAGCAGGTGACGTGATGAAAGCAGGCACGGCAGTATTGAGGATTGTCCTCGCAGCGGCAGGCCTCGTACTGCACACACCCCAGACAATGTGCAGAGAGTTAACGACTTGGCGACTGCTGACAGACGCATCACAGTGAACGAATTGTCACGCTACATTGGGATAGGGGAAGGAAGTGTTTGCAGAATACTGAAAGTGTTGGCGTTAAAAAAAGGTTTGTGCCAGGTGGGTTCCCGGGATGTTGACAGTGGCTCACAAAGAAACAAGAAAAACGGTGTGCAGCGAATTTTTGGAACAGTACGAGAATGGTGGAGATGAATTTCTTGAGAGAATTGTGACAGGTGATGAAACATGGCTCCATCATTTTTCACCAGAGACGAAGAGGCAATCAATGGAGTGGCATCATGCAAATTCACCCAAGATAAAAAATTCAGAACCACACTTTCTGCTGGAAAAGTTGTGGTTGTGGTGTTTTTCGATTCCGAAGGACTCTTGCTTGTGGACATCAAGCCAAGTGGAACCACCATAAATTCTGAAGTATATGTGACGACACAGAAGAAACTTCAAGCTCGACTGAGTCGTGTTCGACAACATCGGCAAAAGCAGGATGTTTTGCTGTTGCACGACAATGCACGGCCACATGTCAGTCAAAAAAACCATGGAAGCGATCACAAAACTCGGATGGAGAACACTGAAACACCCGCCTTACAGTCCTGACCTGGCTCGATGTGACTATCATCTTTTTGGGAAACTGAAAGACTCTCTTCGTGGAACAAGATTTGAAGATGATCACTCCCTTGTGCCCGCTGCCAAACAGTGGCTCCAATAGGTTGGTCCAGAATTTTACCGTGCGGGTATACAGGCGCTGGTTCGAAGATGGCGTAAGGCAGTTGTGGAGAAATGAAAATATTGTTCCTAAAGGACGTATCTACACACTGTAAAACTTTCAAACATGTAGAATAAAAGATGGATTTTAAAAAAATAGTGTGCATTTTGTAACAACGACTCTGTAATATTGTACATATAAGTAATTCTTTTCATCTGATTTTACGATAAACTTGTGTAATTGTAGTTCTGATTTCATTTCTTTTTGTTTCATGCCATTATGTTAAGAAAACTGTAAATAAGTTTCAATGTGAATATTAATGTTTATGTCAAATGTCAAGTAATATTGTAATAGAATTGAAATTTAACAAATGTTGAAACTGTTGTAAGATGCTTAAAATTGTAACTGCGCGTCAGGTCCATACGGAGGCAATGTGTTAGGATACGTAGAATGCAAAACCTCGGGTGAATACCCGATCTGTCAGGGAGCGGTAAAAGGTGGATGGCAGGCGAGCGCGGGAAAATGCGCGCGGGCACTGCACAGCACAACGTGTAAGTAGGCTGTTTATGTTTTCTTATTGGCAACGTTACGTAGCGCTCAATATGAAAATCACTGGCTGTGCTGTGTGCAGTCTGTCGCTAGTTTGCATTGTTGTCTGCCATTGTAGTGTTGGGCAGCGGCAGCTGGATGTGAACAGCGCGTAGCGTTGCGCAGTTGGAGGTGAGCCGCCAGCAGTGGTGGATGTGGGGAGAGAGATGGCGGAGTTTTGAAATTTGGCATGAACTGATATATATATTATGACTTGTGATGATATTAAGGTAAATACATTGTTTGTTCTCTATTAATATCTTTCATTTGCTAACTATCCCTATCAGTAGTTAGTGCCTTCAGTAGTTTGAATCTTTTATTTAGCTGGCAGTAGTGGCGCTCGCTGTATTGCAGTAGCTTGAGCAGCGAAGATTTTTGTGAGGTAAGTGATTTGTGAAAGGTATAGTTTAATGTTTGTCAGGGCCATTCTTTAGTAGGGAATTTTGAAAGTCAGATTGCGTTGCGCTAAAAATATTGTGTGTCAGGTTAAGCACAGTCCTGTAGAATTGTTCAAAGGGGACGTTTCATATGTCGACCCTTAGCCTAGGATACCTCACTGGAATCTTCTGATTTTTCTTGTAGTTTGTGTATTTAGTATAGCTTTTGTTTATTGCTAGCGCGTAATTGTAGAGAGAATCTCCTTTGTAGTTGTAGCCTTTCATTGTTGTACAGTAAAACAGTTGTGGCATGTATATAGATTTGCACCAAGTATTTCGCAGCTGCAATTAACTAGATATTATTTTCAGTGCTATGTTAATGTGTTCTCTTATTTTTGATCTTCAAATTGTGCTTTTCTGCGTTGTCGTGTGAAATATTGTGACAATTATGGCGTGTGAAAAACGTAATACTAGGCTCCAAAGTAAACTGAGAAATGACAGTGAAAATGAAAGCAGTGTGTTAGCGCCACCGAGTAATGAATTAACTGATGTTCAAAGTAGTAATTTGGTAATTGTGAATAGGGAAATGGAGCGGGCTGCAAACAATGGCGTGGACAGTGAAACAATTAGTGAAGAGGGACGCATTATCGATCGATCGGTCGGCAACAGCTCGCCTCAGGAATCCGAAATGACAGGACACAATTTCGCAAATACTGTAGATTCAGGTTTTGGGTCATCACCGTTTTCTCAAATAAGTCAAGACACATTTTCTGCTTGTCAAAATGTGAATGTTGTCGGTGCAAATGCACTGCCGAAAAGCGTAGAGAAACAGATTCCAGACACTAATACATTATTATTGCAATTAATGCAACAAATGGAACAAAATCAGAGACAAACACAGCAAAAGCTTCAAAAGTTAGACTCATTGGAGCAAACTCTTGAACAAACGCATGAAGATTTAACTACTGAGTTACATAACATTGAATCGAAATGTCAAAAAGTCTGTAATGACGTAAAAACTCAAATTTGTGAGCATTTCCAACCTATTTTTTCGCGTCATGAAAATGCATTACAGAATCACGAAGCAGCTATAAAAGAACTGCAAACTATTGTTCATGAAAATCACAACACCTTGCAAGCTAAAATTGACGCAGTTGCATCTACCGATTCGGTTACGCAACTTGCAAAAAGTCAAGAAAACTTAAAAGACACAGTAGACACGATTGCAACACAAATGGACACTCTGAAACTTGGCTCAGAAAAACATACAGAGGAAATGATTTCACTATCGGATAAAGTAGCCGAACTTTCAGATCAGTTCACTAACTTATCTACAAAGGTAGATGATGATCTGAATGACACAACACCTGTAGCCTTCACTGACACAGAAGAGTATGAACAAATTAGAAAATTCAAACAAAATCAAAATCAAATCAATACACAGTACAAGAGAGAAATCCGGGAAGTGCAAGATCAGTTGGCACAAGTAGTACAAGAATTACGTATTTCAGAGGACACTCGCGCCCCAATACGGGAAGAGGGACATACAAATACGGAACAGACACAAAATAACACAGGGCATTTCGGAAGTAATGAAAGAAATTGGGAATGTGCACCGAATTTTGAGAGGGAACGGCCGACACGACCTAACAATGACCGATATGCGACTCGCCGACATGATGATTTTGACTATAAGCTGTTCATTACTACACGTAAATTCAAAACATTTAAGAATTCTGGCAACGACATTCATCCACAAGCATGGCTCCATCAATTCTCTCATTGTTTTCCTCCCAACTGGTCGTTAGAACACAGATTAGAATTTATGTGTGGCTACTTGGAGAATGAACCAGCTGTAAGAATGCGATCGGTAATTCACGATTGTCACAGTGAAGGAGATTTTTATCATGCCTTCCTCTCAGCGTATTGGTCTCAAGCTACACAAGACCGTGTAAAACAGAACATCATAATGATGAAACACTTCGAACAATCTGAATTTTCCAGTCTTATGAAATATTTTGAAGACATGTTGCATAAGAATCAGTATCTTTCAAACCCATACAGCCCCTCAGAACTCATCCGCATTTGCTTAATCAAACTGCCTGAACATTTACGACATATTATTTTGGCAGGACGTTGCAAAGACGACATTGAAGCATTTCAGGGACTCTTACAAGAATTAGAAATTGACACTGACAATTGCGGAACGCGAAACCAGGAACACAACAATTACAGGTCACATCTGTCACAATTCCACGATGAAAGAAATAATAACTGGACACGACAAGGCTATTCTCACAACACATATCGTGACCAAAACAGACACCACCCGTATGACAACCGTTGGCAGAGTAGTAATAATTACAGGGAAAGATCACCTCTCCGTGGTAATGACTATCACAGAGACAATCAGAGGAACAGACAATATGGGAACCAAAACAAGTATTATCAAGGGAGGCAGAATAACTTCAGACGCAACAGTTCGGCGCAGAGTTACGATTCAGGGAGAAATTCTCCACCACATGATCGACAAACAAGAAACTATGTAAACTACCGACAAAACGACAGACGTGAATTTCATCAGAACTGGCGGGATTCTAACAGAGCTGGGCCCTCTCGGAGAGGCGAATTTGTGGAAGTTAGGCCTCCTAATCCCAGTAACGACGCGCGCCAACAAAGAAACAGACAATGACTCGCACCGCAGGCAGCCGCGTGCGCCGGCTGGCTCAGGGAAAAATAACATTGACGCTAACCTTGAGCAAAATTCCAGTATTCTTTACTGACGTATACTGCATGATAATTGTATTCCAGCCAAACTGTGAGTACTATGAAGAGTAAAGGATTGCACCACATTTCACATGCAAAACCGTTTATTGAGAGATAATCTGCTTTTTACCTTTGTCTTTGCCATAAAACTTTTCACTTCACATTTCTAGTATGCTTTGTCAGACTTAAGAATCTGTTAACATACAACAATGTTTGAAGTTAAATATCCAATCAAGAACCAAGAGAACTTATTTAAACAGAAATGACGAATGCATTGTTATAGTAAACAGACGTCACAGTGTTATTGTGTGTGTACATTCTTGCTTGTTTGTTGCACGATTACGTAACGACTATAAGGCTCACATACTTAGAACATTTACCAGTACTGCTAATGAGATTTTAATGCAACATTTTGGTTTATTTGAAAATACATTCTGAATTTAAAGTGCTTTCTGAGAGATACCAGATGACACAGAGGTTAGTTTATGTGACAGCTACACGATTTTTATCACGACGCTACTAATGAGTGACAATTTACAATGTTGATTTTGCGGTGTATCTGTTTTATATCTGCACAGTTTTTCTGTATTATTCTGGAAAGTAAAACATGTTTTAGTAGTAACTTTTATGGTATAGCTACAAGGAGACAGCCTTTTCTGTAGCACAACAATACGTTACAGCACAGTACTTTCTTCATCACGGCAATAAGCGTAATAAGTATGATATCTATACGCAAAGCATTTCACTTTTGTTTATCATGAGGTAAGTACATTGGCTTCTGCAGAACTTAGCTTTCGGAGGACGATAACTACGACACTTCCACACAGATTATGTTGCAACAAGACGCACATTTAGCGCTACAGTACACGTATTTGAGTGATTAATTTTGTACTTAAAACATTTATTTTTAAAGATTTTTGAATTACAAGGAAAGTTTTCAGTGATACATTTCATTTCATTGCTGTAATCTGTAACACCTGAGGGTATAATTACATTAATCCTCAGGGGGGTATACGCCTACTTTGTGTACCATGTGTTTGGCAAGCACAAGGAACCCTAGCTAATATGGTATTTGCTTATACAACTTTACACATCGGTACCATATTTCTCTAACACACAAATTAAACAGCTATCTGATCATTTAACTGAGAGATAAACATTTTTTTTACTACGTCAGTGACAGATGTTTACGTAATTACACAGCTGGATAACTTCACACTTATGAAACTGTATTTTGTCTGTACTTTGTAAACTGTTCATATTTTTTTGGAACCATTGTGATACTATGAGAGCTTTGAATGATGTATTTGGTAAAGGGATTATGATTTTTAAAGTACGTTTGAGGCAGATGACACTTTTGACATGAGCAGAGAATTTTTTTTAATTATTGGAGGAAGCTACGACGATTTTGAGATTTGACTGAGGGGTTATGATGTTATTTTTACGACGACGATGTGTATTATGCTGCTGAGGTATGTTTATGATTAATAGGCTGAGGCTATATGAGTTATTTGAATATGCTTCATATTTATAATGACGAAATATTGACGAGTGTCGATGGATACGTATATGTGTAATAAGGTAAGGAATAATGAGTAGTGTTTAGGGACTCTGATTTGTGGAAAAGGTTGTTGGAAACCAAGAATCGTACTTTAAGAGTTATGAAATGTGTGTGTATATTCGTGAATGTATTACAATGCAGACGAAAATTTTTTTGGACACTGTTATATCTATAGCATTTTGTTTCTACAGATTTGCAACGCTAATTCTTGACCTGTGAAATATTTCTATGTGAGACGGTAGCAGAAACTGCTGTCGTAAATATTTCCGTACGAAGGTTAGGTGACCACCTGCACATAATGCGTCGTGGGCACCCAGATGTGTCAGACACCTGGAGAACAAGCCATTAGTGTGAGTGCCTCGTCAGAAGCACAGGTAAAAAAAAAAAAAAACAGAAAGGGAAGGCCATTGTCCGCGCTACTGACATCTCCTTGTTGAAAGCATACTGTGGAGCTCGTAATTTATGATGTTTTACTGAAATGCCTAATGAAACGATGAGAAACATTTCACAGCTATTGTCTTGCTAGTTAAGAAAAATGCCATATGGCTTGCTTTATGTATTTATTTACACATTTTGTTTAATATCAAGTTTCTAGCTGCACTGCAGCATTGGTTAAAATAAAATTTAATATATGTACTAATATAGTTATTTTATGCCTACAGATCCAGTCAATAAGAAATTTATGATCTACTTACAAGAAAACGAGGGCACATAAATAGACATTTCCCTTCACAGGAATTGCATAAATAATTTCTTTACGATTTGGTAACTTATCTGCTAGTGTAAGTTCTCGTGATGCATCACTCTAGTGTTAAGATGTGACATAGGTTTTAGACATGGCCATTTTAGTGTAATATTTTTTCTGCTTGCGCTATGTCATGTTTAGGTATAAGTTGCTGCTGTTTGCCAGGCATAGTGTTATTGAATTTGACTTTTGCTAATTTATACTGTAGCTTGCTTTGCAATTTTCCATTTTTTTTCATTGCTGTTTATATTAATTGTTTTGTGCTGCTGCATTGCCTCGTTCCTTAGTTTAGCATCTGAGCTCAGTAGATTTAAGATAGCTTAAGAGGGGGTAGCCTCTAAGAGAATGAGTTGCGATGAATTGGAAGAAATGCATTGAGAAAACAGGTTTAGGTAGGATTTTCTTGGAAATAAATGTTGAGGTAAGAAATGTATGAACATATAAATACAGAAAGCATGCTTAGATAGAATTTTTGGGTGGAAACAAAGGATGAAATAAGAGGAAAGATATATGAAGTTTTGGGTTGGACTGCAGTACCACATGTTACACTGAAAACGAACCCTGTCCTTTCCCTTTTGTGTTATCGCACTATATGTTTGTGTACCCTTGTGTATTTGTTTTCTTCCTGTCTCTGTGTACAGTTTCATAGAATTTTTTTCTCTTTTAATATTAAGCTACATTCACTATGATGAGGAATACTGTTATCCTCGAATATAATTGGCATTAATAATGTGTTATTTGCTTTGTAAAGATGTTTAGACATTATTTACTCTACTTTGTGTTAATGCTCATGTGTGAAGTTGATGTTTCGAAAGTTATTCTGATCTTTTATCTATGTACTTATGTCATAATTCCGGTAACACTGATGTATATGTCTATTTCTATTCTTTTGTAACGCCTGTTTTACTACAAATGTTATCTGTATTGTTATGTTCTTTAATGATGTATTTTGTACCTTTGTTATTGTATTCTTCTGTTATAAAATTGTAATTGTCACCAGTTCATGATATTATTAACTTGTTAGTTACATTTCACTGCACACGTTTCTGTTGGTCATAGTATATGGACAAGATGTGAGAAGTAGGGACTGTTAGTGTTTGCACGTGTGTTAATAACTCAGCAAGGGACTGGATAACAGCATTGCTGGATCTAAGGACGATTCCAAAAACTTTGTGAGTGCACAAGTGGTGGTTTATAGACTTGCTATATTCTCCGCAAGACTCTTCGATGGTGAATGTGCACCTGCACAATCGCAACAGATGGCTGCTGGTCATCTCTACAAGGACTACAGTGGGTCTGCACCTCTGGTGGCCCACCAATACCATTATCTCTGCAAGGACTACAGTGGGTCTGCATCTATGATGACCCACCAACGCCATTATTTCTACAAGGACTGCAGTGGGTCTGCACCTCTGGTGGCCCACCAATACCACAATCTCTACCAGGACTCCAGTGGGTCTGCTCTGTGATGACCTACCTACCAATATTCTTCCAAACTTCGAATGACTCTGCTGTGGGTTTGCTCTGTTGTGGCCCATTACCTGTCAGCATGTCGAGAGTCAGCACTGTCTTTCCATTGGAAGGACAACACTACTTCTTCAAGACTGCATGGAAATCCACTACTTCCGTGTGCATTTTCTTTTACTGCTCAGACTTTGAGACAAACACTGCTATTCTCCTGTTATGTACGATTAGGACTGTCTTTAGGGACTGTGAGAAAATTTGAGCTTTTGACCAACGTTGTATCAATAAGTGTGTGCATTTTATATCTTTGTTACTGTAATTGTGAAAAATTTTTGTCAAATCTGTATTGGCCAGTGCCCAACACCATTTGTAAAAATTTTTGTGGGGAGCATGGGGGCTATGTAAGTAGGCTGTTTATGTTTTCTTATTGGCAACGTTACGTAGCGCTCAATATGAAAATCACTGGCTGTGCTGTGTGCAGTCTGTCGCTAGTTTGCATTGTTGTCTGCCATTGTAGTGTTGGGCAGCGGCAGCTGGATGTGAACAGCGCGTAGCGTTGCGCAGTTGGAGGTGAGCCGCCAGCAGTGGTGGATGTGGGGAGAGAGATGGCGGAGTTTTGAAATTTGGCATGAACTGATATATATATTATGACTTGTGATGATATTAAGGTAAATACATTGTTTGTTCTCTATTAATATCTTTCATTTGCTAACTATCCCTATCAGTAGTTAGTGCCTTCAGTAGTTTGAATCTTTTATTTAGCTGGCAGTAGTGGCGCTCGCTGTATTGCAGTAGCTTGAGCAGCGAAGATTTTTGTGAGGTAAGTGATTTGTGAAAGGTATAGTTTAATGTTTGTCAGGGCCATTCTTTAGTAGGGAATTTTGAAAGTCAGATTGCGTTGCGCTAAAAATATTGTGTGTCAGGTTAAGCACAGTCCTGTAGAATTGTTCAAAGGGGACGTTTCAAACGGACACAGTAGTAGTAGCACTGGTTTGAACAACACCTTCTGGAGCCTCGGGTATGCCGTTCCAACGCCCATACAGCACGGCAAAATTCCATAAGCACTAAATGGAAAAGTATTGCGACGCCAAGAAGAATTAAAGTGCTGATACGTCAAGAGCCATAGCTGTGGTTGTATGTGTGCTCTGTGCCTCGCAGTCTTGCCGCCCGCCAACCGACGCATCGATACTAGCAGATTGAAACTTTTAGTACTGTATTCGTATTGATCAGAGAGTGAACTGTGTTTTTTTGGTGCAATAATAACCTAAATTTCAGAACTTTTCCATCATTTAATTATCCTCACAAGTAACCTGGAGAGGGTCCTTTCCAAACGTTGTGCAATCCGACTGTCCCGAAATGAAAATTAAAAACTGTGTTAATAATAATTATTTGCAGAACTAGCTATATTAGAATGGTGTTTAAAGAAATGTTTTGTTAATGATGCAGTAAATGAATAGTGAAGGTCTAACGAAGTCGAAAGATAACTTAGGTGTTGATATAGTAATGAAGTTTATTATTTCGAGACAGATTTAAAGGCATTTAAACGAGCAGTAAATAAGATAAAAAGAGTAGTAAGTTATATACTGGAAATATTGAATGAATAATAACTTCAGTAATCATTTTTTTGAAATACAGCGATCGTAAAAGTTTCAGGGTCCCCCCCCCCCCCCCCTCATACATTTGAATTCTGAAGTGTTCTAAATTGGTTTGACCAGCAAAAGTTAAAGTCAATATAAAAGTCAAAATTTATCAATGTTTTATCATTATCAAAATTTACATTTTGTGTGTGGCATGAAAGTACAATTTCTAGGGTAACCTATGCCCGATTTTAATCGGATTAATAGACAGTATAAAATTTTGTAGTAAACATTATAGTGTAGTGTTATGTATTCATGATGTCCCATATCAGTTCAGAACGTGAAACTATCAGTTCAATAGATTTTCTGGTTCTAAAATTCTACTATATTATGCAGCGTTACAACTTGTTGTTTTGCATGAATATATACCAACTTGTACAGGGAAGAAACTCAGTTAATGCCTAATTGGGCTGGTGACCGTATTATTGTCACATTGATAGCATCTTCTGGTTTGCTTTTGATCCATCCTGACGTGTAATTGCATTTCGAACTTACTTGACGTATCATTGTTATTACAGAGTGGATGTAGGTCTTATTTGCCACATTCAGGTACACGCGGTCGATATCTGTGCGAAAATCCTTTCTCATAAGGTGAATCCCGCTCACTTACCATAGCACAGGCTTTACGAGTACTGTGTCAGGGGTTACAATTTCTTTTGGAGTGACCCTCGTATAAGCCACTGTACAAGCTCTGATTTCTTTTACCTGACTTACGTCGTCCTTACGCAAAATGTATCTTACAAGGGAACGTCCCCATCGCACCCCCGTCAGATTTAGTTATAAGTTGGCACAGTGGATAGGCCTTGAAAAACTGAACACAGATCAATCGAGAAAACAGGAAGAAGTTGTGTGGTACTACGAAAAAAATAAGCAAAATATACAAACTGAGTAGTCCATGCGCAAGATAGGCAACATCCGGGGTAGTGTGAGCTCAGGAGCGCCGTGGTCCCGTGGTTAGCGTGAGCAGCTGCTCGACGAGAGGTCCTCGGTTCAAGTCTTTCCTCGAGTGAAAAGTTTACATTTCTTATTTTCGCAAAGTTCAGTCCGTTCGTTAATTGACGTGTCTGTTCACTGTAATAAGTTTAGTGTCTGTATTTTGCGACCGTACCGCAGAACCGTGCGATTAGTAGACGAAAAGACGTGTCTCTCCAATGGGAACCGAAGACATTTGATGGCAATGTCGTACGTCAACCCATTCCTCCACAGGAAAACAGGTCTGGTATATTCTATACGACACTGGTGACGGCATGTGCGTCACATGACAGGAATATTTTGTCGACCCACCTAACTTGTACACTTGGCGAATGGGTAAAAAGATTCTTCTACCTTGCCCGATTTAGGTTTTCTTGTGGATGTGATAATCACTCTCAAAAAAGTGATGAAAACATAAGAGTTTGTCACATAAACTGCAACAAATGAACGCAACAGTTTCACAGTCGCACAGTTTTCCCTGTGCTCTGTCAAAACATATGTTTTTTACGTTTTCAAATTTTTCCATGTGTAGACCGTCAAATCCTGCATATGTCCAAGCAAATCTGAACATGTCCTGGAATTTTGGAGAGCGAAGTTGACTATGTGTGAGTGCCTGAACTTTGATAATTGACACGGACGGACAGATAATAATTGTCTGAAAATAAAAAATTAAACTTTTCACTCGAGGGAACTCTTGAACCAAGGACCTCTCGTCCCTCAGCTGCTCACGATAACCACGGGACCACGGCGCTCATGAACTCACACTATCCTTCATGTTGCCTATCTTGTGCATGGACTACTCAGTTTGTATATTTTGCTTATTTTTTTCGTAGTTCCACACAACTTCTTCCTGTTTTCTCGAGTGATCTGTGTTCAGTTTTTCAAGGCCTATCCACTGTGCCAACTTATAACTAAATCTGAAGGGGGTGCGATGGGAAGATTCCCTTGTTAGTGGCAATAGAGTCTTTCTGCAGTCAGCTTTAAATACCGGCTATCTTAACATTCTCAGTAGTGTTTCGCGAAAAGAAATCGTCGTCCCATTTGAGTTCATGAAGCTTCTCCATAACCCTTGCACGCTGATCGAACCTCATGGTACAAAAAAAGTCTACCCGAAGCCTCTGAACTGCTTCGTTATGTTTCTTTAATACGACCAGGTGTTAACTGGTCGTTTTCTTCGAGGTGATTTCTGATGTTGGACACCTCAGACCTGCTCGTGTCGCAGCAGTTGACCAGCCCGTGGGGCCGGCGCTGTGCGAGGCGTGCCTCTGCCGCTGCAGTCGCGCCTGCGGCGATCGCAGCGCCCCGCGCCGCCGTGGCGGGAACCGGAACCGGCGCTTCCGACGCAGCCTGCGTCGCCTCCACCGGCGCGTCGACTGCCTCCTTGAAGACATCCGCCGCCTCCGCCGCCGCCTCCGGTTCGTCAACCGCCTCCGCCATCGCCGTCGCCGTCAACGACGCCGGCGCCGGCGGGAAAATCGGGCGCGAAGACGCCGCAGTGAAGAGTAGTGGGTGGGGCTTAAAGTGAGTCGCAGGAGACGAGGGCTGGGATCACGACTTAGGGCAACAAGTTCATTATTTCCCGCAAATATTCTCTCTGCCTCCGCTAAAAACGATGTAAGCAATTCGATTGCGTACTTTTTCACTCCACGTTACACAAATTATAGCAGACAATCGTTTTGTAGCTACATGTTAAATAAAAACGACACACTAAAAACAAGAATTGATGCTTTTTAAATTTTGTACTACTGCTAGATAATTAAGATGTAGGTCGCCAACATTAAGAGGAAGACTGGTAACTCCTTTGTGCACTATCTAAATCTATGAGGGCAATTCCAAAAGCAAGGTCTCCTAATTTTTTGTACAGAACTCTGTTTGTGTGCCAGTTGGTCACACTGTTATGAAGAGTGCTTACGCGCTGTATGTAAACGTGCGCACGCCATGCTGAGGCGCTCAGTCGTGGCTTGGCACCCGTTGAGAATGGAGCTTATAAAATAAATAATTAAAAAATAAAATATAATATTAATTATTGTATATGTATGATAGTGATTGGTTGTAATTAATATCTGCTTATCTGGAATGTGGACGTTTAATCATTTGGTGTCAGACGCTTGACAATGGCTTTTTGGTAAATGCAATGTTATTCGTAGTTGACCGTGAAATAAGACTCAAATAATCGGACTTCGTATTTAAATCGTTTTCAAAGACTGCTGCGGTAGGTGCGGACTCAAAATCTCAATATTAGAATGATTTGCCAGCCATGTCAATACATCGTACAGAGGTGATTGTCTACTAAACATAAAAAAGTTTACACAGTTAGTTAAATCAGATATATTCAACGAATAAGCCTACAGTTAAATAATTCAACTTACTATCATAAATATAGAATCTTTACAGAGTCGAGTGCCTAGTGAGATTGCAACTCGCTGTGTTCTTATATAACATCAAATATGGCGGTGTGTCAGTTAATGAAATACACATGCTTCCCGCACCAGCTATTCTACCAGACCTACTTCTTGTTAATGAAATATAAGAGTGTCCTAATTGTATTTTGTTTTGTCAGCGGCATAGCGCTGCAGTTCTGTGCCATAGGCTTTATTTATTTGTCAGAGATTAATTATTTAATTAAGATTTCGCGTTTCCGAGGAAACTCACGCACAGCATGCAAATGTGCCTTTATAAGCTTCTGTTGGATGTTACCGCCAAGTGCGAATTGCGCGCAGTTATTCTATTTTTGAACACAAAGGACACTATGCCGACTGAAATCCGTCTTCAATTTCTGGTATTGCGCGCCGCGGAATTTGAATCCGCGCCAGACGTCATGGACGTCGAAGACCCCTAAAGTTCTCTGCACCATAGCGCCGTAAGCTGTGGCGGCGCGCACCTCCTGGCCCGCTTTTAGTGTGAGGTCGCCACAGTGGAACACGTGGTTCCAGCGGCCAATAGCGGTGTCCCCGATAGAGTACTTAAGTGCCTGCCTCTCGCTCAGCCAGCTAAGCTGCTGCCAGCCCGCCCCCTTCGGGGGGAATTGAAATTCAATAAAGGAAAAAAAAGAAAGCTCAGCCAGTTCCCCCTCCCAGATGGTGCCCTCTCTCCCTCCAATTATCCCTCCTATCAACTCTGATCCTCACCCCCCTCCTTTCCTCCATCCTTTCCCTGGGCTCCCTCTTCCTCCCCCCTTCTATCCTGTGTTTTCTCCCTATCTCCCTTCTCTCCCCCCCAAGTCCTTTTTTACTCCCTTCCTCTGCCTTCCCCACTCCCTGGCATGTCTGCTCAGCACCCCCCACCCCTCTTCTGGATTCTCCTCTTCCATTGGCTCCTTTTCCCCCTCCCACTTCACTTTTCCTCTCCTTACCCCACTTTTTTTTCCCCATCATCTGACCAGTTTACCCCACCTGCTCTCGGGTGTGGTATGTCATATTTGTGCCAACTTTTTAGTGCAGTGTTTAAGTGAGTGTTCAGTGTTGTGCGTCTTTCCACAGTGTTGTGAACAGAAATCATGCTGTCGCTGGGTGTGCATTTTATATCTCTTGCGAACAGAACCCCAACTGTCGCCGTGTTTTTTAATTGTCTGTCTATTATTTTTCTGCTTCCTGTGTATTTTATTAGCATCATCAACCCTGTGTTTTATGTTTTAAACTCCAGCATTTTCTGCCATTTTACCTTTAAGTCACCGATTATATCGCCAACTGTTATTATTTTTTTCTTATCTTCATCTTTTTAAAACAAATTCTGTAGGCTGAAGAGCGGCGTAATAAGCTGCTGCCAGCCTGCCCCCTTTAGGGGGAATTGAAGCTCAATAAAGGAAAAAAAAAAGCTCAGCCAGCCAATGTGGCTTTCGACCTTCCTTCTCTGCTGATGACCAACTCCTCCGCCTCACTCATCTCCTCTCCCTCCAGCTTAAGTCCCGTCGCTCCACCATTTTTGTCTCCCTCAACCTCAAAAAGGCCTACAACCGTGTCTGGCATCCCGGTCTCCTGTTTAAACTCCCAACCTGCGCCCTTCCTGTCAACTACATCCGTCTGATGGCCTCCTTCCTCTCCCACCGCCCCTCCTATGTTACCATCCATAATGCCAATTCCTACTCCTTCTACCCCTCTGCAGGTGTGCCCCAGGGCTCTGTCCTCTCCCCTCTCCTCTACCTCCTGTACACGGCAGATATACCCCAACCCCCCCTCCTACAGTACACCCCTTGCAATATTCTGATGACACCACATTCCTCGCTCTCGCTCCTACCCTCTAATGCTCCCAACGCCTTCTCCAGAATCACCTTGACCTTTTTGCTGCATGGTGTAACCAGTGGCTCCTGAAAATCAATCCTTCCGAGACCCAGGCAATCATCGTAGGTTGTACCACTCGCTACTTCCGGCTCCTGGATTTCTCCCTTACTGTCTGCACCCATCCTGTCCGCCTCACCCCCACCCTCACCTACCTTTGCCTCACCATTGACTGTCACCTCACCTGGATCCTTCATCTCCGCTCCATCCAATCCGAAGCCCACAACCGCCTCTGACTCCTCGAACTCCCCTCTGGCCGGACATGGTGGTTGCACCCCTCTACCATCCTCCACACCTACAAATCCTTAATTCGTCCCATCCTCTGTTATGCCAGTCCTGCCTGGATATCTGCCCCCCCCCCCCCAAATTCTGTAAGTCCCTCCAGATCCTTGAGTGTCATGCACTCTGCCTCACCTTCCGTATACGCCTCCCGTCCCCCATGTGGATCCTCTATGATCTCATTCCTTTCCCCCATCTGCTCCTATTCCTCGAAGATATCCGCATCCTCTACACCTCCTGCCCCCTTGAACTCCCTCACCCTCTCCCATCCCCACCCCCTGCCACGTCTTCACTGTTGTATCCCCCCTACCCTCCATCTCTACACCCTACATCTCCTTTCCCAAGGTAGCTTCCATCAACTCCTCCTCCTGGATGATGCCCTCTCTCCCTCCATTTATCCCTCCTATCACCTCTGATCCTCACCCCCCTCCTTTCCTCCGTCCTTTCCCTGGGCTCCCTCTTCCTCCCCCCTTCCATCCTGTGTTTTCTCCCTGCCAAACCTCTCCCTATCTCCCTTCCCCCCCCCCCCCCGAGTCCTTTTGTATTCCCCTCCTCTGCCTTCCCCACTCCCTGGCACGTCTGCTCAGCACCCCCCACCCCTCTTCTGGATTCTCCTCTTCCATTGGCTCCTTTCCCCCCTCCCACTTCACTTTTCCTCTCCTTACCCTACTTTTTTTTCCCCATCATCTGACCAGTTTACCCCACCTGCTCTCGGGTGTGGTATGTCATATTTGTGCCAACTTTTTAGTGCAGTGTTTAAGTGAGTGTTCAGTGTTGCGAACAGAAATCATGCTGTCGCTGGGTGTGCATTTTATATCTCTTGCGAACAGAACCCCAACTGTCGCTGTGTTTTTTAATTGTCTGTCTATTATTTTTCTGCTTCCTGTGTATTTTATTAGCATCATCAACCCTGTGTTTTATGTTTTAAACTCCAGCATTTTCTGCCATTTTACCTTTAAGTCACCGATTTTATCGCGAACTGTTATTTTTTATTATCTTCATCTTTTTAAAACAAATTCTGTAGGCTGAAGAGCGGTGTAGTAAGCTGCTGCCAGCCCGCCCCCTTCAGGGGGGAATCGAAACTAAATAAAGGAAAAAAAAGGCTCAGCCAGCCAGTCTAATCTCGCGTACGTCTGTGGACACATTGCCTCGCGTTATACAGCTTACTTTCTTGTTCTGTGTACGAATGAACGTGTTTGTTAGGTTTCCTTGTGACTCCGTTGTTCGATCTTGCTGTTGTTCGTTCTGTCGTCCGTTGGTCGTGTCCGTCCCCTCCCGTTGTGTTGTTGTTCGCGGGCCTCTCCGTGGGTCCCGCCGCGCTTTCCGTCATTTCAACCCCGCGACTCCCTGTCACAGTTACAACAAATTGTCGGAAGTGTATGGTGAGTCGTACACGGATGTCAAAAATGTTCGTAAGTGGTGTAGACAGTTTGCAGCTGGTCAGACCGAAATTCACGACGAACAAAGGAGCGGGAGGCCGTCAGTTTCTGAGGAGACAGTGTTGGAGGTTGAGCAAAGCATGCGTGAAGATCGGCGGATCACCCTGGATGATCTCTGCACGTTGGTTCCTCAAGTTTCCCGAAGCACCGCTCACAGAGTTTTAATGGAAACATTGAAATACCGGAAGGTGTGCGCAAGATGGGTGCCACGCATGCTGACTGAGGACCACATGCGGCAACGACTAGATGCTTCCCGCGCATTTCTTCACCGCCTTGCAGCCGAACAGGACAACTTCCTGGACTCAATTGTCACGGGTAACGAAACCTGGGCATACGACTTTACACCTGAGAACAAGCAACAATCACGCCAGTGGTGGCAGCCTTCTTCACCAAAACCGCGGAATTTCAAACAAACACAGTCTGCCGGTAAAATCATGACAGCCGTTTTTGTTTGGGATCGAAAAGGGGTAATCTTGGTCGACTTTATGCCCACTGGGACCACAATTAATGCTGACTCAAACGGGCTATTCAGAACCGGAGAAGAGGAATGTTGAGCAAGGGCGTACACATTCTCCATGACAACTCTCGCCCACACATCGCTCGGCAAACCGTTGCCCTTTCAGTGGAACATAATCATCCACCCACCCCCAATAGTTCTGACTTGGAGCCCAGTGACTGTCACCTGCTCCCTAAGTTAAAAGAACATTTGGCCGGAAAGTGATTCAGCTCGGACGACGAGCTGAAAGAAGAGGTTCATAACTTTATGAACAGCATGGCGGCGAGTTGGTATGACATGAGCATACAAAATCTGCCACAGCGTCTACAAAAATGCATCGACAGAAATGGTGATTATGTCGAAAAATAGCTAAACGTTCAAGCTGTAAACTGATTAAACCATTGTAGAAAAAAACAAGTCTACGTACTTATAAAAAATAAGAGACCTTACTTTTGGTATTACCCTCGTTCATCTACAACTTGTAACCTCCCCACCAAATTTTAAAAGAATGGCCAATATTATTTAGGGATGCTAATGGACATTGCGCTAAACGTAACCTGCGCACAATGAAATGTACTGACAATGGCAACCAAAAACGTGAAATTCGCAATCTGACTCAAATATAAATCCTTCAAAAGTAAAGTCCATTCAGTGACAAGAAAATTCAATTAAACCGAAATATCGGTCTTTGGCCCTGTGTAAAACAATCAGAATTAAAGTCTTACCTCAGAATAAATGGATGTCACATATCTGCTCTTGTTGTTGCGCACCGCTTGGAGGAACTGCATTGCAAATAATAATATTCTCCTTTTTTTTTTGTAATTCCAGTGAAATTTTTCTTCAAAAGAAGTGGAATGAAATGGGAAGTGCAACGAGATCTTTAGTTCAATAAAAAAATTAAATTTGAAAAAAATGCTTTTGAAATAAAAATTATTATTGGGGAACTTGTTGGAGAATAGTTACAATAAATAAAATTTTTTATTATCTAATGATTATATTAATTAACAGTATACCTTATTCACCATCTTGACCAGTGTTACCGCTCTCCATGACGACTATTGGCGTACTGCACGCGACGACTACTGACAGAGTACTGCTTTCAACTAGACAGAGCTACAGACTCGCAACGACTACTACAGACAGACTCGCAACGACTACTACAGACAGACTCGCAACGACTAACTGACAGACTGAAAACCGCTCGCAACACTCGCGCGGTCAAGCGCATACTCTCTGGTCACAGATGCTACAATGCCTCGCCATCGCTGCTATGTTACATACGTGTTTCATAACCCTCCACTGGGGGGGCAAAAATTTGGCAGCGATGGTGAGTCATTTGGACTTGCCAAGCGCGGCAAAATTTTTCATTAATTAACAAAATCCTACAACTTACAGAATATTTAGATGTTGTGCACACGCACTAAGTACAAAATATATCAGACAAAGACAAAATGTGAATACAAAACATAGTAGCAAATCAGAAAAACGTATATACAAATTTTTTGACAGATAACAAAGTGCACAGGCACTGAAAAAATTCTTTAGCATATGCAGAACAAATAAACAGACTGGCAAAAAATATTATGTTGACAAGTGACATAAGTGTACTCGCATTGGAGTTCAGCGAATCGAAAAATGTATAACCTATGAACATAAATGATGTTACCAAAAAAATTTTTTCTTTATGTGACAAGAATCAGGATAGGAAAGGGAAGGATTGCATCATGGTTGTAGCACTTTAGATTGCACACAGCTGCTCTGAAAGTCCATATCTTTCCACAGAAGTACAACACCAAGTGACACAACTTGAAGATCTTTTCCCATCAGAATTTATCAGTGTAGCAAAGACACTGAACTGTCGTAGTAATGTTCCATGTTTTCATTTTGGCAGTACATTAGGTACACCAAACAGTGGGACCATAATAACGTCTTCATTGCTCACGGTGGTGGACAGCATGTCGTGTCAACACCACACTCTTACAAGGCACACCAACGTAGAATTAGTGCAAAACCAAAGATAGTGCTCCATGATCACTAGGATAAACAGGACAAATGGACATTGCAGTAATTCAGGGTAGTTAGCTTATGAGGTGAAGGACATCAAGTCACATAATATTGACAATTACAGACTTAATTAGTAGTTTGTGGCATTCATAGCCCAGTTATTGAACATTTCTGTACCAAGTATGTAGTATTACAGAAAAATGTTCATTAATTGTTGTACATAGAATCAGTAGCCTTCTTTTCCTGGTTACAAAGCATTATGAAATAATCGCATTCTTTTCAGTTACAGAGTATAATTAAGAATCATTAACCTTCTCCTAATTACAGTTAATTAATCATTTGTCATTCCAATAATCATTAGCCTTTTTCTAATTACAGTTAATTAATCATTTGTCGTTAATTGATCATTTGTCTAATTACAGTTAATTAATCATTTGTCTTTAATTAATCATTTGTCTAATTACAGTTAATTAATCATTTGTCTAATTATAGTTAATTAATCATATTAATCATTTGTCTAATTACAGTTAATTAATCATATTAATCATTTGTCTAGTTACAGCTAATTAATCATTTGTCGTTAATTAATCATTTGTCATTCTAATATAGTAAGAATCATTAGTATTCTCCTAATTACAAAGCATTATTAAACAGTCACATTCATTTCCAACAACAAAGTATGGCATCGTTAATTAATCATTTGAAATTCCAATATATTAAGAATTATTAGCCTTCTCCTAATTACAATGCATTATTAAACAGTCACATTCATTTCAAATTACAAAGTATCAACATTGGAAACAAGAGCTAATCAATGGCATAATTAATAACAATTCGTGGAGTGACATTAATTATTGGCACTCAGTGGCCAGCAAGTATTGAATAAAATCATCATTCAGTATTATTCAGATTATTACGAAGTCATTATTAAAAATCAGTTAATTACAGTCATAGCATTAATAATCATGGGCATTACAAGTACTCATTACAATAAACAGTGTTCCTCATTCAGTAGTATTCAGATCATTACAAAGGCATTATTAAAATCAGTTAATTACAGTCAAATCATTAGTAATCACAAGCATTATAAGTGGTAACATTACAATAAACAGTGTTCCTCCTTCAGTAGTATTCAGACCATTACAAAGTCATTATTAAAATCAGTTAATTACAGGCAAATCATTAATAATCACAGGCATTATACGTAGTATCATTATAATAGACAGTGGCAGTTATTAGCTAGTGACAAAGCATTATTTTGAATATAGTCTCATTAAGAGGTCATTACTCAAGTGACATGCTATTCAGAGTTGATCAGTATTATTCAGAATTATCATAAACTAGTGACATTATGTGGGACTGGTAATACATGTTTTTTGTTAGCAATGCATTGCGTTGGGATCGATAATTAATTGCTGAGGCATAATACTTTTTGCTTTTGACCTATTGCTGCAAATGAGGATAGGTAACGTCATTCGTCATGAGTCAGCTGTAGCAAGATTATGTAACAAGGCAGTACATGTGATCACATTTAGAAGTGATAAACACAAATGGGTAAAAAATAAAAATGCAAGTACTAGAACAGGTATAATAACTAACATGTTTAGTAAGTGTCATGAAAAACTTCTCCTGGAAAAAATACAAAAACGGATTATTGACCTGAAAGAAGAAACGCACACTATGCTGAAAAGTAGTGAACTTCGAATTAACAGGTAGTGAAATGTGTATAAAAATGTGTTTCATAGCTGTCCTTTCCAAAACTTTCAGTCATCCTACTATGCAATGTAACACCTGCTGTCAAAGCAAACTGCAACAAATACTTAAATAACTACGTAGCATAAATACATTACTTCAACATTATCCTCATCTGTAAAGAAAACTTCATTATCCATATCATCATAACTTCACTATTATCATCACCTGTAAAGAAAAACTTCATTATTCATAATACCATATCCTTCATCATTATTCATCAGTATTCATTATCATCTGCAAAAAATCACTTCATTACTCATTATACAATTATTCCTTATCTCTACCATATTTCATCACTAAAACTAAGATGTGTAGTTCAGTCTGACAGCCTGCATCAATCACCTTGTATTCTGAAAGAAAAAATTAGTTAAGACTGCTATTCTGTGATGAGTATAGTATAGTCTTGTTAATGCTTGTTAATCCTGATCCCTTTACTCTTCCTCATAAAGTTATTGCATCTCCTTTCGTTTATTCCGTAGGTGAAATTCCCATTTATGTTAAATTTATTTCTTAGAATCATCATTCCTTTCTGAAATTGATGAACAAAGATTAATGTCCTGCATTTAAATCATATACCCTCTAGATAATGACTGGTTTATGGTAACATAATTAACCCTACAGCATAACATGACAGAAAACGTAATATGTCAAAAACATTGACAGTGTTCAAAAACAAAATTATACACAGAATAATACAATGCAGCAGCAAAAAAAAATGTGAAACAGTCACGATGTTGAGATGTCATAAGGCAAAAAAAATGTCAAAGTCGACTGGTGTGTGTTATATCTTAACTATTTCATAGTGCATACAAACAAAACTGGAGTACAATCATACACACAAAAAAAGTGGAAAATGTGCACAGTCTGATGTGTAACGACAAGAAAAGCGACCTGCTAACCTTACCTTGCCGGGCACTTGCCAAGAAAAAATACGATAATCATCAGTAATTAGTCACGTGAAATAATTGCATTAGTAAATGGCATCATAGTGTGTTGAATCATACAGTGGTTTCACTCAATAAACGGTTTAATGTTTGAGATATGGTGATTGCCTTTCGATTTTCTGGTTCTCAAAGTTTCGACGTGTACAACATTAGGGTGAGGAATGCTGCGAATCCGATATGGACCTGCGTATAGAAGTTCAAATTTACTGCACTTACCTTTTAATTTACTGGATAAATAGTGTGTACGTACTAATATTTTCTGTCCAACGTGAAAGACACGGCGTGTACAAACCTGTTTTTGCTGTCTTCTCCGGCGCTCTGCGGCACGTTTGATGTTCTTCAGCGCAATGTCAATTATTTCGTGGTGTCGTAGGCGACGACTTTTGGGGAATTCTACTAATTCTTTAATTTTGTTTGGTGGTTCAACGTTTTTCAGTGTAACAGACGGAGATAGCATAGTGGATTCATTTGGAATGGAATTAATTACGTCTTGGAATGAGAGTATGTGTGTATCCCAATCAATATGTCTTTTGTGGCAGTATATTCGGCACAGCTTACCAATTTCCTTCATTAATCTTTCACAGGGGTTCGAAGAAGCATGGTACTTGGATATATAGATCGGAGAAATGTTTCTGGCTCGTAACATGCGTGTCCATACGCTACTACGAAATTGTGATCCATTATCAGAAATTACTTTCATTACATGCCCTACATGAGATAGAAAATGTTTTACAAATGCTTTCGAAACAGTTTTAGCAGTAGCTTTGCGTAATGGAGTGAAAGTAACAAATTTTGAAGTAAGCTCAACAGCGACAAAGATGTAGCAAAAACCTCTGTTAGTTCTGGGAATCGGACCAAAAATGTCTACTGCAGCCATGTGTCTTAATTTAACAGGTATAATGGGATATAAAGGAGGAATATGTGAAGTGGTGTCTGATTTAGCTTTCTGGCAAATTTTACAAGACGCTAAAACTCGTCGTATACGTTTCTCCATGTTGGCAAAATAACAGTTCTGTCTCAGTATAAGAAAACATTTTCGTGCTCCGTAATGTGCGTAACTTAAATGAGTATACCAAATTAATTTGTTAACCAGTTCGTCAGGTATGCATAATAACCAATTGTTGCTGTCAGGATGAGAGCGGCGAAACAGAATGTCATTGCGCACTGTGTAGTGGTTCCTAATCGTAACATTATTCTTATCTTGCCAAAGCTGTTTAATTTCTTTCCACACATTGTCTTTATTTTGCTCCTTTGCTATGTCCTGTAATGACGATGAAATAAAGTTTTCAAATGCAACTTGTTGAATGTACATGACACTGAAATTTGTTTTGCAGAAGTTGGTTGCTACGTCTTGCTGATTGTTGCCGAGAGAACGCGATAGTGCGTCTGCTATAACATTTTGTGTGCCGGGAATGTGAACAATTGTAAAATTAAATTCCTGTAAATAAAGTTTCCATCTACTTAACCTGTCGTGAGTAAATTTAGCTGAAAGCAAAAATTGTATTGCTCTGTGGTCTGTGTAGACGGTGGTATGTCTGCCATAAAGAAAGTGCCGAAATCTCGTAAAAGCCCATACAACACATAATGTTTCAAGTTCTGTAACGGAGTAATTTCGCTCAGCAGGTGACAAAATGCGACTTGCAAATGCGATGTTTTTTAATTACTGTGGAACCATCTTCTTCCATTTCCTGGAAAATGTGTACGCCTAAAGCGGTGTTGGAACTGTCGGTAGCAATGGAAAAATTTCTAGTAAGATCTGGGTGCGATAAAAGTGGAGCATTCAACAGAGCATGTTTCAAATAACATTCTCGTGGACAAAATTCTGCGTGTCAAAAGTAATGTTTGCGTTACTGTAATATGCAATCTGTGCTGTATCTGGTTAAAATCTATCGTACGTGTTATTATTTACGGGAGAATGTTGTGGCATATCCACTATATGAACTGTTCTGTTATTTCTTACTGACGTGTTACGCTATGGATGACACCTATTGTCTGTTCCATTCATGATTATTTGTTGTTGCTGATGTTGTTGCTGCTCATAAGATCGACTGTTACTAAATGTACGCTGAAAATTGTGCTCATCATTCTTTTTACGTCTGTCCTGATAGTAATTTCTATACGGCGCATTGCGATACGAGTTGAAATAGTGTGTTATCTGTACGTAGTTATTTCTTTGCTGCTATGCGTTACTATTTGTTGTAGCTGAGACTATACGTGCACGCGGCGAAACATTAAAAGTTTGGTTGACCTTGTAGACTGCATTGTTGGTTACGTATGCTAAGCGGCTGACTTTCATGCTGTTGCGGTGAAAAACGTCTAATGTTACCAAAAAATGCGTTTGCTGTTAATTTTACACATACTGATGATTACGATTTTTATCCGTTATTAAAATTACGCTGGTTCTGGAGTGCCTAATGAAAATTGTCACATTCGGTAAAAGATTTGTCATATCGGGTTTTCAGTACAATATTTCTTAATTCTAGGTAGAGCAATAGTTAAAGAGCAGTTTGGATAGATATAAAGGATAGTAGAAGAAAAGGCAGCAGTGCAGAAAACTAAAGATGAAACAGCACTACTACAGCTCGGGGCCCTATGCTCGCTACGGCACATATTCATTAAAGCGTAATGAATCCCCTGAGGTCATTTACGCACTGCAAATAAATTTTAGCTTTTGCGTTGCAAGCAATAGCGGTAAAATTCCAAAGGCAAATTGTTGTATCCGTGCTAATTCCAGTTTCTGCATTATAGGCAATGCTGTTGTAAATACAAAAATAAATTGTCGCATCTGGTTCAAAGCTAGCTTCTGCATTACAGGCAATAGCGGTGAATGTCCAAAGATAAATTGTCGTATACAGTGCAAAGCGTGTACCTGTACGCTGTCATTATTAAATTCTTTACATTTTCTGGCGGATAAAATTTGCTCGTAATCTACATTCTCGTCATTGAATTTGAAAACACGTTCGGGTTTGTGTGTGAATCTGTTTGTCTGTGTCGTTTCGGATTTCAAGTTGCGTAGCTTTTCAGATTTTAATTCGCGTAGTCTCTGTAAATTGCTCACATTATACACGCTGCGTGACTCTGATAAATGCTCGCAACGTGGCGGATTCTGTGACGTATTGGTGACTGAAATAATTGTTAATTCTGTTACTTTACTACTTTCGTCAATTTGGTTGTTCTGACGTTCAAATTTCTCGTCAGCTTCCGTATTTGGAGTGTGTGAAACTTCTACTGACTCTAAATTAGTTTCGTCGCGAATCTGTACTTCGTTTTTAGGGCATTCTTCAGTGACTGCATTAATTTCGTGTATCAGTGTTGCGTTTGCTGAACATTGTTCAGTGACTACATTAACTTCGTCTTTATGTGATTCTGTTGTGCCTACACGTGTGCTACTTAATTCTTGTGCAACAGTGCCAACTTTTTCATTACTGTTATTAGCACAAGTCATAGTATTCACACGTAATTGTACTTTAGTGTCCTGACATTGTATGGTAACAGCTGTAATCTGTTCGCTAGCTTGTTTGTTCTGTTCATTAAGGTTATCGTGTTTTTCCCTCGGCTGTTTAATACATTCAGAAAATTGTTTGTTCCGTTCTCTAAATTGTTTATTCTCTTTTTCCAGTCGTTTGTTCTGCTTATCAAGTTTTTCATTAATTTTATTAAGTTTTTCGTCCCGTTCACTAAGTTGTTTGCTCATTTGTCGCAACAAAGCCATAATTGGATTCGACTCAAGGTCAGCATTTCTGTTCTCTGTGCTGTTCAATAGTGGATCTGGAATTGTTTCACTTTCTGTGACCATTTGGTCATTTTGAAATTTACAAAAAGGTTTGTCAGTCAAATGTATACTATCAGTCATTGTTTCGGAATTAAATAAATCTGTCCTACTTTGTGTGATCTGTTCATTTCCATTAGACAAATTTGTCTGTACATTACTTGAGTTTTCCGAATCGGGTGTGTTAAGCTCGGCAGCGCTCATTGCAATAGAGCGTCCCGCGTCATCAATTGTCGTCAAATTAACAAACGAGACAATTGAGTTCGTTTGTTCATCATTAAGGTAAAAGGCATCATTAGTGGTTGGAATGCACTGATTGTTAGTGAACGCAGGATTGTCATCATTACATTGCGTGTCACATGTCCTATCGGTAAAGTTGTTTGAGTCGGTAGTTTCATTCAAAATACTTCGCGATACACTATTCACAGTCTTTCGCGGCATTTTAACAATAGTCAAAATTATTCACAAAACAATTAAGCACATATGCAAAAGCAACACACAAATACAACAAAGCACAAATTGCCGTTGACCTGTAGAGAGAAAGTCACAATATTATTAAAAGCGTAGCGCCAAATCCTAATTATATCTAAGCAAATAAGAGCAGATATCTGACTGTTGTTCAAAAGACTCTCAACGAAATACGATCCTGGACTGGGTGTCGCCAAGTGTAACCTCCCCACCAAATTTTAAAAGAATTGCCAATATTATTTAGGGATGCTAATGGACATTGCGCTAAACGTAACCTGCGCACAATGAAATGTACTGACAATGGCAACCAAAAACGTGAAATTCGCAATCTGACTCAAATATAAATCCTTCAAAAGTAAAGTCCATTCAGTGACAAGAAAATTCAATTAAACCGAAATATCGGTCTTTGGCCCTGTGTAAAACAATCAGAATTAAAGTCTTACCTCAGAATAAATGGATGTCACATATCTGCTCTTGTTGTTGCGCACCGCTTGGAGGAACTGCATTGCAAATAATAATATTCTCCTTTTTTTTTTTGTAATTCCAGTGAAATTTTTCTTCAAAAGAAGTGGAATGAAATGGGAAGTGCAACGAGATCTTTAGTACAATAAAAAAATTAAATTTGAAAAAAATGCTTTTGAAATAAAAATTATTATTGGGGAACTTGTTGGAGAATAGTTACAATAAATAAAATTTTTTATTATCTAATGATTATATTAATTAACAGTATACCTTATTCACCATCTTGACCAGTGTTACCGCTCTCCATGACGACTATTGGCGTACTGCACGCGACGACTACTGACAGAGTACTGCTTTCAACTAGACAGAGCTACAGACTCGCAACGACTACTACAGACAGACTCGCAACGACTACTACAGACAGACTCGCAACGACTAACTGACAGACTGAAAACCGCTCGCAACACTCGCGC
Source organism: Schistocerca serialis cubense (assembly GCF_023864345.2). NCBI lineage: Eukaryota > Metazoa > Arthropoda > Insecta > Orthoptera > Acrididae > Schistocerca > Schistocerca serialis. The sequence continues at coordinate 1,203,420,278 of NC_064638.1, read as the reverse complement.
GGTCAAGCGCATACTCTCTGGTCACAGATGCTACAATGCCTCGCCATCGCTGCTATGTTACATACGTGTTTCAAACTGCATGGATACCCTGCAAATCAGACTTAAGTGCTTCGGAGAGGGTTCATCGGATCACCTTCACAATAATTCTCTGTTATTCCACTCTAGAACAGCACGTAGAAAAAACGAACACTTCAGTTCTTCGGTGCGAGCTCTGATATCCTTTATTTTATGATAACCATTTCTCCCTGTGAACGTCGGCTCAACAAAGTACACTGAAGAGCCAAGGAATCTGGTACACCTCTCTAATACCGTTTAGGGCTCCCGCGAGCACGAAGAAGTGCCGCAACACGGCGTGGTTGGGACACGACTAATGTCTGAAGTGGTTGCTTCAGGGAGTTGACACCATGAATACTGCAGGGTTGTCCGCAAAACCAGAAGAGTACGAGGGGGTGGAGATCTCTTCTGAATAGCAGCTTGAAAGTCGTCCCAGATATGCTCAATAATGTTCATGTCTGAGGAGTTTGGTGGCCAGCGGAAGTGTTTAAACTCAGAAAAATGTTCCTGGAACCATTCTGTAGCTATTCTGGACGGGTGGGTTGCGCATTGTCCTGCTGGAATTGCCAAAGTCCGTCGAAATCCACAATGGACGTGAATGGATGCCGGTAATCAGACAGGACGCTTACGTATGTGTCACCTGTCAGAGTCGTATTTAGACATATCAGGGGTCCCGGTATCACTCCAACTGCACGCTCCCCACTCCATTACAGAGCCTCCACCAGCTTGAACATTCCACTGTTCCATTTTGTAACACACAACAAAAACACGACTTCACTGATGACGCTCTCAAAAATCACATGATAACTGTAGAGAACTCAAACTCGGACTGAGCATCTGGGAGGGATGAACACACCGGTCTGTACAAGTAGAACAATAAGGCGTTGCCAGATCGCTTGCATTGTTGTAAGTCTCATTACTTTTCTCACACACCTCATACACATCACTGAAAGACTTCAAGCCGCCATAAAGACGAAGGGGGAAGAGACACCATACTAATGTCCACTAATAAAAGTGCAGATGCTTTTGAGCAATAGTGTTTATCTGGAACTACTATTAAACTACATCAATGCTGGCGACTTTGGTTGTTGTAATTATATTAATGGAAGTTTCAAGTGGATATGACTTCCAGTTGTTACTTAGTAGCCATATGAATTTATCAGTGGAAACTTTGATGAAGAATATAGAGAAAACACATTTTATTTCTAGTTAAGTGGCTGGTGGCTACACACATCGGAAGCGAACTGTGACCTTTGAAGTGGCCCACTGATCATTATCAAAGTGATCATCAATTTTTTTTGCTTATATGACTTTAGAAAAGAAAGAAAGATACCAGAGAGACAAATCTTGGTAATGAAAACGAGGCTTAAGAGAAATCAGGACACCATCACAGCGTTCGTCGATCTAGAAAATCATTCAACAATATAAAATGGTGCAAGACGTTCGAAATTCTCAGAAAAGTAGGTATAGGCAATAGAGAAAGACAGGTAATGTACAATATGAATAAGAAGCAAGAAGAAACAATAAGAATGGAAGGTCAAGAACGAAGTGCTCGAAATAAAAAGGGCATAATAGGGGGATATAGTTTTTCTCGGCGTCTAAGAAGCAAAGATGGAAATAAAATGTAGCTACAGGAGACCGCTATTGTCGCAGGTTCGAATCCTGCCTCTGGCTTGGATGTGTGTGATGTCCTTAGATTAGTTAGATTTAAGTAGTTCTAAGTTCTAGGGGGCTGATAACCTCAGATGTTTAGTCCCATAGTGCACAGAACCATTTGAACCATTTTTTATAGCTACAGGAGTGGAATAAAAATTGAGGGTGAAAGAATGTTAATGATAAGATTTGGTGAAGGATTGCAGTCCTCAGTAACAGCCAAGAAGTATTACAGGATATACTGAAGAATTTCTCGTGTTGTGAGTTGATTTTAAGTAATCGACATATTGGGAGATGCCAAGTCTTTATGCGTTCCCTGTAATAATATGTACCTTATTTTCTGGATTTCCCGGTCGCCATCTTGTTTTCTCCTGATGTTGTGGACCTGCTATGCAGAGCCGACTAATTCGACCACTGACTCTCTTCCTGGTTGCAGAACGGTGAGGGCTATAAGAGAGCTTCTACAACTATAACATTCTACTTGGTACGTTACATTTAACTTAACTTTCTATTTCTTGGAGTTCATTTGATGAAAGAATATAATAGTTTCCAACTTCACAAAACTTACTGACAACTGAACTGCATACTCATAATCGGAACAAAAACACTAACTGACATACTTCACAGGTCTCTTTGACTGACTGACAAAACAACAACTCAATGACTAACTGACTTTATATACAATTTTAACAAGAAATTTCAAAATAAGCCATTATTAATTTTGTACAATTATCATGTTGCAGTTAAAATTTACGAAACGCAAAGAAACTGATGTTACAGCCGAATAAGGTATAAAATACAATATTAATTAACATAATTTCTATAATACCATCACTAGTTTTAAATATGATAATCGATCTGAAATTTAATTACAGTAATGTCTCTCGAATTATTTTAGTTGTGTAATTAATTACAGCTTGGATTTGGTTACTAACATTCAATGGCAGTACAAATCTTATGCTTCATCCAACTACATATGTAAAATTTACAAAAAAGGCCTCAAATTCTGAAAATAGGATTTTGTGATGCAAACAATTGGAGAGTTGTTGAGAAATCTAATTACAAAGGATATTAGCAACAGAGGATGACATAAAAATAGATAACAAATGAAAATACATCACTTGGTAATAACTTATAAGCCGTTTCTCAAGATAATGAGGTTCTCTGTGTCAACTCACCAATCAACTGCAATTAAGGTAATTAGAGGTGCCAGCCACTTATGTCAACATTTCCACAGCCTCTTAATATTTGCCACCAAATATTTAACACTTCAATTTCTTGATTAAACATTTAACTCAGCACCTGTACATAATTTTGTTAATGACAACAATCCTCTGACAATCATAATAAGATACGTCCTTCCAGAACATTTGTATGCTATCACAGTGAATATCAGGTGTTTTAGCAAATTGGACAGAATGATATATAAAAAGATGTACCTAAAAGTCCCTACGAAGCACAAACTCATCCGACAGCCACCCAACCAGATGCATACAAAAAAGATTGTATCAGTCTCTTCACTAGTGTCTTGGGGAAGACTGTACCGATACGAACCCTCCCCCCCCCCCCCACCTCCACCCAGCCACTCTTACAAGTATTACTTGTATGAATGGCTGCTCAATATGTATACACAATCCAAAAAATCAAAAATGTTTTCTTTTCTTAGCTGTTACTCCAGTCAATGGTTCACATTGCACATCTTAGGGAATTGGCAGCTCACAATCATCAGTCCTTTTGTGCTGTCCATCTTGTGTTTGCAACCCCTCTTTTTCTGGCAGTCTCTATGCTGCAATAGCACAGTCCACTATTAGCTTTACAGTTTTTAATTTTTTCATCCAGGTCGGGTGAGGATCTTGGATACAGTTCTCTAGGTAGGAACAGGGATGAACTCATTACCCAAGGTACTCGTGCAGGTTACAATTAAGGTCACATCAGGTATAAATATGTCGAAATCGTTCACATAATATCCTATACTATTAGCATATTTATAAACAAAATCACACAAAAACAAGCATCTCTAAACTGCAAAGATTTAGCAGTATACAGATTAAAGTCAATGAACAAAGTGAATTTCTAAATGTATCATTTCCTTTTGATTAATATTTCAGTATATTCCACTATACAGTATATTTGACTCCGCAGATCTCATTTAACTCGTTATCATATCAAACATGAACTCACACACTGTTCATCATCACACCATCTTGTAATAACAAAATGTCTTTTGCCACATTGCAACTTGTCCATTTAGTAACAAGTATACATCTTTAACATTGTCCATTAATATATCTCATTAATAAATTCATAAAATCATGATCATGCCTGTAATTCTCAAAGAACCACCCACAAAATCAAATACACGCTCTACAGAGTATAACTACACATCGCCTTAGATCTTTTAGATACATTTGAGTGTCCCACAATGTCTGAAACTCTCGTGTACATACTTTATCAATACTTCAGTATACTGCTCTGGCCACACGATCTCAAAGTATCACTGTCTGCACTGTATCTTCTGAAAAGTATACCCTTGTGCACTTTATAGCACCATTCTACTTTCTCATATCCTCTCTTACCCAGATAACGTTTAACTAACTTCTAGTTGGAATCATGGCTCTGATATCTACGGATGTCATTACAAATTTTCCTCATTTCATTCTCATCTTTCACCCCTTTTAGATACATAATCCGATATTCCCTTTCATACTCATCACTGTTATTTTCAGCTTCGCCTCCGATTGTCAATCTTGATAGAGCATCAGCAATTAGTTTTTCTTCATCTTTTATATACTTTACTGTATAGTTGAACTGCTAGAAGGAAAAGTGCCCACCTGGGTATCCTGCTGTGATGCAAAGTACACTCTTGTATGTAGATCAAAGCCTAATAGTCTGTGTATACCACTGCTTGTGGTCCTAATAAGTAATTCTTGAATTTGGTGAAAGCCCAATAGACGGTTAACAATACTTTTTTTTGGCGATGGTATATGATTTCTCATGTTTTTGTAAAGTTCTACTGGCAAAAGGTATTGATTTATGCTCAATCACACCATCTACAATTTTCTCTTGGAACAAATGAGCTCCCACTCCATAGTCACAGCAGTCAGTCATAATGAAAAACGGCTGTGTAAGATCAGGTCTGTATAACATTTTACTATTGCAAATCTGTTTCTTGATGTTGTCAAATGCTTCCTGACAATTCCTGTCCCATACCCAAGTGGTGTTCTTCTTCAACAAGTTGTTCAAACATGGTGCATTTAAAGCTTGATTGCTGACTATCTTCTGGTAGTAGCCACAAATTCCATAGAACGATTTAAGTTGTTTCTTAGTCTTGGGCGCAGGAAATATTGCAATGGCTTCAAGTTTTCCTTCATCAGGTAAGATTATTTCTTCTGAGATGGTGATATGGCCTAAAATTTTGAGCTGTTTAACTCCGAATTTGTACTTCTCTAGTTTTGATGACATGCATCCCTGTCTCAATCTGTAACACACTTCACCCAACAAGCGTATATATTCTTCCCAACTCTTTTCTGTTTCAAGTATGTCATCAACAAAAAAGGTTAGTTGGCTTAACAGTTCTTTTCCTAGAACAAAACCCAATGCCCCAATAAATTCTACAACTGATACATTAAGGTCAAATGGTGCAACACAACAGCAATAACGTCTTCCTCCATACAAAAATGCAGTATATTTTCTAGACCGAATCTCCAATGGTACATGATTGAAACTTGCTGTTAAGTCTAAACAAAACATACACTTAATATGTTCAAACTTATGTAATAACTTGTCTATGTTCTCAGGGTGGCCGGCCGCGGTGATCTAGCGGTTCTAGGCGTGCAGTCCGGAACAGCACGACTGCTACGGCCACAGGTTCGAATCCTGCTTCGGGCATGGATGTGTGTAATGTCCTTAGGTTAGTTAGGTTTAACTAGTTCTAAGTTCTAGGGGACTAATGACCTCAGCAGTTGAGTCCCATAGTGCTCAGAGCCATTGGAACCATTCTCAGGATGATCAGCTTCCCTCTCAAGGTATTTGTTTGAATGTCCTGAATTGAGCTCAGTCTTACCCTACCATCACGTTTGGAAACTACCACCAATGGGTTATTGTATGCACTATTGCACCGTTCAATTACTTCCAACTCTTCCATCTTTTGTAGTTCTTTGTCCACAGATTTTCTTTTTGAGATGGGTACTCCATATTGTTTGATGAAAAATGGTTTGTGAGGTTTTAGATTAAATCTACATTCATAGTTTTTCACTTTTCGAGATTTTTCACTAAACACATCTTTGTATTCCCACAACAAACTACCTTATTGATCAGTCTGTTCTTTATCTAGACTTCTAGCTTATTTTAGTTTGGTGGCCATTAATTCAGCATATTTGACTTCACTGCATTCTTCTTCATTGTTTTCCTTGTTAACATCAATCTTTTAATTTGCACAAATCACTCTTCTCATTTGAAAATTATTCTCTAGGCAATTTTTAATGATTAGTTCAGTCACATGTGTTACATCTGTCTTCGGGTTGGTAAGCCTTAACTTTCTGTTATTCCAGTCAAAATCTGCATTTACTCCTTGTATCCAATTCATTCTGAACAAAATATTTTCATTGAGGTTGGGTACTACAAAACATCCTTGGTTATACTGTACATCATTAATGGTGAAAGATATTAAGGCTTGCCTGTTTGCATCTTTGCTGTGTCTACCAGTTGCTCCCTTAATTTGGATTCCAATAAAAGGATAGCACTGTGTCTTGTCCGGTTTCTAAATTTTTCATAAATGACACAAACAGGACTACCCATGTCTAAGAAGCAAACTCCCTCATAGCTTGCAACTTTTGTATGTATATACCATTTTTTCCTGCACAATTTCTCTTACTTGTTTGAATTTTACTTAGAGGTACATCAGATGATTGCTTGATGTCATGTCCCTCTTTTATACGCTATCTAATTTATTACAGATGCTAATACTTCTATCTTCCATACTTTCATTCATACTTTTACAGAATTTACTGTCAAACTGTAATTTGCTAATCTGATGTGCTCTTTTTACGTTAATTCTGACATTTCCACTCCAATATCTTCGATTTCTCTGTTTTGTGTAATTATTTTCAATGTCTCTAGGCTGGAGGTGTTTAGCCTGATTTTGGTATTGATTTTTCTCTCCAAACTGACAGGCTTCCAATGAGGCATCTGTCAGTTTAAATTGCCTTGTCTTGATTGGTGGTTATCTAATTGTCTGTTACTATTCTCCCAAGGTCTCTCCCTGGTGTCATGTCCTCTGTTTCCATTCCCATTACTATGGCTGATCCATTTGTTATCACTTCTGTTGTAACCACTATTATTATTCTGATTTCATTATCATTCATGCCTTGATTCTTGCTCTGATTTCACCTCCCCAGATGGTTGATTGCCAAATCTGCCATTATTTAACCTCACATTTCTCTCAAAGGCTGTATCCAACTTATCTGTATATCTCAAGACCTGATCTACAGAGTTATCTGGTCCATAAACCAACTCCCACTGTACTCTTTTCGGTAATCTCATTTTCAATGTATCTGTTTGTATTAATTCATCAAAAGGTTTGTCAAAGTGTACTAATTTCCTCAATTGGCTTTGGCAAAAACACTTCAAGATACCATCACCTTCCCTTTACATTCGACCATTCGAAAACTCACTTTTAATCCTAGCTACCTCATATTCTGACCAAAACTTATTTCAGAACTTTCTTTCAAATTCATCATATGACATAGTAGAGTTTACATTCTGTTTGGCCCATGAGACTGCCTCCCCGACCAAAAATCACTTAACAAATTTAATTTTAACATAGTCTGTCATGTCATTACCAAAATTAGCCTGACAATGCTGTAAAAAATCAACAGAATGCAATTTCCCATCTCCTGGAAAGCATTTTAAAGGTATACCACCCCATATACAATTAATATTGCTAACAAAATTTCTTTGGGCTACACCCTCTTGCCATTCTACAACTTTATTACTTAAATCTACAACATTATTTTTATACAAATCTATTTTTTCATCACATTTTAGTTCTACATTCCTTATTTGATTAGAAATGTTTTAACTCAGAGTTCCTTTTATAAGTTTCTACTTTTCCTTCTAAGATTCTCCTCATCTAAACAGCCTTTACTCTTAAGTTTAGAATTTTCTACTTCAACATGTTTATCTAGTTTCTCAAATCTTCCCACTTTTTGGACAATTCTTGTGTGAAATTTGTTTCTAATATCTCTAACCTTCTTCTATTGCTCCTACACGAGTATTGAGTTCACCCTGCCCTGTCTCAACAGTACTTTTTAGTGGTGCCAAACCATCCTAGATTTCCCTTATCTTACTAGTATCCTGCCTAATGTGTCCCATCTGTTCCTTCACTTCTTGCCTAATGTGTCCCATCTGTTCCTTCACTTCTTACCTCATCTGTCCCATTTGTTCCTTCTTTTCTTTCATAGGCTGCATTAATAACATAAACAATTCATCTCCACCTACTCTTCCCTGTGCAATTGGAGTACTTGTGGAAACATTTTCACTGGAACCATCTCCACCAAAACTTTGATCTACACTTGTACTACTGTTGGACGATAGTTCACTGATACTAGGTCCAAAGTGTTTTCAGCAGATTCATTGCCTATACGCTTTTCATAGTCTAGTTGTTGATGATACAAATGAAACACATAAAACTATTTAAAATTAGAAAATTAAAAGCGCAGTTACTCATCTGAATTCCAGCGGCGCAGTCCAGAGAATTTGGTCAATTATCATCATGTAATGATATTCAATAAATGATTTGCGATCTTCCCATAGCAGGTGATGATTGTTTTCCTTTACCATAGACTGTGTAACGTCTAGTAAGAAACAAAAACAACATATTATGTAGTAACGAGAAAATTATATGTATCATACTGTGTTATTGTATAAAATTATGTATTTTTTTTTATTATTTATTTTTGAGAATATCTACGTCGGCGAGTAATGAAACCGCCACAGACGATAAATGTCGAACAAAGATTAAAATAAGTAACTAGTATATAATACGTGACGAATATCAATTTCTTTGCCTTCTTCATCTGGGAGTCGAGCGAGTAAGATATCCTGTGTCGTAGTAGCGAACGCTAGTGTAGCATTCTTTTGTCGAGACTAAGAGATGTACGCCATTACGTGTGAATTCATAAAGGTGTGTAACAATTGAAATATTTAAATGTTTTAATAGAGTTATGTAAATGAAAACTTGCATTATTAATTGTTAAAGCTTGCTTGCCTATTATCCCATCCTGTTGAGACATTTTTCAGTTATATAATAAATATTATCTGTGGTACTGAGCTGCGTGGCGAACGAAAGAGCCGCTGCCGCGGCGTATTCAAACGACTTCCAATATAGTCTATCATACCTCAAGGAAGCGGTAAAGTAACAGTAAAATAATATTATTTCTTTTAGCTTCCAGACTTGCAGTGCAGATCAGCAGATTTTATGATGTGTTGCAGGTTGATGCGGGCTGCTGATAGTATATAACTCACAGTACAAATAAGTTAATGTACCGTCAAAATCTAATAGGAATCTTGCTGTGCTCCGTTCTGGTCTGGCAAACTTTATAGTGAAAACGTATTTTTTTAATAAGAGTCTCATGTTCTTGTGCTAGTCGTGACATTGAATGGCGTTTTACCGAGAAACAAAATCCACTGCAAAATTTTGTTGTTGAACGATCATACGAACTGTAACATCAGTGTTCATAACCAAGTAATTTCAATTTTCAATAACTATAAAGTAGGGAAGATATGTTGATTTTTAGAATGAGTTACAGTCACGAAAAAACGTTCCTTTAATTGTAGGCCAGATACAGAACAATAAAATCTCAATATATATATTTTGCTTTGTTAAAAGGTACTGACGATAAAGAAATTCAAAGCACGGCATTATTAACAGATATTTCGCGGCTCTTTTCGTATATGCGTTATTAAAAAAAACGCGAAACTGTCGCCCAACGTGGGGCCCGAATTTGCAGTGGCCACAAAATTTTTATGTATTTTCCTTTCAGTGTCTATTGTTATATATGTATATATATATATGTATTTAGTGATAAATGTATGTATGTGTATCATGATTAATGCAATGTATTAATGAATGTGCAACCACTCTTTCATGAAAAAACGTACTACTGCAAGCGAGTCAGAGAAGACGATCCTGATAGTACTGAGAAACTGTAACGACTACGTAATCCGGGGGCAGCCAAACCCCGAGATCAGATAAACTAAAGGTAAGACTACAGTGTAGTTGTCCTGTTTGTAGAAGCTGAGCTCCAGTGAAGTGATCTCATATCGATAGTGGTGTGCATATTGTGCGTAGTTTGATGTTAGTGTTATGACAGGACAAAGTTGATGGTAGATAGTAATTTTTAGTGGGCAGTGTAGTGTAGATAAATTAACGTATTTTGTGTGCAAGTGGCAAAACTGTCAGATCTTGTGTTCGAGCAGGTAATCTATGAATATGGTTAAATTGCGTAGTCAACGCCCGAGCAATATGGATACTGAGGAACAGCCATTAGTTAGTGCAGGAAATGTAGAAACGGGTGCATTAAGCAGTACAAGAACTCTCTTTGAGGATATACCATGCGAAAATGTGGGGGCAGGGGCACAGGAAGTGATGCCACCGCCCACCAGTGCTCAAGGAGAGGTAGATAAAGAAATTACACCACCTCCAGAAAAGCAGGAACCAGAGAGTGGTAATCTGCCTGGTGGATATTCACTTCAGGCGATATTAGAGCGCGTGCTGGATTACCAGGCAAAATTTGCGCAACAGCAAGCCGAGCGAGATCGCCAGCAAGCTGAGCGAGATCGCCAGTTAGCAGAAAATTTACTTGCCCAGCAAGCTGAGCGAGATCGCCAGTTAGAGGAAAAGTTTCTTGCCCAGCAAGCTGAGCGAGATCGCCAATTAACAGAAAATTTACTTGCCCAGCAGGCTGAGAGGGATCGCCAGCAAGCGGAGCGAGATCGCCAGCAAGCTGAGCGGGACCAGCAACTTGTGCAATCGTTAGAACATATGAAAAAGGAGATTGCCTGTATGAAACAGAATTATGAGTCGATACCTAAGGCCGTGCAGGAGTTGACTGTACAGGTCAACAACCTGCAAGTAGCAAACACTGACATGGTAGATGAGATAGGTGTCTTAGCCAACCGGTTAGAAAAGCTAGAGGTAGATTCCACACAGCTTGTAGAGCAGAAGTGGAACGAACAAGCGACTAAAATTGAAACCAAATTCAACTCATGGCTAGAAGTGAAGGAGAGTGAGATCGAAAAAAATATTAATTCTAAGGTACAAGCAGCAATAGCAGATAGAAATTCCGAATCGTTCAGTAGCGCAGTAAATAGTCAGGTACAGAACGACGTGCAAACCATCAAACAAATACTCAGTGAGGATATTCCGCAGTGGCAAGTGAATATTAACAAACGGATATCCGACTTGGAAAAGGGTTTAACACAAAGTAGCAAACATCTTGAACATGAAACTATGTCGCCAACAGCCAATGTTTTTGGCAACGCACAAACTTATACGCGACGCAACAATGGTGAATCTTTAGGCGATAATGCGAAGAGCTGTAGCTTCGGTTCGGAGCACACAGCCTATGTCCCAGGAGCAAACAAGTATAGCCCAAAAATATTAGTTGAAGAAAGTTTGATAAAAAATAGGCAGTTTCAAACGTTTACTACTGAACGGAAGTCAGTACACCCAGTAGTATTCATAAAAAGCTTTAAAAATATCTTGCCTAGTGTGTGGAACGAAGCACAGAAAATTCAATACGTAATGTCATACATTCAGGGTGATGCAGCGTTGTGGGCTACGGAAGTAGCAGACAGCTGCATGACATATGAACAGTTCGAAAGGGCGTTTCTGTCGAAATACTGGTCGCCTTGTATACAAGAGCGGCTAAGAAAAGAAGTATATAATCCCGAACCGTACTCACCCCGTCTTGGGAATTTGAGACGGTATTTTGAAAAGTATATAAACAAAACGCGCTACTGGGACGAGCCTATATCACCAAGAGACATAATAAGACTACTAAAATCACATTTACCCATTCATATCAAAGAGAAATTAATACACGTACCAGAAAGCGACATGGAACATTTCCTGTCTGTTCTAGATTCAATAGACTTGATCCAGGAAGACGCAAAATCAGCGTGCGATCACTCGCGGAATAATGGATCAGGGTGTAACCATGACAGAAATAATAGTGCACAAAACCACAACCATGGAAATGGTGGGGGTGGTAACAAGCGGCAAGAGCATTCGCAAAATGGTAGTAATGGTAGAAGCCAGAACGGGGATGGGCAACCAACTTATAACAAAAAGCGTCGATTTGACGACCGCTACGAATCCTGAATGTCAGGGACCAACCGCTGGAAAAATGCGCGAGGTCAATGGCATAGCAATTATAGTGATAGTAATCGAAATGGGCATCAGAATCAGAGAACAAGCCCAGAGCGACAGGGTAATGACCGGTATGACAACAATAGACCCCCACCGCAAAACGCGCCTATTGCGCAGCCGTGGCGGCCTACAAATCAGAATGTACACATAGTGGAGGTCACGGACAATAGCCGTCCAAGTACCTCACAAGTAAGCAATCCAACAAACTAGGATCGGCCTCGATATGCTCTCCATCGCTGGCCGAGGGGTGGAGTGAGAGCATCACGAATGATAATAATATACCTGGAATATGTATGCTGCGATACAACGACGGTATCAGTATGGATAAAGATCTACTGAACGAACCGCACGAATGTAGGAAAGATAATAACGAAAACGTGCAAGCCATAATAGAAGCGAAAATCAATTATGTTGCAATGAATATAATCATCGACACAGGTGCCTCAGTCAGTGTAATGAGTATAGAGTTATTTAAAGCACTGGGAAAAGGACGTAGCATACCGACTTTCCCGGTTAATAATTGTAAGTTGTCTGGAGCCATAAGTGCACAGAGCCAATTAGTTAAATACCAGGTGCAGGTAGAGATTTGTAAGGAGGGCGAAGCCATAGTGAGCTCGTTCCTCATTGTTAAAGGACTAAAGGTGGCCTGCATTCTGGGAGTAGATTTTCTCCGTGAGAGGGACGCAGTGATCGACCTCTCCTTGGGGAAACTAAGCATAGTTAATAAAGGTAGGAGGATTGAGTTGTCTATGATGAAATCGAAGGAGGTACTTGTGCCATGTTGTAATCGAATTAATATCAAATGTAGGAACCCCTGGGTACTACACCTCGATGATTTTTCACATGTAGCAGACCTCTATTACCCAAATTTAGAGGATCGAAATTTTGAAACAAATGTTGAGACATTTCAAACCAAAGTGCAGGAATCTGAAGGTTTAAGCGATATCCAAAAGCAACAGTTGACGCAGCTGCTATCGGAATATACTATGGTATTTACCGACCGACCAGGAATAGTCAAAGGGTACCACTATCACATAGAGGTGATGCCCCACAAAACATACTGTCGCGCAACTTACTCCATCCCTTGGTCGAAGAGGGAAGTAGTGGCTAAAGAGATTCGGAAGATGTTGGCACACGAATGTAGCTATTTGTTAGCACATCCCCAGACGGGGGAAAATAAAAGGACTGTATCCACGTAAAGATGTAAAGTTATTTATTCAGTGACATGTCTGATGTAAATAGTAGTGGTAAGAAGATTTCGTCCGCCCCGGTAGCTGAGTGGTCAGCGTGACAGACTGTCAATACTAAGGGCCCGGGTTCGATTCCCGGCATTTCAATTGTGTTTTAGAGTATAAGTATGTTAGTTTTAAGAAAGAATTTATGTATAGTTACAATTTTGAGGAAGTAGAATCAGTAAACTGAGCAATAATATGCAAATGGAAGACTTGGTTTACAGACAGTTAGTGTCATTAAAATACTACATGCTCTTCAAGCAATGAATAATCTTTTGTTGATAAAATAATGATTAATTTCTTGAATCATTTTGTAGTAAGTAAGTACAATTAATGATGAAATCTCATATAAATATGTAGCAGATGTAATTGTGTTAGAATCAAGGAACCCTGAGAGAGAGTCTATACTAGCCAAAAATTGACTTTGTAGTACGAAATAATTATGTGATGTAATGTTTACTGCCAATAGTGATCTGAGAACGACACTGGAGCAGAATCCAATAAAAAACAAAACCGTTCCGTGTAACCTATGCTTTGTATGTATTAATGCTTCAATTGAAGCCTGTGTACTTGGCACACGTTCTTGAATATTAATTACGTGGTACGCGAATCAAGTTACGCGGAAACTACACTGTAGTCTGGTGGGACGGACCGTTAAAAATAATACTAGTACTAAATGAAGTATTTATTGAACAATATGCCCAAGTCAAGCTGTCATGCACATGGTAAAATCTGTTTGCTAGATGGATGATAACCTGGCAAGCTACACTAAAAGAGGAAAAGAAAGCTATGTACTAAAAAAAAAAAATCACACACCTTTAAATAATTACAAAAAAACAATATATGCCTAGTAATAGTATTAAAAGTGTGTAATGAGAAGGTAACACAATGGACTCAATGTAGATGAGAGTGATTATGCTAAGAACAGTTGTTATGCATTAAAAATAAACTGTGTGCATAAACAACCTAGGAAAGGACGGAATATCGTGTGTAGTAGGGACAGAAAATGACTGTTGTATCTGCACCAATATATACGTCGGTATAAGTTAAGTGTTGAGTGACTAACTGTCATAGTGCAGTGCTCAACGAACAGTAGTACACTGTGAGTAAAAACGGTAGTTAGTGATCCGTTCGGAGTCGATTCAAACAAACATCGCTCGACGGAGACATTTAGTATGTGTGTACCGAAATATTTTCGCGTGTTGAAAGACGCTCTGGCAGTGTATCAACCGGGAGAACAAGTGAAAGTGTGTAGAACAATGTGCGTCTGACGAACCCTGAATACCAGTGTCACAATGCCACAAGAAACCTGTTATCATGCCAAAACATCCTGTGCATACCAGCGAAGCGACTGCGTAATGAACAATAAACACTTTTAAACAAGTTGCATTTTCTTCCACAGCTAGTAATCTGTGTCCTTAGAGACAGTACACCGTTGTGGAATGTTTGTTTCATGCACTACGACGGGGAGCCATGCGGAGAAGCAGAGACGAGTGCCTTGCCGCCAGCCGGCCGGTCGCGGTAAAGCACGGCAACTCGCCGACATCGGCGAATGGTTCGGCGCGGTTCGCGACTGCTTGCGCCACGTCAGCACGACGTCGCTGTTACTGAGAGCCGGTCGTCGAACCCAGCGGCCGTCGGCACGCGGCGTTCCAAACGACGCGACTCAACAATTGCTTCGCACCGCCCGCTCCGTACAACATTGTTGTCATTCAAATGAACTATCAACTATGTGGTTAATGCACTAATATGAAAACGGTATATTGGACACGAAATGACGTGACAAACATTGTGTTTTTCTTTAGTTACTCGATGCAGACTCAAAGTATTCATCGGTTCAGTGATGTATAGATATAATATGTTTTCGTCATGTTAATGAAGTAAACTTGCACGAATGCTAGAACATTTTAAAACAATTGTCGTGAGTAAGTGCAGAGACGATTCATTATACCACTGTAAAACTGTTTAATGAGTGACTTTCATTGCAATACAGAACACAAATGTGAAAAAGGGTAGAAGGTATATTGGTAACAAAGAGACTAAAAGTTTAACACGTCATAAATAGCCTTTGTTATCTGTGAACATTGGATAGAGTCTGAACTTTTTGTGATCAAACTGGGTATTAAAACAAACCAGGCGAGATGACTATGGCTCCGGCGCAGTTTTCCCAGGTTTTCTGATCGCACGTAGCCCGAATGGGGGAGCCAGATAAATGTAATGACCCTGGGACTAGGTTTATGGTCACCTCGCAAAGTGTAAGAACAGTATAAAAAGTGTAATTAAACCTACAGTGTAAAAGAACTAAGAAGTTTAAAGTGAATTTTCCAACCAAGGTAACAGACAATAACCAAACAGACGTTAGTGGCAGCATATTGCCGAACATTCTTAACGTTAGTCAATTGCTGCCAGGGGGCATTGTAACGTCTAGTAAGAAACAAAAACAACATATTATGTAGTAACGAGAAAATTATATGTATCACATTGTGTTATTGTATAAAATTATGTATTTTTTTTTTATTATTTATTTTTGAGAATATCTGCGTCGGCGAGTAATGAAACCGCCACAGACAATAAATGTCGAACAAAGATTAAAATAAGTAACTAGTATATAATATGTGACGAATATCAATTTCTTTGCCTTCTTCATCTGGGAGTCGAGCGAGTAAGATATCCTGTGTCATAGTAGCGAACGCTAGTGTAGCATTCTTTTGTCGAGACTAAGAGATGTACGCCATTACGTGTGAATTCATAAAGGTGTGTAACAATTGAAATATTTAAATGTTTTAATAGAGTTATGTAAATGAAAACTTGCATTATTAATTGTTAAAGCTTGCTTGCCTATTATCCCATCCTGTTGAGACATTTTTCAGTTATATAAATATTATCTGTGGTACTGAGCTGCGTGGCGAACGAAAGAGCCGCTGCCGCGGCGTATTCAAACGACTTCCAATATAGTCTATCATACCGCAAGGAAGCGGTAAAGTAACAGTAAAATAATATTATTTCTTTTAGCTTCCAGACTTGCAGTGCAGATCAGCAGATTTTATGATGTGTTGCAGGTTGACGCGGGCTGCTGATAGTATATAACTCACAGTACAAATAAGTTAATGTACCGTCAAAATCTAATAGGAATCTTGCTGTGCTCCGTTCTGGTCTGGCAAACTTTATAGTGAAAACGTATTTTTTTAATAAGAGTCTCATGTTCTTGTGCTAGTCGTGGCATTGAATGGCGTTTTACCGAGAAACAAAATCCACTGCAAAATTTTGTTGTTGAACGATCATACGAACTGTAACATCAGTGTTCATAACCAAGTAATTTCAATTTTCAATAACTATAAAGTAGGGAAGATATGTTGATTTTTAGAATGAGTTACAGTCACGAAAAAACGTTCCTTTAATTGTAGGCCAGATACAGAACAATAAGATCTCAATATATATATTTTGCTTTGTTAAAAGGTAATGATGATAAAGAAATTCAAAGCACGGCATTATTAACAGATATTTCGCGGCTCTTTTCGTATATGCGTTATTACGAGAGCAATAACAAAAACAAAACCAAAAATAAATAGAAAAGAGTATATATATATATATATACATATATATATATATGTATATATATATATGTATATACTTCACGACTAAAAAACGCGAAAACTGTCACCACAAACAATTTTCTGTTCAAAAGTTGTCGTTTATCTCTTGGTTTTTTACATAACCTGCAACAAACACTCATTAAACACAGTTCCAATTTCAATCCCCAAATCCCTACTCAACTTCGCCAAATACAATGTTCCACTCGGAATATTACATTTAACTTAACTTTCTATTGCCTGGAGTTAATTTCATGAAAGAATATATCAGTTCCCAACTTCACAAAATTTATTGACAACTGAACTACATACTCGTCATGTTAACAAAAACACTGACTGACATACTTCACAGATCTCTTTGACTGACTGACAAAACAACAACTCAATAACAAACTGACTTTATATGACATTTTAACAAGAAATTCCAAAATAACCCAGTATTAATTTTGTACAATTTTCATGTTACAATTAAAATTTACGAAACATAAAGAAACTGATGTTACAGCCGAATAAGGTATAAAATACAATATTAATTAACATAATTTTTATAGTATCATCACTACAATAATGTCTCTTGTATAATTTTAGTTATGTAATTATAGCTCCCCCCATGAACCCTGGACCTTGTCATTGGTGGGGAGTCTTGTGTGCCTCAGCGATACAGATGGCCATACCGTAGGTGCAACCACAATGGAGGGGTATCTGTTGAGATGCCAGACAAACGTCTGGGTCCTGAAGAGGGGCAGCAGCCTTTTCAGTAGTTGCAGGGGCAACAGTCTGGATGATTGACTGATCTGGCCTTGTAACACTAACCAAAACGGCCTTGCTGTACTGGTACTGCGTATGGCTGAAAGCAAGGGGAAACTACAGCCGTAATTTTTCCTGGGGGCATGCAGCTTTACTGTATGGTTAAATGATGACGGTATCCTCTTGGGTAAAATATTCCAGAGGTAAAATAGTCCCTCATTCGGATCTGCAGACGAGGACTACTCAGGAGGACGTTGTTATCAGGATAGAGAAAACTGACGTCCTACGAATTGGAGTGTGGAATGTCAGATCCCTTAATCGTGCAGGTAGGTTGGAAAATTTAAAAAGGGAAATGGATAGGTTAAAGTTAGATATAGTGAGAATTAGTGAAGTTTGGTGGCAGGAGGAACATGACTTTTGGTCAGATGGATACAGGGTTATAAATACAAAATCAAATAGGTGTAATGCAGGTGTAGGTTTAATAATGAATAAAAAAATAGGAGTGCAGGTAAGCTACTACAAACAGCATAGTGAACGCATTATTGTGGCCAAGATAGACACGAAGCCCACACCTACTACAGTAGTACAAGTTTATATGACAACTAGCTCTGCAGACAGTGAAGAAATTGATGAAATGTATGATGAGATAAAAGAAATTATTCAGGTATTGAAGGGAGTAAGGGGTAAGACAGATACTGCCTACAGGAAAATTAAAGAGACCTTTGGCGAAAAGAGAACCATTGTATGAATATCAAGAACTCAGATGGAAACCCAGTTCTAAGCAAAGAAGGGAAAGCAGAAAGGTGGATGGAGTATATAGAGGGTCTATACAAGGGCGATGTACTTGAGGACAATATTATGGAAATGGAAGAGGATGTAGATGAAGATGAAATGGGAGATATGATACTGCGTGAAGATTTTGACAAAGCACTGAAAGACCTGAGTCAAAACAAGGCCCCAGGAGTAGACAACATTCCATTAGAACTACTGACGGCCTTGGGAGAACCAGTGATGACAAAACTCTACCATCTGGTGAGCAAGATGTATGAGACAGGCGGTATACCCTCAGACTACAAGAATAATATAATAATTCCAATCCCAAAGGAAGCAGGTGTTGACAGATGTGAAAATTATCGAACTATCAGTTTAATAAGTCACAGCTGCAAAATACTAACGCGAATTCCTTACAGACAAATGGAAAAACTGGTAGAAGTCGACCTCAGAGAAGATCAGTTTGGATTCCGTAGAAATGTTGAAACAAGTGAGGCAATACTGACCTTACACCTTATCGTAGAAGAAAGATTAAGGAAAGGCAAACCTTCGTTTCTAGCATTTTTAGACTTAGAGAAAGCTTTCGACAATGTTGACTGGTACACTCTCTTTCAAATTCTAAAGGTGGCAGGGGTAAAATACAGGGAGCGAAAGGCTATTTACAGTTTGTACAGAGATCAGATGGCAGTTATATGAGTCAAGGGGCATGCAAGGGAATCAGTGGTTGGGAAGGGAGTGAGACAGGGTTGTATCCTCTCCCTGATGTTATTCAATCTGTATATTGAGCAAGCAATAAAGGAAACAAAAGAAAAATTCAGAGTAGGTATCAAATTCCATGGAGAAGAAATAAAAACGTTGAGGTTCGCCAATGACATTGTAATTCGGTCAGAGACAGCAAAGGACTTGGAAGAGCAGTTGAACGGAATGGACGGTGTCTTGAAAGGAGGACATAAGATGAACATCAACAAAAGCAAAACGACAATCATGGAACGTAGTCGAATTAAGTCGGGTGATGCTGAGGGCATTAGATTAGGAAATGAGACACTTGAAGTAGTAAAGGAGTTTTGCTATTTGGGGAGCAAAATAACTGACGATGGTCGAAGTAGAGAGGATATAAAATATAGACTGGCAATAGCAAGGAAAGCGTTTCTGAAGAAGAGGAATTCGTTAACATCGAGTATAGATTTAAGTGTCAGGAAGTCGGTTCTCGAAGTAATTGTATGGCGTGGAGCCATGTATTGAAGTGAAACATGAACGATAAATAGTTTGGACAAGAAGAGAATAGAAGCTTTCGAAATGTGGTGCTACAGAAGAATGCTGAAGATTATATTGATAGATCATGTAACTAATGAGGAGGTATGGAATAGAATGGGAGAGAAGAGGAGTGTGTGGCACACTTTGACAAGAAGAATGGACCGGTTGGTGGTGCATATTCTGAGGCATCAAGGGATCACAAATTTAGCATTGGAGGGCAGCGTGGAGGGTAAAAAACGTAGAGGGAGACCAAGAGATGAATGCACTAAGCAGATTCAGAAGGATGTAGGTTGCAGAAAGTACTGGGAGATGAAGCAGCTTGCACAGGATAGAGTAGCATGGAGAGCTGAATCCGGCCAGTCTCAGGACTGAAGACCACAACAACAACACAATTACACTCCTGGAAATGGAAAAAAGAACACATTGACACCGGTGTGTCAGATCCACCTTACTTGCTCCGGACACTGCGAGAGGGCTGTACAAGCAATGATCACACGCACGGCACAACGGACACACCAGGAACCGCGGTGTTGGCCGTCGAATGGCGCTAGCTGCGCAGCAGTTGTGCACCGCCGCCGTCAGTGTCAGCCAGTTTGCCGTCGCATACGGAGCTCCATCGCAGTCTTTAACACTGGTAGCATGCCGCGACAGCGTGGACGTGAACCGTATGTGCAGTTGACGGACTTTGAGCGAGGGCGTATAGTGGGCATGCGGGAGGCCGGGTGGACGTACCGCCGAATTGCTCAACACGTGGGGCGTGAGGTCTCCACAGTACATCGATGTTGTCGCCAGTGGTCGGCGGAAGGTGCACGTGCCCGTCGACCTGGGACCGGACCGCAGCGACGCACGGATGCACGCCAAGACCGTAGGATCCTACGCAGTGCCGTAGGGGACCGCACCGCCACTTCCCAGCAAATTAGGGACACTGTTGCTCCTGGGGTATCGGCGAGGACCATTCGCAACCGTCTCCATGAAACTGGGCTACGGTCCCGCACACCGTTAGGCCGTCTTCCGCTCACGCCCCAACATCGTGCAGCCCGCCTCCAGTGGTGTCGCGACAGGCGTGAATGGAGGGACGAATGGAGACGTGTCGTCTTCAGCGATGAGAGTCGCTTCTGCCATGGTGCCAATGATGGTCGTATGCGTGTTTGGCGCCGTGCAGGTGAGCGCCACAATCAGGACTGCATACGACCGAGGCACACAGGGCCAACACCCGGCATCATGGTGTGGGGAGCGATCTCCTACACTGGCCGTACACCACTGGTGATCGTCGAGGGGACACTGAATAGTGCACGGTACATCCAAACCGTCATCGAACCCATCGTTCTACCATTCCTAGACCGTCAAGGGAACTTGCTGTTCCAACAGGACAATTCACGTCCGCATGTATCCCGTGCCACCCAACGTGCTCTAGAAGGTGTAAGTCAACTACCCTGGCCAGCAAGATCTCCGGATCTGTCCCCCATTGAGCATATTTGGGACTGGATGAAGCGTCGTCTCACGCGGTCTGCACGGCCAGCACGAACGCTGGTCCAACTGAGGCGCCAGGTGGAAATGGCATGGCAAGCCGTTCCACAGGACTATATCCAGCATCTCTACGATCGTCTCCATGGGAGAATAGCAGCCTGCATTGCTGCGAAAGGTGGATATACACTGTTCTAGTGCCGACATTGTGCATGCTCTGTTGCCTGTGTCTATGTGCCTGTGGTTCTGTCAGTGTGATCATGTGATGTATCTGACCCCAGGAATGTGTCAATAAAGTTTCCCTTCCTGGGACAATGAATTCACGGTGTTCTTATTTCAATTTCCAGGAGTGTATTTACAGTTTGGATCTGGTTACTAACATTCAATGACTGTACAAATCTCGTGCTTTTTCCGACTACATACATAAAATACAACTATTAGAAGTTGAGTTCCAGTCTTTCAACTGCACAGTAGTTTGTATTATTGAGCACTGGTGTAGGGACACAGAAATCCAACATGTAGTATTATCATCATATTAAAGGGCAAATTCTAACTGCAGAACTACTTCAAGGGGTGGAGGATCATACATTTACACTCCTGGAAATGGAAAAAAGAACACATTGACACCGGTGTGTCAGACCAACCATACTTGCTTCGGACACTGCGAGAGGACTTACAAGCAATGATCACACGCACGGCACAGCGGACACACCAGGAACCGCGGTGTTGGCCGTCGAATGGCGCTAGCTGCGCAGCATTTGTGCACCGCCACCGTCAGTGTCAGCCAGTTTGCCGTGGCATACGAAGCTCCATCGCAGTCTTTAACACTGGTAGCATGCCGCGACAGCGTGGACGTGAACCGTATGTGCAGTTGACGGACTTTGAGCGAGGGCGTATAGTGGGCATGCGGGAGGCCGGGTGGACGTACCGCCGAATTGCTCAACACGTGGGGCGTGAGGTCTCCACAGTACATCGATGTTGTCGCCAGTGGTCGGCGGAGGGTGCACGTGCCCGTCGACCTGGGTACGGACCGCAGCGACGCACGGATGCACGCCAAGACCGTAGGATACTACGCAGTGCCGTAGGGGACCGCACCGCCACTTCGCAGCAAATTAGGGACACTGTTGCTCCTGGGGTATCGGCGAGGACCATTCGCAACCGTCTCCATGAAGCTGGGCTACGATCCTGCACACCGTTAGGCCGTCTTCCGCTCACGCCCCAACATCGTGCAGCCCGCCTCCAGTGGTGTCGCGACAGGCGTGAATGGAGGGACGAATGGAGACGTGTCATCTTCAGCGAAGAGAGTCGCTTCTGCCTTGGTGCCAATGATGGTCGTATGCGTGTTTGGCGCTGTGCGGGTGAGCGCCACAATCAGGACTGCATATGACCGAGGCACACAGGGCCAACACCCGGCATCATGGTGTGGGGAGCAATCTCCTACACTACCCGTACACCACTGGTGATCGTCGAGGGGACACTGAATAGTGCACGGTACATCCAAACCGTCATTGAACCCATCGTTCTACCATTCCTAGATCGGCAAGCGAACTTGCTGTTCCAACAGGACAATGCACGTCCGCATGTATCCCGTGCCACCCAACGTGCTCTAGAAGGTGTAAGTCAACTACCCTGGCCAGCAAGATCTCCGGATCTGTCCCTCATTGAGCATGTTTGGGACTGGATGAAGCGTCGTCTCACGCGGTCTGCACGTCCAGCACGAACGCTGGTCCAACTGAGGCGCCAGGTGGAAATGGCATGGCAAGCCGTTCCACAGGACTACATCCAGCATCTCTACGATCGTCTCCATGGGAGAATAGCAGCCTGCATTGCTGCAAAAGGTGGATATACACTGTACTAGTGCCGACATTGTGCATGCTCTGTTGCCTGTGTCTATGTGCCTGTGGTTCTGTCAGTGTGATCATGTGATGTATCTGACCCCAGGAATGTGTCAATAAAGTTTCCCCTTCCTGGGACAATGGATTCACGGTGTTCTTATTTCAATTTCCAGGAGTGTATATCAGAAAAGGAACATAGTTCAAATCAAGACATGATCTCAGTACAGTAAGTGAAGACATACACTCCAAAATATCAGCTATCGAATTAACAGGGCTTGTTGTCATCAAGAAATTAATTATTTTGTGTGTGTATAGATCTCCCAGTAGTAGTGTGGACACGTTTTTCAATAAATTAACAGAAGTTCTAGATAAAGTCTCAAGTACAGAAGTCAACATAATTCTGTTTGGGGACATTAATATCAACACTAGTATCATAAATGGATCCGGCAGTACCTTCATAAACATCCTTCAAAGTTTTGGCATGTACCTATTGGTCAATAGTGCAGCAAAAGTTACTACAGTGGCTGCTTCAGTAATTGACCATGTGGCTACAAATATGGTCAGGGAGAAAGAGAAGTAGCTGTAAAAAATCTCAGAATATCAGATCATCTCTGACAAATAACAACAGTGAAATCAGGTACTGAATCATTCCCTAAACTACAAGGCTACAAACGACATTATCTGAAATCAAAATAAAAGTCATTTCAAAAGAACTAGGAAAACAAAGCTGGAATGAAGTGTAAAGAAAACCAATGTGAATATGAAATTCTCTAAATTTTCCACAATGTTTAAACTGAACTTTGAAAAGGCATTTCCGAAAGTATGTCTCTATCAACATCTCACAAAACAGATGGATAACAGCAAGTATTAAGAAATCCTTCCAAACACTTAAACACCTCAGTTCCATGAAAAAGATTTGCAATGATCCAGAATTCTTAAATTTCTATCATAGATAAAAAGATCTGTAGGAGGGGCTGATTGTTGCAAAAGAGTCATTTAATGACAAAATAATATATAATGCAGAGAATAAAAGCAAAGCAGTCATGGATGTTACAAAAAAGGAAACAGGGAGAGGCAAACAATTGCAGAATAACATACTGCTAAGGTAGGGGAATAAGGTAATAAACATATCACAACACTTGGCAAACTATGTAAAAGAACATTTTTCAAGTATTACACAGAAGTTACGGCAAAATTCCCCAAAACAAATATAACACTTGTAAATATTGTTGCACTAAATACAATGATGTTACTTCCAACCGCAGAGCATGAAGTCAATAAAACTGTTCAAAATAAAAAGTCAGTAGGCTTAGATGAAGTACCAATGTGTTTATTGAAACAATGCATAGAGATTGTACAAGGCCCCTTAACAAATATAATAAATAAATCCTTCACATGAGGGAAATTTCAGTGTGGTTCAAACAGGCAATTGTTGTACCTTTGCTTAAGAAAGGTAATGCAGAAAACATAGGAAATTACCAGCCCATTTCCTGCTGTCAGAATTCTCAAAAATAACAAGTAATTATGTAAGACAGATTAATGAATTACCTTAATAAATACAATCTCTTAAGCGAATCACAATTTGGTTTCCGAAGTGGGAAAAATATGCAGTTAGCCATTGTAGAATTTATGAAACTTGTACTTGATGCTCTTGATAAAGATGAGTGTGTCACAGGTATATTTTTGGATCTTTCTATGGCGTTTGATACAGATTCTATTAAATAAATTAGAAGCATTGGGAAGTAAGGGGTAGTTAATGACTGGTTTCGATCACACCTAGCAAATAGGGTACTAAGAGTAGAGATAACACGTACTTCAAATAGATCTAAACATTTAGTAAAACGCTTATCAGAACCAAAATACATTAACATAGGGTTTCCACAAGGTAGCATATTAGGACCAATACTATTCCTGATATACATCAATGAGTAGTGTTACTCATGGTGAAAAAATTCTCTTTGCTGATGACAGCAATATTATAGTCACTGAGAAAACAAGAGAACTCCTTGCCGAGAAAGCAAGTGAAACTCTCATGGAAGTTCATGCTTGGTCAATAAGCAATAAAGTGACATTGAACATAAAGAAAACTAATGCCATAAATTTCAGTTTTAAGTGGAAAAACGACAATATCAAATTAAATGTAGATGGCACCTCTATAGACTGTGTAACAAATGCAAAATTTCTTGGAATGAATATTCAGTCTTAGTTGAAGTGGTGTGAACACACATAGGTACTTGCAAACAGAATGTCATCAGCATGTTGTGCCCTTAAAAACCTATCATCAGTGCACAACACGCAGTGTCTTTTAGTTACATATTATTCATATGTACACTCAGTTCTTAGCTACGGCATTCTTTTTCGGGAACAAACGCACAAAATATGAGCACAGTTTTCAAACTCCAGAAAAGAGCCATAAGAATAATAACCAAAAATACTAGTAGAGATCATTGTAAAGATCTGTTGAAAACACTGGGGATTTTAACTGCTCCATGTGAATACATTTACCAGTCAGTTGTACACATCAAAAATAACATTGGTAATTACTGCACAAACAGCTCTGTTCATGACCATGCAACAAGGAATAGAATCAACTTACATTTACCAAGAAAAAATAAACATAAAAATCGAAACAGCATTTTCTAGCAAGGAATAAATTTCTACAATAAATTACCAAAAGAGATGAAAGAAACTGCTAAAATACACTTATTTAAAAAGGCAGCTAAAAAGTACCTGTTATGCAATACATTGAAGGATTACTTAGTTAAAACAGAGTAGGGGTTTGACAAAAAAGTTATACCAATAAATAATAACGATAGTAATGATGACTATAAAAAACCAACAATCTACATAACACCTTCACTTTATGTTTTATTCCTTCTGTTTTCCTTTCTAGAAATACTTATCCCCAAGCTATGCACAACACAGGACTAACTCCTCTTCCTTTTTCTGAGCTCAACATCTCACTCATTATGATGGGATGCTGGCTCAGTTTTTCAGGATAGCAAATGGAAAGTTGCGGTACAGAAAATGGTCCAGAGATCACCAGCGTGTTTGTGTGTGTCTGTGTGTGTGTGTTTGTGTTTGTGTTTGTGTGTGTGTGTGTGTGTGTGTGTGTGTGTGTGTGTGTATTGAGTGAAGTGTTATGAAACAATGTGTGTATCGTGTGTGCAGTGACTGATAGTGAGGCATGAGTGAACAGTATGGCATTACATTATTAAATAATTTATTTGTAAAAAAAGTATTGTATACCAGGAGTAAATATAATGATTGTCTCTAACTAGAAGCATGTAAATATATGTGTATACGAATTAGCTTATTTTAAATTGGTTTAAACTTGTAAATACTTTGACGTGCCCTATATCGTCGTAAAAAGAGATCTATGGATGAACAAAGCTACTACTACTACTACTACTACTACTACTACTAGTGCTTCGGGAATTTCGGGGTAAATTCTAGAGACACTCGTATTTCGCCGTCTCGATTACACGATATTTTAAGGATGAGTGTGTGGGCGTGCAAATGTGTCTACTGCGCCACAGGTTATGTGTGTGCAGGACAGGCGTGTGTTTCGAGAAGACTAAAGTTGTGGCGGTCTATCGGCGCTGACAGGTGGTGGCTGCACACCCCTTGGAAGCTGTATGTCCAGTACGAGGAATAATCAAGGACTACTCTTTGGCAGTGAAAAATAGTATCGAATGTTGGGAACAAACGAAATATGCTTTATCGAGAGAGTCATATACTCTGTTGTTTGACTTGCTAGGAGCAGGAACTGTTTTGACAAGGGTTTTTAAAACCACAAGAGACTGTATTGATATATGTTAAGTACTAAAGTTTTCCAGACGGGGTTGATTTGTGGGACTTGAAAGCGCATGTAAAACCTGTGTAGATGTTTTATTCCGAAGAAGAAAATATAGCGAAGTTGATATGAAAGTATTCCGAGAGTAAGAAATCATTTCAAAAGTGGAGAAGTAGTTCAGTATCATTTCCCTAACCAGCACGAAATCTTCGGAGAAGAAGCATTGTGAAGATCGACGCAGCCTGTCCTGAGAGGAAGATCGGCTGCACACAATATGTAAATCATGCGAGAGAGAGACGTGTGAGTCTTGCACCCCACCACCACACAGTCGCTGGTCGTCAGGAAAAGCGTTAGAACGTGGCGACCCAAGTGACAGGACCCGAAGAAAGCGGGAATTTTACGACAGAAATCGAGATAAGAAGATATTGAGTTGCCATAGCAACCAAGAGCAACAAGATACAGTAACTGTTACGCAGAATTGGATTCTGCCTAAAAGGAAAAACAGGGTGAAAAACTTAATAAGCACCAAACAAAGGAACGCGCAGAGAATAGTTCGACTAAGAAGTTTTTGTCTGCGGAAGTAAGCAGTACTCACACATACGTTGATCCACCCGACGCCGACTGCAACTGTTCACCGTTGGCGACTTCGCGTCAGCACGCCGATGCGGACGCCGCAACCGACATTCGACGCTGCCGGCGCCCGTGCTGTTCACCGGTGCCGATTCTACACCTGCTCACTGTCGCAGCCTAGACCTCTACGACGGGTGAGCAAAAACCAGTAACTGTTTGATACAGTTGAAAGAACTGCGGGGCAGTAAACTGATGGTGTAGTTATTGTACACAATATTGTATTTTTGGTTAGATGATTACTAGGTCAAAAATTAGAGAAATGGATAATATTCAGAAAGTTGGAGAAACTTCAGAACCATCCATGGCTATGACGGTGAATAAGGAAATGCCAGACTTGTCTGAGGTAATAAATTTAATCAAAGCTCAGAGTATACAATTAAATACTATATAAGATGAACAGAGAGTAAATTCAGCTTCTTTAATACAAGAACTAAACGCTCAAGATGCTTCGTTAAGATAGGAACTGAGTGTTTCTTTAAGAAAGGAATTGAATGAAACTTTAAGTGTTCTAAGTCTTAATTTAGATTCAGTAAATACACAATTGAACATCAAATTAGATGCTCAGAGTGCGGTTTTAAGTAGCCAAAGTGAAATCTTAAACAGTTAAGCAACAAATATAAGTTTGCTAAAGATTGAATTTGACACTCTGAATAATAAAGTCGAGAATCTGAAGTTAGATTTAAAGAGTGAACTAACCAATTCCTTAACTACTCATGTTAATCAACTATTTGCTGAATGTAGCCAGACACAGGATGCGCAATTTCAAGATTTAACTAAGAAATTAGAATTAGACATTGAAGATAAGTGCAAAAATGTAGAATTGGGGTTTAATGAAAAACTATGATCATTTCAGAATGTATGTAATGTTACGTTCGATGCAGTGAAACAAAGACTACATACCTTAAAAGATAGTGTATGCAGGTGTCAACACTCGAGTCGATGACGTGGAGAGAAATTTTTAAGAAGAGCTAGCAACCTCAGACACCATAAATATAAGGGGCCTGGAAAAACAGGTAGAGGAAATAATCGGCCTTAAAGTTGCCCCAAGGAAACCCACCGACAATTTGTCTACAACTCTCTCTTATGAACTCAATGGGACTGAGAAAAATGTCAATGAGTTATGGAAGGAATTCAAGTTTATACAGGACAGAGCAGAAATAGAACAACTTTACCTGATGTTGTGTTACATTGTAAAGTGGTGACTGTTTTTCTGTGGGGAGACTTTCACACAAAATTTAATGGGAAGTGCCAGTTTCATTTGCTCAAGTGAGGTTACTATCAGATTCATGGGATCTGGATGGAGTCACCTCTTCCCCAAGGATGATACCATTCTGTGTTATGGGCGGAGCGACGACCGTCGGTTCCTGAGTTGTTTTCTGTTTTACTTCCACATTAGTTTTCCCACACCTAATTCCCTTCAAATCTTCAACTATTCTGTAACCTATTCATAACCTCTTATACTATCCTATCATGTTAGTATTTAAATGACAGAATATGACTAAAAGGTTGAGATTAATTTAAGAGAATAATGAATAAACAGTGATCTCTAAACATAAAATGGAACAAACAGAACAATAATTTAGTGGAAAATTAGTATGATGGTACTAGGTAAGCAGAATGACATCGAGATGACATGGACTGAACAATGTATTTTATGTGGGTGTAAAAGGTAATATGAAGTGACTGACTAGATGAATATTTTATACAATAGTGTATAATTTTCTAATTTTATAGAATATTTTATACCTTTTGATGAGATATGATGTGGACACAGAGGGTTTATATCGATTTTGAAAGGGGTGGGAGTGTATGTACAAACAAGACTAACACTACATACAACCACACACCCACACACACACCACACCTTTCAGACAACCACACTGTCTCAAGTAATCCGGAAAACGTTAGAATACGTAAAATTTACAAATAAGGCCTCAAATTCTAAAAATAGGAAAGTTGTGTGATGTAAACAGTTGGAGAGTTATTTAGAAATCTAATTACAAAGGATAATAATTACAGAGGAGAACATAAAAATAGATAACAAATGAAAATACATCGCTTGGTAATAACTTTTAAGCCGTTTATAAGGTTATAAGGTTCTCTGTGTCAACCCACCAATTAACTGCAATTTATGTAATTAGAGGCGCCGGCCACTTATGCCAACATTTCCACAGCCTCTTAATATTTGCCACCAAATATTTAACACTTCAATTTCTTGATTAAACATCCAACTCAGCACCTGTACATAATTTTGTTAATGACAAAAATCCCCTGACAATGATGATAGTATACGTTCCTCCAGAACATTCTACATACTTTCACAATGAATATCAAGTGTTTTAGCAAATTGGACAGAATGATGTATATAAAGTCACACATACAATTCACTATGAAGCACTGACTCGTCAGACAGCCACCCGGATGCATACAAAAAAAGGTGGTATCAGACTCTTCATAAGAGTCTTTGCAAAGGCTGTATAATACGAAATCGCAAAACATGGTTTATTTAATCCTTTTATATTGAAATAAGTTCTCAACTAACAACAACAGGTAATCAACATAGCTTTTCAGAAACGTGTTCTTGCATGTTACCTCAGTGCTTGACCAAAACCATAAGTATTGCCTAACTCGAAATAGCAGAGCACAGAGTCTATAAACAACAACCATTTTTCTTTACAGCTCGGCCATTGTCGTCTGGCCTCTTTCTTCTTTGGAGTCCACAGCACCCAGAAAGCACGCCTGCAAAGTGCAAGTGATCCCTAACTGACCAGTCCAAATTACAATCCTTCGTCGCTTTCTGCACTTTTCTGAAATATTCTTTCTCATATCTGAAAATACATTCCAACAAACCTGTACACAGTATATGATATTTATCCTACTACTAATTAAAGTCACGTTTTTCACTCGCACGTGTTCCATCGGACTATAAAAAGGAAAGCGAGATGTGTTGCTATGCTTTAGAGCAACATGTACCACTGTAAATTCCCCCGTTATAGCATTGCCTCCGGTAGAAAAAACAGTAGAAAGAAATTCCAGAGACTTAAGAATGGAGAAGCGTTATCTGCGCTATCAGAATTACAAACATTATTATCTGTGTTCTTTTGTAGAGGAAGAATGAGTGTTTTTTTGTTTCATAGTCTTATCGATTCTGTTGTGCTCGTTGACGGTTGTTAATTGTTCAGCGTCTGTAACTGATGCAATTATTTTTAGTAGAAATATAATTGCGCTGAATATATATATATATATATATATATATATATATATATATATATATTCAGTGCAATTATATATATATATATATATATATATATATATATATATATATATATATATATATGAGATTAATAACAGTAGTGTGTGTTTTTGTCAGTAGCGAGTACCTGTCCTGAATATGATTCAGTGCACAATAATTAAATGTTGCCCTGGTCATTTCTGTGTAGGCTCATTATTGCTACGACGCAATTAATGACAAAAATTATATAAGTTTTCCAACAGTCACTTAATACTGAAAGTATAAAAAGAATAATCTTAATAATCTGAAAACGGTGTCTTTTAGTATTTTTCAATTCATATTAAGCTAGATGTACAGTTTTTTATTAATAGCGATATCAAGAAATGCTTACGCTGCCATTGCAAACAGGCAGCTATCTTGGAGCATCCAGTCCCACAGAAAAAATAACTAAGCATTGTTTAAATGTATTATCGCGTAACATTAAAAAAAGGATCTTTAATTCATTGTGAGTAGGACTGATGTCTTCACTTTGGGATATGTATGCTTTTGTTGGTGACGGCGCCCTGAGAAAAATTAGCTGTGGCCTTAACAAACATAAAAGAGAAAAGATTTATTATTTCTATTTTTCAAAACCGTTTCATACAACAAGAATAACTGCACAGTTATCGTTGTAAGGAGTATTCAATTAAAAATATAAATTTTTCATTACATGATAACTGGCGCCCAGCGTGGGGCCCGATGTTCCGGAAAATTTATATATGTAAAAAGAATATATTATTAATAGAAGAAAATTAATGCTTGTGTATTAATCTGTTTCACGTATACGAGGATTATTATTTTCGATATAAAGAGGAATGAAAAACCTGGAACATACACCAGATGTGAATAAGAATAAAGCTGACAGTAAAAACGAAGGTAAGAGCTTCTGAAAATGTCTCTTGGTTTCGTGCATCATGTTGTTTGCCAATATTGTTGGTTCGTACCGCTTGGTAGTGTCTTGCAAACAGCAACTCAAGTAGACTAGAAAATTTTTATTTGCTGTAAATTTGTGTGGAATTAGAAATTTTATGTTGTATTATTATCATATTGTATTATTATTATTTTTGTGGTGATTTCCATGTGGAAATAACTGTGATAGAATAACGTGTTGTTCAGAGTCAAAGAGATTACGTAGTAAGACTAGGAGAGAAGTTGATATGGAAGGAGATTCAGCAGAGTGTAGTGATAACGAATTGAAGGAAATCCCCATGGGACCTACCTACAACAGAAATATACAGGAAAATATTATTGATCATGAAGTAGAAACTGCACATCAGAGCGCAGAAATAGAGCGTCGCGTTCATAGCAGCGAGTTGCCAACTGTTGCGTGTGAAACAAACGCGCCCGCAACTAAACGAACAGTTGCTTGCGCCGCGCCGGGTTCCGACGCCGTGACTGCAACTCTAATGAAGTTAGATTAGTTCGAGAAGCAACAGGAGGAGAGAGATAGATAGGGGGACAGAAAGCAGTTAGAAAGGGAGAGACAGCAAGAAGAAAGGGAAAAAGAGGGGGAAAACAGAATATATGAACAGTTTAAAATTTTAGAAGTCACGAAAGCAGACATAGCCAGATTGAAACAAGCGTAGCAGGAATTACTAAATTTGGTAGCTAGTCTGCAACTAAATCAGAACAGCATGAAGGAAGACATTCAGAATATAACCGAGAGGGTAGAAAATATAGAGATAGGAAACGAGGAAAGAATACAGAAATGCCTCACGGAACTTACTAATAAAGTTGAAGAAAAAGTAGTAGTAAAATGGATAAATAACAAAGAGAAACAGATAGACGATAAAATACAAATAGAAGATACGTGCGCAATTCGCGCAGTTCACTTCACTAGTCAGAGCAGTCTGACAGAACAGGAAAGAGTAAATAACATGAGAATGGAGGACAACTATGTACCTGCTTCGCATGTTTCACACGAAAATCCGCTGTTCTCTGCCACCTATAATACATTTTGTGGGATAGGGGCAGGATCGTGTCAAGGAAGCCTAAGAAAGTATTTCGAAAAGTATATCAACAAAACGCTATATTGGGACGAACGGATTTCAAATCGTGATGTGATCGGACTGTTGAAGGGCAGAATTCCGCCAAATATTAGAGAGACACTAATCCATGTTCCAGACAATGATTTGGATAACTTCTTGTCTGTCTTAGACTCAGTAGATTTAATTCAGGAAGACTTAGAGTTGCAAACTAGTTAGGGAAATAGGTACGATTATAAGGAAATTTCAAATTCTAAAGGTGGCAGGAGTAAAATACAGGAGGCGAAAGGATGATGGTCGAAGTAGAGAGGATATAAAATGTAGACTGGCAATGGCAAGGAAAGCGTTTCTGAAGAAGAGTACTTTGTTAACATCGAGTATAGACTTAAGTGTCAGGTGTCGTTTCTGAAAGTATTTGTATGGAGTGTAGCCATGTATGGAAGTGAAACATGGACGATAAATAGTTTGGACAAGAAGAGAATAGAAGCTTTCGAAATGTGGTGCTACAGAAGAATGCTGAAGATTAGATGGGTCGATCACATAACTAAAGAGGAAGTATTGAATAGAATTGGGGAGAAGAGGAGTTTGTGGCACAATTTGACAAGAAGAAGGTCCCGTTTGGTAGGACATGTTCTGAGGCATCAAGGGATCACAAATTTAGCATTCGAGGGCAGCGTGGAGGGTAAAAATCGTAGAGGGAGACCAAGAGATGAATACACTAAGCAGATTCTGAAGCATGTAGTTTGCAGTAAGTACTGGGAGATGAAGAAGCTTGCACAGGATGGAGTAGCATGGAGAGCTGCATCAAACCAGTCGCAGGACTGAAGACAACGACAACAACATAAGGAATAGAACAATAATAGACAAAATGATTGGACCAATTGTGGGAATTGCTCTAATGGGCGAAACCACAGTGGTAAACCTGTGAACGGAAACCAGTCGTTTAACGGTCATCCGAATGATGACAAATGTAATAACAATAGACAGGCCTGGGGAAACAGTTCACCTCAATACAGACGGAATCGAAGGTATGAGGGAAGGTTTGGCCCAGGAGGTGGCCATCAACAGCTGATGCGAGATGCAGGGCCACAGGGGAAGAATAGATTTGCAATACCATGGTATCCGAGACAGGATAGTCAGAATAACACAGAAAGGTACCCTAACTATAGCAATAATAGGAACGGACAACCGGCTTGGCGGAATCAGAATCAAAGTGTGAGAATAGTTGATGTGACGAATGACAATCGTCCCACATCAACCGATTCGACAAACTAAAGACTGCCACAATTAGCTCTTCGTTATGGGGCGTGGGATGGAGGGAGAGGTCACAAGAGAGTAAGGAGAAACATGATATAGTGAATATGTTAAGATATAATAATGGTGTTGGAATGAGGGAGGATCTTTTATCGGTCAGGCTAAAATTCTCAGTGTACCGGTCAGTATCATGATTGGTACAAGAGCTACAGTTAGTGACGAGCTATGATTTCTATAGTAAATTGTGCCAATTGCATAATGTGCCAGCGCGCCAGTGTTGACAGTTCAGAACTGCAAAGTGTCGGGTGCCATTGGTGCCCAAGCACAGGCAGTGAAGAGCCAGGTACAGGTGGACGCATTTATGGGAAATGGAGCATTCAATTGCACGTTCCTGGTTGTAAAGGGATTGAGAGTCATCTGCATTCTGGGTTGGGTGTTTTTGAACGAAAGGAATGGCTATGTGGACCTCTCTGAAGGTATTTGCAGTTTGAAGAATAGGGAAATGAGAGTGAAACTGGAATTGCTGCGCACTGAAGCTACACGTGACAAGTATTGCCAGAATGTTAAAGTGAAGCTTAAATACTTCATATACTGCAGTGTTTTGGGGGGTGAGATCACAGCCATCACTGTGGGGAGAATGTTAGTACTACAGACTCCTGTCAATCAATAAATAGTAAAGTAGAGGAATCCACATACCTGACACCAGAGCAACAATTACTCTTATCTCAGATATTGAAGGAACTTACAGAGGTATTCTCTGAGAGACCAGGGATCATCAGACATTATATACGAGGGCGGTTCAGAAAGTAACCTCCGATTGGTCACAGTGCGGGTTGTGGGGGGAGTAGCGACGCCATCTGTGCGTTCACGCACTCAACAGGTCAGTCGGCATCAAGCCGTGGTCGAGTGAACGTCGTACCTGCGCTAGTCTAGTTTTTGTGGCAGTTTGAAATGTGTGCTGCAATATAAAACCCCGCCAAATGTGAAGTGCGTGCTGTCATAAGGTTTTTTACACCCAAAGGATATTCTGCAGCAGCTATTCATCGTGAGCTTTGTGCCGTGTACGGACCAAGAGTTATGAGTGAAGGAGTTGTCCGTGAATGGGTACGTTTATTTAAAAGTGGACGAGAAAACGTTCATGATGAAGAGAGGAGTGGTAGACCATCATTGGTGACTGACGAACTCGTTCAGACAGTTGATGCAAAAGTTCGTGAAAATCGACGTTTCTCAATGTCAGAGTTGTCTACTGGTTTTCCACAGATTTCTAAGACTCTCTTGTACGAGATAGTGACAGCAAGATTGGGTTACCGTAAGTTCTGT
Organism: Schistocerca serialis cubense; assembly: GCF_023864345.2. Classification (NCBI taxonomy): domain Eukaryota; kingdom Metazoa; phylum Arthropoda; class Insecta; order Orthoptera; family Acrididae; genus Schistocerca; species Schistocerca serialis. The sequence continues at coordinate 1,203,384,990 of NC_064638.1, read as the reverse complement.
GCACGATGGGTGCCCAAAATTCTTACCGACCACCACAAAACTCAAAGAATGGCCTCTGCATTAGACTTTCTGTCACGTTATGAGGACGAAGGAGAACCATTGTTAAACAGAATCGTGACCGGTGACGAAACCTGGATTAAGTACGTGAACCCTGAGACAAAAGAACAATCAAAGATGTGGGCACATTCAAATTCGCCTACCAAACCAAGAAAAGCCTCGCAAGATTTTTCTGCCAGAAAACTGATGGCAACGGTGTTTTGGGATGCCAAAGGGGTGTTGTTGGTTGAATTCATGGAACGTGGTACGACCATTAATCAAGACGTGTACTGTGAAACAATAAAAAAGTTACGACGGGCTATACAGAACAAACACCGTGGTATGCTGACTTCCGGTATCGTTTTTTTGCACGATAGCGCCCGTCATCACTCTGCTCGCAGAACAACGGCCCTTCTTGAGTCCTTCAAGTGGGACGTTATCAACCATCCACCTTACAGCCCAGACCTGGCGCCAAGTGATTATCACTTCTTCATGCATTTGAAGAAATGGGTCGGGTCACAGCGGTTTGATGACGACGAAGAGCTCAAAGATGCGGTCACAGGCTGGCTCCAGGCACAAGCGGGTGATTTTTATGCAGAAGGAATTTCAAAGCTTGTGAAGAGATACGGTAAGTGCCTCAATCGCTATGGATACTATGTAGAAAAATAGTGCAAAGATGTAGTTGTAAGATGTATATATTAAAATATTTTTATTTAACTTGGTGTATTTTTTTAAATCAATCGGAGGTTACTTTCTGAACGGCCCTCGTATATAATATTGATGTGATACCACACAAGGCATTTTGTAACGTGAAAAGGAACCAAAAAAAGTTGTAATTTAATCTCAAAGATACAAGAAGAAAATTTGTTCGACTGTCATACCAGAGGAATACTCTAAAAAACTTTTTTATCATTGAGAGACAAAGGACTAATTTAGAGATTATTTTATTACTTCTAGTATTAACTACCTTTTTGTTCTGATGTGCTGGCGTAAAGACGTTGTAACGTTCCCTCTCTGTTATTGTTTTTGTTTTTTTTTTGTTATCGTTTTTTGTTATTGATTGTAGTTGTAGAGATATGAAATTATTGTAGCGGTTTGCTTAGTCAGCCGTACTTCGGAATTTTTTGACATTAAATGGAGCCTGAAACTTGCGTAATAAATACTTCGCGTGGAGTGCGATTTGGGGCATAAACAAAAGTTAATTGCGGAGATGAAATCCACAGAATATTAACAGAAATGCTTTAGAACAATGCGTACGACTGACTAGACACGTTCAGAGGGTACGTACATTCGAGTACGGGTGGTTGCGATCTGATGAGAAAGATCTCTCTTGATTTTTTGTGTGTAAAATAATTACATCGTAACACACTCGGAGATTGCGAACGTACAATCAGGGTAGAGGCACGTACTTTCAATCATTCCCCGTGGCCTGGGTAAAGGAATTGCAATTATTTAAATTTAAGAATATTTCTTTTTCAATCGGACTCCTATTTTCATACGAAAAGGAAGATTTCAGGTTCTGAATGTCTCGGCAAAAACACATCGGATTTAATCTTAGCGGCCACCAAAGGAAAGTAGTGAGCACAATCACGTACCTCTATTGTTGAGCAGCGCCGTCGTAAAGATCGTCGCCTCCATCTAAAATTCGCCTTCTCGAATTAACAGAATAATTTGCACTCCATTGGTGTGGGATTTAGGCTTGATCTTGACAGAAATTACAAAACACATTTTTCATCATTTAACACATACACAGACATGAAACTATACAGTACGTCTTTACGTCAGCACATCAGAACAATAAAGGTAGTTAATACTAGAAGTAATAGAAGAATCTCGAAATTAGTCCTTTGTCTCTCAACGATAAAAAAGTTTTTTTAGAGTATTCCTCTGGTATGACACTCGAACAAATTTTCTTCTTGTATCTTTGAGATTAAATTACAACATTTTTTTAGTTCCTTTTCAACCTACTGTATAGTTTCATATCTATGTCTGTGTTAAATGAAGGTGTTAAATGATGAAAAATGTGTTGTATAATTTCTGTCAAGATGAAGCCTAAGTCCCATACCAATGGAGTATAAATTATTCTGTTAATTCGAGAAGGCGAATTTTAGATGGAGGCGACGATCTTTACGACGGCGATGCTCAGCAATAGAGGTACGTGATTGTGCTCACTACTTTCCTTTGGTGGCCGCTAAGATTAAATCCGATGTGTTTTTGCCGAGACATTCAGAACCTGCAATCTTCCTTTTCGTATGAAAATAGGAGTCCGATTGAAAAGGAAATATTCTTAAATTTAAGTAATTGCAATTCCTTTACCCAGACCACAGGGAATGATATAAAGTACGTGCCTCTACCCTGATTGTACGTTCGCAATCTCCGAGTGTGTTACGACGTAATTATTTTACACACAAAAAATCAAGAGAGATCTTTCTCATCAGATCGCAACCACCCGTACTCGAATGTACGTACGCTCTGAACGTGTCTAGTCAGTCGTACGCATTGTTCTAAAGCATTTCTGTTAATATTCTGTGGATTGCATCTCCGCAATTAACTTTTGTTTATGCCGCAAATCGCACTCCACGCGAAGTATTTATTACGCAAGTTTCAGGCTCCATTAATGTCAAAAAATTCCGAAGTACGGCTGACCAAGCAAACCGCTACAATAATTTCGTATCTCTACAACTACAATAACAAAAAACAATAGCAAAAAAAACAAAAACAATAACAGAGAGAGGGTACGCTACAAACGCTGCTTACTCCGTTCCGTGACCGAAAAAGGAGGCAGTGAGACTAGAGATACGTAAGATGCTAGAATGGGGAACAATTGAACCGTCAGTGTCATCTTATAGCAGCCCGTTACTAGCGGTTACAAAAGATAGTGGGAAAATATGTTTGGTATTAGATGCTCGCGACATTAATAAAATTATAGTGCCAGTAATGACTAGGTCAGAGAATTTGGAGGAACAGCTGCAAAAGATCTTTGGAGTAAAGTGTCTTTCGTCCATTGATTTGCGATTTTCCTACTGGCAGATCCACTTGACGGAACAGTCGAGAAAGTATACAGCTTTCATTTTAGCTGGTCGGATTTACCATTTTAAAGTGCTCCCATTCGGATTAAATACGAGTGCTGAGGTATTCATAGCAGCTCTTGATTCGGTGTTAGGCCCAGAGTTGCTTGATAGAGTCACCGTATATGTGGATGACATTTTGATTGCGACTCCTGCCTGGGAAGAGCATATTGAGATAATAAATAGAATATTGAGCAAATTCGAACAGGTGGGAGTTACTGCCAATCTAAATAAGTCAAAATTCGGTAGAGAAAAGATTACATTTCTGGGACATATCATTTCACCCTTAGGGATTGTGCCAGATGAGAAGAAAATGCTAGCCATAAAGAATTTACCTTCGCCTAGAACAAAAAGGCAATTGAAACCATTCTTGGGCTTAGTATCCTTTTTCCGGCGTTCTGAACCAGAGCACAGATATCAGAGTACAAAGTACTCTTGATTAAGGATCAAACATACCGATGTAATTTTTTTGATATTGCATGGGGGCTTAATTATTTAAAATTTTTTTATTTTTGGTAGCTGCAGCTGTATGTCCGATTACGCTGTTTCGTAAACGGTTGGCCCTGACTAATTTTAGTACGCAATCTGACTGCAAAGAATGAAATGAAAATTTTCGTTAATACAATTAATTAATTAAGTCCCCAGCAACTATAAAACCTACGAAGCCAACAAAGCACAAGTGTAGCTGTTCTGTGTGTGGAAGTGTGATTCAACGTACACATCTGGCACGGTTCTTCTTCACTAAGACAAGAAATTTCAAATACCATTTATACTGACGGGATAGAAAAAAATTAGAAATACTATAATTGCGCAAGAAACCCAGAATTACACTCTAATACAAGAACACACGCCATATGCTTTGTTGACTGAACCTGTAATGACGCATTATTCAGGACACTGAAATAATGAGACAGAAAAGAATTTTTTTATTTTTTACTTTCGTTTATATTGATGAAAAGCACTCTAAACATTACAATCTCTCCACACCGACTCGCTACTACCACATCTCAACAAGAACTTTTCAGTACCACATCTCAGCAAGCACTCCCTGCTACGAGTTCTCGACAAACACTTTACACTAGCACATCTCAACAAGCACTGACTACTACGAGTTCTCCACAAGCACTGACTACTACGAGTTCTCCCCGAGCACTGCCAGTGGAGGCGGCTGAATAATACTCTTTGGCGCAATCTCTGGCGCAGTGGCTCAGTGTAGCCACCTTTCATATGCCCCTCCTCCACGGGCCAGAATTTGATGGTATTTTTGCCAGCATTGGTGGTGGAAATACCACCAAATTCGTCCACAAAAATACAGACAAAAATAAAAGATAATATTAATACGTAAAATCACATAATTAGATAAAATTTTGGCTTTGCACTGACCTTTCAATAACCTAATATATAAAATACAGTAAGCAATACAACTTCTTTTCATACATGTGACTTTACATAATAGTTTACACAATACACAAAAAATCAGTTTATACAAATGTTCACATAAAATGCTTTCAATGATTAAAAAAAAAAAAACAAGTAATTGATAGTTCCAGCAGTAGCACCCAGCAATGGTCAACAGGTGCAACCAGCAACAAGTGACATCATTTTAGTAAAAGCAGTTCCATCTGTGGCGCCCAGTAATGTTGAACAGGTGCAGACAGCAAGAAGCAACATCAGTTCAGTAGTAGCAGTCCATCAGTGGCACCCAGCAATGTTGAACAGGTGCAGACAGCAACAAGTGACATTATTTCAGTAGAAGCAGTTCATCAGTGGCACCCAGCAATGTTGACAGGTGCAGACACCAACAAGTGACATTATTTCAGTATAAGCAGTTCCATTAGTGGCACCCAGTAATGTTGAACAGGTGCAGACACCAACAAGTGACATTATGTCAGTAGAAGCAGTCCATCAGTGGCACCCAGCAATGTTGAACAGACGCAGAAACCAACAAGTGACATTATTTCAGTATAAGCAGTTCCATTAGTGGCACCCAGTAATGTTGAACAGGTGCAGACAGCAACAAGTGACATCACTCAGCAGAAACAGTTCCATTAGTGGCATCCAGCAATGTTGAACAGGTGCAGACAGCAACAATTGACATTATTTCAGTAGAAGCAGTTCCATCTGTGGCACCCAGCAATGTTGAACAGGTACACACAGCAACAAGTCACATTTCTCAGCAGAAGCAGTTCCATTAGTGACACCCAGCATTGTTGAACAGGTGCAGCCACCAACAAGTGATATCATTTCAATAGAAGCAGACCATCAGTGGCACCCAGCAATGTTGAACAGGTGCAGACACCAACAAGTGACTTCATTTCAGTAGAAGCAGTTCCATTAGTGACACCCAGTAATTTTGAGCAGGTGCAGACACCAACAAGTCATTATTCCAGTAGAAGCAGTTCCATCTGTGGCACCCAACAATGTTGAACAGGTACACACAGCAACAAGTCACATTTCTCAGCAGAAGCAGTTCCATTAGTGACACCCAGCATTGTTGAACAGGTGCAGCCACCAACAAGTGATATCATTTCAATAGAAGCAGACCATCAGTGGCACCCAGCAATGTTGAACAGGTGCAGACACCAACAAGTGACTTCATGTCAGTAGAAGCAGTTCCATTAGTGACACCCAGTAATTTTGAGCAGGTGCAGACACCAACAAGTCATTATTCCAGTAGAAGCAGTCCATCAGTGGCACCCAGCATTGTTGAACAGGTGCAGACACCTACAAGTGACTTCATTTCAGTAGAAGCAGTTCCATCAGTTGCACCCAGCAATGTTGAACAGGTGCAGACACCAACAAGTGACATTATCTCAGTAGAAGCAGTTCATCAGTGGCACCTAGCAATGTTGAACAGGTGCAGACAGCAACAAGTGACATCACTCAGTAGAAACAGTTCCAGTAGTGGCACCCAGCATTGTTGAACAGGTGCAGACACCAACAAGTGACATCATTTCAGTAGAAACAGTCCATCAGTTGCACCTAGCAATGATGAGCAGGTCCAGAGAGCAGTCCATGATATTCACTATCACTGATCACACTGTTTATCAGAGTTTATAAGCAGAAATTAAACATGTCCTCGTGGCACCAATCATGTTGAAAAAGTACAAGTAACAGTCCATAATATTCACTATCACTGATCACACTGCTCATCAGAGTTTATAAGCAGGAATTAAACATGTCCTAGTGGCACCAATCATGTAGAAAAAGTACAAGTAACAGTCCATAATATTCACTATCACTGATCACACTGCTCATCAGAGTTTATAAGCAGAAATTAAACATGTCCTAGTGGCACCAATCATGTTGAAAAAGTACAAGTAACAGTCCATAATATTCACTATCACTGATCACACTGCTCATCAGCAGAAATGAAACATTTCTAAGTGGCACCCATCAATGTTGAACAAGTGCAGGTAACAGTTCATAATATTCACCATAACTAATCAGACAGTTCAGGCATGAACAATAGTTTGAATACAAATACAAATGCTTTTACACACTAAACATATAAATTCTAATAAGCACACAAATGATATCAGATAATTGTCATATGAACTATTACAAATACTCAAATATCAGTAAACCTATAATATTTATGGGTGTCAGTGCGAGCCACTACAAACAAATAAAATAATATTTAGGAGATAGGTGGGTAGGATTGGGAAAGGAAAACACACAAAACACACTCACTCATCTTTCATCCACATTAAGTACTACTGTGTAATTGAATAGTGTTAACTGTGTAAATGCAATTCTGTCAAAATTCGATGTTCATCATGTGTATCAAGTAGTAGTGGCAGCAATGTATAACAGTCAATAATAGTTAGGTCAACGTCATAGTCATCATGTCAAGACCAATGTTTGCCAAGCCAGATCAAAATGTACGGTTGCTGAACAACTGTCAGTGAGCCAAGATATGCAATTACTTCCTCTCTCCAAAAAAAAAATTATATACTGCTTTGTGATTTAACAAAGTGTGTGTAGACAATCTTCCTTCCACTTTAGTGTTCTAGTCTGCTATCTTCATCCTCCTTGTTCCATATAGACAAAAAAAAAAAAAAAATGCTCCTCATTTACTTTACCTCTTATCCACCAAAACTCCAATAATCCTCAGCATCACATAATCTCAATACTTCAATAATACCTCTTACGTCGATACATATAAACCTTATCATCAATATCATTTACCTTACCTCTTGTCCACAAAAACTCCAATAATTATCAACTTCACATAATCTCAATAATACCTCAATAATACCTCTTCAATACGTCGATACATATAAACCTTATCGCCAATATCATTTCACTTCCATAACAACTCTTTCCTCTAGTCAGTCTCCTCGAACAAGTACAGATAAAATCCTAATGCAAACCTCATCATCCCATACAATCCGAAGACACACTGTCAACACACAACCTCTGTGTAATCCGTCTGACCCAAATCTTCTACTCATTATGAATTATAAACAAAGAAATGCATACATGACCTCTAACAGACTTAGTTCGAATAACTCTCAGTAATTAAGTACGATTACGGAGTGTGAATGATCATAATATTTCACAGTGTGCACACCACTTGAAGAATTATGGCAGAAGCAAACATGTGGAGTATTTTTTGTGTCAAGTGTCACTTACTATTTCAATTACTCACGAAAAATGCAGTGTAATGACTGTCAATGGTCTAAACCTAGTGTTGGTATGTCACGTCATTAGCTTCCTTCCTATTAGCATACATTTATACAGTTTTCGTAAAACCTCCAGCTCATGTGACTTCTATGAAGTTTCTTGTACTAATGTCGTTTATGTCGAATTATAGCAGTTCATTTTCCTATCTTAAAAATATAAGGCACTGAGCGTAAGCAAAACATGCAATAGCTAGTAAATATACCAGTAGAGAACAGAATGTCAACAAGTGGATGCAGCACAAATCTTACAACGAGGCTCTGCCAAGCGAACAATCTATAATTTATACAATAGTGTGACCTAAACTCTATGTTTGTACACAGTATATCAGCATTTCTATACACCAAATTAGAGAGTAGTTATGACAACAAAACAGAAATGTGTAAATATGCAATCCATAAGCAAGGCAGCAAATATGTTATCTAACATAATAAACAGGTCATTAGCATCATATCAGCATAAGCAAATAAAAGTTCATATGCCATCTTAATAAGTAAACATGAAGGAGCAAGCAGATAAATGACAAAGTGTAACCTACATACCTAACCACATCAGCACAATTAATCAGGTTACAATTATAATTTAAATAAATAAGCACAGCAGGCACATAATATAAAATATGACATCAGTGAAAAAGCAGTGCAGCCAAGCGATGCATAATATATACAAATAACAACTCTGTTCATTAATGAAACATTGACAAAAATCAGCAAATGTACGCAAGCACGTCGCTTCACAAGTAAATTCATAGAACATGAAATTAGCACAAAGTATGAATCACGTAATTGCGAGCAGCAAATTACGTCTAAAGTACGTACCTAAGTGGAAATAAGAACACCGTGAATTCATTGTCCCAGGAAGGGGAAACTATATTGACACATTCCTGGGGTCAGATACATCACATGATCACACTGACAGAACCACAGGCACATAGACACAGGCAACAGAGCATGCACAATGTCGGCACTAGTACAGTGTCTATCCACCTTTCGCAGCAACGCAGGCTGCTATTCTCCCATGGAGACGATCGTAGAGATGCTGGATGTAGTCCTGTGGACCGGCTTGCCATGCCATTTCCACCTGGCGCCTCAGTTGGACCAGCGTTCGTGCTGGACGTGCAGACCGCGTGAGACGACGCTTCATCCAGTCCCAAACATGCTCAATGGGGGACAGATCCGGAGATCTTGCTGGCCAGGGTAGTTGACTTACACCTTCTAGAGCACGTTGGGTGGCACGGGATACATGCGGACGTGCATTGTCCTGTTGGAACAGCAAGTTCCCTTGCCGGTCTAGGAATGGTAGAACGATGGGTTCGATGACGGTTTGGATGTACCGTGCACTATTCAGTGTCCCCTCGACGATCACCAGTGGTGTACGGCCAGTGTAGGAGATCGCTCCCCACACCATGATGCCGGGTGTTGGCCCTGTATGCCTCGGTCGTATGCAGTCCTGATTGTGGCGCTCACCTGCACGGCGCCAAACACGCATACGACAATCATTGGCACCAAGGCAGAAGCGACTCTCATCGCTGAAGACGACACGTCTCCATTCGTCCCTCCATTCACGCCTGTCGCCACACCACTGGAGGTGGGCTGCGCGATGTTGGGGCGTGAGCGGAACACGGCCTAATGGTGTGCGGGACCGTAGCCCAGCTTCATGGAGACGGTTGCGAATGGTCCTCGCCGATACCCCAGGAGCAACAGTGTCCCTAATTTGCTGGGAAGTGGCGGTGCGGTCCCCTACGGCACTGCGTAGGATCCTACGGTCTTGGCGTGCATCCGTGCGTCGCTGCGGTCCGGTCCCAGGTCGACGGGCACGTGCACCTTCCGCCGACCACTGGCGACAACATCGATGTACTGTGGAGACCTCACGCCCCACGTGTTGAGCAATTCGGCGGTACGTCCACCCGGCCTCCCGCATGCCCACTATACGCCCTCGCTCAAAGTCAGTCAACTGCACATACGGTTCACGTCCACGCTGTCGCGGCATGCTACCAGTGTTAAAGACTGCGATGGAGCTCCGTATGCCACGGCAAACTGGCTGACACTGACGGCGGCGGTGCACAAATGCTGCGCAGCTAGCGCCATTCGACGGCCAACACCGCGGTTCCTGGTGTGTCCGCTGTGCCGTGCGTGTGATCATTGCTTGTACAGCCCTCTCGCAGTGTCCGGAGCAAGTATGGTGGGTCTGACACACCGGTGTCAATGTGTTCTTTTTTCCATTTCCAGGAGTGTATGTTACCTGAAAAATAAACTCAATTAATAGTTACCTTTTTGGTTTATTACTTTTTTCTTCGAAATTACATTCTATCTGAAATTTTCTCGATAGCAAGTCCTCTTAACGTCGGAGACACACAGAATTTACCTGAAGTTCTTAAATATCTTATAGAACCGTATCCTGAAAATACTGAATGTTAATAACATAATTCATCAAGTCACTATAGCATTATACTGAATTTAGTCGGAGAAATTAGACTGTGTATTTGTTTACGGCTGTCAGTGATTTCGCACTGAGCGCTCGATCAGCTGTAGGCGCGTGACGTAGGAAGCAATTGTTTGCGGTCAACGACTGCCTTGTGCGGCGCGCAGACTTGACTGTTGCTTTGAGTATGTGCCGCCGCCAAAACACAGCGCGGTATCCTTGTATTCTCTGCATGTTTACGTGAACTGTTGGTTTCTCGAAAGTATGTCGTTCCACAAAAATTTTGACGTTTGATATATGATGTATTCCCTTAGAGCGTCGTGATTTAAGAGTTTCTACTTCAACAGTGTTATCACGTATAATTTTGCGAATTCTACATGGACCGTTATAAAGCAGAAAAAATTTGCGACACAAGCCTTTTCCTTTGTGAGACAAACGATGAGACTTAATTAACACCTTCTGACCAACTGACAAGATTTTTAAACGACCAGGACGCTTAGCTGATTTCTCTCTTCTAGCAGCCGCAGATGCAATATTTTGTAGAGCCATGTTGACAACTTCAGAATGCCGCAGTTTCCGTGAAGGCGGAAAAGGAACAATTTCAGATATGCGATTTGTCGGTGCTTTGTTTTTTAATATCAGTATAAGCGGTAAAGAAGTTGAGTCATTAGGAAGTTCATTCAGAATGTTTTGAAAAATATGAAGATACTGATCCCAAGTTCTGTGATTCTGATGACAATAAAGACGACACAATTTATTGATTTCCTTCATCCATCTCTCTGAAGCATTAGATTGAGGGTGAAAAAGTGAAATGAAAATTGGTTTAATTTTACGACGCCGTAGAATACGAAGGCAAATTTTAGAACGAAACTGTGATCCATTATCTGATATAACCTTATCAACATGACCCACTTCTTTAAGAAAATGTTTGATGAAAGCATTAGATACTGAACGAGCTGTTGCTTTGCGTAACGGTGTAAAACACACATATTTTGATGTCAATTCCACTGCTACGAAAATGTACGCAAAACCATTAGTAGAACGAACCACTGGACCGAACAAATCAACTGCAGCCATGTCCTTTAATTTCGCTGGAATGATAGGAAACAACGGTGCTCTGTGAGAAATTGTTGGCGGCTTAGCCTTTTGACATAATTTGCATTTGGCAAGAACAGATCGAATACGTTTTTCGATATTACTGAAGTAGCAATTTTCCCGTAATTTATGAAAGCATTTTCTGGGACCAAAGTGTGCATAACTGAAATGTGTGTACCAAATCAACTTATTAACCCACTCATCAGGAATACAAACTAACCAAACGGAGTTGTCGACCGATTTTCGTTTAAAAAGAATGTCATTGCGAACTAAATAATGCTGTCTAATCGCTACGCTTTCCTTTCTCCTCCACTTTTCCTTAATGTCCTTCCAGATTGGATCCTTATTTTGCTCCTTAGCGATGTCCTGGAGCGAAGACGAAATAAAGTTCTCAAACGCAACACCTTGAATATACATCAAACAATAAATGTTTTCCTTGCAGTCCTCTTCAGCACTTTGTTTCAAACCCATAGGTGCACGTGATAAAGCATCAGCAACAATATTTGAAGAACCCTGTATGTAAACAATACTAAAGTCAAATTCTTGTAGGTACAACACCCATCGTGACAATCTGCCATGAGTTAATTTTGTCGACATAAGAAATTCCAGAGCCCGATGATCGGTGTAAACCTTAGTATGTCAGCCAAACAAAAATGTGCGAAATTTTGTGAAAGCCCAAACAACAGCCAAAGCTTCAAGTTCCGTAATCGAATAATTCTTTTCTGATTTAGAGAGAACACGACTTCCAAATGCAATAGTCTTCTGTACTACAACGCCGTTTTCTTCTATCTCTCGAAATAAGTGTGCACCTAGGCCTTTGTATGATGAGTCCGTCGCCAAACAAAAATCTTTAGATAGATCCGGATGCGAAAGAAGTGGAGCAGCAACTAAAGCATCACGAAATTGTTCAAATTCTGACTGAGCTTCCTCATCCCAACACCAATTAGAATTCTTTCCAGATAGTTCACATAAACGAGGTGTGGCCAAATTGTCCAATCTAACAAAGCGTCTAAGAAAATTACAGACACCAAGGAAACTACGAACATCACGTTTTGTGGTAGGAACAGCATAATTACGAATAGCGTCTAATTTCTCTGGATCAGGAAGAATACCTTCTGTAGAAATAACGTGACCGAGAAATTTCACCTGAGAACGACCAAATTCAGATTTTTTCAAGTTCACTGTAATGCCAACTCGTGCAAAAATACGTAATAATGAATCCAAAATTTTGTTGTGCTCACTCCAAGAATGTTTAGCAACAAGAATATCGTCAACATATGAAGTAATATTGTCACGAAGATAAACAGGTAAAATTTCGTTTAAACTACGAATGAATGCTGCTGAAGATACAGTAACTCCACATGGTAATTTCCGAAATCAGTTTTGGGTAAATAGTGATATCCGGTTAATGTTTACTTACTCTCTAGATAGATTGATAGTCGAAGAGTTGTTTTTGACAGATGCAAAGAATAGTAAAAGAGTAGGCAGCGGTGCAGAAAACTAAAAGGGAAATAGCACCACTACAGCTCGGGGCCCTATGCACGCTACGGCACATATTCACTTAGAGTAGTGAATCCCCTGAGGACTTTAATAGCCGCACATAATTTCAAGTTTGTGACTTAGTGGCAAATTTGGCGGGAGTGCGTACGTAAATTGATCTAACCATGCACATGGATGTATGTCATTCTTAGAATTGCGAAAGATCTTAATCTTCCGAACAGTTAAGAAGTGTTTATAGTCAATGTTTTCGCCTCGTGGCGACAAAGACCTACCGCGTCTGTCCCAGTCCCAATGACGATTATTGTTAAGTTCGCGAGCCTGGCGCTCTCTTGTTGCATCCCGTAAATGAAATAAATTACTTTCTTCAAACCCCTCTGCTAAACTAAGACTTGTCAATTTATCTGAGATCTCCTCAACTCTTTCCGATGAGTCACTTAATTGTCCTTTCTGTTTATTTACGTCTTCCGTAAGTTTCGCGACTCGGGTTTCAGTATTGACACATTTGGTAGTTAACTGTTCATATTGTTGTGTTATGTTATTTAATCTGTCATTTGATACGGACTCCTCGATTCTCTCAAGTACTTCTTCCTTATCGTGTGCACATTGTAAATTTAACTCTGAAAATTTTTGTACTATCGCGCGATCTTTTTCTTCCTGTTCCCTGCCCTGTTCCTCTTGTCTGATTTCTGTTGAAATTAAGCTATTATAGTGAGCCTTCAAAATCGGTTGTACTTCCTCTCTAATTTCTTTCTTTGATTCGTCTTTCATATTTTTGAAACATGTCCCTATTCGTGAGTCTAACCGTGTTTTTAATTCAGATCCCAAATTTAATATTACACTCATCAACTGCTCCATATCTTCTGTCGTTAACAACGTATTCTGAAAATTTTTCGATTGTGAAAAATTTTGAAATGGTTCCGGACTATCTTCCCGACTTATTAAATTGTTTTCAACACCATTATTCATGATACTGTTGTCCTGTGTTGGCGAGTTCGCCATGTCAACAATTTCGTCATTCTCACTATTCATCATTTTCGCCTTTTTCATCGATCGCGTAATCATTTACAAAACATACAAAACTCGTCACTGTACGGAAATTACACACAATGACTCCTTATCTCCAACAATACCATTCACACGAAATGTTTCCCTCAAACACGATTAACGAACAATTGAAATAATTGCACTAAATTGTCAAACGCGTATACAAGACAACAAAATTAAATTCTGAAGAAAAAATACCATTAGAAGAATGACAACTACCAAATCTACACATGCAAAATAGACTACTATTACTAAACTACAAATTACTACAACAATACTACTGTCTACTATTTTTACAATCAGAAGAATTCCAAGGGACGATCCGAAGCAGCGGTCGCCACGTGCATGGGGGTTTAATTATTTAAAATTTGAAAATAATTTTTTTATTTTTCGTAGCTGTAGCTGTATGTCCGATTACGCTGTTTCGTAAACGGTTGGCCCTGACTAATTTTAGTACGCAATCTGACTGCAAAGAATGAAATGAAAATTTTCGTTAATACAATTAATTAATTAAGTCCCCAGCAACTATAAAACCTACGAAGCCAACAAAGCACAAGTGTAGCTGTTCTGTGTGTGGAAGTGTGATTCGACGTACACATCTGGCACGGTTCTTCTTCACTAAGACAAGAAATTTCAAATACCATTTATACTGACGGGATAGAAAAAAATTAGAAATACTATAATTGCGCAAGAAACCCAGAATTACACTCTAATACAAGAACACACGCCATATGCTTTGTTGACTGAACCTGTAATGACGCATTATTCAGGACACTGAAATAATGAGACAGAAAAGAAATTTTTTTTTACCTTCGTTTATATTGATGAAAAGCACTCTAAACATTACAATCTCTCCACACCGACTCGCTACTACCACATCTCAACAAGAACTTTTCAGTACCACATCTCAGCAAGCACTCCCTGCTACGAGTTCTCGACAAACACTTTACACTAGCACATCTCAACAAGCACTGACTACTACGAGTTCTCCACAAGCACTGACTACTACGAGTTCTCCCCGAGCACTGCCAGTGGAGGCGGCTGAATAATACTCTTTGGCGCAATCTCTGGCGCAGTGGCTCAGTGTAGCCACCTTTCAATATGTGTAAACGTATGTCTGAATTGCAAACTGCTGACTGTAAGTGGAAAAACATTGTACAAGTGATCACTGAGAATCCGAAATCGGAATTAGCGAAGCAATTTAACATAAAAGATGGCATTTTGTACCATAACCCTAAGAAAGAGGAAGAACAGTGTAGCTAGGTTCCATCCAGAAGCCAGTCCAGTGGAACGCGTATTCAAAGAATTTAACTGATTCATTCGGACATACGCTCTGAATAAGCATGCAAATTGGACTGAATATGTAAACCGGTTTGAGGATGTATTTAACCATCTACCACATTCTGCCACGCAATACACGCCAACAGAATTGATGTTGTCTGAGGATGAAAGTGGCGAGTGGGTAACTTCAGTGCCACAAATAAACTGTGAGCAGCCGACTAGAGAAGAGAAGATGAGTTAGGCTTTCATCTCTCTTAAAAAATGTGCTGAATTTAAGAAACTGAAGTATGACTAACAGTTAAGAAAAGTACAAGAGTTTGAAGTAGGAGAGATGGTACTTCTAAAGAACCACCTGAAGGCCTCTCTTGCAAATAAAAGAAATAAGAATTGGAAATTATTGTATAGTGGACTGTATGTGATTGAAAAGGTGCCGTGTGGATGTAGTTATTTTCTAACTAATCCTCAGAATGGGTTTATACCCATATAAGGATTTACAGAAATTTTATAAATAATATGTATGTATGTAATAGATGTGGGTTTAGGCTTAATAATATTTATTTTCATTAATTAATTTTGAATTTATTTGTAGTCAAGATGCAAGTTTTATCTTAGAATATAGTAAAAGTTTCATGCAATTAACGTCATGATAGAATTTGTTAGAAATATGTAATGACAAATGCAATGGCATATCTAGAATTCTAAAAGGGACCTAAAGGATTTATTAAATTATCAAAAGCATAGTACACGTAACGGTACAAGCCATGAATCGAATTAAAAAATAGTTAAAGATCAATAGGTAGAAACTAGGTAGTTTTATCTACCGAATTAATGAAGATAGAAGGCCATTAAGATACGTTCACGTTTTGAGTGAGCCGGACTGTCAAGTACAGTGATTATAAAAGTATCACAGAAGCAGAGACATATTCAGGAGTCCTTTATTCAGTGAATATATATTTATATGTATCTTAAAATGTGACCAACTGAGTTATTGTATAAATCAGACCAGTGTCGAAAAGTCCTAAAAAAGGTCTAATTGGCCAAGCATATGTAACAGGAAGATCTAATTCTACCCCTGCTTAATGTGGCCTGTAATGAGTTATAATGTGAATACGAATACATTGTGTATTTCGTCATGTGAGTAAAATGTTAAAGTTTTCCTGAAGGATTTTATGTGCCACAAGAGACTGTGAGGAACAGTGACTGTGTATGAGTAGACCCGAATGAATGTTGTGTCAAAAACTGTATTCAGTGTGACCAGAAGTAACGTCATTTTCGGGAACCGTAGTGTAATGAATAGTGTTCATGAAACGTTATAAACAGTGCGACGCCAGAGACGGTTTTATTCTAGTGTATTAAGGTTAAATGTAGTAGATAGATTACAGACCGTTGTAAGCTGATAAGTGTGTTTCGGACGAAGAAGTTACTTAACGAAGTCGAAGCACAGCTGATCTAAAAGGGCACCAGAAAATCAATATCCCGTCAACGATTGGAGTACGTCAACAGTGGGAATCGGCCCACGCAAGCGAACAGAGCTGCTGATTTGTTCCAGCGTGTCCAGAGATACCTATTCGCGACATTATAGACAGTGTGGTGTGTAACAGAAGCAGTGAGACTGTGTGAACAACCTACTCTGGGACACAGAAACAGTGTGAAACTATAAAAAAGGAAAAGTTAAAGTGTGACAAACTGTACTTAAACAGTGTCGTACAGTGGACTTTGTATGTATTAACGAGTGAACGATTAATTCATATGCAAAATGACATAACTGGTGCTGGATGAAGCAATAAAACAGGATTAATGATCATGTGTTTTTCCAATCCGCAGGAATAAACATGTGTGTGTCTACAATGAACTGATGCTGTTCTTGTTCTTGCATTTCATGAAATTTTTCTGTGTAGCGGTGGCGGAGAACAGCTGCAAGGAGGGTAGGAGACAACACACGTCCGGTACGCAGTTGTGTGCGGCTCGTTGCTGTCGCGCGTCAGCTGATCGCTCGCCTCGGTGACGTCACAATCTGCAGTCTGCTCTGACGGGGCCACAATCCGGCGTCCACTCCCTCATCACATCGTCAAAGCACCACGAAAGAGAAATAACGATGAGCATTCTAATTTATGTAAAAACCTTAACGACACACCAAATTGGAGGAATTATGTCTGTATTTATGTATTTATATGTTTAATAAGAGCACAGTCTTTATGTCTCTGCCCTGGTTTTCCCTCGTTTTCCCAGTGGCGTTTATCCAAATGGGGAAGCATAAAACAAATCATTCCGAGAAAAAATAGTAGAAATGGCTGCACTCAACTGTAGAGTAAAAGTATTCATGTGCAAGAATTGTACGATAGTACATGTATTATCATAACAATTAAAATCACGTGTGTCTGCATTCACCCGTTTGGACGCAGATGAACTTAAAATCTATTAATAACATGATTAAATTAAATACGTCTATCTCAACTGTTTGGGCGTAGATAAACGATGAAAGCGAATAAGCTATCGTGGAATGCCATTTACAAGACAGTATGTAACTATGCAAACGGCATTCCAGGGCGCTTTTATAACATTGCCTCCAGTAGAAAAAAACAGTAGAAAAAAAATTCCACAGACTTAAGAACAGAGAAGCGTTATCTGCGATATCAGAATTACAAACATTATTATCTGTGTTCTTTTGTAGAGAAACAATGAGTGTTGTTTTGTTTCATTGTCTTATCGATTCTGCTGCTGTCGCTGACGAACGTTAATTGTTAAGAGTCTGTAACTAATAAAAATATTTGTAGTAGAAATATATTTGAAATTAATGATTGTAGTGCGTGTTTTTGTCATTAGCGAGTACCTATTCCATATATGATTCAGTGCGTAATAATTAAATGTTGCCCCGGCCATTTCTGTGTAGGCTCATTATTGCTACGACGCCATTAATGACAAACATTATATAAGTCTTCCAACAGTCACTTAATACTAAAAGTATAAAAAGAATAATCTTAATAATCTGATAACGGTATCTTGTAGTTTTTTTCAATTCGCCTTAGGTCAGAGGTACAGTTTTTTTATTAATAACGATGTCCATGAATGCTTACGCTGCCATTGCACATATGCAGCTATCTTGGAGTATCCAGTCCCACAGAAAAAATAGCTAAGCATTGTTTAAACGTATTATCGCGTAATATTAAAAAAAGATCTTTAATCCATCGTGAGTAGGACTGATGTCTTCACTTTGGGATGTGTTTGCTATTGTTGGTGATGGCGCCTTGAGAAAAATTAGCCGTGGCTTTAACAAACATAAAAGAGAAAAGATTTATTATTTCTATTTTTCAAAACCGCTTCATACGATAAGAATAACGGCACAGTTGTCGTTGTTTCGGGTATTCCATTAAAAATTTAATTATTCGTTACACAGTACTGGTAAGATGAAAAATGTCATGTGGAATAATTTACGCAACTAAAGACAGTGTGACTTATCTTATAAGCAATCTATAAATTAATTTCACTTTTATATTGAGATCTCAAGTGACCTAAATTTAACACATTACTTTCAACATCAAATTGATTCATACAGTCATCATCAATTTTCTTACGTTAGTCACCATTGTATTTCAGAAAGATAGTTAATATTGTAAAATTGTACTTAGTTAAACGAGAGACAGTTTCTCCTTCATTCTCCTACATATCTCTCCATTGTCCAATTTTTACACTGTACTTGTTTGAGATCATTATTTTAATAACATAATTTGTTTGGTTACCATTCATGAGATGCTAAATTTACCCCATTATTTACATTAAGGGATTACATGTTGGTGTTTCGTCTTAGCTTACTTTCCACGTTTACAAATCTCAAAATTGTTCTCATTCAAGGTGTATTCAAGAACTAAAAGTCTAAGCATTCGTTCGAATCCTAGTAAATATACAGGGTGAGTCACCTAACGTTACCGCTGGATATATTTCGTAAACCACATCAAATACTGACGAACCGATTCCACAGACCGAACGTAAGGAGAGGGGCTAGTGTAATTGTTTAGTACAAACCATACAAAAATGCACGGAAGTATGTTTTTTAACACAAACCTACGTTTTTTTAAATGGAACCACGTTAGTTTTGTTAGCACATCTGAACATATAAACAAATACGTAATCAGTGCCGTTTGTTGCATTGTAAAATGTTAATTACATCCGGAGATATTGTAACCTAAAGTTGACGCTTGAAACCTCCGACATCAGTTGCGTGTTGTAACAAACACGGGCCACGGTCGGCGAGCAGCATCTGCAGGGACATGTTTACGATGACGACCGTGTTCACGAGTGTGGCTGTAGTGCACTGTTGTGGTTTGGTCTAGCTGTCGCAGTGTCCGCATGTAGCGCTTGCTGCTATTGTTATTCTGCATTCGTCTCCGCACGCAGACCAACTGTAGTACACCGTGTTACCAGACGTCTGTGATATGGTAGTGTTGTAGGAACTGTGACCATGGTGTATTCGAACTCTGAAAAGGCGGAGATGATACTCATCTATGGCGAGTGTCGACGAAATGCAGCTGAAGCCTGCAGGGTGTATGCAGAACGGTACCCGGACAGAGAGCATCCAACGTGCCGCACATTGCAAAACATCTACGGGTCCGAAAACAGTCCCGTCACAGGAGAAGCGGGTGCAGTTGGTATGTTAGCTGCTGTTGCCATGAACCCACACATGAGTACACGGGACATTGCAAGAGCCGGTGGACTGAGTCAAAAGTAGTGTCATGCGCATACTGCATCGTCACCGCTTTCACCCGTTTCGTGTGTCGCTACATCAGCAATTACATGGTGATGACTTTAATCATCGTGTGCAATTCTGTCAATGGGCATTAACAGAGAATGCGTTGCAGTTCTACCTGTTTACCGATGAAGCGGGTTTCACAAACCATGGGGCAACGAATCTACGGAACGTGCATTACTGGTCCGTGGACAATCCTCGCTGGCTCAGACAGGTAGAGCGACAGCGACCGTGGACTGTAAATGTATAGTGCGGACTCATTGGCGACCACCTCATTGGTCCTCACTTCATTTCAGGGGCCCAAACAGCTGCAACATACATCGCGTTTCTACAGAATGATCTGCCAACCTTGCTCGAAAATGTCCCACTGGAAACGCGTCGACGTATGTGGTATCAGCATGATGGTGCACCTGCACATTCCGCAATTAACACTAGGCTGACCCTTGACAGGATGTTCGACGGGCGTTTCATAGGACGTGGAGGACGCATAAATTGGCCAGCCCGTTCTCCTGATCTTACACCTCTGGACTTCTTTCTGTGGGGTACGTTAAAGGAGAATGTGTACCGTGATGTGCCTACAACCCAAGAGGATATGAAACAACGTATTGTCGCAGCCTGCGGCGACATTACACCAGATGTACTGCGGCGTGTACGACATTAATTACGCCAGAGATTGCAATTGTGTGCAGCAAATGATGGCCACCACATTGAACATCTATTGGCCTGACATGTCGGGACACACACTATTCCACTCCGTAACTGAAAACGGAAACCACGTGTGTACGTGTACCTCACCCCTCATGGTAATGTACATGTGCGTCAGTGAAAAAGACCAATAAAAAGGTGTTATCATGTGGACTTAATGTGATTTTCCAGTCTCTTCTGTACCTAAGGTCCATCACTGTTCCCTTTGGATCCCTACGTAATTCGGTGCTCTCCGATACACACGATCGAACAGTGGAGGAGTGGTACTCAAGCGTCAACTTTAGGTTACAATATCTCCGGATGTAATTAACATTTTACAATGCAACAAACGGCACTGATTACGTATTTGTTTATATGTTCAGATGTGCAAACAAAACTAACGGGGTTCCATTTAAAAAAAACGTAGGTTTGTGTTAAAAAACATACTTCCGTGCATTTTTTTTATGGTTTGTATTAACCAATTACACTAGCCCCTCTCCTCACGTTCGGTCTGTGGAATTGATTCGTCAGTATTTGATGTGGTTTACGAAATATATCCAGCGGTAATGTTAGGTGCCTCACCCTGTATATGCTTTGGCTATTCCGTAGAATACTTCCCTTTTTTCATTTAGATCAGTTTCCTACTTTTGTATTTTTATATTCGCTGCATTCTCATGTAAGTCTCCTGGCAGATTAGTTTTATGTAGGTTTTAGTGATATATTTTTCTAAGTACAGTAGTACCCGTCATGTGTTGAGTATTTATAGAATGATCAAGTACCATCACGGTTGCTAAATTCTGCAAAGGTGATTGACAAAGACGTTAGGACAAATTACTACAATTAAATGCTGTCATACATATTGCATTTTGAAGAGAAACAACGAAAGTTTTCTCTTTTTTTTTACGAACATTCGATATGCAAACTACGAATGACCCAGCAGACATCAATACAGTAATTGAATTCTTGCAGTACCAGTCCCAACATGGCATCGTCGACTGTGGCAGTCGTTTCCCGTATTCTCTCCCAGAGCTCTGCTACATCATATGGTAGAGGTGATACAAACACCAGATCTTTAATGTGTCCCCACAGAAAAATTTCACATGGAGTGAGATTTGGTGATCGACAGTTATGCCTGTTCAGTTTTCCATTAATGTGAAAAGTGGCTTTTTCGCTAAAAATTAAGTGACCAATAATGCCATCCCCATCCTCATTCAATTGTTGCAACTGTGAACAAAACTCAAAATGCTTGTATTTGTCGTCATCGAGCTTCTGCACTAGTTCGAGTTTGAATGGTTTCAGGGACAGCTTCTGTCGCAGGACTTTCCACACAGTCATCGGAGCCATTTCAAGTTCGCGGGATGCGTGACGCACCGATTTCTTTGGAATCCTTATGAATGTCTCTCGTATACGCTCCACATTCACTTCACTCACACTGAGATGTCCGCTTCTCTTTGCCAGACATAAGCAACCCGTCGCAGCGATTTTGTTGTGCCAGTGGTAAATGGCCTTCCTTGTTGGTGGCTCCTTATCGTAGTTGGTTCTAAACGTCCGTTGAACAGCTGTAGCACACTTGCTTTTGTCGAACTCCAACACACAGCAAACTCGCTCCGCACCTCAACTCGCCGTGTTAGCGACTAGCGCTGACTATCGGCAAGTTACCAAGCTACACTGGGTGGTATACATGGAAAAAAGAACTTTCGGGGTTTCTCTTCCAAATGACATATGTATGACCTCTGTACAATGTTTTGACATTTGTAGAATGTTTGAATACCCTGAAAGAAGGAATATATAAAGCGGTTCAGGTCTTCCCTTCTTTGGATTCACCTGACCACAGTTATAGGTTCCCTTTTTCCAAGGTAAATCTACTCTCTCAGTCTCCTACCCTCTACAAATCTGGATACACTCCACCTTCATGTTTACAATTATAAGCCTAGTCTCTGACCATATGGCTTTTACCATTTCTAATACTGAAGATTTATACATCTACATCTACATTTATACTCCGCAAGCCACCCAACGGTGTGTGGCGGAGGGCACTTTACGTGCCACTGTCATTACCTCCCTTTTCTGTTCCAGTCGCGTATGGTTCGCGGGAAGAACGACTGTCTGAAAGCCTCCGTGCGCGCTCGAATCTCTCTAATTTTACATTCGTGATCTCCTCGGGAGGTATAAGTAGGGGGAAGCTATATATTCGATACCTCATCCAGAAACGCACCCTCTCGAAACCTGGACAGCAAGCTACACCGCGATGCAGAGCGCCTCTCTTGCAGAGTCTGCCACTTGAGTTTGCTAAACATCTTCGTAACGCTATCACGGTTGTGATCTTACGCAAAATCTACACAAAATATTAGTCTCTTACTTCCTTCTTTTCTCTTATCACTCCTGTTTCTCAATCTGTTATTATTTATGTGTTATATAAGTGCCTCTGAATAACGTAGCTTATATTAGTACATCACTTTGTGGTTTCTTAAATGGTACCACCTTCTATCCTATCTCCACTTCCCCTTCCTCCCGCACCCATTAACATGACGTCACTAATATAAGCTACAACCATTCAACTTACTGGAAAAAGCTGAAAGTCTTAATGAGAAAAACAAAAACTTTAGTCTCTGTCACTTTGTGATTTTGTCATGATCTCTCACCTTTACCTGTGGAAACCACTATACGGTCTGGATAAGAGAAGGGTTGCAGCGACAGTAACATATGCATATGGAAGGAAGGAGGATAGGATTGGTACTCCCAATGGATAAGAAAGAAAATATAAGAATAAGTGCGTTAGGGTTAACAAGAAAAAGAATATAGACCGCAAAGACATTTTTCCTTCCTCTAAGCTTCTGGACTGTGATGTAGCAGGGAGGAGGAGAAAGGACTGTCACTGCTTCACCATCACAGACCTCGAAAACTGATGCTAACCCAACCCTAGGCATAGCCAGTAAAGATCTGGCAGTCACACATTATTCGTCATTTAATTGTAGTACTTTGTCCTAACGTCTTTGTCAATCACCTTTGCAGAATTTAGCAACCGTGATGGTACTTGGTCATTCTATAAATACTCAACACATGACAGGTACTACTGTACTTAGAAAAATATATTACTAATTCCAATAATCTCCCGCTTAAAACCTACATAAAACTAACCTATTGTTTATATGAAAGGAAGAAATACAGAAATCCCACATACAAAACATATAAAAATATTTGTATCATATATTTCATTTGAAATATCAGAGTATCTGTACTTTTTTAACAGATACCCTTCATGTTGGCAAAATCTCTCTAAGACAGTAGAAGAAAGTTGAAAGACAATAGAATAGTTAAAGAGGAAGAAGAAAACTAAAGTGGAAAAAATTAAGCAATTAACTTGGAATCTGCAGGTTATTACCCCACCTAATGCGCAAAGAGGGCAGATTATCCTGAAGGCTTGAACATTATTCCGATTTACTGCATGTTCCAAATCTCCTCTTCCTTCTTTCAGGGTATTCAAACCTTCTACAAATGTCAATCGACTGTATAATATTTCTTTATATGCGAAATAAGTCTATCCCTAACCAGCACATGAAACAAGTGTTTTTCATTTAATGGTTTATCTAAATACTTAAAAATTCCACTGCATCAGCTAATAGATGTCCTAGTGCACACTTTACCTTTTTTTAAAATATCAACGCATTTCTAGGGCATAGATTGAGGAAATACTCATAAGTATTACGCTGGATGTACTTCGCCTTTGGTCTTAAACTTTGGAAATTGCTTAGCACAGCTAACTCCATTTACTATATGTAAATCTGCTAATAATTCTGGTGGTTATCTTATGTTAGATGTAACTATTTTGCTTCTAAGTTACTGTTTAGTATCTTCTAATTCTTTCCATAATTACCATTCATCACTCTTATTACGAACGGTATCTTTCACAGAATTAGATATACCGCTGTTGATATCGACTTTATCGTGTACATTTTGCTCTACTGTTACTTCTAGACGCTTCTCCAAATCAATTAAAGTATCTGTATAACTAGAAATTTCAATAATTTTTTTATTTAGTTCTAATATTTCTACCCTATCTTGAGTCTCTGAGATTTGACTGCATATAGTTTTGTAGTTGCTCGAAAATGATTTCTCTAATTGTGTCATCTAATCATTTACATTTTTAAACTGTATTTTCACTTCTTGTCCATGTCACAATGCTCGGCTATTTTCGTTTTGTACTCCTTAGGTAAATTAGCTAATGTTCACTCACACTTCTAATTCTGTGTTATGCTGCTTCACGTTCTTAGGGAATATGATCTTTGTTCCAACTTGGCTTCATACATCATGATGAAATGGTGGGCAGTATTTAATGCTCTTGCTTGCGTGCTCTAGGGAAGGAATAACGGTAATCTTTACCTTCATTCAAAGGAATAGCGTGCTGCTTTAAACGACTGCATTAAAAGAGCATGGTGACGGTGGGCCGAGGGAAGTGCATTTTTCCTGCAGAACCTGGGTGGAAACATTTCCGGACGGCCGAATTCCACGGTCTCATTGTGGACGCACATTGGTTGGCGCCGGTCGGTAGGCAGCCACGTCCAGGTAGATTGACTAGCGCCGAGAAGTTGCCATTGCAACGGCCAGCACGTTGTAGACCGGCAATAAAGCAGAGGATGGGCCCTTGTTAGGCAGGAAGCTGACAAGACAACTGTGAGCATTCTGCTAATTTCCGTGGGACAGGTCACTGACTCCCAGACGTCCAGACTCTGTTACAAAACATGTTTGTGAAAGCACGAGGCTTTCAGCGAGTCTATGGCCGTTCTTAGGAAACTTCGAAATGGATGCAACAGGGGAGGTAACAAGGTTTTTATGGAGGGCTGTGGTTCCATCCTGGTCATGTTGTTAACAAAAGACACAGCATAAATGCGAGAAAGATGCCACGAAGCTCAACCTTTTTTTTCTTTTTCCCATTTAACTTTCAAGTCTCTGATTGGTCAAATCAGTATACGCAGTGCAAGAGGTGCTCTCTGAGCTCCGAATGCTGCGCTCCACCTCATTATTGACTTGTGCTAAAGTGGGGGAAGTCTAAGATGTAAATGTACTTTGTTACCGAGCTGACAAGAAAGCGGACAGAGAGAGAAGAGATCACCCTTGTACTGGCACTTCACTGGTAAAGAACTTCAGGTCTCTACCTAAACAGTGAGACTTGTGTCCTTTGTTAGTGTGCCACTTAGAGCTTGTGTCAGTCACCTTCTGAACCGACAGAGGTACTGCTTCCAGCTTCACGCACACAACGAGTGATGCGTGGGTGTACTTATTTATCTTGAGTCCTGCCGTCAAAAATGTTCAAATGTGTGTGAAATCTTATGGGACTTAACTGCTAAGGTCATCAGTCCCTAAACTTACACACTGCTTAACCTAAATTATCCTAAGGACAAACACACACTCCCATGTCCGAAGGAGGACTCGAACCTCTGCCGGGACCAGCCGTACAGTCCATGACTACAACGCCTGAGACCGCTCGGCTAATCCCGCGTCGGCCGTCAAAACATTTGACATATTCCACCAGGCATAGTCGTGGCACGGAGTAAAATTGGTTTGGCAGACCAGCAAATGGGTCCACCTGCACACTGGAATCCACCGGGGTTTCAGAGGCTCATAGGAAAGTATCTGCATTCTGCATTAAGCGAACGTGACACCGCGAACTTGCATTTTTTTGGCACGCGCCATTAATAACAGATTGTGGCCATCCATGACTTCAATCACCAAACGCATCGTGGTGTGCCGCCCTGGCCAGCAGGAGGGTAAAGTATTTGCTGCTACGGCGTAGAGCTCCAATATTTTCCTGCACCCTGTTCTTTCGAACCATATTTTTCTTTTCAAAATGGTAGAGTATAGATGGTTGATTGTGGGGCAGTTGTTGTGCCATACACCGGATGCACGTGTATGAAGTCAGATAGAGCGATTAGTGTTCTGGTTAGACCGGAACCAGCATTTGAGGCTGACTGCAGTACAATTTTACTGCCGCCAACTTACATTTCGCGGAAAGACCACAAAGATAAGATAAGAGAGATGAGGGCTCGTACAGAGGCATATAGACAGTCATTTTTCCCTCGTTCTGTTTGGAAGTGGAACAGGGAGAGAAGATGCTAGTTGTGGTACAAGGTACCCTCCACCACGCACCGTATAGTGGATTGCGGAGTATGTATGTAGATTAGACGTAGATGTGTGTCGATCCCGAGCTGATCACTTTGTCTACCATAGACTCCATGTTAGTGAAAGCGTTTGTCAAATAAAGATGTTTGTGTGAAGTTTCTTTACTCATTTCTTTCTCTTGCTGTGTTAAGATTGAATAAATCTATTGTCATTTAGATCACAACTTCTCCTGTGTTCTGAGTAACATTACTAGCCATTTTTATTAAAGTCCAGATTCTAAAGGAGAGTAGCAAGCTTGGAATGTTTCCTCCAACCTGGAGTTAGTGGCTAAATCGTCTAATTTTTTATTATTTTGTCAACACTAATCTAATTGCTTCATTTTAGTAGACAACTACGGTAGTTTATTTGCTTGTTCATCTAGTTTTCTCTAATATTTTAAGTTTACCTAGAATTTCCTCTCAGCCCATACTATTCATACTTCTGGTCGTGATAGGCATGTAATCTAAATTACCATACAACTTGAAGCTTATATCACACCAAAAACCTTCGTTGTTTATCAACATAATTACACCATCTCCCACTGTTATTCGACGTCGTTTATAGACAGTTAGTTTAGATTAAATAACTACAAACAGTAGCGTAGCTATGTAACGAAGAGCCCCAGGGCAAAAATGAAACTGGGGCCCTATTTAAACTAAGTTGAGTACTTTACAGATGGAAAACTACTTCATCATCAGCTTCTTACCACCAACTGCATGGCATAATAAGGCAAACATATTTTCTACTAAGTAAATTATTATGTGTTACGCAGCAGATAATATTTAATCGTACTTCCTAATAATATGATAAATATATATAGCCACAAAAACACGGCCCCTTGTTGCGAAGTACGCTCGGAACAGTAAGTCGGCGGTGGCACAGGTGTGTGCCAGCAACTCTCTCTCGCGAAACCAGAGCGCTTTGAGCTCATTGCGTCTTATCGATCTGCCTGATTTCGTTTAGAGCTATGATTTCCGATCGGTACTTGTTGGTAAGCGTCAGAGGCAGTTGCCATGTTTTCGTGGCTGTAGTAGATTACAGTTAATACCATAGGTAGACAATAAAAAGAAGAAGACAAATTTATTTTAACAATTTATTTTACAATTTTTTTCTGCCTTCAGTTTTTGCAAAATCATCAATAAGTACCGTAAAAACTGTAACTCAGGCGGCCTTGTTTTGGACTGCTAAATATCGGAGTCGAGCTTGAATCCCACAATTCCTTACATAAGATCTGATTATTTTTAATTTGCTAAATAATCTTTTTGTTGTCGTAGAAGTGAGAGGTATTGTATAAAATAATGAAACTAATCTAAACAACTCCGAAACGTCACATTCTAGCATTGCATATTTAGTTATAATTCCCTTACACCATAGGTGAACAGTCCATGCCGAAGTCAATTTAGGTAGGAGAAGGTGATAAGTGTTAATAAATTGAAGTGAAAAATTAGGTCCTTTTATATCAAAATATTTACTATGGAAGTGAACATATTTTCTGTTATAAAGTTGTTTTACCTACAGTGAACAAAAATTATGGTGTTAGGAAATTGAATATTTGATGGAATGCACTCACGTGTATTTAACTGAGCTGTTACTGTGTCCAGTACATTTTTGATAATAGTAACTTGTAATATTTATTCTCTTTTTAGAAATTGGTGGTCAGAAGGTAGTTCACCAAAATATTTTTTGACTTTATTTTGTCGTTTCCCGTGAAAATTGGGATCTATGTCATATCTTTTTGCAGTTTCATTGGCTTTGCGCTTGAATAATTCGAAATCATTTCTATAAAATAGCAATTTTGTTTTAACAGCTGCTGAAGCTCTACTTGCCTTGTCCAAATCGATATCGCGTTTTTGTAAAATGTTGGATGCATAAATGATATCATTCAGTATTTAGTGCACGAATCCACAAAGCAATTCGAACTCGAAATTTAGCAATTTTGTTTTAATATTTTCTCCTTCGCTACACTCATCTTTACTGGAACCCTTTAGTACTAATTCTGATAATGCTCTGATTATATCTAAAAAAAATTAAGTTTTACTGCAGGTAATGTTTTAACTCTATTATACCATCCAATCGGATTTAAATTTTTTAGAGTGGTTTCTGAGTCTCCAGTGAATTTCGACAGTAGATCCTAACGCTTAATTCCGTTCCCGAAAAAATTATATAAGTCTTTGCGAAGAAAGTCCGTACTTTCACACAACTGCTGACTGCCTCATTTATCACTGAATGCAAATTATGACTGGTGTAATGTACCCACTTCACGTTTGGCTGAATAGTCTTAATCTGTTTTTGCACACCTTTATAAACACCACATCATGACCTTGACCCAAACACTTTTTTAAATGAATATTTTTGTCAATAAAAAATAATTTAGTCACTGCTTGACGAAATCTGCTTGCCATGTTTGATTACTGCATAAAAGCCTAGAAATAGTTCTTTTACTTCTATATCGACTGGTTGTCCATTTTCTGATCTGGTTACTAATGCGTATGTCAGAACAATGATTAGCTGATCTACCTTCGATATATCCTGTGTGATCTCCATTATGATGACAAAAAACGGTGATGCTCTAATTTGCTCTAGCAGTTCATTTTCAAGGTTTTTTCCCTAAACACTCAATCATTTCATTTTGAGTTGTTGGTCTCAGATACCTAGTAGAACCTAAAAAGAAAATGGCGTGATTTTAAAAATGTTGTCGAATGTCAGCAATTGAAAAAATAAACAATGACATAAAATTTCCCAGAAGTGAAAATGATTACCTTTGGACATATGTAAAACTTGCCGCAAAATGTGATCATACTGGGCGACAAGCTCTACAATGGACAGAAAATTGCCATGGTTTCCTTCTTCCTGGCTTAACTTCTTTCAATGTCCTCTGAAAGGAACTTTTTGCTAGAGTAAGTATAAAATCGAATAACCCTGTAAAAACCATTTTGAAAAATGACGCTTCTTTACGTATTTCAACTACCTTGTCGATAGTATCATTCTTTTTCCACGTTTGTACACAGTACATACATCCGTAAGGCCACTCGAGAAACTGTGTTCTTTAATTCTTTCTGATATGTGCTTCCAGCACCGATTACCCGTACACCATACATTATTCCTTTGCGAAGCAAACAACTAGCGAGGTTGACGGTAGGCAACATCTAGAATTGTGGAATAACACAGTTAAAAACGATTAACTGGTCCATACTTAGAATCTGAAACATAGCACTATGTCGAAAAACGCGTGTTGTTCTGGTGGGGATCTTTAGGAAATGGTCTAGAAGCCTGTAACGGTCCCACATCAAGAATTAGACGTTTTTATCACTCAATGTGTTCGTGAAGTTTCTCATGTCACAGGTGTGAAGTTTCTCAAGTCACAGGGAGTTCTGTTTACCTTTTCAAGTGTATAGTTCAACGGTTCTTTCCCTGTTTTGTATTCCATGCAGATGTCGTCGACATGATCGGATGGCATCATCGTGTTCGGCGGCATTTTTAAACACAATTATATGTCGGATCGTCTTCAGTAGGCTTCTCAACAGATACCACGTTATCTGAGTCACAATCAGTACAAGTATTTGGGCCGGAAGTACTTGTAGAAGGCTGAGTAAAGATTTGTCAGTTTTGGTCAATTTGTTATAATAATAATCGATAATAATTAATTAAAAGGAAATCTACTACATGAAAAGTAAAATGAACCTAAATATTTCACACGCACACACGCACACACACACACACACACACACACACACACACCACCTTTTTTTTGTCTGAAAATCCGCACGACGTTATCGACTACGCAAAAAAAATCACTTCACTCCTTAGCTAATTCTACTCTTTTTTTACCTTTTTTATTGTTTGAAGTGAAGGTCGGTAGATTGTGGCGTGCTGAAAAACGTTTAATTTGGGTTTCTATAATCACAGGGAAATTACTGTCTTCTCGCCTCGTGAGAAAATTCAGAATAGTTTAATTTAATTTCGTGGGTATCGCGTTGGCAACTCAAGAAAAAATGTAGTAAAGCAAAACCTGGAACATTTATAAATCGGGGATTGATGATCATTACTATGAAATAAAAGCAGAAATGCCAAATGAAACAATTATTATTTAACGAAAGAACCTTTTTATACAGACATCTGACATCTCGTGCATACCTCTCAAAGTTTTGGACATAACAAAGATTTTTTTCCGTATTCCACCGAAATACATAAAAATTACAATAATCTTATCCCGACTCTGGAGCGAAACAAAAAACTATTCATAGTAAAGTCATATCAGTAATTGCAATTAGCGATAATAATGGCACAATTAAACAAATTCTTAACAGGAATACAATTTCAGTTCATTTGAACAAAAAGGAAGAAAATAGGAGTCTGATAGCGTAAGATGCTGTCGGAAAGGCGAGTGACTAAAGAAGAGAAAGAAAAGACGACTGCGCATTCCTACATAGAACAAAATACAGATGATAATGCTACGCCGCTCTCATTATCCTAGGCGTATATATTCGCTGACTTGCAGCGCAGTTCATTGACTCAGTGGTTAAATTTTATCTTTAACTCTTGATATTTCGATAGGAAAGGAAAATAGTATGTTATTACGTTGATGGACAGGGCACAATGTTACAAATTTTTGTTTTCTCTCTTCTTTTTTCTAACGTCGTTTTCGCTAAACGCACTACTGGGTTTCTTTTTTTTATCC
Organism: Schistocerca serialis cubense; assembly: GCF_023864345.2. Classification (NCBI taxonomy): domain Eukaryota; kingdom Metazoa; phylum Arthropoda; class Insecta; order Orthoptera; family Acrididae; genus Schistocerca; species Schistocerca serialis. The sequence goes on along the minus strand of NC_064638.1, from coordinate 1,203,353,600 downwards.
ATGATTTTAGTTCATTTCAACAGAAATTTGCAAACCAAACAAACACTCCTAATGCTTGATTACCCGTATGTGTTCGAGTCGAATACTCGTTGCGCTGCGCTGACTTTATACGTTGTTAAGAAAAGACCTCATGTAAACATTGTGCTATGTATGCTTCCGCGTTTATTGTTACCTTATTGGTCTGTTGTTTACATGGAGCTTAAAGCACGGCCTCTCGAGTGCACTCAAGTAACATAACAATAAAACAAGTTGTGCTGTAATTTCGCAGATAAGACCGAAAACATCCCACAACCGCACAAATGTTACCGCCACATTTGCGCTGACTGGCCAGCCGTGTCAGCTAACTCATTGTTTTGTGAACACCTGAAAATAATTTGTAGAAATGGCTATCGACAGAGCAACGCAAATGCTAACTGATTTTAAGACAGTGAATTAAAACACGGTAAAACTTCCGAAATACGCATTTTAAGTGTATTGGAAACCATGTGTCAATTCAGAAAAAGATCAGGTAAATAAAGTGAAGCCACTAAAGGCAGTATTTACCGTCATCAACTCACCCGGTAATCTTTTAACTCCCTCAATATCTGAATACAGCAGTACAGATCACCACTGGAGTTGTTATTTGCTACACAGATGACGAGCCGATCACTAACACAATCCACAAAACCTTCCAAGACCAAGATCCTCATTTTCTCTTCATCTTATATGAAATTCGGAGTGCAATTGGTTATAACGCTTTATCGGGATCTATGATTAAGGATCATTCACTTAGGGGAATTCCTTACACAATGCTTAATGCCATATTATTGATTGACCGCTACCACGTGGCCCCTCGCTGCCGTGGAGAATTCTAGATCCATGCAAAGCAAGGCCTTAGCAGGCGCGGCAAGAAATGGTAGGTGCTTTGCAGGGCCTGGAATTTCGATCCATATATCTATCGTTTTCGACGTTAGAAATGATGCGCGCCAGCAAAAATGTTTCGTAATAATACAGAGTAGAGGCTTCGTATTCAAATGTCGTCACACACTGTATTGTCAAACACACTGCTAGTAATTCAGCGCCACTCACTGTAAGTTCGCAAAGATTGGCAGCCATGGAAACTCCGATTTCAACCGAGAACACCCGAGTGGCGGCAGAGTCAATGTTTTAGCGGACGACCAATACACACACCCTTTTATGTTTATATTCTGGATGTGGGAGAAAGTTTTGTGATTTCAGTTCGTGCCGTTCGAGGTTTATTGGTCAAGAGCCAAAAATTTAGAAGTCGAAAATTCTTGGTTCAGCTAACAAGGGGAGGCCGCCAATTGTGAAATTCAGATTCGATTCATACTGCGCATAATAAAAGCTCATGGCCAGAGGTGTAATGTGGCAAAGCACCAAGATGCACTTCTCAGCCGTTGTCGTGAAAATCGACAGTTAAAAGAAACCGTAGCGGTGAAATACTCTCGACGATTAGTAATTTTCTATAGCGTCGTGGCGCAGCGGTAAGCGCTCTGGTTCGTAATCCGAAGGTCCCCTGATCGAATCTCGCGCCATGCAATTCTTTTTATTATTAGTTTTTTGTAATTCAAATATATATATATATATATATATATATATATATATATATATATATATATATATATATATATAAAGTATTAATGAATTGCTTATGCATGTTGGTGAAGGCGGATCGCTCTCCAATTGTGCCGCCTCCATTTTTCCGTTTTTTTTAACAGGGTGTACCAAAGGTCTCCCGTCCGCACTGATTTTCGACAATGTTATAAGTTGCGCTAGGGACCGCATCTACCTTCTTTCGAAGTTAGCAGGCAACTACGCTGTTATGCGGCGGCTCGTTTCGGCCCATTCAACATCCGTCATTCAAGTGTAACGAGCGAGTAACGGAGTTTGTATTTCATACTTGCCACAGCAAATTTGTGTTCGTGGGGTCTCTATTCTAATTCGAACGTTTGACTTACGCTATACGTATTCGCTTCGGAATATCGTTTCTACGTCTTCCGTTAACTATGCATGGTTAACATTATGAAGACAATTAATAACATTTGTGAAATACAACTTTGTTTGCGGAAAACATAATGATGTTCGAAGTCGCCAGTTTTTCCACGACAAACGACTTTCAACAACTTATTATACGCATAATTGTTGCAACTGATTGCCGGGAATTATATATATATATATATATATATATATATATATATATATATATATATATATATATTGAATTATAAAAAACAAATACAAAAAAAAAGTTACATAGCGCGAGATTCGATCCGGCGACCTTCGGATTACGGACCAGAGCGCTTACCGCTGCGCCACGACGCTGTTGACAATTATTAATCGTAGAAAGTATTTCACTACAACGGTTTCTTTTAACTGTCGATTTTCTCGACAACGGCTGAGAAGTGCATCTTGGTGCTTTGCCACATTACACCTCTGGCCATGAGCTTTTATTGTGCGCAGTATGAATCGAATCTGAATTTCGCAATTGGCGGCCTCCCCTTGTAAGATGTTATATAACGTTTTCGAATGTCGTTCAGGGAGGCCACAGTCGCTGTTAGTTGCTGCCGCATTCAGCTGCGCTACCAACAGCAAACCGATGGAGTGCTGTCGTCGGAAGCCGCCACAGCATTCGTCGTCGAAACCGTTCGCCGAAAATCCTTCTCTGTAATCGGCTTATCTTTTCGTGATTTACGTGCCGAGAACATATTCCAACACTTGAACATTCGTTGTTGACCCGGTTGCTGTAGCCAACTGGTATTCCATTCGTTAAAGACCGTGACAATCTAAATTGCTTTGGTTCAGTTTGAATAATGCTGCTGTCGTTTGTCCGTTACAGCTTATATCCTTACGATACGGTTCTTGATGGTTTGTTTACTACTTCCGTCGCCCTAGGCAATGACGTACATCTTCCCCTTTTTCGTAATAGTTTAGTTTTAATTTCTTGTGATACCTCTCTTATTTTATTTCCTCTCGTCCGTAGGACGCCACACGAGGTGTTTTTCTTGTTGCAGACTTGTTTTAAGTGATCGATGTATTGCGAGATTTCAAGTCTTTACTCGTTCCCTATAATAACACGAAACTTATTTTCCGAATATCCCGGTCGCCGTCTTCTCTCAATGCTGTTGTTCTTGTATGTGGTGCCACGTATTTGACAGATGACTTCTTTTTCCGACTGCGAAGAGGCGAAGACTATAAGATAGTTTTTACATCTAAACAACTCACTACGAAATCACAAAACACGGTTTCCGTAATTCTTCTATATTCAGATAAGTTCTCAACTAATAACAAATTATAATAACAAGCTTTTCAGACAATATGTTCATACATGATGCTTCAATGCTTGACGAAAACCATAAGTTCGTACTTAACTTGAGATAGCATAGCATAGAATCTATCAGTATACAACAACATTATTTTTCTTCAGTGTTAGACCATTTGCGGTGATGCGTTGCATTGCAAAGTTCCACTCACCTGGTGGTGAATCTCTTATTACAAGCAGACCTCCTTTAAATTACTTACATGCAGTTCTCAGCCGAAAAATGCTATAGAAAAAGAAAAACAACTGTACACATAGTAATCACAAGTCGTACTAACATTGTTTTGTCGCTGGACGGAACAGTTAACTGAAAGAATTTATGTGCGTAAAATTTCACTCTATTACGGTAAGCTTGCATACACCAGTCACTACCAAGCCTCACTCTAAACTGTACAAAGTCTGAAAAGTCCACAGGCACATATCAATAATATTTACAAACGGATTGTTTCTTTTACAATAGCATTATCAGTCTCACGTAAAAAAATGTTTGCGTTCGCCAGTAAGCAACACATCACACGGAATTCAGTTATTTGAATGACACCAAATGTTCCGAATTTCACACTGTGCATTAAATCAAACTCTCTTCCACACTTTACAGCATTTCTCAAACATTTTAGTACCGAAATATCACAATATCAATAATTCTCAGCGGAGCACGTATCAGTATGTCTGATCCCTATGAGATGCAAGCCCCGACTATACTCATCCCTTTACACAAAAGAAATTCCTATTTCCCAAAACACGCGCGAAGTTTTTCTTGAAAATAAAGATATTGAGTAATTAAACTCCAACAACAGCCCAATTTCAAAACTAAAACATAGTAAATTACATTTCTCTTATTTCAGACTTGGTAGTTCCAAAACTAAAGTAGCCTATGATTTGATAAAATAATATTCCTTTTTCACTATGGACGGCGTCTCTTTAGCTTACATCAATTAAATTTTCTCCTGCCTTAATCTTGGCACTTCATTAGCGTCACATTTTTTTACACTCGTTTCTCACATATGTAGGGCACCAACGTCTGTTGTGTCCATAACATTTGATTTTCAACTATAGTCCAAGCTTCAGTTAGAAGTCCATAATAGTTCCTGAAAACACAGTTTCGTCTAAACCTACAAATAACATTTACTAATTCCTGAAATGAATATTTGGTAAATATGTTTCGTAAATTCCATTTGCCATTTAACTGAATTAATGAATACTTTAAATAGTTCGTTAAAGTGGCACCCAATTAAATTTACTTGAGACCATGAGTAACTAAATCGAAATAATTTCAAAACTTCAGTCAACTGCTGTAGCTAATGTTTGTTTATTTACTTTGCTAAGTGCAATATTCACGTTAAATAGATTCAAGTTCTTTCAAAATCGTCTTACATCTAGTAAAAATTGTTTTTGGACAATATTTACAACATAACATAGTATAGTTACCATTGCTTACATCAATTCCTCTTCACAGTTTACATACAGTCACATGCATTCTAGGTAGCCCCAAATGCCTCTCCAAATCCTCAGAATAAAATTATTTGATCTAATACAGAAAGAAATTACATCGAAAATCAAGGAATTATTTACAAAATTTTTCATGTCACTTTCTTTCAGTCTTTCTCTTTCACATTTGGTTTTAGTCATATTAGGACAACTGTTCAGTATTCCCAGTAAAACTCTACTTTTTCATAATACTCCGTTTATCTCAATTAGTCTCATCTGGTAAGATTTTCGTGAATATTCCGAGACATATTAATCACTTTTCATCATAATAACACACTCTTCTACAATCAGTACTTTATTTCATAATTTGTTTGTTTACATACACTAGTTAGTTTCCTGATAAACCACATCAGGTATCATTTACTTTTACCAATCTTTACACTACTCATTCAATAACCATTGTCTACTGTTCAACACAACAACACATCCACTCTACATCAAGTTACCTTATTCTTTCATTAATTGCTTCCCTCATTAACTACTTCATTTAATCACTTCAAATTACATTAATTCTTCCATCCACAGTTAAAAATTTCTCTCTATTTATAGCCCTCGACTAGAAAAGACCCCCTCCTACTTTAAATTTACTACATAAGTGAAAAAATTAAAGATATTAGACCAAACTTCAGAATGACAGAAGAGGAAGACTGGAAAAACGAAAAGAAATCGAAGAAATATTGTCAATAACACCAGTGCCTAGTAATAGTCAATTACCTAGCATTGCAAAGAGTGCTGTGTCCTCTGAGGTATTTACCCTAACTTCTTTTATCCGCCTGGTACCTTCAGCATTACAAAACACAACTTTCAATGGTCCATTTCTAAATCTAATTTTCCCTGCCTATTCAATTACTAGAATACAATTCTCTCTCTATCTTACTTTCACATGGTTTAACAAAACAAATGTGCCTGCTCAACACTTACATTCATACCACCACTTTGTGTGTATGTGTGTGTGTGTGTGTGTGTGTGTGTGTGTGTGTGTGTGTGTGTGTGTGTGTGTTTGTTTGTTGGGGCTTATGAGCGCTCAACGTCGAGATCATCAGCGCCCTGACACACATTAAAAAGAAATGAATGTGGATAGACTTACCAAAACCTAAGCAAACACGCAAAGAAAGCAGGAAAAGAAGGAAAATGCTGTACAAGAAAGTAAAATGTAAGGAAGACGAAAACGGAGCATCAAGACTGCCACAGGAAATTGTCCTTGGCTTACACTTTCCCACCACTGAAACGTCCACTTTCTTTTAACAGCTCTGACTACTTTGCTGTGATAAGATACTCTTCCCTGTTGTAGTGAGCATACATATACCTGCGAACTACATGAGTGTGGAAGAAAATCTAAGTCAGTCACAGGGTGAGACTGCTTTTTCTTCTTTCCGAGAGTCACTAAAAATACATTCTCTGATCCAGAAGCCTTGAAATGATTACGGCTCACGTCTTCATCTCCCAACTTTTGCAGTAACACTCCCTTACTTATTACTGTGAGAGATTGCAAGGAGCTCTCACTTCTGATTCGGTGTTATGCCACTTTGTGTTCTTAGGGAATACGATCTACTGCGATTTGAGCTCATGCACTATGATGAAATGGTGGGCAGTAGTTTATGGTCCTGTTTGCATGCTCTAGGGAAGGAAATACGGTAAACTTTACCTGTGTTCAAAGGAACAGGTTGCCGACTTCATGACTGCAGTAAAAGCACAGCGTTGGTGCGCTGACAAAGCGTGTTTTTCTGGGGAACGATGAGGAGACATTTCTAGATGGCCACGTGACACAGTCGCATTGTGCCTAAAACACATAAGCTTGCCGCTGGACAGGAGGCAGACGTCCAGGTATATGGCATAGCGCCGAAAAGTCGCCGGCAGCACATTGTAGGCCGGGAATAAAGCAGAGGATGGACCCTTGTTAGGAAGCAAGCTGCCAAAAGAAATGTAAACGTTCTGCAAATGCCTGTGGGGCAAGGAAACTGGGGCCCAGACATCCAGACTCTGTTTCAAAAGATGTTTGTGAGAGGAGGAAGCTTTTTACGAGTTTATGGCCATTCTTTGGAAACTTAGAAATGGACGTAACAGGGTAGATGAAAAACTGTTTATGAAGGGCTGTGATTCCACCCCGTATTATGTTAGCAAAAGAAGCGGCTATTTTCCGTTTTCTGCCAATTAACTTTAAAGTCTCTGATTGGTCAAATCAGTTTGCAGTACAAAGACCATTCTCCATACCGGGCTCCAGCTCGTGATTGGCTTGTGTGAAAGTGGGTGAAGTCAAAAAAGAGAAATGTGCTTTTGGAACTGAGCTGAGGAGGAAATGGGGAGAAACGGAGGATCACTCTTGCACAAGTCTCTTGCACTGGCACTTCACTAGTAAAGAACTGCAGGTCCCATGTTATTAATTAATTAATAATTTCGTTGTCCTGTCATGTTTAAGATCAATAGATTGATTGTCAATTAGACTACAACTTCTCCCTGAGTTCTAATTAACAGTTCCTTACCATTTTATTATGGCAGTCTACATATCAAACATAAGGAGTAGCTTTTCACTTGGTGTCCACTGTGTGGGTCCTTTACTTCATTAACAATAATCTTCCTTCAGCTGTTCTCACAGTAATTCAAAGAGTCTTTTGTGTGTGTCCCACAACTTTGTCGGTAGGAACTGATGGCTGTCCATGAATACTTAAGTACTCTTTATCCTACTTGTAAGACTCCTGAGTTCTCCATAGTAACTCCAGTGCCTGGCTGTTTAGTGGGACACCTCAACACAAAAGGTTGTCACTGTGACATTTTCCACGTAACAGAATTTTCTAAAGCGTAGTACAACGCAAGCACACTGTAGAAACCAACCACAGTGCACGCTGTTCATATACACAAAACGAAGTCAGCAATATGGGAGCTTTGACGTCGCGACTGGAAGCAATTACTATTCTGGGATTGCTTTGCGCCCCACATCTAGCGCCTCACGCTTCTCGTTCTTCGCTTGTTAAATTGATATGCTGCCAACTTGAAACATATGCGTCAAGCGCAGAGTTTCATCGGAATGTGTGTACGTTGGGCCGCTGGGGCTGTGTGGTGGGGGGAAGTGATCGGAGCGTCACCAGTACCTGTCGTGGTGACGTAAGCTTATCATTGTACATTAAAATAGTTGAATGTGATTTTAAAAGAGATCGCTACATATTGCTCAAAATATTCTTCGTGTGCATTTAATATTCTTCGTGTGCATTTATTTAAATAATTGGTTGTTTGCAATTCATTCGATACTTAATTTCATTCTTAGTGGTATTGAGGTAATTTGGATTACTAGTTTCTTATTTTAGCACAATTTTTAGTATCTCATTTTCGTTTGTAGGTATGGATTTATCTGTTCCGATGAACCTGGATGATTTGAGAGAGGGTATGGGAGTAGACATGTTGGCCACGATTTGTTTTTTGCGAATGTGTGGCCTCGTTGCCGAGTGTGTTTGATGTCGTGAGTGCCGCGAACATATGCGCCTCACAAATGTATCTCGTCGCCGTGCTCTCGGCTTATTCGCATGGCGCTGCAGCAAAGATCGGTTGTGGCGGTCCATTAGACGAGGGACGTGGTTAGAAAAATCTAAGCTCGCCTGGAGAGACAATATGAAAATCAAGTACTGTTGGTGTTTGAGATATCCTTTGCGGCTGTGTGTCCACGAATGTTGTGTGAGTGAGTGTACAGTTGTGGATTGGTACTCGTTTTGTAGGGAATTTGTGGGAAATACATGAAATAATATAGGGGGCCGTTGGGGGGCCGGGTATTATGGTCGAAATTGACGAGTCACATTTTGGCAAAAGGAAGTACAACAGGGAGGAACCTCCTGTGGGATTATGGGTTTGGGGGGCTGTAGTTTCAGGTGACGATGTAGTGTTTAAAGTAGTACCCAATCGATGGAAGGAAGTTTTAGTCAGCTTAATTGAAGATCACGTTGCAGAGGGTTTCATTGTAATTTCAGATGGTTTTTCTTCATATAGGGATTTAGGAGAAAGGGGTTATCAGCACCTCCTAGTTAATCACAATATTGAGTTCAGATCATTATCTACAGGGGCTTGCACAAATAGCATAGAGGGTTATTGGTCAGCTGTGAAATCTCTTGTAGGAAAGGTGAAACGCCGGATTTCCACACTTAGACAAATATTCGTGGAGGCGTAGTATTCCCCAAACACATTGCTGTTTAAATGTTTTCTTAAACGTGTTGGGCAAATGTACTGCTTTGTTTGTTGCGTATGTGGGTATGTGATTTTTGTTGATGTCTTTCTGGGCGAGCTTCGGTTCTTTTAAGAAGTTCCCGTGTGGTAAGTTCAGTTTTCCATTTTTTTCTTTTACTGCATTTGACTATTTTGACGTATTTCATTGTTGTATTTCACCATTACGTATGTTTTCGTGTACTCCAGTGCGTAATAGAAATTTCGCAGCTGTCGTTCTTTCGTTTTCCAGCACTAGTATCAGTACGATTTTTTCGAATCTGTACTAGCAATATTAAAGGCGGAACGCCCGACACAACTAAAATTTGTATCCCGTCCTTCAGTTGACCTTTACACTGACACTACCTATTCGAAAAGAGCGACATACGCAACATTGATGAGATTTACCGATATATGTCAACTGACAGCAGGATACAAATGTTGTGTATAACTATATAGCTCAACTAAAGAACGGGATACTATTGTCACTGCTGTCACTGCTGTGATCAAAACTATAACTTTCAGTCGATACTATTAGCACTGAAGCCGGAAAAAAAACTGTACCCCATAGAGAAGTACGGGACACAAATCGTATATGTGTCGTCTTATTGCCTCTTCGCGTAGTTCAAATGAGGCACAGGTTGCAAATGTAACGTACGTCCATTTCCACGATTTTGTTAGCAGTGTACGTATATATAGGTCAACGAAATTATAGGATACAAATATTATGTACGTAGCTCCTTTTCTCATCACTAGTACTGCTATCTACGTAAGAACAGACTCCTACAGTGGTAGCGGAGGCGAAAGAAACAACACCTGTAAAATTTGTATCCTGTGCTTCAGTTGACCTATATAGTTCAACTGAACAACAGGATATTAATGCTAACGAAAACGAAGAAATCGACGTACGCTAAACTTGTCTCCCGTACTGCAGTTAACCAATACAGATCGAATGAGGTTCGAGATACAACCTATATATGTGTGACGTGAAGTATTCTATGCTACCAATATTTCCAACCATTTCTTCCCCTTCATTTTCCACAGAAATAATACGATACAAACACGCGATATCCTTAACGTGAAAACACTACCCGCCTTGATATATGTCAACTATATTTTTCGTCTCTCGTATTCCTATGTTTCTGAACAGTCTTGTCAGCTCTTTCATCTGTGTAATACAGGGTGTTTCAAAAATGACCGGTATATTTGAAACGGCAATAAAAACTAAACGAGCAGCGATAGAAATACACCGTTTGTTGCAATATGCTTGGGACAACAGTACATTTTCAGGCGGACAAACTTTCGAAATTACAGTAGTTACAATTTTCAACAACAGATGGCGCTGCAAGTGATGTGAAAGATATAGAAGACAACACAGTCTGTGGGTGCGCCATTCTGTACGTCGTCTTTCTGCTGTAAGCGTGTGCTGTTCACAACGTGCAAGTGTGCTGTAGACAACATGGTTTATTCCTTAGAACAGAGGATTTTTCTGGTGTTGGAATTCCACCGCCTAGAACACAGTGTTGTTGCAACAAGACGAAGTTTTCAACGGAGGTTTAATGTAACCAAAGGACCGAAAAGCGATACAATAAAGGATCTGTTTGAAAAATTTCAACGGACTGGGAACGTGACGTATGAACGTGCTGGAAAGGTATGGCGACCGCGTACGGCGACCACAGAGGGCAACGCGCAGCTATTGCAGCAGGTGATCCAACAGCGGCCTCGGGTTTCCGTTTGCCGTGTTGCAGCTGCTGTCCAAATGACGCCAACGTCCACGTATCGTCTCATGCGCCAGAGTTCACACCTCTATCCATACAAAATTCAAATGCGGCAACCCCTCAGTGCCGCTACCATTGCTGCACGAGAGACATTCGCTAACGGTATAGTGCACAGGATTGATGACGGCGATATGCATGTGGGCAGCATTTGGTTTACTGACGAAGCTTATTTTTACCTGGACGGCTTCGTCAATAAACAGAACTGGCGCATATGGGGAACCAAAAAGCCCCATGTTGCAGTCCCATCGTCCCTGCATCCTCAAAAAGTACTGGTCTGGGCCGCCATTTCTTCCAAAGGAATCATTGGCCCATTTTTCACATCCGAAACGATTACTGCATTACGCTATGCGGACATTCTTCGTGAATTTGTGGCGGTACAAACTGCCTTAGACGACACTGCGAACACCTCGTGGTTTATGCAAGATGGTGCCCGGCCACATCGCACGGCCGACGTCTTTAATTTCCTGAATGAATATTTCGATGATCGTGTGATTGCTTTGGGCTATCCGAAACATACAGGAGGCGGCGTGGATTGGCCTCCCTATTCGCCAGACATGAACCCCTGTGACTTCTTTCTGTGGGGACACTTGAAAGACCAGATGTACCGCCAGAATCCAGAAACAATTGAACAGCTGAAGCAGTACATCTCATCTGCATGTGAAGCCATTCCGCCAGACACGTTGTCAAAGGTTTCGGGTAATTTCATTCAGAGACTACGCCATATTATTGCTACGCATGGTGGATATGTGGAAAATATCGTACTATAGAGTTTCCCAGACCGCAGCGCCATCTGATGTTGAAAATTGTAACTACTGTAATTTCGAAAGTTTGTCTGCCTGAAAATGTACTGTTGTCCCAAGCATATTGCAACAAACGGTGTATTTCTATCGCTGCTCGTTTAGTTTTTATTGCCGTTTCAAATATACCGGTCATTTTTGAAACACCCTGTAAATGCTCTCTGGCCAATGCTGACGTCATTGGTCAAAGCCGACGTGTTGTATCCCCTGCTTCACTAGACCCACGGTGGCTTACACAGGGGAGTCCGATTCTTTACGGAATCGGGAGTTAACTAGCTAGTACCTAACAGAATACTTGAACTTAACACCACTTACCACGTACATATTAAAATCTTGCTCGTAAGAAACGCGCCATTTTTAAACTGATCAGATTTTAAAGTGGTTAATACTACATGTGTGGCCTGGCCGAAGAATTCCATGGAAACGACAGACGTTCCTCGTCACTACTCGTTTCCACGGTAACAGTGTCGGTGCAGTCCAGGCGCAGACCGTCTTCGCCGGTATCTCGGATCACAACTGACGCTAAGCGGCAGGCATGGTTTTGAAGGGCGAAGGTAACGACGCAGTGTCTACTGGCTGCGCAGACGATGACGTCATCTTCGTAGGCGGCTGGCGGGTGGACGTCAAGCCCGAGCTGGTGGAGGACGCGGTCGCTGACGACCACGGGCTACCAGGTACAGTGACGTTAAGAACCTTACCACTAGCAGCAGTCTGCTACAGTTGAGTATTAGTCCAAACAGAATGGAGGTTGGGGTCTACGCAAATTAGGGATACTAGCCGACGGCTTTGACCGCTGTTGTAACGGTAATGGATGTCACATTTGGTGCGTATTTTGAATTTAATTCCCTTGAACAGTTATTGGCAATTTCCAAGAATGATTGCCTATCGAAGTTGGAGCGCTACAAACGATAGATATCGAAGTTGCGATAGTAAATCTATTATGGAGATCTCGTGGCGCGCGTTACGAGTATGTTTCAAGTTGTCACTAGAGAACGACAAAAGAAAAGCGTTAGAGAAGCACTGGTAAATGAAAGAAGACGACTTACCTTAGTCGCCGTCGGTGTTATCATCTTGTGAGAGTCCGCTCGATGTATACGCTGCAGGGGACAAGTCCTTTTTTGCCATACCCGGGGTATACTCTCCAATATCGCGTAGGAATATCGGCAGATTGTCGCATGCGTCGACTTTCCCCTGGAGACGCAAGTTGTGAAAGTATAGGTACTGGAATAAATAGAGTTCGTCCCTCTGTCCTGTCTTTTTATGGTTGACTTGACAGACTTCCACAGGCGTTCTATGTTCTGGGTATGGACACTGGCGTTATCTGAAGAGACAAACTCGACGGAGTGGTTCACAAATTCGTGCTCGAACCCTTCAGCTTTGAGACTGTGGTATGACTGAAACCCGTCGATGATGACTTTAGTTCCTGGCAGTATGAAATGCTTTATAAGACCCACTAGTCACCTTGTCTCGCGACAATACGCTGCCAACGAAACACTTGCGTGACTCCCTTTCTGTGCCATCAAAAACCCAAATATGATCTACTTCAGTTTTAGTAGGCCGCCGTCTCTGATTCTTTCGCCTAGCAATGTGAGACTCGTCTACTTCCACTATTTTATGCGATCCACCAATCGGCACACTGTCGTTTGTCACTATGACGTAGCACACTTCTCGGCAAAATCCGAAGTAATCACAGATGGTATTCGCCGATAGCCCAGTTTCTGATGCTGTGGCTTGCAGAGTGTACTCACGAGTGCAGCACGACACAAGAATTATGCTCGTCTCAATCGATAATTTAGAGGACTCGAACCACGTATTTTTCCTGATGCTGGTTCGCTTTTCATAAAGCCCGCAGTGAAATTGCAATGGAATCTCTGTGTCCGCACTCCTCTTACGCAGTTTCACAGACTTGGCCGCACCACAGTCAATACAGTCTCTCGTGTCTTCGTCGGGCAGAAGTCCATATTTCCGGGAAAAAGTGAAACATTTGTCTACACTAGCCCTGCGCCTGCTATACAGACGTCTGAGTCACAGCTCTCGTACAAGATAAGTAATTTAAGTAGTAATAAACTCTTTTTAACACTTTAAACTAATTTATTACGTTAATTATAGTGCTCTTCAAGTTTACCATTAAAGGTTTTTTTTTTAACTCGCGTATTTTCACAGTAGTCACGTAAAGTTCGTTTTGTTTACATATCGCGGCCAGGTCGAACTTCTGAGCTTTCAGATTAAACTTCATACCGCAATTTTAAGTGCATTTACTGATAGTTTAGTGTGCTAAATAAGTTTTCTGCCCCTTTATATCCGTAGAGTATCGTCATCTCTTAAGTAATTTCCAGTAAAAAACTTCTGAACCACTTTTTACATAGTCGCGAGTAGGTCTAATTTTTCGTACACGTATTTTCATTGTTTTCCGGTAACTTAATTGTCTTTCTGTCACTAAAATCGATTTGTACCGTGAGTGTGAAGTGCCTGACGTGCCGTAGAATCGTTAGCTCCGGGGTCTGATGTGGTGGATGTCGTAACTTTTTTCATTGGGGCGATTGCAGTGGCGTGGGAATTGGGAAAATGAGCGAGACTCATCAGTGGTTCTGTAGGCTATGCAGTAGAGATAGAAAGGATGTGGAAGAGGAGGGGAAAATTGCTGCCCTTCAGGCTGAGTTAGATGAGGCTAGGCGAGAACTGGGCAGGTTAAGGGGGGAGAAGGGTAAACAGGGGTGGGAAGTGGCAACAGGCATAAGGAACAGGCCAAGAAATTCTTCTGACAGCTTTGTTATTAATGTACAAAATAGGTTTGACCTGTTGCCTGAGTCAGGAACTGATGAGCTTCTCACAGAAGTAGATGTAGACAGGGCTCAACAAGCTTTCAGCAACAAATTGAATAAGAATGTAGGGAAGTCTGCAAAGAGAAAGAAAGTCTTGTTGCTAGGTAGTTCGCATGCTAGGGGTGTGGGCCAACTTCTGCAGGATGAATTAGGGTCAGAATACCAGGTCACAAGTTTTTTCAAACCTAGTGCTGGACTGGGGCAGGTTACAGAGGATTTAGGTTCACTATGTAGAGGCTTTACTAAGGAAGATACCGTGGTTATTGTGGGTGGGCCGGGCAACAGTATTGACAGACATCCGGGGTACAGCATAGAGTGTGACCTGGCAAAGGTTGCGTCAACATCGAGTCATACCAGTGTTGGGTTTGTGTCGGTTCTGGAGCGCCACGACCGACCTCATTTGAGCTCTTCTGTCAGGAGAGTTAATTTGGAGTTGGAACGGCTACTTGGATCTGGTGCAGGGTCACACATTGGTGTGGTTCCTGTTGATTCACTCTGTAGGTGGGACTATACTAGACATGGCCTACACCTCAACAAGAAAGCGAAGGGTAAACTGGCTGGGCTGATAACAGGAAATTTAAAGGGGGGAGGAACTACATCTCAGGGTGGAAACTCTTTTTTAGTGTAAGATCGGTGTCCAGTGGGAAACTCAGCCAGGCAAGTACTAAAGATGTTAAAAAGTTCAAGATATTCACAAAAATAAAGTGAAAAATAATGTTAGTATATTTCATCAAAATATTGGGGGATTGAAGAATAAAATTGATGAGCTTCTGCTTTGTTTAGAAGATATAGAAACTGAGAATGTAATAGATGTACTATGCCTGTCTGAGCATCACATTGTCACTGATATGCAAAAGGTTAGCATCAATGGGTACAAATTAGCTGCACATGTAAGTAGAGATAATATGATGAGAGGAGGAGTTGCCATATACGTCAGAAGCTTCCACAGTGTAAAAAATTTAGAAACTAAAAAATTTTGTGTAAAGCAACATATGGAAGCATGTGCCACTGAACTTAAACTAAATGATGGCATTTTCATAATTGTAAGTGTATAGGTCCCCCTCAAGGAATTTACAGCTATTTCTAGAAAACTTGGATGCTTTGTTGTGCTATCTGTCAGACAGGGGATTTATGGGGATTTCAGTGTTGATTCTCTGAAAGAGTGTAATAGGAAGAATGACCTTGTAGTATTACTCAGTTCTTTCAATTTGAGCTCTGTCATTGATTTTCCTACTCGGATAACAAAGAACAGCAGTACATTGATAGATAACTTCTTTATAGACCAAGATAAGTTTAAGGACATAAATGCTTATCCTGTTGAGAATGGTCTTTCAGATCATGGTGCACAGCTAGTTACAGTATATGACATAGTTCCATGCAGTATATCAAATCAGACTTTCAAAGCAGTGCATTCAATTAACAATATAAATATTGCAAACTTTAGGGAAAGCTTACAGCAGCTAGACTGGGATGAAGTGTATAATGAACCCAATGCAAACTTGAAATATAACTTATTTCACGATACATTTTTAAGGATATTTGAAAATTGTTTTCCCAAGAAAATAGTTAAACATAATTCCAAGAAAACGTATAAAAAACCATGGCTAACTAAAGGAATAAGAATATCTTAAACCATAAAAGAGAACTGTATCTAACAGTACTGACCCCAAAATCGTTCAATATTATAAAAACTATTGTGCAGTACTAAGAAAAGTTATTAAAAAGTCCAAAAGCATGTGTATCATGTCTGAGATAAGTAACACTGATAATAAAATTAAAGCAATTTGGAGTATTATTGAAAGGGAAATAAGGCAACCAAGAGCACAGGAAAAATTTATTGCCATAAAACTGAATGACAAGTGTACTAACAAACAGTCAGAAATTGAAAATATTTTCAATAATTATTTTTTTTTTAATGTTGTGGAGAAAATAGGATCTAGATCTTCACTAGAAGAGGCAAGGCTACTAATAGAAGAGGCCATACCTGTGCAGTTTGAAACAACTGTAATTCCACCAACCTATCCCTCTGAAATCAGTAAAATAATAAACTCACTGAAAAGTAAAACCTCTTACGGAATTGATAGCATTTCCAGCAAGATACTTAAAGCTTGTTCCCCACAGATAAGTAGGATTCTCAGCCACATATGTAATAGCTCTTTGAAGCAGGGTGTTTTCCCCGATAGACTGAAATATGCCATTGTAAAACCATTGCATAAAAAGGGGGATACATCGGATGTCAACAACTACCGCCCAATCTCTCTTCTGACAGCTCTACCAAAAATTTTTGAGAAAGTAATCTATTCAAGAGTAGCCTCCCATACTTGTAAAAATAAAGTACTAACAAAATGTCAGTTTGGTTTTCAGAAAGGATTTTCAACAGAAAATGCTATATACACTTTCACTGATCAAATATTAAATGCTCTGAATAACCGGACATCACCCATTGGTATTTTTTGTGATCTCTCAAAGGCCTTTGATTGTGTAAATCATTGAATTCTTTTGGGTAAGCTGGATCATTATGGTTTCAGGGGGGCAGTGTGCAAATGTTATAATTCATACTTAACTGGAAGAAAGCAGAAAGTTGAAATAAGTGGTTCATGTAATGTTAAAACAACCGCTGATTCCTCAAACTGGGGGGGCTATCAAGTATGGGGTCCCACAGGGTTCGGTCTTAGGTCCTTTACTGTTCTTGATATACATTAATGACTTACCATTCCACATTGATGAAGATGCAAAGCTAGTTCTTTTTGCTGATGGTACAAGTATAGTAATAACATCCAAAAACCAAGAACTAAGTGATGTAATTGTAAATAACGCTTTTCACAAAATTATTAATTGGTTATCAGCAAATGGACTCTCTTTAAATTTTGATAAAATACAGTAAATACAGTTCCGTACAGTAAATGGCAAAACTCCAGTAATAAATATAGACTTTGAACAGAAGTCTGTAGCTAAGGTAGAATTTTCAAAATTTTTAGGTGTGTCCATTGAGAGGTTAAACTGGTTAAACTGGAAGCAACACATTGATGGTCTGCTGAAACATCTGAGTTCAGCTACGTATGCTATTAGGGTTATTGCAAATTTTGGTGATAAGAATCTCAGTAAATTAGCTTACTATGCGTACTTTCATTCACTGCTTTCGAATGGCATCATATTCTGGGGCAATTCATCGTTGAGTAGAAAAGGATTCATTGCTCAAAAACGTGTAATCAGAATAATTGCTGGAGCCCACCCACGGTCATCCTGCAGACATCTATTTAAGGATCCAGGGATCCTCACAGTATATTTATTCACTTACGAAATTTGTTGTTAATGATCCAACCCAGTTCCAAACTAAAAGCAGTGTGCATAGCTATTACACCAGGAGAAAGGATGATCTTCACTATGCAGGGTTAAATTTGACTTTGGCACAGAAAAGGGTAAATTATGCTGCCACAAAAGTCTTTGGTCACCTACCAAACAGCATCAAAAGCCTGACAGATAGCCAACTAACATTTAAAAATAAATTAAAAGAATTTCTAGATGACAACTCCTTCTACTCATTGCCTGAATTTTTAGATATAAATTAAGGGGGAAGAAAATAAAATAAAAAAAACTTAAAGATTAGTGTCATGCAATATTTTGTGTAATGTAATATCTTGTACAGACATCTTTTATTAACCTGACACGTTCCACATCATTACGAAGTGTTGTATTCATGATCTGTGGAACAAGTATTAATCTAATCTAATCTGATCTAATCTAATCTACTGCTTATGCATGGGATGAGAGTTCTCCATGTGAGGCAATCCGCAGACGAAGCTTGAGAAGCACCACTCATTACACTCGCTACGAAGGGAAAATGTCACAAACATTTATGACCGGAACGTAATTTACTAAAACTGAAGAAACAACGCAAAACTGATACAAATGACGATCACAAGTAATCGATTTACTATCCCAACTTCGATATCTATCGTTTGGAGCGCTCCAACTTCGATAGGCAATCATTCTTGGAAACTACCCAGTTATTTGTAGGTTTCGAGGGAAACTATAATTTTTTAAAAAGTCTTTGTTTTGAATGAGAAAAAGGTAATTTGCAAGAATAATTGCCTATCGAAATCACGCGGTCCAAACGATACATATCGAAAGTGCGATCGTAAATCGATCATGCGACTCTGGTGGCGAAGTTATGAGTATGTTTACGGTGGTCACTACAGCAACGACAAAATAAGAGCGTTACAAAAATACTTGTAATTAAAAAGGAGACGACTTACCATACTAGTCGTCGTTTTTGTCGTCATGTGAAAGGTCATTACGCTGGTCTGGATGGATAATTTGGAAGAGTCGAACCATGTATTCTTCTTTACACTCGTTCGGTTTCCACACTGTCCGCAATGAAGTTGTAACGGTATTTCAGCATCGAAACTGTTCTTACGACGTTTTACACACCTCGCCCCACCACAGTCTACACAGACAGTCTACACAGTCCCACCTTTCGTCGTCCGGTAGTACTCTATATTTGCGACAAAAAGTCGAACAATTTTGGGTCTAGTTTAGCAGGGGATACAATCCGTCGGCTTTGACCAATGACGTCAGAATTCGCCGGAGATCATGTATTACAAAGATGAAAAAGCTGAGAAGAATGTCCAGAAACGAAGGAATGCAAGAGAGAAAAGCTGTACTTCACATTTATAGGGGCCAGCAGTATTTTCACGTTAACGATATCGCGTGTTTCTATCTTAGTATTTCTCCGCAAAATACAATGGATGGAAATGAATGAAATATATTACTAGCAATGAATACATCACGTTACATGTATGTCAGTTGTATCTCGAAACTCTTTCGAACTGTATTGCTTAAGTGCAGTACGGGATACAAGTTCAGCGTACGTCGATTTCTTAGTTTCAACTAGCATTGCTGTCCTGTTGTTCACTTGAACTATGTATCCCCTGCTTCACTAAACCGTAAATGAAGCACCCGATACAAATTGAAAGCTCACTCGAAGTCTGTTGCTTAAGTACAGTACGGAATACGAGTTTGTCGTAAGTCGATTTCTTCGTTTTCACTAGCATTACTGTCCTGTTCTTCACTTGAACAATGTATCCTTCGCTTCAGTAAACCCTAAGTGGATCACGGGATACAAATTGTAGATGTGTTGTTTATCACGTCTCCGCTATTACTAACAGTCTTTTCTTACGTACATATCAGTACTACTGATGACAGAAGGACCTACGTATGTAATATCTGTATACCAGACTGCCGTTGACGTCGATATATGTACACTGGTAACGAAAAGGTGGAAATAGACGTACGTTACATCTGCAACCTGTACCTCAATTGAACTACACGGAGAAAAGAAGACGACACATGTACAATTTGCATCCCGTACTTCACTATGGGGTACAGTTTTCTTGTTGCCTTGGACGCTAGTAGTATCCCATTCGTTACTTGAGCTATATAGCTATACGCAACATTTGTATCTTGCTCGCCAATTGACATATATAGTGTCAGTGTAAAGGCGAAGTGAAGGACGGCATACAAATTTTAGTTGTGTCGTCAGTGTAAAGGCGAAGTGAAGGACGGGATACAAATTTTAGTTGTGTCAGGGGTTTCGCCTGTAATGTAGCAAGTACAATTCGAAAATGTCGTACTGATACTAGTGCTGGGAAACGAAAGAAGATCGACAGCTGAGAAATTTCTATTACGTACTTCACAACACGAAAATACATTGGTGGAATAAAACAGTGAAATATGTCAAAATTGTGAAATACAGTAAAAGAAGCAAATGGAAAAGTGAACTTACCACATGGAAATATCTAGGAATAACCGAAGCTCGCCTAGACAGACAGTAACGAAAATTACATACCCACAAACAGACAAATCCATTTCTATAAACCAAAATAAGACACTAAAAGTTGTTCTAGAATAACAAACTAATACTCCAAATTACGTCAATATTATTACGAATAATTATTTTAATGTAGAATGAAAGCGCTTATCCGGAACACAGAACTGTTTTACTATCTATGCCTCGAAGTGAAGACATTACTATCTATGACTAATGTATGGCGTCATTGGTCAAAGCCGACGGGTTGTATCCCCTGCTTCACTAGACCCACAATTTTCTATGGGGGATAAGCATGGATTTAGGTTTTTCCATGTGAGAGAATCCGCCGCAGAAACGTCAAGAACACCAGATATCCCACTCATTACCGATATAAATTATCTGGGTTTCACTAGCAACTCACAAATAATTCGCGGAGGTATGTAATTTAGAGCATCTAAGGGAACGACGGAAAACAGATAAACATGACGATCAGAAATAATTGATCATAACGCCTGCCACTAGAGTCGTATGATCGATTTACGATCGCATGTTCAATATGTATCGTTTGGACCACGCGACTTCGATAGGCAAAAAGTACTGTCTCCTCTACCACGACATTTTGGATAAATTCTAGCGTTCGATTCCACCCATTGGCTTTGACCAATGACGTCATACCTAAGCCAAAGACGCGAGATACAGATGATAAGTATCACAAAAAAGATATACATACCCATACGATCAATTAAATCGACAGTTCACGCAATTAATTCCGTAGCCACGAAATATATCACATATAAATTGGAGAAACGAAAAAGAAAACAGCAACGGAAAAAAGGAAACAAACATGGTCCGGCCAGTGTGGCCGTGCGGTTCTAGGCGCTTCAGTCGGGAGCCGCGTGACCGCTACGGTCGCAGGTTCGAATCTTGCCTCGGGCATGGATGTGTGTGATGTCCTTAGGTTAGATAGGTTTAAGTAGTTCTAAGTTCTCGGGGACTGATAACCTCAGATGTCAAGTCCCATATTGCTCAGAGCCAAACATACATGCCTGAAATCAATAATTATCATGTTGCACGTGAGTAAATGAAAGTGCCACATACTGCCTTTAATATCACTGCAAGGTGACACAGCGAATACTAGTAATGTTATAGAAAATACATTTTTCTTAACAACGTATGATCTACTAGGCGCCGGCCGTGGTGGCCAAGCGGTTAAAGGCGCTACAGTCCGGAACCGCGCGACCGCTACGGTCGCAGGTTCGAATCCTGCCTCGGGCATGGATGTGTGTGATGTCCTTAGGTTAGTTAGGTTTAAGTAGTTCTAAGTTCTAGGGGACTGATGACCTTAGCAGTTAAGTCCCATAGTGCTCAGAGCCATTTGAACCATCTACTAGGCGAAAGTGAGGATATTACGCCGCGGGAAATTAAAATGTAACACAAAAACCAGAAAATGAAGTAAACGGTAGTCTAATTTACAGTACACGTAAAAAGGACATTGACGGGAAATTAGGAGCAAGCAACACAAAAATCCTAAAAGGAAAGATACTACACAGGTAACGAAAATTCAGGAAAAAATCGGTTACTAGAACTGACCTATATTACTCATCAGTTCTAGATGTCGAATACAAAGATTTATTAACCACATTTTTGCAATAGAGCAGGAGAAATGTAGGATTACGCGATACAACACTGATCAATAGTGGTAAATTGGTTCCCAGTCTTTTCGAGGCCATTATCCCCGAGTACAATCACAGAATGACTTATCTTGGACCGAGCGAGGTGGCGTAGTGATTAGTACACTGGACTCGCAACTGGGAGGACGACGGCTCATTCCCGTGTCCGGCCATCCTGATTCAGGTTTTGTACATCTACATCTACATACATACTCCGCAGTCCACCATACGGTACGTGGCGGAGGGTACCTCGTACCACAACTAGCATCTTCTCTCCCTGTTCCACTCCCAAACAGAACGAGGGAAAAATAACTGCCTATATTCCTCTGTACGAGCCCTAATCTCCCTTATCTTATCTTTGTAGTCTTTCCGCGAAATGTAAGTTGGCGGCAGTAAAATTGTACTGCAATCAGCCTCAAATGTTGGTTCTCTCAATTTTCTCAGTAGAGATTCACGAAAAGAACGCCTTCTTTCCTCTAGAGTTCCTGAAGCATTTCCGTAACACTCGTGTGATGATCAAACCTACCAGTAACGAATCTAGCAGCCCGCCTCTGAATTGCTTCTACACTCCTGGAAATTGAAATAAGAACACCGTGAATTCGTTGTCCCAGGAAGGGGAAACTTTATTGACACATTCCTGGGGTCAGATACATCACATGATCACACTGACAGAACCACAGGCACATAGACACAGGCAACAGAGCATGCACAATGTCGGCACTAGTACAGTGTATATCCACCTTTCGCAGCAATGCAGGCTGCTATTCTCCCATGGAGACGATCGTAGAGATGCTGGATGTAGTCCTGTGGAACGGCTTGCCATGCCATTTCCACCTGGCGCCTCTGTTGGACCAGCGTTCGTGCTGGACGTGCAGACCGCGTGAGACGACGCTTCATCCAGTCCCAAACATGCTCAATGGGGGACAGATCCGGAGATCTTGCTGGCCAGGGTAGTTGACTTACACCTTCTAGAGCACGTTGGGTGGCGCGGGATACATGCGGACGTGCATTGTCCTGTTGGAACAGCAAGTTCCCTTGTCGGTCTAGGAATGGTAGAACGATGGGTTCGATGACGGGTTGGATGTACCGTGCACTATTCAGTGTCCCCTCGACGATCACCAGTGGTGTACGGCCAGTGTAGGAGATCGTCCCCACACCATGATGCCGGGTGTTGGCCCTGTGTGCCTCGGTCGTATGCAGTCCTGATTGTGGCGCTCACCTGCACGGTGCCAAACACGCATACGACCATCGTTGGCACCAAGGCAGAAGCGACTCTCATCGCTGAAGACGACACGTCTCCATTCGTCCCTCCATTCACGCCTGTCGCGACACCACTGGAGGCGGGCTGCACGATGTTGGGGCGTGAGCGGAAGACGGCCTAACGGTGTGTGGGACCGTAGCCCAGCTTCATAGAGACGGTTGCGAATGGTTCTCGCCGATACCCCAGGAGCAATAGTGTCCCTAATTTGCTGGGAAGTGGCGGTGCGGTCCCCTACGGCACTGCGTAGGATCCTACGGTCTTGGCGTGCATCCGTGCGTCGCTGCGGTCCGGTCCCAGGTCGACGGGCACGTGCACCTTCCGCCGACCACTGGCGACAACATCGATGTACTGTGGAGACCTCACGCCCCACGTGTTGAGCAATTCGGCGGTACGTCCACCCGGCCTCCCGCATGCCCACTATACGCCCTCGCTCAAAGTCCGTCAACTGCACATACGGTTCACGTCCACGCTGTCGCGGCATGCTACCAGTGTTAAAGACTGCGATGGAGCTCCGTATGCCACGGCAAACTGGCTGACACTGACGGCGGCGGTGCACAAATGCTGCGCAGCTAGCGCCATTCGACGGCCAACACCGCGGTTCCTGGTGTGTCCGCTGTGCCGTGCGTGTGATCATTGCTTGTACAGCCCTCTCGCAGTGTCCGGAGCAAGTATGGTGGGTCTGACAGACCGGTGTCAATGTGTTCTTTTTTCCATTTCCAGGAGTGTATGTCCTCCCTCAATCCGACCTGATAGGGATCACAAACGCTCGAGCAGTACTCAAGAATAGGTCGTGTTAGTGTTTTATAAGTGGTCTCCTTCACAGATGAACCACATCTTCCCAAAATTCTACCAACGAATCGAAGACGACTATCCGCCTTCCCCACTACTGCCATTACATGCTTGTCCCACTTCATATCGATCTGCAATGTTACGCCAAACTATTTAATCAACGTGACTGTGTCAAGCGCTACACTACTAATGGAGTATTCAAACGTTACAGGATTCTTTTTCCTATTTATCTGCATAAATTTACATTTATCTATATTTAGAGTTAGCTGCCATTCTTGACACCAATCACAAATCCTGTCCAAGTCATTTTGTATCCTCCTACAGTCACTCAACGACGACACCTTCCCGTACACCACAGCATCATCAGCAAACAGCCGCACATTGCTATCCACCCTATCCAAAAGATCATTTATGTAGATAGAAAACAACAGCGGACCTACCACACTTCCCTGGGGCACTCCAAATGATACCCTCACCTCCGATGTACACTCACCATCGAGGACAACGTGATTTGCCGGCTGAAGTGGCCGAGCGGTTCTAGGCGCTACAGTCTGGAACCGCGCGACTGCTGCGGTCGCAGATTCGAATCCTGCCTCGGGCATGGATGTGTATGATGTCCATAGATTAGTTAGGTTTAAGTAGTTCTAAGTTCTAGGGGACTGATGACCTCAGAAGTTAAGTCCCATAGTGCTCAGAGCCATTCTTGAATAACGTGATTTCCCTAAATCGCTCCAGGCAAATGCCGGGATGGTTCCTTTGAAAGGGCACGGCTGACTTCCTTCACCGTCCTTCCCTAATTCGATGAGACCGATGACCTCGCTGTCTGGTCTCCTCCACCAAACAACCCCAACTTATCTTAGAAGATAGTTTAAAAAGACAGACCTACGTTTATAGCATTTGTAGGCTTAGAGTAAGCGTTTGACAATGTTGACTGGAATACACTCTTTGAAATTCTGAAGGAAGGGAGCGAGATACTATTTACAACTTGTACAGAAACCAGACGACAGTTACAAGAGTCGAGGGGCGTGGAAGGGAAACAGTGTGTACGTGCGAGCAAGCAGTAAAGGAAGCCATAGAAAAATTTGGAGTTGGAATTATAGTTCAGGGGAAAAAAATAAAAACTTTGAGGTTTGCTGATGACATGTCAGAAGTAGCAAAGGACTTGGAAGAGCAGTTGAACGGAATGGTCAGTGTCTTAAAAGGAGGATATAAGATGAACATTATATATATATATATATATATATATATATATATATATATATATATATATATATATATATATAAAGAGGATAGCGGACTGTAGTCAAATTAAATCAGGTGGTGCTGAGGGAATTAGATTAGGAAACGAGTCACTTAAAGTACGCTGGTGTCCAAAAGTAAAGCAACAAACTAATATTTTCCCGTCCAGTGTCTTTTTCACGAGATAATGATACCAACTGTCAACAGATATCGTTACGCTTGTATTCTTCACGGAAGATGGCTTTCCGATCAATGAATAACCACGCCAGGAATGACGTCAGGGCACCTAACGAGCGGTGTAGTGTTTGCAGAGTAGTCCCACAGCCACAGTCTCTATGTACACAGTCACAGACGGTGCAGTATGACACAGAGAACACGCCTACAGACTCTCTGCTGTGGTGGGCCATAGGAAGAATGGCAGCAGAAGAGTCGCAAACTAATGTGGTCTGACGGCTTAATGTGGATAGTTCTGTTGTTTCTCGGATGAGGCGACAGTTTATAGAGACCGAAACTGTATCCCAGAGACCAGGATAGGGCCGACCACGTGTGAGATCAGAGAGAGTTGAGTGTTACTTGGCTGTAAGGTGCACGACGGTAACGCCTTAGTACTGCACTGCAACTGGCATCTGACCTCGCAGCATCCCCTGTACATGTAGTATCGAGGCAAAAGGTGTTCAGAAGGCTTCAGCAGAGAGGGCTTTACTGTTGGAGACTTGCTGTCTTTTTACTTCTAGCGTGTCTTCACAGAAGGGAACGTCTGGATTGGAGCCGACCACGTACCACCTGGACGATCGAACAGTGGTCCAATGTTCTTTTCACAGTTGAGTCCCGATTTGGTCTGGAGAGTGATTCACTATGGATTGTCATCTGGAGGGCGCGTGGAACACGATTTCGGAACCGAAGCATCATGGAAAGAGACTGATATCGAGGAGGTGGGCAGGGATTATGCTGACCACTCTAACGCCTCATCATGAAACTGTACGGGTGAATCAGTAAGATTTAACTGCTGCCAGGTACCGTGACGAGATCTTGGGACAACATATGTGGTCTCTGAGAGCTGGTGTGGGCCCAGACTTCGTATTGATGGACGATAATGCTCGACCTCATAGATCATGGGTGGTTGATGTTTTTTTGGGAACAGAAGATACTGCACGCATGACGTGGCCTTCTCGCTCTCCCGATTTGAATTCCATAGAGCATGTCTGCGATGCACTAGCGAGACGGGCTGCAGCACGTCAGCATCCAGCAACCACTCCCCAAGACTCGTCAGCAGCTCTGCAGGAAGAATGGGCGTCATTGCCTCAGCAAGAGATCGACAACATCATTCACAGCATGTCCCATCGTTGTCAGGCCTGCATTGCTGCCAGGGTAGATCACAGCCCACTACTGTGACATTAATAATCAGTCGTCAGAATGTGTGTGTAATTTGTTGGAAAAACACGAAGAATATTTTTGTCTACCGTTAGGCATGTTGCTATTGATTACGTTCTGTATTCCTTCTTTCTACTTTCCTGTCACCGATTTATACTGTTTTGTGGCAAAATAAACGCAACCTTGCAAAATTTCCGTTTGTTGCTTTAACTTTGCAAACCAGTGTAGTAGATGAGCTTTGCTATTTTGGTAGAAAAGTAACTGATAAGGGCTGAAGTAGAGAGGATATAAAATGTATAAAATGTAGACTAGCAATGGCAAGAAAAGCAATTCTGAGGAAGAGACATGTGTTAACATCCAATACAGATATAAGTTTTGGGAAGACTTTTCCGAAAGTATTTCTACGGAGTGTAATCATATATTGAATCCTAACATGGACGATAAATCATTTACACAAAAAAACAATAAAAGCTTTTGACATGTGGTGCTACAGAAGCACTCTGAGGATTAAACAGGCAGATCAAATAACTAATGAGGAAGTACCGAATAGAGCAGGGAAGAAAAGAAATTTGTGGCACAACCTGATTTGAAGAAGGGATTGATTGATAGGACACATTCTGGGACTTCAAGAGATTACTGATTTAGTATTCGAGGAAAGTACGGGGAAAGGGGATAGAAACTGCAAACGGAGAGCAAGGATGAATATTTCAGTGAACTGAGAATTGTTTGTGATACCACACTGCATGCAGATAACCAACAAGATCGCCCCATAGTAGCAGCCAAAATCTAGTGAAATGAGACTTTTTTTCTGCTCTGGCATGAAATGATATGTAGATGACTAATGAGACTGCCCCACGTTGGGAGCCAACAATTAAGTGACGTCAGTAACTAAATAAAATCAAACACAAAAATTTATGATATTAAAGGATTGATAAGCGAATGGAATAGACTGTTTAGATAAATAAAACATGAAATGACTGCATTATATTCAATAATTTTTCATCTGGATCTACATCTGCATCGTACTCCGCAAGCCACCTAATGGTGTGTGGCGGAGGGTACTTTCGGTCCCACTATCTGATCTCTCCAACCTTGTTCCACATGCGGATAGTGCGTGGGGAGAATGATAGTCGGTAAGCCTCTGTAATGGTTCTAATATCTCGAAACTTCTCCTCGTGGTCAATACGCGAGATGTATGTGGGGGGAAGTAATGGGTTGTCTGACTCCTGCTGAAAAGCGCTGTCCCGACATTTCAATAGTAAATCTCTCTGTGATGCACAACGGCTCTCTTGTAACGTCTGACAGTGGAGTTTGTTTAGCATCTCCGTAACGCTCTCGCGCCAGATAAACGATCCCGTGACGAAAAACGCCACACTTTGTCGGATCTTCACTATCTCCTCTATCAGTCCTACCTGATAGGGATCCCAGATACATGAACAATACTCAAGAATCGGGTGAACAAGCGCCTTATAAGCCACTTCTTTCGTGGATGAGTTACATTTCCTTAAGATTCTTCTGGTGAATCTGAGTCTGGTATCTGCTTTTTCCTCTATCTGTTTCATATGGTCATTCCACTTAAGGTCGCTCTGGACAGTTCGGACAGATATTTTAAGGCAGACGCTGTCTCCAGCTGTTGTCATCAATAATGTAGCTACACAGTAGTGGATTTCTTTTCCCATGTATGCGCAATATGTTACATTTACTTACGCTCAGGGTCAACTGCCAGAGCCTGCAGTATTCATCAATTCTCTTCAGATCGCCCTGCAAATTCTTAGTATCTTCTGACGTTGCTACTTTGGTATAGACGACTGCTTCATCGGCAGATAGCCTTAAAGAGCATTCGACGCTTTCCACTAGAAATACTACTGGCCAATAAAATTGCTACACCACGAAGATGACGTGCCACAGACGCGAAATTTAACCGACAGGAAGAAGATGCCGTGATATGCAAATGGTTAGCTTTTCAGAGCATTCACACAAGGTTGGCGCCGCTGGCGACACCTACAACGTGCTGACATGAGGCAAGTTTCCAACCGATTTCTCATACACAAACAGCAGTTGACCGGCGTTGCCTGGTGAAACGTTGTTGTGATGCCTCGTGTAAGGAGAAGAAATGCGTACCATCACGCTTCCGACTTTGATAAAGGTCGGATTGTAGCCTATCGCGACTGCGGTTTATCGTATCACGACATTGCTGCTCGCATTGGCCGAGATCCAATGACTGTTAGCAGAATATGGAATCGGTGGGTTCAGGAGAGTAATATGGAACGCCGCGCTGGATCCCAACGACCTCGTATCACTAGCAGTCGAGATGACAGGTATCTTATTCGCATGGCTGTAACGGATGGTGCAGCCACGTCTCGATCCCTGAGTCAACAGATGGGGACGTTTGCAAGCAACATCCATCTGCACGAACAGTTCGACGACATGGCTGCGGTTATGGCTGCGGTTACCCTTGACGCTGCATCACAGACAGGAGCGCCTGCGATGGTGCACTCAACGACAAACCTGGGTGCACGAATGGCAAAATGTCATTTTTTCGGATGAATCCAGGGTCTGTTTACAGCATCATGGTGGTCGCATCCGTGTTTGGCGACATCGCGGTGAACGCACATTGGAAACGTGTATTCGTCATCGCCATACTGGCGTATCACCCGACGTGATGGTATGGGGTGCCATTGGTTACACGTCTCGGTCACCTCTTGTTCGCATTGAGGCACTTTAAACAGTGGACGTTACATTTCAAATGTGTTACGACGCGTGGGTCTACCCTTCATTCGACCCTTCTAAACCCTACATTTCAGCAGGATAATGCACCACAGCATGTTGCAGGTCCTGTACGGGCCTTTCTGGATACAGAAAATGTTCGACTGCTGCCCTGGACAGCACATTCTCCAGATCTCTCACCAATTAAAAACGTCTGGTCAATGGTGGCCGAGAAACTGGCTCGTCATAATATGCCAGTCACTACTCTTGATGAACTGTGGTATCGTGTTGAAGCTGCATGGGCAGCTGTACCTGTACACACCATCCATGCTCTGTGTGACTCAATGCACAGGCGTATGAAGGCCGTTATTACGGCCAGAGGTGGTTGTTCGGGGTACTGATTTCTCAGGATCTATGCACCCAAGCTGCGTGAAAATGTAATCAAATGCCAGTTCTAGTATAATATATTCGTCCAATGAGTACCCCTTTATCATCTGCATTTCTTCTTGGTGTAGCAATTTTGATGGCCAGTAGTGTAAAAGCGCTATACGTTTCGTATGGAAATCGATCAGTCCTTTTCCGCTCTTGTCTGGGGGGAAGCGTAAACGTTTGCAGGGCGACTGAAGATTTCTCCTATCTAATGCGTGACGTGTGGATAGCCCTTTCGAGTTCCTCAGGCACAGGCAAAACCTGTGCTGAGTACTACGTCTACGCTAGAATTTCGGTATTGCTCACCGTTGCACTCTCTCTTAAGACCAAATTTCTTTTTGCATTAGCTTCAGTTAACTCGCCAATAGATTGTAGCAGAGTGCGGCAATTTCAAGTTGCTACCATTTGTGTATTCGCTGTCATTAGCACTCCGAGAATTTTGTGCTTGTCTTTGATGCTGTAGCAATCACGCTGTGAATTCCTCGTGTTTATAGTACAGACAACAGTACAGATTAGCCGCAGAGGGACATCGGGTGCGGCGGAATCCAACCCGCCTATTGATCCAATTAACAGATTCCCACGCGGAAACGGATGACAATGAGGGTCGGCGCTACATCATCTGGTGACAGCCGCTTCCGGCGCAGGGGAGGGTATCCTTCATGTGTCTTGATTCAGCTAGCACATTCAAGATGCAGAGAGGGTCTTTACTGAAACATCCAGTGTCGACGGAAAGCGTCGGTTTCTTTCTCGTTTCGAATTTAGTGATTTTAAAGCGGAATTTTACTTGGTCATTAGATAGAGCGTTTCCAAATTAGTCTAGTTTGATTTTCGTTTAATCAGTATGTATTAACTGGAATATTAAAAAACACGGATAGCCACTAACCCAGCATAGCAAAGTGCAACAAGCCGCTAATCTATCCACGTCAACACCTCAATTCGATCCTTCCTACACATCCCCCCCGCCCCCTTACATGTATTTCTTACTCATAACCTTCACATTTCTTAGTACAACGTCTCACCGTACTCACCGTTTTTAATACATTACTATCTTTTAGTTACTCAGATGCTACGGCTGTCCCCGCAAAATCCATAACATATTACAATTTTGTCATATGATGACATGATGGAGACCGTGTTTGAAGACAAATGTTGATGGTGTTAGGGCAGCAACCAGCCACAAATTTACCGGTTTCGAATCGTTGTGATTCATCATCAGACGGTTTACACGCTTTCTTTATGACATTTGGTGTGTCTTTATAGATTAATTGTCGTGAAACCTCGGTTTCGAGTGTTTGTTTTCATAACATTCGTCCAACCGATGTAAATGCATTCCCACTGCATCCTCGTTGTTGCACACGTAATTAGTTCTCACTGTACACTTTAAATTTGTGGCTGGTTGCTGTCCTAACACCATCAACATAACATATTAGCCATCTGTACGAAGGTGTTTCAGTATTCCACGCAGCTCTTCCTTTAGCACAGCCAAATTAACATTCCACTTCTTATGGTATAGCCAGGTGATTTTTATATTTCTGTGAAACTGTTTCAAGTAATTTGTTTCCCTGTAGTCCTCTTGCTGTCACATTGTGATTCACTTGTGGGAGAAATGATAGCTTCGCCTGGACGCCATGTTTATCTCTTTCTCTAACATTACAGTTCCCCCATTTTCCGTTTGTCCTTACCGATGTCACAAAGTGGTTTTGTAATAGAATATCGAATCGAATGTACAGCGGTCACAGGACCTCCAGGCCACGCACCGCTTCCACAAACTGCCTCCATTCCTTTCTGTTTTGTGTTCGCTTCCTCCAGGTGTCTCCAGTCTCCAGGGCTTCCAAGTCCTTCGCCAGGTCATCCATCTAGCGATGCCTCGGTCGTCCTGTGCTTTCTTCGTCTATCTTTCTTCTGGCAGACGGGCTACATGGCCTGCCCACTGGATTCTTTTCTCTACAGCCTCTTTACTTTGCTGGATTTTGCATCATGAGATACATTTCCTCATTCCTCCACATTCTCCATTCACCTTTATCTACGATCGGACCCCATATCTTCCTGATTACCTCTCTTTCAGATATTAATAGTTTTTCATTTTCGAGTTTAATCATGCTCCAGGTTTCAGAAAAGTAAACGACTGCTGTGCATATCACTGTGCCATAGATTCTCACCTTTTTATTCGCTGATATTGCTTTTGAGCTCAGCTTCTTCCTGAGGGAATATATGCTTTTCGTTCCCACTGCTATCCTTTCCTTAATGTCAATTTCTATGCTGTCGTTGCTGTTAAACAAAGAACCGAAGTATTTAAACGCGTGAACTCTCTTGAACCTCACGTAGTCTTCCTCAAGAACTCTTGCTGCTCTTGTCTGCTTCCGAATTGCATGAATACCAGTTTGTTTTGACTCATCTTTAGCCCAAACTTCTGTGCAGAGCTGTCCATTTTCTGGTACATTTATTTCAATTCATGGAATGAGTCATGGAGCAGTACTGTATCATCTACATATAAAAGACAACTGAAATTACTATCTGCCTATACTCCAATGAAATGGTTTTGTAGTAGATGCAACCATATTTAGTTGTTCTTACTATAGAACGCTTTTACCTAAATAACAGAAACCCTGTCTCTATGTCGCCACGCACGTACAACCCTCTTACTAAAATTTAGTTCAGTTTTCAAATAAAATACACATGGGAGGATAGTTCTGTTAATAGGAAACGCTGATCAATAGAGTTACCCTTTTCATAGGATTTGTCCGAGTGTTGTGTCTAATGGATAAGTAAATCAGACTATTCAATTCTTTTCCTAAGATATTACCTAGCGGATAGAAAGAAACGCAGTATGAATAGTGCAACGTCCCCTTAGAAAAAATATACATGACTGTCTTAAACTGACACACAATATTTTTAGCGCAACGCAATCTGACTTTTAAAAATCCCTACAATGGCCCTGACTAACATTAACCTATACCTTTCACAAATCACTTACCTCACCAAAAATCTTCGTTACTCGAACTACTGCAATACAGCGAGCGCCACTACTGCCAGCTAAATAAAAGATTCAAACTACTGAAGGCACTAACTACTGATAGGCATAGTTAGCAAATGAAAGATTTTGATAGAGAACAAACAATGTATTTACCTTAATAGTGTTCAAAAGTCATAATATATATAGCAGTTCATGACATCCAGTCTTACAAATTTCAAAACTCCGCCATTTCTCTCCCCACATCCACCACTGCTGGCGGCTCACCTCCAACTGCGCAACGCTACGCGCTGTTCACATCCAGCTGCCCAACACTACAATGGCAGACAGCAATGCAAACTAGCCACAGACTGCACACAACACAGCCAGTGATTTTCATACAGAGCGCTACGAAACGTTGCCAATAAGAAAACATAAACACCCTACTTACAATAGTATTATATTGAGGCTAGGACAACTCAGTTCCTGGTGCAGACACTGGAATTTTTTGGCTACTGCACCCTTATACTTACGTTTTTAAAAGAGAAAAAACCCAGCAGATAACTTCAAGGAAGCAAAACGAGCTGCCCTTTTTTAAACCCTCTCAATGTCCTTCAATCCTATCTGCTACAGATCCAGTGCTGCTCCTTAGTACTCCAGAAGAGGATGGACAGTCATAGTGCAGACAGTTTCTTTAGTAGACATATTTACTATGCAGTTGTAATTACAATGTTTCAGGTGCTAACAAAATCGAATGTTTTGCTATGCAACACAATGCGAAACCAAAACTTGCTAGTAACTTAGCGGTGTGTACAAGTTGCCTCTAGCGTGCGGTTCCAAACATTGTAAAGCACACTTGTTAACGAATGATATGGAACTCTATATGGCAGGCCAGTTTTTTCGGAAAACATGTTAAGCTTATTGCCGTCGTATTAAGGGTTGAACTATCTAGGTATTACTTGTCTCGGTGTAGAATGTAAATATATAATGTCTCACTCTAATAAAAAAAAACAAAAAAAAGGCTGCATCCTTTGGATATATAATATTATACAGCCTTTCCTGCTCACTCTACTGTAGTATTTTAGGCTCTGTATCTCTAAGGCAATGTAAACTATGCAGAATATCTGAAACGTCTATTTATCTTCGATGTCTCCCATGTCCGAAGTATAATCTAGACTAGTCTGTATTGCTATATATCACTGTAGTACCGTATTTTAACATCAAAACACTTAGATGTGCAGGAACTCTACGAAATCTGTTCGACACCTTAGTTATTTTCTTAAGACCTGTGGAATAACAATGTTTGTAGGACCAACCCTAATCTGGTAATATCTCTACATTTGACGACAGAAAATGGTACGGGTGGAATCGATGTAGATGTAGCATTCTCAACAACGACGTTTTTGAGATTCCCAATTCTCGCGCAATTTGACTGCTACTGATGTGCGGATTAGCCGCGACAGCAGGTAAAACACCTACTTGGGCATCATCATTTGTTGCAGGTCGTGGTTGAAGTTTCACATGTGGCTCAACACTTCCATTTCCTTAAATAACGTAACCATCCGGCGAACGGTCCGGACACTTGGATGATGTTGTCCAGGATAACGAGCAGCATACGTAGCACACGCCCGCTGGGCATTTTGATTACAATAGCCATACATCAACACGATATCGACTTTTTCCGCAATTGGTAAACGGTTCATTCTAACACGGGTAATGTATCATG
The DNA here is from genome assembly GCF_023864345.2 of Schistocerca serialis cubense. Taxonomy (NCBI): domain Eukaryota; kingdom Metazoa; phylum Arthropoda; class Insecta; order Orthoptera; family Acrididae; genus Schistocerca; species Schistocerca serialis. Next base: position 1,203,319,267 of record NC_064638.1, on the reverse strand, counting down.
AAGCAAATACCATCCGCACTGATAACACGTCCTTTTACGTTTGTGACTGTTACAGCGCCATCTATCACAAATCGAAAAAAGTGGTCCAACTAAAACATTCATATTTCTTTACGTACTACACGAATATGTAATAAAAATGGGGGTTCCTATTTTTTAAAAAAACGCAGTTTATATCCGTTTGACCTATGGCAGCGCCATCTAGCGGGCCAGACATAGCGCCATCTGGTTTCCCCCTTCAAGCTAGACAAGTTTCGTTCTTTGTAGTTTTTTCGTTGGACGCTTATTTCGTGTATATGAAGCCTGCTGAGATTGTCTCCTAAATTATTGACGTCGATTAGAATTTGGAGAGGGGTTGCGTACTGCCTTGGCGAATGCTACATATCACTTCTGCTTGACTCGTTGGCTTTCTGTCAATCACTACAAACTGTGACCTTTCTAAGATAATATCACTAATCCAGTCACACGGTTGGGACGATACTCTACACACAAGTAATTTGTTTGGAAGTCGCTTGTGAGGAGCACCATTAAAAGCCCCTCGGATATCTAGAAATTTGGAATCAATTTGAGATCTCCTTTCGAAAGCCCTCATTATTTCATGTGAATAAAGAGTTTGTTGTGTTTCACAAGAACAGTATTTTCTGAACCAGTGCTGACTAGGTGTGAACAGATTGTTTTCTTGGAGGTGATTCATGTTGTTGTTGTTGTGGTTTTCAGTCCAGAGACTGGTTTGGTGCAGTCTATCCTGTGCAAGGTTCTTCATCTCCCAATACCTACTGCAACATACATCTTTCTGAATCTGTTTAGTGTATTCATCTCTTGGTCCCCCTCTACGATTTTTACCCTCAACGCAGCCCTCCAATACTAAATTGGTGATCCCTTGATGCCTCAGAATGTTGTTGTTGTTGTTACGGTCTTCAGTCCTGAGACTGGTTTGATGCAGTTCTCCATGCTACTCTATCCTGTGCAAGCTGCTTCATCTCCCAGCACCTACTGCAGCCTACATCCTTCTGAATCTGCTTAGTGTATTCATCTCTTGGTCTCCCTCTACGATATTTACTCACCACGCTGCCCTCCGATACTAAATTGGTGATCCCTTGACGCCTCAGAACATGTTCTACCAACCGATCCCTTCTTCTAGTCAAGTTGTGCCAGAAACTCCTCTTCTCCCCAATTCTATTCAGCACCTCCTCATTAGTTATGTGATCTACCCATCTAATCTTCAGCATCCTTCTGCAGCACCACATTTCGAAAGCTTCTATTCTCTTCTTGTCCAAACTATTTATCGTCCATGTTTCACTTCCATACATGGCTACACTCCATATAAATACTTTCAGAAACGACTTCCTGACTCTTAAATCTATACTCGATATTATCAAATTTCTCTTGTCAGAAACGCTTTCCTTGCCATTGCCAGTATATATTTTATATCCTCTCTACTTCGACCATCATCAGTTATTTTGCTCCCCAAATAGCAAAACTCATTTACTACTTCAAGCGTCTCATTTCCTAATCTAATTCCCGCAGCATCACCTGATTTAATAATTCATAGCGGTCGAATACTTGCAGACTTGCTGGTGTTGCAGTAGCTGACCAGTCCGTGGATGAGGCGCTGTGCGAGACATGCCGCTACCGCTGCAGTCGCACACGTAGCGAAGACAGCGCCCCTCACGGCGGTGACGGGAACCAGCGCATCAAGCGCACTGTGCGACGTCTCCACCGGCGCATCGACTACCTCCTCGACGACATCCGCCGTCTCCGCCGCCGCCTCAGGAACATGCACCGCCTCCGCCACCGGCTTCAGATCATCCGCAGCGAACAACGCTACTGGCGCCAACACCACTGGCGCCAGCGCCAGCGCTGGCGGGAGAATCAGATGCGGGGTTGGCGCTGGGAGGAGTAGGGACAGTGGCTTAACGGGAGTTGCAGGAGATGAGGGTATCTCACTTTAGGGTACCAATTTCATTATTTTCCATAAATATTATCTGTCTCATCTGTGCACAATATAAGAAATTCGAGTGCATACATATTCACTCCTTACTAACCAAATTATATCAGAAGACCGTTTTGTATCTACATGTTCAATTAAAGTGACACACCACAAAACAAGAATTGATGCATTTGAGATGTTCTCGTATGATTAAGGTGTTTTAGGCAGCCAACAGTAAGTGGGAGGACTGGTAAATCCTTTATACACTATCTGAACAAAAGTATCTCAACACCAATATGTAATGCAGAATCTACCCTACACATCAGGAGATGCGCACTTGCCGTTGTAAAAGGATGCAGGGAGGGAGTATTGTATTGGAAATATAAAAACATTGGCAGCAGAATGGATCAATCTGGGGAGCTTAGAGGGTTTTTACATGGGCTGGCCATTGGATGAATAACAAATCCATCAGGGACATCTCAACCATTCTAAAGCCATGCGTGCTGAGCTGAGAACATAAATGTGAAGTGCATACACAGAGGAACAATCAAAACTAAACTAATACCAGGCAGGCAGAGACCACCGAGCATCGCAGAGGATGGTTGTAAAAAATCGCATGACGTCAGAGGAAGAAATCACTTGACAGTTCCATAGAGTGCTGCAGCCGTTCAGGTAGCGCAATGACTGTATGTAGGGGGTTAAAGGAATTGTGTACAATGGTCGAATAGCACTTCATGAGTCATATATTTCTGTAGTAAATGCTAAATGATACTAGAGGTGGCGTAAAAAGCACCGCCACTGGACAGTGGATGACTGGAAACGTGTGAATTGAAGCCTTGTGAAAATCTAATGTATGCATTTTTGACTTGACCAATGCACGAAGAATGTTACCTCCCATTGTAGCGTCAGTAGTGAAGTACGTTGGAACTGCCGGTATGGCAAGTTTCGTGGTTACGCTGTGGTGCCCTCATTTCGTTTGGGAGAATGTTTAAATGCAGGAGAATATGGACACATTTTACAATACTGCATACTGTGTATAGTAGAGAAACAGTACAGAAACGATAGTGGGGGGACTAGGAGAGAATCACCCCCTGACGTCATCCAAGATGGCTGCCGTGATATCAGCTGATGACGCGATTATGCCGGCCGGTGTGGCCGAGCGGTTCTAGGCGCTTCAGTCTGGAACCGCGCGACCGCTACTGTCGCAAGTTCGAATCCTGCCTCGGGCATGGATGTGTGTGATGTCCTTCGGTTAGTTAGGTTTAAGTAGTCCTAAGTTCTAGGGGACTGATGACCTCAGATGTTAAGTCCCATAGTGCTCAGAGCCATTTGAACCATTTTTGATGACGCGATTGACGTCATCCAAGATGGCTGCTGTGGCGTCAGCTGATGACGTGAGTACCGTTATCCAAGATGGCAGGAAAGTGCCAAGCCCCCCCCCCCCCCCCCCCTATGCAGGAAGTTTGAATTTTGGTGGGAAAATGAATTTTGGAGGGAAGATAGGTCAATTGGACTTCCTCTACTAACCTAAGAAAATGGCAGGAAAAAAAGGGCACTCGGGATACCTCCACTAACCTAAGTCGCCCGACCGCTACCTCTTCCTAGGAACTGGGGGGAAAAGGGACTCGGCCTTGTAACGCCGGAAATGCATATCCTCCTATTTCCATCTATTGTACTATTATTTTGTTTCCTTGTTTTGTTACCTCAAGATATGACATTTCTGTCTCTTTATATATTGTAATTGCTTCACTGTTTGTATATATATATTTATGCATTTATGTCGATGTATAATTGGTTTGTTTCGTAAATATTATTTGTATTTTTACGCTGGGTCTTGCCTAGGGAAAACTGCTATCGAACGATTACATCGATAGGTCGTGTGAAGACTCAAAGTGTGTAGGATCTTTGGTAGGGTTAACTCTGCCGCGTGAAGCGCGGGCAGAACAGAGGAGTCTGGCGGGAGTAGCGAGTGGAGCAGGTGTTGTGTGACGCTCCCGCGAGTTGCCGCGCTTTCGGGGTTTGGCAGCATGTAATTGCGCTCGACTCGCGATGATAGTTTCTGACATGGTGTCGCGGACGGGAAGCATTAGCTGGCGCACATCAAGAGCCCGTTTCGCCTGGTGACCGTGTCGAGAAGAAGGCGCGCCAACATCCAGCTTCTGCAACAGCGACGGCCGACAATGAGTGACTGTCGCCACCTCCTCGATCGACGGCTTCAAACCTTCAATCAACCAACAAGGAAGACTAAAAGCACGTAAAGTTTCAGAACTGTATGGCAGACCTCAGCTTTTCAAATTGTTCCATTTGCCTCGCAAAATTACAGCAACTTAGCATGAACCTTTGTTGCTCATTGTCCCAATTGCATTGCCAAGCAGGGTCCCTTCCTTTTCCGAAATGAACCCGAGTGTCGTTGAAATTCAAACGCCAGCATTAAAATAATATAATTAGATTTCACTGCTTTAATTTCAAAGTTCAGTAGCTGGCTACAATATTTAGGTTACACGAGCACAAATTTAGAGTGCGAGTTTTGTTAGCATGTTTTAGCTTACCTGTGACTGCAGCTCAGCTTGGTACGTACTAAATTTTACTATTGTTAATAGTTCAGAATCATTTAATTCAAGTTCAAAGTAAAATCTCTTGTTTCTAAATTGCGTAGAGTCAAGTTGCTTTTGAAATGATTGTTGAGGTAGTCCAAGACTAACCGTATTTTACTGGATTTCGATGTGCTTCAGAAAGAAAGCTCACTATTAACTTCAGTCACTAAATTAACTTTCGATTTTCCGGTTTTATTAATTCTTTTGCTAAATTAAGTCAGAGTGTAGCGAAATTTATTACTTCTGACAAACTTTCAGTTTTCACACTACACGTGTCAACCTTCAGTTGCCACGCTTCTAGTGTTAATTATATGTGTAATAACCTTCCTTTTTCAGTTACTATAGTAATTGTCCTTAGGACTGGCGACCGTGATTTCCCCCAAATCTCAAATATCTAATTACCGCTAGTTAATTGTTAACGTAACGGGCGCACATTTACTTTCTTTATTAACCTTACCCCTTTTCAAAATTAATTTCCACCAGTTTCACTTGCAGTTTTCCTTTCATTTAGATGTAACCCTTTCCCCCCTCTTTACCGATAGATTAACTTCGGTGACGATTGCTTTTCCCAAATTTCCATTAGGTACACGCGGTTTAATTTTTCACTGTCATTAAGGTCGATAAGTGAGGGGGGAGGTTACAGCCTGTGCTGGACATAAGTCTTTATTTCCAATCTTTATTTAAACAATTAGAGGCACTACCAACATCAAGAGTGTTCGCCATAGGGTCCTGGCGTATCATCCTCTGGGAAAATAGGTGGGAAATTTCGAAATTGGGAGGGTATTTTGCTCTAAGAGCTTACTCCTGCAGCTGAGGGGAGTATGGCAGAAATTTCGAATTTTGGAGGGAATTTTGCTCTAAAAGCTTACTCCTACATCTGAGGGGAGTTAGTATGGTGTTGCCCCCACTAGAGACTGCTCATGATGTCATTCAATTAGAATATAATTTGTTTAAATTTATTTGCATTTGTATAAATTTGTTTAAATTTGTATAAATTTATTATCTACCTATAGCGGTAGTGGCTTAGTTTGGTGTTACCACCACAAGAGGCTGGGATATCAGTGCTTGTTGAGCTGTTGGTGGCAGACGGGGGGAGCTTTAATAGCTGTATTCCATGCACTCATACAGCCAAGTAGTGCATCCACAGCTCACTGCATGAGGAATGGAAGCGATCATTAAAGCTTGAGCATATGAAGAGGAGGAATACAGTCCTGCAAACAAATGCTTTGCATTAAAGATGCATTACACAATGCATAGAAACATCTGTCTCAGCTCCCATCACGTAAGATACAACTGCCTCCGTTCACCCAGACCAAAGAACTAACCTAGATCTCGAGTTCACCGCTAGAGGGCATCCTGATCGAGAAGTTCAGTCCATAGAAGCACAGGATCATGATGACGTCATGTGTTTTTTGTCAGCTGCACGTGTGCCCCAGCATCCTCATCCAGCCCCTCCCCCCTAGTGGTCTGGAAAATAAAATTGGCGTAAAAAGGAATCAGCCTGTTCTGGGCTGTTGGAGAGAGGAAGGAGTGTGCTTTATGTATTTTCTGAACAATTTATTTAGGGACAGATTTCATGTAGTTTATCTATTACGCTGATACAAAACACTCACCCTGACTTGCTTGGGGATTTTCTCTGCCTCGTGATGACTGGGTGTTGTGTGATGTCCTTAGGTATGTTAAGTTTAAGTAGTTCTAAGTTCTAGGGGACTGACGACCATAGATGTTAAGTCCCATAGTGCTCAGAGCCATTTGAACCATTTTTTTTACTTGCTTGGGGTCATACTATACAGTTTACAGACCTGGAAACTACTCGTAAGCAATTCATTACACTGATGTGCAGAGACGCAAACAACTCGTAAATTACGTAATCGGAAGCTTTCCCGGCGTATGTGTTGTTTCCAGGGCTCTCGGGTGTCCATCCGGATGCGATCGTTGAAGTCCCACAATATTTCGGCGAATAACCTTTCCGCCATCGTCAGATGGTTCTGATGCAATGGTCTGTCTGCTCGTTGTCGGTGTTATTTATGTCCGTCAGTCGGGCTTCGATTCCCTGCGTCGCGCCGGGTAGTGGAAGATGCAGAATCCCGTGGAGTGTCCTCTGCAGCCGTCGTAGAAGGGTCTTGTGTCCGCTTGTGGCGTGACTCCTTGATGGAGTTAAGCAATGGTTGCCATGCCTTGCTTAGTTGAAAACCTGTGTCTCAGTTTATGAGATTGTCCATTACCCGAATTTCAAGCCTCCTTGAAGATGCTGCCCCAGTAGAAACTGGTAGGGGCCAGAATCGTGGTCTCTTCGTATTTCGCGTTGTGTCCAGTTTCCAAGCAGTGTTCTGCCAGTGTCGATTTGATGGGAATGTGAAGAAGCAGTCAGCCGAACAATTTCCAAAGGAAGGAATAATGAACCAGTGCAAACACACGTCCATATTGAGTCTTCTCAGTATTTCACGTAAAATCCATACCTTCCAAACGACTGGATATAGTCATTTCCTTTGCACATGTTCGAACACAAACACATACTTTATAAGCCTGATGCTCAAGGCGAACTTATCATACATCCCCTACTACTAAGTATAATACTTCGTCAGTAACTGATTGCAGGCAATGCGAAATAATACTGACCGAAAATCAACGATGGGTGGACTTGTCTCAAATGTTTTCTTGCAAGTGGTACCACTGTGTCCTAGAAAGAGAGGCGTAATCGTCTTACAAACAGCGAGATGTTACTGGTGCATACAAGTAAGTATCCACTTTATAAATCGAGGTATGGCATTACTCACTGAATGAAGTGGTTTATTCCAGACAAATACCATGTCACTAAATATAAGCGTTGATCGCCAGAGTTTAAGAAGAGATGGGGTCCCTCCACGCCCGCACCAACGTGGTGACCAAACCAAAAGTTCTACTGTCACCTCCGTAAATATGTTAGTTATCTAGTAAGTGGATCACAGGATGCTGGGCTGTGATGTTATAAGTGCGTCTGGGTAAGACTACTCATTAACACGGTCCATCATGTCATAGATAGTGGACGGAACGCAAGTGAGGTTAGCGATTTGAAGAGCAGAGGGAAAAAAGTGCCATGGCTCGTGCCGTGGGAAAAAAAACCTCTGCGACAGTGGGATGGGTAGTAAGGGCAGTAGTGTCTTACTAGCTGCGGCAGTTTATGCAAGGTTGGATTTGTTAGTATGGGTATCATGCATCATTACCGTGGCAAGCGATGGCGACGTATCCCAGTTGCTGCAGCCGCTACATTCCTGGAACAATCAAGATCGTTATACAGTAGTGGGAGATCGCCCATAGATCATCTCACTGTGTGGGGGATGTGTGGAGCTTGTCTGCATGCAGTGTACGGTACGGCTTCCCTGCGTGGTGCCAGTTATTCGGCAGTGTATTCCAGCTGGATATCCAGTAATGGCGTCTGATTAACAGGGGCTCGCCTGTACCGTTACGTTTGCGTATGCTTGGCCATAGATGTTATGTCCTTACAAGTATGTCTTTTGGTCTTTTATGTTTCCATCTATGGTTGTGGTCGTAGTTCCCCAGATTCAGAATAAACGGGTTCTGCGAGTGTCTGGAGTTTCTGTATAGTCTTGTGGTGAGATTGTGGATTACCTCCGTGAGAGTCTCAAGTCGGTATTCCCGGTGAAGGTCCGCGATGCGTGTGTATCGTGGAGCATTGATTATGATTTTGAGTACTTTGTTTTGTATGAGCTGCAGACGGCGCAGGCGTGTAGGCGCAGCGTATCCCCAGACAGGAGCTGCGTACGTCATCAGGGGTCGGATAAGTGTCATGTACATGGACCTCGACACCCTTCTGTTTAGTGTGCTACGCCTCTTGAGCATAGGGTAGAGCTGTTTGAGCCTCGCGCTAGGTCGGTTGGTCATGTGTTGTATGTGGTCCCCCCAGAGTAATTTCCGGTCCAGCCAGACACCGAGGTATTTGACTTTCTCGCAGAAACGTATTGGGCGTGCATGTAGAGTTATTGGTCTGCAGTATCGGTGTTTGCGCAGTTGCTTCGGTCTTCTAGTGAACGGAACGGCTTCGCACTTGTCGACGTTTACTCTAACACGCCATTTCTCCAACCAAGGCTCAGCCACTCTGAGTGCAGTCTGTGGGCGTGGCGTAATGTTTGATGGTTTCCAATCTTGCGCAAGGATGGCTGTGTCATCCGCGCAGATTGCCATCGTTGTGTTGTATGTGGTTGGGAGATCGTTTATGTAGAGGTTAAACAGTAGGGGCCCTAGGATGCTTCCTTGGGGTACTCCCGCGTGTATACCGTGTCGTGTTGATTGTTTTCCCTGCACGTCAGTGTTGAAACTCCTGTCTGTGAGGTATGAGTGTATTAGACGCACCAGCCCGTCGGGGAATCCCGCGTCGCTGAGTTTGCGAATGAGGCCGTTGTGCCATAGACGGTCGAAAGCCTTTTCGATGTCCAGGAACACTGCCCCTGTAGCTTTGTTTATGTTGAAGCCATATGTTACACGTTCAACGACCCGTAAGAGTTGTTGTGTTGTGGAGTGGTGATTCCTGAAGCCGAATTGCTCCGGTCTCAGGACGTCATTTGTTATGCAGTGCCTAGTGATGCGTTTGAGAATCATCTTCTCAACAATCTTACTGAGCGAGCTCAGAAGGCTGGTGGTTCGGTAATTTTGTGGGAGGGAGTGGTCTTTCCCCGGCTTCCTGAACATCAGGACCTTGGCCGTCTTCCAAAAGGCGGGGAAGTGTTGGTGTTTTAGTATGGCATTCGTTATGTGTGTTAGGTACTCAGTTGCTTTATCCGTGAACTCCTGGAGGACACGGTTTTGAATGCCATCATGACCAGGGCCTTTCCTAGCAGCGGAATGCATTATAGCCCAGGAGACTTCGGCTGTGCTAGCATGTTGAATGTCGTCGCGCGATGGTTGGGCTAGAATGCGTGTAACCTCTTGGTCAGTAGCAAGTGTGAACACTGGGTCTGATGGTACCAGGTTCGGTGTGAATGACGCTGCGAGTGTGCGGGCCATTAGTTCTGCTTTCTCTTACGCTGAGAATGCAGGTCCGTCAGGCCCTTGAAGCGTTGGGGTGTATATTTTCTCCTTGGTGAAGTGTCGGGCTAGTTGCCACACGCCAGGTCTTGCGGTGTCCAGCCCTTCGAGTTTTTGGTTCCACTGTTGTGTTCTGTGTGTTTGTATTTCATCGCGTATGATGCCCTGTAGCCTGTTAATGTGCCGTTTGAAGTACTGACGTCTGTGCGCTGCCATTGTCTCCTGAGGCGATTCCTCCATTGAGATTAGGCCCAGGATTTCCTGGGGCAGGGCCGCACTGTGTTGGTGTGAGGTGCGATCAGGTATGGTGCCCGCCATTGCGTCCTGGACGGCGTTAATGAGGGTTTCTACTGCCTCGTCAATTCGTGCTGTTTCATTAATTTCGTGTATGGGTGGGATGTGGCTGTCGAGCGTTTCCTTGAACAATGTCCAATTCGCACGCCCGTAGTCCAACATCTTGCGTTGTTCCATGTGCTGCAGTGTTTCCTCAATGTATAGTATTACAGGTTGGTGGTTTGAGGGCAGATCGTTTTCAACGGCAACGTTGAGTGACGATGTAATGCCCTTGACGAGGGCCATGTCTATCACGTCTGGCCTGTGTCCTCTCTGATAGGGAATGTGCGTCGGTTCAGCAGGCGCTAGTATAATGTAGTTTCTGCCTAGTGAATGTTCGTACAGTTTTTTTGACGTTGGGATTTCGTATGCGTGAATTCCATTCTGAGTGTTTTGCGTTCAGATCTCCAGCGACTATTACTCGCGGTGAAATGTTGAGTAGTGTGCTGATATCGCGTGTTGAAATGCCTGCAGGGCTGTTGTATACCGATATCAGTGTGGTGTAGGCTCCGTTGAACTTGACTCTGAAGGCCGTAGCCTCGATTTTTTCCAGTTCAGGGAGCTCTATGTTTGCGTGCTCAATGTCTTTGTGTATGACGATTGCAGTTCCACCTGCCACGGCGTCGCCCGGTCGGTCGGTACGATAGACGCAGTTGCCAGGAAAGTTTAATTGTTTGTGCGGTTTAAGCGTAGTCTCGCTCAGTAGCGCGACAAAGATTCCCTTGCGCTCCATGAACGCGGCAAATTCTGCCCTTTTGTTGTGGATCGAGTCTGCGTTCCAGAACAGGATCTGTGATAGTGTGTGTACGGGTTTGCGTTATGGGCCGGGTGTGGTATATTATTCATGTAAGAGTGTGAAAGTGTTGTGATGGCAGTGTGTATGACAGCCCAGTATTGCCCGGGTTCGGCGCTCATGAGCTGGGTGATGAGTGTAGTGACGGCCGTCAGCACCTTGGTAAGGATTTGAACGGTCATGTGTCGAGGGAATAGTGTTTCCAGTATTCCCCCAGGTGATGTGTTGGTGTTGGGTGTGGCAGCCTGAGGTGCTGTTGTGGAGTTAGCGGCGGCCGCTTGTGCGGGTATTGGTGTGCTGTTAGGAGTGGCATTTGTGTTTATGTTTTGTGACAGACGCTGTGTTACTTCTGTGGTGAGGGGGATGGTAGTGTGAGTTACAGTCTCGGTGTCTTGTTGACTGTTTTCCTGTGTGTTGTTGATCTGTTGTTGCTGGGTGGCCTGTTGTGTGTGATTTCGTGATTTCGTGTTCCCCACCCTGTGTGTACGTGTACGTCTATTCCTCCTCTGAGCTTGAGGTTCTGGGGGTTCTTGTGTGGATGTGTTTTCCTGTCGCTGGACATTTCTTCAGTATTTGTAACGCATTCTGTCTCGATGCCATGTCAGAGGTTTGGTGATGTATGGACTGGGCTATAGGTGATGGTTGATTGAGAAGGATCACAAACAGTAGTAGATGATGTGCTGATTGATGGCGTAAGAAATTTACACTAGCGTTTCAGATCTCTAGTGCTACACTGTCTGGGTTTTGGAATTAAGTCTTTCCATTCAAGCACATATCTGCAGTGGATCCTATGCAGAAGTCCTTTAATGATTACAGCCACTAATGAATAATATTTGTGGCACTCTCATATTTCTAGATGAGGCCCGTTTCTCTAACCTATCTGCTACAGTAAAATTCCAACCTCATTTTAGGTAGTCCCTATGTATCCTGCAACTGCCCCCTCAGGCCCTGCGCTACCATCCCTGCAGCTTTGCGCATGTGGTCGTTCCAATGTAAGTTGGAACTTAGTAGAAGTTGGAGAAAACTATATCTACCACCTTCTGCATCCCGTGTAGAAACAGGCAAAGCTGCGGTACTGCAACAGGACTGTGTTTTGACCATTCGATGGAAACAGGAACTGGGAGAAGGACGAGGATTTTTGCTACTGCACTGTGGTGCCTCCCCAAACTACATATAAGTACTACAGATCTGCATCCATCAGGGCCCATTCGCATCTATCATCCAGACATGCTATCTTCGTTATTCTGTACCATCCAACATAGAAAAATTACAAAGTATAAAAGCTCCACTAACTTCATCAGATAGAGAACTCGATAATATTTTTACCGCATCTCCCTCCTCCCATATATCGAAAACAAACATCACATGCGTGCCAGAATTGAGCACATGTGACGATCCTATTAAATATACAGGTATTTATCAAGTGCATAGACCAGTTTAAAGTTTCATCACCTGCATTGTTGGAGGATGATCGTATCCTGCGAGCTATACTGTAAGTCACAAGAGACAGTCCTTGCGACCCTTTCTCATTGTTTGAAACATTGTTTTTTCTGCTCTAACATGCTTTGTACACTGCTATACATTTGATATTTCTGCGACGACTTCGAGGTCTGTGTCAGATTCTAAACTGACATTAACACGTCAGAAAACTAGATGTTGCACGGTGTAAATCATGTTGTATTGCTGCTACCATAACACACCACACACACTGGATGATTTTAAATAGAAGTCAGTTACAACATAAGGAAACCTGAACAATTTGCGCCGTTGTGGAGAGTTTCCAAACTACAGTCCAAAGGTGATTGACAACCTATACATTTAAACCCGTCTATCACAATGATGGAATAGCTGATGGCTCTGCGTTCCATTTCCACTAAATCCTCATCTTGCAGTCATGGACGTGATCACTATTTCAGTGCTAGCCACTCCTAGAAGGTATTGCCCCTCCACACAACTTTGTCCAACTCATACAAGCGTTGTCAGTCAATCGTTATGTGGTAACCAATAGCGCGGCAGTGGATGGATGGGATGGGAAAGCCACCATCAATGAACTGAAATAATAAGCATCGCAGCTGATAGTGCGAACAATTTTAGCAATTTTACAATAATTTCAACACCGACCAATGATGCAACAGAATGTTTCCCAATTTCAGTATCACAGCTAAACCACCCCTTCTCCACTTTGCGAGTGTCATAGCGAATGTAGATAGATGACTGTGCAGTACATCCATGCATTGTTAATCCTCGAACACATACATCATCAAAATATACCAGACAGCACTCTACATATTTCTAACACCTCAAGCATACTGCATAATTTATTATCTATCTCTATGCAGATGGGAGTCACAGAGCATCCTCGCAGTCTTTGGATAGTTATTAGAGACTGAAAGACCCCCTCACACTGCCATTGACCAACCTGCCCAACAGCACCAATACCGATTTAACCTGCAACCGACCAGAAGTAGACTGCTACAATCTGCGTCTTGTGAATGAATGGAGCTTGCCGAGTGCTCGCCCATCCAAGTGCACAAGATTTCTCGATATGTGCCCATGTCGAGGAGATTAGCACTCCTTATCGATGTATAGTAACAAATTTGAAAGTGTTGTGATGTAATAGTAGACGGCTAAGAAGAATCACAAAAGGGTGATTTTTATGCATGATGGAGCTCCAGACAGACAGAGTTTGAAGTATATTTAAGTAAATCAAACACACCATTAATATTACAGTGTTGTTCTAAAGTCTAGGATCAGTACCTGGAAACTATTGGTAAGAGAGAACATAAACACACGCACTCCTAAGGCTACAACGTTCCGCAGTTAAAACAGGCTATATTGTTAGTTCGCCTGCGTTTCCGACCTACCAGTCGTATGGAATATTCCAATGTAAGAAATATATTTCAAACGCATGACATACATCCTTCTTCCCGGTTTCTCTACGGTAAACTATGGTATTGAAACGTAAAACAAAAAAACTACTTCCTTAAAACATTGGCTCTGTGTGATATGAGCACAATATAGTTTTCCAGAGATGTATAGCGTCCACTGTTCACATCCGATCACGGTTCTGAAATTATACTATGCCCGCATCAGTCCTATATAAAACAATCGTTGGTATTGGGGAATATCTCTTACAATGAAACAGATAAACACATAGAAATAATGTCTGACATGTGAAATGACAGGACATTCCGCCACTAACTCCGTAAACAGCACGTCTGTCAGGATTGTGTATACATGGGGATTGCAGTGCCTCACAAATACCTATCGCTAATTTAGAATCATCTTAGTTATGATGCTAAAGTCTCGATTTTACACCCAAGATGCTACATTTGGATGGAGTGCATCGCATAAATCACAGTTCGTTTAGACGAATGTATACCGTTTCATCCCGCTTGAGATAGAAGTCCTCCGATGACCGACAGGTTTGCCGTTAACGATCGCAAGAAGACAGAACTCTAAACCACACACAGAACATGTTGTTGTATACGAGTCGAACGCAGGCTATGTCACGCGACTGATGCATCCAGACAGAACAGCGGAAAAATTGACCTGCACTAACTTCTCTCTGTCTAGAATGTATCATCAGTCTGCCATTAAATCCCACCTCCTTACAGCTCCGTCTCGATCATGCCGTCCACTCTACATCTACATCTACATCGACACTCCGCGATCCATCTGACGGTGTGTGGCGGAGGGTACCCTGAGTACCCCTATCGTTTCTCCCTTCTATTCCAGTCTCGTATTGTTCGTGGAAAGAAGGGTTGTCGGTATGCCTCTGTGTGGGCTCTAATCTCTCTGATTTTATCCTTATGGCCCCTTTGCGAGATATACGTAGGAGAAAGCAATGTACTGCTTGAGCCTTCGGTGAAGGTACGTTCTCGAAACTTGAACAAAAGCCCGTACCGAGCTACTGGCCGTCTCTCTTGCAGAGTCTTCCACTGGAGTTTATCTATCATCTCCGTAACGCTTTCACGATTACTAATTAATCCTGTAACAAAGCGCGTTGCTCTCCGTTGGATCTCCTCTATCTTTTCTATCAAACCTATCTGGTTCGGTTCCCACACCGGTGAGCAGTAATCAAGCAGTGGGCGAACAAGTGTACTGTAACATACTTCCTATGTTTTCAGACTGGATTTCCTTAGGATTCTTCCAGTGAATCTCAGTCTTGCAACTGCTTTACCGACGATTAATTTTAAATGGTCACTCCATTTTGAATCACTCCTAATGCCTACTCCCAGATAATTTATGGAATTAACTGCTTCCAGTTGCTGACCTGCTATATTGTAGCTAAATGATAAAGTGTCTTTCTTTCTATGTATTCGTAGCTCATTACATTTGTCTACATCGAGATTCAATTGCCATTCCTTGTACCATGCGTCAATTCGTTTAGGACCCTCCTGCAGTTCACTACAAATTTCCATTGTTACAACTTCTCGATGTACTACAGCATCATCCGCAAAAAGCCTCAGTGAACTTCCGATATTACCCACAAGGTCCTACGACACTCCCCTGCGGCACACGTGAAATCACTCTTACTTCGGAAGACTTCTGTCCATTGAGAAGGACATGCTGCGTTCTGTTGTCTAGGAACTCTTCAATCCAATCACACAATTAGTCTGATAGTCCATATGCTCTTACTTTGTTCATTAATGGACTGTGGGGAACTGTATCAAACGCCTTGCGGAAGTCAGGAAACACGGCACCTAGCTGGGAACCCGTGTCTATGGCCCTCTGAGTCTCGTGGACGAATAACGCGAGCTGGGTTTCACACGATCGTCTTTTTCGAAACCCCTGCTGATTTCTACAGAGTAGATTTCTAGTCTCCAGAAAAGTCATTATACTGGAACACAATACGTGTTCCAAAATTCTACAACTGATCGACTTTAGAGATATAGGTCTATAGTTTTCTGTACATCTGTTCGACGTCCCTTCTTGAAAACGGGGATCACCTGTGCCCTTTTCCAATCTTTTGTAACGCTACGCTCTTCTAGGGGGGCAAGTTCCTTCGCGTACCCTGTGTAAAATCGAACTGGTATTCCATCAGGTCCAGCGGCCTTTCCTCTTTTGAGCGATTTTAGTTGTTTTTCTATCCCTCTGTCATCTATTTCGATATTTACCATTTTGTCATCTGTGCGACAATCTAGAGAAGGAACTACATCGTCGTCTTCCTCTGTGAAACAGCTTTGGAGGAAGACATTTAGTATTTCGGCCTTTAGTCTGTCATCCTGCGTCTCAGCTCCATTTTGGTCACAGACATTTTGTTTTGATTCACTAACCGCTTTAACATAAGACCAACATTTCTTAGGATTTTCCGTCAAGTCAGTACATGGAACTTTACTTTCGAATTCGTTGAACGCCTCTCGCGTAGCCCTCCTCGCACTACATTTCACTTCGCGTAATTTTTGTTTGTCTGCAAGGCTTTGGCTATGTTTATGTTTGCTGTGAAGTTCCCTTTGCTTCCGTAGCAGTTTTCTAACTCGGTTGTTGTACCACTGGGGCTCTTTTCCATCTCTGTTATCCTTTAATGCAGATGCATGTAAGTTTAGAGGCGGATGGTTTTCTGTCTTCCCGAAAAGCGTCAAAAACAGTGGTAAACTCGCATGTATCACTGTTACCTCAATAGACATATGGTATAACGCCACCTCGACGGAAAAAGGTGACTGCTTCCCCGGTTCCCTTTGCTTCCATGTCGACATTTTCTTGGATTCCTCTTGCTGTCGCATACTTGTTCCCTACAAATTTGTCTACATCAAATTGAAGATACGCAAGTACTTCCTGAATTTCCCACATTTCGGTGTATATTCGATCAATTTATATATATTCTCCCATCATTTTTCGAGAGTCTATAGATTTTATATCAGTTCTATCCATGCGATCATGACATAACTTCTCGTTCTGTGTTCTAAAATTGCATGTAAATGTAGTACAGCTGCCAACACATAGCCCAAATTCACTGTTCGGGAGGAGTAGTGTAGCACTGTATTCGATTGTATCCAGTCGCCTCCACACCACCTAATGCTGATGTCGGTGATTCAACAAATTCCAAATCATTATTATAATTTTCAATGTCAACTAAGGGGTTTCTCATGTCTAGAAAACCAGCAAACGTGTCTTCCACGCGTCTTTCACCTGCTAGATGCAAACATCACAGGCGATGCCGCCTCAACTAAATAAAGCTGCGGCAAGTGTAGAAGGAGTCAACCGGACAATTTACATATGAGGGAATAATGGTCCAGCGTAAACACACGTCCACATTGAATCTTCTCAAATTTTTACGTGATCATGAAAGCTATCCAACACATACTAAGTATTAATCCACTATTCGGCCGTCTAGAGGACGCCATGCTTAAGTCAGCTACGTTCCTGCATCCCAACAGGCCCCTCCATTCGGACACCTCCTACAGTTAACCGGAAACGTGAATCATTTCCGGCACAGGCCACCGGCGCAGACAGAATCATCCTAGGAAACCAGCCGCATATACCGGGTGATCAAAAAGTCGGTATAAATTTGGAAACTTAATAAACCACGGAATAATGTAGATAGAGAGGTAAAAATTGATACACATGCTTGGAATGACATGGGGTTTTATTAGAACAAGAAAAGTTCACAAAATGTCCGACAGATGGCGCTGGACAGCAAAACGTCAGTGACTGCTACCGTGGCGGGAGAGAGGTACGCCGATATGTTACAGAATCGCATCATCCCTAGCCTGGCTGATAAACACCTGCTGGAACTTACGATGTTTATGCAGGATGGCGCTCCACCCCATATTGCTAGACGTGTGAAAGATCTCTTGCGCGCGTCGTTTGGTGATGATCGTATGCTCAGCCGTCACTTTCGTCATGCTTGGCCTCCCAGGTCCCCAGACCTCAGTCCGTGCGATTATTGGCTTTGGGGTTACCTGAAGTCGCAAGTTTCAATGAAATAAAATAAAAAATAATATATATATATATATATATATATATATATGATTTAAAAAAATAATATTAAAAATATTAATGGATTTAAATATTCTTGTTACTTTCAGTACGAGTACGAACTTCGTTGTAACCCCTTATTTACGTGTGGTAATAAAAATTCATTTAGACAGAATCAAGCACATTTAAAATTACGTGAACCTTAGCAACCCGCTCATGCTGATAAATTCATACTAACTGATTAATAACATTTATTTGAAAATTGTATAAATTAAATTTTTTACGTATTTCGGCCTTGGCACACATTTTCTAAATGCAGTGGTTTTTTAAATATTTACTGAATTCTTTCCCGGCGTTAGCTATGGAACACAAGACTGTCTCTGTTAGCATAAAATGGTTCAACATTGCCAAGCCGACCTGAACGTTTAATTATCTTTGACAAAACACACTTCACTATACGTTTAAGTTATTTGCTTTAGAAATTGAAAGAACCAACAGATTAACAACTTGAACGTTAATTGTCCGCCTATGAATGCACAAATGTAAAACCAGTAATAAATTCCGTCAGCCGCAGGATCACTGTAAAAGAAAAATATTTCATCCCCATATCAGCGCACACTCCGCTGCAGAGTGAAAATTTCATTCTGGAAACGTCCCCCAGGCTGTGGCTAAGCCATGTCTCCACAATATCCTTTCTTTCAGGAGTGCTAGCTCTGCAAGGTTCGCAGGAGAGCTTCTGTAAAGTTTGGAAGGTAGGAGACGAGATACTGGCAGAAGTAAAGCTGTGAGTACCGGGCATGAGTCGTGCTTCGGTAGCTCAGTTCGTAGAGCACTTGCCCGCGAAAGGCAAAGGTCTCGGTCGGGCACACAGTTTTAATCTGCCAGGAAGTTTCAAAATATTTCATAATTCACTGCTAATTTTATCTGCTCCAGATTTACGGGTTTGGTTAATTTTTTTTATCGGAACAATTTTTTAAATGTGTCGCCGCTGCAAATCGTTCGCTCGCGGCACAGCCCAGCAACACCAACGATAATCGCTAAAAATACTGAAAATTCTTTAAAGAAATATTTTAGATGACATGGGCAAGCTAATTAACATTAGTAATACACAATTTTGATAAATTATAATGTATTTAGACCACAACAATGATTAAACTTACATTACTTTGTAATTTCTCCTCTAACGGCGGCTAAAGACAGATACAGACAAGAGAAGTCTACTCATTCATAAAATGCTACGTCACAGGCTCCTCTCTCTCACAGCTCTCGAGGAAGACGACAAAGAATACACACTACGTGGTGCTTTTTATATTACTGCTGACTATTAAGATCTCTTTGTAATCCTAAAACATTATTCTCCTCTGTGCTATATTTTACATTTTTTTTTCATCGCAGATATTAACGTATTTCGTAATTACATTATGAGTATAGAAATATTACAATTATAAATGCATCGAGAATATTATTACAGAAAATATTACAATAATAACGAATGTCCTTCATACAAAATTAAATAATATTTTTTTATTAAACAATTACAGTACATACGAATTGCTTCATAGCGGCGTACATAGTACAATTAAATGTCATTTCATTTTATTAATAGTGTGTGTGCTGCCAGGGAACGTTACAAAGTGTATCGTGATCGACCGACATCTCTAGGGATGCTGAAAGACAACATGCGACGCCAATGCCTCACCATAACTCCGCGACATGCTTTACAGTGCTGTTCACAACATTATTCCTCGACTACAGTTATTGTTGAGGAATGATGGTGGACATATTGAGCATTTCCGGTACAGAATATCATCTTTGCTTTCTCTTACTTTGTTATGCTAATTATTGCTATTCTGATCAGATGAAGCGCCATCTGTCGGACATTTTTTGAACTTTTGTATTTTTTTGGTTCTAATAAAACCCCTTGTCATTCCAAGCATGTGTGTCAATTTATACCTCTCTATCTACATGATTCCGTGATTTATTCGGTTTTCAAATTTATTCTTGAAACGCGTATGTATTCAGTACCAGCGATGGCGAGGCATGACAGAATCTCTGACCAGAGAGTTGTTTATCGTTGCTAGTCTGCGCTTGACCGCCCGAGAGTTCAGTTGCGAGTTGGACGCAGTTGCGAGTTGTACTCAGTCGGAAGTAGAGTGTGAGGAGTCGGCGGGCGTCGACATAGGTCTCTGGTCAAGGTTCGGGACGAGGTATATTGTTAAATAAGGTAATGAAGCAGCATTGCGCTCAGCCAATAACATCTGTTAATTGTAATTAATTTGTTCAAGAAATGCCCCAATAATAATTTTGTTTTCAAAGAAATCGTTTTTAAGAAAAGAATCATTCCAATTGAAATAATATTTCCTATGTTTTTCCTCCCAGAATCAATTTATCAGGTTAATTATTGCACAGGGCCTAAGGTCAGCGATGCTGCCCTATTATTGTGGGTTTAAGGATTAATCTTCATTTCTCAATTTTTGTGTCGAGTTTACATTTGGGTCATTATTATTATATAATTTTTGTGGGGACCAAACATTTGGTTCGTTTTCATTATCACAGACTTTTCTTTTATTTTCGCTGGGAAGTCACACTTGGGGTCTATTCACATTAACATTTAATTATTGTCACTCAAAATTTTCTTAAATATTCACGGTGAGGTTACATACTGACTTTTTGATCACCCGGTATATTTTATCGCTGTACTTACAATTAAATATTACGATCGCGGACTCAATTGGATGGCATTCGGCAATGAGCGAAGTATACCGGACGTAGTCAGTCCCTTTGCACATGTCCGAACACACACACATACTTTATAAGCCCAATGCTCAAGGTGAACCTATCTAGCATCCCCTACTACTAAATGTAATACTCCCCCAATAACTGATTGCTGGTGATACGAAATATACTGACAGAGAATCAGCGATGGATAGACATGTCAAACAATACTGAGAGAAAATCATAGCATGTCTCATAATTATTTCCTGCGAGTGCTACCACTGTGTCTTAGAAAGAAGGGGCCTAATCGTCTTACAAACAGCTATATGATAAAAAACACGATCGCAGTGACTGTATTACTGTCACAAACAGTCTTGGTTCTACAGGTGCAGACAAGTACCCATGTTAAAAAAGACATACTGGCATTATAAATGGAGGTATGGCATTACCTCCAAATAGTTTTTCCAGACAAATTCCACAACACTGAATATCGATGGTGATCGCCGGAATGGATATTATCAGACCAACAGTGCGGTTCTACGTCACCCACGGTGCAACCTCGTAATAAAATTACAGAATTTAGAAAGTGATTCGGCTAAGGAGCGTGGTATGAAACCGGTATTTGCAACTTCCTCATGCCAACGCTAGGTATTTCTCCACTATTTGTAACGCATTCTCTGTCAATGCCCTGTCAGAGGTTCTGTGATATATCCACAGGGTATAGGCGAAGATTGATTGAGAAGGATCACAGACAGTAGATGGTGTGCTGATTGATGTCGTAAGAAATGTACACAGGCTTTTCAGATCTCCAGTGTTACGCTATCTGCTAGAAATGCTGTCTGGGATTTGGAATCAAGTCTCTTCATTCAACCACATACCTGCGTTGGACTCTATGGAGGAGTCCTTTAATGATAACAGCCGCTAGTGAATCACATTTCTGGCACTCTCATATCTCGAAACGAGCCACCTTTATTGACCCTATCTGCTAATTCCAACGTGGTTTTAGGTAGTCCCTATGCATCTTGCAACTGCTCCTCAGACTCTGCGCTACCATCCCTGCATCTTTGCGCATGTGATCATTCCAATTTTAAATCGGAACTGAGTAGTAGTCAGAGACAGCTATATCTACCACCTTCTGCAATCCGTGTAGAAACAAGCTGAGTTAGTGGGACGGTACTGTGTTTTGACCATTCGATGGAAACGGAAACATGATGTCGTAGCTCTGCCATCTGTGCACGATGTGTAAGGTCAGCACCAAATGAAACCCGCTCCGGCAACACGAGGTAGTATAAAAGGCAGTATGGGAACTGGGCGAAGTACGAGGATTTTGCTACTGCATTGTGATGCTTCTCGGAACTACACGCAGATACCGCAGTCCGAAGCAGACTCGCATCTCTCAGGGCTCATTCACCTCTATCACACCAACGTGCTATAATCGTTATTCTGTACCACACAACAGAGAAAAATTACGAACTATGAAAGCACCACTAACTTCATCCGATAGAGAACACAATACGATTTTTACCGCATCTCTTTCCTCCCATATATAAAAAACAAATAACGGATGCGTGGTTGCACTGAACACATGTGACAATACTATTAAATATGCAGGTATTGATCCACTTGTAACGCCGGAAATGCATATCCTGCTATTTCCATCTATTGCACTGCAAATTTTTTTCCTTATTTTGTTACCTGAAGATATAACATTTCTGTGACTTTATATATTGTAATTGTTTTACTGTTTATATATATATATATATATATATATATATATATATATATATATATATATGCATTTATGTTGGTTTGTTTTGTGAATATTATTTGTATTTATACGCTGGGTCTGGCCTACGGAAAACTATGCTATCGAACGAATACATCGATAGGTCGTGTGGAGAACAAAAGTGTTTAGGTTCTTTGGTAGTGTTAACTCTGTCGCGTGGAACGCGGGCAGAGGGAGAGTCTCGCTGGGGTGGTGCAGTGGAGCAGGTGTGTTGTGTGACGCTCCCTCGAGTTGCCGCGCTTTCGGGGTTGGGCAGCATGTAATTGCGCTCGACTTGCTATGATAGTTTCTGACACGGTGTCGCGGACGGGAAGCATTAGCTGGCGCACATCAAGAGCCCGTTTCGCCCGGTGATCGAGTCGAGAAGAAGGCGCGCCAACATCCAACTTCTGCAACAGCGACGGCCGACAATGAGTGACTGTCGCCACCTCCTCGATCGACGGCTTCAAACCCTCAATAAACCAACAAGGAAGACTGGAGGCACGTAAAGTTTTACAACTGTATGGCAGATCTCAGCTTTTAAATTTGTTGCATCACAAAATTACAGCAGCTTAGCATGAACTTATGTTGCTCATTGTCCCAATTGCATTGCCAAGCAGGGTCCCTTCCTTTTCCAAAATGAACCCGAGTGTCGTTGAAATTTAAACGCCAGCATTAAAGTAATAACATTCCATTTCACTGCTTTAATTTCAAAGTTCAGTTAAGGTATTCATAGCTGGCTACAATATTTAGACTACACAAGCACAAATTAAGAGTGCGATTTTTGTTAGCATATTTTAGCTTACCTGTGACTCCAGCTCAGCTTGGTACGTACTAAATTTTACTATTGTTAATTGTTCAGAATCATTTAATTCAAGTTCAAAGTTAAATCTCTTCTTTCTAAATTGCGTAGATTCAAGTAGCTTTTGAAATGATTGTTGAGGTAGTCCAAGACTAACCGTATTTTACTGAATTTCGATGTGCTTCAGAAAGAAAGCTCACTATTAACTTCAGTCACTAAATTAACTTTCGATTTTCCGGTTTTATTAATACTTTTGCTAAATTAAGTCAGAGTGTAGCGAAATTTATTACTTCTGACAAACTTTTAGTTTTCACACTACACGTGTCAACCTTCAGTTGCCACGCTTCTAGTGCTAATTATATGTGTAATAACCTTTCTTTTTCAGTTACTATAGTAACTGTCCATAGGACTGGCGACCGTAATTTCCCCCAAATCTCAAATATCTAATTACCGCTAGTTAATTGTTAACGTAACGGCCGCACATTTACTTTCTTTATTAACTTTACCCCTTTTCAAAATTAATTTACACCAGTTTCACTTGCATTTTTCCTTTCATTTAGATGTAACCCTTTCCTCCCTCTTTACCGACCGATTAACTTCGGTGACGATTGCTTTTCCCGAATTTCCATTAGGTACACGCGGTTTAATTTTTCACTGTCATTAAGGACGATATGTGAGGGGGAGGTTACACACTGCACAGACCAGTCATCACATGTAGTGTAGGGGTATTACCATATCCCACAGACTATACTGTAACTCGCAAGAGATGCTCCCTGTGTCCTGTCTCGTTGTTTGAAACATTGCTTTTTTTCTACTGTAACACGCTTTGTACACTGCCATACAATTCGGTTTTCCACTACGATTCTAAACTGACATTAACACGTTCCATGTTCTCATCCATTGCCTCTCAATGGGAAGTAGACGTAGCATGGTGTAAATCATGTTGTTACTACTGGTACCATAACACACCACACACACTGGATGATTTTAAATAAACGACAGCTACAACATAAGGAAACTGGAATAGTTTGGCGGCGTTATGGAGCGTTTCCAAACTGCTGTCCGAAGGTGATTGATGACCTCTACATTTAAACTCATCTGTCACAGTGATGGAATAGCTAATGGCTCTCTGTTCCATTTCGACTGATTCCAGTCATGTATGTGATCACTGTTTCGGTGCTAGCCATCCCCAGAAGGTGCGGCCCCTCCAACAAAATTCTTTCTCCATCTCAAACAAACGATGTCAGTCAAGCATTATGTGGTGACCAACAACATACCAATGGACAGATGGGATGGGAAAGACACCATCGGTGTACTGTAATAATAAGCATCACAGTTGATAGTGTGAACAATTTTAGCTATTTTACAGTAGTTTCAACACCGAGCAATGAAGCGACAGCACGTTTCCCAATTTCAGTATCATCGCTTAATTTCCATTCTCTACTTTGCAAATGCAGATAGATGACTGTGCAGTATATCCATTCACTGTTAATTCTCAAACATAAACATCATCAGAGTATACCAGACAGCGCTCTACATACAGGGCTATTACAAATGATTGAAGCGATTTCATAAATTCACCGTAGCTCCATTCATTGACGTATGGTCACGACACACTACAGATACGTAGAAAAACTCATAAAGTTTTGTTCGGCTGAAGCCGCACTTCAGGTTTCTGCCGCCAGAGCGCTCGAGAGCGCAGTGAGACAAAATGGCGACAGGAGCCGAGGAAGCGTATGTCGTGCTTGAAATGCACTCACATCAGTCAGTCATAACAGTGCAACGACATTTCAGGACGAAGTTCAACAAAGATCCACCATCTGCTAACTCCATTCGGCGATTGTATGCGCAGTTTAAAGCTTCTGGATGCCTCTGTAAGCGGAAATCAACGGGTCGGCCTGCAGTGAGCGAAGAAACGGTTGAACACGTGTATCTGGACATGCTGGAAAATTGGCTCATGCCACAACTGGAGACCGACAGCGCCGACTTCATCTTTCAACAGGATGCTGCTCCACCGCACTTCCATCATGATGTTCGGCATTTCTTAAACAGGAGATTGGAAAACCGATGGATCGGTCGTGGTGGAGATCATGATCAGCAACTCATGTCATGGCCTCCACGCTCTCCCGACTTAACCCCATGCGATTTCTTTCTGTGGCGTTATGTGAAAGATTCAGTGTTTAAACCTCCTCTACCAAGAAACGTGCCAGAACTGCGAGCTCGCATCAACGATGGTTTCGAACTCATTGATGGGCACATGCTGCGCCGAGTGTGGGAGGAACTTGATTATCGGCTTGATGTCTGCCGAATCACTAAAGGGGCACATATCGAACATTTGTGAATGCCTAAAAAAACTTTTTGAGTTTTTGTGTGTGCAAAGCATTGTGAAAATATCTCAAATAATAAAGTTATTGTAGAGCTGTGAAATCGCTTCAATCATTTGTAATAACCCTGTATTTATAGCACCTCGATTATAGTGCATAATCTACGATCTATCTCTATGCGGATGGGTGTCATAGAGGATTCTGGCAGTCTTAGGGTAAAATTAGAGACTGAACTCCCACCTCGCACTTTCTTCGACCTACCCACCCTGCAGCACCGTTACCAATTTAATTTGCAGCTGACCGTAAGTAGACCGCTACATTCTACATCTTATGAATGAATGGACATTGCTGAGACCTCGCCCATCCAAGTGCACAAGATTTCTCCAAATGCTCCCATGTAGAGGAGGTTAGCACCCCTTGTCGGTGTATGGTAACAGGTTTGAACGTTTTGTAATACCAGACGATTAAGAAGAACAAGAAACGGGTGATTTTTATGCTTGATGGAGCTCCAGATGGATGGAGTTCCAAGCATTCTACGTAAATCAACTACGCTATCAATTTTAAAGTGTTGTTCTATTGTCTAGGATCAGCACTCCTAGGGCTACACGGTTCTGCACTTAAAACAGGCTATAATGTTAAATCGCTTCAGTTTGTGACCTATCAGTCGCGTGGAAGGCAGCACTGTTAATATCTCACTGTAAGAATTGTATTTCCAGCGCATGAGATAATGCTTCTTGCAGGTTTCTCTACGATAAACTATGGCAACAAACTGTAAAATGAAAAAACTACGTCCTTAAAACAGCGGCTCTATGAGATACAAGCGCAATATAGCTTTCCAGAGATGTATAGCTTCCACTGCTCACATACAATCACGGTTCAGATATTATACTATGTCCAAATCAGTCCTATATAAAATGACCGTTAATAATGGAGAGTACCTCTTACAAGGAATCAGATAAACGCAAAGCAGCAGCGTCCGATATGTGAAATTACACGTCATGCCACCACTAACTTTAATACATCATATTTCATGTTTGTGCTATTTTTTATCACAGAGATATGTGGCCTTCCTTTGTTTTTTTTTTTAAATGGAACCCTATGTTAAATTATAGAGTAACATGATGGGCTTGAAATGACGGTTTCAAATATGTGTATATCATAATATTTAGGCGAATAGTTTTTGTGACAAAGATATGTTCTCGTATCTTGTTCGTCCTTCGAAGCGGCGTTGTCCAATGCGACTTTTTCTGTTGTGTAGAGTACATGGTAAACGTCGCGAGTCCGTCCTTCCACAAACACGCCCATTTACCCGACAATAGGAATACATACTGCGATATTTTGCACAAAAATTAACTGATGATGTCGCGCAAATATTATTCAGTTATTTGGCAACTGTGATACCAAAGTAGTAGACAACATACAGCATTAAAATACTACAAGATTTTAATACATTTTAAGTAAGTGCGGCATCGTCGGTAATGTCATTGTGGGGCCTTAAGTCATTCCGAGTATACTAAATGGCAATAACTATGCACAGTTCCTGCGAAACGTTCTGCCCATTTTGCTGGAAGACGTACCACTAACTACGCATTAGTTCATGTGGTTTCAACATGACGGCTGTCCTGTTCACTCTTCCCGTGTGGCTACAGAGCTGTTAAATGAAAAGTTGCTTGGTTGCTTGATAGGACGACGTGCTGAAGTGAAGTGGCCAGCCTGGTCTCCTGATTTGACCCCTCTTGATTTTTTCTGTGAGCAGCAATCAAACATAAAGTGTATGCTCAAATACCAACTACGCCAGACGGTATGAATCAACGTATCATCGAAGCGTGCGCTGATATCTCACGTGACACCCTCGCAGCCGTTCACAAATCATTCGAACGGCGACTAATGTGCATTGCAGCAGATAGAAAGCATTTTGAGCACATGCTTCAGTAAAGTTTTGTATCATGTACAGTATGTTTATTTCATCTTTGTGTGTATTTGCTTCGTATTGTGATCAATAGTACACATTTTCAAATAAAAAACAAATACATACGAAATAATTGTGACCAATGAGGGCTTCCTCATTTACATTTGTATTTCTGTCACTCAAAATGTATTAACAAAAAAATGGTTCAAATGGCACTGAGCACTATGGGACTTAACTTCTGAGGTCATCAGTCCCCTAGAACTTAGAACTACTTAAACCTAACTAACCTAAGGACATCACACACATCCATGCCCGAGGCAGGATTCGAACCTGCGACCGTAGCGGTCGCGCGGTTCCAGACTGTAGCGCCTAGAACCGCTCGGCCACCTCGGCCGGCAATGTATTAACATCTGATAGTATTTTAGTATTGTATGTTGTCTACAATTGTGGTATCACAGTTGCCAAATAACTGAATAACATTTGCGCGACATCATCAGTTAATTTTTGCGCAAAATATCGCGGTAGGTATTACTATTGTCGAGTCAATGGGCGTGTTAGTGTAAGGACAGACTCGCGATGTTTACCATGTGCTCTACACAACAGGAAAGGTGGCATTGGACAACGCCGCTTCGAAGGACGAACAAGATACGAGAACATATCTTTGTCTCAAAAACTATTCACCTGAATATTATGGTATACACATATTTGAAACCGTCATTTCAAGCCCATCATGTTACACTAAAATTTAACATAGGGTTCCATTTAAAAAAACCAAAGATGGCATCATATCTCTGTAATAAAAAATTGCACAAACATGAAATGTGATGTATTCAGGTAGCCCCAGTCCCTGCAATTCACTGTCCAGACGGCATCTTTGTATCTATTACGGTTGGGGAGATACAAGGGGTGTTATGACTTAGCTGCCTCACCTAGTATAGTGTAGTTTCGAACGGACAAGGGACCGGTACGAACGGTGATTCGATCTGCTCCCCAGGAAGTACCACTGAGGTCACGTAGGACATGGAGCGTACATACAGCGGGCTGCCAGGTAAGACAAGTGGGAGGACCAAGAAAGTTTCCTATCGTGCATGAGCCCCAGGAATTTCGTAGATTAAACGAATGGAAGAGCAACAAGCCCAAGATGTAAAGACGGCGGAGGAAACCAATTGCGCCTCCGGAAATTCGTTCAAAGGGTTTTGTCAGTGGAAAAAGAAAGCCATTGTCAATGCTCCATGAGTAAAGACGATCGAGACATCGCTGAAGACGCCGCCAATGAGACAAGTCCGTGGAGAACTGCAATAGATGGCAAAAACGTCAGTGAAAAGGGACCCGGAGACGCCTGGCGGAAGACAGGCCATTATAGGGTTTAAACATCTATTGGTACTGCCATCGTCTAATGATTTTATTGTTATATCTTACAGGTGGCGTGATTATCCAGTTGTGGTAGCTGTACTGCCATACCTCGATCGTTAACGTTGTTGTATATGAGATTTTTTGTTGGCTAAGGCCTTCTTGTTCTGTTCACTAGTTTTTGTACTTCTGGCAAAGTAGACCAGATAGAACGAGCAATGCAAATGTTAAACATAACACTGAAGTGACTAATCGTGAATACCTTGGAGGAAATAGAAATTTACACACACACGCACACTACTGATGAACATATTAAACGAAAGAACAGATCGTAAACAGAAACACTATACTGCAAATGTTATTAATATCTTGAATGCAGATAACGGACAAACGTACACAGCCAACAATATTCTACAAGTAAAGATAAAATTGACAGCAAGGATCAAATCACTAATGCATAGAAACTCGTAGATTAATAAATTAAAACAAAACCGTATGTCACTGCTGATGTCCTGTCGAGTACAGCTGCCAAAAGTACCAAAACTAATAAACAGAACAAAAAGGCCATAGTCAGCAAAATACCTCGTCCACAACAACGTTGATAATCGAAATGTGACGGTATACATGTGAAACGTCCCCTTAGAAAAATTTATGAATTACTGTGCTGATAAACCTCTTACGTTACTTGATCTTCAAACAGCTGAACAGAACTGAACGTACTCAGACATTTCTCCCTTTACTTATTCTGATCAACACTAAACTGACACACAATATTTTTGGCGCAACGCAATCTGGCATTCAAAAATCCCTAAAAAAGAATGGCCCTGTCTAACAATAACCTATCCCTTTCATGAATCACTTACCTCACAAAAATCTTCGTTACTCGAACTACTGCAATACAGCGAGCGCCAATACTGCCAGCTAAATAAAAGACTAACTACTGAAGGCACTGACTACTGATAGGCATAGTTAGCAAATGAAAGATTTTGATAAAGAACAAACAATTTATTTACCTTAATAGTGTTCAAAAGTCATAATATATATATCATAATATATATATCATGACATCCAGTCTTACAAATTTACTCTCTCTGATGGACACACGTCCAGATCATTCGCTCTCAAAACTCCGCCATCTCACTCCCCACATCCACCACTGCTGGCGGCTCACCTCCAACTGCGCAACGCTATGCGCTGTTCACAGCCAACTGCCCAATACTACAATAGTAAATTCCAACAAAGTAGACTTGGCCACTGTTTCTATGTTTCGATACAGTGTATCGATTCGTGGAACTGTTTCAGTCTTTCGGAACGGCTGTGGTTCACTGTTTCGAAACGGTGGTGTTTCATTCCGCCCCTGTCTCGGATAACCGGACCAGATTCGATCTCGAGCCAGACACAGAAACTGTATAGTTGTTTCAAATTAAGGCTGTTTCAGTCCACCTGTGCTTGGAACGGACTAATTGTATCGAAACAGTGATGTTTCATTCCGCTCTGTGTCGGACGAGATTCGGGTTCGGCACAGGTACTGAAACACAATATACCACTTCGTGAAACACTTTCAAGAGTGTCGAAATCTTTTTGACAAGCAATAGCATGAAGCTTAAGATATCCGAAAATAAAGCTTCGTTTCTAGCTGACTGTCCTATCCCGAAATGGCGTAACATCTGCTTTATAAACACTAACCAAACAATAAAACAACGCATACTATTCACATTCAAAATAATAAATATGTGAAAATCATTCAGTTAAATTACACTTTTTTTATAACATACGCTTCTCTGTTCATGTACAGTAATCGTATTAAGAAACGCAAGTAAGCCTACAACATTGTGAATAAAGAAAAGGCGTAGAGTGACAGTTATTAGACATATATACAAATTTGATGTAGGTATAATTGCAAGCAATCTGTTTGACATATCACTGATAGTGTAATGGTGAACGGGAAGGGCTGGGAAGCATGGTGAATTTATAGTAACGGTTCGAAACACCTTGAAAGACAAAATTTTTTTCTGTTATATTTTGTTATTTATTCGAATTATTTGGCATGATTTGTAAGGCTATAATCACTGTGCCTAGTATCCACAATGATTCCCTTTGTGTGCATGGAAATTAGCAGGATGGGTATATTACCCATACTAACGGAATGTGGGAATCCCAGTAGCATATCCGTTGTTTCTGCAGTTTGCTCCCACCTCCAGTTCCGTTCGTGGTGGTTCTTCTGTCTTCAGGTATGGCTGTTCTCAGCCAATTGAAATGTATGAAAGTCACACGACACGAAAGCAGCGCATTTGCTGCATGAAATACGAAACTGCCAAGACGCCTAAGTGATAGTTTCATACTTCCTGCGATATGATTAGCGCTCTCGCATCTCATTCATGTTTATATGGACATACATATACAGTAGACATTCAAGATGATAAAATGTGTAGGTTTATTAAATTACAGAACACAAACTGTTTCACTGTTTCGAAACAGCGTATCGAAACATTACATTGTACTGTTTCATTTGTTTCGAAACAGTTACGTGTTTCAGTTTGCCCATCTCTACAACAAAGCAAACCAGCCACAGACTGCACACAGCACAGCCAGTGATTTTGATACAGAGCGCTACGTGGCGTTACCAATATAAAAACCCAAACAACCTACTTACATATGCCGCAATCATGTAATCACGCCACCTATATGACATAATAATCAATTAATTAGACGGTGACAGCACCAATTGATGTTTTACGGACGTAAGTACTATTCTATAGTCACCAAACACTGCCAATTGCTACCCGTAAGAAAAGAATCAACATTTTACGAAATCAGGTGTTATTCGTAGGCAGCTAGAAAATGGCACTGTAGTCGAAATAGGCCTATCACAAGCCAATAAAGCACTAAATACTTTAAAGATGGCAGCGATTTGGATTTCTTTACTTATAGTGGATTAAAAAGTTACACAAAAGATAAACTTATAGAAGGGAATATTTACTATGTAATTGACCTACTTCCCTGTGGCCATGGTAATACAAAAAATAAAGAGCAAAACAGTTGTGAGTAAGCAGACAGAGTATTGTAGCAGTTACATGAATAAGTTTACTTGCGTAAGCGCAAAATCAAGTGCAGCTAAATACTGTGTACGTGTGCGTATAGCATGAAAATGAACGTTATAGAACTGATTTGCTATGGATACCGCGAGGAACTGCACTATTCATCAACTTTTCGTTATGGATACAGCCAACCGATGTATTCTCCGCAAAGCCTACCTTCATTATACAGTAGTCTTAAATGAAGTGTGGAAGATGTCCGAACGACAGGGTGTTGACGTACTAGTGCATGTCTTAAAACTTTGAAATACTGGTTAGTAATCTAATGTAAACCGACGTAGGTCATGCTAAGAGTTGTAATTTTTTATACTATCGCCTGATTATATGATGATATCGACAGGAAGTGCAAAATGGCTAAGCAGGGATGGCTAGAGGACAAATGTAAGGATGTAGAGGCTTGTCCCACTAGGGGTAAGATAGATACTGCCTACAGGAAAATTAAAGAGGCCTTTGGAGAGAAGAGAACCACTTTTATGAATATCAAGAGCTCAGATGGCAACCCAGTTCTAAGCAAAGAAGGGAAGGCAGAAAGGTGGAAGGAGTATATAGAGGGTTTATACAAGGGCGATGTACTTGAGGACAATATTACGGAAATGGAAGAGGATGTAGGTGAAGACGAAATGGGAGATAAGATACTGCGTGAAGAGTTTGACAGAGCACTCAAAGACCTGAGTCGAAACAAGGCCCCGGGAGTAGACAACTTTCCATTAGAACAAATGATGGCCTCGGGTGAGCACGATGTATGAGACAGGCGAAATACCCTCAGACTTCAAGAAGAATGTAATAATTCCAATCCCAAAGAAAGCTGGTGTTGACAGATGTGAAAATTACCGAACTATCAGTTTAATAAGTCACAGCTGCAAAATACTAACGCGAATTCTTTACAGACGAATGGAAAAACTAGTAGAAGCGGACCTCGGGGAAGATCAGTTTGGATTCCGTAGAAATGTTGGAACATGTGAGGCAATACTAACCTTACGACTTATCTTAGAAGAAAGATTAAGAAAAGGCAAACCTACGTTTCTAGCATTTTTAGACTTAGAGAAAGCTTTTGACAATGTTAACTGGAATACTCTCTTTCAAATTCTGAAGGTGGCAGGAGGTAAAATACAGGGAGCGAAAGGCTATTTACAATTTGTACAGAAACCAGATGGCAGTTATAAGAGTCGAGGGGCATGAAAGGGAAGCAGTGGTTGGGAAGGGAGTGAGACAGGGTTGTAGCCTCTCTCCGATGTTATTCAATCTGTATATTGAGCAAGCAGTAAAGGAAACAAAAGAAAAATTCGGAGTAGGTATTAAAATTCATGGAGAAGAAGTAAAAACTTTGAGGTTCGCCGATGACATTGTAATTCTGTCAGAGACAGCAAAGGACTTGGAAGAGCAGTTGAACGGAATGGACAGTGTCTTGAAAGGAGGATATAAGATGAACATCAACAAAAGCAAAACGAGGATAATGGAATGTAGTCAAATTAAATAGGGTGATGCTGGGGGAATTAGATTAGGAAATGAGACACTTAAAGTAGTAAAGGAGTTTTGATATTTAGGGAGTAAAATAACTGATGATGGTCGAAGTAGAGAGGATATAAAATGTAGACTGGCAATGGCAAGGAAAGTGTTTCTGAAGAAGAGAAATTTGTTAACATCGAGTATAGATTTAAGTGTCAGGAAGTCGTTTCTGAAAGTATTTGTATGGAGTGTAGCCATGTATGGAAGTGAAACATGGACGATAACTAGTTTGGACAGGAAGAGAATAGAAGCTTTCGAAATGTGGTGCCACAGAAGAATGCTGAAGATAAGGCGGGTAGATCACGTAACTAATGAGGAGGTATTGAGTAGGATTGGGGAGAAGAGAAGTTTGTGGCACAACTTGACTAGAAGAAGGGATCGGTTGGTAGGACATGTTTTGAGGCATCAAGGGATCACAAATTTAGCATTGGAGGGCACCGTGGAGGGTAAAAATCGTAGAGGGAGACCAAGAGATGAATACACTAAGCAGATTCAGAAGGATGTAGGTTGCAGTAGGTACTGGGAGATGAAGAAGCTTGCACAGGATAGAGTAGCATGGAGAGCTGCATCAAACCAGTCTCAGGACTGAAGACCACAACAACAACAACAACGCCTTATTATGCACTTCTCGTATTTTTTAGCGTTGATAATGGCTAGTTATTAGCCTAAATCTAGATTTGCTGTAATAAAGCCTGAAAGGAAAGGACGACTGATTGGTGTTCTCCATCGTTCTGAGAGTCATATCACAGTCATTGAGAGCATTCCACATTCTTAATGGAAGGTAGTTTGATGAACTAAATTTCCGTCGTTTCCGCCAGGACCTGCTGCACTTGGCCAAGATAATGCTCCTCTAACGGCCCCATCCGGTGATGAGCCTGCTGTGGCTCGAAAACTAGTGAATGGTACAGAAAATTAATCTTATCAAAAACTAAAAGAAAAAGAAGCGACTGGTTCTATATCTGTACCCAAGTAAATCGCCAACTGTATAGAGTTCTCAAGATTTGCGATATGATACGGTAACGTTTCAAATAGTTCATACTTCACTACTGACGATGAACGGCAGTACAGTATCATGATGCAGGAACTGCATGTGTTATACCTCCTTTAACAGGTATGAGTGTGTAGAGAACTGCAACCCGCAACGTGCTAAAGCTGTATTGTGTTTCCCGTCAGGGTGAAGAGCCAAATTTTAGCACAAGTGGATTGGAAAATAAAAGTTTACACCTGAAATTAATTTTTATTGTCTATGGTGGCCCATAAGCATACATCTGCGGTTATGTCGCAACCGGCTCGTCTGCGGAACCATGTTTTCTGGATCATATTTCGTTTGTTGTCGTGTATTTTCCCCTGTGTCAGCATTTGCTATGAATTATGCCCAGCCTGTACATTTCTAGCAACAATAAAAAAAAAAGCGAATGTGAGACCCATAAGCCGGCCGCTGTGGCCGAGCGCTTCTAGGCGCTTGAGTCCTGAACCGCGCTGCTACTACGGTCATAGGTTCGAATCCTGCCTCGGGAATGGATGTGTGTGATGTCCTTAGGTTAGTTAGGTTTAAGTAGTTTTAAGTCTAGGGGACTGATGACCTCAGCTGTTAACTGCCGTAGTGCTTAGAGCCGTTTGAACCATTTGACACCCATACTACCAACAAAGAACTGCGCGTCGCCTCTGTTTGAAAGTTTGAAAGAAAACGATACGAGAATCTCGCGTACCAACAGAGTTGCCACTTTACAACGTTCTACAATGATTTGCATAAATTTTCCAGCTATGTCAATCCAGTCTCATTTATTCTGGATCGCGAAGCTGAAATAGAACGTTGTATTATCTTTGCGGCTGATAGGTAACATGCATTTTAATGAACATGGATCTACGCTCGGCTGTGACGCATTGAGGAAGGCGTCTCTTAGTGCAAACAACACATCCGGGCGACAGACCATAGGTCGCGCTGGCCAAAGGACGAACAGTCTCCTCTGTGCTTCCGAGAGCGATAGGACCGCGGCCCGCCTGTCATGGTTGAGGGAAAAATGAAGAACACGACGCAGGGTATGTACCCCATTTAACGCACAGCAATTCGTAATGCTCTTCATTAACAATGGACTAGTATCCAGTCTGTAAGATATCTTTTGTATTGGGAAACTTGACTGTTGCTGTTATTGGCCTGTTCACTCGCTGAACATTTAGTACCAGCGTTTCTTTTAGAGTAGCATTTATTTTAATTCTGCCGCGTATAGTGCTTTCCGGTAAAACAACCATGTCGTATTGTCGTAATTATGCATTACGAGACACTGCTCTTTTTGTTGTAGTGACTCCATGTCATGTTGTGCACCTTTTGCAGTTTGAATATTCTTATACAGGTTATTTCAGAAGTGATGGTCAATTCTCTGGGATATGACAGGAATGATCAATTGAAAGAAAAAAGTCGAGTAAACATGGGCTCTGAAACACATACCTTAAGAACTATGTGCAATTCTTCATCTCCGATACTGTGAAACATATCTCTTCTGCTGCAAGCTCTTTGCTTTCCACATTTTGGGAAGTGGTAATATGGACCGAAACAAGAAAAACATGTCCAGTAAACAAGTGCTCTGAAATGCATACCTTAAAAGTTATGAGCACTTGTCATTAGAAGAGTTGTGTTTCAAAGTAGCGAAGATGAACAAGTGCTCATAGCATTTTACAGCATGTGTTTACTGGACATTTTTTTCTTGTTTTGGTCCATACTATAGTTCCCAAGATATGGGAAGCAAAGAGCTTGCAGTAGAAAGAATTTGTTTCGCAGTATCGAAAATCAAGAATTGCTCATAGCTCTTAAGATGAGCGGTTTAGAGCCCGTGTTTACTTAACTTTTGTTTAAGTACCTTTTTTGTCAGGAATGATCATTCCTGTCATATCCTTGAATATCGACCATCGCGTCTGAAACACCCTGTATACAGTTTCACATCCTGTTCCTCTTTTCTTTTCTTCCCAAAACTTTTTCATTAATTCACTGTGTTTTTCCTTCCTCCCTTCCATATTTTCCCCTGTTGCTTCTTTTCCTGGGATTTTTTCAGTTTTCTTATTACCTGATCTTAGTTCTGATTTGTTTTCTGTTCTTAACTTCGTCTTGTGAGATTTCCCGTCTTTCCAGATTCTTTTGTTGGTTTCACTCAACTCTTCTTTGATTTACTTGCATTAATAATGTTCAAAATTGTAGTTAGCTAGTCTGTTTTCATCCATTCTCCATGGGTGTCCGTAGAACTGTAGCTGTTTTTTCTAATTTCATCGATTCTGTCTGTGTTTTCGTAGAGTTCCTTTGTAGTACTGACCCAAGTTCCGCCTCGGAGAACAGCCCCATGGATTTTTCTAAGAATTTTCCGTTCTTTTTCCTCGACGTCATGCTTTTTTGTCATGTGGTTTCTGTTGCGTATAACACTTCTGATGAAACAAAAGTCTTTTGACGTAATTTTGCATTAAAAGATATTGCTCTTTTGTTGTAGAGATTCCATGTCAGTTTCTACGCCTTTTGTAGTTCGAATATGCTTTCTGTGTTGGAGGTTGTATCCAGTGCTGTGGTTTGGATAGTTTCTCATATACTCTTGACTTGAGCGACCTGCGAGAGTTTCCCTGGTTGTGTTTTCAGTGGGATTTTTCCTCTTGATTTGGTGTCGGTATGTTGAGATTTTTCATACGAAATTTGGAGTCTAGTTTTTCAGCTTTCATACAGTTTGTGTAGTACTACTTTGCCTTCATCTTTGTTGTTCGTTAATGTAGCCAATTCATCTGCAAAGGCCAAGCATTTCACAGTCTTTCTTTTTCCTTTCTCCTTTCCATTTTGTACTTGTTTCCCACATTCTCTGGTTACTTGTTTCCAATAAGACGTTGAACAAGAATGACCGATGAGTCAACTCTTTGTTGGACTCCTGTGTAAATTTCGAATAAATTTGAGATTTTTTCCCCATGAAATTCACTTTTGAGGTGATTCCCTACATTTTTTCCCGGATTATGGTCCTGGTCTTTCTATTAGTTCCTGCTTGTTCTAGACTATTAAACACGGTTTGTCTGTCAACAAAATTGTGAAATCCACAAATGTGACTGTAGTGTTCGGGTGTCATATGAATCCCGCCTGATTCTCGGTAATCTGTGGGTCCGCTTGCTGCAACGCTTTAGAGAGAATTTTATAATTTACTGGAAGGAGTGAGGTTACCCTATAATTGTAAGGGTCTGTATTGTCTTATTTCTTATGAAATTGGTGTATCAATGTCCTTTTCCATTGTTTTGGGACTTTCTCTATTTTGCAGACATCTGATATTCTATGAATTTTTGTATATGGTGTAAACAATAACTGTTCACAACGTACTGAAACAGTTTACAGGAAGTCGAAACAAACAATTTGATATAGGACACTCGTGATCTGTCAAGTCGGGAACATACCCCAAATTGGCCTACAAAAGCCAACTATCCTACAGTGGATATCCAGCCCCCACACGAACCGCTCCCCCCTCCCCCGGTCCTGGTTAGCATTTTTAGTAACTTATTCACGACAGTACCTCCTACCACTGTACAAAAGTTGGTGGACATGCGAATTATTTCCCACATTCGACCATTCTTGTCGTCATTGACTGAGCTATTATGCCACGACTATTTCTTTAACGTTATTAATTTAAACTTTATCACGAATATGCCACGGCTATTTCTTTAACGTTATTAATTTAAACTTTACCGTGAGTAATGAAATAAAACAGACCTTAGTCAACGTTATGCAAAATCTGAATACGTTTACAATTCGACTCGAACTTAACGCTTACAAGCGTACTAATTTCGTAGTGAAAATGAAATGATTTTTTTTTTTTCGCATGGCATTATTGGTTGAGAGACCCAGCCTTGGGTGGAACGACCGCGTGGTGCAAGTCTTCTATTCGTATTAAGCTGGACTATGCGGCGAACTGACTGCATTGCTTCAATTACGATGAGAAAAATATCTTTTGAAAATATTTAATACTAGTTTTCCGTTTTCGGTAACACTCCATCGGCTAAAAAGTATCGCAGCTTCGCTCCTTCGCACATGAACCGGTTTGGATTCTTACTACCGTGAAATTATAGTCTCTACACAATAGCGACAAAATATTTTCTTGGAGTAACTGGTTGATCGAGCGTAATGTTGTCCTCTCACCGCATACTAATATTCTTTTTGTTAATTTTATTGCCTTCAGAGGTTGTAAATTCGTTATTTAAATCTTCTAAGTGCGATGTAATTCCGTTTATAGAGAGAGAAGAGATCGTAAAACCACTTCCCATTAATGCTTAAGTTCGAAACAGCTCGGTTGTGAAAAACAATAACCTGTCGAATCTAAGATCGATAATTTACATCTGCCATTTGACTATTAGTCTCTTAATTTTTTCCGTAAAAATATTTCTTGTAGATGTGATTTGATAAATCTATTATGATCACGCTGTATAAAATAATTCTAATTAGCCTTTATTATTTCTATTTTCCTAACCACCTTTAGAGATATTTACAACACTGAGTAAACTTTGATTCACGGTCCAGAGACGCTACTCTTCACAGCTATTTTTCATATTTCACGTAACTGTTTTGTGAATGACTTCTACAAATCAATCAGCATTAAAACTCGTCTTGCAATTCAGACCAGTACATTTTCTTTTAAATAAACTGCTTGAACGCTTGTCCATTGTAATAAAATTTACGTAAAGTAAATAATATTTTCCTTAATGAAGATCTAAGTCGCTGACGTACTCTACTGTTCAAGACACGTACACAACGCCAAAATACTGTCCTCCTTTTATTGTGCATACCGTGACAGATGTTAGAGCTAATAAGACATTAAAGAAACAGATATAATATTCTGTATTTTTGATTCAAGTTTTGTCGACAAAATACGGAGTCTCTCTTGACAATGCAATCCAGGAAATTTTGCTGGCGACGACTCAGGCTTTACTCCTTCAGCGACCCGCACTGCTGCACGCCGCGTTAGTTGGTCATGAACTTGGTTGTTCATCAAACAGGGAAAGGAAAAATAAACATTTTTCAGCATTTTTAATACAGTTAATCAGGACACACCCTGCTATCTGACAGTTAATATTTCTTGCTTACATGACGTCGCTTAAGCGGGAAAATAAAACGGTGCTGCGTATCACAATCGGAAGCACTGCAGCTGACAAACAAAACGATTTAACTGTTACTTTCATGCTGTTAAAATTCAACAAACTGGGAGGTGAAATTTACACAAAAATCAGTGGCGTAAATAACCCAGTCAATGAAGCCCACAAAGGGCTGAACATGACAAATCATTCGTATAGTTACAAAGTTTTGTGCTGTAGTTGGAGGGAGTGTCATAAACAACATTCTGAAAATTCTGACTGGTGGTGGAGGGGGGATTGAGTGTCGGGTTAGGGGTGCATTTGAAGATTACTTTTCCGCATTATTCTTGAATAAATCGAAAACCGCGCGCTCTAACGAAAACGCACCCTGTTACAAAATTACACTACATTAAATTTTCTTCTAAAAACGTCCTATTCTTTTTTTCTCTAGGAATAATAGTTAGCGCGAACAGAGCGAGAGAATATTGGAAAACGTCGCTCGATGCACATGCTTTGTAGCTTAGTTGGTTTTTGTAGGCCAATTTGAGGCAGTTTCCCAATTCGGTGGACCAAAATTGTACTATATTAAATTATTTGTCTCCGCGACCTTTACACAACTGTGGTACGTTGTAAATAGCTATCATTTGATGTGAGAGCCGCCAGGCGCGTTTTCTCTAGTGTTTCGGCAAACGTTTGCAATTTCTTTTTTGGTACGTGTGGCTGGGGTTGCCAACGGTCTTGCCGCAATGGTAACACCGGTTCCCGTCAGATCACCGAAGTTAAGCGCTGTCGGGCTGGGCTAGCATTTGGATGGGTGACCATCCTGTCTGCCGAGTGCTGTTGGCGACCGGGGTGCAATCAGCCCTTGTGAGGCAAAGTGAGCAGCTACCTGATTGAAAAGTGAGGCTCCGGTCTCGTAAAACTGACATACGGCTAGGAGAGCGGTGTGCTGACCACATGCACCTCCAGATCCTCATCCAGTGATGCCTGTGGGCTGAGGATGACGCGGCGGCCGGTCGGCACCAGTGGGCCTTTCAAGGCCTGCTCGGAGGGGGAGTAGCCGGAGTGAGCCCGAACAACCCAGTGTGGACGAAACGCGTCGGTTTGACTCCCGTTACAAACAAAATGGTTTTTAAAGTGGAATTTTGTGTGCCTTTTCGATAGAGCGCCCCCAATTTGATATTCGTTATATCGGTGTGTGTGAAGAGAAAGAGTAAAACGCGAAGAATAACTAATATCACCCTGGCCCACGTCGATTACAATCGCCATAGCAACAGGACAATATACACATAACGGACGTGTAAACAATTTTACTCCTTTTTCTCGTTAAATATCCGTTCACGTTCATTGATTCTGCTTTCTCTGTCTGTCAATGGTTTTTTAATCAGATGTGATAGCCAATTAGCGCAGGCGTTTTTACCACGTTCGCCTCTATATTGATACTACGTAAACAACAGCATTTCTAAATAAAAGTAAATAGATTCATTTAGAAGTTAAACGAAGTAATCATAGTGCAGACATATGTCGGCTTCCTGTTTAAACTTGCGTGAATTTTATGTTAAATAGTAGCAGTCCAAGAATAATGCGTCTCTTTAAAGTGTTGTTCAAGAGTCGAATTGATTCTGCATGTAATTTGAATGCAGTGACGTTTCGCTTACAGGTGACAATACAGTGATCGTATCTGAAAAAGATTCCCGCATCTATAAAATTTTGTAGTATAAGAAATTCTTCAACATGATGTAGAATTTATGGGTCGAACAGAACAAGCAAATATACATGATTCAGTCTATTCACGAGAAAGTGGACGCACCGTTGAAAATGTTTGTCAATAGCGCTTACCATATCAACACAGAGCGAAAAATGTAGTAGCAGGATCCTAGCTTAAGTGGCCTTTTCCGCAAGCTACTTTTACTGGTCATTAGCGTCTTTTGCGGAAGTAGTTGTACTGTTAAAGACGCCTTTGTTAATAAGGATTCGAATATCTGTAATAACAGAATGATGACAGTTATTTCTTCAGCTCAAGGTAAGTAAGATAGTTCAGATATTCAGATCTTATTCTGGAGATAAACTTTCCTTCTCACATCAACGGCCGGCCGCGGTGGTCTCGCGGTTCTAGGCGCGCAGTCCGGAACCGTGCGACTGCTACGGTCGCAGGTTCGAATCCTGCCTCGGGCATGGACGTGTGTGATATCCTCAGGTTAGTTAGGCTTAAGTAGTTCTAAGTTCTAGGGGACTGATGACCACAGCTGTTAAGTCCCATAGTGCTCAGAGCCATTTGAACCATTTGAATCACATCAACGATTCGAGCAATTCGTGAAAGTCTGACG
The DNA here is from genome assembly GCF_023864345.2 of Schistocerca serialis cubense. Lineage (NCBI taxonomy): Eukaryota > Metazoa > Arthropoda > Insecta > Orthoptera > Acrididae > Schistocerca > Schistocerca serialis. Next base: position 1,203,277,809 of record NC_064638.1, on the reverse strand, counting down.
TGGAGAAACTCCCGCACAGAGCCAGGTCTGAGTGGTATGGTCACGTTTTACGTACAGTCTACCATATTTATTACTGCACCGTACAGTTGGCTCAATGATAATTTCTTCCTATTTTTGTGTGTTTATTTTACGTGGCTAGATTATGACTTTTCAGGCCCTCTCTCTTATTTCTTTTAAGAGTCTCATTATAATTAACATTTCAGTATGCATAATACCGGCTTTTCGTTGTATGGTACTGCCCTCCTTCCACTCCACCCACGGCCATAACCGGTTTAATAGTGAAGCTCCAAAGAACAGCAATGTATCTGGTTACGGGTTCGTTTAAGAAGTCCGAAGTCGTCATGGAGTTTATCATCGACATGCTCAGACAATACAAGAGAGGTGTTTTCGCAACAGAGTTATTTACTCGTACAATTCCGAAAGCATATGTTCCAAGAAGTCAGAGAACACCTTACTGCGCAGCAGGAACGAATGGAAAAGGAAAGTGGGAAAGCATTCTCACGACACACCGTAAAGTGAATTATCTTGTGTAAATACAGACGTGGCTGTACAGAGCTCTGGAAACCGCTTTCATAATACCAGAATGCAGCCACAAATTTAAATTGCTCCTCTTTCATACCCACTACTCTCTAACCATACTCATACACCCCAACCCCACTTCAAACCTACTGCTCCTAACGTATGGTTATCCAAGCATAAGACGCTTCTCCTTATCCTCTTGGCAAACATGATTCATCTGTTGAGTGTGTACTAAGACGAGATAACAAGACAGACGACGCTGCGACCGCTCTCCTTAAGCTCCAAGTACAAGATAGGGAGGCTTGGGCGGATTAGCCGTTGCTCACTGTAAACGGAATGAAGCTCAACTCTCTGAACGTCTTAACTTCCGGAATGTTAGGTTTAGACACGCGATATCTGTATCACTAAATAATGGCCGTTCACATACGGGAATGACAGTTTAAATAAACTGATATACTAACATTCATAGGAGAGCTTCCGTTACTAGTCATACTGATTGACACAGTAAGTTCACAGTTCCGCATCTGCCTACAGGTTCCGACCTGTCTTTAGCCAATCCCACAAGGGAAACCCCATCGCAGCCACCTCAGATTTAGTGGTAAGATGGCCCACTGGATCGCCCGTCAAAAACTGAACAGACATGAAGCATGAAAACCGAAAGAAAGTGTACTGAACTGTGAAAAAAAAAAAACGGTCAAGTTCAACAAGGGCAACACTGAGTGAAGACGAAATGCCGCGGCGTCGTAGGTAAGTGGTCATGCTGTTGGACTGTAACACGAATGAGCCGTATTCAAAATTCCCTCGTACCTTTTTTTTCCCACAACATTATGAACTGTCCGTCCCGTCATCGAAATGTTTGTTGTCTTTCTGTAGACTCGGCAGTAAAAATGAAATGATCGTATGGCGTTGTTGGCCGGGAGGCCCAATTCGGGGGAGTTCGGCCGCCGTATTACAAGTCCCTTTTAGGTGGCGCCACATCGGTGACTTGCGAGTCAATGATGATGAAAAGACTATGAAGGACACACAACACCCAGTCCCCTGCCGGGAATCGAACTCGGACCACCTGCGTTTATTTTATTTTTTTTTTTTTAGAGAAAATCCCCGACCCAGCCGGGAATCGAACCCGGGGCCGTAGGACAGCAATCCGTCACGCTGACCGACTCAGCTCTTTTTTTTTTTTTTTTTTTTTTTTTTTTTAAAAAATCTTCGAAGGTCCATCAGACTGATAACTTTAGCATACAGCCGAGATGCGTTTTAAAAAATTTGAGTGTGTATGGACTCGACCTCTCGACTTTGAGCCTACATTCCGCAACGTTTATCACTTTTTTTTTTTTTTTTTACCCAGAATGTGCTAGGAAAGAAAAGTTGGGAAAAAAATTGAAGCAGATGGACTCGAACCCGTCACTTTACTCTTTACTACTCAGAGGCAACGACGCCGTGTTTTTGTTATTATTTTTTAGAACAAACATATCAATGAACGGACCGTTCATAATGTTCTGAACAAAAATTAAACTAAAATAAACGAATTGTCTTGAGGGAGTCAGTGTAAGTGACTGAGGGGCGCGTTGACATGTTAAAACGGTGTGACGAATGAATAAGGCAGAAGCCTTAACCAGAATGCCAGCGAGGCCCAAACCTCCCTGCAGACGGGAGCGCGCCATGACCCCATAACGCACACGAAATACAGAGTTGCGCCAGATAAACCTGCCAGTTAAACTTTGCAACTTGCGGTACATCGTCGCAGGAAGTGGAAAGATTTGTGCAATAAAATAAGCCTTACTTAACACAAATATTTCCATGGCCCGAACCTTATCAACAAGTGAGAGGGAGCGACGCTCGTGTTCAATGACTGCATCCTGAATCTTATTCGTGACAGACTTCCAATTTATCGTAGCCATCTTTAGCGGACAACTGTCAATTATAACAACCAACGATCGATATCGGGTGACCTTCAAAGCCCATGGAATTTCAACAGCGTCAAATCCTTGCAAACTGAGTAAGCGACATTTCTGGTCATTAAACCGCGCTCCCGTAAGACGACAAAAGGCTTCCAAAACTTCCTTCAGCAGGGGTATATCATCATGGGTACGGAGGAGAACCATAACGTCATCAGCATATGCACGAACGGTAAACCTTTCTCCCAGCAGCCACCAGCCACCAAACGAGCAGCTATAGTTCGCAATAAGGGTTCCAGAAACAGCACGTAGAGCGACGTAGATAATAGACTCCCTTGAAGGACGCCCTGACACACCGCGATGGGGGAAGTAAGACGGCGATTTACGTCAATGGACGCCCGAATACCAGTGATTAGAGACCTAAATAGCCGTCGTACAGCAGCGTTGAAACCAACAGTCGTCAATACACGCGTAAGGAATCCATGATTAACCCGGTCGGACGCTTGGTGAAAATCAACGAAAAGCAGTGCGCTTGGCACGGGAATGGTGGAAGCAATCGAAATTAAATCACGACATTCAGCAGCGGGAGTCAGGAGAGTACGACCCTTCCTGGTCTTTGGTGGCTCGCGATGATGGTAGTCAACAATATCGATAGTCGGCTGTTGACCGCTCGCGCCACTATGTTATAATCATAGTTGAAGAGGGTTATCGGGCGGACCTGATCCACACGCAAACGTCCCGGCTTTTTGGGGACCAGGACAATTTTAGCAACCTTAAAGTTGGGCGGGAGAAGCCCTCCGTGGAAAACTTCATTCACCATGGAAGTTATCGTATCTCCTACTACATCGAATATAAAATTCTTTGGGAAGCCATCGGAGCCAGGCAATTTGTGGGAGGGAGAACGAGCCACAATATCAAGTATATCATTACGATGGATACAGAGAAAAACTCTTCCTGGAGAGCTGGCGTAACAACACTATCAAGGAGGGAGGTGAAATCAACAGATGTTGGACCGTCTGAATCCACTTCAGTATAAAGTTCAGAATAGTACTGGTAAAGTTCACGCATGATAGAGAGAGATCAACTCATCCTGTACGATTGAACGAGGCTGGGAACGCAGTCGGACACCATCCATTTGCCTACGTTTGAGTTGGAAAAGTTTTGCCTTCACAAGGTGGACGTCGACGAGCCTCAAGGGGGCATCACGAACATTATCGTAAAGATCGCGAAGGACTGCATAATAAAATTCCTTAGTGCGCCTTATGTCAGCCGCATTTTCAGAACTAAAATGCGTGAGTGTATTTCGAATCCGGGGTTTAGTAAAGGTAACCCACCATTCTACAAGTGAGGAATAACGCGTATGGGACTGGATTGTCCGCCGCCATACGTCTGCGATGATACCTTCCACAGAGGGGTCCGTGAGATGTAGAGTGTTTAGCTTCCATAAAGGGCGCGAAAGATGGACGCGCTGCGGGACTTGGTTACAAGTCATTGAAACAGCACAGTGATCAGTGAAACTGGCAGGAGTTACATCAATCGATAGAAGCTGACTACATATGGGGGCAGATGAATAAAAGCGGTCCAGTCGACTACTTGAAGTAGCTGTAAAAAACGTAAACCGCACCAATGTCGGATATCTGCAAACCCAAGCATCCTGGAGATGCAAGGACGTCACCATATCATTAAGTTCACGACAAAATGTATAATTGGGGGCTGATCTACCGGCGTAAGACGCAGTTAAAATCGCCCCCTAACAAAACCTTGCACGGGTTCCGTCGGAGTAAATAAACAACTTCTTCCTTATGAAACCGCGCGCGATCAGATGAACGACCGGATCCAGACGGAGCATAAAGAAAAATTAAGGTGAGGTCATGAAAGCTACAGCCTACACCACGACCATCATCTAGCGTTTCGAAGTCTGTCAGCGGGATTCCATCTCGATAAAGCAAAGCCATACCGGTATAATTTTCAGGCGCAACATTGAAAAACATAGAATACCCAGGAAGACAAAACACATCAAATAATACCTCCTGTAAACACACGAGATCAGCCTGGGAATCGTAAATAAACTGGCGTAACGCAGCAAGCCGTAATTGGGAACGTATCCTGTTAACATTGAGGGTTAGAAATGTAAACGCTTGCATCCGTTACACATGTAAGGTCAATAAAACAACAGTAAGGAAAAGGCACTATCACGTCCGTCTCTCCTTAACGTCCTGAGGCGGGGGAAAGAAGGTATAATGCTAGTCCTCCCTACCTGACGCCGAGGAATCCTCGTTTTTCTGTTTACGACGGGCCGCTGCACGTGCAGGTTGAAACACTGTTTCATGGCACTCCGTGAAAACACTCTTGTTGTGGAGGCGTGGGGGGCACGCCAAGTTCCGATTTGGCAGAGGAGCCATCGCCGCCGCACTTACCGGAAATCGGAGAGCACAACTCAGAACGACCAACAGCAACATCAGGTACAGAAGAGACAGGTGATGCAGTGCCGGTGTCGGATGGCATCTTCTGATCATCAGGAAGAGAACCCGTAGAATCCTGTTACTCTACCGTTTCAACGTGGAGGAGGGGTGGTATTGCACTAGTACACTGTAAAGACTGGCCAGCACGCGACGTCTCTGCGGGAACATCGGAACTCACGGGAACCGTCACATCGACAGGTGAAGTGGGGGACGCAAATTTAACTGTGCGTTCAACACCATCAGAAGCAGCTACGTCCTCTCTGGTAATACTGGAATCACAATTAACATCAGTAGATAACTCATTACCGCCAGAAGGTGCACCCTCTGTCGACGCCGTATCAGAAGAACGAGACTGGAGTGGGGCGTCCTCGAAATCTGTACCGCCCTCAGTCCGCCGGCGTTTGACTTGCGCTGCACGAGCCGTCATCCCCTCATGGACAAAGGCCGCAGTGGTAGGCGCCGGTAACGGTGGAAATTCGCGAGTAGGAGGTAACGTTGCCCCTACATCGCTTAAAGCTGGAGATCGACTGACAGCTGGCAGCGATGACACTGTGTGCTAACGTTAAAGGAAGACGTTTTTGATAAGACGACGTCAGAACAGTAGTACGGCGCGGATAATCAGATCTGAGATGACCGCTTTAGTTAGTTCCTTCTTGCCCTGCGTACGTAACATGGATCCGGTAACCACAAACAGTTAAGTGGGAAGGAATATTCTTTTTAACGCACATGTCCACAGTCCGGATACCATTATAACACTGGAAGCGATGTTGCGCTGACCAGCGTTCCCATCGGTTATGCCGTATTACTCCAAACGGAAGCTACGCTGTTTTAAGAAAGGAATCGTCCACTTCAGGAGGATGATTATAAATTCTAACCGGAGTGCACTCGAGTGCCGCATTTTCAAGGAGGACTTCGTCACGCTGCGCTTTCGGGGCACACGATACTCCATAAAGCCTGTACTATGGTAAGTTGACGGGCTTCACCTTAAGAGAAAGGATTTTTGTATAGATATTGACCGCGTGTACCTGAATGGTGGCAAATCAGACTTACATCTACTCTGTAATAACAATGATACGTCTAGCAAGTTTGAAATGCAACCGCACGTCAGGACGGACAGGAAACAACACAGAAGATGATACCAATTTGTTAATAATACGGTCGCCAGCCTAATTAGGCATTAACTGAGTTTCTTCCCTGAACAAGTTGATGTACGTTCAAGCAAAACAACACATAGTAACACTGCATAATATGGTAAATTTTAGAACCAGAAAATCTACTGAACTGATAATTTCACTTTCTGTACTGATATGGATAAACCATAGACATATGACACCACACTATAATGTTTACTACAAAACTTCGTATTGTCTATTGATCTGATTAAAATCGGGCATAGGTTACCCTAGAAGTAGTAATTTTGAGCCACAAACAAAATGTCAATTTCAATAAGGATGAAACACTGATAAATTTTGGCTTTTATATTGACTTTAACTTTGTTGGTCAAATCAGTTTGGAACACTTCAGAATTCAAATGAATAAAAAAAAGGGGGGGGGGACCCTGAAGCTGTTATGATCACTGTATTAAAACAATTAATTACTGAAATCGTTATGCCCTCAAGATTTCCAATATATGATTTTCTACTGTTTTGTCTTATTTCGTGCTCATTTAAATACCATCATATCTGTCTCGAAATAATTAAGCTTCATTACTAAATCAATATCAAAATTATCTTCCAACTTTGTCAGACCTTGTTATTCGTCTATTGCTTCATTAACAAAAAAGTTCTTTAAGCATCATTCTAACATAGCTAGGTCTGCAGGTAATTATTATTAACATAAACTTTAATTCTTCATTTCGGGATACTCGGATTGCACAACATTTGGAAAGGACCCTGTCTAGGTTAGTTGTGAGGATAATTAAATGATATGACAGTTCTGGTAAAATTTAAGTTGTTATTGAACAGTATGGAACAAAAGTAACACTGGTCCACACGAATACAGTACTAAAAGTTTCAACCTGTTTGTATCGATCTGGCGGTTGGCGGGCGGCGAGATGGCGAGGCACAGAGCACACATACAACCACAGCAATGGCTCTTGATGTATCGGCACTTTACTTCTTCATAGCGTCGCAATATTTTTCCGTTTAGTGCCTATGGAATTTTGCCATGCTGTATAGGCGTCGGAACGGCATATCCGAGGCTCAATGAAACTACGTCTTCCAGGAGAGCCTCCTAGATCCAGAACGTGTTCCTCAGACCAATACCCACTACTGCTGAGCCCGTTATGCCGTACAGCGCCCGTGTGCATTTTCCCGCGCTCGCCTGCCATCCACCTTTTGCCGCTCCCTACAGACAGGGTATTCACCAGAGGTTTTGCATTCTACATATTCTAATACATTGCCTACGTATGGACCAGACGCACAATTACAATTTTAACATCTTACAACAGTTTCAACGTTTCTTACATTTCAATTCTGTTATAATATTGCTTGAAATTTGACATAAACATTAATTTTCACATCGAAAATTGTTTACAGTTTCCTTAACATAATGACATGAAACAAAAAAGAAATGAAATCAGAACATCGATTACACTAATTTATCGAAAATCAGAAGAAAAAAATTATTTATATGTACAATAGTACAGCGTTGTTGTTGTTACAACTTGACTAACGGAACCATCGCGATGTGTAAACAACACCAGAACCAACCCGGCAGAGAAATGGTTCAAATGGCTCTGAGCACTATGCGACTTAACTTCTGAGGTCATCAGTCGCCTAGAACTTAGAACTAATTAAACCTAACCAACCTAAGGACATCACACACATCCATTGCCGAGGCAGGATTCGAACCTGCGACCGTAGCGGTCGCTCGGCTCCAGACCGTAACGTCTAGAACCGCACGGTCACTCCGGCCGGCCCGGGAGAGAAGTCCTTCTATTTGAACGGGATCATAAAACTTCACAAAGAATGCATACAAATCACAATCAAAGTAAGCAGTATCTACCCGATCAGGTGTAACACGGATAACATCAGCCAACCAATCGTGAATTTCTAAGGAGCCAGGTTGACCACGACGCGTACTCTTGTCAAAACTGAAATGAACAGTAGCTCTACGAGGAACAGATTTAGGAGACTCGACAGACACCATGGCGCGTGCAGAAAATTCCGCTGCCAAGAGGAAAACGACAGCAAACTCCGCTACGCAACTACGATGTGGCTCCGGCTGATACACCAAGACTGAGTAGCTTCGACACAAGCGGCGCTGCGGCACAGGCGGAAGTGAAATACGACCTGCTCGCTCGACGCGCAAGGCGACAGACACTTCGGTATAGGCGGTAAAGCTACCACTACGCTACGGAGGCGGACGTCTTGGCAGATGTCATACTATTGGTTGTAGACTATGAGTCATGCGGTAAGAACACGTTGCTATCGCAAGTAAACGTGAAGAATAGTGAGAGTAGCCGAGATACCACATAGGCGCCTCACAGAAATGGAAACAACAAATAAAGGGCTGTGAACTATGTTGCAACAGAGGAATTCAAGAATCAAATCTTCCAAAACGGAACGCAACTTCAAAAACGTTAAAAATATAAGTTTTGGCAGAGTGCAAAGAAACTGTGTGATTGTGAAACCGTTGCGTTCATTTGTTGCAGCTTATGTGACAAACTATTACGTTTTCATCATTTCCTTTGGAGAGATAAAATTAACACCCATACGAAAGCCTACATCAGGCAAGGAGGCATAGCTCAGTAACTTACCAGGCGTACAAATTAGGTGCGACGGTAAGAGACGTATGACACACGCGCTGCCACTAATGCCGTGTGTGGCACACCAGACGTGTTTTTCGGTGGAGGATTCGGTTGACTTGTCACCTTGTCATCAAATATTTGCGCTTTCCCTTCGAAAGCCACTTCCTTTCGGCTGCTCATAGAGTAGCTGTGCAGAATAATATGTCATTATAGGTCCCTTCATTACACCTCGCCGTTGCAAAAGGACGTTACACCACGACACATACACAAAAAAAACAAAAAAAAAAAAAAAACACGGCTCGCCAGCTTGGTAGTCCAGTCCGTGACCATTTCACCACGGCGCCGTCACTGTTGCATTCTGTTATATATTGCACTTCCTTTCCTTTGACTGTTCACTGTTTCTATTTTTTTCATTAGTTTGTTACACCTTCTTCCGGTTTTCATGCTTCTTTGTGTTCAGTTTTTCAATGTCTGTCCACAGGGTCCTCTTACACTAAATCTGAGGGGGTTGCAATGGGGAGTTTCTCTTATCAGAGCTAATGAAAAGAAGAGAAAAAGCTTACTAAAGAAAATCTCCTCTGTTGACCTATACCGTACACATTAGAGTTAGCTAATCAATGTCACAAAAAGCAGTGTTTCAAACGTCGTAAAGTATTTTGTATACATGAGATCCAAAGAGGCTGTGAATATCTTAAGACAAGTCATCTTCCTGTGTAGGATATTTTTAGTTTGAAGTGATCTTGTTATTTCATGATTTAGCTGTCAGCTAATTTCGCCCACTTGGGCATTTTCAAGCTATCTGGTACTGAAAACAATATCTAAAGTTACAGCAGCATCAAGAACAGACATAAAATAAAACGAAAAATACACATATATCAAAATTTACACTCTTTTGTTTCTTGTACCACAGCAAAAGGTTATAATCATATAGAATCATACATTCCATGGATCCGTATGGAAGTAGCAACATCCATTGGCATGCTTAATAACAGTTTCTTATGACCACGATAGTTACGGGCACATGTACATAACCGCTATTTAGCAGAATTCAAACAAAAAAAAAAGTATTAAATATGAATTTAATACTATATTACCGTCAAACTGCAGTTCAACTTACTGTCTCATACGTTAAGTCCGCATGTAAAAAGAGAAAATTGTGACCCTCACATGGGTTTTTTCACTGTACCAGCGTCCAACACTTCAATACTTCAAAATACGTTCGTGTAACATTTAAAATAAAACTGCACATGGTGTGGTTAACGCCTTAGAATCAAATGCAGTGCTTGTCAGTGAATTTAACAGAAAGTCTGTGTCGTCAAAGACAAAAAAAACCTTATACAAAAAGAAGTACACACTTGGTCGATGACGTTACTACATATTCTTGATCTAAAAGGCTTACAAAAAATATTGTAAGCGAAACATAAGCGTATCGAAGTCATATGAAGCTTAGAAATGAGGGAGGGAGCGAAGTGTACAAGTTTTCAGTTGTGTGCTTAGAGAGAAAAGAGTCAGTCAAACCACAATAAAGACAATCGTACAATCTACATCTACATTTGTAATCCGCAAGCCACCCAACGGTGTATGGCGGAGGGCACTTTACGTGCCACTGTCATTACCTCCCTTTTCTGTTCCAGTCGCGTATGGTTCGCGGGAAGAACGACTGTCTGAAAGCCTCCGTGCGCGCTCGAATCTCCTCGGGAGGTATAAGTAGGGGGAAGCAATATATTCGATACCTCATCCAGAAACGCACCCTCTCGAAACCTGGCTAGCAAGCTACACCGCAATGCAGAGCGCCTCTCTTGCAGAGTCTGTCACTTGAGTTTGCTAAACATCTCCGTAACGCTATCACGGTTACCAAATAACTCTGTGACGAGACGCGCCGCTCTTCTTTGGATCTTCTCTACCTCCTCCGTCAACCCGATCTGGTACGGATCCCACACTGATGAGCAATACTCAAGTATAGGTCGAACAATAAGGATACTAGAGTTCTGCTGAGTCACAGAGCAGTTTTACTACACATATGGAACGAATTTTGTAACGGTTTTCCATTCGTTCCTATAGCAACGTGTCCGCTTTTCTTGTTTGATGAGTTGCATGGTCACAAAACGTGCACTAATGCTGCGAGGATTCCTACTGGTAAATTACAAACCCAGTTTGCGTGTAACTGAGACTCTATTCATGAACAGAAATAAATTCCCTCTCGTGCAAACACTTCACAGTACGGACTTTTAGCTAATACTGTGTGCCACAAATTAATTCTGTAAACGCGAAACTGACTTTGTACGCTAACTCGTCCGTGACTTTCCGAAGTCTCTCGCCTGCTGCCTTGTGTTTTATTAAGTCTTCTACACAGCACTGTTGGTGTCAGCGTTTATACTGCAATCATTTCATGCAAGGCTAATGTATCCAGCAGAGCTCTGTGTGTTCCAAGTCTTCTGTTGACTCGACGAGCCACTGTGTGTAATACTCCTACGGCCAGTGAAACAATTTCATTCAGACGCTGCACGGTTATCTTGCAAATTTGGATATCATGAAACTTTAGTGGAATTAATAAGCTAAATATTGAAACAGAAAATACAGATATGAAAACACTATAAAGCAATTTAAATGGTCTCCATATACACTCCTGGAAATTGAAATAAGAACACCGTGAATTCATTGTCCCAGGAAGGGGAAACTTTATTGACACATTCCTGGGGTCAGATACATCACATGATCACACTGACAGAGCCACAGGCACATAGACACAGGCAACAGAGCATGCACAATGTCGGCACTGGTACAGTGTATATCCACCTTTCGCAGCAATGCAGGCTGCTATTCTCCCATGGAGACGATCGTAGAGATGCTGGATGTAGTCCTGTGGAACGGCTTGCCATGCCATTTCCACCTGGCGCCTCAGTTGGACCAGCGTTCGTGCTGGACGTGCAGACCGCGTGAGACGACGCTTCATCCAGTCCCAAACATGCTCAATGGGGGACAGATCCGGAGATCTTGCTGGCCAGGGTAGTTGACTTACACCATCTAGAGCACGTTTGGTGGCACGGGATACATGCGGACGTGCATTGTCCTGTTGGAACAGCACGTTCCCTTGCCGGTCTAGGAATGGTAGAACGATGGGTTCGATGACGGTTTGGATGTACCGTACACTATTCAGTGTCCCCTCGATGATCACCAGTGGTGTACGGCCAGTGTAGGAGATCGCTCCCCACACCATGATGCCGGGTGTTGGCCCTGTGTGCCTCGGTCGTATGCAGTCCTGATTGTGGCGCTCACCTGCACGGCGCCAAACACGCATACGACCATCATTGGCACCAAGGCAGAAGCGACTCTCATCGCTGAAGACGACACGTCTCCATTCGTCCCTCCATTCACGCCTGTCGCGACACCACTGGAGGCGGGCTGCACGATGTTGGGGCGTGAGCGGAAGACGGCCTAACGGTGTGCGGGACCGTAGCCCAGGTTCATGGAGACGGTTGCGAATGGTCCTCGCCGATACCCCAGGAGCAACAGTGTCCCTAATTTGCTGGGAAGTGGCGGTGCGGTCCCGTACGGCACTGCGTAGGATCCTACGGTCTTGGCGTGCATTCGTGCGTCGCTGCGGTCCGGTCCCAGGTCGACGGGCACGTGCACCTTCCGCCGACCACTGGCGACAACATCGATATACTGTGGAGACCTCACGCCCCATGTGTTGAGCAATTCGGCGGTACGTCCACCCGGCCTCCCGCATGCCCACTATACGCCCTCGCTCAAAGTCCGTCAACTGCACATACGGTTCACGTCCACGCTGTCGCGGCATGCTACCAGTGTTAAAGACTGCGATGGAGCTCCGTATGCCACGGCAAACTGGCTGACACTGACGGCGGCGGTGCACGAATGCTGCGCAGCTAGCGCCATTCGACGGCCAACACCGTGGTTCCTGGTGTGTCCGCTGTGCCGTGCGTGTGATCATTGCTTGTACAGCCCTCTCGCAGTGTCCGGAGCAAGTATGGTGGGTCTGACACACCGGTGTCAATGTGTTCTTTTTTCCATTTCCAGGAGTGTATCTAAGAATTTATATTACAAAAAAGTCCATTATAAAAGTAGATAGCTACATCTTGTATTATGTGTGGCAGAAAAGGCCTTTATAAAGAAGAAAATTGCGTCTTACACCAGCTTTCGTAGGAAAGTCGCTATCCAGTGCAAAGGAAAAAAAGCAGTATAAAATTACAAATGTTTCACCGTTGTTTAAAAGTTGTCTAGAAACGGTCTATTTTTTTTAACTCTATTCGTCTAAAATATTTTCTGGTCATTTATTAAAATGGCTACAAATCTAGATCTCTTCCAAAATATTCATGAGACGCGTCTTAACCACTTTACGTAATATGTGCAGAGCCTCGTAGGTATCTTTAGCGCCACGGCTGTTACTATGCGTGTTACTATCGCTAGGAAGATTGTGTTCCTTGAATCTCGCGTTGAATGATCACCGGGAGAGGTGGCGCATGGGTTGCACACTGGACTCGCATTCGGGAGAACAAAGGTTCAACCCCACGTCCATCCATCCTGATTTAGTTTTTCAGTGGTTTCCCTAAATCGCTTCCGGAAATGCCGGGACTCGTTCCTTTGAAAGGGCGCGGTCGATTTTCCTCCCCATCCTTCCCTAATCCAAACTCGTGCTCCTTCTCTTATGACCTCGTTGTCGACGGGACATTAAAAACTAATCTCATCCTCTTTTTCGTGTTAAATATTCTACCCATCCGTCCGATAATAGACTGTCTCATGTACCACAATTGATTTTGTAAATCCCCGACTGCGTAAATGGTTACGTTTGTGAGTGTCGTCTCGGATTATCTTGCCTAAAACATTGCTTGAACGAAAACTATATGTGAGCTGCCATATTTCCGAACAAACGAGCTATTCTATCAGATATTTTTCCTTGGTATCTGAGTACAGTGTACCCTGGGTTTTCTTTGCTCTCTGATTTTCTTTCGGACCAACTGCACGATTACATAGCGTTCGTATACTTTCACAACAGCTCCGTCTTACAGTGTCACCAATTCCCTATTAATCTCTTCTTGACTTAAGTAGGCCACACACGTAGCTGCTTGCTTGACAAAGACGCATGCGCAAGTGTGCACAAGTCCCTCACTCCTCCACACGGCTCAAGCATGCTTTTACAAGCATTTGTTTGTTTACCATAAAATGCAGGGCTCAGACGACAATGTGCTGGCTCTGGCAGTCGTTTTTATTTGTGTTCCGAAAAAAGAAGAGATCGCGTGATATGCTGAGGAAGGAGCGGTCAAAGAAACGAAAATATTATTCCCATATTAACTATTCGCGGAAACTGTCTCAAAGTATTGTTCTTCTCTTTTTCTTCATGTAACTTGCATTCTTTGACTCTTCCTACAATCCAAACTTTGTTCATAATGTGACTGAACAGGGCCAAGAAGAAATCACATCAAATCATAACCCCCCCCCCCCCCCTAGTCTTAGTAGACACGCTCAAGCGTGCACACACTACTTGAATGCTTGCTCAGGCAGGCGTAATCGAAGTCCGGTCAAGCATCAAGCTGCTTCTACAGTCCTGATGATTGCGCAGATTGATCCTGCACACACTTGCAGATGCATCTTATCAGTCATGCATTTTCGTGTGCAGCCGCCTTTAGCGGTATTTTCAGCACCCTAGCAATCATTGATTAAAAGTAAGCATTTTTGGGTGATTGTGGGTAGGATGAGAATTGCGGATGATTTTGTCCGTTGTTAGGTTCGATAAATACCGAAATAGTGGGTACCGCTGGTGATGGATAGATCTAGGAAATTAATTCTGGACTGGCGGGATAATTCACGTGTAAACGTCAGTATCCAACGGGCACAATGTTTCGGCACCTGATTCTGGACTTGTTTTACTTCCACTGTGAATTTAATCTTGGGATGCAAACAACTCATCTTCTCTGTTGTGTATTCTATTTGTTAAAAAATTATTCGCAATGTGATTTACGATAATATTCCATACTGTGCGAGCAGTAAGGTTTCCCACGGCTATACCTTAGACTTGGAAATACACATCGTCATCGAGTAAAAAGTAGTAAAATGGCACGATCAGTTGTAGTAGTCCCACAGTTTGTACACTCTCTCCCCGATATTATTCAATCTGTATATTGAGCAAACAGTAAAAGAAACAAAATAAAAATTCGGAATAGTTATTAAAGTCCATGGAGAAGAAATAAAAACTTTGAGGTTCGCCGATGACATTGTAATTTTGTCAGAGACAGCAAAGGACTTGGAAGAGCAGCTGGACGGAATGGACAGTGTCTTGAAAGGAGGATATAAGATGAACATCATCAAAGGCAAAACGAGGATAATGGAATGTAGTAGAATTACGTCGGGTGATGCTGAGGGAATTGGATTAGGAAATGAGACACAAAGTAGTAAAGGTGTTTTGCTGTTTGGGGAGCAAAATAACTGATGATGGTCGAAGTAGAGACGATATAAAATGTAGACTGGCAATGGCAAGGAAAGCGTTTCTGAAGAAAAAAAAATTGTTAACATCGAATATAGATTTAAGTGTCAGGAAGTCGTTTCTGAAAGTATTTGTATGGAGTGTAGCCATGTATGGAAGTGAAACATGGACGATAAATAGTTTGGACAAGAAAAGAATAGAAACTTTCGAAATGTGGTGCTACAGAAGAATGCTGAAGATTTGATGGGTAGATCACATAACTAATGAGGAGGTATTGAATAGAATTGGGGAGAAGAGGAGTTTGTGGCACAACTTGACAAGAAGAAGGGACATGTTCTGAGGCATCAGGGGATCACAAATTTAGCGTTAGAGGGCAGCGTGGAAGGTAAAAATCGTAGAGGGACACGAAGAGATGAATACACTAAGCAGATTCAGACGGATGTAGGTTGTAGTAAGTACTGGCAGATGAAAAAGCTTGCACAGGATAGAGTAGCATGGAGAGCTGCATCAAACCAGTCTCAGGACTGAAGACCACAACAACAAAAACAGCAACAACAACCTTTCTGTATAAAAGTAGGTTATCTTTTACAGTAGAGATTGTTTCTGTCACTGGTTCCTTAGAATATAAGTTGGAATATCAAATAAGAAGAATTTTGACCCATCGGGGATACACTTTTTTTAAAAATTCGCTCACTGTGTCCATTCCATTTTTGACTGAGTAATGTGTTTTAAAAGTACGAGTACATAGAGTTTTTATCATAGGATTCGATATTTTGCTAGTTAGATACACTAATCAGATAGAACATTATGAACACATACCTAATAGCCGGTATGTCCACTTTTGGCACGGATAACAGCGGTGACGCGTCGTGTCATGGAATGAGTGAGGCCTTGGTAGGTCGCTGGAAGGAGTTGGCACCAAATCTGCAGCACAAGTCACCTAATTCCCGCAAATTATGGGGAGGGGGCGATGAACTCTGACGTCACGTTCAACAACATCCCATTTGTATTCGATCGGGTTCAGATCTTGCGATTTGTGGGCCAGTACATCAACTGGAAGTCGCCACTGAGTTCCTCGATCCACTCCATCACAATCCTGGCCTTGTGACATGGCGCATTATCTTGCTGAAAAATGCCACAGCCATCGAGAAACGTGTTCGTCTTGGGGCTGTACGTTGTCTGCAACCAGTGTACGATACTCCTTGGCCGTCATGGTGCCTTGCACGAGCTCCACTGAACCCATGGATACCCATGTGAATGTTCCCCAGAGCATATTGGAGCCGTCGCCAGCTTGTCTCCGTCCCATAGTACAGGTGTCAAGGAGCTGTTCATCTGACAGACGACAGATTCGCGCCTCCCATCGTAATTATACGTATGTGTGTGTGTTTGTGTGTTATGTGCTTTGTAGATTTAATTATTGTTCATGTATTGGCCCAATAGGACCACGCGAGGTACAGTCAATCAATGTCGATTTTGATGGTTGGCCTTCCTTTGAGTCCAAATTTGTTTCATCCTTCCAGAATGAAGGCTCTTTCTTTCATCAGACCACGGTGTTCCAGTCCGTTTTCTAATTTCCCTCTGAAAAACTTTGAGATCAAACA
Organism: Schistocerca serialis cubense; assembly: GCF_023864345.2. Taxonomy (NCBI): domain Eukaryota; kingdom Metazoa; phylum Arthropoda; class Insecta; order Orthoptera; family Acrididae; genus Schistocerca; species Schistocerca serialis. Next base: position 1,203,261,142 of record NC_064638.1, on the reverse strand, counting down.
CCTTTTGTCTGAATTTTTTTTTATCTGTAACATCTGCCTGAGTTATATTGGCTACTTTAAGATCCTTCTTAATCGCAGCGATCCATTTAACTGACTCTGTTTTGGCCTTACTTGTGTTTTCGTAGAATCTACTACTTGTCTTGTTAACCTAGTGGGCGCCATTTCTTTTAATGTGTCCATAAAATTTTAGTCCTCGTTTCCTGCTGTCACCGTGTATAACTGCGTATTCTTCTGTTTTCCTTATTCCTTCTCGACCTATACGTTTCCCCATCAGTAATTTTAGGACCTAATATTTTCCTAATAATCTTTCTTTGTTTTGAATTTCTTCAATATCCTTCTTTGTATTTAAAATTAAATTTTCTGCTCCCTAAAGATTTGGTTACAGTGCTCTAATGCATAATTTTATTGAATTTAGAGAATGATTTTTTATTTTAAATATTTTGTGTTAATTTGAGTGCAGCTGCCATTTTTTGACAGCAAACTTGTTTGCAGCTTATCCAGACGGTTTTCTTATGTGATTTCCCCCAAGCATTTAAACTGAGAAATCCTTTTTATATTTCCACATTTCGTGTTCAAAAACTTTGGTGCTTGTTTGTAGTATGTCATTTATTTCGCTTTCTCGAATGATATTTGTAGTCCTACTTTTTCCGCAACGTCTTTAAGAATTTAATTAGTTTTTGAGCTGTGGTAATATCCCTAGCTAAAATTGGCAGATCACCTGCAAAGGCGAAGCAGTCTACTCTAATATTACTCCTTCCTGACTTGATTGATTCATCTATATTTTAACTCGACTTTTGCTTTCGCCATTCTGTAATCACGTTTTTCTGAACACAGTTAAACAGTAGTGGGGAGAGTCGATCTCCATGTCTAACACCAGTCTTCATATCAAAAGATTTAGAAATTTCTTCCATGAATTTAACTTAAGAGCCAGTGTCGGTTAACGTTTCCTTAATCAGTGTTATAATTTTATTATCTAGCCCTTGTTCCTTTAGAATCTAGAAAAGAGATTCACGATCAACTGAGTCGTAGGCCCTTTTAAAATCAACAAAAGAACAAACGATGTTGTTACTAGAAATTCCTTGGTGCTGAAGGATTAGTTTTGAATTAGGAATTTGATCCCGACAGGATCTGTTTGGTGTAAAGCCCACTTGGTATTCACAAATTTTAGATTCTAACTGTTCTCGGGCTCGATCAAGTAAACACTGCGAGATAATTTTGTATGTGACTGGGAGAAGAGAGATTCCTCGGTAATTGTTAACATCGTTTCTGTCCCTTTTTTAATGCAATGGATGAATTAGGACACTTTTCCAGTCTTCAGGTATTTTCTCAGTTTGCCAGATATGTCCTATTAGTTGAGTTAACTCTTTTGTAGTGTTAGACCAGTTGATTTTAGTAGTTCTGGAATTATACAGTCTTCTCCGGATGCTCTATTGTTTTTGAGTCTCTTCATTTGTCTAGTTATTTCGATTTCGTCAGGTTCTTTAGAATTAGGGTTGGTGCTATTAGTTTGCTGTGGCTGGAACTCAAACGCTGATTTAATAGTTTTTCAAAATAATTAGCAAGTACGTTACAGTTTTCCTGGTTGTTACGAGCTTTGAGGTTGGTAACTGGTTATTTTTGTTTTGACTATTTCATAAAAGTTTCTTGTAGTGTTCCTTTGGAAGTCTTTTTCTATTTCTAAAATTTGGACATTTTCGTAGTTTCTTTTAGTCTGTCAGATTCATTTAGATGTTTCTTTCTTACGGTTAGAAAGGTGTTAATCATATTTTCAGTTTTGTTACCATTCCAATTTTTGAGTGCCTCATGCCTAGCCTTAACTGCTGCTTCACAATCCGCATTCCACCAAGGCTGTTTTTGTTTCTTTCGAAGCGGAATTAAATTTTGTGCTGTTTTGATGAACTTTTCTTTTAGGCTGTGCCAACTGTTGGATTGTTTTTTCCCAAGTTCGCTTGTAAGAGTTGGGATTATTTCAACAAATTTTAGGATAACGTATTTTTGTTTTGAGGAGTTTTTGGGGTTGAAGTTTTACCGGTCACAAACAATATTAGCCCCTTTACTAACCTGGACATTTAAACTTTCTTTGTACTTATGGAACGACATTGCTACATGATCTATTTCAAGTTCCCCTATAAATGTATCTGTTTAGAAGGGTTCTTTCGAAAATGTGTTAACATGATTTTAAGGTTAAAATTTTTGCACGTTTCAACAAATCTTTGGCCATTTCGATTCGTCTGTTTATGCTGAGGAAATCCACCCACCGTTCTCTTGTATTTTTTCTCTTTACCTAATTGAGCGTTAAAATCACCCATTTAAATTTTAACATGGTTTCAAGGAATTTTCTAGATTATGCTTTCAAACGTTTCCCAAGCTTCATTAACTTCTTCAGGTTTTTTTAGGGTATTCCTCATTGAAATTGTATCCTTTATTTATGTATTTAAGAGAAATTATCATTAACCTATTTTTGATGGGTTTTGCCTCCGCCATTAAATTTAAAATATTTATGAAAACTGCAAAAGAATCTCCCAGATGTGGTGTATTATTCAGTATTCCTTTATCAGTTTTACTTTTAAGAAGACGATAATTGACGAAATCGATGGTGTTATTGTCCGTCATTGTGTTTCTTGAAATGCCAAAATTTGAATCTTCCGTTCTTTTAGTGTGTCTCTCAGTTTATAAAGTTTACTTGGTTGCGAAAGTGTTTGTATTTGTTCTAGTTTTAAGTTGGCCAGAGGACTGCGACCTCCTCTGCTGAATCACACTGCATTTTAACCTGGCCGCCCCAGAATCCGAAAGACCAGTTGCTCCAATAATACTGGCGGTGGACTGACCACCTGGGGTAATGTTGTGATTATCAAAGTGCTCCATGATGATTGTACCTGGGATTAGGTGGGGTTGAGTAGACTCACTGAGTGACCTCAGAATCTTAAGACTGGAAGGGTCAGTTCCAGGACACTTTGCCGCTTGCTACAAGACAGACGCAAAGTGGATCTGGTTTTGTTTTGCCTTATCTCGGGTTGCTTATTGTGTATTCGCAGCTGTCCACCATATCTGATGAAACTTTTACTATCCACCATCTGTCGCCAGTCAGGTACCATAGGCAAGGTTGGCTTCTTAGACTTTTAGTTACAAAGTGATGAAGCATGAAGAAAATTTAATAATTTAGGTTCCTGTTAAAAACAATAAACTTGCTATTTCATTCGATATCAATAACAGTCACAGTAAAGCTTAACATATAATGTTCTCATTTAGAGTTATTATCAAATATTGAATCATATTTTGAATTTTAATTACTAGTCACATGAAAGCAAGAGTATTCACAATAAATTAAAATTTGGTACCAAAATGCGAAACATCAGATGGAAAATAAAATACTTCTTCATTATTACAGACTGAACAGTATTACTTCTATTTATTGTTTCCTTATATGTAGCAATAAAGCATTCCGCAACTTTATATCAAATTTTAATAAATTTAAAATACATTTTAATAATTATAACAAATAGTAAATAATAAATAAAAAACGTTATTTTGTTAAACAGATACTATTCGATTTTTGTTAATTATCATCTTCATTTGCAAATAACTATGAAATTGTAAAAAGGGTATTCGGAATTCAAAGAAGCACGCAGTTACAACACATGTTTTCTTCTGAAATAGTCTTTCTACTGTGCTGCAGGAATATTGGGAACTGAATATTATAAAAATGGCTGGATGTTGACAGTGGCTCATCAGTGCCCTGAAGGAATATGTTCATCTTAACGACGCGGGCTTTAGATAGGAAATCCACTGTTTACTGCTGAGGCATTGACACACACTGGGTCGCCACTTACTCGCTGGATTGATTTAGGCAGCCAGAATATTCCGAAAACAACTAACCCGCTACAGCAGTATCGAAAACGCTGGTATTCTCACAGCTAAGGGTCTAATAAATGAATGGAGCGATAGAGATTGGTATAGAGAGACATATATAGGGAGAACAAGATAATAAGTGCAGTCACAGGTTAGTACTGACCATCGATACCTCATGGTAATGTTACACAATTGTAAAGCAGAGATCGTGGGTTCGAACCTGTTTCAAACATGAGTGAGACTGAATGGGCCACTGCAGTTACAGACCCACTGCAGAACCAAATGCAACAAATCCGCACCAATTACTGTGGGATACGAACGAGCGAAAGGAGAGTAATCCTCTGTAGTAACAACCGAACATCAACGTGAAAAATTACCAAATACGAATGTAGCTGATATTGTAAACATCTATGTAGGGATGGCTGTAATGGAATGTATGTATACTACAGTGATCTGTGCACTTGTGTTGATTAAACTTTGTTCTATTCACACTATAACTGATTTTTAGGGTCGGTTTTATAACCAGTTCCTATTACGTTCAAGTTTAATTGCGCTACAGACAAACAGTAGGTAGTCAGCGGAAAAATTGTTAAGGAAACGTCCCAATAACACATGTTACTTCTTTCTCTGTAATAGCTGTCTCTAATGATTCTTAAGGCAATTTCGCAACAGTTTACTGTGATGGTTTGTGAACCACAGGAAACGTAGTGAAAAATAATCCATAATACAAAACTGAAATGATACCTGTAGAGACTTTGTACAGTCACCACGTGTACACTGTTTCCAAAACAACTGTTCCACTGGAAACACCCGTCACTCTGCAGTCCACGCCGACGTTGATACTAAAGGGCATATTCCAGTCCGGGGCTAGCGGAGGGAACCGAATGTACATCTCTCCCGCCCTTGCACAGGTATACTACCCGCATGAAAAGTGAAGGTTACTCCTGTTGTACTGCATCCAGCATACTTATCGTCAGCTCCTGCTCCAATAATATTGGGGAGATCTGCTTTTGCTCTGTCGATAACAGTAATCGGTATAATTATATTGTCACTAATTTCTACAGTGGCGTGTATTGAATCTGAAGCCATCTTCATTCTTTTTCTAGTTGAAACTAGTTGATACTGATAGCCTTAGTTACAACTAGAATTTACTGCTGGTCAAAAGCGAAAGTCAGTTAAAACTAGTTTTAACTAGGCAAAACGCGTTTTGACGATGGGGCTCAGTAAAAACTAGTTTTAACTGGTAAGAGCGAGTTCTAACTAAAAACTGGTTTTGACTGTAACATACACATTACACAGAAATATGTGTACAAATTTTTGTTTATAACCTCGCTTTAATTATTTTTTTTACAAGCATGTTGATGGTTTCCTTATTTAATGCCTTGAAAGATTGGGTGTTACTAACAACTGGCCCTATCTCGCCCTGTTCCCGAGCGCTATAATTCAGTATTAATGCAGTTCTTACAGTTCGTCTCGTGTGAATCGTTAGTCAAAAAGGGGCCTAACACAAAACCCTTGATAATGCGCAACAGATAATTATTTACAGGTTCCTTGGGGCCCTAAATATGCATCTGACTGCCTACAGACACGTGATTCCTATTACGGTAAAAGTTCCTCCGCTCGAGGTGGATACTAGTTTCAAAGAGCACTATCAAGCAGTAACTGCCTTTCCCTATAACATGCTTTAACACAGTGCGGTAGCAGCGCACCAACCAGTCAGCAAGTTATACTGTTGAGTTGGGCGTGATCTTGTGAAAGCGAATCGTAATTGTTTGTATTGGTCTCTAGGACGGTTTTTACAAACGGGAACGTCTGTAGCGCAATAAATTGCAGCAACAGCAACAAGAAGACACCACATTTGCCTTTTTTTTTTTAAGGTTTCTTGAGTACTCTGAGATATACACATCATCATATTGCTGCACTATATCGTCAGGCTACGTTTCTTCTTTCGAGTAGAAAATGGCTAGTGAATCGCAGAAGAGATGACTGCAGAAATTAAGAAACTCGTATGAAAAGCAGTATTCGCTTTTTCTGACATACCAAGTATGCCACCCCGACTATCAGTGAAGAGGTAGGCTGCAGTTCTATCCAACATCACATGTAATTCCTCACTAATACGTTGTTACTTGTCGCTGTATTCGTGTGTTCAGCCCTATTTCCACTTGTTTTACAAGCATCCATGTCTTCTGATGCTACGGAAACGATTGGAGGCAAGGAAATGGAATAAATGTTTCGTAAATCACGTAGAAAATGGATGGAAAACAAACATTATCCTTACGACGGATCTGACAGTCTGCTTTCATCTACATCTACATCTACATAGATACTTCACAAGCCACCATACGGTGCGTGGCGGAGGGTACCCGATACCACTATTAGTCATTTCCTTTCCTATTTCACACTCATTTCTCGAGTCTTATCTTCGTGGTCTTTACGCGCAGTATATGTTGGCAGCAGTCAGCTTCAAATGCCGGTTCTCTAAATTTTCTCAATTGTGTTTCTCGAAAATACGCCACCTTCCTTCCAGGGATTCCTATTTGAGTTCCCGACGCATCCGCGTAACCCTTACGTGTTTTTCGAACCTACCGTTAACAAATCTAGCAGCCCGCCTCTGAATTGCTTCGACCTGGCACGGATCCCAAACAATCGAGCAGTACTCAAGAATAGGTCACCTTTACAGGTGAACCACTCTTTCTCAAAATTCTCTCAATAAACTGAAGTTGTCCCTTCTCCTTCCCTACCACAGTTCTCACATGCTCTTTCCACTTCATATCGCTTCGCAGCTTTACGCCGAAATATTTTAAACGACTTCACTATGTCAGACAGTACACAACTAATACTGTATCTGAAAATTACGGGTTTTTCCTCCTACTCATCAGCGTTACTTACATTTTCTTCATTAAGAGCTAACTGCCATTCACCACACCAACTAGAAATTTTGTATAAATCGTCATGTGTCTTTCTACAGTCACTCAACTTCGAGACCTTACCGTATAGTACAGCATCATCTGCAAACGGATTGCGTCCCGGCCTGTCCGCCGAACCGTTTATGCAGGTACAGAACAATAGCGGTCCTATCATACTTACCTGGGGCATTCCTGACGATACCCTTGTCTCTGATGAACATTCGCCGGCGAGGATAACATACTGGATTCTACTATCTAAGAAGTCTTCGAGCCACTCACATATCTATGAACTCATTCCATATGCTCGTATATTCGTTAACGGCCTACAATCTGGCACCGTGACTAATTCTTTTCGGAAATCTAGAAACATGGAGTCTGGCTGTACCCCTTCATCCATAGTTTGCAGTATATCATTGAGAAACGGCCAAGCTGATTTCGCTATTGCTTTCTAAAACCATGCTGATTCGTGGAAATGAGCTTCTGAGCCTCAAGAAAGTTAATTACAAGTGAACTGAGAGTATTTTGAATAATTCTGCAGCAAACCTAAGTTAGCGATATTGGTCTGTAGTTTTGCAGCTCCGTTCTTTCCGCTTCTTGTATAGTGGAGTCATCTGCGCTTTTTTCTAGTCGCTTGGGACTTTATGCTGGCCGAGAGATTCACAATAAATGCAAGCTAGGTATGGAGTCAATGCTGTAGAGTAATCTTTGTAAAACCGTATCGTAGTTCCAGCCAGACTTGGTGATTTATTTTCTTTCAAATCTTTCAGTTGTTTCTCTATGCCAGGGACGCTTAGTACAATATCGTCCGTACGGGAGTCTGTCGATGGTCAAATGACGGTACATTGGAACGATTCTCCTGTGTGTACGATTTCTTGAACGTGAATAAAACTTCGGCTTTCGTTTTTCGATCATCAAGTGCCACAGCGGATAGGTCGACAAGGGAATGAATGAAAGCCTTAGACCCGCTTAGCGATTTTAGATCTGCTTCCTTACCACTTGGAACACTAATGTCACTCCAGCTGGCAAACGGCAACAAAGTTCGTAGCAGAGACTGTCGCGACTGTGCTGTGACACTTTTCACACGTAGATGAATAATAAAGTGGAATTTAATTAATAAATACAAGATTAAATCACCATCCAGGCGCTCAAATACTCTAAACACGTAAAAGAAACCAATGAATTGGTAAACAAGTGCCGGCCGCTGTGACCGAGTGGTTCTAGGCGCTTCAGTCCAGAACTGCGCTGCTCCTACGGTCGGAGTTTTGAATCCTACCTCGGGCATGGATGTGTGTGATGTCCTTAGGTTAGTTAGGTTTAATTAGTTTTAAGTCTAGGGGACTGATGACTTCAGATGTTAAGTCCCATAGTGCTCAGAGCCATTTGCACCATTTTGGTGAACAAGTAAGTCTTCATTATAGTCCGAAAAATACAATTACACTCAATGCGCCTTGTAAAGACTAAGTAATTTTCGTGTGAGTCAAACAATATTAAGTTCCATGCCTGAACTTTAGTTACGTGATCTACCCATCCAATATTCAGCATTCTTCTATAACACCAAAATAGAACAGAATGACGAGAGATAATCATTACCTTTAACTGGACTCGAAGATTTTTGGGAGTATTTTCGGCTCAGTTGAGTAGCTGCAGAAGCAGCCGACGACGACTCATCATCGATGTGGTTATAACGTCAGATGAATAATTACTAAATAATGAATGGTATAATGAAGGCTCCAATGAACGTAGAGGCGTATTTAGGAGCGCTAACGGAATTTTACTTGCTGATTTGGTCGCCCTGCGTCCCACAAGGTATTGTAGTGAATCTTAAGAGACCGTGCCAATAAAGGTCTGTTGACAAGGATGCGCTACTTTATTTGGCAATCTTGTTCTCCCATCATATGTTCAAATAGTAATAGAATCATTAGAACAGCGGTTTACCATGAGTACGCCATGCCGCGACATACTGCAAAGTACTTCGAAAGCGGGAACCTAATACTGCTTCTCTGTAGAACACTGTTGGCAACCAACGAAATACTTTTGTTTATACTTTCAACGGCTTCTTGTCTAAGCCGTTTATCGTCAGTGTTTTTCTTCCATATATGGCTACACTCCAGACAAGTCTCCAGAAAAGACTTCATCTCTGTTTCTGTGTATTACGACGTCAATATGATCCTCTCGCTTAAAACTTGTAATGCCATCACGTCACTCATTCACTGCAGTATTTACAACCTTTTTTGCGAACTGTGCTCTGACTTCATTTTTTCGTAATGTCAAACTCTCTCCGCAGTGCCGTATGATTGTTAGCCGCGCGTGCCGCATGCCGCAGTGAATATACTCAGTGAAATACAAGTTATTAACTTATTGAATATTCATTTTCACTTACAAATTTTCACATTAAATGTTGAAACTGTTTCCCCCCCCCTGTTGTTGAATAAACAATTCAATTCTTCTATTCATGTTTCCAAACACAAGCTGTAACATTGCTTCTCTAACAGAAGCAGTGAAAGTGGGTATTGCAGTTTTCAATTCATCGATGGATTTTGGACGGTTTTTATAGACAGTTGCTTTCGCTGCACCCCAGAAGAAAAAGTCAGGTGGTGTTAGGTCAGGCGATCGTGGAGGCCAAATTCCCTGTGAAATTATGGGATCACGAAAAACATCAGCAAGCAGTGACTTTGAAACGCGAGCTGTATGCGCGGTTGCACCATCTTGCTGAAAATAACCGTTAAGAATTTAACTTAACACAAGTTCTCCTATGAATGGGTACAGCATATCACTGCAGTATCGTTGTGCGTTTATTGTTTCGTTGAAAAATATGGGACTCACAACCCGACGTCTAGAAATTGCAACCCAAACGCCTATTTTCACAGAATGAAGTGGTTCCTCATGAATACACAATGGATTTGCAGTGCTCCTCATACGAGAATTTTGCGAGTTCATGTACCCGGATAAATGAAACCACACCTCATCAGTGAAAAACGTTTCATTAAGAATATCCCTTACATTTTGTTGAACGAAATTTTTGAACCATTGACAATAATACAGTCTTTTGCCGTGAGCAGTATTTTTCAGTTCTTGCGCGACTGTCACTTTGTAAGGGGAAAAGTTCTATTTTTTTCCTTACAGCTTTGTGGGCCGTTCCGACGCTAACATCGATTTCCTGGGCGAATTTTCTTACTGCTTCGTTCGGACTCATGGACATTTTGCCGGAAAAATCGAGTAGTTTATCCTCAGACTAAACGCTAGGACGACCACTTCTCGGTGCATCTGTTACTGAACCCATACTTCGAAATCTGTTAATCAAATCTCGCACAGTATCGCGATGTGGGAGTGTTGTCTCCGGGAAAACTGAATTAAATGTTTGACGAACTGAAACTGTGTATTTACCGCCAGCATTGAACACTTAATCTACTGAAAACACACGTTCTTCAATAGTTAGCATTTTAACAGTGGCGAAAACGAAACAAACGAACAAAGGATCTAAACCATGGAGTAACTATGTCTGGAGTGAGCATTCACATGCGCAGAACAGATTTAGTGTTGTCAACATACATTTCCGGCCTGGTCACGTGTTCTTGGGACGTCGTGTGTGTGTCCGTATAGCGCCCTGTATATTTAGAATGACACTACATCCCTAGTACAGACGGATTCTTTCCGTACGTGTCGTGGATTATTTATATATGTTGCGCAGACATTTTAACAGTATCCATTTGATACCGGGAATAAACAAGCTACGTAACTTTTAAGGGCAAGTGATATTACATCCTGCTTCTTTGCGACAGGTGTCACAGTTCAGGTGCACTCGATTTTTGGTAGTTTCCGGTATGATGCGGCACTTTATAATATTACAGACCCTGACGTACGTTTTTGCAGTGATAGTCTTGCAAAACGAATTGACAGTACGCTAGTACTTTTGCAAGTGTCCGAAAAACATAGAATTTGCCACACATTAGCGATTATATTGCTGCTCATTCGTCCTTTTTTTCTGCTACTTCTGCGCATTTATTTTCTCGTTTTTGCGACCTAAAGCACAATCTTTCTTACTGGTGACACTTTGAAGTATTTATTCAACGCATTTTACGTACTTGCTCCCAGTTTATTAAATAAATAGTAGACTGAGTAATCTATATACATAATCGACAAGTCACTGATAAATGCACGGAGGATAGTATTTGCTGAAACAACTAACCATTCCCTTTCCTGTTCCACTAGCAAATTTACGAGTGGAATCGATTGTTTGTAAGCTTTTGAGAGAGCCGTAATATCTATTATATAGTCATAAAATCGTAGAAAAATAGTTGTACAGAATCAAGCCTTAATTATAATCCGTCTCGAAATTTTTAAACATATACCGTGTCTCTTACTAATATGATAACTATAATTAGAGCTACATGGTATGTACCCATGAAAAGTTACTGTCCCTCCTTTCACATATTTTTCTTTGCATCCATAGAAATGACAGTAATTCACCATCGCTATTACTCTATCAACAAACAGTGAAACACCACAAAAACTCTCGATATTATAAAGTTCAAACGCTGCAGAAAGCACATACGCACAGCGAAGTCCCGAATACACGTGACAATCCTGGTTTAATATTGCCAACATGCGTAGAACGCAATGCTCACTCCATAGATGTTTACTCTATGATCTAAACTTAAAAGTTCACGTCAACACGTAGCGACACACACCAACGATACGTACTACTGACGCTGGCTGAGATAAACGAAACAGTGGACTGTTGGGAGAGTGCACTTGAAGGGAAGTAACCCAGGCAGGCGAACAATCATACGGCACTGCGGAGAGGCTTTTTGAACACCCCGTATCTTACTCTGCTACTCGCTACGCAGAAGAGCCCTCGAACGGCTGATAAATACTACGGGTACTTTTGAGCACTATACTGCTTATGGAGGTTACGCTGGTGAATGACGTTGTCCAATCGATTGGGGCAACAGTAACTTGTTGCTACAAATACCCGAGTACTGAGCAGTTATGCGCGTTATGACGGTGTGTGTGAGACGCGTGCGTTACACAGATGTGACGCGCGTGTGATGTCGTCAGATCGCTCGGGTACTTTCGGGCAATAATAAATTGATTTGCGGTTATAACAAATACCCGAACACTGAACATGTTGCTCGAAAGCGGTTGGGAGCTCCTTAACTTGCACACCATTGGCGATGGCGTCGACGAGCGCTGGGGAGCAATGCGAGTTGCGCTGGAGCAACACCGACTCAAAGGAAGGCCTCGGCGCTTGTTGGTGACGTCACGTCAGCTAGGCACGGCGAACGCCACGTCTGTTGCAGGCAGAAACGCCTGGGCGTTATAAATCTCTTATTTTTGGACAAACTGTTTGGTATTGTTTTGGATTCTGCAGTTTTATTTAGGTGAAAGATTTTCTTACTATCGTAAAGCTACAAATGAAGATCATAGTTCGGTATTACTGAATCCTGTCGAAACAAACGTAGATCAATATGAGAAGATGCTTTGCCCCATTGCAAGCTTCGGAAATTTTACATTCAAGAAACTATATTTACTTGATCCATTTTGTTATCGAAACTTACCCCAACCCCCTTACAATGAACTCGTTTCTTTTATTTATTTATTTATTTTCGTTTGACATCGTCACTGGAAATGTGAACTAATTTACATGTGTAAATGTCCAACTGTTGCCAGCCATTAGATTACAGTCGTTTTCAACGAAAGGAATTCTAAACAGGAAACAAAATAGCTTCATACATCGAAAATACTGCTGAGCTTAAACTTTTTTAAAGATGCACGTCAGAAAAGATAAATATCCCCCTCTTGCAACTGAAAGGAGAAACTTTATAAGATAAAAAAATTTCATTTCATAAAACAAGTATCTCTATTTTGCCTCTTCTTCTGTCCGCCACCCCCCTCCCCCAACGTGTACAATCGCAAGATATTTCGTTAACATTCAGTGTTCCTCACCCCATAGTCAACCAAGATACCTAAAGAAGAGCACCGACATGTTCACAGTTTCTTGTAAAAGCAACCTAGTACAAACGTAACTTCCTCAGATTAACAAATAAGGTAAAGAAGCACGAATTCTGTTGCTGCTGGACCATGAAGTTGTTTCTGTATGTCAATCCTTATAACAAGTGGAAATTTAAGTTCAGGAGTACACTATTTGTTAAGAAGTGCAATGAATTGCACAATTAATTGATTGCAGAAATCTCTCAGAACAATGTGTGTTGGTCAACTACCTCCAATAGTTTCACATTTTCCTGTGTCAGAGAGGGAGACGCCACCATTATGAGTATGCCTGCAACAGACCTGGCGTTTTTTGACCTGGCGTTCGCCATGCCTAGCTGACGTGACGTCACGTACAAGCGCCGAGGCCTTCCTTTCAGTCGGTGTTAGCTGGAGTCGGGCGCGCCCGGCATGATGCGACAGCGCGGTTGCTGGTGTCCGCGAAATACAACACGTGCACGCGGTGTCTGTGTCCCCGGTATTACCTTGGAGATAGGAAAGCGTTGTTATTGCTGTCAGCGAAATATAGCACCTGCGCAGGTTGGGAGCTTTAATGCTGGGCTGCACGTGACAGTGCACGTGCAAACTTAAGAGTCACACGCCATTAGTAGAGGCGTGTGGGAACGCAGGGGTGCACGTAGCCAGATGGGGAAGTCGTCATCCATGGAATATTACGACTCACGTGTGAACTACCGCCAACGAAAGCGCGAATGCAGCAACTACGCTGGCTATACATCAGAGCCTGCGAACTCGGGATGGTGGGTCGGGGGGGGGGGGGGGGGGAGGGGGGAGGGGGAGGACTCCATGCGAAGTGGAGGAGTAGGGGGAGGAGAGAGGATGCCTCCACTCCTCTCCACTACTCGGCCTTACCACGTGGTTCTCGGAATAATAAGTGTAAGACGTGTATATTTCTATTGTCTATTGTCAAACCACAATTTATGAAAGATGTTTATATTTTATTAATAGAATTAAGTAGGAATGTAGTCGAATTAAGTCGGGTGATGCTGAGGGAATTAGATTAGGAAATGAGACACTAAAAGTAATAGATGAGTTTTGCTATTTGGGGAGCAAATTAACTAATGATGGTCGAAGTAGAGAGGATATCAAATGTAGGCTGGCAATGGCGAGGAAAGCGTTTCTGAAGAAGAGAAATTTATTAACATCAAGTATAGATTTAAGTGTCAGGAAGTCGTTTCTGAAAGTATTTGTATGGAGTGTAGCCATGTATGGAAGTGAAACATGAACGATAACTAGTTTGGACTAGAAGAGAATAGAAGCTTTCGAAATGTGGTGCTACAGAAGAATGCTGAAGATTAGATGGGTGGATCATATAACTAATGAGGAGGTACTGAATAGAACTGGGGAGAAGAGGAGCTTGTGGCACAACTTGACTAGAAGAAGGGATCGGTTGGTAGGACATGTTCTGAGGCATCAAGGGATCACCAATTTAGTATTGGAGGGCAGCGTGGAGGGTAAAAATCGTAGAGGGAGACCAAGAGATGAATACACTAAACAGATTCAGAAGGATGTAGGTTGCAGTAGGTACTGGGAGATGAAGAAGCTTGCACAAGATAGAGTAGCATGGAGAGCTGCATCAAACCAGTCTCAGGACTGAAGACCACGACAACAAACAAGTAGGAATAATAAATATTTGTCATGTTGGAAATAATTGCGGTAGCAGGGAATGTCTGCACCAAAGTATTGTTGGCAGGAAAGACAGCACATTGATATAATTTTAAAAAAGGGCGGGAGAGACCGCCTATGGATACATTTTAAGAAAAGAGCGGGAAAGACCGCGCACTGATACATGTTGTAACGGTAGCAGGGATTGTCTGCACCAGAAAGCATTGTTGACAGCAGAGACAGCACTTTAACGTTCGTAGGAAGTCAGTAGTAAGCGAGATGTGAAGTGAGTCGGGTAGCAGGTCTGAAGCGAGAGGTTGAGAGGAGCGGTGTGCCTGCCAGCTACCAGCTATGATTTACAAGAGATTATAAACGTATGTACAAAGACATCAGCAAACTATTATCATAAGAAGAACTAATATTATTGAATTATTTTTTTGAGAAACCTGAGACTACTGAAGGTATGTTTGGGCAATGCTAGTTGTAAGATTATTATAAAAAGTAAGTCCCATTTGAACGTTTGTATAATCATTTTATTCAGAATATAATTAATTTTTGCCAGCAATATTGCTTTACTGGTTATAATCCATCTCAAAAACCATCAACATAAAACTTCGCAAAATTTTGTTGTTGTCAAGAAAAAGTTTAACTATGAATTACGTAACTTCAGTCAAATTAATTAAAGAATAACGTAGCTTTGCTATTAAAGAATAACGTCAGCTTTGCTATTAAAGAATAACGTCAGCTTTGATAATAAATACAGCCACTTATTATGACAGCCCACCAGCAGCTAATAAAGTATAGTAAAACAGAGTAAGTATATTCATGTCGCAGTTCGATGTAGCAGTCAGATGGCGATCCAGTAACAGTAAGAAAGGTAAGGAACAGTTTTGGGTTATTCCAGATAACGACTGAGGGCTACGACGACGGCACATTCTATGTTTCGTCGAAATATCAGCAAATCAGTTTTAATAAGCAGCATTTAAATTTGTATGCGAAGATTGAGAAAGAGAATTAATTTCAAAGGGAAGATTTCATTTGTTATTACGAAGCAAGATATAGAAATCTTAAGGGAAGGTTTCATAGGTTATTGTAGAAAGGAACAAAAGAGATATAGAGGAGACGGGAAGGTTTCATAAGGAAGTGCCGATGCTGCAATCAGCAAAATACACTGCCGGAAAAGAATAGTACACCCTTTTTAAGTTTCCAATTCAGTCAAGATTTATTGTTACAACAGAGCATGTGGAGTACATGGTATGATTACTGTGGTGTCACCGCCAGACACCACACTTGCTAGGTGGTAGCCTTTAAATCGGCCGCGGTCCGTTAGTATACGTCGGACCCGCGTGTCGCCACTATCAGTGATTGCAGACCGAGCGCCGCCACACGGCAGGTCTAGAGAGACTTCCTAGCACGCGCCCCAGTTGGACAGCCGACTTTGCTAGCGATGGTTCACTGACAAAATACGCTTTCATTTGCCGAGACGATAGTTAGCATAGCCTTCAGCTACGTCATTTGCTACGACCTAGCAAGGCGCCATTATCAGTTGCTATTGATATTGTAAATAATGTACAGACAAGAGCTACGTTCAACATTATTGGATTAAAGTTAAGTATTCCACCATCTGCGTCCGTTTTTCTAAGTTCTAATTTCCTTGTCCTGTTCCAGACCTCACGCCAGCCTGCGTGAGCTTAAACGCGTGCCTTTCGGCTTCCTCTAAGTTAGTGGGTTGGCTCTCCTGCCAGTCCACAACAGTTACATTCACAGATCAACAGCACTAGCGGTTCTAAGGTACCCATGCTGAATCACTCATATTAGTACTTGGTGTAGCGTCCACGGCAATGCAGGTAGTGACTTTGGCATCCGGACGACCATAAAGATGGCGGGCACTGTCCTGGGATTCGTTATGCCACGCCTGCTCCACCTGTTCGCTTAGTTCTGCAAGAGTTATTGGTTGACGTGTCGCACGAGTCACTTCTCGACCCATCATATTCCACACGTCCTCAAATGGAGGCAAGTCCGGTGATCTTGCTGGCCAGGGAAGTTGCTGCACGTCTTGCAGAGAACGATAAGTTTCACGGGCAGAATGTGGTCGAGTATTATCCTGTTGGAACTACACATCACCTTCCAAAGGCGAACAAGAGTTGTGGCGTATCGCACCCCCAGACCATAAGGGCTGGGATGGGGCCAATGTGTCCTAAGCGAAAGCATTCTACGAAATATATGATCAGATAAAAGAAATCATTCGGACAGTTAAGGGATACAAAAATTGAATTGTGCTGGGGGCTGGAACCCGATAGTGCGAAAAGGGAGAGAAAGGAAAAATAGTAGGCGAATATGGTCACGGGGAAAGGAATAAATGAGGAAGTCGCCTGGTAGAATTTTTCACAGAGCATAATTTAATCATTGCTAACACTTGGTTTAAGAATCATAAAAGAAGCTGGTGTACGTGGAAGAGACCTGGAGACACTGGAAGATTTCAGATTGATTATATAATTTTAAGACAGACATTTAGAGACTATCTTTCAAACTGTAAGACATTTCCAGGAACAGATGTCGACTCTGACAATAATTTGTTGGTTATGAACTGTAGATTAGTACTGAACAAATTGGAAAAAGATAGGAAATTTAGGAGGTGGGACTTGGGTATGTTGAAAAACCAGAGGTTGTTGAAAGCTTCAGAAGGAGCATTAGGCAACGGTTGACGAGAACTGGGGAAAGGAATACAGTAAAAGACGAAAGGGTAACTTTAAGAGATGAAATAGTGAAGGCGGAAGAGGATCAAATAGGTAAAAGGGCAAGGGCTATTAGAAATCAGTGATAACACAGGAAATACTGAATTTAATTGATGAAAGGAGAAACTATAAAAATGCAGCAAATCAAGCAAGCGAAAAGGAAAACAAACGTTTAATAAGTCACTGACAGTAAGTTCGAATGGCTGGAGGGCAAATGTAAGGATTTAGATGAATAATTCACTAGGGGAAAGGTAGATACCACATACAGGAAAGTTAAAGAGGCACATGGGGAAAAGAGAAGCAGCTGTATGGATATGAAGAGCTCAGACGGAAAACCAGTCCTATGGAAAGGTGGGTACATACGAGAGAGATAAACTTGAAGTAAATATTATAGAAACTGAAGGGGATCTAGAATTTGACAGAGCTTTGAAAGATCCAAGTCGAAACAACGCAATGGGGGTAGACAATATTTCGTCAGAACTAACGATAGCCTTGGGAAAGCCAGCCATGACAAAACTCTTTCATCTGGTGTGCAAAATGTATATGACAGGCGAAATACCCTCAGACTCAAGTAAAAATGTAATAATTCCGGGCCCAAAGAAAGCTGTTGCTGAAAGGTGTGAAAATTGCTGAACTATCAGTTTAATAATTCATGGTTGCAAAATACTAACACGAATTCTCAACAAAGAATGGAAAAACTGGTAGAAGCTGACCTCAGGGAAGATCAGGTTGGATTCCAGAGAAATGTAGGACCACACGAGGCAATACTGACCCTACAGCTTATCTTAGAAGATAGGTTAAGGAAAGCAATCTACGTTTATAGCATCTGTAGACTTAGAGAAAGCTTTTGACTAGAATACTCTTTTCGAAATTCTGAAGGTATCTAGGGTAAAATACAGGGAACGAAAGGCTATTTAAAACCTGTACAGAAACCAGACGGCAGTTATAAGAGTCGAGGGGCATGAAATGGAAGCAGTGGTTGATTGAGAAGGTGCGAGACAGGGTTGTGGCGTTTCCCCAATGTTATTCAGTCTGTGCATCGAACAAGCAGGAAAGGAAAAATAAAGAAAAATGGCGCGTAGGTATTAAAACTCAGGGAGGAGAAATAAAAACTTCGAGGTTTGCCGATGATATTGTAATTCTGTCAGGAAGGACAGTTGAACGAAATTGACCGTGTCTTGAAAGAAGGATGTAAAATGAACATCAACAAAAGCAAAACAAGGATAATTGAGTGTAGTCGAATTAAATCAGAGGATGTTAAGGGTATTAGATTAGGAGACGAGACACTTAAAGCAGTAGATAAGTTTTGTTATTTGTTGAGCAAAATAACTGATGGCTCTGAGCACTATGGGACTTAACATCTGTGGTCATCAGTCCCCTAGAACTTAGAAGTAATTAAACCTAACTAACCTAAGGCCATCACACACATCCACGCCCGAGGCAGGATTCGAACCTGCGACCGGAGCGGTCACGCGGTTCCAGACTGAAGCGCCTAGAACCGCACGGCCACACCGGCCGGCCAAAATAACTGATACTGGCCGATGTAGAGAGAATATAAATGTAGACTTCTGTGGCAAGGAAAGCGTTTCTGAAGTAGAGAAATTTATTCACATCGAATAGAGATTTAAGTATTAGGAAGTCTTTTCTAAAGGTATTTGTTTGGATGTAGCGATGTACGGAAGGGAAACATGGACGATAAACAATTTAGACAAAACAAGGAAGAAGGTTTTGAGATATGGTGCCACAGAAGACTGTTGAGGATTAGATGGGTAGATCATGTAAATAATGAGTAGGTAATGAAGAGAACTGGGGAGACAAGAAATTTGTAGCACAACAAGGATCAGTTAGTAGGTCACATTCTGAGGCGTCAAGGGATGAGCAATTTAGTATCGGAGGCAGGTGTGTGTGTGTGTGTGTGTGTGTGTGTGTGTGTGTGTGTGAGGGGGAGGGAGGGTGGGAGGTAAAAATCGTAGAGGGACATATGTACAGTAGTTATTCGGAGATGAAGAGGCTTGCACAGGATAGAGTAGCATGGAGAGCGGCATCAAACCAATCTTCGGACTGAAGACCACAATAACAATAAACTTTTTTACACATTATAGGCAGGATTATACACCGTTTCCTCATACAGAAAATCTGTCAACGGTGCAAACATGTTTTGAGCATTTTTCACACAATATTTTGGATTTCTTGTCTGCGTTTGTTGCACACATGTAGCGTCTTGTTTTCCTCGTGGTTTCTGGTTCAAAATGGTTGAAATGGCTCTGAGCACTATGGGACTGAACTTCTGAGGTCATCAGTCCCATAGAACTTAGAACTACTTAAACCCAACTAACCTAAGGACATCACACACATCCATGCCCGAGGCAGGATTAGAACCTGTGAACGTAGCGCTCGCGGGGTTCCAGACTGTAGCGCCTAGAACCGCTCGGCCACTCCGGCCGGCCGTGGTTTCTGGCTTAGAAGATGTTGAGGAAAGAGGAGTGCCACCAAGTTTAATTACAACATCTCTCAGTTCACTAGAACGCGGTTGGACCTCTCGACGTCGATTTGTTAGTGTTTTGCTCAATCCACTCCGAGGCCCTGTAGCAATTCCTTTCTTTTTAAATCATTAATTTGATCAGTTGTTTTGGCGCACTGGAGTAAAACAGCAGCGACGACTCAGACTACGTTGAAAATTGCATATAACACAAACATTGGCCATCTGTGTGGTCACCGTGATACTGAATAATTGGTGCACTGTTGGTCCAGGGCAACCACTTCTACTTTTGTGACATTGTAGTCAACGATTACTTCAAGTTTGTTGTTTGGAGTACTGAGTTTCTGAATGGTAGTGCTTAGATGAAAGCGCCCGCATCTCGTGGTCGTGCGGTAGCGTTCTCGCTTCCCACGCCCGGGTTCCCAGGTTCGATTCCCGGCGGGGTCAGGGATTTTCTCTGCCTCGTGATGGCTTGGTGTTGTGTGATGTCCTTAGGTTAGTTAGGTTTAAGTAGTTCTAAGTTCTAGGGGACTGATGACCATAGATGTTAATTCCCATAGTGCTCAGAGCCCATTAGATGAAAGCAACAAAACAGCTTGACCTTTCCGAGAAACGTAAGAAAAAATTGTCTTTTCTTCGTTATGCCCAAAAATTTCAGATTGTACCAGGCGATTTCTGTTTGCTTTCAACTCCGCTGAGATCTGCGTTTTATTTAGCCTTAAGGCACCTAAAACAGTCAAGTTTTTGGCTTTCATCTGATCACAGAATATGAACCAATTGTCTACTGCCACATTTATATAAATTCCAACACATCCTGCGTTGGAATTGACAATGCGCTTTCATTTGTCCCTTGGCCTGTTTAGACAAATACATTGCATAAACAACATGTTTGCGCATCACAAACGCACATAATTTTGAGGTCGATTTGGCTGCGATCTTAGGCACATACATGGGAAATATGCACATAGCACGAAAGGATCGTAGCATTTTCTCAATTGTCAAGCTCGCTCCTGGAGTATAATACTTTAGACAATTGCATATAAGTAATTCCCATGCATCTAATTGCTGAAAGTCTGGCGTCAGCCACACTAGCATCCCTTGAAGTAGCACAATCGAAACGCTAACAATACAAAATGAATTAAAATCTGTGAGTGCTCACTGCGGTTCGAAACACAAAGACCAGCTCCGTCGTTAACAAAAAATCCAACAACATTTTTGTGATTAAATTTCCTTATTCTAGACCAAAAAAATGACTGCTGGTTCAGGTGCTCCGTATTTACTTGACAAGTCATACATTGTGGTTAACTGAGAATTCTTGTCTGCTGTCGGCCACGAAATGACGAGCATGACTACTGAGGTTACTCCACGTTGTAATGAATTCGAGAAATTGATAGTGATGTCACATAATATGAAAATTACCACCGAGATCGCCCCACACTGGGAGCCAACAAGTGGTGGATATCATTAATTAAATGAAATCAAACACAAATGGCACGAAATTAACTGATTGATTTATGAATGTAAAAGAGTGCTTAGATTATTAAATCATGAAAGAAATGTATTTATTTCTGTGTCGTTCACACAAACAAAAACTAAATTACAAATCTCAGAGCCGATTTGACTGAGCCTGGGCGCGACTCATTTATTGGGGGGTACGGGGTGGCGGTGAATCGTCTCACTTTTATCCATTCATCTTCATTCTGTCGTGCGCTGCTGTCGGTTGCAGGTGCTGCATCAGTGCGATCTCCGCGTTGTCTGACAGTTGTTGGTTGCGTGACCGAAGCTGTGGTATCAGGGTATCGGAAGTAATCGAATTTGGCGATGGACGGTGGGGACCTCACGTCCTCTCGCTCCTGCGCCGTCTCTCCGGCACCTGCCCTTCTCGCTTCATCCATTTCCCAGCTCAACTCTTCCTCGAAATTTTCTGCTCTCGCGGCGTTGTCATTGGCGAACTCAGTTTGCTATGCAACCCAGTGGCAGATCGCCGTTTCATGGTCACGCCTCTCCGTGTAGGGTGGAAATTTCCTTTCTGGTGTGGGCTGGAGTGTGCCTCGGGAATTGGCATCTTTCTCACAATTTCACATTCTTATGGCGTTTTCCTGCATTCCAAAGCTGTTGTGAGAGCAGCTACACAACACTTCTTTGTAACTGCTATATCTGCATGCGGCCTGGACAGACTGATGTTTGGGTTTCATCTCAGAGTCTACACTACTGGCCATTAAAATTGCTACACCAAGAAGAAACGCAAATGATAAACGGGTATTCATTGCACAAATATATTATGCTAGAACTGACATGTGATTACATTTTCACGCAGTTTGGGTGCATAGATCCTGAGGAATCAGTACCCAGAACAACCACCTCTGGCCGTAATAACGGCCTTGATACGCCTGGGCATTGAGTCAAACAGAGCTTGGATGGCGCGTACAGGTACAGCTGCCCATGCAGCTGCAACACGATACCACAGTTCATCAAGAGTAGTGACTGGCGTAATGTGACGAGCCAGTTGCTCGGCCACCATTGACCAGACGTTTTCAATTGGTGAGAGATCTGGAGAATGTGCTTGGACAGGGCAGCAGTCGAACATTTTCTGTATTCAAAAGGGCCCGTACAGGACCTGCAACATGCTGTCGTGCATTATCCTGCTGAAATGTAGGGTTTCGCAGGGATCGAATGAAGGGTAAAGCCACGGGTCGTAACACATCTGAAACGTAACGTCCACTGTTCAAAGTACCGTCAATGCGAACAAGAGGTGACCGAGACGTGTAACCAATGGCACCCCATACCATCACGCCCGGATGATACGCCAGTATGGCGATGACGAATACACGCTTCCAATGTGCATTCACCGTGGTGTCGCCAGACACGGATGCGACGATCATGATGCTGTAAACAGAGCCCGGATTCATCCGAAAAATGACGTTTTGACATTCGTACACCCAGGTTAGTCTTTGAGTACACCATCGCAGGCGCTCCTGTCTGCGATGCAGCGTCAAGAGTAACCGCAGCCATGGTCTCTGAGCTGATAATCCATGTTGCTGCAAACGTCGTCGAACTGTTTGTGCAGATGGTTGTTGTCTTGCAAACGTCCCCATCTGTTGACTCAGGGATCAAGACGTGTCTGCACGATCCGTTACAGCCATGCGGATAAGATGCCTGTCATCTCGACTGCTAGTGATACGAGGCCGTTGGGATCCAGCACGGCGTTCCGTATTACCCTCCTGAACCCACCGATTCCATATTCTGCTAACAGTCATTGGATCTCGACCAACGCGAGCAGCAATGTCGCGATACGATAAACTGCAATCGTGATTGGGTACAATCCGATCTTTATCAAAGTCGGAAACGTGATGGGAAGCATTTCTTGTCCTTATACAAGGCATCACAACAACGTTTCACCAGGCAACGCTGGTCAACTGCTGTTTGTGTATGAGAAATCGGTTGGAAACTTTCCTCATGTCAGCACGTTGTAGGTGTCGCCACCGGCGCCAACCTTGTGTGAATGCTCTGAAAAGCTAATCATTTGCATATCACAGCATCTTCTTCCTGTCGGTTAAATTTCGCGTCTGTAGCACGTCATCTTCGTGGTGTAGCAATTTTAATGGCCAGTAGTGTATTACTGTCCGTGATTTATAAGGAACGTCCTTACTGTCGAGAAAAGCATCTTCTTAAGAACGCTGACTTCTTAGAACGCTTCACTGCGCGAATTCCCCGCGCTTTGTGTATGCCGCCCCCCCCCCCTTTCCCTTGTGCCTGAGGGGTGTTGGAATTGTCGGTTGGCTCTGAGCACTATGCGACTTAACTTCTGAGGTCATCAGTCGCCTAGAACTTAGAACTAATTAAACCTAACTAACCTAAGGACATCACACACATCCATGCCCGAGGCAGGATTCGAACCTGCGACTGTGGAATTGTGGGCACATTCCTGCATTCTAAGGCAGCTAAATGACTGCTGCCAGACCAGAAGAACTCATATACTTTCGCGCGCACAGTTTTGACTTTCTGTCTTAATGGCTGCACGTCTCTATCAGTTCTCGGCACGCTTCTGATTGTCAGCCAGGATCGTATCAGCACCTCGCTTCTTGGGCGAGTCGAGGGCGTCTGAGCGGCTTCCCGCTGTGTGCTTGCAGTGTCATCTTCTCGGGCGCCATGAAAATTGCGGCCAGTGAAGTTTGCGCCTGAACAGAAATCTGTGAAATCTGCGCCCAGTACCGGCTCCCTTTATATCTTGGCTTACTTGCCCCGGGCCGTCGTAATTAGTCTGAACTACCTGCTCTCAAGGCGCTGTCGAACTACTCCCGATAGACCTCCTCCACCACAGAAACCGATTGCCTGCACAAACATCTCTCGCTGTCGTAGAATTGACATCATGCGATTTGTGTATTTCCATCACAATTGTTCCGATATAGAAGTTTCAACGACCTTTCACGCTGATCATGTTGCCACTATGATACTTATTCTCACATTGTGAAGAGAATGAAAGAAGATGGCACTGTGACGTGGCGCTGTTAAAGACAGAAAGCAAACCACAGCTGAGGAATGCTTAAAACCAAGTATTCGACGTTGCTTTTTTCACTCGAGTGTCAGTGTAGAGCTCTGGATGACGCTCGGTTGGAAGTAGGGAAGACTTTGAACCAAGCAAAGAAAAGGGCGCGAGTGTAAGAGACTTCTATTTCCAAAATATATTCAGAGGAGCTGGGTTGTCTGCATAATCGATGGTATGAGTTCGTTACTGAAATGCCATAGCAGCAAGCAACGCATAGAACTCGCAGGGAAAAGAGAGAGATCCGTAGACAAGAGGAGAAATTGACCTTAAAGCAGAGTTAACCATTAATGATGGCAGCAGTTTACTGCTAAGCTATAACAAATTACGAGAAAGGACGATAGCTTTTAACGCAAGAGCAGGGAGAGAGGTCTAGAAACTAAACAAGACTTTTTGTGAATGGTACGTTTAAGTACAGTGGCAAACCGTTTTCGCAAATATATACACTCCTGGAAATGGAAAAAAGAACACATTGACACCGGTGTGTCAGACCCACCATACTTGCTCCGGACGCTGCGAGAGGGCTGTACAAGCAATGATCACACGCACGGCACAGCGGACACACCAGGAACCGCGGTGTTGGCCGTCGAATGGCGCTAGCTGCGCAGCATTTGTGCACCGCCGCCGTCAGTGTCAGCCAGTTTGCCGTGGCATACGGAGCTCCATCGCAGTCTTTAACACTGGTAGCATGACGCGACAGCGTGGACGTGAACCGTATGTGCAGTTGACGGACTTTGAGCGAGGGCGTATAGTGGGCATGCGGGAGGCCGGGTGGACGTACCGCCGAATTGCTCAACACGTGGGGCGTGAGGTCTCCACAGTACATCGATGTTGTCGCCAGTGGTCGGCGGAAGGTGCACGTGCCCGTCGACCTGAGACCGGACCGCAGCGACGCACGGATGCACGCCAAGACCGTAGGATCCTACGCAGTGCCGTAGGGGACCGCACCGCCACTTCCCAGCAAATTAGGGACACTGTTGCTCCTGGGGTATCGGCGAGGACCATTCGCAACCGTCTCCATGAAGCTGGGCTACGGTCCCGCACACCGTTAGGCCGTCTTCCGCTCACGCCCCAACATCGTGCAACCCGCCTCCAGTGGTGTCGCGACAGGCGTGAATGGAGGGACGAATGGAGACGTGTCGTCTTCAGCGATGAGAGTCGCTTCTGCCTTGGTGCTAATGATGGTCGTATGCGTGTTTGGCGCCGTGCAGGTGAGCGCCACAATCAGGACTGCATACGACCGAGGCACACAGGGCCAACACCCGGCATCATGGTGTGGGGAGCGATCTCCTACACTGGCCGTACACCACTGGTGATCGTCGAGGGGACACTGAATAGTGCACGGTACATCCAAACCGTCATCGAACCCATCGTTCTACCATTCCTAGACCGGCAAGGGAACTTGCTGTTCCAACAGGACACTGCACGTCCGCATGTATCCCGTGCCACCCAACGTGCTCTAGAAGGTGTAAGTCAACTACCCTGGCCAGCAAGATCTCCGGATCTGTCCCCCATTGAGCATGTTTGGGACTGGATGAAGCGTCGTCTCACGCGGTCTGCACGTCCAGCACGAACGCTGGTCCAACTGAGGCGCCAGGTGGAAATGGCATGGCAAGCCGTTCCACAGGACTACATCCAGCATCTCTACGATCGTCTCCATGGGAGAATAGCAGCCTGCATTGCTGCGAAGGGTGGATATACACTGTACTAGTGCTGACATTGTGCAAGCTCTGTTGCCTGTGTCTATGTGCCTGTGGTTCTGTCAGTGTGATCATGTGATGTATCTGACCCCAGGAATGTGGCAATAAAGTTTCCCCTTCCTGGGACAATGAATTCACGGTGTTCTTATTTCAATTTCCAGGAGTGTATATCATTCACACCGACTCTGGGAGTACAAATAATGAGACAATCATCTATACAGTTGCCATTGCGTTCTTTTCAAACAAAAGAAAAATAGACACACATCCGTCTTTTACGAAATTTGGTGGAAAATATTCGAGAACGGAAACCTGCAATCGTGACTACGTGAGACAACGAATTCTCATGTGTGCTGCGCTGGCGTTTCTATTGCCTGAAGACGTATGTGACGGCTGACTCGAGATACATTCGCATGCACCGGATATCCCCAGGATTCCTGCATTTTGTGATTACTTTGTAGATAGATGGTTGGCAAATGGAGAAATCCTTGTCAACCTTTGGAGTTGCTACGAAAGGTGCCACATAACAACCAACGCGTTAAAAGGCTGACACCACAAAATTAATAACATGCTTCCTAAAACTAATCCTAAAATCAGTGACGTAATTACGTATATGAAAACAGAAGCAGAAAGTTCAGCGTTCGTGTTAATGAGGGCAGAGCTGCGTATGGAAGGTAAACTAAAAAGAATAGACTACATGCAATGGGATGAAAAGTTGGAAAAAGAAGTAAAAAAGTACGAAGAGGATGGTGAGATCAGGGCTTGCTTCAACTATTTCCTGTCTACAAAAGCTTCATTAAACTTCGCAGAAGATGTATATAGATAGAAAAATGTACAAAATGAAAATAGCAAGTAATAAATTTAAAAAAAATTAAAAATAAGTATTAATGATGCTTCCCCCCCATGAACCATGGACCTTGCCGTTGGTGGGGAGGCTTGCGTGCCTCAGCGATACAAATATCAGTACCGTAGGTACAACCACAACGGAGGGGTACCTGTTGAGAGGCCAGACAAACGTGTGGTTCCTGAAGAGGGGCAGCAGCCTTTTCAGTAGTTGCAAGGGCAACAGTCTGGATGATTGATTGATCTGGCCTTGCAACACTAACCAAAACGGCCTTGATGTGCTGGTACTGCGAACGGCTGAAAGCAAGGAGAAACTACGGCCGTATTTTTTCCCGAGGGTATGCAGCTCTACTGTATGGATAAATGATGATAGCGTCGTCTTGGGTAAAATATTCCGGAGGTAAAATAGTCCCCCATTCGCATCTCCGGGCAGGGACTACTCAGGAGGATGTCGTTATCAGGAGAAAGAAAACTGGCGTTCTACGGATCGGAGCGTGGAATGTCAAATCCCTTAATCGGGCAGGTAGGTTAGAAAATTTAAAAAGGGAAATGGGTAGGTTAAAGTTAGATATAGTGGGAATTAGTGAAGTTCGGTGGCAGGAGGAACAAGACTTCTGGTCAGGTGACTACAGGGTTATAAACACAAAATCAAATAGGGGTAATGCAGGAGTAGGTTTAATAATGAATAGGAAAATAGGAATGCGGGTAAGCTACTACAAACAGCATAGTGAACGCATTATTGTGGCCAAGATAGATACGAAGCCCACACCTACAGTAGTACAAGTTTATATGCCAACTAGCTCTGCAGATGACGAAGAAATTGAAGAAATGTATGATGAAATAAAAGAACTTATTCAGATAGTGAAGGGAGACGAAAATTTAATAGTCATGGGTGACTGGAATTCGGTGTAGGAAAAGGGAGAGAAGGAAACGTAGTAGGTGAATATGGGTTGGGGCTAAGAAATGAAAGAGGAAGCCGCCTGCACAGAGCACAACTTAATCATTGCTAACACTTGGTTTAAGAATCATGAAAGAAGGTTGTATACATGGAAGAACCCTGGAAATACTAAAAGGTATCAGATAGATCATATAATGGTAAGACAGAGATTTAGGAACCAGGTTTTAAATTGTAAGGCATTTCCAGGGGCAGATGTGGACTCTGACCACAATCTATTGGTTATGAACTGTAGATTAAAACTGAAGAAAGTACAAAAAGGTGGGAATTTAAGGAGATGGGACCTGGATAAACTGAAAGAACCAGAGGATGTACAGAGTTTCAGGGAGAGCATAAGGGAACAATTGACAGGAATGGGGGAAATAAATACAGTAGAAGAAGAATGGATAGCTTTGAGGGATGAAGTAGTGAAGGCAGCTGAGGATCAAGTAGGTAAAAAGACGAGGGCTAGCAGAAATCCTTGGATAACAGAAGAAATATTGAATTTAATTGATGAAAGGAGAAAATACAAAAACGCAGTAAATGAAGCAGGCAAACAGGAATACAAACGTCTCAAAAATGAGATCGACAGGAAGTGCAAAATGGCTAAGCAGGGATGGCTAGCGGACAAATGTAAGGATGTAGAGGCTTATCTCACTAAGGGTAAGATAGATACTGCCCACAGGAAAATTAAGGAAACCTTTGGAGATAAGAGAACCACTTGTATGAACACAAAGAGCTCAGATGGAAACCCAGTTCTAAACAAAAAAGGGAAAGCAGAAAGGTGGAAGGAGTATATAGAGGGTCCATACAAGGGCGATGTACTTGAGGACAATATTATGGAAATGGAAGAGGATGTAGATGAAGATGAAATGGGAGATACGATACTGCGTGAAGAGTTTGACAGAGCACTGAAAGACCTGAGTCGAAACAAGGCCCCCGGAGAAGACAACATACCATTGGAACTATTTACGGCCTTGGGAGAGCCAGTCCTGACTAAACTCTACCATCTGGTGAACAAGATGTATGAAACAGGTGAAATACCCTCAGACTTCAAGAAGAATATAATAATTTCAATCCCAAAGAAAGCAGGTGTTGACAGATGTGAAAATTACCGAACTATCAGTTTAATAAGCCACAGCTGCAAAATACTAACACGAATTCTTTACAGACGAATGGAAAAACTAGTAGAAGCCGACCTCGGGGATGATCATTTTGGATTCCGTAGAAATACTGGAACACGTGAGGCAATACTGACCTTACGACTTATCTTAAAAGAAAGATTAAGGATAGGCAAACCTACGTTTCTAGCATTTGTAGACTTAGAGAAAGCTTTTGACAATGTTGACTGGAATACTCTCTTTCAAATTCTAAAGGTGGCAGGGGTAAAATACAGGGAGCGAAAGGCTGTTTACAATTTGTACAGAAACCAGATGGCAGTTATAAGAGTCGAGGGGCATGAAAGGGAAGCAGTGGTTGGGAAGGGAGTGAGACAGAGTTGTAGCCTCTCCCCGATGTTATTCAATCTGTATATTGAGCAAGCAGTAAAGGAAACAAGAGAAAAATTCGGAGTAGGTATTAAAATCCATGGAGAAGAAATAAAAACTTTGAGGTTCGCCGATGATATTGTAATTCTGTCAGAGGCAGCAAAGGACATGGAAGAGCAGTTGAACGGAATGGATAGTGTCTTAAAAGGAGGATATAAGACGAACATCAACAAAAGCAAAACGAGGATAATGGAATGTAGCCGAATTAAGCCGGGTGATGCTGAGGGAATTACATTAGGAAATGAGACACTTAAAGTAGTAAAGGAGTTTTTCTATTTGGGGAGCAAAATAACTGATGATGGTCGAAGTAGAGAGGATATCAAATGTAGACTGGCAATGGCGGGGAAAGCGTTTCTGAAGAAGAGAAATTTGTTAACATCGAGTATAGATTTAAGTGTCAGGAAGTCATTTCTGAAAGTATTGGTATAGAGTGTAGCCATGTATGGAAGTGAAACATGGACGATAAATAGTTTGGACAAGAAGAGAATAGAAGCTTTCGAAATGTGGTGCTACAGATGAATGCTGAAGATTAGACGGGTAGATCACATAACTAATGAGGAAGTATTGAATAGGATTGTGGAGAAGAGAAGTTTGTGGCACAACTTGACCAGAAGAAGGGATCGGTTGGTGGGACATGTTCTGTGGCATCAAGGGATCATCAGTTTAGTATTGGAGGGCAGCGTGGAGGGTAAAAATCGTAGAGGGAGACCAAGAGATGAATACACCAAGCAGATTCAGAAGGATGTAGGTTGCAGTAGGTACTGGGAGATGAAGAAGCTTGCACAGGATAGAGTAGCATGGAGAGCTGCATCAAACCAGTCTCAGGACTGAAGACCACAACAACAACAACAATGATGCTTATAAGCTGATTTTAAACACGCCTAAATGACAATATTTTACTTTTGCCATTTATCCAGTCCAACTCCTGGGTAAGGTGTGATGGAAATCTGATTATTCTTAAAAATCTATGCTCAATTGTATGGCTGGTCAAACCTAATTTGGTTTTCCGTGGTTTCTCAGATCATTCCAGACAAGTGCTGGGATGGTTTCTTAAGAAGGCCATGGTTGCTTTCTCCCCCTCCTATAACCACAAATCCGTCTGAAATCTCTAACGATAACAACAGTCGACGCGGCGTAATACGCCAAAAGCAAAATTTGTTTTCGCTAAGTTGTTAAAATTAAACATATCCGTGCACTGTAAACTTTGCTTCTATGAGTCAACTTCTGATATAACACTTCTGAGACGCATATGTTTACGTCATTAAAGTATGTGTAAGACTCAAGAGCTATTTAAATGTTACTGAATATCTTGGCGATATTTGCTGTGATCAAAAATGCATAAAATACAACATTTGTATGTAGGAGTTTTTTCATATGTGTGATTAAGTAATCAAAATATAATATTAACTACTTCGCAGACAGTTATTTATAGACGAAAACGAAAAAGTAAAACGCGTTAAAAAAGAAACAGTTTAACTGATTATTAAGAAAAGAGAACAAGTAACCAAAGATCTCCTTAGTGACAGGTGACTATCACGTAGCTTATAATTTCATCTTTTTTTTTCGACTTCAAATTTTGAAATTGCCTTATCAATATCGATACCTTTAAGTAGCCCATTTTTTATTGACTAATGCTAAATTAGACAGTCGTGCTTGACGTATAGTGGACCCAAGATAATTCTTAATTAATTTGACACTTGAAAAAAGAATTCTTGTACATAATGCTATCGAAACACACCAAAATCCTCTTAGTTCTGATATTTGTGCAAGGATACAGTCTTCAGGAATCTCATAATAATTTTCAATTCATTTTTGTATGATTGTGAGAAGTTTCGTTTCTGAAGTTTTAATCAGATTATATGCGTTACATGGTTTTGCAAGGTGTAAATTTCTTGGTGCAAAAATACAATTTCCATCCATTATTCCGTTCACATAATATTTTATTTATATCTCCTAGGTTCTCCAGACCCGGTAGGTTAGCCGAGAGCACTAATGCGTTGCTTCTTGGACTCGGGTAGGCGCCCCAGCCCCAGATCGAATCTGCCCAGCGGATTAACGACGAGTGCCGCTGTGCCTACCACCCTGGATGTGGTTTTTAGGCAGTTTTCCACATCTCACTAGGTGAATACCGCGCTGGCCCCCAGGTCCCGCCTCAGTTACACGACTCGCAAACATCTGAACACTTTCGCACTGTTCCACGGATTACACTAGACACCTGGGGCACACTAATTCTGTCCTGGGAAGGGGGGGGGGGGTATGGGGTGGAAGCAGGAAGGGCATCTGGCCACCCCTTAACATTAACCTAGCCAAATCCGTTCCTATCCATGCAGACCCTGCGAAACTGTGGGATTAAGGCACAAGTGAAAGAAAGAAAGAAAGGATCTCCTAAGTTATCCAGGACCCCAGTAGAGTAGTTAAGGGTTAATACGATGATTATCCCCAGTTTGCAGCTCTAATTCCGTCACCCAGCAAATATCTTTAGGGCATCTATCTAGGACTGTTACTTTAAAAGGCGAAAATATAAAGACACATGAATGAACGCTATAGTTCGGACACTTACAGCATCTTCCTTCGTGGCTGCATGGTACCATACCATATATTTTGTGAACAACAGATCATATGAGCCATTCTTAATATTTCTAGTTTTCTATTCGTCAGGATTAACATTCCACAACGCCAGGAGTGGCATATAGATTTTCGTGGACCCTAATAAAGATGCTCTTTTGATGTTGTTTTGAATTAATTTTCAGCACAACAGCAACAATGGCGAACAGAGAAGACAGAAATGTTCACAGACTGTAGAACGCGAGAGAATGTCAAAGATATTGTCAATACTGCCCACAGACGGCACAATATTTCCTGACAGCGCAGCATCTTTAAGAAGAATTTTGATGCGCACAGTATTATTGCGCAACCTCTCAATCTAACCTCCACACGAACAATATTACTGCACATTCCGAAATATTGCGCAATTCAGTCTAACCATCACTCGTTCAATAGTACTGCACATTCGGAAATATTGCTCAATAATGTTGACTGTCAAGGGCCGCTGAGCTTGTGCCGCGTGCCCCCACTGCTGCCGTCGACGCTGGGATGGGAGAAGAGTGGCGCATGACCTTCACGAGCCATTACTTACACAGAGTGTCCCACAAGGGGTGATCAATATTCTGGGATAGGACAGGAACGATCATTCGAAGCAAAACACTCTAGCCAACATTAGCTCTAAGACGCTTACCCAGAGACCTGTGAGCACTTCATCTTCGATACTGCGAAAGAAATCTCATCTGCTGCAAGCTCTTTGTGTTCCGTATTTTGGGAGGAGTTAGTGTGGACAAAGAGACGCAAAATTTGTCAAGTAAACATAAGCTCTGAAGGGCATATCTTAACAGCTATGAGCACTTCTTCAGTAAAAGAGGTGTGTTTCGCAGTGGCTCTTAAGATACGCGTTTTAGACCTTATGTTCACTGGAGTTTTTTTCTTGGTTTGATCCATATACTATCCCAAAATTTGTGAAACAAAGAGGTGTATTTCATGCTATCAAAGACGAACAAATGCTCATAGCCCCTAACGTATGCATTTTAGAGCCCATTTTTATGGGGCATTTTTTTCTTGTTTTAGTGTAAGGAACAAGAAAAAAATCACTAGTTAACATGAGCTCTAAGACTCATACCTTAAGAGTTATGAGCTCTTGTTCAGTAGAAGAGACGTGTTTCACATTAGTAAAGATGAACAAGTGCTCATAGTTCTAAAGGCACGCATTTTAGATCCCATCTTTACTGGAAACGTTTTTCTTGGTTTGGTCCATACTTCCTTCTCCCAGGATATGCAAAGCAAAGTCCTTGCAGTAGAAAAGATCCGTTTCACAGTATCGAAGATGTACAAGTGCTCATAGCTCTTAAGATGTGGATTTTGGATCTCATGTTTACTTTTTTCTTGCTTTCGTGTAAGGAACCTGTCCCTAAAGCTTGTTGGTGGTTTTTTTGAGACACCCTATATACATGTTAACGAGAGAGAGGTACTGTTGGTACGCTCCTTTCAAAGATATATTTTCGCTTTCTCAAAGGCACAGACAGATGTCTGCATTGTGATGGTATCGTCGTTACTGCTGTAGCCATTCGTTCCAGCAGAAGAACTGAAGCAGTAGCTCATTATATCTTCAATTGGAGTATTCCTTTCAGTTTGAGAAACTGTATTGTTGCCTTTTCTTTCTTTGAAAGTGATAACCAGCTAACTTTATATCCGTTACTCCCACATTTATTAGGAAAAGTATTTAACAGGAAGCTCCCATAATGGTAAATAAATGTGCTGGTTTAATTGAAGTATGTTCTAATTTGTGCGAAAAATTACCGTTGCCTGAGGGAAACTTCATCTTCTTCCCATCCACTTAAAAGTAACCTAAACAATGAGAAAAAACATCAGCAGCATCATTTCTTATACTGGAGCCAGAATTCATTTCGTCTGCATATGTACTTTAATTGAAAACGTTCTTTTTCAGAAAAGAAGTCTCCTAAAATAACTAGCTTAAAAACTTCCTTTTACTTTATAGACGGTTTGGACTAAGTCGCCTTTTAATTCCTTTTGCAAATATGTCAGTCTTTTCTTTGTTTTCTTCAATTCTGAGGGGTGGGCTCTTTCACCAGATAATCAACATGTTTTGAATATTTATTCGTATTTTCATGTTTCACGCGCGTTTTGTGAATTATTGACAATGACAACTCACTCCTGAGAGAGGGGGCTCTTATATCCTTGTAACATCCAATATTATCGAACATACTTCTATTATATTAATAAGAAAGTCTTAGAATCTTTGAGAAAAGGTGAGAAAAAGAGAAATTTGGAGTTAGCAGGACATGGGCCAGTGCTTTAGATTTCGCAGCTCCACGTCTGTGTCCACTACGCCACAATGAACAAGTACGAATTGTGACCTTGTCCTTCGCCATAGAGCACCTGAAGGCCTTAAACGCCTGTAAGTCATTACATCTACATCTACATAGCTACTCTGAAATTCACATTTAAGTACCTGGCTGAAGGTTCATCCAACCACCGCCAAGATTTTTCTCTACCGTGCCACTCTCGAACAGCGCGCTGGAAACAAACACTTCAGTCTATCCGTGCGAACCCTGATTTCTCTCATTTTAATACAATGCTCATTTCTTCCCGTGTTATGGGGCCTCAACATAATATTTTCGCATTGCTAAGACAAAGATGGGTTTTAAATTTCGTGAAAAGATCCTGCTGCAACAAGAAACGTCTTTGTTTTAATGACTGCCACCCCAACTGGTGTATCATATGCACGAGACCATGTCTCCTATTTCGCGATAATACTAAACGAGACGTCCTTTGAACTTCTTCGATGTCCTCCTTCAGTCTTATCTGGAGTATCACATACCCGCCCAGCAATAACAGAGCTCGGACAAGCGTGATGTAGGCAGTCTCTTTAGCAGACCTGTTGCATCTTCTAAGTGTTCTGCCAATAAAACGCAGTCTTTGGTTTGCTTTCCCCACAACATTATCTACGTGACCTTTCCAGTTTAAATTATTCATAATTGTAATCCCTAAGCACACAATGGAATTGACAGCCTTTATATTTGTGTGATTTCTCGTTTACCAAAAATTTTGCGGATTCCTTTCATTGGTCATGTGGATTACTTCACACTTTTCATTATTCAGGGGTACACCTCATTTAAATCATTTTCCAGTTGGTTCTGATCGTCTCATGACTTTACGAGACGATAAATGACAGCTCCATCTGAAAAAAATTCTAAGAGAGCTGCTCAAATCGTCTCCCATATCGTATATATAGAATAGAAACAGCAAAGGGCCTCTAATACTTCCCTGCGGAACGGCAGATATCATATCTGTTTCGTTCGATGACTTTCCATCAGTTTCTACGAACGGTGATCTTTCTAACAGGAATTTATGAACCCAATCGCTCAATCTAAACGATACTAGGCAGGAAGGCAATTTGATTAGAAGTCCCTTGTGAGGAACGGCGTCAGAAGCCTTCTGGAGATCTATAAATATGGAATAAATTTGAATTCACATGTCGATAGTATACATTACTACACGTGAATAAAGAGCTAGTCGTGTTTCACAAGAATGGTATTGCTGAGTCTTCGTCAATACACTGTTTTCTTCGAGATAATTCATAACGTCAGAACACATGATAATTATGTTATAGAATCCTACTGCACATCGATATTAGTGATACGGGTCTGTAATTCAGTGGATTAACGTATTCTCGTATTTCGTCTCAAAACGGATACAGAGATTAGTGCACACAGGGATGTCGTAGCACGACTGAATACCGTAACTCCCAAATCCTCCAAAAATAAAAAAATAAAAGCAGCTAAAAATTCGATAGCGTCTTCCTGAGAGGCAATCTCCACTCCTCCCAAATTAACAATTTAAGTTTACACCAGACATGGCTTGAATTCAATGAAACAGTATCGACAGCAGTTGAGAGATTTATACCACAAAATTAACAAACGAACTAGCTGATCTCCCACGGTACACAAAATAGGTCAGAGCATTCTTGCCGGCCGGTGTGGCCGTGCGGTTCTAGGCGCTTCAGTCTGGAACCGCGTAACCGCTACGGTCGCAGGTTCGAATCCTGCCTCGGGCACGGATGTGTGTGATGTCCTTAGGTTAGTTAGGTTTAAGCAGTTCTAAGTTCTAGGGGACTGATGACCACAGATGTTAAGTCCCATAGTGCTCAGAGCCATTTGAACCATTTTGAACCAGAGCATTCTTGCAGACATAACGAAAAATGCATGCCAAACTTAAACTAACGCAAAATCTTCTAGATTGGCGATCTTTTACAGAAGCTCGAAATTTAGCGTGGTATTCAATGCGAGGCGCCTATAATAGTTTCCACAAACAAACCTTGTCCGGAAACTTGGCAGAAAATTCGAAGCGATTCTGGTCGTATGTAAAGTATGCTAGCGGCAAGACACAAACAATGCCTTCTCTGCACGATAACAATGGAAGTACTATCATGACAGTGCTGCTAATATAAAGTTACTAAACACAGCCATCTGAAATTCCTTCGTCAAAGAAGACGAAGTAAATAATCCAGAATTAAGAGTAGCTGCCAAAATGAGTAACTTAGAAGATACCCTCGAAATAGTGAAGCAACTTAAATCACGTAATAAAAGGAAGTCTTCCGGTCCAGACCGTATACCATTTAGGTTCCTTTCAGAGTGTGCTGATGCAATAGCTCCGTACTTGACAATCACATACAACCGATCGCTCGACGTAAGATCCGTACCCAAAGATTAGAAAGTTGCACAGGTCACGCCAATATTCAAGAAAGCTATT